>NC_064925.1:411079670-413479670 GCF_023897955.1 Schistocerca gregaria | reverse complement strand
GACAAGGAAAGCATTTCTGAAGAAGACAAATTTGTTAACATCGAGTATAGACTTAAGTGTCAGGAATTCGTTTCTGAAAGTATTCGTATGGAGCCTAGCCATGGATGGAAGTGAAAAATGGACTATAACTAGTTTGGACAAGAAGAGAATAGAAGCTTTCGAAACGTGGTGCTACAGATGAATGCTGAGAGAAGAGAAGTTTGTGGCACAGCTTGACTAGAAGAAGGGATCGGTTGGTAGGACATGTTCTGAGGCATCAAGGGATCACCAGTTTATAATTGGAGGGCAGTGTGGAGGGCAAAAATCGTAGAGAGAGACCAAGAGATGAATACACTAAACAGATTCAGAACGATGTAGGTTGCAGTAGGTACTGGGCGATGAAGAAGCTTGCACAGGATAGTATAGCATGGAGCGCTGCGTCAAACCAGTCTCAGCATTGACGACCACAACAACAACAACAATGTCAATATCGTTTGTGTTTCTGGCATCATGATAGAGTATGTTCTCTGTGGTGTCAAAATCTTCTGTGCTGTTTTCAGTGAATATAAATGACAAAAAGACATAAAGTTTTATCATCATCACTATTTTTAACTTAGTGAACAAAGGGCTGCATTTTACCCTTGGGCTAATTTCATAATTATTTGTAGCAGCTATTTCAGAATCAGTACTATGTCACAGACATGACATGAGTGACCACATAACAAAAGCCCATATGTGTGTGAAGCTAAAAAAGCCAAATTAAGCTGTGCAAATATATTTATTTCCACCTAGATCAAATAATCTCTGTATGAGGTAGGACGGCTTTAATATCTTTCTAAGGCATGATTAATGTGAAGTTGCCAATTTCGTTTGGAATCAATCTATTGTCCTAGAAACTCTCCAGACGTTTGGAGATTTGGAGAAAGTAAAATGGAGTGTAACAGGAGAATAAAGAATTATGACAGTACTTGAATGAGAGAGTTTCTAAAAGTGAAAAAAATGTTGAGGTCATTGTTACAACAAAAGTCGTGTGCCAGATAATAGTTATTTAAATTCTGTTCAAGAAGATGAATGAGATCCTGAAGCTCGTTATGAAAGGAGGAGAATTCTTCACCAACATGGTCATTTTAATCATGATGCTGGAAACTATGAAATGAAGCATGGTTTTCAATATAACCATTTGTTGCCTGTTCTAAAATTTCAAGTTTTCATAATTACATTAAATAGTACTTATCCTCATGCTTGATTAGACTAGTTTGATTTTGTATTTCCTTCCACATTGCTAGCCGATCACAGAACAGATTTTGTATGTGGCTGTTTCGTGGGTGACCTTAGTACGTGAAACTGTGTACCATATGACGAGTTTTATCAGATATTCCTGTTAGAAGAATGGTCTGGGCAGCGCAAGACATAATCTTTGGCATATTTGGTTATGAAAAATATTAATAATACTCATTTTATAAATCCTGCTTCATTCTTTGAATGAATGGTGTGGAAAAATAAATTTTTAACAATACTTACAATCCTACTGAACTGAATTATAATTGACGTGGTGAAATTCCTCCCCAGTTGAGCCATATTATTATTCCTGGTCAGGTAAATGGGCAGTTAGTGGGTTTTGAAATTTGCTCCAAGAATTAGAATATGACAATGCTAAAGGGAATGGATGTGGTAGAAGCAACAGTAAGTTATTTATCCTAATCGGAGGCCACAGAGCAATTGGAATAATGATCAGCAGCAATGTGATACATATTGTGATAGATATGGGAACGGAAACTGGACGAATCGGAGGAATTATGTGATTGCAATGAAAGCAACAATTTTAGGAGCGGTAATAGTGATTAGATTAGAAGACTGTTACGTCAAATAAAGATGCTGAAGAGAATGGTAGTCACTGACATTGACAAGTCCCTATTTTGTAGAATTACGCTTATTTCGTCCACAGAAAAATATTCAAGTGGGTAGCCCATAGCCCCATAGCCACATAATTGAAAACTGATGTGCGCAGCTGATTTGAGTGCTGAAAGCAGATTGAAAAATGCCTGTGGGAAATTGAATATGTTGACTATTGTATGTTTGAGTTACATATTGATAAGTGATAGACAGGAAAATCTCAATTCTCTGAAGAGTCCAACGTTTCAAATATATTTCACCTTGTGTTTAAGGTGTTGGAAGCCAGTCAACTGGGGTGAGCGAGTCAGCATTTCACAGATCTGAACTTGTAACTTTATGGATTATTCCTTCATTACCGTGGACTCAAGTGAAAGGGATGATTAACAGAAAAGGAGCAGGGATGAAGGGACAAGACAGTATTCATTTTCTTTGTCAAGGTTATAGCTTCATTCGAATTTAGTAACTGTGTGGAATTTGGCTAGTTATACGATTTTAGGGGCTGATTTCTTGTTGAAATACCAAGAAGTGATGGCCTTTGGCTGTGTTGTAGTGAGTTTTATGTATAATGATGGTATGTTAAAGCATGAGGGAAGAGTTGCCTGTAGTGACTGAGTATGGTGTTCAAGCAGTCTTATTTCATCATTTGCCAATGAGGTCGTTGAACTTCACAATAAATATTGAGTTGGAGTAAGTTTGCTGAAGTGGTAGGCGAATTACTGAAAGGCAATTTATTTAGTGTACTGCGACATAATTCTTCAATATTTTCAGTGCATCCAGGGACACAAAATTCTTTTGTGTATGCTGTTGCATTATGGACATCATTTCCCTGGTTGTTATCATGTTTTCGATTAATTTTTGCGGTACGGCTAGATGTCTTTTTCTACTTGGTGTTGATAACGGGATTTTACTATAAGCCACAAGTCTAGCACAGAATTTTCGATGAAATTTTTGTGTGATGTACATGTTGACACTATAAGTTTATTGATCATCTGAGGTGATGTTCACTGTGAGACCATTCATAAATACTTTAATGTGAATGGATTACATGTGGATTATGCGCTGAAGAGCCAAAGAAACTAGTACAACTGTGGAATATATCGTAGGGCCCCGCGAGCACGCAGAACTGCTGCAACACGATGTGGTATGGAGTATGTTGAGTAATGTTCATGCGTGGGGAGTTTGGTGGTCAAAGAAGTGTTTAAACGCAGAAGAGTGCTACTGGAGGCACTATGTAGCAATTCTAGACGTGTGGGGTACCACACTGTCCTGATGGAATTGCCCAAGTCCATCGGAATGCACAATGGGCATGAAAGGATTCAGGTGATCAGACAGAATGCTTATGCACTTGTCATCTGTCAGAGTCGTATAAGAGGTTCCATATCACTGTAAATGCACACATCCCACACCATTACACAAGCTTCCACCAGCTTGAACAGTCCTCTGATGACGACCAGGCATAATTTTTTCAGTGATCAACAGTCCAATGATGTGCTGATTGGTCTAGTCAAAGTGTAAAGTATTGTATCGTGCAGTCATCAGGGTACAGGAGTCGGCCTTCGCCTCCAGAAGCCCATATCGATGCTGTTTCTTTGAAAGGTTCGCAAGCTGACACCTTCAAACTATATTATTGTTATTAAGGAATTATACTACCAGATTCCGTATATGTGTGGTGTCAGAAAAGTAATGTCGCAGACAGCATTTGAACGATCTAGCAGTGCTATGTACACTGGCGTGATCGTCGCTTTCTGACAGTCTGAGTTTTCAGCTCTTTAATGAATCGCGTGATTTTTGGTAGCCCCCATCAGTGAAGTTGAGTTTTTGTTTTGTGTTTACAGTAATGGAACAGCGGAATTTAGAACGACGTTATTCAGTCACGTTTATTGTTAAACTTGGGGAATCAATGAGTGCGATCATTCAAAAGTTGAAACAGGCCTATAGGAAAAAATTCTTGTTAAGAGCACAAATTGTTCGCTGGCACAAATCATTTTTGGAAGGCTGATAGCCCGATGAAGATGAATCTTGCTCACGGAGGCCTTCAAAATCAAAAACCGACGAGAACGTCGAACGTGTGTATGGTCTTTCGAGACCAGACGGACATTTAACAATAAAGATAATGGGTGAACTGTCAAACTTGACAACTTTCACGTTAAATCAAAAATCTGACTGAAGATTTGCACATGTGGAAGGTTTGTGCCAAAATCGTGCTGAGAAATCGCACAATTCAGAAGAACAACAATTGAAGAAACACGTGTGTTGGTGTTCATGAGAATACTGCTATTAACTGCGAATGTTTCATTAGTGTGATCATCGGTGTTGAATTTAGGATTATTGAGTATGATCCTCAGACAATGGGGCAAAGTGAGGAGTGGCACACTGAGACATCTTCTCCACCAAAAGAAGCTCGAATGAGAAAATCAAATATAAAAAAAGCTTGTATTTACTTTTTTGACTGCAGGGACATCATGCACAATGAATTTCTTCCTTCAGGACAAACTATCAACCTTGTGTTATGCAAGGATATCCTTAAAACTCTCAGGAGAAGATTAAATCGAGTGACACCGACTGTACATGTAGACGAATGGACGCTGAATCGTGATAGCGTTCCATTTAACACAACCATTTCCATCACGGATCTTGTCACCACAAAGGGCATTCCTGTTGTCCCACAGGAACCCTAGTCACCTGATCTGTGTCCCTGTCATGCATTTTCTGTTGGCGAAACTAAGAATTTCTTCAAAGGACGTCGTTTTGGGACTCTGGAAACATACTGAAGGCCGTAGGACTCAAAGCCTTTCGGCGCTGCTGCCAAGCCTGGGAAGAATGATTATACCGACGTAAATTTGCCGAAAGAAACTACTGTGTAGGAACCAATTCTCGAAAAAAAACCTTGGTAGACCAAAAATCTGTCACATTACTTTCCTAATATACCGAGGATATTTCATATTTTTCATGTTATGTCAACCGAAAAATTTAAGTCTCAGTAGTAGATGTCACTTTCTACAATGAAGGACATTTCCAGTATTTCCAAGTTGAGGGCCTTAGTTACACATCTGCATCTCTTTAAAAAGTATATTGAGAGAAAACGTCAAAAACAATTACCGAAATGGCTTTTTTATATTTTTTGTGGTGTTCATAAAACCAGCATTACACCTTATCGAAAGTGTGTAGTAATTGCTAAGACTGTGCTAAAGGTATTTCCATATCTGGACCATGATCGCATATGAGTTGGCTTTTAAAAAGCATGTTGTTAATATAGTTCAACAACAATTAACGAATTTTTTAAAAAACTTTTTCAAGGTGTTCAATGTGTCGCCCCCCATCCTCATGGTAATGCACATTATGTAAAATGTGTTGGTATTACGGGAGTTAATCAGTCTTTTAACGTAAAGTTTAGTATCTACATTCTAATAATATACCTTTTAGCACTTCTGTATGCAACGGTTAAATAAAATCTATTTTTATATTTACTTTCGAATAATTGTTTGAGTTGCAATGTTGTTTATGTGACTTTATTGTTATTGTGGAACTAAAAAATTGGTACTCATGAATTAGATTTCTATAATGTCAAGCATGCAGTCTTCACCATGAAGTTAGCATTAATAAAACCTAACTTCAGTATTATCACACAAACTTAATATTCATTGCTAAGTGGCTTCCTTTCCTTATGTGAGTATAAAGGATATTTTTCTCTTGTTTTGCATAAGTTTACAACGTCCCGAAATGAATCTTTTCAGAACACATTACAGAACTGATCACAGAATGAAATTTCAGTTAGGGATTTGGTGAGAAGGCTACAGTTGTTTGCAGTGCATAGTAATACACAATGCGTTGGATACTTACATATTGTGATGTTTACATATTTAAATTGTAATTGTTTTCTGTCCTGCAGTGGTGATTAATTCCGGCACGGTCTAGCGTTGAGTGACATGGTATTGAAGAGCTTCAGAGATCGATTATTTTTCGTATGTTGCAACATGACTACAGGAAAGTATTTAAATTGTTCTGTCTAAGGTCTTATGCACTCCGTTTTATTATCGTCGCTTGCATTTCAAGTTACTTAATGCACTGCTGGAATATGTGCAGAGAAACTTTATCTTTCCGTGATATCTGAAAATTCGGTACAGGTTCACACTTAGTGTAGAGCCTATGTGATGTATATGTATTATTCGATTGTTTTAACCCTTTTAGTGTGTACTTCTCACTGTAGTATGTATTTACAGTGCGTAAGGGAATTTGTGTTATCGCTTGTGAACCCTCCTGGCATCTAGTGGAAGTTCGCTGCACCAGCTGTAGTTTTAGTTTGTTGTGAAATACAGCCTTCAGGATTGCGAGAAGTATATATCCCGACAAAAAGCGGTGTATTAATAGGTTATTCTGAATGATGGTAACCACCAATATAGTATCTGGAAGTGGCTTGGAAAGTATACTTCCTGTCAAATTTATCTGTCATTTGTAGTCCTTGGTAAGCGTACTTAGCACCAACAAAGGGGTATCCAAAAACATTTAGGAACATTTCTTATCACCTCTGTCTATTCCAGACATGTTGTGGTAGTACACTGCACAAGGTTTACTAAAACTACTACAACAATTAGTTTCTGCATGTCGTGGGATTATTACTGTTGTCAGATTACATTGCTTCCCTCCTGCAATATCCTTTATTGCATCCCTTATCAGCTCGTAGCTTTATCCAGTGACAAAGTTTCAAGGATTGTTTTCACGTTGTGGTAAGTTAACATTAATATCAGTAACGATTATTTTCAGAACAAAATAAAAACAGAAAACACTGTTTATGATTTTATTTGCGTGGAGTGGCGACACATAACAGCACTCAAAAGGGAAGTGGGAAATCCATTTACAACCAATTTAAATACCTCACAAAGACGGGGTGGTGATATATGTACGAACTTAGTTCTTGGTCCTCTATCTCAAAAATAAAGTTATTAAAAATAAGTACAGTACGATTACCACATTCATAAAACGAAAGCAAAATATTATGTTCGCTGAGGTGCTACAAAAAATGTGCCCGCGGAAGAGTTAACACTGTGTATCAGTTAAATTTTATGGCTACTCATTTACGCTCCATCGGTCATTTATTTAATTTTCGTGAGATATTTTAGAGCATGTGTTGTCTGCGCTATCTGTAGCATACCTGTAGCCAATATCCCCTTTGTGAATTTAGTGATCATGTGTGATTCAGATACTTAAATAATTCAGCTACATACTTGCTCTTTTTACTGTTATGTTTACCATAACAAGCCCATTATAGAAAATAGTATAGATGACAATCCAATATGGTGAAGATATGATGCACGTGGTGGATACAACGAAGGCTATTGAAACACTTAGCAAGATGGGCACATTTCTATATCTAGGTTCTCGACTACAGGTAAGAGGATGAGCAAGCAGGAATCACAGTGATCTGAATCGATTCAGACACATAAACTGATATTATTTGTGAGAACATGATGCACATCCACATAAAATAAAAGATATAAGGCACAACGGTGAAGACAGTTGCATTATGTGATACTGAGCGTAAGCTCACACCAAGGAGTTTTCAGGTTTCACTACATTATGAAAATTCGGATCCTGAGAAGACCATTAGCCATTTCCCGCTCGGCCACAGTAACAAGACAACGATCTGACAACTAACTGGAGTGGCTCCAATCAACGAAAAGATCCGAAAATGGAGCGTTCGATGGTATGGACACATTATATAGCACCTACTTTAGTCATCAGCTTAGCCTATCGTCTCACTGTTGAAGACCACAACCAACGCGGAAGACCTTAACCGCATCGGATAGGTATTATAAACGTATACCTAAAATCAAGGAACATAAACCCACAGCTAGTGTTAGAACGTACGAAAAGGTGTACATTGTCCAAAAAAGCAGACCACGCTCCAATGGGACTACGCTAAGAAGGAGTAGAAGAAGATGATGATGATGATGTTGAAAAGAGAGCACAACAGGACGGTCTCGATATTAATGAGTAGAACAAGGGTCTGAACTAGAGAAATAACAAAAACAGTTTGTGAACGGCGAAAGCCTCAGAGGCGCGATAACGTTCTCCCGCCGAAAAGTTTAATGACGGACAGTGAGAAGAATGAGGCAGCTGTGCGAGGAGAGATTCCCGAGGTAGCGGTACGGGTCACAACAGTAAAGGCAACTTCGGAGGTGGCTTTCGCACGTATGAACATGGAACGGGACAACTGTAGTGCGAAGGGAGTTTAGAAGAGCGCCACCATAAATGAGGACGTTGCATGGAAAGTTTATATGCGACAAGAGGCAATACGTCACACCGAGAGGGAAGGAGGTAATGCAGCGTATAATTAGCCTCAAAATTAGTAGAGGGAGAAATTGTAACCAAGGAATCAGAGTAGTTTCAGCTCCGCCCCGCAATGAAAGTAAGGTGAGGGGGAAAATATGGTGTGTTCTAGACAAAATAGAAGAAGAGCTTCTGTGCTGCCACCTGAAGGATCACAGAAATATAATAGGCGTTAATCCCCTGCAGGATGGTGTCAGGAAACGGAAAACCACCCATGATCGGTAAATCAACCAGCATATGTTGTGACCACCTCAGTGGACAAGTACGTTATAGGCACAATGACTGGTATAGCTATGGCTTCTGGTAATTTATGGTGGCGGGCCCTGTTAAAATGAATGAAGCAGATGGACTGCCTCATATGTCTCTATAACAGACTACGAAATTTTTGCACAGACATTCAGATGCAACTGGAATGTACTTGAAACAAAATCGGGACAGCCGGCCGGAGTGGCCGAGCGTTTCTAGGCTCTACAGTCTGGAACTGCGCGACCGCTTCGATCGCAGGTTCGAATACTGCCTCGGGCATGGATGTGTGTGATGTCCTTAGGTTAGTTAGGTTTAAGTAGTTCTAAGTTCTAGGGGACTGATGACCTCACATGTTAAGTACCATAGTGCTCAGAGCCATTTGAAACATTGGAACCAAAATCGTGACAGATATCACCAAAGGCCAGCTTGTAGGATGCTCTTTGCGTCCACAGTTCTGAGATGTTGGCATAGAGTCATTAATAAACCAGCTTCATAGTACAGCAGACACTAGAGGCTGCGTAACCTACGGAGATGATCTCCTAATTACAGTATCTGGCAGCACAAGCGCTAAATGAGTAGAGGATTTTAGTGAAGTTCTTGAAAGACTAAGTAGTTGGTGCACAGAAAACAGTTAACCGAAATCACCATACACTAGCCCTCAAATTTTCGGACATGCGGCCGCGCAAATAAAATTTCTTCCGCCGATAGTTCTGGTGAATATTGTCCGGCCTTCCATAGAACGTGCGGTAAGGCTGACGACAATGTGCTATGCGCGTCCTTACATGCTCCACAGCGGCGGTGTTTCGTATGCGGGTCACAGACGCTGGTCAGCAGCATTAAGATGCGCTTATACAAGCGCCGTTTATTAAGTTATTAGCTAATCTACATCGAGTAAAGTTGCAATCTTCGTAAGATAGCCTTAACACAGTTTTTCTCAAGAATATGACGGATCTTCGAGGAGAGAGCACTCACATAGGGCAAAACAGTAATTGATCTAAAGGAATTACTATCTTTTTGCCAATCATATAGTAGGTGAATAAGGTTTGGGGTAAGTAATGAAAGACAAAGCCATCTGGTAGAATTTTGCACAGAGCATAACTTAATCATTGCTACCACTTGGTTCAAGAATCATAAAAAAGGTTATATATATGGAAGAATCCTGGAGATACTACAAGGTTTCAGATAGATTATGTAATTGTGAGACAGATATTTAGGAACCAGGTATTAAATTGTAAGACATTTCCAGGAGCACATGTGGACTCTGACCACAATCTACTGGATATGAACTGTATATTAAAACTGAAGAAACTGCAAAAAGGTGGGAATTTAAGTGGATGGGACCTTGATGAATTGACAACACCAGAAATTGTACAGAGTTTCGCGGATAGCATAAGTGAAATATTGACAGGAATGGAGGAAAGAAATACAGTAGAAGAAGAATCGGCAGCTTTGAGGGACGAAGTGGTGAAGGCAGCAGAGGATAAAGTACGTAAAAGGGCGAGGGCTGGAAGAAATCCTGGGGTAAGAAAGGAAATATTGAATTTAATTGATGAAAGGAGAAAATATAAAAATTCAGTAAATGAAGCAGGCAAAAAGGAATAGAAACGTCTCAAAAATGAGATCGATAGGAAGTGCAAAATGGCTAAGCAGGAATGGCTAGAAGATAAATTATAAGGATGTAGAGGCTTATCACACTAGGGGTAAGATAGATACTGCCTACAGGAAAATTAGCGAGACCTTTGGAGAAAAGAGAACCACTTATATGAATTTCATGAGCTCAGATGGATCCCAGTTCTAAGCAAAGAAGGGAAAGCAGAAAGGTGGAAGGAGTACATAGAGACTCTATACACGGACGATGTACTTGAGGACAATATTATGGAAATGGAAGAGGATGTAGATGAAGATGTAATGGGAGATACGATACTGTGTGAAGAATTTGCCAAAGCACTGAAAGACCTATGCCGAAACAAGGCCCCGAGAGTACACAAAATTACATTAGAACTACTGACGACCTTGTTATAGCCAGTCATTACAAAACCCTACCATCTGGTGAGCAAGATGTGTGAGACAGCGAAATACCCTCGGTCTTCAATCCCAATGAAAGCAGGTGTTGACAGATGTGAAAGTTACCAAACTACGTGTTTAATAAGTCACAGCTGCAAAATACGTGGGGCATATAAGAAAGATCCACAAGTCATAATTCTTCCCGACCAAGGAACCTACACGCTACCTGACGGGACATGGCCCATATCCTTCTTTAATGCAGAAAATACAACCAGACATTACCGGCCCTTGTGAATATGGAGCAGTTGTCACACTTGAACACATCGTGTGAGAATGTGCCACTACACAAAACGTTGCAGACTACGAATGTTGGTTATGGAATAGTCGATGACATAACAAGGAAAGAAGAAGTGTGGCACAAGTGGCATTTGCTGACAGTGAAAATGCACACATCATGAAAAAAAAGCGTCATTTTGGTTAACAGAATTCCCAACCTATACAGAAAATTGGAATAGAAATCAACATAAACATTATTTCCATCCTTTTTATTTCTCAGAAAACCCAAGCTTAGTATATTGTACTACTGTATAGCGAGACGTTCAGTGGTGGTGGTCCAGACTTTTGTACACACCGGTACCTCTAATACAAAGTAGCACACCCTCTTGTATTAATGCATGCCTGTATTCGTCGTGGCATACTATCCATAAGTTCATCAGCGCACTGTTTATTCAGGTTGTCGCACTCCTCAACGGCAATTTGCCGTCGATCCCTCAGAGTGGTGATGGATCACGTCATCCATCCCTTGCTAGTCTATAACCCATACATGTTTGGTAGTGTTCATGTCTGGAGAACATGCTGTCCACTCTAATCAAGCGATTTCGTTATTATGAAGGATGTTTTCCACAAGATGTGCACGAAGGATGCGCTACTTGTAGTCCATGAAGACGAATGCCTTGTAAACATGCTGCCCATTATGGTTGCACTATTAGTCGGAGGAAGGCATTCACGTATCGTACAGCCGTTACATCGCCTTCCATGACCATGAATGGCATACGTCGGCCCCACATAATCCACCTCAAAACAGCAGGGAACCTCCACGTTCCTGTAGTCAGTGGACAATGTGTCTAAGGAGTTCAGCCTGACCAGGTAGCCTCCAAACATGACTCCGGCGATTCTCAGTTTGAAGGCTTATGCGACACACAACAGTGAAGAGAACATGATGCCAGTCTGGAGCGAACTATTCGGCAAGTTATGAGGTCCATGTGTACCGCGCTGCATGGTATCGTGGATGCAAACATGAACCTCGCGTTGGTCGTCGTGAGAGAAGTTGTGCATCATCTAGCCTATTAAGCACAGTTTGAGTTGTAACACTTCGTCCAATGGGAGCAGCTCATGCATGGCTGTTTACACCTTTAGGCACGTTTAGTGACCTATCTGAACAGTCAAAGTGACTATATGTGTCATACGGAATCCACAGTCAACGTCTGTCTTCAGGATTTCTGGGAACCGGAGTGATGCAAAACTTTTTTTGATGTATGTATTAGCATATGAACTGCGAGCAAACACTGGCTAGAGACAACAAGGAAAAGGCCACATATGAAGCCGACGAGTTGTACCATAGCAGAACATCCAACTACAGCAACTTTTCACAAGGATGGAGGAGATGACCCTCGGGGATTATTCCCTGGCAGTCACCTCCCAATCTATACAACTTGGGTGGCAGTAGCAGGGTCCCTATGAAACTGTGCCTCAGTCTGCCAAGGGTCACTATCAAGACAAATGAAAAATCTAGCTTGGTTGTGCGACGGGTGAGAGTAGTCTAATCTAGTGTTGTGTTAAGGTAGTATAGTGCTGCCAAGTGTACTGTTGTATAGTAATGCAGTCAAAAATCACAAATTACAAAATTTTTGATGTCTCAAAGCAGCACAGTACAAAAGGCAAGTAGCATGTAACTATGGATTCCAAAGTAATATACGGTTAATATCTATGTGGCAAATGGCCAAATGGTAGCCAGCAGCTGTGGCCGAACGGTTCTAGGCTCTTGAGTCCGGAACCACGCTGCTGCTACGGTCGTAGTTTTGAATCCTGCCTCAGGCATGGATATGTGTGATGTCCTTAGATTAGTTAGGTTAAAGTAGTTCTAAGTCCAAGGGATTTATGACCTCAGATGTTAAGTTCCATAGTGCTTAGAGCTATTTCTACATCTACCTCTACATCCATACACCGCAAGCCACCAGACGGTGTGTGGCGGAGGGTACCCTGAGTACCTCTATCGGTTCTCCCTTCTATTCCAGTCTCGTATTGTACGTGGAAAGAAGGATTGTCGGTATGCTTCTGTGTGGGCTCTAATCTCTGTGATTTTATCCTCATGGTCTCTTCGCGAAACTTTAACAAAAGCCCGTACCGAGCTACTGAGCGTCTCTCCTGCAGAGTCTTCCCCTGGAGTTTATCTATCATCTCCGTAACGCTTTCGCAATTACTAAATGATCCTGTAACGAAGCGCGCTGCTCTCCGTTGGATCTCCTCTATCTCTTCTATCAACCCTACCTGGTGCGGATCACACACTGCTGAGCAGTATTCAAGCATTGGGCGAACAAGCGTACTGTAACCTACTTCCTTTGTTGTCGGATTGCATTTCCTTAGCATTCTTCCAATGAATCTCAGTCTGACATCTGCTTTACCGACGATCAACTTTATATGATCATTCCATTTTAAATCACTCCTAATGCGTACTCCCAGATAAT
The DNA here is from genome assembly GCF_023897955.1 of Schistocerca gregaria. Lineage (NCBI taxonomy): Eukaryota > Metazoa > Arthropoda > Insecta > Orthoptera > Acrididae > Schistocerca > Schistocerca gregaria. The sequence continues at coordinate 413,466,477 of NC_064925.1, read as the reverse complement.
TTATGGAATTAACTGCTTCCAGTTGCTGATCTGCTATTTTGTAGCTAAATGATAAGGGACCTATCTTTCTATGTATTCGCATCACATTACACTTGTCTACATTGAGATTCAATTGCCATTCCGTGCACCATGCGTCAATTCGCTGCAGATCCTCCTGCATTTCAGTACAATTTTCCATTGTTGCAACCTCTCGATACACCACAGCATCATCTGCAAAAAGCCTCAGCGAACTTCCGATGTCATCCACCAGGTCATTTATGTATATTGTGAACAGCAACGGTCCTATGACACTCCCCTGCGGCACACCTGAAATCACTCTTACTTCGGAAGACTTCTCTCCATTGAGAATGACTTGCTGCGTTCTGTTATCTAGGAACTCCTCAATCCAATATCACAATTGATCTGATAGTCCGTATGCTCTTACTTTGTTCATTAAACGACTGTGGGGAACTGTGTCAAACGCCTTGCGGAAGTCAAGAAACAAGGCATCTACCTGTGAACCCGTGTCTAAGGCCCTGTGAGTCTCGTGGACGAATAGCGCGAGCTGGGTTTCACAGGACCGTCTTTTTCGAAACCCATGCTGATTCCTACAGAGTAGATTTCTAGTCTCCAGAAAAGACATTATACTCGAACATAATACGTGTTCCAAAATTCTACAACTGATCGACGTTAGAGATATAGGCCTATAGTTCTGCACATCTGTTCGACGTCCCTTCTTGAAAACGGGGATGACCTGTGCCCTTTTCCAATCCTTTGGAACGCTTCGCTCTTCTAGAGACCTACGGTACACCGCTGCAAGAAGGGGGGCAAGTTCCTTCGCGTACTCTGTGTAAAATCGAACTGGTATTCCATCAGGACCAGCGGCCTTTCCTCTTTTGAGCGATTTTAATTGTTTCTCTATCCCTCTGTCGTCTACTTCGATATCTACCATTTTGTCAACTGTGCGACAATCTAGAGAGGGAAGCACAGTGCAGTCTTCCTCTGTGAAACAGCTTTGGAAGAAGACATTTAGTAATTCGGCCTTTAGTCTGTCATCCTCTGTTTCAGTACCATTTTGGTCACAGAGTGTCTGGACATTTTGTTTTGATCCACCTACCGCTTTGACATAGGACGAAAATTTCTTAGGATTTTCTGCCAAGTCAGTACATAGAACTTTACTTTCAAATTCATTGAAAGCCTCTCGCATAGCCCTCCTCACACTGCATTTCGCTTCGCGTAAGTTTTGTTTGTCTGCAAGGCTTTGGCTATGTTTATGTTTGCTGTGAAGTACCCTTTGGTTCCGCAGCAGTTTTCTAACTCGGATGTTGTACCACAGTGGCTCTTTCCCATCTCTTACGATCTTGCTTGGCACATACTCATCTAACGCATATTGTACCATGGTTTTGAACTTTGTCCACTGATCCTGAACACTATCTGCACTTGAGACAAAACTTTTGTGTTGAGCCGTCAGGTACTCTGTAATCTGCTTTTTGTCACTTATGCTAAACACAAAAATCTTCCTACCTTTTTTAATACTTCTATTTACGGCTGAAATCATCGATGCAGTAACCGCTTTATGATCGCTGATTCCCTGTTCTGCACTAACTGATTCAAATAGTTCGGCTCTGTTTGTCACCAGAAGATCTAATATGTTATCGCCACGAGTCGTTTTCTGTTTAACTGCTCAAGGTAGTTTTCAGATAAAGCACTTAAAAATATTTCACTGGATTCTTTGTCCCTGCCACCTGTTATGAACGTTTGAGTCTCCCAGTCTATATCCGGCAAATTAAAATCTACACCCAGAACTATAACATGGTGGGGAAATCTACTCGAAATATTTTCCAAATTTTTCTTCAGGTGCTGAGCCACAACAGCTGTTGAGCCCGGGGGCCTATAGAGACATCCAATTACCATGTCTGAGCCTGCTTTAACCGTGACCTTCACCCAAATCATTTCACAATTCGAATCTCCGTCAATTTCCTTCGATACTATTGTACTTCTTATCGCTATAAACACGCCTCCCCCTTCACTGTCCAGCCTATCTCTGCGGTATACATTCCAATCAGAGTTTAGGATTTAATTACTGTTTACGTCTGGTTTCAGCCAACTTTCTGTTCCTAGTACTATATGGGTTTTGTGACCGTTTATTAATGAGAGCAGTTCTGGGACCTTTCTATAGACGCTCCTGCAGTTTACTATTAGCACATTGATATTGTTATTCCTTGTTGCATTTTGCCTACTCCTGCCTTGCCGCGTCTCTGGAGGCGTCTTGTCGGGCCTAGGGAGGGAATTCTCTAACCTAAAAAAACCCATGTGCACTCCACACGTACTCCACTACCCTCGTAGCCGCTTCCGGCGTGTAGTGCACGCCTGACCTATTCAGGGGGACCCTACATTTCTCCACCCGATAGCGGAGGTCGAGAAATTTGCACCTCAGCTCTCCGCAGAATCGTCTCAGCCTCTGGTTTAAGCCTTCCACTCGGCTCCAAACCAGCGGACCGCGATCGGTTCTGGGAACGATACTACAAATAGTTAGCTTTTAAGCTAAAGGTTAGAAAACAGATTTGATTTTCAAACTTACTATTTACTGAATTTCATATTTCATACAGACTTTCAATTAATATTTTATGCAGATATTTCATGTAGATTATTTCAACCTACATAAGACAATGATTAGTTACACTAACACATCTGCAATTATGTTAAAATATTACGCGCAATGTTCATGTCAATACATGTGAAACATCTGGTTCACTGTTGTATTTAGGTAAAATACGAGAGAAAACAGGAGATAAATCACTAAAAACACATAAATAAGTGTCCTTTTTGTACTGTATGGAGATGAGCAAGTGGTACTCAGCACTGGTGCAGAGCCTACTCCTTCCTAATACCACCAACATGGCAGCAGTGGTTAACGTACACAGCCGCCATACGGTGGCGACAGCAGCGCCATATGCTCTCACATCATACCACTACATAATGTTTCACTTTCTAAACCTTCAATCGTGTGTGTGTATATATGGTATTTACTATGGAGGGTAATTCGCATTCGGGACCCAGTATTTACTACCGCATACGAATTTTAAAACTGATTTGAACCGGAACTACACAGGCTACTTGAATTTGTTCTTAGAAACTTCTCCATCGTCCTAAAACTGTCATCATTGGGATCTACAGTGCCAGATCAAACTATAGCGATAGTGGACTACGTGCCATTGGTGCAAATGGTTTAAAACGCTCTAAGCACTATGGGACTTAACATCTAAGGCCATAAGTCCTCTAGAACGTAGAACTACATAGACCTAACAAACCTAAGGACATCACACACATCCATGCCCGAGACAGGATTGCGACCGAAGCAGTTGCGCGGTTCCGGGCTGAAGCGCCTAGGAGCGCTAGGCCACCGCGGGCGGCCTACGTGGCATTAAGAAAAACTTATTACCCCAATTCTTCGCAAATATGGTTGCAGCTGTTCTCGTTTATAACAGCTTATATCACATCATCATCTTCACTTCTAGATTTTCAAAGAGAGATGATTAATAAATTTTACTCAAGAGGAAAACAATAATACTGAGAATGAACATTGCAGTAACTTATTTTGTATAGTTAGTACGATACTATTGTACTGTCAGAACAGGTCGTCGCGCTTTAGCTTGGGTACCAGCGGAATTTGTCAACAATGAAATATCCTAGGTCATCAGGCGCGCAGTTGCGTAGCAACATTGCGATTCCGAATCGTATTGCGTAAACACATTGTCTGTGCTTGCGTGATTTTCGTTGTGCTATTCGTTTTGTTCTAGAGCGTCTTCTTGGTGAGAAAAGCTCATTAACTGAATATCTGAAGTGCTTTTCGTGAAAAGTCTTCCAACAGAAGAACTTCCAAACCCAGCGTTGGGTGTGACGCAGTACGGAACAGTAAGTGACTATCGATATCTTTTCTTCTTCATCTCTTATCAAGACTAATATCTTTTGCCGTTAATGTCACTCTAAATTACTGCTGCTGAGCGATTTTAACACACATGAAATCCCTTGTAGTTGATTTTATTTGGATGTTTAATCACACCAGCTACATTGTAACGAAAAATGGGAAAAAAAGTTCCAGTGATCCGACTTGAGCTTTAGCCTATGAGAGCAGTGTTGCAAAATCGTGGGCACGATTTCGGTAGCTCATGTAACCTGCTGAACTCTCTATATCCTTCAAATTCTGAAAGGTGTATATGTACATCATCAAGAGTGTTTAGGGGCTACGTGTCGGCTATATTCTGCGTCATATTACCATAATGTATCGCTTTTTATGTCCTACATGTTCTACAGATTGCCAAGGCTCTTTATATTGTTCATAGTCGACGAGGACAAAAAAAGCGAGGTGAAAATTGATATTGTTGATAATTTGTGCTAGGTGGTAGCAGGGACTGATATGAATATTATACTTAAAAGTCCAGATGGGCAAGATGTGCGCTACAGCGTATGGAAGGGAGATGGCATGGGATGTGGTGGGGAAAAGAGGGGTTTGGGTTCAAGATGAATTTTTTATTTATCTTAAATAAATAGAAATGAGTTGCTTCAAGCAAAAATGTTTTTCTGTAATCAGTAAGCTACATTAAATTTGTTAGGAAAATTGTCCTATTCAGTACTCTGTAGCAGGGTGGTGGTGGTGTGTAGATGGCACACACGTGAGGGAATGTAGTTGTCTGGTATTTGATCAAACTCTTCCCTCTTCGTTAGTCTGCAAACTGAAGCGCTACCGGCTAAACTGCCACATTTGACCACGGTTTTATTACGTCGCTTTCTGGCTCTCTATTTGTCCGTCTGTATCTCTCCCCCCCTCCCCCCCATCTCTCTCTCTCTCTCTCTCTCATACACTTACAGGCACTTCGTTGCAGAATGAGAGCGTGGCATTTATTTAGCTAAAAAGGGCCTTGCCGCCAAAAGGCATATGCCTAGTTTCCAATCTGTCAGCGGTGAACACCATTAATAATTTGACTTCATTATACATTCCACAGTGGATGGTACTCTGAGGGGTCGCACAGATTCCGATCAAGTGGACGAGCATGTGTTCTCCTTTACATTGTCTGTCTGTGTATCTACATTATCTGCCCACTTTGGTACAAAAGTACATTCACAGTGTAGGTAGCTCTGTGAAGTTGGTAACTGAGTAGTGAATGATGCGAAGTGAAGGCGACCAAAAATGGGTTGGACGTCGGCAGCTGACCACGTACGAGCAACGAAATCAAAAGCGAAACAGATTGTAAACTTCAGAATGCAACATGGGGGCTGGACAGAGTAAAATGAAATCCATCTGCTACAAAGGAAAATAATATTCTGTGTCTGTTCGCGCACATCACATTTTGTTCCAGTAGAATCCAAGCACGTGAAACGTGTTTCGGCTGTAAATGTTTTGACAATTTTCAAGCAATCAGGGTTTTCGTGAAATCTTTTATGTTTGCAGGAAGCTATGGAAAATATTGTAAGGATAATTTGTTTAGAATGTGTCTTAGGAAGCGCATCGGTGACGTTGATGTGTGTTCCTGAAGTTTTGTTACAAGGAAATGTTGCACATACTTAAGGGAATTAAGGACTCCACTATTCATCTGTTGTGTGGCACTGGAAATGAGTTACCATTTATTGCTTCTAACCTCTAAATAAGTATGTTTGGATTTTGAATGTTGTTAGTTACATTAATTGTTCACTACTGTATAGTTAATATCTGTGATTACGTGTCACAGATTTTTACGTTTTTCGACCTTATGTTCAAAAGTATTCCCTATTGACTGATTATGTCTGACCTCTGGATGCACGAATAATATTCGCAATTGCCATTAATATGGCTCAAATATTTGGCTGCCGTTAGTAGTAAATTTACCCCTCTTTGTCCCTCGTTTCCGAATATCTGATGTACGTAACTGACCTACGAATAGTGTGTAAATCCTCACGTCTCCGAGAAATTCGTATCATCACACAATATTTCACGTTCTAAACATACAAACTTGTGTACATGTTCTTTAATAAGGACCTTAATGCTCTCAGGTTACGCAATATATACTGCCTCATGCGAATTACGATTTTGTTTCGAAACGCAGCTGAACCTTCTGCACGTCTGTCATTGTAATAAATGTGTCGTCTTTTAGTATTATAGTTGCCTCTTGAAATCATTGCATCTTACTTCACAGTTTCTTTCGACGATCGTCGTATTCTGACTACATCTTAATTTTATTCAGGCTTTAAGAAAGGGTCATCTGCCCATCGCAGCGTACCATAGATGCACTCAGGGCGTCAGTTTATAAATGTCAAAATTTCGTGTTAAGTGTCTGATGCAAACATATTTCGCTGAGCTGCTTTCCCAATGTTATTCAAACTTGAAAAGATGTGAATATTCGGATATGTTCGCATTCATAAGTAGTTGCCACTATCATTTCACAGTACATTAAAGTATGATTTCAGGTACTCCTGTGGCTAAAGGACACGTTGTAATCATCGAGGAAATAATTATATGATATGTGCAAGTCAGCTGCTTGTTTTTAAAACAAATTTATCACACAGTTCTCCAGGCACAAACGGGTAGGTGATCGAAAAATTATCGGCTTCTGCCAGCATATTAAGCTCATTTTGGGATATTTTCTATATTCTCAACATTTCTCGGCTCTGTCAGCATCTGTATAAACATTTATGTTAAATTAACAACAACCTCAGATGCAATGTTTACCTAGATTTACCTTGGTTTCAGTTGGGATAACCCAATCTTCTTCAGAATAAAAGGACCTACGATTCGTCCGTAATGGACAACGTCAAAAACTAAAAACCATAATATAGTAATACATCGTCATATTGCAATAACTTATCCGTTGTTTCCGTACTATAACGATGTATTACTATTTATAGTTTTTAGTTCTTGACGTTGTCCGTTATGGACAAGTCGTAGTTCCTTTTATTATGAAGAAGGTTGGGTTATCCCAACTAAAGTCTAGGTAATCATTGCAATGTAGGTTGTTATTAATTAGAAATCAATATTTTCAGTAAATGCTATTCCTTTACCTCGATTAATAGGCAACGAAAAATTTGAGGGTGTAAGTTTAAAGCTGAAACTAACGTGGTCATCAAGGAAAGTGACAAATTTCATAGCTTATAAGATATGCACTTCTGAACTGCAGTTGATTTGAGGATTTGTGGGCTTGGCAGATCAGACACGTATTATACGTATGGTCAGTAAACTATCTGGATGCAGTCGGAAGTAATCGTCGTTATTTGACGTAGGTCCCAGAGGCATTTATAAACAATGAAATGTCAAACAACATTAGGTGGACAGTTGCATAGCAACATTGCGATTTCGAATCGTATTGCGTAAACATATTGACTGTGCTTACGTGATTTTCGTAGTGCTGTTCTTTGTGCTCTAGAGCTTCTTTTCGGTGAGACAAGTTCATTAATTGAGCTTGTCGAGAAAGGTCTTCCGCCAAAGAAACTTACAAAGCCAGCGTTGAATTGACGCAATACGGAACCGTATGTGATTAGTCAACATCTTCTCTCGGTCATCTCTTATCCCCGCTAACCTTCTTTGCTGTACATGTTACTGTAATCTACTGCTGCTGAACGCTGTAGCTCACGCCTCAGATCACTTTTATTTGGTTTTACTGTGGATGTTTAATCACACCAGCTACATTCTAACGAGAAAGACAAAAGAAATTCTTTCCAATGCGACTTGAGATTCAATTCACGAGAGTACTTTGACTAAATCGTGGCCATGATTTCGGTAAGTCATGTAGCCTGCGGAGTTCTTTACATTCTTTAAATTCCGGAATTTTTTATTTTCATTTTCGAGATGATTTATTGACTTTGTGCCGACATTATTCTGCACCGTATTAGCATACTGAATCATGGTATGTCTTAAATCTTGTATTTATTATCAAGATTGTGTATATTGGTCACAGCCCAGCCAACGAAGAACAGATAGGTCGAATCAAGAAAAAAATTGTTATAGTTGATAATTTCACCTTAGGACTAGGGACTGACATGAATATTATACTAATGGTCTAGACAGGCGGACTGCTTTGAGAAGAAGTGCAATCTAGTGTTCAGTTAAGCTGCATTATAATTTCGTAAGAAAATTGTCCTGTTCAATTCTCTGGAGAAGAAATTTTCTTAGTGTTGCAGAGGTTAAAAAAATCGTAGATTATTGAAAATAATAATTGGCGTTTTAAAATTAATGTTTATTGTTAAACGGAGGGGATAAAGGAACTTATTAAATGGATGTCGCTTGTCAAAGTGCAATATAACGTTGTTAAGGGATAAATTATGTTCTGGTACTGTAACAGGGTGGAGGAGTGTGGGCGGATGCTACACACGTGAGGGAACGGAGGCCGCTGGCATGTCGTCAAACTCCTCCGTCTTCGTTAGTCTGCATACTGAAGCGCGGCCAGTCGTTTCTCCATTCTCTCTCTACCCTACTATGTCACGAGTCATTACACTAAAAGCCGCCACTTTGAACGATGGTTGTATTAGGTCACTTGCTGGCTGTCTATCTGTATCTCTCTCTACAGTTACAGTTACAGTGTACCGAGCTCATTGGTGGCGTTGTGAAGTTGGTAACTGAGTGGTCAATGAAGCAAAGCGAAGATGACCAAACATCTGTCGGACGTCAATAGCCAAGTGGTAAAGAGCAACGAAAACAAAAACGAAAAACACTGCAACCTTCACAATGCAACGTAAGGGGAGGAGAGGTTCAAAAAGTTCCAACTGCTACCAAATTACATGGAAGTAAAATAATGTTCATTGTCAGCTGGCGCACATCACGTTCTGTTCCAGTAGAAATCGTGTATAAGAAACGTGTTGCTGTTATAGAAGTTTTGCCCATTTTGAAGAAATCAGGATATACCTGAGATCTTTTAGGTTTGGTGGAAACTGTGGATAATTTGTTACAGAAAGTTTTTAGACGTGCTTATGAACTCGGTGTGTCTTTCTTATTGTTTAACTGCAAGAATATGGTGTAGATATGTTAGGGAATTGCTTAAGGTGTCTACTATTTACATGTCGCGTTGCAGCGGAAAGGAGTTGGGGTTTACTGCTTCTTACCACTAAATACGTATTTTTTGATTCTGGTTGCTGATAATTACATTACATACGGGTACTGTTGTATGGATAATATCTTGTGATTTCGCATCCACTAATTTATAGGTTTTCTATCATCATGTCAAAAGTATGCACCATTTATTGTTTAAGTCTTACTTTTGGGTGCATGAATAGTATTCGACATTTCCGTTAATTTGTATCGAAGATCTCCCTCGTGTTATTAGTAACTCTGCACCCAAGTTTAGCAAATTTCATGAACGTAACTGACCTAGGAACTGGCTGCACTGCCTCACGTCTGTAACACTTTCGTGCCATCACGTTGTAAGTGTTCAAACATGTGTGTACATGCTCTTTAATAAGGGTCTTAATTCTCTTAGGGAAACATTATTTACTACAGTATGCGCATTTTGATTCTGTTCCGGAACACAGCTTCGCCTTCTGCATGCATTCCTTCATAATTAATTCACCGTCGTTTTGAATGTGTCTTCCTTGCTAACTACGGTGGCCCCTTGACACCATCGCTTTCGTTTTTTAGTTTCTTTCGACGCTTACTCCATTCCGTCCTAATTTTATTCAAGGTCTAAAGGGACGTATCTGCATATCCTGACGACCCACAGACCAACTCAGTGCGTCGGTTTATAAATCTCAGAAGTTCTTGGGAAATGTCTGATGCAATCGTATTTCGTACAACTATTAGTTCAGTGTTACTGAAACTTCACAAGACGTGACTGTTTCGTATCTGTTCATATTCACAAGTAGTTACCACTCGCATTTCACCGCATATTGAAAAAAATTATCTAAGGTATCGGTCTGTCAAAAATATATGTTGTAGTCGTGTAGGTCGACGTCTTGCTTTGAAAGCAAATTTATTACACAATTCTGTAGGCATCTGCGGGTACTGTGTGCGGCTACACTCAATTATAAAGACTTCTATCAGCACATTAGCTTCGATTTAGGAAATTTTCAAATACACATTACTCTTTTATCTTGCTTAGTAGGGAAATAATGAATCTGATTTTAAAATGTTTAATTCGATACTAATATTATCATTGATGAAGGTTACGAAGACAGAGAAGCCACGTATTACCAATGGCTAGTAAAGCTCTGCGGTACAGTGAGGAGCTATCTAAGTTTTTTAGTGTGGGTCTTAGACAATTTTTTCAAAAATGAAATATAGCACAACACGAGGGGGTCGATGAGAGGCAACATTGCGATGGCGTATCGTGTGGCATAAACATATTGTATGTGCTTGTGTGATTTTCGTAGTGCTATTTTTCGTACTGTAGTGCTTCTTCTTGGTGAGAAAAGGATATTGACTGAATATTTGAACTGTTTTTTGAGGACCGTCGTAAGATAGGGAAACGTAACAAGATAGCGTTTGGTGGGACACTATACGAAACAGTAAGTGACGAGCCAACATCTTGTTTCCGTCATCTCTTATCCGTAATATCATCATTTGCTGTTGACGTCGAGTGTAAACTAATGCTGCTAATCGCTGTGATCTCAAATTTGAAATCGTTCGTATCCACCCTTATTCAGATGTTTATTCGAGCAGGTGTGTTTTACCGAAGGAAACGATCCTTTCCGGTGATCAGATTTGATATTCATACTTCGAGAGTAGTTTCACAGTATTGTCGGGCATGCTTTCGGTAATTGATGTACCCTGGAATTTTTTGCATTCGGTGAATGCCGATAGTTTTTTGTTTCCATTATCAAGTGAATTTAGTGGCTAGCTAGCGACGTTGTTTTAGGACATATGAGAATACTACATCATGTTACGTACTGCATATAGTGTAGACCATAAAGGTTCTTTATTTTGTTCAGCGTGATTCACCAGCAGCAAATATATGTACACAATTAATTTTTGCTGGTCTGCAACATGGGTGTATCCTGCGAGAAGAAGATGCGGCAGCTTTGCCTCCCTATGAACTAACTGATACCTTGTATCGCCAGCGAGACAGAAAAAAAAGTCAGAATAAGTTTGAAGAAATGCATCACAATTATTGGGTGCTGTGAAGTGGCATGAATCGTGAAGTCTGTCATTCTACAAACTAATATGAGTTGCCTACATCTCGTCCCCATGGCCCTATTTTTGCAGACGTTCTACACACACTTCTGCTCTGTAGTGTAAATAAATGATATTTGATTGTGGTGTATCAGCAGCAAACGAAAAAACATGAATTTTGTTCATGTAATGGTTACATCCACGTCCAGTCGGTTTAGCTGTTGCTGAATCTTACAGCTAGTATGATCGCGGTCCATGAGACTTATTTGTCCTGGCTCTCCGTCCACAGGCAGCGTTGAACATCATTGATGCTCTCGATTCCGCTGAGGCATGCAGACACAAGTGGTCAGTCGCGAAAAGTCGCGGAACCACGAACCCCTCAATAGATGTCCAACACAATTCGGATGATACGTCAGGAACAAAAGAGTTTCACGTGCCTCGACATACGACATGGGAGGTTCGCCAGTAGCTATTTAGCATTTTATTTAACAGCGAGTACAGTTGCATGCGCTTTTTTGCTTTAGAAGAGAACTATCCTGTCTTGACAGTATATTTTAGGGTAAGGCAACGGTTAAAGAAGATTAAAGAATTTAATAAGAGATGCTATAATGTTTGTAGATTATGAAAATGCTTTTGAGAAATACAATAGACGAGTGATACGTTACATCCTGCAAACAAAGGTTACCCGGTTCGTCTAATCAACTCTTTTGAATCTGTTACAAATGGCCAAAAATTATGATGGAGAATAAAGAACTTGTGTAAGTAAACAACAATAAAACAGAATTAGACAAGTATGTAACCTGTCTCCAGCTCTTTTCAACTTCTACGTGGGTGACCTAGTCAATGCTTGGAAAAGCATCAGCTACGGCATAAAGATCCACAGGGAGAAATGTTTTAATACTCTACTATAAGCAGATGCTCAAATGACGAGTGTTCAGTAATGAAATTAAAAACTACGGTCCAAAATTAAACGCAAAATAACCTGAGCAGGCTAAATGATATTTTTCCGTAGTGTTATAGCGTGAATCTGGAAATAGTGCCTTATATGTAGAGATTAAGAATAAATTAGAAGTTGATTTAGTGTGTAAAAAAGAAGACCTTAACAGCAAAAGATGGCGGGGGTGTATTTCAGTACTGTTTATCTTAGCCTGCTGTAGTAAGTTGACAGCAATCCAGTTTCCAGTGATGCTGAAGTCGACTGTTAAGCACTGATTAGTAATCTCAGCTTGGGCTTTCTGGGGCAGGGATTCTGAGGGTATTAGATTAGGAAATGGCACACTTAAAGTAGTAAAGAAGTTTTCCTATTTGGGGAGCAAAATAACTGATGATGGTCGAAGTAGAGAGGATATAAAATGTAGACTGGCAACGGCAAGGAAAGCGTTTCTGAAGAAGAGAAATTTGTTAACATCGAATATAGGAAGTCGTTTCTGAAAGTATTTGTATGTAGTGTAGCCATGTATGGAAGTGAAACATGGACTACAACTAGTTTGGACAAGAAGAGAATAGAAGCTTTCGAAATGTGGTGCTACAGAAGTATGCTGAAGATAAGGTGGATAGATCACGTAACTAATGAGGAGGTATTGAATAGGATTGGGGAGGAGAGAAGTTTGTGGCACAACTTGACTAGAAGAAGGGATAGGTTGGTAGGACATGTCCTGTGGCATCAAGGGATCACAAATTTAGCATTGGAGGGCAGCGTGGAGGTTAAAAATCGTAGAGGGAGACAGAGATATGAATTCACCAAGCAGATTCAGAAGGATGTAGGTTGCAGTAGGTACTGGGAGATGAGGAAGCTTGCACAGGATAGAGTTGCATGGAGAGCTGCATCAAACCAGTCTCCGGATGAAGGCAACAACAACAACATCATACTTGCCAAGTTCCTTGTCGCAGTGGTTCCTGTCAGATCCCCGAAGTTTACTGCTGTCGAGCTGGTCTAACACTTGGATCGGTGGCCACCCGGTATGCAGAGCGCAGTTGGCAAACGGGGTGCACTCAGCCCTTGTGAGGCAAGCTGAGGAGATACTTGATTGAGAAGCAGCGGCTCGCCGGCCAGAGTGGTCGAGTGGTTCTAGGCGTTAGAGTCTGGAAGCGCAAGTCCGCCACGGTCGCAACTTCGAATCCTGCCTCGGGCATGACCGTGTGTGATGTCCTTAGTTTAGTTAGGTTTAAGTAGTTCTAAGTTCTAGGGGACTGATAACCTCATAAGTTAAGTCCCATAGTGTTCAGTGCCACTTGAACAAAGCAGCGACTGCGTTCTAGTAAACTGTCATACGTCCGGGAGAGCGGTGTGCTGACCACACGCCCCTCCATATCCGCTTCTAGCGACGCCTGTCGGCTGAGTATGACACGGCGGCCGGTCGGTAACTTGGTGCTTCCTGGCCTGTCCGGATGGAGTTTAGTTTTTAGACTCCTATACTTGAGTTAAGACGCATTTATCAACTTACTGAGGATCTGCATGTTGCGTTGAGCTCGATTCATGGTTTCTTAGGATTTACCTTTAACATTACATCACCAGAAAAGCACCACTTTCAAGCACCTTCCTGTTAGATCACTTCCTTGTCTGTCAACCTCTTCGGTACAGGTTCCACAATTGATTCTAAATCAACTTAAAGGTGACGTAGAGTCTTGAAATTTCCAGCATTGTTCAGACATACCTGGTAAAGCAATATTAGATCACTATCTTGTCTGGCGTGTGGCGGAGGGTACTTTATATACCACTGCCATCTGCCCCTTTTTCTGACCCAGTCGCGAATGGCCCGAGGGAACGGTAGGTGGTAATCCACCGTAGGAGGTCAGATGTATCCACTTTTTTTCCCACACGGTCATATCCTTAGGTAAACGTAGGAGAGAGCAACAGGTTTTGCAAGTAAGGTGAACATAAACTACAATAATCCTGAAATATATCATAGACTCCGTTTAAATTTCACCAAAATGTAATTTTAACTCTTTTAAAGCCATGTAGAGCGCAAATAACTCAATGCTACCTCACGCAACTATTCCTTCTAGTCGATAGATCAAGCTATCCGATAAATGCTTCACATTCGTCCGTTTGCCACAAGTGCCTTGTACTCTTTTGGCGCGATTTATGGGCAAATTGGTGGTAGACTCTTTGCATGTGGAAGTGGCTTTAAAATGGCAGGGCAAAGAATTTGTGGAAATTTGTACAGACAGCCAGACAAGTAGGGCAACAGTAACTAGTGGGAACCGTTGTTTGTCCTTGTGTTATCAGTCGACGTGAAGAACAGAGAAAGAAACGGAAAAATAAGAAAAACGTACAGCTTTGGTAACTATAATGTTGTGTTCTGTCCCATGAAATCAGGCGTACTGTTCGTACCTTGTTCTAAAATGCAATGCGAAACCAGACCCCCCCCCCCCCCCCAACCTATACATCACGTATCATAATACTAGTTCGAAAACTGTGTACCTGTTTTAATTGGCACTGTAAGTCACCACAACCCGACAAGGCTTCAATCATCGATTTGGTTCTTAGAACATGTTCGGTCTACATGTATTATTGTACTAACTGAAACCGTTACTTTGGTCAAAATTTAAAAATCATTCATGAGATAATATTTAAATTTCCTAAAAACACTCCATTATCAGACATTTCGACGTTTCTGTAGGTTCCATCTACTAGAATACTGATTAGTAAAATATCTTCGTAGAGACCTCTCCCTGTTCTCATTCCAATCTTTCTGACCGTCCAACAGTCAATAATGGACACGCTGTAGGTCCGTGTGATCAGTACGTGACGTGATATCTATTTTTTTCTTCGCAGATGTTCCGGAGGCTTTTGGGCGTGTTCTGCCTCCGGTCTCGGCGGGAGGCAGAGGAAGACTTTTACGGAGACCTGATAGACGTCGATTTAATTGGAAAGCCTGAGGTGAGGACCACCGAGATTTATTGGAAAAACAGTAATGACTCTTAGGTGCACCCACGTTTACTAAGATAATTACTTGAGACGTCTGATTACTGCAAGACCTTCTGGATTTAGTAAATCTATCTTAGCTACTCGTAGTTGTAAATAGGTCATCATAGAATAACAACTATTCCTTTGTGCCTTCGTTAAACTTGCTTGTAGCGCTAATAAAACGAAATATCCTTCGGCTTTCTATACGAGTACATCCGTTTCATAGGAACTCTGTTGCCACTGGTCCGCTCAAAATTGTACTTTGTACAAGAAGAATGTACTTTAAATAAAAAAGGAGTTTACGCAGGACATTAATAGTCAGAAATCACTTTAAGTTTCTGAGATTTAATATTAGATGGAACTATACGAAATCACAAGAGCTGCACAAGAATTTACGGAATGTGGAGAAATGTATTCATAAACTGGTTTCTGTTGGTTCCAAAATCGGTAACAACGTAGTTTACACCGTGCAACTCCTGCTAGTACAGCATTTATCACTATAGAAGATTCACTCTAACTTCTGATAAAATTAATGCAAGAACTGTATCAGATCTCACTTGTGCATGATGATGATTCGTTAACTGATACTTGGACCAACTGAGTAGGCGATGATTTTAGGTCCGGCTTAGCCACTTGCAGTTTTCCAAGTCGACTGTTGTAACTGAATGTGCGTACACATCCTCGGAGAATATCTGTCGCAGTCGGAGACGAAAAGTCATTAGAGAGTTTTGTACACCGACCAGGGACTATCAGCACGGATGATTTAAGCGAAGATAATTTAAAAGCAGTTTGCTTCAATCCCTATTCTAAGTACAACATATTAACGATCCAGACCGTAGGTAAAATACTGTCGTATTGTAACCATATGACCGTCTGGAAAACAATCCAAGTATGTGCTACCAAAGCTAAGACCTTTCTGTCTAACTGATAAATGTTGCAAGGCGGCTGAATTTAATACGCTAACAGGAGAGTAATTTAACTTATGGTGCGAGTAAACGCCCACAAAATACTAGATGTTACATAAAAGATAGAAAATAAAACTGAAAATCAACAAATGGATGAATTGTGACCTTGGAAACCAATCTCCCACAGAGGATGAGCGCCGCGCGTTGGCGGCTGCGCTCAGACGTGGACGAGTTGGTTCTGCTGGCAGCGCAGGCGGAGAAGTCCCGGCCACCGCCTGCTGCCATTGATGTAGCCTGCGGCAAAGTCATCGGGAAGGTAAGGCGGCACTAAACACACAACTTCATTGATAACTTGCTGCTACGGGATAAGTTAGATTACATACAACGTACCCTTTTCTCAGACCAATATAAAGTGGCACAAGTTTAGTTAATACTGGAAGATAATAATTATGATCCTTGTCACCATTAATGGTTTCGCCTGAAGACCCTTCCCTTTCTTTCGATCACACACAATAATAGAAAGATGTTCTCTCTTAATGTACACTTTGTGCATACGAGTCACACTATACAATTATTGGTACTGTAGTTGCGTAAAGGAAGTCTTATGAATTTTAAAGGGAAGAATTGCTTTTGTGTGCAGGTGAACGATGGCTGGATGGTTGTTACGACTGCCGAGATCCATGAGCCACCTGTGGTGGAGTGTGACGAGGACATCCCGCCGATCCCTCGCCGCCGGAGAGGGTGTCGGAGGTGCTGGGCGGAGAGAGTCGGGGAGAAGACCGTTGTGCGCCCACCTGGGGGCCGGGCACACCGCCTCACTACCCACTAAACGTATTCATGACGAGGACATCCCACCAGTTCCTCCTCGTCAGTGTGGGTGTTGGAGGTGCTGGGTGAAGAAAAGTCAGTGCAAGAACTGTTGTGCGGGTACAAAATGGACAGGGATAATGACTCACTAACCAGTAGACATGTTCGTGAGAAACTGATTACATTGGATATCCCAACAATGCCTCAACGTTGGGGATGTGTTAGAGATACTGGCCAGAGAATGTCACGGCTAAGAGTCTTGGGTGACTGCAAATTGGGTGGTGACAACAGCATTTCTACAAGCCAGTGAACATATTCATGAGGAACTTAGAACAGTGTATGAGGAGGGCAAATCACCGATGCCTCATTATTGGACAGGGTTTTCGTGCTGCTGGATGGAGAATGTCATGACTGGGACTCTTGCATAACTACAAAGTGGATTGGGATATCGGTTCACTAGCCAGTGAACATATTTATGTGGAACCAAGTACACTGGCTCAGAAGGACATCCCATTGATGCCATGTCATCAGTGACAGTGCTGGTGGTTCGGGCAGATAAAATCAAGACTAAATCTCTTGTTTGTCTGAAAAGTGAATGGGGACACCGACTCACAGATATTTAAAGTGAATGTATTATTAAATGAATTGATAAAATGAAACTATAAAAACATCCATGTAAAAGAATGTTAATGAAGCTTTAATATCATTGAACTCCATTTAAACAAGTAATGAAATAAAATTAATAATATCTATCAAAGATGTACGATTATTTCTCTTTCTTTACATGTATGACTGCATTTAGACAAATATTTGAGAATGTTATCTTTTTTGATGCCCATCACCCACAGAAATATTATACACAGACTGCCATAACTATCAGTACACAGATTATACTTCTTCATCATTACAAATGACACATAATAGTGAGTTCATTTGGCTTACGACCAACTAACAAACAAATTACACACGTAGTGCATTTTACCTGTCTGCATTGCTGCATAGTGCAGTTGTATTTTTACCTAACGGAAATGAAACAGCCATATAACATTATAACATAGCTATGAGTGAAAGCGCGTCATTCGCTTGAATGAAAAGAAGTGAAAACAGAGGGCGATCCAACTGAACATCGATTGAAACTTGCGAGGAACTAAAGCGGGCAACAATTTGCTTAAAACTCCATTGCTCTCCTCTCAACTGCAGGGATTTGATTCTACACACCAATAAAATTTTTATTCCATACAAGTATCTAAGATAGTTACTGATATTACAGGGTGCCTAAGGGTTACAGGAGTCACATTTTTTAATCAATCATCAGTAAACGTAGTTTCTGGTTTGGAAGTGTCGAGCGCAACTTCCAGTGTTACTCAATAAGGACAATATTCACACACACCATATTCTGTCACGAGAAGAGTTGACGTACACAGAAACGATCCTACAGACACATAAGTAACACCACTTCACTACGTGGCGTAATTTAATTAGTGTATGTAGATGAATTAATAAATACACACAAAGTATAAGCTAATTATGTACAGAAAAAATATTAATGTATTAGGAGTATCCCAAGGCCACCGGCCTTATCATTATGCTTAACTGCTCAACTTTACTGTTTGCACAGCATGGATACAAATGTTGCGAGTGGGCCAGACAACAATGAAGAGCATTCGCCGGTGACAACACCAACGCTATTTTATTCAGTAGAACATTAACACAAATTCTTCTCCCCTTACTCTTACGAAAAAACTAAATTGTTACCAAATTCTTAACAAGAAAAAGTTTCCCATGTTAGCTAAACCTGTCTTTTGTTGATAATACTTTGGCAGTGATCGAAAATAACCTTTTTTTGTACACTTGAAAATCATTAAAGCTACTAAAATTCACCGTAAACTAGAAGTAAACACACAACAAATGTGTTACGCCCGTCGGTGACGTATGTTTAGAATAAGACGAAGCTATATGAATAAAATTGAGACCTCGCTTATGCGGTGATAATGGAACAGACAGCATCGGTGGTGCAGCGCTGCCATCCACGACCGTACTGGTAGGTGGGCAGATCCCATACAAGGTCAACTACAACAGACGCAAAACTAATCTTATGAACTTATAACAGTGCACTCCATTTACAGCAAAGTAAGGACCAATTCTGGTACATAACAAATTGTAAGGCAACATAAATTGATAAAACCATATGCCCAATGACTACACACGATTATAAGCAAAGTATCTACAGGCGCAACTCAGAATTGCAATGGGTTATACAGTCCTCTGCAACACCAAAATTACAGTAACACCAGAATTACAGTAAAAGGCGAGAAGACAAGTCATCAACGCTCCAAAATTATTTTACCATATGAATGAACATAATGACGGCCTAGAAAATAGTAGCTTTTTTAAAAATGAATATCCATATTTTTATTGGGAGACCAAACAAACTTCAAATGCCCAAAAAAGATGTACTAAAGCTGGTCCGGAATAACTTCAATGAAAAGGGTAGCTATCCTTAAGATAAACTGCAGTGCTTTTAAATAGGAGACACGACAGAATTTCAATCTCCAGAATTTTTTCGTCAGCAGTTGGCGATAATAACTTAAATGAAAAGAGCAGGACTTATTAAAAAATCTTCACCAATGAAATGAGCATCAGTTATTTTGGAATGAACCGTACATGCAACAAGTACAGCGATACAGTTGAGGGGAACCTGGCTGTACTACCACGATGCTAGGGAGAAAAGCACGAAGTTTATCTTAACAAGCTCACCGAAATACATTATGAATTAATAGGGAAGGGCACACAAGGTATCATCAATCTTGGATTATTCAAATTTATGGAGTTTACTATCACCCCAAAAGTGGCAAAAGCGACGTCCTTGTACAGAACAGGACCCTAGCCGCCGATAAAGAGTGTAATACGTCAGGGCCGAAAGGCGGTAGATGAATTACCTCAAGAGGAGAAATTTTGTGAGTGTTGGAACGTTGTGAGGAATTTGCGAATGCATTAACGTTCCACAACAGTGATACTTCAGTTGACGTATTTGTTTACTATTGGTTTGTTCTGTAAGAGTGTGGCTGATGTAGTAGAGATTCCGTTAATGTTGGATGACTTAGAGAGGCAGGTTTTGTGATAAAGTGAATGGTCACGATTTAGGGCCGAACTGGCGGTTTTCTGACGTGATGACTAATAAACTCGGTGTCACCACCAGGGTTCAGTATAACATCGGTTTGATGGACGATATTCTGGTTTGCTAACGTCCATAACGGTTGCGCCACCCTAAATGAAAATTTTGTGACAGCTGATTAATGAGTGGCATCGAGTCGGCCTGATACGGGTTTCCACCTCTCCGTATGCGTCGCCCATGTTTCAGGCACCGAAGGGTGAAGCCGGTAGTTAGCGATCGGTAGTTGATTATACAATTCCTAACCAAAAAGCCGTCTTAAAATCTGTACCGCTCCCGGACTTCCGTACCTGTTCTATTTCCTTTGCAGGGGGCACAGTATACTACCGTCCTGAATTTGAACAAGGCGTTCCAGAAGATTTCTCTCATTGAGGACTGTAAACGTGCTACAGGTTTTTACACCGTTTGGAAGCTGTACCAGTTCGGTAGTGTTCCTTTCAGTTTATACACCGAAGCGGCAGTACTATCACTTCTCTTAGACTCTGTTTTGGGTGACGCGTTATTCAAATCAGTGTGCAGCAAAGTCCTTATTAGCCTGGAGGAAGTGGGTTTGACCGTTAAACCATCCATGGTAAATCTGGAACTAAGGGAGCTTCCCTTTTTAGGACTTTGGTCTCACCTAGTGTTGTTAAAATATATCAGAGAAAGAGACAAGATCTTTAGAGAAGAAGGAAATACCTATCTTTATCCGTATCTCACTTTTTTTTATAAACTGTGCTTCGAATTTTGTCCAATTTGCAGAAACAGTAAATGGCTTGAGGAAGAAAGGGTTGAGTCTCCAGATGGGAGAAACCCAGCACGCGGTCTTTGAGACAATTATAGTATCTTTGAGCATTCTGCATGTTTTGGATGTTACGGATTTTGAACGATCCTTCATTGTCCAAACGTGTGCTTCTAATTCTAGCGTCGTTGCTGTCGCTCCACAAAAAAACGATGGAGTGCGATCGTTTAGCTTATGGTTCCAGAGCCATGTCCCACACGTAACTGAAGTACTCCGTGTGAGTGGGAGGTCTTCTTGGTTTTGGCCTTCCAAAAGTTCAAGTTCCACTTGGATCTTTGCCATTTGTCCTCGGAACAGACCGTCAGGCTTTGATTTGGGTGGTCGCAAGATCCAGGAAGACAGGACCAATCGCGAGGTGGGCTGTGTATGTTTACACCTTTCGGTTCCTTGTCAGGCACATCCAGGGAGCAAATAATCTGGTAACAGATTCATTTAGCCGTATGTTCCAGGAGCATGCAACGGAATAACGGCTGTAACATGATTCACTGGACTCCAAATGGGTTTCAATCGTGTTTTCTGAGATACATGAGCTCTTTGGGAAGTTGCTGGACAAATTAAAGGCAGGAACCATAGAATCAGGGGATGAGACAAAATCCTGATACTGGGAAAGGTGTCAGTTAATGAACTGAGAAAAGAAGTATATGTTTTAAGTCTAAGAGCGTTTACCGTGATTTATTTTCAAAGAATATTCTTAAGAATTAATTTTATTTACTAGCGATTCATCAAGAACATTAGCAACCGCATCTCGTGTTCGTGCGGTAGCGTTCTCGCTTCCCACGTAACGGGTTCCCGCGTTTGTATTCCCGGCTGGGTCAGGGATATTCTCTGCCCCGTGATGGCTGGGTGTTTTGTGCTCTCCTTAGGTTAGTTAGGTTTAAGTAGTTCGATTTTAACTTGTAAGGTGAAAGGGTGGCGACTTTATATACTAAAATGATCATTTAAATAAGAGCCCATGATATGCAATCTTATATAGAATTCTACAAGTTTGGCCAGAAAATAGTTAAGATGCTCTACAGTACACAGATACCGCCTCTTAAGATCGTAGGCAATAATAACAAAGTTTCCAAAGATCGAAACATATTTCAGATATTAGACCGTTACACTCCAACCAATAAATTCGTTAACACACCAAATCCGACAAACATGACAGAGGTAGTTGCTAACGTACGGTAGATTGACAGGGAGAGTACCGCCCCCAAAGAAAACGACTGGTGAATTCACCAAGAAAACATGTAGAATGTAACAAGAGTAAACCAAACAACATGTCACCAATCACTTAACTTTTAATAAACTATCCGAATCGCTGGTTACTCTCTCCTAAGGGCAGATCGTGAAACACGACGCGGGGGTGGTGTGGGTGCCTATGTTCGCTCTGATCTGACACCTACTGTACTATGCACATCGGATGCAAAGGGCGAAGGAGAAGCAGAGTTCTTGTTTTTCGAAATAAATACATCAAATCAGAAACTGCTAATTGGAGTAATCTATAAACCTCCAAACGTCGGTGCCATGTCCTCCTTTCAGTCTGCCCTGTCCTCACTCGTGACACAGTATGAACACATAATCATTATGGGCGACACAAACATCGACTTACAGTTAAAATCTCCCTCTGCCGAAAAACTAAGGCGACTGTTCCACTCCAATGATATGAGTTTAACACCGCTGGACCCAACTCACCACACGTCACACAGCCACACACTCATAGATATAATAGCAACAAAGCGACCAGATAAAATAATCCGCGCCAATCAGACATCCACTCCGGGACTCTCTGCTCATGACGTGATATTCTTAAATTACTCAGTGCATACTACCAAAGAAAAATCTCACCTGGTAACCTACAGAAACTTAAAAAATGTTAACCATGACGCTCTTCAAAAGGATTGCTCAGACATCCCTTGGCATGATATAAGCAATGAACCGACTTTAGACGGAAAAATTCGGCAATTATGTAGCAAAATTATTGCACTGTATGATAAACATGCTCCTCAACGCACTGTCAAGGTAACGAGAGCTCCTGCTCCATGGCTCACCACTGCATTACGCCAGTTAATGAATAAACGTGATGCTGCACACAGGGCCTTCAAGCGTAACCCAACTCCCGAGGCGTACGAAGCTTATAGGAAACTCCGAAACAGAACGAAGCAAAGCGTGAGAAATGCCAAAATCAGACATGCCCGCTCTGTCGTATGCGGCATATCAAAACCTGCTGCACTGTGGAAAAAGCTGCGCAGTTTCGGTATAGGGAAGCG
This sequence comes from Schistocerca gregaria, assembly GCF_023897955.1. Classification (NCBI taxonomy): domain Eukaryota; kingdom Metazoa; phylum Arthropoda; class Insecta; order Orthoptera; family Acrididae; genus Schistocerca; species Schistocerca gregaria. The sequence goes on along the minus strand of NC_064925.1, from coordinate 413,443,603 downwards.
AAGATATGACGCTGTTTATCAAGCGTCTGCAGAAGAATTAAACGATTTCTTCTCAACAGCTGTAATCTGCCACGCAGCGACAAATTACCAGCCCCAAGATATCAATCTCTTGAGAGATAAGTTTTTCCTAAAACATGTCACTACCGGCACAGTACACAAGGCAATTATGAGAATCTCTTCCGAGGCAGTAGGAAATGATGGAGTGAGCATTGGCATGATTAAAAACGTCGTAGCCACTATTATTCCAGTTATCACAGACATCTTCAACCTGTCTCTTGTCAGTAGTATATATCCTACTGAGTGGAAGCAAAGTTTAATCCAGCCTATACCCAAGACTGACAACCCTAAGTCGCCAGGTGACTACAGGCCGATCAGCATACTACCTGCAATATCTAAAGCCCTAGAATACATCGTCCATGAACAGCTGACGGATTACCTCAAAACCCATAACATCCATGACGAATATCAGTCAGGCTTTCGAAAGCACCATAGCACAGCAACTGCATTAATCAAAGTAACTGACGACATTAAACATGCTATGGACAGACGTGAAGCTACTATCCTAACACTGCTTGACTTTAACAAGGCTTTTGACACAGTTGACTTCGATATATTACTAATTAAAATGAAACAGCTTAATTTCTCAATCAGCGCAATACACTGGTTCGACAGCTACCTCAAAAACAGAAGTCAACAAGTCGTTTGTGGGTCGGAAAAGTCATCATGGAAAAGCGTGCACTCTGGAGTTCCCCAAGGCTCCGTCCTTGGTCCACTACTCTTCTCACTGTATATTAATGATATTTCTTCAGTGATTCACTCCTGCAGCTACCATCTATATGCTGACGACATCCAACTGTACATAAGTGCAAGCCCCAAAAACATGGCTGGCGCAGTAGCGAGTATGAACGCAGATCTTTGCTCTGTTTCTCGCTGGGCACAGAACCTAGGTCCGAAACTAAACCCCAAGAAATCCCAGGTCACACTTATTCTCACCCAAAATTAATCAGCCGGTACTTTCGCGAAACGGTCCCTAAAATACTCCTCAATGGTACCCAATTACCATACCAAAAAACAGTAAAAGACCTTGGAATAATCTTGGATGAACACCTAAACTGGGAAGAACAAACAGTCACAGCTTGCCGGAAATCGCTCTCCTCCCTACATGCAATTCAAAAATTTAGAAAAATATTTCCAACCCATGTTAAACAAAAATTAGTCCAAACACTAGTCTTGCCTAATCTTTACTACTGCGATGTAGTTCAACACGGCACGAATAGTGAAAATTCTAGATGCCTCGAGCTAGTGATGAATGCTTGCGTCAGATACGTGTGCAATATTCGGTTGTATGATCATATCAGTCCTTCATACTCCCAGCTAGGTTGGATACGCCCACATAAGGCACGCGATCTCCACACGATGTGCTTACTTCATCGATTTCTTAGCCACTGGTGCCCTCAATACTTATCTTCTCACATTAAACATCTATCATCATTCCACAATCGCAATACCAGATCGGATACGTCTATCATCTTGGCTGTACCTTTACATAACACAAAATCTTTCTCCGTGTCATTCTCCATCTCAGCCATACGACTATGGAACGCACTCCCCTGTGATCTGCGTCTTATCCAGAACTACTCAACATTCAAGAGGGAACTCAAAACTTACATATTAGGGACGGTATAGCCACCATTGTTGTGCCCCTAACATCTCTTTCTTTCTTCTCTCCATCACAGCTTCGAATTTTACCATTCTTTTTCTCTTCTTCAAACCTATCTACCTCTTATATATCTCTTTCACCCCATTCTATCGTCTTATGTCTCTGCTCGATGAGAATAACTCACAAGCTGCAAGAATATAACGAGAAAATTCCCAACTAACTGACATTCACAAAAGAAATGTATGTTTACTTTCATATACTTAGTCACTATTATTATTATTATTATTATTACTATTATCATTATTATTATCATTATTATCGTTGATTGTTATAATTATTTTTATTGTTATAACTATCATTGTACTACTGTTATAATCTCAAATTTTTTTCGTTTGACATCAATACTGCATAATACGTTAAATGTTCTTAATGTTATTTAGTAACTGTAACTCGTTCAATCTGAGTATGCCTGGTTAGGTGTTAGAGAGGGCCTGAAGGCCCTAATCTTGCCAGGTAAAATAAATGCATAAATAAATAAATAAATAAATAAAATAAACGGCGATTTCTCGAGAAAACCTGGCGCAGCAATCCCAAATCGCTTTCCGGAACCGTCCCCTGCCAGTCGCTTCAACGGACGCAGGAAGGCGCGCCGATCTCCCGTCTCACGGCGTCGCAGCTCACACCGACCAGACTCATGTCGTGGGTTGACTCCTGTTGCTCTCGTGTCGACCGCGAAGTCACTACACCGCGCTATAAGCCGCGGCCCATTGGGCTCACGTGGCGACCTCACATGCGCCGACGCTCCAGACCGACAAGTCGTCTTGTGTCTCAGTGTGCGACCGACCAACCAATCATTCCAACCGCCAATGACCATTGCCTGAGCAAACTCGAGCAGACTGCCGGTCTAACGCGCAGACTCAGATGCAGCAAATAATCCCCGACCGGGCGACCACTCGCTGAGTTCTCTTACTGCCTAACAAATGCGGACGAGAGACTGACCCAGGATGACCAAATGGCGAGTTCATAGCGCCCCTTAAATACACGTGAAGAGGCAACCTTTCCCCCTTCCCAGCAGAGGGAGACACCAAAGCTGCGATTGCCACAGCGGCGCCACCGCCACCACAAACGGAGGGCGACTGTTTCACGCTACGCGCTGCAGCGCGCTCTTTAAAACAGCAATTTTTACCCCGGCTCAGAGCGACAGATCCTTTAAGATCTGTTTACCAGAGCAACTAGTGTTGGCCATTTTTAAGTATTTTGACAACCCCCTTATTGCCCATCATTTTCAAGTGAATAAAACGGTTATGAAAGCTAAACATTATCTGTCTGGTCCACAACGAATAAAGATTTTCGTAAATTAGTGGGTAAGTGTGAAGATTGCAAATCCGTCAAGCCCAAAAACAGTTCTACAGAAGGCTTACTTCAGTCCACGCGAGGAAGTGATACCATGGACAAAATGTTCATTGATTATGTCGCATCAGTCCCACGGCAAAGGGATGGGAACCGTTATGGTACTGTAGTGGTGGACTCCATGTTTATTTTTTGGGTCATCAGGTTTTTCACTAGTTTGATTCGGCCCGCCACAAATTCCACTCGTGTGCTAACCTCTTCATCTCAGAGAAGTACATCCAGCCAAAAACTTCCGTTATTTGCTGGATGTATTATAATCTCTGTCTTCCCCTACAGCTCCGTGTAGTACTATGGAAGCATTTCTTTGATATCTTAAAAGATGCCCTATCATCCCTTCTCTTCCCCTTGTCAATGTTTTCCACGTATTTTGTTCCTCGCGGATTCTGCGAAGAACCTTCTCATTCCTTACCTGAGAAATTCATATAATTTTCAACATTCGTCTGTAGCAATACATCTGAGATGCTTCGATTCTATTCTGCTGTAATTTTCCGTAGTCCATGTATCAATGCCATACAATTCTGTGCTCCATACGTACAGTTTCAGAAATTTCTACATCAAACTAAGGCCTATGTTTGACACTAGTGGACTTCTCTTGGCCAGGAATGCCATTTTTTCCATTGCTAGTCTGTTTTTGACGTCCTTGCTCCGTTCATCATTGGTTATTTTTCTGCCTAGATAGCAGAATTTCTTAGCTTCATCTACTTCGTGAGCATCAACGTTGAAGTTATGTTTCTCGCTGTTATCATTTCTGCTACCTCTCATCGCTTTCGTCTTTCTTGGATATAATCTCTGTTCAGATCCTGTACTCAATAGATAGTTCATAAAGTTTAGCATATCACGCAATCCTTCTTTACTTTCAATCAGGATAGCAATGTCATAAACGGATCGTATCACAGAATTTTAACTCCACTCCTGAAGATTTCCTATAATTCCATCATTGCTTCTTCGATGTACAGATTGAACAGTAGGGCGGAAAGTCTACGTCCCTACCTTACACCCTTTTTATTCCGGCCGCTTCGCTCATAGTCACCCACTCATAGTATCCCCTCTGGGCTATTGTACGTATAAAATATTACCCGTCTCTCTCTATAGCTTACCCCTATTGTTCTCAGAATTTCAAACAACCTGCACCATATTATATTGTCGAAGGCTTTCTCCAACTCGACAAATCCTAAGAACAGGTCTTGGGTTTTCTTTAGTATTGCTTCCATTATCAACTGCAGTCTCAGAATTGCCTCACTGGTGGTTTTACCTTTTCTAAAGCTAAACTGATCGTCATCTAATACATCCCACAATTTTCTTTTCATTTCTTCTGTATATATAAGTCTTGTCACCAACTTGGGTGCGTGATCTGTAAAGCTGACTGTGAGATAATTCTGGTTCCTTTCTGCTCTTGCACTCTTCGGAGTTGTGTGGATCATATTTTTCCGAAAATCAGTTCGTATGTCACCAGACTCTACTAAACACCCATCACTTACACATACCCTTCAAAAACATGTCTGAGTTACGCAGGCTCGGATAGATCTCTCAATCGCGATAGTCACGCGGAATCTTCGACGGTTTTCTGTGCTAGGCCTTTTGACAAGCATTTGGTGAGGCTATTGCTGATTGATAGGGAAGGCGGAAACAGCGGCTGAAGGCTCGCGCGCGGCCTATCGCCTTTCAGTCCTGACATATTGAACTTTATCAACCCGAGAGTGGTATTTTGGTCAAATCATCGTTCTTGTATAGATCAAGTCTACATTCGTTAAGATAGAGTTTAATATGTTTTCACTGAACGCACTCACTTTTCTTCTTAATTTGAGAAACTTGCAGCTTGGTATCATTGCCCGTGACGATATTGTGTAGCAAGGGGCTGAGAGGTTGAGCATCTGGATGTTCTAGCTTGGACCCACAAAGTGAGAGACCAACTTAGAAAATTTGGCTACTTCACCCTAGCCTTGGCCACAAAATAGGAAGTAAAAACATGAACACCAACCCTCACCCTGCATACATGGTGACCCTTATTATTGCACTGTGCCTACCTCCAATGTGTGAGCCCAGTATTCTTTCTCCTTGTTTTCCATTGCTGCTGTATGACCTCAGAAGTGACTTTGCCCGTTGAAAGATCGTTCAAATAGCGTAAAGTAGACAGTGGAGAATTCAGAGTGTATCTCCACGTCAAGCAGAGGGGTGTTGCCTTACGTATCTCGTGAAGATCCGTATCAAAGGCTGAGTTGAACCTTGGAATAGAAAAAGTCTACTAGTGCTGAGATTCTGTGTCATACATGATCAGTGCAGTTATTAAATTACTGTTCATTGTTTCGACAATAGAACGCCGAGGGCAGTACGGTAGGGTGATGAACAGAAACGCTTAAATTGGCTTGACAGAAAAGCTCAGTACTGTCACCAAACATTGTCTGAAGGAGGGCAAAAAGTGGAGAATAGTCTAGACAACTGGCGTATGGTGAAGGCAGTAGTCATTCGACTGCATGGAACCAACTTTATACACCAGGTAATAGTGTCCCTGTAGTCTATGTGTAACGCGCTTGTGTAGTAATCGAAACGTTCTCGGCTCCCTGTGTGAAACCCGCAACGGGTTAAATTTTGATTAATAATAAATATTGGCGGCCGAAGACTTTCGGGGTAAGAAGTCCCCATCATTATGCCAACGGCCTTGTTGAAGAGGGCGGAGGAGCGAACGGAGGTTTATAACCCCACTTCTCCTCGGGATGGGAAACACCCCTAAAGGAGGAAGAATCAGCAGTGGCCAATGGCATGTGGATGCGAAAGGCAATGGAAACCATTGCATCAGATCACGTAACGCTTATCCAGAGGCCATTTGGCCTGTAACTGAACAAGTGTCTTGATGATCTCTTCGTTGGAAAAAGTTTCGGGAACAGTCCCCCCTCTCCGATCTCCAGGAGGGGGCTGCCAGCACTAGGTGACCATGAGAAAAAGATTGAATACTCAGATAAGGGATAAAGTTTTCGAGTCATGGCGTGGAGTGTCAGAAGCTTGTTCATAGTAGGGATGGTAGAAAGTTTAAAAAGAGAAATGCAAAGGCTTAATCTACACACAGTTAGGGTCATTGTTGTGTTCTGGAAAGAAGTCATGCATTTGTGGTCATATGAGTGTAGGGTAGTATCAAGAACAGCAGAAAATGGTTTAAAGGGAGAAGGATTCGGTAAAAATAGGAAGGTAGGGGAGATAGACTGTTACTGTGATATAGTACTTCCTATCACCATCGACAGCAAACCAGCACAGACAACGATAGTTCGGATATACATGCCAACGTTGCATACTGAAGATGAAGAGATAGAGAAAATGTATGATGATATTCAAAGTGTAATACAGTACATAAATGGAGATGAAAATCTAATAGTCATGCGGGACTGCAATGCAGTTGTAGGGGAAGGAGTAGAAGAAAAGGGTACAGGAGAATATGAGCCTGGGTCAAGAATGAGAAAGGAGGAAGGTCAATGGAGTTCTGTAACAAATTTCGCCTAGTAGTTATCGAATACTCTGTTCAATAATCACAAGAGAAAGAGGTACATTTGGAAAAAGGCGGGTGGTACCGGAAGATTTAAGTTAGATTACTTCATGGTATGACAGAGATTCCGAAATGGATTGTAAGCCATACCCAGGATCAGATATAGACTCTGATCACAATGTAGCAGATACGAAGAGTAGGCTGATGTTCAAGAGATCAGTCACGAAGAAACAACATGCAATGAAATGGGATACGGAAGTACTAAGGAATGACGAGATACGCTTGAAGTTCTCTAAGGCTATAGATTCAGCAATAAATAATCACACAGTAGGCAGTACACTTGAAGAGGAATGGACATCTCTGAAACTGGAAACAAATAGGTACAAACACGGTAACTGAGAACAAATGATGGCTAAGAAGGAAATACTTTAGCTGATGGATGAAAGAAGAAACTATAAAAGTGTTTAGGGAAAGGCAGGAATACAAAGCTACAAATGGCTGAGGAATTAAATAAATAGGAAGTGCAGAGAACATAAGACAAAACTGCTGCATAAAAAACGTGAAGAAATCGGAAAATAAATGACTGTCAGAAGGACTGACCCAGCATACAGGATAGTCAAAACAACCTTCGCTGACATTAAAAGCAATGGTGGTAACATTAAGTGTGCACCGGGAACTCCAATGTTAAATGCAGAGGAGAGAGCAGTTGGGTGGAAGGAGTACATTGAAGGCCCTTACCGACTCGGAAGATTTGCCTGACGTAATAGAAGACGAAACAGGAGTCGATTTAGAAGAGATAGGGGAAGCAGAACTAGGATCAGAAGGGCTCAGGAAAACTTAAGATCGAATATGGCAGGAAGGATAGATAACTTTCTATTAGAATTTCTATGATCATTGGGGGAAGTGGCAACGAAAATACTGTTCACGTTGTGTTTAGTAGAGTCTGTCGACATACGACTTGACTTCGGAAAAATATGATCCATACAACTCCGAAGACTGCAAGAGCTGAGAGGTGCCAGAATTATCGCACATTCAGCTTTACAGCTCACGCATCCAAATTGGTGACAAGAATAATATACAGAAGGAACGAAAAGATAATTTGTGGATGTTTCAGATGATTACCAGTTTAGCGTTAGGAAAGGTAAAAGCACCAGAGAGGCAATTCTGAGACTACAGTTGATAATGGAAGCAAGACTAAAGAAAAACAAAGACATGTTCATAGGATTTGTCGAGATGGAGAAAGCATTCGACAATGTAATATGGTGCAGGTTTTTCGAAATTCTGAGAACAATAGGGATGAGCTATGGAGAGGGACGGGTAATATTTCATATGTACAAAAGCCCAGAAGGGATCATTAGAGTGGGTGACTAAGAGCGAAGCGGCCGGAATAAAAAGGGTGTAATGTAGGGACGTAGACTTTCCGCCCTACTGTTCAATCTGTACATCCATGAACAAGATCGGTGCTCATGTTGATGGTGTCCATTATAATGAGGTATCTGTTGACATAAAGGGTGGGGAGTCGGTAACTGGATATACATGAAATAAAAACCTTTAATGTTTAAATGAAATGGTTGCTCGATCTGTATATTTACGATAGTTGCGTAATGGATAACAGTAGGACGTAAAAATGAAAGTTTTGCGAGAGAATACGTGCTCTGGTAAAAATATCACACTTATTGAAGACACAACGGAACAAGCTAATAAACTAAACGATTAACGAATGGGTGATTAAATGATGACTAACTGAAATCCTCTGCTGCCGCCAGGTGTTGTTGATATACCTCGATATAGACAGCTGACAATGTTTTCCCCGACCGGGACTCTATCCCGGAATCTCTTGCTTACATGGCACACGCTCTATCCATCTGAGCCACCGTGGACACATATGAATAGTTCGACTGCTGCGACGTATCCCGTACACGCTTCCCGTGAGACACTCATCCCAACAATTCTACATACGTAATGTACCTTATAGACATTTGCCCATTCACTGGTTACTCGCGCACGCTTTGGCGATTCCCGTAAGAGTTTGGGCAACCTGTGCGCAATCGCACAGACGAAGGTCAGTGGCTAGGTAGCCTTTAACTAGTAAAACAGCACGCTCCTAATCAAAATTTCCACTCACCTCGCGTCTTGTGTCAACACTGGCGCAGATTTCTCGAAAGCACAACAGCAAACGGGAAGCAGGCAGCAGCTAATCTAGATTTCGGTTTCAAAATGAAATTTCCAAACAACATTCAAACTGTTGCTTATCTCATGGTGGAATGTGGATAATGATTTACAAAGTGTACAATGATGAGAGAGAATTTATATAAAAATATGACAACTTAATCAAATGAAATCTTGACGTATGAGTCAAACTTATTGTGTTACAAAAAACTGTTATGAAAAATTTATATTTCTTTCACTTTTCAATGAATACATCATATTCATTATAGCTGTCCTCCTGTTGCAGCTAAGCGGTCCAATCTCTGTACCTTACCGAGCTCCCCAGCAACCACCTTCCACTTCATTCCGTCATACTGTAACCCCATCTGTTCTCATATATCTAATTACAGTAGTGAATATCCAGAACATATTCCTAGGGATTTAGATTAATTCTTTCCACAGACACTTTTAGTGCTCATAAGAGCGCTTTTTGCCTCGTAACGTTTATTATTTACACAGTTTCGCGTCCCTCTACTTCTAGAGCTTCATCGAGATACTTGACATTCCAGTATACGATGTATGTAACGGATTTGGTTCCTCATAAATGGTGCTACATCAGTTTTCTTGGACCTGACACCTAGATCCTGTTTTTTGCACCAGTTTTCCGAAGTGTGTTGAAAACTTTGTGCTGTTGCGACTTGGAAAACTTTGTCGCGGAATTTGTAAATTTTTGCAATTTTATTCGTACCGCGTCCAGGTGGTAGATGCCAGCCCAGCCTATGCGCTAATTAAGTAAGGCACTGGACGGTATTGTAGACATTATGACAAAACAGTGCAGGCACAGGGGCATTTGCGACACCGATCAACGGCCGAGCGCATGAAACGAAGTGTGAACAAGAGTGAAGTAATATTTTATTACATTTTATTACTCGAGAACGTACGTGATACCAAAAAACCTCACACTTTACATATTTAACTGGGTCTAGCAACCATTTATCACTAGAGAACGAGCTACGAAAAGCTAACGAGAAAAGTAATATGAAATAGCTACTCGTCATCCTCCTACAGGTGTACATCTGAAGCATAGCTGTAAGCGTACAAATAATCGAACTGCACTGAGTTGCAAAGGATGCAGACCTGATCTGTGCAAGGACGTTGTTACGACCAAATTACCCACCCTCGTACTGATCAGGTCTCCACCCTCCGAGAAAAAGTTTAACATGTCATGGTCGATCGGAGGTAGGCCATCCTTAGAGAGTTTGGACTTTGTATTACAGTAAGCTCACAGGCGATGGGACACAGCATCTCTGAGGTAACGATGAAATGGAGAATTTCCCTTACGACCATTTCACGAGTGTACCGTGAATATTAGGAATCCGGTAAAATATTAATGCAAAGCTTTACGCCTCGCCTTGTCCGTCAACAGTTGGAATGATGTGGGACCCCTGGTAAGTCTAGATACAAGTCTGACAGATGACACGTACGTAAGCATCCTGTCTGATAACATGCATCCCTCCATGTCCACTGTGAATCCCGACAAACTTGGGCAATTCCAGCAGGACAATGTGACACCCCACACGTCGAGAATTGCTGCAGAGTAGGTACAGGAATACTCTTCTGAGTTTAAACACATACGCTGCGTGAAACTTAGCCCTACTTTAATTTCCACTCTTAAAAAAATACTTGTTACCAAGACTATTTCTTTACAAACTGTTATCCACCTTGACCTCGTATGCAAACTTTTAACAAAGTATAACGTAATTTGATCTGAAATGTAACTGCGCTGAATACAACCTCTCTTTATATTAAATGTGCAACTGAAGTAAATAAGTGGCATGCCTGTAATCAAAATTTCCACTTACCGCACGTCTTGTGACAACACTTTTGCAGATTTCTCCAAAGTACAACAGCCAACGGCAAGCAGACAGCATCAGAGGTAGATTCCTATTTCAAAATGAAATTATCAAATTATATTCAAACTGTTGCCTACCTCTTGGTGCAATGTGAACAACGTACAAAAGAGTACAAAATTTAAAGAGAATTCTTATAAAAATGAAATAACTTGATCAGTTGAAATTTTAATTCATGATCAGGGAAGTGGGGTGGTCTTTCTCTCAGCTCTGGGCAAATGCACGACTTTAACTATATGGCAATAATCATTCTACAAATTAGGTGCGCAGTGCTACAGTCGTATCTGAGACTCCTTCACTTTTAAAACAAAAAAATCGTATCCAAAATTTATATTCCTTTCAATTTTCATCATATACATCATACTCATCTTTGTTGTCGTTTACATTGCATCTTTCGTTATCTAAAATATATAACCACAAGTCAACACAGTGATGTACTGTTTCTACAGGGTCAATCAATAAACTATTTTCCCAACCAATTTCAATAACAAGTGACAAACAGTTATCTTAAAAGGTAATGATAAGGGAAAGGATTAATTCGCCCCAACGCTTCTCTTCAGATTTTGCATTTATTGTCACACCCTTCAGTGTAAACAACAGAACAAGCAAAGTAACAATGAGAGAATATTTGAACTCGTAATATTTCCTATATAACTTAAGAATTATTTAATAAGCAATAGGAATCTAAGATTATTCCTATCTAACAAACATGATTTTAAGACCATAAACGATAAAGATCAAAGGTTAAGAAAGTCCAATAAACTTGAGCAAGGATCACTTTTTCAGTATCTAAATGAAGTCAGTAGGTGACATAGGGGATAATAGGACTTACATTAAATGTTAAACCAATAAGAATGATCACTCATTAAGAATTATAAACACAAATTAAAGAATATCCATTTAAAGCAATTAACATCAATAGCAAATAACTAAGTCACGTCTCATCAAATGTATGAAAATCAAATCTATCAGTTCTTTAACACTGTTGGATTGTGGAATACGCCGGATTACCGACACAGAAGGCTAAAGTCTACCAAACAACAATTTCTCCAAAGCTAGAACCATCTTAATAGTGTAAAATACTTAGGTTATCCGCAAATACTATAATCGCCTTTCTTGGGCAAAACGGTGGAGTAGATAAATAACCTCTTATTTCATGCTCCTAGAACACTGAACGGCAATAGACACTCGGGCAACTCTTATCCAGCGTGGCTCGGGAAAGAGGATGGCTCCACCAGGAGGAGGAAACATTTACCCGAACTGGAAAGGGAACTCGTCTAACACGAGCCACTAGGTTGGACGAAGACCAGATGGCGAATTTTAATCATTAATCAAAGCTTGCTGGCCAGAGGACGAAAATTACAGAGGCATAGGTATCTTTATTTGTGCTCACAAGAACTGGTAACTTCTGCAAATGAGATTCCAGCACAACTACCGCCGCAGTATCAATACGGGACTTCGGAGCTAAGGAGAGTAAGTCAACAACGGCCTCCACCCAATAGGCGTAACATTTCAGACAGATCGAGCAACCGACATCAGTCGTGGCTAGGCGGATTACCAAATAGAAACTGTGGCACTACCATAAATGTAATTACATACAGCACTTAAATGCCACGGGGAATAAACTCCTTAACACAAGAATATACACACAATAACAAAGACTAAAGTTAAATATACCTACGTACTAAAACACAACAAATATTGGCGAACATTAACATAATCTCGCAATTCAGACATCCATAAAATTAATTGGCTGCAATCCTCTCAGTCTCTCCGCCAGACAATACACGGTTATTTAATATCTTACAACGTGCTTATCCAAACAGTGACCTACGCCGTCCATGGTAAAATAACAGCTTGCAGAAGGGCCACAGCCAAAAAAATTTTCCTTTTTTTTGTTTTTATCTACGCGCGCTTTAAGTCAGCATGTCGTTCAAATACACGATCATGCACGGGGCAGTAACACTCACGCAACGCAATTTCCGATCACAAACTCAAAGCTGAGAAACGTTCCACACAGTTATTAATAGCTCCCACAACACTGGAGTTTGGCCCCGCCAGACGACGACCGTTGTACTAACTAGATGAAAAATATTACTTTCAGTGACGACACAAATTTCTGGAGGTTATTAGCAGTCGCAGACGGACTTCATAGCTTCCCCAGCCCATGAACGGAAACCACATCTACATCTACATGACTACTCTGCAATTCACATTTAAGTGCTTGGCAGAGGGTTCATCGAACCACAATCATACTATCTCTCTACTATTCCACTCCCGAACAGCGAGCGGGAAAAACGAACACCTAAACCTTTCTGATCGAGCTCTGATTTCTCTTATTTTATTTTGATGATCATTCCTACCTATGTAGGTTGGGCTCAACAAAATATTTTCGCATTCGGAAGAGAAAGTTGGTGACTGAAATTTCGTAAAAAGCTCTCGCCGCGACGAAAAACGTCTATGCTGTAATGACTTCCATGCCAACTCGTGTATCATATCTGCCACACTCTCTCCCCTATAACGCGATAATACAAAACGAGCTGTCCTTCTTTGCACCCTCTCGATGTCCTCCGTCAATCCCACCTGGTAAGGATCCCACACCGCGCAGCAATATTCTAACAGAGGACGAACGAGTGTAGTGTAAGCTGTCTCTTTAGTGGACTTGTTGCATCTTCTAAGTGTCCTGCCAATGAAACGCAACCTTTGGCTCGCCTTCCCGACAATATTATCTATGTGGTCCTTCCAACTGAAGTTGTTCGTAATTATAACACCCAGGTACTTAGTTGAATTGACAGCCTTGAGAATTGTACTATTTATCGAGTAATCGAATTCCAACGGATTTCTTTTCGAACTCACGTGGATCATCTCACACTTTTCGTTATTTAGCGTCAACTGCCACCTGACACACCATACTGCAATCTTTTCTAAATCGCTTTGCAGCTGATACTGGTCTTCGGATGACCTTACTAGACGGTAAATTACAGCATCATCTGCGAACAACCTAAGAGAACTGCTCAGATTGTCACCCAGGTCATTTATATAGATCAGGAACAGTAGAGGTCCCAGGACGCTTCCCTGGGGAACACCTGATATCACTTCAGTTTTACTCGATGATTTTCCGTCTATTACTACGAACTGCGACCTTCCTGACAGGAAATCACGAATCCAGTCGCACAACTGAGACGATACCCCATAGCCCCGCAGCTTGATTGGAAGTCGCTTGTGAGGAACGGTGTCAAAAGCTTTCCGGAAACCAAACGTTGTCCACAGTTTTACAGCCTCTTGTGTCCTCACAGCCCAGGTTTTTGGGCTCATCCAGACTTAGCGCAGAGGGACCTAGAGAGACCGAGCGTCCGGCTACAGAACTGTCGTCCAAGGCTGAACACTCATCTCAACTGCCTCCTCCGCCCTCGGCACGCCACACCGCGGCTCCTCCCAGAGGGCGCGCTAGCAGCGCCCTCGCGGAGGCTCTGCAACGTCCTCTACGAGAAACTCCAAACAGGAGTAAACCAAGGGAAAAACAGGAACCGTGCCAAAAGACACGGTTCACACAGCACTACGAAATACGTCCGTCACCTACCCTACTTCAAATAACGTAGCAGAGCGCGCAGAGGCAAATACTTTGCCACGACAATACCAAACATTGTTTAACGTAAATTGCTCTCTCTCTAAAGTGCGTGTACAAAAATGAAAACGACATGACCACCTTACAAAAATAGGTGCTACGATCTTTGTAGCACCAACGGAAATGCTCCTTCTTGTAAACCCAGAAAACGGGGAATTTCGCCTGTGGCTATCTTCCCTCGAGATACTGCTCTCTTTGTTCTACGCTGTGCCCCGTAAATTCTGGCCCCAGAATGTTTATCTGTTTTCGACCTTCTACCAGACCAGATTATGTCTCCTGCAAGGTATTGTGGTTCATTGTTCGACTGCTCCCTTCTTGCAGTTGTTAGAGCGAAACGTTTATGAAATAGCAAAATGTTATTGTATGGTAAGTGGGCATTTCATAGACAATTCCTATATTTATCACACTCGTTATACTGATTCGAAGTTCTCCTTATGCTAAAGGAATCAAGTTATTTCTAGTTTCTTAACTGTATGTCCCTGCTGCTGCCTCCATTGTAATCAAAAGATGCAAAGGTGGCATGTCCACCATGGTCTCCATACCAGGTAGTGGATGTGCTGCTGATTCCTCCTTTTACAGATAACCAGTCCAATGTCTGTACATTACTAAGCTGTGCTGCTAATCCCTACTTTTACAGATAACCAGTCCAATGTCTGTACATTACTAAGCTCCCTAACAACCACCTTCTACTTTATTCCTCCATACTGTAGCCCCATCAGTTAGAAGCTAGTTTTTACAACTGGCCATTTTAGTGCTGCAAAGAGTGCATTTTGCCCAAAAATGTTGATTCTTTACGTGAGGGACCCATGATAGTTTCGCATCCCTCTACTCGTAGAGTTTCATCATTAACCTTGACATTCAAGTATACGATCTGTGTGATGAATTTTCTTCTTCATAAATGGTGCTACATCAGTTTTCTTGGGTCCGACACTTACATTCTCTTTTCTGCCCCATTTTTTTCAAAATGTGTTGTACACTTTGTGCTGTTGCGCTCCTTAAATGTTCGGCTTCGGATATGTGAACTGTTAGAATTTTATTCCTACCGCCTGCAGGCAGTAGAGGCCTGACCAGTCTATGTGATAACTAAGTAAGCCACTCGACGGTATTGTTACCACTATGATAAAACAGTCCAGGCAGAGTGGCGTTTACACCACCTGTCAACGGCCGAGTGCATGGAACAGTGTGACCAAGAGTGAAGTAATATTTTATTACTTAGGAACGTACGTGCTACCAAGAAACTCATACTTCGACAATTTAACTGGGTATAGCAACCCGTGCTCAGTAGAGAGCGAGCTACAAAAAGCTAACGGAACAAGTAATATAAAGAAAACCTACTCATGACGCTCCGATAAGTCTACATCAGAAGCATAGCTAAAAGCTCGGCCGTGTTTTCAAGCACAAAGCGCGTCCGTGAAGACAGCTGGAATGCAGTATAAGGCTGCTTTCATAAAGATCTCTCAATACTACAATCGTTTGAGTATATGACCCCGCGGTAATCTGCCCTCTCCCTCACGATCTCACCCATCATGAGGGGCAGAGGTCAGGAATAGGCGGTGGTGGTGGTTACGGTTCAGCGTCCCGTCGACAGCGAGGTCATTAGAGACGGAGCGCAAGCTCGGGTTAGGGAAGGATGGGAAAGGAAATCGGCCGTGCCCTTTCAAAGGAACCATCCCGGCATTTGCTAGAAACGATTTAGGGAAATCACGGAAAACCTAAATCAGGATGGATGGACACGGGATAGAACAGTCTCCTACCGAATGCGTGTCCAGTGTGCTAACCACTGCGCCACCTCGCTCGGTCAGGAATAGGCCCAACTGTTACAGTTGGTGACATGAATTAGTCATTCCGCTTCACGAGGCGGGTTGTCTGGGGAAATGTTCTTCCAGCATACAAACCGTAGAGTTAGCCGAGAGAGGTGATTGTTCGGTAACACTTAAGCCCAAAGAACGTTTCTTGGAGTCGGGCAGTAAGACTGGGTAATTTAGTAAATTACATCCGAGCAGTGGTACTCGTCGTATCTCCATTTCACTATCATTGGCTCATACAATGGGGTACGTTGAACCACACGTTGTTTATGTTTGATTCAGTATTTTTTCTCAGTTAAGAGACCCACAACGTCGAGTACTGGATGGAATATGATAAGGTTACGTTTGCGTATTCATGTGAATCCTTGAACTTATCATTGTTTGTTTTGCAATCTTGCAGGGCACGAATTGCCATGCACTACAGGTGTAGCAGGCACATTTTTTACATGTACACGTGTTGATCATTTGGCTCTCCATAGTGCAGACTATAGATGGGTGACGACACATGAGAAAAGGTAACTTATAAGGTTTTTCTTCAGTAGTGAGTTACTTGTGTTTCTGGTACTGGTAGTGGTGAAATCAAGTGCTGGTATTACAACAGAATCTGTTGCTGCTATAACAGAGCAATTGCGGATGTTAACAGAAGAAACGTTTTACCAAAAGTACGAGCATGAGGACCTTCTTCGTAGATTTGTGGTTTTGGAAAGCTTTGAGGTACAGTCACAGCCTGTCGGGGGAAAATTGGCAGAGTTGGAGGTAGATTCTTCTCCTTTTGATGCAGCAGTAACCGCACCTATCAGTCTTTTTCCCAATAGAACAGGCGACTCCAAGAATTGTAGTCTGATGGTCACATCAGATCTTCCACTAAATCCGAAAGACCAGAACCTAGTTAAATCTGACTCGTGTAATGAAGAGTTGAATGTTTCACATTGTTTTCTATGCAGAAGAGTGGCTCACTGAGTAATGTTAATGGATAATATAAGGGTTTCAGTTAGCGTAAATAATTTTGGGAGAGGAGGAGTTAATCTGTCAAAAGGTATAGACACTACTAAATATTAAAACGTCGATACGTTGAGTTTGGACACGAGTCATAAGCGAACATTACGCAAGAAGCTGTGTCACTTGTAGGCCAGTGATCGCACAAATAAGGAAAGTGTATTATTGAAATTTATCAACTTGTTTTGTAGAGATGGGGTGTTACCAGCTACTCTAGTAACTCAGCACTGTATAAAATTGGGATTTTACACCAATTTACAGCAAACAGTTCGTACAGCGAGACATTTACATACATTAGTAGAGACGTTCATGGAACAGAAACTACGAGATTGGATCAAGAATGAAGTAGCAGGCTCTGAAGTACACATGTCGAAATCATCCCTAAGAAATCATTGGATGGAACCAAGGAATACATGTTTTTTCTGAGATAGTAGATGATTATCCAATCGCTAACCTTACTGAAATTTTGGATAAGTGTTGAGTGCTGTTATTTTACTGCATGTCACTCAAAAGTTGTCATCAGTTGCAAGTAGCACTTGAGCATAGGCCAAAGACAGCGTTTACCACATCATGCGGACGCTATCAATAGAAGCGAATGTCATTCGGTTTGGAAATCGCTCCTGCTACTTTTCAGGGGTTATTGGACGGAGTTTTAAGAGGGTTAAATCCTAAGGCCCATACACGATCTATTTGAATGACTTAATAGTGTATTCTTCAGTTAAACCGGAACATGTGAGACGATTGGAGGATGCTTTTAGTAGGTTAAGTCTGCACATCTAACAAGCACATGCAGTCGTTTGTCGCTTTGAGCTATCGTAAATTCATAAGGGATTTCTTGAATACAACTGAACATTTGAACAAATTAGTTAGTAAGTTAGATTTATGTTCCACAGATAATTCTGTACAACAAATAGTAATGATGTGTAATCAGCCATTTCACATACACAGCGCCAATTAATTTGTAAAGATGGCTACATGCTAATCATTTATAACTGTAAAATTTACAGATTTAAGCTAGTAGCTCCTGTCCACCAACTTTTACCCATTAAATATAAATTCTTTTACTGAACAGAAGTGTCAAGAAGAAACTTTTTCAGATTGTTTTTGAATTTTACTTTACTGTCCTGTCGGAATGCTCAGAATGCTCAACTCCTTAAACAGATGACTGTAAGATGATCGTGGGTGACCGCCACATATCATTCGTACAGCAGGTTTTTGAACAATGAAGTGTTTCTTTTTTAAAGATGAATTGCCCCAGAACATTATCCCATTTGTCGTCACTGAATGAAAATGTGGGGTATATAGCATGTTACTGATTTGCCTCTCCCCGAGATTTGCAATGTTTCTAATTCCAAAAGGGTCTGAACTATGTTGTTTTAGGAGTTCGAAAATGCACTTATTCCAGTGTAAATGCTCGTCAATACTGACACATGACAATTTTGAAGTTTCACCCTATCCGCTATTTCCTTACTACTTGTTACCTTAACACTGATGTAGTACTCATAGATATGAAGAACTGAATATATTGTGCCTTTTTAAAATTGAGTGTGAGATCATTCGCAGATAACCAATGCTACTTTTAGAAACATCGTTTATCATTTGTTCTGTTTCTTGCGTATGCTTGGACTGGTTACGCTATTGTTGTTATGTGCAAAAAGAATTATTTCTGCTTGTGGCGTATCAGACCACAGATCGGTTACATATATATAGGGAACAATAATAGGCCTAATACTGAACCTTGGGGAATCATGTCCTTGGACTCTACTGGTTGACTTATTTAGTACAACTTTTCTTATTGATTTGGTTACATATGACATTATCGTTTGATTTTCTGTGTCTCCAGTCTCATAAATCTGCAATTTATCTAGGACTGTACTGTGATTCACACTGTCAAACGCCTCAGACAGGTCGCAGAAAATGCCAAATGGTGCTATTTATCATTTAATGCTTCTAAGATTTGGGGAGTTAACATTTATTACTCTATCGGGAGCACCATCAAAAGCAGATAAGATTTATGTTTTAGAGAATGTGTAATTTTCTTAACTAGGTAATTCACATAGAGTGTAATGTTTCAGTGGACGCAGGAGTATCAGGTATCCTCAAATAAGTCAGTCGGCTGTATTTTGGGTCGGATGCTTTATGGACAGGGGCATCTAGTAGTTTATGAACCGTGACGGTTTAATAAGGCGTAAAGTAACGGCTCAACAAATGAAAAGGAAATGTTAAAGGTCATATGTGATATTACACATTTCTGATGTTTTGTGAATGGTAGAAAATTTAAAGTTGTGACTGATTATGCGTCATTGAACTGATTGTTTAGTCTAAATGATCCCTCTTCTCGTTTGCCACATTGGGCCCTCAAGCTAATACGTTTAATTACGAGGTTGTCGGGCATAAGACACACAAACAATGTTACATTAAGTCGCAAAACAGCCTTGTTTAGTGTATTGGGCAAGAGTTTATTGGAACAGCAGGGTGCATAGGCAGACGATAACGATTATCAAGCCTTTAAGTCACAGCCGCACGCTTTAATACTTGAAGATTTGTTTTACAGACTTCCGAAATTGGGACCACGTATAGCGGTCCCGAGAGTTCTTCAAAAGGAACTGATACAACAGGCTCATGACCAGCTGTCATCAGTTGTTGATTGCCGACGAACAACAGACAGGCTTATTACGGAATGGTTTTGGTGGAGGAATAGGAAGCGTGTCAAAGAATGTCTACCATGCCCTGTGGGAGAGGATATTTAGCACTAGAGAATCCCTTCACTGAGGTCAACAGAGGCGTGGAAGCCATTTTAAATGCTTGAGCTCGACATTTACTATCCACAGTACACCTGTACGCATGTGCTTATGGCTATAGAACTCTTTTGCGGGATATAGTAATGATATCAATTCCAGATCAACAGGCCAGTACAGTGGCACTAGTATAATATTGGATATTGGAGATTTTAGTCCCCAATAACTTAATTGCCGACCAGACAACGAACTTAGTTTTGGAACCTAGGGAGCAGATGTGTCATGTATTGCGTATTCGGAAGTTACAAAAGAGCCCGTTCCACCCGCAAAATAAAAGTTGAATGGAGCATCACCGTAAGACCATTTTCAAAATGCAAAGCCTTAATGATGACTGGGATATCTATTTTCTATACATAGTTTGCACGTGCAACTCGAAGGTCCACATGGTAACAGTTATGTCTCTACCTGAGCCAGTATACGAGCCGAAAATGCTGTCCCACTTTGACGCTTTAAGTCCTAAATTATGCGCCAACAGCGAAGCAGTGAAGAAGTTTGTGAGAAGAAATCGGGAGGTGTGGAAAAACGTACAAAAGGCGAACACGAATGCCATGGACCGCCGAATAGGCTAATGGGCAGACTACCACAGTACCGTGTACGGCAGTGGGTATTGGTCGCTAATCCCAGTACGCCAGAAGGAAAGACGAAGATAATCTTGATCAAATATCACAGACCATATCTGGTCGTGGGGATGAACACGCCGGTTAACGGAAAGGTACAGGTTCCTACCAAAATGTATGTCGTGCACATCAGGTTGGTGAAACTATTTAAGAGTATTTTGGATGCTGTGCCACAGTTACCTGTGTCCTTAGTGGGATAGTCTGGATAAGGTAGAATGTAGGAACCTCGTCCGTTAGACAATTAGAGGCACTAGGATGCCTAATACCTTGACGTCACGTAATTAATAATGTTGTTGGATTATTTAGTGTGGTATGTTAGTGTTAAATTTATACTTGATATTTCTCTGATGTATACTTTTTGCATTGTCTTGTGTTCGGGTGGATTTAGTGTTTTCGTATCATTGCAAGATATATTTTTCTTTTATTACTATACTATTATTATCAGGTTCTTGTTACTATTGTTTCTTCTTTCTGCTTGCCGTTAGTTCCTGTCTTTGGAAGGAGAGCGTTGATAGACTGTTTCTTTCCTCAGGTGACGATTTTGTGATGTCATCCTGAATGATGGAATGGTCCTGGGTTTGTCATACATTATCGGGAGTGGAGCAGAACGCTTGGTTGTCGGTCAACAACTGGTATGATTTGTGTTGATCTCTAGGCAATCGTATGTCTTCCTTATGAGGCATCAGCGGATATTGAAATGAGGAATGAAATTGGTAGATTGAAAGATTTTCTTTCGGAATTGCTTAAAGAGATACAGGGAAGTGACGGTTATTTCGGGACTTACAAGTGAGCTGTGTTAGTCACAATTTATCTACGCAAATTATGAGCATAGTTATCACAGTTGGTAGATATTGTATCACTGACTATAGTTATAAAGCGTCTGCAGAAGAATTAAACGATTTCTTCTCAACATCTGTAATCTGCCACGCAGCGACAAATTACCAGCCCCAAGATATCAATCTCTCGAGAGACAAGTTTTTCCTAAAACATGTCACTACCGGCACAGTACACAAGGCAATTATGAAAATCTCTTCCGAGGCAGTAGGAAATGATGGAGTGGGCATGGGCATGATTAAAAACGTCGTAGACACTATTATTCCAGTTATCACAGACATCTTCAACCTGTCTCTTGTCAGTAGTATATATCCTACTGAGTGGAAGCAAAGTTTAATCCAGCCTATACCCAAGACTGATAACTCTAAGTCATCAGGTGACTACAGGCCGATCAGCATACTACCTGCAATATCTAAAGCCCTAGAATACATCGTCCATGAACAGTTGACGGATTACCTCAAAACTCATAACATCCATGACGAATATCAGTCAGACTTTGGAAAGCACCATAGTACAGCAACTGCATTAATCAAAGTAACTGATGACATTAAACTTGCTATGGACAGACGTGAAGCTACTATCCTAACACGGCTTGAATTTAGCAAGGATTTTGACACAGTTGACTTCGATATATTACTAATTAAATTGAAACAGCTGAATTTCTCAATCAGCGCAATATACTGGTTCGACAGCTACCTCAAAAACAGAAGTCAACAAGTCGTTTGTGGGTCGGAAAAGTCATCATGGAAAAGCGTGCGCTCTGGAGTTCCCCAAGGCTCCGTCCTTGGTCCACTACTCTTCTCACTGTACATTAATGATATTTCTTCAGTGATTCACTCCTGTAGCTACCATCTATATGCTGATGACATCCAACTGAACAAGCCCCAAAAACATGGCTGGCGCAGTAGCGAGTATGAACGCAGATCTTTGCTCTGTTTCTCGCTGGGCACAGAACCTAGGTCCGAAACTAAACCCCAAGAAATCCCAGGTCACACTTATTCTCACCCAAAATTAATCAGCCGGTACTTTCGCGAAACGGTCCCTAAAATACTACTCAATGGTACCCAACTACCATACCAAAAAACAGTAAAAGACCTTGGAATAATCTTGGATGAACACCTAAACTGGGAAGAACAAACAGTCACAGCTTGCCGGAAATCGCTCTCTTCCCTACATGCAATTCAAAAATTTAGAAAAATATTTCCAACCCATGTTAAACAAAAATTAGTCCAAACACTAGTCTTGCCTAATCTTTACTACTGCGATGTAGTTCAACATGGCACAAATAGTGAAAATTCTAGATGCCTCGAGCTAGTGATGAATGCTTGCGTTAGATACATGTGCAATATTCGGTTGTATGATATCAGCCCTTCATACTCCCAGCTAAGTTGGATACGCCCACATAAATCACGCGATCTCCACACGATGTGCTTACTTCACCGATTTCTTAGCGACTGGTGCCCCCAATACTTATCTTCTCACATTAAACACCTATCATCATTCCACAATCGCAATACCAGATCGGATTCGTCTATCATCTTGGCTGTACCTTTACATAACACAAAATCTTTCTCCGTGTCATTCTCCATCTCAGCCATACAACTATGGAACCCACTCCCCTGTGATCTGCATCTTATCCAGAACTACTCAACATTCAAGAGGGAACTCAAAACTTACATATTAGGGACGGTATAGCCACCATTGTTGTGCACCTCCCATCTATTTCTTTCTCCTCTCCATCACCGCTTCGAATTTTACCATTCTTTTTCTCTTCCTCTAACCTATCTACCTCTTATATATCTCTTTCACCCCATTCTATCGTCTTATGTCTGTGCTCGATGAGAATAACTCACAAGCTGCAAGAATATAACGAGAAATTTCCCAACTAACAATGGGACTGACATTCATAAAAGAAAAGTATGTTTACTTTCATATACATAGTCACTATTATTATTATTATTATTATTATTATTATTATTATTATTATTATTATTATCATTATTATTCTTGATTGTTATAATTACTTTTATTGTTATAATTATCATTGTACTACTGTTATAATGTCAATTTTTTGTTTAACATCAATACCGCATAATACGTTAAATGTCCTTAATGTTATTGAGAAACTGTAACTCGTTCAATCTGAGTATGCCTGGTTAGGTGTAAGAGAGGGCCTGAAGGCCCTAATCTTGCCAGGTAAAATAAATGCATAAATAAATAAATAAAAAATAAATAAATATTTGAATTATTATGTTGGTGTTGGATTTATTCTTCATATTTGTGTTATGGGTATTTTTTGCATTGTGTTGTTTTCAGGGTATTTATGGTTTTCATGTCTTAGCCACATGTGTTTTTTATTATTGTAGTTTGATTGTCAGGTACTTGTTAATGTTGATCTTGTTGCTATCCGTCGTTAGTTACTCGTTTCTGAAGGAGGACAGGAGTGATAGAGGATTCCTTTCCCCAGTTGGCGAACTTGTTATGACATCCTGGATGATGGGAATGGTCCTGGATTTGCCATACTTCATCGGGTGTGAAGCAGAATGTTTAGCTGTCTATCATATGTTTGTTTAAGATATATATATCACAAGGCAGTCGGATGCCTTCCTTATGAGACATCAGTGGTCATTGAAATCAACACATCAGAGAAATGAAATTCCGAGACTGCTAGATTTTGTTTCTGATTGATATACAGATTAACAGGGAAGTAACGAATTTTAGGGAGGTGCTCAAGGAGTATCATAATCACAGTAAATTAAGACCACACTTATCACGGCTTGTATATGTTGGCCACAACGTGTTGTTTGAAGGAAGTAGAGGAGGAGGAGTAGGAGATTAGTGTTTAACGTCCGGTCGACTACGGGGTTATTACAGACGGAGCGCAAGTTCTGGTGAGGGAAGGATGGGGAAGGAAATCGGCCGTGCCCTTTCAAAGGAACCATCCCGGCATTTGCCTGAAGCGATTTAGGGAAATCACGGAAAACCTAAATCAGGATGGCCGGAGACGGGATTGATCCGTCGTCCTTCCGGATGCGAGTCCGGTGTGCTAATCACTGCGCCACCTGTCTCAGTGTTTGTAGGAAGTGAACTTGGTTAAATGCGGGAGAAAAATTAATAAAAACGTTGTCCGCGATAGCAGAGTAGGAGAAGTTCCTAAATTAAATGATGTACTTGGTCATTTTGAAAAATCGGTATTGCTATGAAGAGTGAGGTGCTTTGGCTTTCATCCTGGGAAGGGTTTTCGTCTTAGGTGTACACTCACTTGTGTGACTGTCAATACACTAACGCGGAATTCACTGCATTGGCCAGAGGGGCCATTAAGCGTGTTACACTTCCAGAATTGAGAGCACTTTGAGGCCACCCTCACCCCTGTACTTACACATTCATTACACATATTTATCGATTCACAGCAGGCGGAAATTTCAGTGGAGCTGATGTTACATTATATCCACAACATTCAAGAAAATCGTCAAATCATGAATAAATAGATGATTTTCAGCAACCAAGATATCGTGTCTTTACTAGGTATTTGCATATTTCATTTATGCAGTAATCGCAGAAGGGCACAACCTACAGATCAGCCGAGACACCAGTTGCCAGACGAGTTTTTAGCAGGCAATGGCCGTGGGAAAGGTTGATGGACGTAGAAGTTCTGTATTAGGTGGTATAAACTTTACATTCAGGATTATATTGTAGTAAGGTCCTGGTGACCTCCCATTAAGAGTCAGCTCATGCTGTAAATGGATAAGGAAGGACCCATGTGGTACACCTCAGGAATGGAAGGCTCGGTCCTGGAAGATTCTGGACGAATCTTTCGAAAGAGGGGATGTGTGTTGCACACCAAAAATTTAGATGCGCGAGTTGAGATTATCTTAAACGTGTTATTCCCACTCGCGACTACGCAGTAGAGGCAAGCCTGTAAGAAGTGCTAACAGAGTTAGCCTTTGGACTTGGACGGGCGAGCCACGTTGAACTTCAATGCCGAATCATAGTACGACCAAGAGTGAGCTGATGTTTTGTAAGAGACACTTGCGCACTACCGAGAAAGTAACGCGTTGCAAATTTCATTGGATGTAGGAGCCCCTACTCGGGGCAAAGCGAGCTAGTAAAAGCTGAAAGCCAAGTAACATGAAATAAACATACTCGTCCCCCTATAATAGTACTAAGTCGCACTCGTAGTTGTATGGTTATAAGTGATCGAGTGTAGGAACTCAAAGCATGAAGTAATGCCTCCATTCTGTCTGCTTATTAAACTGAAGAGAATGCTGTCATCTGTGTTATAGAGAAACCATGACCCAGCCTTGGTGATGGAAATCCGCTGGCAAACCTGGCAACGAGGCACACCATGTCTGTGGCGTGATGGCTGCGTGATTTGCGCGAAGTTTGATGATGTGGGGAGTTTGGGCCCAGCCAATCTCCACCCCTGAGCTACTTTGGTCGATGGACTACCAGATGTCTACAGTCTAGCTGCGAGAGATGCTCACTCGCGGTCTCCTAGAAACCTAGACGTCTTTGGCCACTGGCGGCGCATGATTAGCTGAGTGCTCTAAGGCGCTGCAGTCATGGTCTGTGCGGCTGTTCGCGGCTGAGGTTAGAGTCCTCCCTCGGGCATGGGTGTATGTGTTTGTCCTTAGGATAATTTAGCTTAAGTAGAGTGTAAAGTTATGGACTGATGACTTCAGCAGGGAAATGGATTTGCAATGTAGATTAGAGTTGTGGTTTTTCTACCTCCTACATAGGAGTCAATAGTTCAGATGCTATTACAGGGAGTCATATCTGGAGTAGGAATAGTACCCAACAAACATATGTCATTATAGTAGAAAAAGGACATGAGTTTGCTTAATAAATTAGTGTTTGAAATTTAAAGTTGCCTTCTAACTACCACCTCTACACTCACCTTTGTTTTAATAGGGCGAGATTGTGAAGAAGTTAGAGACTTAAGTCGTTTGTGCATTGAGAGAGCATGTCGAGTATAATGGAATTTGAAGAATTTATATTAAAATTATTTGTTTCATTACTATTAGTATGAATCTGGATTTAAAATATATATATATATATATATCTGGAGTGGTCATGCGGTGGATTGTGGAAAGAGGCTGTCAGCTTGGGCTGATTGTGCTTCTGTGATCATCAACACAGATTTTCCAATGAATAATTAATGTTTGTGGAGCGATAATGTAACTTTTAGTACATCACTCCTACAAGGATGTAATGTTTACAATAATGTGTCAATTTGATACAATTTCTGAATCTAGTACTACTTGTGGTATTCTGCAAAATGATACTATAGCTCCTGTTGATGATCTATAGGGATGTAATTCAGTTTCAAAACACAATTAAAAATGAATAATATGCTAATGTTCCAAGAATTATGGGATTTGAGTGTAATGTAAGGGGCCTAATGAAATGTAAGCCCGAGAACTAGTGGAAAGGAACATAAAGTGAAATTACAAACTAGTACGAATTGGTTTAATGGTAACTTGCTGGATGTTCCCAGTCAACAACGAGGCAGTGCTATTCTACTACAGAGACGAATTCAGAATTTAGTGCAGAAGTTTGAATTCACTGTGGAAGACATTTCAAGAAAATTTAGTGCACTTACCACTCGGTTAAGGTAAGAGCTGCAGAGAGGCTCTCTGCTGTGAAAATAATAAGAGTGGTTTCTGTAGATGAGAGTCCAGTAGTTATCATGACAAAATTACTGTTCACTTTGCAGATACAAATTATTTATCATATATAAACCAGTTGTACAGAACTGTAATCATAATCCTAAAACTGAGTTTCTACTCTACTACTCTCGAAGAACTCTCTTGAACTGTAGAGTGGATTATTAACAACTTATAGAACTTACATATACAATTTACTCCTAAAATTGTTGAAAGCGGTATTGATTGGACAACATGTCAGTTTATTCAAAAAGTTCAAACGGTTTACTTTGCGAAAGTTACCTATTTTTTTGAGTCTAATCTAGGAATATCATAGCTAACACTTGGTTGAAGAATCATAAAAGAAGATTGTATACATGGAAGAAGCCTAGAGATACTGACAAGTTTCAGCTAGGGATAAAGTGGTGAATGCAGCAGAGGATGAAGTAGGTAAAAAGACGAGGGCTAGTAGAAATCCTTGGGTAACAGAAGAAAAATTGAATTTAATTGATAAAAGGAGAAAATATAAAAACGCAGTTAATGAAGCAGGCAAAAAGGAATACAAACGTGTCAAAAATGAGAACGACAGGAAGTGCAAAATGGCTAAGCAGGGATGGCTAGAGGTCAAATGTAAGGATGTACAGGGTTATCTCACTAGGGGTAAGATAGACACTGCCTACAGGAAAATTAAAGAGACCTTTGGAGAAAAGTGAAACCACTATTATGAATGTTAAGAGCTCAGATGGTAACCCAGTTCTAAGCAAAGAAGGGAAAGCAGAAAGGTGGAATGAGTATATGGAGGGTCTACACAAGCGAAATGTACTTGAGGAAAATATTACGGAAATGGAAGAGGACGGAGATGATACTACGTGAAGAGTTTGATGGAGCACTGAAAGATCGGAGTCGAAACAAGGCAGCGGGAGTAGACAACATTCCATTAGAACTACTGACGGCCATCTGGTGAGCAAGATGTATGAGGCAGGCGAAATACCCTCGGACATAAAGAAGAATGTAATAATTCCAATACCAAAGAGAGCAGGTGTTGACAGATGTGAAAATTAGCGAACAATCAGTTTAATAAGTCACAGCTGCTAAATACTACCGCGAAATCTTTACAGACTGGTAGAAGCCGACTTCGGGGAAGATCGGTTTGGAATCCGTAAAAAATATTGGAACACGTGAAGCAATACTGACCCTACGACTTAACTTAGAAGAAAATTAAGGAAAGGCAAACCTACGTTTGTAGCATTAGTAACTTAGAGAAAGCTTTTAACAAAATGACTGGAATAGTCTCGTTCAAATTCTGAAGTTGGCAGGGGTAAAATAAGGGAGCGAAAGGCTATTCACAATTTGTACAGAAACCAGATGGCAGTTATAAGAGCCATGGGGCATGAAACGGAAGCAGTGGTTGGGAAGGGAGTGAGACAGGATTGTAGCCTATCCAAGATGTTATTCAATCTGTATATTGAGAAAGCGGTGAAGGAAACAAATGAAAAATTCTGAGTAGGTATTAATATCCATGGAGATGTAATGGAAACATTGAGGTTTGCCGATGACATTGTAATTCTGTCAGAGACAGCAAAGGATTTGGAAGAGCAGTTGAACGGAATGGACACTGTGATGAAAGGAGGGAATAAGATGAACATCAACAAAAGCAATACGAGGATAATGGAATGTAGTCGAATTAGGTCGGGTGATGCTGAGGGAATTAGATTAGGAAATGAGATACTTAAAGTAGTAAAGGAGTTTTCCTATCTGGGGAGCAAAATAACTGATGATGGTCGAATTAGAGAACAAATAAAATGTTGACTGACAATGGCAAGGGTAGCATTTCTGAAGAAGAGAAATTTGTTAACATCGAGTATAGACTTAAGTGTCAGGAAGTCGTTTCTGAAAGTATTCGTATAGAGCGTAGCCATGTATGGAAGTGAAAAATGGACTATAACTAGTTTGGACAAGAAAAGAATAGAAGCTTTCGAAATGTGGTGCTACCGATGAATGCTGAGAGAAGAGAAGTTTGTGGCACAGCTTGACTAGAAGACACGATTGGTTGGTAGGACATGTTCTGAGGCATCAAGGGATCACCAATTATAATTGGAGGGCAGTGTGGAGGGCAAAAATCGTAGAGACAGACCAAGAGATGAATACACTAAACAGATTCAGAACGATGTAGGTTGCAGTAGGTACTGGGCGATGAAGAAGCTTGAACAGGATAGTATAGCATGGAGCGCTGCATCAAACCAGTCTCAGCACTGACGACCACAACAACAACAACAATGTCAATATCGTTTTTGTTTCTGGCATCATGATAGAGTATGTTCTCTGTGGTGTCAAAATTTTCTGTGCTGTTTTCAGTGAATATAAATGACAAAAAGACATGAAGTTTTATCATCATCACTATTTTTATCTTAGTGAAGAAAGGGCTGCATTTTACCCTTGGGCTAATTTCATAATTATTTGTAGCAGCTATTTCAGAATCAGTACTACATCACAGACATGACATGAGTGACCACATAACAACAGCCCATATGTGTGTGAAGCTAGAAAAGCCAAATTAAGCTGTGCAAATATATTTATTTCCACCTGGATCAAATAATCTCTGTATGAGGTAGGACGGCTTTAATAACTTTCTAAGGCATGATTAATGTGAAGTTGTCAATTTCGTTTGGAATCAATCTATTGTCCTAGAAACTCTCCAGACGTTTGGAGATTTGGAGAAAATCAAATGGAGTGTAAAAGGAGAAATAAGAATTATGACAGTACTTGAATGAGAGAGTTTCTAAAAGTGAAAAAATGTTGAGGTCATTGTTACAGCAAAGGTCGTGTGCCAGATAATAGTGATTTATATTCTGTTCAAGAAGATGAATGAGATCCTGAAGCTCGTTATGAAAGGAGGAGAATTCTTCACCAACATGGTCATTTTAATCATGATGCTGGAAACTATGAAATGAAGCATGGTTTTCACTATAACCATTTGTTGCCTGTTCTAAAATTTCAAGTTTTCATAATTACATTAAATAGTACTTATCCTCATGCTTGATTAGACTAGTTTGATTTTGTATTTCCTTCCACATTGCTAGCCGATCACAGAACAGATTTTGTATGTGGCTGTTTCGTGGGTGACCTTAGTACGTGAAACTGTGTACCATATGACGAGTTTTATCAGATATTCCTGAGCAGCGCAAGACATAATCTTTGGCATATTTGGTTATGAAAAATATTAATAATACTCATTTTATAAATCCTGCTTCATTCTTTGAATGAATGGTGTGGAAAAATAAATTTTTAACAATACTTACAATCCTACTGAACTGAATTATAATTGACGTGGTAAAATTCCTCCCAAGTTGAGCCATATTATTATTCCTGGTCAGGTAAATGGGTAGTTAGTGGGTTTTGAAATTTGCTCCAAGAATTAGAATATGACAATGCTGAAGGGAATGGATGTGGTAGAAGCAACAGTACGTTATTTATCCTAATCGGAGGCCACAGAGCAATTGGAATAATGATCAGCAGCAATGTGATACATATTGTGGTAGATATGAGAACGGAAACTGGAGGAATCGGAGGAATTAGGTGATTGCAATGAAAGCAACAATTTTAGGAGCGGTAATAGTGATTAGATTAGAAGACTGTTACGTCAAATAAAGATGCTGAAGAGAATGGTAGTCACTGACATTGACAAGTCCCTATTTTGTAGAATTACGCTTATTTCACCCACAGAAAAATATTCAAGTGGGTAGCCCATAGCCCCATAGCCACATAATTGAAAACTGATGTGCGCGGCTGATTTGAGTGCTGAAAGCAGATTGAAAAATGCCTGTGAGAAATTGAATATGTTGACTATTGTATGTTTGAGTTACATATTGATAAGTGATAGACAGGAAAATCTCAATTCTCTGAAGAGTCCAACGTTTCAAATATATTTCACCTTGTGTTTAAGGTGTTGGAAGCCAGTCATCTGGGGTGAGCGAGTCAGCATTTCACAGATCTGAACTTGTAGCTTTATGGATTATTCCTTCTTTACCGTGGACTCAAGTGAAAGGGATGATTAACAGAAAAGGAGCAGGGATGAAGGGACAAGTCAGTATTCATTTTCTTTGTCAAGGTTATAGCTTCATTCGAATTTAGTAACTGTGTGGAATTTGGCTAGTTATACGATTTTAGGGGCTGATTTCTTGTTGAAATACCAAGAAGTGATGGCCTTTGGCTGTGTTGTAGTGAGTTTTATGTATAATGATGGTATGTTAAAGCATGAGGGAAGAGTTGCCTGTAGTGACTGAGTATGGTGTTCAAGCAGTCTTATTTCATCATTTGCCAATGAGGTCGCTGAACTTCACAATAAATATTGAGTTGGAGAAAGTATGCTGAAGTGGTAGGCGAATTACTGAAAGGCAATTTATTTAGTGTACTGCGACATAATTCTTCAATATTTTCAGTGCATCCAGGGACACAAAATTCTTTTGTGTGTGTTGTTGCATTATGGACATGATTTCCCTGGTTGTTATCATGTTTTCGATTAATTTTTGCGGTACCGCTAGATGTCTGTTTCTACTTAGTGTTGATAAAGGAATTTTACTATGAGCCGCAAGTCTAGCACAGAATTTTCGATGAAGTTTTCTGTGATGTACATGTTGACACTATAAGTTTATTGATCATCTGAGGTGATGTTCACTGTGAGTCCATTCATAAATAGTTTAATGTGAATGGATTAAATGTGGATTATGCGCTGAAGAGCCAAAGAATCTAGTACAACTGTGGAATATAGCGTAGTGCCCCGAGAGCACGCAGAACTGCTGCAACACGATGTGGTATGGAGTATGTTGAGTAATGTTCATGCGTGGGGAGTTTGGTGGTCAAAGAAGTGTTTAAACGCAGAAGAGTGCTACTGGAGGCACTATGTAGCAATTCTAGACGTGTGGGGTACCACACTGTCCTGATAGAATTGCCCAAGTCCATGGAATGCACAATGGGCATGAATGGATTCAGGTGATCAGACAGAATGCTTATGCACTTGTCATCTGTCAGAATCGTATAAGAGGTTCCATATCACTGTAAATGCACACATCCCACACCATTACACAAGCTTCCACCAGCTTGAACAGTCCTCTGATGACGACCAGGCATACTTTTTCCAGTGATCAACAGTCCAATGATGTGCTGATTGGTCTAGTCAAAGTGTAAAGTATTGTATCGTGCAGTCATCAGGGTACAGGAGTCGGCCTTCGCCTCCTGAAGCCCATATCGGTGCTGTTTCTTTGAAAAGTTCGCAAGCTGACACCTTCAAACTATATTATTGTTTTTAAGGAATTATACTACCAGATTCCGTATATGTGTGGTGTGAGAAAAGTAATGTCGCAGACAGCACTTGAACGATCTAGCAGTGCTATGTACATTGGCGTGATCGTCGCTTTCTGAGAGTCTGAGTTTTCAGCTCTTTACATGAATCACGTGAATTTTGGTAGCCCCCATCAGTGAAGTTGAGTTTTTGTTTTGTGTTTACAGTAATGGAACAGCGGAATTTAGAACGACGTTATTCAGTCACGTTTATTGTTAAACTTGGGGAATCAATGAGTGCGATCATTCAAAAGTTGAAACAGGCCTATAGGAAAAAATCCTTGTTAAGAGCACAAATTGTTCGCTGGCACAAATCATTTTTGGAAGGCTGATAGCCCGATAAAGATGAATCTTGCTCACGGAGGCCTTCAAAATCAAAAACCGACGAGAACGTCGAACGTGTGCATGGTCTTTCGAAACCAGACGGACATTTAACAATAAAGATAATCGGTGAACTGTCAAACTTGACAACTTTCACGTTAAATCAAAAATCTGAATGAAGATTTGCACATGTGGAAGGTTTGTGCCAAAATCGTGCTGAGAAATCTCATAATTCAGAAGAACAACAATTGAAGAAACACGTGTGTTGGTGTTCATGAGAAGACTGCTATTAACTGCGAATGTTTCATTAGTGTAATCATCGTTGTTGTATTGAGGATTATTGAGTATGATCGTGAGACAATTGGGCAAAGTGAGGAGTGGCACACTGACACACCTTCTCCACCAAAAGAAGCTCGAATGAGAAAATCAAATATAAAAAAAGCTTGTATTTACTTTTTTGACTGTAGGGACATCATGCACAATGAATTTGTTCTTCAGGACGAACTGTCAACCTTGTGTTATGCAAGGATATCCTTAAAACTCTCATGAGAAGATTAAATCGAGTGAGACCGACTGTACATGCAGACGAATGAACGCTGAATCGTGATAGCGTTCCATTTAACACAACCATTTCCATCACGGATCTTGTCACCACAAAAGGCGTTCCTGTTGTCCCACATGAACCCTAGTCACCTGATGTGTGTCCCTGTCATGCATTTTCTGTTGGCGAAACAAAGAATTCCTTCAAAAGACGTCATTTGGGACTCTGGAAACATGCTGAAGGCCGTAGGACTCAAAGCCTTTCGGCGCTGCTGCCAAGCCTGGGAAGAATGATTATACCGACGTACATTTGCCGAAAGAAACTACTGTGTAGGAAACAATTCTCGAAAAAAAACCTTGGTAGACCAAAAATCTGTCACATTACTTTCCTAATATACCGAGGATATTTCATATTTTTCATGTTATCTCAACCGAAAAATTTAAGTCTCAGTAGTAGATGTCACTTTCTACAATGAAGGCCGTTTCCAGTATTTCCAAGTTGAGGGCCTTAGCTACACATCAGCATCTCTTTAAAAAGTATATTGAGAGGAAACGTCAAAAACAATTACCGAAATGGCTTTTTTATATTTTTGTGGTGTTCATAAAACCAGCATTACACCTTATCGAAAGTGTGTAGTAATTGCTAAGACTGTGCTAAAGGTATTTCCATATCTGGACCATGATCGCATATGAGTTGGCTTTTAAAAAGCATGTTGTTAATATAGTTCAACAACAATTAACAAATTTTTTAAAAAACTTTTTCAAGGTGTTCAATGAGTCGCCCCCCATCCTCATGGTAATGCACATTATCTAAAATGTGTTGGTATTACGGGAGTTAATCAGTCTTTTAAAGTAAAGTTTAGTATCTACATTCTAATAATATACCTTTTAGCACTTCTGTATGCAACGATTAAATAAAATCTATTTATATATTTACCTTCAATTAATTGTTTGAGTTGCAATGTTGTATATGTGACTTTATTGTTATTGTGGAACTAAAAAATTGGTACTCATGAATTAGATTTCTATAAATAAAATCTATTTATATATTTACCTTCGAATAATTGTTTGAGTTGCAATGTTGTATATGTGACTTTATTGTTATTGTGGAACTAAAAAATTGGTATTCATGAATTAGATTTCTATAAATAAAATCTATTTATATATTTACCTTCGAATAATTGTTTGAGTTTGCAATGTTGTATATGTGACTTTATTGTTATTGTGGAACTAAAAAATTGGTACTCATGAATTAGATTTCTATAACGTCAAGCATGCAGTCTTCACCATGAAGTTAACATTAATAAAACCAAGCTTCAGTATTATCACATAAACATAATATTCATTGCTAAGTGGCTTCCTTTACTTATGTGAGTATAAAGGATATTTTTCTCTTGTTTTGCATGAGTTTATAACATCCCGAAATGAATCTTTTCAGAACACATTACAGAACTGATCACAGAATGAAATTTCAGTTAGGGATTTGGTGAGACGGCTACAGTTGTTTGCAGTGCATAGTAATACACAATGCGTTGGATACTTACATATTGTGATGTTTACATATTTAAATTGTAATTGTTTTCTGTCCTGCAGTGGTGATTAATTCCGGCACTGTCTAGCTTTGAGTGACATGGTATTGAAGAGCCTCAGAGATCGATTATTTTTCGTATGATGCAACATGACTACAGGAAAGTATTTAAATTGTTCTGTCTAATGTCTAATGCACTCCGTTTTATTATCGTCCCTTGCATTTCAAGTTACTTAATGCACTGTTGGAATATGTGCAGAGAAACCTTATCTTTCTGTGATTTCTAAAAATTCGGTAGAGGTTCACACTTAGTGTAGAGCCTATGTGATGTATATGTATTATTTGATTGTTTTAACCCTTTTAGTGTGTACTTCTCACTGTAGTATGTACACTCCTGGAAATGGAAAAAAGAACACATTGACACCGGTGTGTCAGACCCACCATGCTTGCTCCGGACACTTCGAGAGGGCTGTACAAGCAATGATCACACGCACGGCACAGCGGACACACCAGGAACCGCGGTGTTGGCCGTCGAATGGCGCTTCCTGCGCAGCATTTGTGCACCGCCGCCGTCAGTGTCAGCCAGTTTGCCGTGGCATACGGAGCTCCATCGCAGTCTTTAACACTGGTAGCATGCCGCGACAGCGTGGACGTGAACTGTATGTGCAGTTGACGGACATTGAGCGAGGGCGTATAGTGGGCATGTGGGAGGCCGGGTGTACGTACCGCCGAATTGCTCAACACGTGGGGCGTGAGGTCTCCACAGTACATCGACATCGATGTTGTCGCCAGTGGTCGGCGGAAGGTGCACGTGCCCGTCGACCTGGGACCGGACCGCAGCGACGCCTGGATGCACGCCAAGACCGTTGGATCCTACGCAGTGCCGTAGGGGACCGCACCGCCACTTCCCCATCAAATTAGGGACACTGTTGCTCCTGGGGTATCGGCGAGGACCATTCGCAACCGTCTCCATGAAGCTGGGCTACGGTCCCACACACCGTTAGGCCGTCTTCCGCTCACGCCCCAACATCGTGCAGCCCACCTCCAGTGGTGTCGCGAGAGGCGTGAATGGAGGGACGAATGGAGACATGTCGTCTTCAGCGATGAGAGTCGCTTCTGCCTTGGTGCCATTGATGGTCGTATGCGTGTTTGGCGCCGTGCAGGTGAGCGCCACAATCAGGACTGCATACGACCGAGGCACACAGGGCCAACACCCGGCATCATGGTGTGGGGAGCGATCTCCTACACTGGCTGTACACCTCTGGTGATCGTCGAGGGGACACTGAATAGTGCACGGTACATCCAAACCGTCATCGAACCCATCGTTCTACCATTCCTCACCGGCAAGGGAACTTGCTGTTCCAACAGGACAATGCACGTCCGCATGTATCCCGTGCCACCCAACGTGCTCTAGAAGGTGTAAGTCAACTACCCTGGCCAGCAAGTTCTCCGGATCTGTCCCCCATTGAGCATGTTTGGGACTGGATGAAGCGTCATCTCACGCGGTCTGCACGTCCAGCACGATCGCTGGTCCAACTGAGGCGCCAGGTGGAAATGGCATGGCAAGCCGTTCCACAGGACTACATCCAGCATCTCTACGATCGTCTCCATGGGAGAATAGCAGCCTGCATTGCTGCGAAAGGTGAATATACACTGTACCAGTGCCGACATTGTGCATGCTCTGTTACCTGTGTCTATGTGCCTGTGGTTCTGTCAGTGTGATCATGTGATGTATCTGACCCCAGAAATGTGTCAATAAAATTTCCCTTTCCTGGGACAATGAATTCACGGTGTTCTTATTTCAATTTCCAGGAGTGTATTTACAGTGCGTAAGGGAATTTGTGTTATCGCTTGTGAACCCTCCTGGCATCTAGTGGAAGTTCGCTGCACAAGCTGTAGTTTTAGTTTGTTGTGAAATACAGCCTTCAGGATTGCGAGAAGTATATATCCCGACAAAAAGCGGTGTATTAATAGGTTATTCTGAATGATGGTAACCAATAATATAGTATCTGGAAGTGGCTTGGAAAGTATACTTCCTGTAAAATTAATCTGTCATTTGTGGTCCTTGGTAAGCGTACTTAGCAACAACAAAGTGGTATCCAAAAACATTTAGGAACATTTCTTACCACCTCTGTCTATTCCAGACATGTTGTGGTAGTGCACTGCACAAGGTGTACTAAAACTACTACAACAATTAGTTTCTGTATGTCGTGGGATTAATACTGTTGTCAGATTACATTGCTTCCCTCCTGCAATATCTTTTATTGCATCCCTTATCAGCTTGTAGCTTTATCCAGTGACCAAGTTTCAAGGATTGTTTTCACGTTGTGGTAAGTTAACATTAATATCAGTAACAATTATTTTCAGAACAAAATAAAAACAGAAAACACTGTTTATGATTTTATTTGCGTGGAGTGGCGACACATAACAGCACTCAAAACGGAAGTGGGAAATCCATTTACAACCAATTTAAATACCTCACAAAGACGGGGTGGTGATATATGTACGAACTTAGTTTTTGGTCCTCTATCTAAAAAGTAAAGTTATTAAAAATAAGTACAGTACGTTTACCACATTCATAAAACGACAGCGAAATATTATGTTCGCTGAGGTGCTACAAAAAATGTGCCCGCGAAATAGTTAACACTGTGTATCAGTTAAATTTTATGGCTACTCATTTACGCTCCTTCGGTCATTTATTTAATTTTCGTGAGTTATTTTGGAGCCTGTGTTGTCTGCGCTATCTGTAGCATACCTGTAGCCAATATACCCTTTGTGAATTTAGTGATCATGTGTGATTCAGATACTTAAATAATTCAGCTACATACTTGCTCTTTTTACTGTTATGTTTACGATAACAAGCCCCTTATAGAAAATAGTATAGATGACAATCCAATATGGTGAAGATATGATGCACGTGGTGGATACAACGAAGGCTATTGAAACACTTAGCAAGATGGACACATTTCTATATCTAGGTTCTCGACTACAGGTAAGAGGATGAGCAAGCAGGAATCACAGTGATCTGAATCGATTCAGACACATCACTGATATTATTTGTGAGAACAAGATGCACATCCACATAAAATAAAAGATATAAGGCACAACGGTGAAGACAGTTGCATTATGTGATGCTGAGCGTAAGCTCACACCAAGGAGTTTTCAGGTTTCACTACATTATGAAAATTCGGATGCTGAGAAGACCATTAGCCATTTCCCGCTCGGCCATAGTAACAAGACAACGATATGACAACTAACTGGAGTGGCTCCAATCAACGAAAAGATCCAAAAATGGAGCGTTCGGTGGTATGGACACATTATATAGTATCTACTTTAGTCATCAGCTTAGCCTATCGTCTCACTGTTGAAGACCACAACCAACGCGGAAGACCTTAACCGCATCGGATAGGTACTATAAGCGTATATCTAAAATCAAGGAACATAAACCCACAGCTAGCGTTAGAACGTACGAAAAGGTGTACATTGTCCAAAAAAGCAGACCAAGCTCCAATGGGACTACGCTAAGAAGGAGTAGAAGAAGAAGTTGATGATGTTGGAAAGAGAGCACAACAGGAGGGTCTCGATATTAATGAGTAGAACAGGGGTCTGAACTAGAGAAATCACAAAAACAGTTTGTGAACGGCGAAAGCCTCAGAGGCGCGATAACGTTCTCCCACCGAAAAGTTTAATGACGGACAGTGAGAGGAACGAGGCAGCTGTTCGAAGAGAGATTCCCGAGGTAGCGGTACGGGTCACAACAGTAAAGGCAACTTCGGAGATGGCTTTCGCACGTATGAACAGGGAACGGGACAACTGTAGTGCGAAGGGAGTTTAGAAGAGCGCCACCAGAAATGAGGACGTTGCATGGAAAGTTTATATGCGACGAGAGGCAATACGTCACACCGAGAGGGAAGGAGGTAATGCAGCGTATAATTAGCCTCGAAATTAGTAGAGGGAGAAATTGTAACCAAGGAATCAGAGTAGTTTCAGCTCCGCCCCGCAATGAAAGTAAGTGAGGGGGAAAATATGGTGTGTTCTAGACAAAATACAAGAAGAGCTTCTGTGCTGCCACCTGAAGGATCACAGAAATATAATAGACGTTAATCCCCTGCAGGATGGTGTCAGGAAATGGAAAACCACCCATGATCGGTAAATCAACCAGCATATGTTGTGACCACCTCAGTGGACAAGTACGTTATAGGCACAATGACTGGTATAGCTATGGCTTCTGGTAATTTATGGTGGAGTGCCCTGTTAAAATGAATGAAGCAGATGGACTGCCTCATATGTCTCTATAACAGACTACGAAATTTTTGCACAGACATTCAGATGCAACAGGAATGTACTTGAAACAAAATCGGGATAGCCGGCCGGAGTGGCCGAGCGGTTCTAGGCTCTACAGTCTGGAACTGCGCGACCGCTTCGATCGCAGGTTCGAATACTGCCCCGGGCATGGATGTGTGTGATGTCCTTAGGATAGTTAGGTTTAAGTAGTTCTAAGTTCTAGGGGACTAATGACCTCACATGTTAAGTCCCATAGTGCTCAGAGCCATTTGAAACATTGGAACCAAAATCGTGACAGATATCACCAAAGGCCTGCTTGTAGGATGCTCTTTGCGTCCACAGTTCTGAGATGTTGGCATAGAGTCATTAATAAACCAGCTTCATAGTACAGCAGACACTAGAGGCTGCGTAGCCTACGGAGATGATCTCCTAATTAAAGTATCTGGCAGCACAAGCGCTAAATGAGTAGAGGATTTTAGTGAAGTTCTTGAAAGACTAAGTAGTTGGTGCACAGAAAACAGTTAACCGAAATCACCATACAAAAGAGATTTTATGTTAGCCCTCTAATTTTCGGATATGCGGCCGCGCAAATAAAATTTCTTCCGCCGATAGTTCTGGTGAATATTGTCCGGCCATCCATAGAACGTGCGGTAAGGCTGACGACAATATGCTATGCGCGTCCTTACATGCTCCACAGCGGCGGTGTTTCGTATGCGGGTCAAAGACGCTGGTCAGCAGCATTAAGATGCGCTTATATAAGCGCCGCCTGTGAAGAAAGCGTACAGAAATTCGATTCGCTTATTGATATATGTTCGGGGTAGATGAAACCATGACAACATCTCTGCAGTTTAGTTACCCCAAGAGCTGGGTTCTATGCTTTGTCCGAACAGAAACCACTATCTCCGTTTATTAAAGTATTAGCTAATCTACATCGAGTGAAGTTGCAATCTTCGTAAGATAGCCTTAACACAGTTTTTCTCAAGAATATGACGGATCTTCGAGGAGAGAGCACTCACATAGGGCAAAACAGTAATTGATCTAAAGGAATTACTATCTTTTTTCCCATCACATAGTAGGTGAATAAGGATTGGTGTAAGTAATGAAAGAGAAAGCCATCTGGTAGAATTTTGCACAGAGCATAACTTAATCATTGCTACCACTTGGTTCAAGAATCATAAAAAAAGGTTATATATATGGAAGAATCCTGGAGATACTAGAAGGTTTCAGATAGATTATGTAATTGTGTGACAGATATTTAGGAACCAGGTATTAAATTGTAAGACATTTCCAGGAGCACATGTGGACTCTGACCAAAATCTACTGGTTATGAACTGTAGATTAAAACTGAAGAAACTGCAAAAAGGTGGGAATTTAAGTGGAAGGGACCTTGGTAAATTGACTACACCAGAGGCAGTACAGAGTTTCGCGGATAGCATAAGTGAAATATTGACATGAATGGAGGAAAGAAATACAGTAGAAGAAGAATCGGTAGCTTTGAGGGACGAAGTGGTGAAGGCAGCAGTGGATAAAGTACGTAAAAAGACGAGGGCTGGAAGCAATCCTTGGGTAACAAAGGAAATATTGAATTTAATTGATGAAAGGAGAAAATATAAAAATTCAGAAAATGAAGCAGGCAAAAAGGAATAGAAACGTCTCAAAAATGAGATCGATAGGAAGTGCAAAATGGCTAAGCAGGGATGGCTAAAAGATAAATTATAAGGATGTAGAGGCTTATCACACTAGGGGTAAGATAGATACTGCCTACAGGAAAATTAGCGAGACCTTTGGAGAAAAGTGAAACCACTTACATGAATTTCATGAGCTCAGATGGATCCCAGTTCTAAGCAAAGAAGTGAAAGCAGAAAGGTGGAATGAGTATATAGAGGGTCTACACAAGCGAAATGTACTTGAGGAAATATTACGGAAATGGAAGAGGATGGAGATGATACTAAGTGAAGAGTTTGATGGAGCACTGAAAGATCGGAGTCGAAACAAGGAGGCGGGAGTAGACAACATTCCATTAGAACTACTGACGGCTATCTGGTGAGCAAGATGTACGAGACAGGCGAAATACCCTCGGACATAAAGAAGAATGTAATAATTCCAATCCCAAAGAAAGCAGGTGTTGACAGATGTGAAAATTAGCGCACAATCAGTTTAATAAGTCACAGCTGCAAAATACTACCGGGAATTCTTTACAGACGAATGTAAAAACTGGTAGAAGCCGACTTCGGGGAAGATCGGTTTGGATTCCGTAAAAAAAAAAATATAGGAATACGTGAAGCAATACTGACCCTACGCCTTATCTTAGAAGAAAGTTAAGGAAAGGCAAACCTATGTTTGTAGCATTTGTAACTTAGAGAAAGCTTTTAACAATCTTGACTGGAATACTCTCGTTCAAATTCTGAAGTTGGCAGGGGTAAAATACAGGGAGCGAAGGGCTATTCACAATTTGTACAGAAACCAGATGGCAGTTATAAGAGCCATGGGGCATGAAACGGAAGCAGTGGTTGGGAAGGGTGTGAGACAGGATTGTAACCTATCCAAGATGTTATTCAATCTGTATATTGAGCAAGCAGTGAAGGAAACAAATGAAAAATTCTGAGTAGGTATTAATATCCATGGAGATGTAATGGAAACTTTGAGGTTTGCCGATGACATTGTAATTCTGTCAGAGACAGCAAAGGATTTGGAAGAGCAGTTGAACGGAATGGACACTGTGATGAAAGGAGGGAATAAGATGAACATCAACAAAAGCAATACGAGGATAATGGAATGTAGTCGAATTAGGTCGGGTGATGCTGAGGGAATTAGATTAGGAAATGAGACACTTAAAGTAGTAAAGGAGTTTTCCTATCTGGGGAGCAAAATAACTGATGATGGTCGAATTAGAGAACAAATAAAATGTAGTCTGACAATGGCAAGGAAAGCATTTCTGAAGAAGACAAATTTGTTAACATCGAGTATAGACTTAAGTGTCAGGAATTCGTTTCTGAAAGTATTCGTATAGAGCCTAGCCATGTATGGAAGTGAAAAATGGACCATAACTAGTTTGGACAAGAAGAGAATAGAAGCTTTCGAAACGTGGTGCTACAGATGAATGCTGAGAGAAGAGAAGTTTGTGGCACAGCTTGACTAGAAGAAGGGATCGGTTGGTAGGACATGTTCTGAGGCATCAAGGGATCACCAGTTTATAATTGGAGGGCAGTGTGGAGGGCAAAAATCGTAGAGAGAGACCAAGAGTGGAATACACTAAACAGATTCAGAACTATGTAGGTTGCAGTAGGTACTGGGCGATGAAGAAGCTTGCACAGGATAGTATAGCATGGAGCGCTGCGTCAAACCAGTCTCAGCATTGACGACCACAACAACAACAACAATGTCAATATCGTTTGTGTTTCTGGCATCATGATAGAGTATGTTCTCTGTGGTGTCAAAATCTTCTGTGCTGTTTTCAGTGAATATAAATGACAAAAAGACATAAAGTTTTATCATCATCACTATTTTTAACTTAGTGAACAAAGGGCTGCATTTTACCCTTGGGCTAATTTCATAATTATTTGTAGCAGCTATTTCAGAATCAGTACTATGTCACAGACATGACATGAGTGACCACATAACAAAAGCCCATATGTGTGTGATGCTAAAAAAGCCAAATTAAGCTGTGCAAATATATTTATTTCCACCTAGATCAAATAATCTCTGTATGAGGTAGGACGGCTTTAATATCTTTCTAAGTCATGATTAATGCGAAGTTGCCAATTTCGTTTGGAATCAATCTATTGTCCTAGAAACTCTCCAGACGTTTGGAGATTTGGAGAAAGTAAAATGGAGTGTAACAGGAGAATAAAGAATTATGACAGTACTTGAATGAGAGAGTTTCTAAAAGTGAAAAAAATGTTGAGGTCATTGTTACAGCAAAGGTCGTGTGCCAGATAATAGTTATTTAAATTCTGTTCAAGAAGATGAATGAGATCCTGAAGCTCGTTATGAAAGGAGGAGAATTCTTCACCAACATGGTCATTTTAATCATGATGCTGGAAACTATGAAATGAAGCATGGTTTTCAATATAACCATTTGTTGCCTGTTCTAAAATTTCAAGTTTTCATAATTACATTAAATAGTACTTATCCTCATGCTTGATTAGACTAGTTTGATTTTGTATTTCCTTCCACATTGCTAGCCGATCACAGAACAGATTTTGTATGTGGCTGTTTCGTGGGTGACCTTAGTACGTGAAACTGTGTACCATATGACGAGTTTTATCAGATATTCCTGTTAGAAGAATGGTCTGGGCAGCGCAAGACATAATCTTTGGCATATTTGGTTATGAAAAATATTAATAATACTCATTTTATAAATCCTGCTTCATTCTTTGAATGAATGGTGTGGAAAAATAAATTTTTAACAATACTTACAATCCTACTGAACTGAATTATAATTGACGTGGTGAAATTCCTCCCCAGTTGAGCCATATTATTATTCCTGGTCAGGTAAATGGGCAGTTAGTGGGTTTTGAAATTTGCTCCAAGAATTAGAATATGACAATGCTAAAGGGAATGGATGTGGTAGAAGCAACAGTAAGTTATTTATCCTAATCGGAGGCCACAGAGCAATTGGAATAATGATCAGCAGCAATGTGATACATATTGTGATAGATATGGGAACGGAAACTGGACGAATCGGAGGAATTATGTGATTGCAATGAAAGCAACAATTTTAGGAGCGGTAATAGTGATTAGATTAGAAGACTGTTACGTCAAATAAAGATGCTGAAGAGAATGGTAGTCACTGACATTGACAAGTCCCTATTTTGTAGAATTACGCTTATTTCATCCACAGAAAAATATTCAAGTGGGTAGCCCATAGCCCCATAGCCACATAATTGAAAACTGATGTGCGCGGCTGATTTGAGTGCTGAAAGCAGATTGAAAAATGCCTGTGGGAAATTGAATATGTTGACTATTGTATGTTTGAGTTACATATTGATAAGTGATAGACAGGAAAATCTCAATTCTCTGAAGAGTCCAACGTTTCAAATATATTTCACCTTGTGTTTAAGGTGTTGGAAGCCAGTCAACTGGGGTGAGCGAGTCAGCATTTCACAGATCTGAACTTGTAACTTTATGGATTATTCCTTCATTACCGTGGACTCAAGTGAAAGGGATGATTAACAGAAAAGGAGCAGGGATGAAGGGACAAGTCAGTATTCATTTTCTTTGTCAAGGTTATAGCTTCATTCGAATTTAGTAACTGTGTGGAATTTGGCTAGTTATACGATTTTAGGGGCTGATTTCTTGTTGAAATACCAAGAAGTGATGGCCTTTGGCTGTGTTGTAGTGAGTTTTAAGTATAATGATGGTATGTT
This sequence comes from Schistocerca gregaria, assembly GCF_023897955.1. NCBI lineage: Eukaryota > Metazoa > Arthropoda > Insecta > Orthoptera > Acrididae > Schistocerca > Schistocerca gregaria. Next base: position 413,399,304 of record NC_064925.1, on the reverse strand, counting down.
AAAGCATGAGGGAAGAGTTGCCTGTACTGACTGAGTATGGTGTTCAAGCAGTCTTATTTCATCATTTGCCAATGAGGTCGTTGAACTTCACAATAAATATTGAGCTGGAGTATGTATGCTGAAGTGGTAGGCGAATTACTGAAAGGCAATTTATTTAGTGTACTGCGACATAATTCTTCAATATTTTCAGTGCATCCAGGGACACAAAATTCTTTTGTGTGTGCTGTTGCATTATGGACATCATTTCCCTGGTTGTTATCATGTTTTCGATTAATTTTTGCGGTACGGCTAGATGTCTTTTTCTACTTAGTGTTGATAACAGGATTTTACTATAAGCCACAAGTCTAGCACAGAATTTTCGATGAAATTTTTGTGTGATGTACATGTTGACACTATAAGTTTATTGATCATCTGAGGTGATGTTCACTGTGAGACCATTCATAAATACTTTAATGTGAATGGATTACATGTGGATTATGCGCTGAAGAGCCAAAGAAACTAGTACAACTGTGGAATATATCTTAGGGCCCCGCGAGCACGCAGAACTGCTGCAACACGATGTGGTATGGAGTATGTTGAGTAATGTTCATGCGTGGGGAGTTTGGTGGTCAAAGAAGTGTTTAAACGCAGAAGAGTGCTACTGGAGGCACTATGTAGCAATTCTAGACGTGTGGGGTACCACACTGTCCTGATGGAATTGCCCAAGTCCATCGGAATGCACAATGGGCATGAAAGGATTCAGGTGATCAGACAGAATGCTTATGCACTTGTCATCTGTCAGAGTCGTATAAGAGGTTCCATATCACTGTAAATGCACACATCCCACACCATTACACAAGCTTCCACCAGCTTGAACAGTCCTCTGATGACGACCAGGCATAATTTTTTCAGTGATCAACAGTCCAATGATGTGCTGATTGGTCTAGTCAAAGTGTAAAGTATTGTATCGTGCAGTCATCAGGGTACAGGAGTCGGCCTTCGCCTCCAGAAGCCCATATCGATGCTGTTTCTTTGAAAGGTTCGCAAGCTGACACCTTCAAACTATATTATTGTTATTAAGGAATTATACTACCAGATTCCGTATATGTGTGGTGTGAGAAAAGTAATGTCGCAGACAGCATTTAAACGATCTAGCAGTGCTATGTACACTGGCGTGATCGTCGCTTTCTGACAGTCTGAGTTTTCAGCTCTTTAATGAATCGCGTGATTTTTGGTAGCCCCCATCAGTGAAGTTGAGTTTTTGTTTTGTGTTTACAGTAATGGAACAGCGGAATTTAGAACGACGTTATTCAGTCACGTTTATTGTTAAACTTGGGGAATCAATGAGTGCGATCATTCAAAAGTTGAAACAGGCCTATAGGAAAAAATCCTTGTTAAGAGCACAAATTGTTCGCTGGCACAAATCATTTTTGGAAGGCTGATAGCCCGATGAAGATGAATCTTGCTCACGGAGGCCTTCAAAATCAAAAACCGACGAGAACGTCGAACGTGTGCATGGTCTTTCGAGACCAGACGGACATTTAACAATAAAGATAATGGGTGAACTGTCAAACTTGACAACTTTCACGTTAAATCAAAAATCTGACTGAAGATTTGCACATGTGGAAGGTTTGTGCCAAAATCGTGCTGAGAAATCTCACAATTCAGAAGAACAACAATTGAAGAAACACGTGTGTTGGTGTTCATGAGAATACTGCTATTAACTGCGAATGTTTCATTAGTGTGATCATCGGTGTTGAATTGAGGATTATTGAGTATGATCCTCAGACAATGGGGCAAAGTGAGGAGTGGCACACTGAGACATCTTCTCCACCAAAAGAAGCTCGAATGAGAAAATCAAATATAAAAAAAGCTTGTATTTACTTTTTTGACTGCAGGGACATCATGCACAATGAATTTCTTCCTTCAGGACAAACTATCAACCTTGTGTTATGCAAGGATATCCTTAAAACTCTCAGGAGAAGATTAAATCGAGTGACACCGACTGTACATGTAGACGAATGGACGCTGAATCGTGATAGCGTTCCATTTAACACAACCATTTCCATCACGGATCTTGTCACCACAAAGGGCATTCCTGTTGTCCCACAGGAACCCTAGTCACCTGATCTGTGTCCCTGTCATGCATTTTCTGTTGGCGAAACTAAGAATTTCTTCAAAGGACGTCGTTTTGGGACTCTGGAAACATACTGAAGGCCTTAGGACTCAAAGCCTTTCGGCGCTGCTGCCAAGCCTGGGAAGAATGATTATACCGACGTAAATTTGCCGAAAGAAACTACTGTGTTGGAACCAATTCTCGAAAAAAAACCTTGGTAGACCAAAAATCTGTCACATTACTTTCCTAATATACCGAGGATATTTCATATTTTTCATGTTATGTCAACCGAAAAATTTAAGTCTCAGTAGTAGATGTCACTTTCTACAATGAAGGACATTTCCAGTATTTCCAAGTTGAGGGCCTTAGTTACACATCTGCATCTCTTTAAAAAGTATATTGAGAGAAAACGTCAAAAACAATTACCGAAATGGCTTTTTTATATTTTTTGTGGTGTTCATAAAACCAGCATTACACCTTATCGAAAGTGTGTAGTAATTGCTAAGACTGTGCTAAAGGTATTTCCATATCTGGACCATGATCGCATATGAGTTGGCTTTTAAAAAGCATGTTGTTAATATAGTTCAACAACAATTAACGAATTTTTTAAAAAAACTTTTTCAAGGTGTTCAATGTGTCGCCCCCCATCCTCATGGTAATGCACATTATGTAAAATGTGTTGGTATTACGGGAGTTAATCAGTCTTTTAACGTAAAGTTTAGTATCTACATTCTAATAATATACCTTTTAGCACTTCTGTATGCAACGGTTAAATAAAATCTATTTTTATATTTACTTTCGAATAATTGTTTGAGTTGCAATGTTGTTTATGTGACTTTATTGTTATTGTGGAACTAAAAAATTGGTACTCATGAATTAGATTTCTATAATGTCAAGCATGCAGTCTTCACCATGAAGTTAGCATTAATAAAACCTAACTTCAGTATTATCACACAAACTTAATATTCATTGCTAAGTGGCTTCCTTTCCTTATGTGAGTATAAAGGATATTTTTCTCTTGTTTTGCATAAGTTTACAACGTCCCGAAATGAATCTTTTCAGAACACATTACAGAACTGATCACAGAATGAAATTTCAGTTAGGGATTTGGTGAGAAGGCTACAGTTGTTTGCAGTGCATAGTAATACACAATGCGTTGGATACTTACATATTGTGATGTTTACATATTTAAATTGTAATTGTTTTCTGTCATGCAGTGGTGATTAATTCCGGCACGGTCTAGCGTTGAGTGACATGGTATTGAAGAGCCTCAGAGATCGATTATTTTTCGTATGTTGCAACATGACTACAGGAAAGTATTTAAATTGTTCTGTCTAAGGTCTTATGCACTCCGTTTTATTATCGTCGCTTGCATTTCAAGTTACTTAATGCACTGCTGGAATATGTGCAGAGAAACTTTATCTTTCCGTGATATCTGAAAATTCGGTACAGGTTCACACTTAGTGTAGAGCCTATGTGATGTATATGTATTATTCGATTGTTTTAACCCTTTTAGTGTGTACTTCTCACTGTAGTATGTATTTACAGTGCGTAAGGGAATTTGTGTTATCGCTTGTGAACCCTCCTGGCATCTAGTGGAAGTTCGCTGCACAAGCTGTAGTTTTAGTTTGTTGTGAAATACAGCCTTCAGGATTGCGAGAAGTATATATCCCGACAAAAAGCGGTGTATTAATAGGTTATTCTGAATGATGGTAACCACCAATATAGTATCTGGAAGTGGCTTGGAAAGTATACTTCCTGTAAAATTTATCTGTCATTTGTAGTCCTTGGTAAGCGTACTTAGCACCAACAAAGGGGTATCCAAAAACATTTAGGAACATTTCTTACCACCTCTGTCTATTCCAGACATGTTGTGTGATTCAGATACTTAAATAATTCAGCTACATACTTGCTCTTTTTACTGTTATGTTTACCATAACAAGCCCATTATAGAAAATAGTATAGATGACAATCCAATATGGTGAAGATATGATGCACGTGGTGGATACAACGAAGGCTATTGAAACACTTAGCAAGATGGGCACATTTCTATATCTAGGTTCTCGACTACAGGTAAGAGGATGAGCAAGCAGGAATCACAGTGATCTGAATCGATTCAGACACATAAACTGATTATTTGTGAGAACATGATGCACATCCACATAAAATAAAAGATATAAGGCACAACGGTGAAGACAGTTGCATTATGTGATACTGAGCGTAAGCTCACACCAAGGAGTTTTCAGGTTTCACTACATTATGAAAATTCGGATCCTGAGAAGACCATTAGCCATTTCCCGCTCGGCCACAGTAACAAGACAACGATCTGACAACTAACTGGAGTGGCTCCAATCAACGAAAAGATCCGAAAATGGAGCGTTCGGTGGTATGGACACATTATATAGCACCTACTTTAGTCATCAGCTTAGCCTATCGTCTCACTGTTGAAGACCACAACCAACGCGGAAGACCTTAACCGCATCGGATAGGTATTATAAACGCATACCTAAAATCAAGGAACATAAACCCACAGCTAGTGTTAGAACGTACGAAAAGGTGTACATTGTCCAAAAAAGCAGACCACGCTCCAATGGGACTACGCTAAGAAGGAGTAGAAGAAGATGATGATGATGATGTTGAAAAGAGAGCACAACAGGAGGGTCTCGATATTAATGAGTAGAACAAGGGTCTGAACTAGAGAAATAACAAAAACAGTTTGTGAACGGCGAAAGCCTCAGAGGCGCGATAACGTTCTCCCGCCGAAAAGTTTAATGACGGACAGTGAGAAGGATGAGGCAGCTGTGCGAGGAGAGATTCCCGAGGTAGCGGTACGGGTCACAACAGTAAAGGCAACTTCGGAGGTGGCTTTCGCACGTATGAACAGGGAACGGGACAACTGTAGTGCGAAGGGAGTTTAGAAGAGCGCCACCATAAATGAGGACGTTGCATGGAAAGTTTATATGCGACAAGAGGCAATACGTCACACCGAGAGGGAAGGAGGTAATGCAGCGTATAATTAGCCTCAAAATTAGTAGAGGGAGAAATTGTAACCAAGGAATCAGAGTAGTTTCAGCTCCGCCCCGCAATGAAAGTAAGGTGAGGGGGAAAATATGGTGTGTTCTAGACAAAATAGAAGAAGAGCTTCTGTGCTGCCACCTGAAGGATCACAGAAATATAATAGGCGTTAATCCCCTGCAGGATGGTGTCAGGAAACGGAAAACCACCCATGATCGGTAAATCAACCAGCATATGTTGTGACCACCTCAGTGGACAAGTACGTTATAGGCACAATGACTGGTATAGCTATGGCTTCTGGTAATTTATGGTGGCGGGCCCTGTTAAAATGAATGAAGCAGATGGACTGCCTCATATGTCTCTATAACAGACTACGAAATTTTTGCACAGACATTCAGATGCAACTGGAATGTACTTGAAACAAAATCGGGACAGCCGGCCGGAGTGGCCGAGCGTTTCTAGGCTCTACAGTCTGGAACTGCGCGACCGCTTCGATCGCAGGTTCGAATACTGCCTCGGGCATGGATGTGTGTGATGTCCTTAGGTTAGTTAGGTTTAAGTAGTTCTAAGTTCTAGGGGACTGATGACCTCACATGTTAAGTCCCATAGTGCTCAGAGCCATTTGAAACATTGGAACCAAAATCGTGACAGATATCACCAAAGGCCAGCTTGTAGGATGCTCTTTGCGTCCACAGTTCTGAGATGTTGGCATAGAGTCATTAATAAACCAGCTTCATAGTACAGCAGACACTAGAGGCTGCGTAACCTACGGAGATGATCTCCTAATTACAGTATCTGGCAGCACAAGCGCTAAATGAGTAGAGGATTTTAGTGAAGTTCTTGAAAGACTAAGTAATTGGTGCAAAGAAAACAGTTAACCGAAATCACCATACACTAGCCCTCAAATTTTCGGACATGCGGCCGCGCAAATAAAATTTCTTCCGCCGATAGTTCTGGTGAATATTGTCCGGCCATCCATAGAACGTGCGGTAAGGCTGACGACAATGTGCTATGCGCGTCCTTACATGCTCCACAGCGGCGGTGTTTCGTATGCGGGTCACAGACGCTGGTCAGCAGCATTAAGATGCGCTTATACAAGCGCCGTTTATTAAGTTATTAGCTAATCTACATCGAGTAAAGTTGCAATCTTCGTAAGATAGCCTTAACACAGTTTTTCTCAAGAATATGACGGATCTTCGAGGAGAGAGCACTCACATAGGGCAAAACAGTAATTGATCTAAAGGAATTACTATCTTTTTGCCAATCATATAGTAGGTGAATAAGGTTTGGGGTAAGTAATGAAAGACAAAGCCATCTGGTAGAATTTTGCACAGAGCATAACTTAATCATTGCTACCACTTGGTTCAAGAATCATAAAAGAAGGTTATATATATGGAAGAATCCTGGAGATACTAGAAGGTTTCATATAGATTATGTAATTGTGAGACAGATATTTAGGAACCAGGTATTAAATTGTAAGACATTTCCAGGAGCACATGTGGACTCTGACCACAATCTACTGGATATGAACTGTATATTAAAACTGAAGAAACTGCAAAAAGGTGGGAATTTAATTGGATGGGACCTTGATGAATTGACTACACCAGAAATTGTACAGAGTTTCGCGGATAGCATAAGTGAAATATTGACAGGAATGGAGGAAAGAAATACAGTAGAAGAAGAATCGGCAGCTTTGAGGGACGAAGTGGTGAAGGCAGCAGAGGATAAAGTACGTAAAAGGGCGAGGGCTGGAAGAAATCCTGGGGTAACAAAGGAAATATTGAATTTAATTGATGAAAGGAGAAAATATAAAAATTCAGTAAATGAAGCAGGCAAAAAGGAATAGAAACGTCTCAAAAATGAGATCGATAGGAAGTGCAAAATGGCTAAGCAGGAATGGCTAGAAGATAAATTATAAGGATGTAGAGGCTTATCACACTAGGGGTAAGATAGATACTGCCTACAGGAAAATTAGCGAGACCTTTGGAGAAAAGAGAACCACTTATATGAATTTCATGAGCTCAGATGGATCCCAGTTCTAAGCAAAGAAGGGAAAGCAGAAAGGTGGAAGGAGTACATAGAGACTCTATACACGGACGATGTACTTGAGGACAATATTATGGAAATGGAAGAGGATGTAGATGAAGATGTAATGGGAGATACGATACTGTGTGAAGAATTTGCCAAAGCACTGAAAGACCTATGCCGAAACAAGGCCCCGAGAGTACACAAAATTACATTAGAACTACTGACGACCTTGTTATAGCCAGTCATTACAAAACCCTACCATCTGGTGAGCAAGATGTGTGAGACAGCGAAATACCCTCAGTCTTCAATCCCAATGAAAGCAGGTGTTGACAGATGTGAAAGTTACCAAACTACCTGTTTAATAAGTCACAGCTGCAAAATACGTGGGGCATATAAGAAAGATCCACAAGTCATAATTCTTCCCGACCAAGGAACCTACACGCTACCTGACGGGACATGGCCCATATCCTTCTTTAATGCAGAAAATACAACCAGACATTACAGGCCCTTGTGAATATGGAGCAGTTGTCACACTTGAACACATCGTGTGAGAATGTGCCACTACACAAAACGTTGCAGACTACGATAGTTGGTTATGGAATAGTCGATGACATAACAAGGAAAGAAGAAGTGTGGCACAAGTGGCATTTGCTGACAGTGAAAATGCACACATCATGAAAAAAAAGCGTCATTTTGGTTAACAGAATTCCCAACCTATACAGAAAATTGGAATAGAAATCAACATAAACATTATTTCCATCCTTTTTATTTCTCAGAAAACCCAAGCTTAGTATATTGTACTACTGTATAGCGAGACGTTCAGTGGTGGTGGTCCAGACTTTTGTACACACCGGTACCTCTAATACAAAGTAGCACACCCTCTTGTATTAATGCATGCCTGTATTCGTCGTGGCATACTATCCATAAGTTCATCAGCGCACTGTTTATTCAGGTTGTCGCACTCCTCAACGGCAATTTGCCGTCGATCCCTCAGAGTGGTGATGGATCACGTCATCCATCCCTTGCTAGTCTATAACCCATACATGTTTGGTAGTGTTCATGTCTGGAGAACATGCTGTCCACTCTAATCAAGCGATTTCGTTATTATGAAGGATGTTTTCCACAAGATGTGCACGAAGGATGCGCTACTTGTAGTCCATGAAGACGAATGCCTTGTAAACATGCTGCCCATTATGGTTGCACTATTAGTCGGAGGAAGGCATTCACGTATCGTACAGCCGTTACATCGCCTTCCATGACCATGAATGGCATACGTCGGCCCCACATAATCCACCTCAAAACAGCAGGGAACCTCCACGTTCCTGTAGTCAGTGGACAATGTGTCTAAGGAGTTCAGCCTGACCAGGTAGCCTCCAAACATGACTCCGGCGATTCTCAGTTTGAAGGCTTATGCGACACACAACAGTGAAGAGAACATGATGCCAGTCTGGAGCGAACTATTCGGCAAGTTATGAGGTCCATGTGTACCGCGCTGCATGGTATCGTGGATGCAAACATGAACCTCGCGTTGGTCGTCGTGAGAGAAGTTGTGCATCATCTAGCCTATTACGCACAGTTTGAGTTGTAACACGACGTCCTGTTGCAACACGAAAAGCATTATTTAACATGGTGGCATTGCTGTCAGGGTGCCCCCGTGCCATAATCCGTAGGTCGCGGTCGCGCACTGCGCTAGTAGCCCTTTCTCGGCCTGAGCGAGGCATATCATCGACAGCTCCTGTCTCCTTGTATCTCCTGCATGTCTGAACAACATCGTTTTGTTTCACTCCGACACACCTGGACACTTCCCTTGTTGATAGCACTTCCTGGCACAAAGTAAGAATGCGGACGCGATCAAACCGCGGTATTGACCGTCTAGGCACGATGGAACTACAGACTACATGAGCCGTGTACCTCCTTCCTGGTGGAGTGACTGTATATGATTTGCTATCGGACACACTTCGTCCAATGGGAGCAGCTCATGCATGGCTGTTTACACCTTTAGGCACGTTTAGTGACCTATCTGAACAGTCAAAGTGACTATATGTGTCATACGGAATCCACAGTCAACGTCTGTCTTCAGGATTTCTGGGAACCGGAGTGATGCAAAACTTTTTTTGATGTATGTATTAGCATATGAACTGCAAGCATACACTGGCTAGAGACAACAAGGAAAAGGCCACATATGAAGACGACGAGTTGTACCATAGCAGAACATCCAACTACAGCAACTTTTCACAAGGATGGAGGAGATGAGCCTCGGGGATTATTCCCTGGCAGTCACCTCCCAATCTATACAACTTGGGTGGCAGTAGCAGGGTCCCTATGAAACCTGAGCTGTGCCTCAGTCTGCCAAGGGTCACTATCAAGACAAATGAAAAATCTAGCTTGGTTGTGCGACGGGTGAGAGTAGTCTAATCTAGTGTTGTGTTAAGGTAGTATAGTGCTGCCAAGTGTACTGTTGTATAGTAATGCAGTCAAACATCACAAATTACAAAATTTTTGATGTCTCAAAGCAGCACAGTACAAAAGGCAAGTAGCATGTAACTATGGATTCCAAAGTAATATACGGTTAATATCTATGTGGCAAATGGCCAAATGGTAGCCAGCAGCTGTGGCCGAACGGTTCTAGGCTCTTGAGTCCGGAACCACGCTGCTGCTACGGTCGTAGTTTTGAATCCTGCCTCAGGCATGGATATGTGTGATGTCCTTAGATTAGTTAGGTTAAAGTAGTTCTAAGTCCAAGGGATTTATGACCTCAGATGTTAAGTTCCATAGTGCTTAGAGCTATTTCTACATCTACCTCTACATCCATACACCGCAAGCCACCAGACGGTGTGTGGCGGAGGGTACCCTGAGTACCTCTATCGGTTCTTCCTTCTATTCCAGTCTCGTATTGTACGTGGAAAGAAGGATTGTCGGTATGCTTCTGTGTGGGCTCTAATCTCTCTGATTTTATCCTCATGGTCTCTTCGCGAAACTTTAACAAAAGCCCGTACCGAGCTACTTAGCGTCTCTCCTGCAGAGTCTTCCCCTGGAGTTTATCTATCATCTCCGTAACGCTTTCGCAATTACTAAATGATCCTGTAACGAAGCGCGCTGCTCTCCGTTGGATCTCCTCTATCTCTTCTATCAACCCTACCTGGTGCGGATCACACACTGCTGAGCAGTATTCAAGCATTGGGCGAACAAGCGTACTGTAACCTACTTCCTTTGTTGTCGGATTGCATTTCCTTAGCATTCTTCCAATGAATCTCAGTCTGACATCTGCTTTACCGACGATCAACTTTATATGATCATTCCATTTTAAATCACTCCTAATGCGTACTCCCAGATAATTTATGGAATTAACTGCTTCCAGTTGCTGATCTGCTATTTTGTAGCTAAATGATAAGGGACCTATCTTTCTATGTATTCGCATCACATCTAAGGCCATAAGTCCTCTAGAACGTAGAACTACATAGACCTAACAAACCTAAGGACATCACACACATCCATGCCCGAGACAGGATTGCGACCGAAGCAGTTGCGCGGTTCCGGGCTGAAGCGCCTAGGAGCGCTAGGCCACCGCGGGCGGCCTACGTGGCATTAAGAAAAACTTATTACCCCAATTCTTCGCAAATATGGTTGCAGCTGTTCTCCTTTATAACAGCTTATATCACATCATCATCTTCACTTCTAGATTTTCAAAGAGAGATGATTAATAAATTTTACTCAAGAGGAAAACAATAATACTGAGAATGAACATTGCAGTAACTTATTTTGTATAGTTAGTACGATACTATTGTACTGTCAGAACAGGTCGTCGAGCTTTAGCTTGGGTACCAGCGGAATTTGTCAACAATGAAGTATCCTAGGTCATCAGGCGAGCAGTTGCGTAGCAACATTGCGATTCCGAATCGTATTGCGTAAACAAGTTGTCTGTGCTTGCGTGATTTTCGTTGTGCTATTCGTTTTGTTCTAGAGCGTCTTCTTGGTGAGAAAAGCTCATTAACTGAATATCTGAAGTGCTTTTCGTGAAAAATCTTCCAACAGAAGAACTTCCAAACCCAGCGTTGGGTGTGACGCAGTACGGAACCGTAAGTGACCATCGATATCTTTTCTTCTTCATCTCTTATCAAGACTAATATCTTTTGCCGTTAATGTCACTCTAAATTACTGCTGCTGAGCGCTTTGCACAAACATGAAATCCCTTGTAGTTGATTTTATTTGGATGTTTAATCACACCAGCTACATTGTAACGAAAAATGGGAAAAAAAAGTTTCCAGTGATCCGACTTGAGCTTTAGCCTATGAGAGCAGAGTTGCAAAATCGTGGGCACGATTTCGGTAGCTCATGTAACCTGCTGAACTCTCTATATCCTTCAAATTCTAAAAGGTGTATATGTACATCATCAAGAGTGTTTAGGGGCTACGTGTCGGCTATATTCTGCGTCATATTACCATAATGTATCGCTTTTTATGTCCTACATGTTCTACAGATTGCCAAGGCTCTTTATATTGTTCATAGTCGACGAGGACAAAAAAAGCGAGGTGAAAATTGATATTGTTGATAATTTGTGCTAGGTGGTAGCAGGGACTGATATGAATATTATACTTAAAAGTCCAGATGGGCGAGATGTGCGCTACAGCGTATGGAAGGGAGATGGCATGGGATGTGGTGGGGAAAAGAGGGGTTTGGGTTCAAGATGAATTTTTTATTTATCTTAAATAAATAGAAATGAGTTGCTTCAAGCAAAAATGTTTTTCTGTAATCAGTAAGCTACATTAAATTTGTTAGGAAAATTGTCCTATTCAGTACTCTGTAGCAGGGTGGTGGTGGTGTGTAGATGGCACACACGTGAGGGAATGTAGTTGTCTGGTATTTGATCAAACTCTTCCCTCTTCGTTAGTCTGCAAACTGAAGCGCTACCGGCTAAACTGCCACATTTGACCACGGTTTTATTACGTCGCTTTCTGGCTCTCTATTTGTCCGTGTGTATCTCTCCCCTCCTCCCCCCCCCCCCCCCCCATCTCTCTCCCTCTCTCTCTCTCATACACTTACAGGCACTTCGTTGCAGAATGAGAGCGTGGCATTTATTTAGCTAAAAAGGGCCTTGCCGCCAAAAGGCATATGCCTAGTTTCCAATCTGTCAGCGGTGAACACCATTAAAAATTTGACTTCATTATACATTCCACAGTGGATGGTACTCTGAGGGGTCGCACAGATTCCGATCAAGTGGACGAGCATGTGTTCTCCTTTACATTGTCTGTCTGTGTATCTACATTATCTGCCCACTTTGGTACAAAAGTACATTCACAGTGTAGGTAGCTCTGTGAAGTTGGTAACTGAGTAGTGAATGATGCGAAGTGAAGGCGACCAAACATGGGTTGGACGTCGGCAGCTGAGCACGTACGAGCAACGAAATCAAAAGCGAAACAGATTGTAAACTTCAGAATGCAACATGGGGGCTGGACAGAGTAAAATGAAATCCATCTGCTACAAAGGAAAATAATATTCTGTGTCTGTTCGCGCACATCACATTTTGTTCCAGTAGAATCTAAGCACAAGAAACGTGTTTCGGCTGTAAATGTTTTGACACTTTTCAAGCAATCAGGGCTTTCGTGAAATCTTTTATGTTTGCAGGAAGCTATGGAAAATATTGTAAGGATAATTTGTTTAGAATGTGTCTTAGGAAGCGCATCGGTGACGTTGATGTGTGTTCCTGAAGTTTTGTTACAAGGAAATGTTGCACATACTTAAGGGAATTAAGGACTCCACTATTCATCTGTTGTGTGGCACTGGAAAAGAGTTACCATTTATTGCTTCTAACCTCTAAATAAGTATGTTTGGATTTTGAATGTTGTTAGTTACATTAATTGTTCACTACTGTATAGTTAATATCTGTGATTACGTGTCACAGATTTTTACGTTTTTCGACCTTATGTTCAAAAGTATTCCCTATTGACTGATTATGTCTGACCTCTGGATGCACGAATAATATTCGCAATTGCCATTAATATGGCTCAAATATTTGGCTGCCGTTAGTAGTAAATTTACCCCTCTTTGTCCCTCGTTTCCGAATATCTGATGTACGTAACTGACCTACGAATAGTGTGTAAATCCTCACGTCTCCGAGAAATTCGTATCATCACACAATATTTCACGTTCTAAACATACAAACTTGTGTACATGTTCTTTAATAAGGACCTTAATGCTCTCAGGTTACGCAATATATACTGCCTCATGCGAATTACGATTTTGTTTCGAAACGCAGCTGAACCTTCTGCACGTCTGTCATTGTAATAAATGTGTCGTCTTTTAGTATTATAGTTGCCTCTTGAAATCATTGCATCTTACTTCACAGTTTCTTTCGACGATCGTCGTATTCTGACTACATCTTAATTTTATTCAGGCTTTAAGAAAGGGTCATCTGCCCATCGCAGCGTACCATAGATGCACTCAGGGCGTCGGTTTATAAATGTCAAAATTTCGTGTTAAGTGTCTGATGCAAACATATTTCGCTGAGCTGCTTTCCCAATGTTATTCAAACTTGAAAAGATGTGAATATTCGGATATGTTCGCATTCATAAGTAGTTGCCACTATCATTTCACAGTACATTAAAGTATGATTTCAGGTACTCCTGTGGCTAAAGGACACGTTGTAATCATCGAGGAAATAATTATATGATATGTGCAAGTCAGCTGCTTGTTTTTAAAACAAATTTATCACACAGTTCTCCAGGCACAAACGGGTAGGTGATCGAAAAATTATCGGCTTCTGCCAGCATATTAAGCTCATTTTGGGATATTTTCTATATTCTCAACATTTCTCGGCTCTGTCAGCATCTGTATAAACATTTATGTTAAATTAACAACAACCTCAGATGCAATGTTTACCTAGATTTACCTTGGTTTCAGTTGGGATAACCCAATCTTCTTCAGAATAAAAGGACCTACGATTCGTCCGTAATGGACAACGTCAAAAACTAAAAACAATAATATAGTAATACATCGTCATATTGCAATAACTTATCCGTTGTTTCCGTACTATAACGATGTATTACTATTTATAGTTTTTAGTTCTTGACGTTGTCCGTTATGGACAAGTCGTAGTTCCTTTTATTATGAAGAAGGTTGGGTTATCCCAACTAAAGTCTAGGTAATCATTGCAATGTAGGTTGTTATTAATTAGAAATCAATATTTTCAGTAAATGCTATTCCTTTACCTCGATTAATAGGCAACGAAAAATTTGAGGGTGTAAGTTTAAAGCTGAAACTAACGTGGTCATCAAGGAAAGTGACAAATTTCATAGCTTATAAGATATGCACTTCTGAACTGCAGTTGATTTGAGGATTTGTGGGCTTGGCAGATCAGACACGTATTATACGTATGGTCAGTAAACTATCTGGATGCAGTCGGAAGTAATCGTCGTTATTTGACGTAGGTCCCAGAGGCATTTATAAACAATGAAATGTCAAACAACATTAGGTGGACAGTTGCATAGCAACATTGCGATTTCGAATCGTGTTGCGTAAACATATTGACTGTGCTTACGTGATTTTCGTAGTGCTGTTCTTTGTGCTCTAGAGCTTCTTTTCGGTGAGACAAGTTCATTAATTGAGCTTGTCGAGAAAGGTCTTCCGCCAAAGAAACTTACAAAGCCAGCGTTGAATTGACGCAATACGGAACCGTATGTGATTAGTCAACATCTTCTCTCGGTCATCTCTTATCCCCGCTAACCTTCTTTGCTGTACATGTTACTGTAATCTACTGCTGCTGAACGCTGTAGCTCACGCCTCAGATCACTTTTATTTGGTTTTACTGTGGATGTTTAATCACACCAGCTACATTCTAACGAGAAAGACAAAAGAAATTCTTTCCAATGCGACTTGAGATTCAATTCACGAGAGTACTTTGACTAAATCGTGGCCATGATTTCGGTAAGTCATGTAGCCTGCGGAGTTCTTTACATTCTTTAAATTCCGGAATTTTTTATTTTCATTTTCGAGATGATTTATTGACTTTGTGCCGACATTATTCTGCACCGTATTAGCATACTGAATCATGGTATGTCTTAAATCTTGTATTTATTATCAAGATTGTGTATATTGGTCACAGCCCAGCCAACGAAGAACAGATAGGTCGAATCAAGAAAAAAATTGTTATAGTTGATAATTTCACCTTAGGACTAGGGACTGACATGAATATTATACTAATGGTCTAGACAGGCGGACTGCTTTGAGAAGAAGTGCAATCTAGTGTTCAGTTAAGCTGCATTATAATTTCGTAAGAAAATTGTCCTGTTCAATTCTCTGGAGAAGAAATTTTCTTAGTGTTGCAGCGGTTAAAAAAATCGTAGATTATTGAAAATAATAATTGGCGTTTTAAAATTAATGTTTATTGTTAAACGGAGGGGATAAAGGAACTTATTAAATGGATGTCGCTTGTCAAAGTGCAATATAACGATGTTAAGGGATAAATTATGTTCTGGTACTGTAACAGGGTGGAGGAGTGTGGGCGGATGCTACACACGTGAGGGAACGGAGGCCGCTGGCATGTCGTCAAACTCCTCCGTCTTCGTTAGTCTGCATACTGAAGCGCGGCCAGTCGTTTCTCCATTCTCTCTCTACCCTACTATGTCACGAGTCATTACACTAAAAGCCGCCACTTTTAACGATGGTTGTATTAGGTCACTTGCTGGCTGTCTATCTGTATCTCTCTCTACAGTTACAGTTACAGTGTACCAAGCTCATAGGTGGCGTTGTGAAGTTGGTAACTGAGTGGTCAATGAAGCAAAGCGAAGACGACCAAACATCTGTCGGACGTCAGTAGCTAAGTGGTAAAGAGCAACGGAAACAAAAACGAAAAACACTGCAACCTTCACAATGCAACGTAAGAGCAGGAGAGGTTCAAAAAGTCCCAACTGCTACCAAATTACATGGAAGTAAAATGATGTTCATTGTCAGCTGGCGCACATCACGTTCTGTTCCAGTAGAAATCGTGTATAAGAAACATGTTGCTGTTACAGAAGTTTTGCCCATTTGGAAGAAATCAGGATGTACCTGAGATCTTTTAGGTTTGGTGGAAACTGTGGATAATTTGTTACAGAAAGTTTTTAGACGTGCTTATGAACTCGGTGTGTCTTTCTTATTGTTTTACTGCAAGAATATGGTGTAGATATGTAAGGGAATTGCTTAAGGTGTCTACTATTTACATGTCACGTTGCAGCGGAAAGGAGTTGGGGTTTACTGCTTCTTACCACTAAATACGTATTTTTTGATTCTGGTTGCTGATAATTACATTACATACGGGTACTGTTGTATGGATAATATCTTGTGATTTCGCATCCACTAATTTATAGGTTTTCTATCATCATGTCAAAAGTATGCACCATTTATTGTTTAAGTCTTACTTTTGGGTGCATGAATAGTATTCGACATTTCCGTTAATTTGTATCGAAGATCTCCCTCGTGTTATTAGTAACTCTGCACCCAATTTTAGCAAATTTCATGAACGTAACTGACCTAGGAACTGGCTGCACTGCCTCACGTCTGTAACACTTTCGTGCCATCACGTTGTAAGTGTTCAAACATGTGTGTACATGCTCTTTAATAAGGGTCTTAATTCTCTTAGGGAACCATTATTTACTACAGTATGCGCATTTTGATTCTGTTCCGGAACACAGCTTCGCCTTCTGCATGCATTCCTCCATAATTAATTCACCGTCGTTTTGAATGTGTCTTCCTTGCTAACTACGGTGGCCCCTTGACACCATCGCTTTCGTTTTTTAGTTTCTTTCGACGCTTACTCCATTCCGTCCTAATTTTATTCAAGGTATAAAGGGACGTATCTGCATATCCTCACGACCCACAGACCAACTCAGTGCGTCGGTTTATAAATCTCAGAAGTTCTTGGGAAATGTCTGATGCAATCGTATTTCGTACAACTATTAGTTCAGTGTTACTGAAACTTCACAAGACGTGACTGTTTCGTATCTGTTCATATTCACAAGTAGTTACCACTCGCATTTCACGGCATATTGAAAAAAATTATCTAAGGTATCGGTCTGTCAAAAATATATGTTGTAGTCGTGTAGGTCGACGTCTTGCTTTGAAAGCAAATTTATTACACAATTCTGTAGGCATCTGCGGGTACTGTGTGCGGCTACACTCAATTATAAAGACTTCTATCAGCACATTAGCTTCGATTTGGGAAATTTTCAAATACACATTACTCTTTTATCTTGCTTAGTAGGGAAATAATGAATCTGATTTTAAAATGTTTAATTCGATACTAATATTATCATTGATGAAGGTTACGAAGACAGAGAAGCCACGTATTACCAATGGCTAGTAAAGCTCTGCGGTACAGTGAGGAGCTATCTAAGTTTTTTAGTGTGGGTCTTAGACAATTTTTTCAAAAATGAAATATAGCACAACACGAGGGGGTCGATGAGAGGCAACATTGCGATGGCGTATCGTGTGGCATAAACATATTGTATGTGCTTGTGTGATTTTCGTAGTGCTATTTTTCGTACTGTAGTGCTTCTTCTTGGTGAGAAAAGGATATTGACTGAATATTTGAACTGTTTTTTGAGGACCGTCTTAAGATAGGGAAACGTAACAAGATAGCGTTTGGTGGGACACTATACGAAACAGTAAGTGACGAGCCAACATCTTGTTTCCGTCATCTCTTATCGGTAATATCATCATTTGCTGTTGACGTCGAGTGTAAACTAATGCTGCTAATCGCTGTGATCTCAAATTTGAAATCGTTCGTATCCACCCTTATTCAGATGTTTATTCGAGCAGGTGCGTTTTACCGAAGGAAACGATCCTTTCCGGTGATCAGATTTGATATTCATACTTCGAGAGTAGTTTCACAGTATTGTCGGGCATGCTTTCGGTAATTGATGTACCCTGGAATTTTTTGCATTCGGTGAATGCCGATAGTTTTTTGTTTCCATTATCAAGTGAATTTAGTGGCTAGCTAGCGACGTTGTTTTAGGACATATGAGAATACTACATCATGTTACGTACTGCATACAGTGTAGACCATAAAGGTTCTTTATTTTGTTCAGCGTGATTCACCAGCAGCAAATATATGTAAACAATTAATTTTTGCTGGTCTGCAACATGGGTGTATCCTGCGAGAAGAAGATGCGGCAGCTTTGCCTCCCTATGAACTAACTGATACCTTGTATCGCCAGCGAGACAGAAAAAAAAGTCAGAATAAGTTTGAAGAAATGCATCACAATTATTGGGTGCTGTGAAGTGGCATGAATCGTGAAGTCTGTCATTCTACAAACTAATATGAGTTGCCTACATCTCGTCCCCATGGCCCTATTTTTGCAGACGTTCTACATACACATCTGCTCTGTAGTGTAAATAAATGATATTTGATTGTGGTGTATCAGCAGCAAACGAAAAAACATGAATTTTGTTCATGTAATGGTTACATCCACGTCCAGTCGGTTTAGCTGTTGCTGAATCTTACAGCTAGTATGATCGCGGTCCGTGAGACTTATTTGTCCTGGCTCTCCGTCCACAGGCAGCGTTGAACATCATTCATGCTCTCGATTCCGCTGAGGCATGCAGACACAAGTGGTCAGTCGCGAAAAGTCGCGGAACAACGAACCCCTCAATAGATGTCCAACACAATTCGGATGATACGTCAGGAACAAAAGAGTTTCACGTGCCTCGACATACGACATGGGAGGTTCGCCAGTAGCTATTTAGCATTTTATTTAACAGCGAGTACAGTTGCATGCGCTTTTTTGCTTTAGAAGAGAACTATCCTGTCTTGACAGTATATTTTAGGGTAAGGCAACGGTTAAAGAAGATGAAAGAATTTAATTAGAGATGCTATAATGTTCGTAGATTATGAAAATGCTTTTGAGAAATACAATAGACGAGTGATACGTTACATCCTGCAAACAAAGGTTACCCGGTTCGTCTAATCAACTCTTTTGAATCTGTTACAAATGGCCAAAAATTATGATGGAGAATAAAGAACTTGTGTAAGTAAACAACAATAAAACAGAATTAGACAAGTATGTAACCTGTCTCCAGCTCTTTTCAACTTCTACGTGGGTGACCTAGTCAATGCTTGGAAAAGCATCAGCTACGGCATAAAGATCCACAGGGAGAAATGTTTTAATACTCTACTATAAGCAGATGCTCAAATGACGAGTGTTCAGTAATGAAATTAAAAACTACGGTCCAAAATTAAACGCAAAATAACCTGAGCAGGCTAAATAATATTTTTCCGTAGTGTTATAGCGTGAATCTGGAAATAGTGCCTTATATGTAGAGATTAAGAATAAATTAGAAGTTGATTTAGTGTGTAAAAAAGAAGACCTTAACAGCAAAAGATGGCGGGGGTGTATTTCAGTACTGTTTATCTTAGCCTGCTGTAGTAAGTTGACAGCAATCCAGTTTCCAGTGATGCTGAAGTCGACTGTTAAGCACTGATTAGTAATCTCAGCTTGGGCTTTCTGGGGCAGGGATTCTGAGGGTATTAGATTAGGAAATGGCACACTTAAAGTAGTAAAGAAGTTTTCCTATTTGGGGAGCAAAATAACTGATGATGGTCGAAGTAGAGAGGATATAAAATGTAGACTGGCAACGGCAAGGAAAGCGTTTCTGAAGAAGAGAAATTTGTTAACATCGAATATAGGAAGTCGTTTCTGAAAGTATTTGTATGTAGTGTAGCCATGTATGGAAGTGAAACATGGACTACAACTAGTTTGGACAAGAAGAGAATAGAAGCTTTCGAAATGTGGTGCTACAGAAGTATGCTGAAGATAAGGTGGATAGATCACGTAACTAATGAGGAGGTATTGAATAGGATTGGGGAGGAGAGAAGTTTGTGGCACAACTTGACTAGAAGAAGGGATAGGTTGGTAGGACATGTCCTGTGGCATCAAGGGATCACAAATTTAGCATTGGAGGGCAGCGTGGAGGTTAAAAATCGTAGAGGGAGACAGAGATATGAATTCACCAAGCAGATTCAGAAGGATGTAGGTTGCAGTAGGTACTGGGAGATGAGGAAGCTTGCACAGGATAGAGTTGCATGGAGAGCTGCATCAAACCAGTCTCCGGATGAAGGCAACAACAACAACATCATACTTGCCAAGTTCCTTGTCGCAGTGGTTCCTGTCAGATCCCCGAAGTTTACTGCTGTCGAGCTGGTCTAACACTTGGATCGGTGGCCACCCGGTATGCAGAGCGCAGTTGGCAAACGGGGTGCACTCAGCCCTTGTGAGGCAAGCTGAGGAGATACTTGATTGAGAAGCAGCGGCTCGCCGGCCAGAGTGGTCGAGTGGTTCTAGGCGTTAGAGTCTGGAAGCGCAAGTCCGCCACGGTCGCAACTTCGAATCCTGCCTCGGGCATGACCGTGTGTGATGTCCTTAGTTTAGTTAGGTTTAAGTAGTTCTAAGTTCTAGGGGACTGATAACCTCATAAGTTAAGTCCCATAGTGTTCAGTGCCACTTGAACAAAGCAGCGACTCCGTTCTAGTAAACTGTCATACGTCCGGGAGAGCGGTGTGCTGACCACACGCCCCTCCATATCCGCTTCTAGCGACGCCTGTCGGGTGAGTATGACACGGCGGCCGGTCGGTAACTTGGTGCTTCCTGGCCTGTCCGGATGGAGTTTAGTTTTTAGACTCCTATACTTGAGTTAAGACGCATTTATCAACTTACTGAGGATCTGCATGTTGCGTTGAGCTCGATTCATGGTTTCTTAGGATTTACCTTTAACATTACATCACCAGAAAAGCACCACTTTCAAGCACCTTCCTGTTAGATCACTTCCTTGTCTGTCAACCTCTTCGGTACAGGTTCCACAATTGATTCTAAATCAACTTAAAGGTGACGTAGAGTCTTGAAATTTCCAGCATTGTTCAGACATACCTGGTAAAGCAATATTAGATCACTATCTTGTCTGGCGTGTGGCGGAGGGTACTTTATATACCACTGCCATCTGCCCCTTTTTCTGACCCAGTCGCGAATGGCCCGAGGGAACGGTAGGTGGTAATCCACCGTAGGAGGTCAGATGTATCCACTTTTTTTCCCACACGGTCATATCCTTAGGTAAACGTAGGAGAGAGCAACAGGTTTTGCAAGTAAGGTGAACATAAACTACAATAATCCTGAAATATATCATAGACTCCGTTTAAATTTCACCAAAATGTAATTTTAACTCTTTTAAAGCCATGTAGAGCGCAAATAACTCAATGCTACCTCACGCAACTATTCCTTCTAGTCGATAGATCAAGCTATCCGATAAATGCTTCACATTCGTCCGTTTGCCACAAGTGCCTTGTACTCTTTTGGCGCGATTTATGGGCAAATTGGTGGTAGACTCTTTGCATGTGGAAGTGGCTTTAAAATGGCAGGGCAAAGAATTTGTGGAAATTTGTACAGACAGCCAGACAAGTAGGGCAACAGTAACTAGTGGGAACCGTTGTTTGTCCTTGTGTTATCAGTCGACGTGAAGAACAGAGAAAGAAACGGAAAAATAAGAAAAACGTACAGCTTTGGTAACTATAATGTTGTATTCTGTCCCATGAAATCAGGCGTACTGTTCGTACCTTGTTCTAAAATGCAATGCGAAACCAGACCCCCCCCCCCCCCCAACCTATACATCACGTATCATAATACTAGTTCGAAAACTGTGTACCTGTTTTAATTGGCACTGTAAGTCACCACAACCCGACAAGGCTTCAATCATCGATTTGGTTCTTAGAACATGTTCGGTCTACATGTATTATTGTACTAACTGAAACCGTTACTTTGATCAGAATTTAAAAATCATTCATGAGATAATATTTAAATTTCCTAAAAACACTCCATTATCAGACATTTCGACGTTTCTGTAGGTTCCATCTACTAGAATACTGATTAGAAAAATATCTTCGTAGAGACCTCTCCCTGTTCTCATTCCAATCTTTCTGACCGTCCAACAGTCAATAATGGACACGCTGTAGTTCCGTGTGATCAGTACGTGACGTGATATCTATTTTTATCTTCGCAGATGTTCCGGAGGCTTTTGGGCGTGTTCTGCCTCCGGTCTCGGCGGGAGGCAGAGGAAGACTTTTACGGAGACCTGATAGACGTCGATTTAATTGGAAAGCCTGAGGTGAGGACCACCGAGATTTATTGGAAAAACAGTAATGACTCTTAGGTGCACCCACGTTTACTAAGATAATTACTTGAGACGTCTGATTACTGCAAGACCTTCTGGATTTAGTAAATCTATCTTGGCTACTCGTAGTTGTAAATAGGTCATCATAGAATAACAACTATTCCTTTGTGCCTTCGTTAAAATTGCTTGTATCGCTAATAAAACGAAATATCCTTCGGCTTTCTATACGAGTACATCCGTTTCATAGGAACTCTGTTGCCACTGGTCCGCTCAAAATTGTACTTTGTACAAGAAGAATGTACTTTAAATAAAAAAGGAGTTTACGCAGGACATTAATAGTCAGAAATCACTTTAAGTTTCTGAGATTTAATATTAGATGGAACTATACGAAATCACAAGAACTGCACAAGAATTTACGGAATGTGGAGAAATGTATTCATAAACTGGTTTCTGTTGGTTCCAAAATCGGTAACAACGTAGTTTACACCGTGCAACTCCTGCTAGTACAGCATTTATCACTATAGAAGATTCACTCTAACTTCTGATAAAATTAATGCAAGAACTGTATCAGATCTCACTTGTGCATGATGATGATTCGTTAACTGATACTTGGACCAACTGAGTAGGCGATGATTTTAGGTCCGGCTTAGCCACTTGCAGTTTTCCAAGTCGACTGTTGTAACTGAATGTGCGTACACATCCTCGGAGAATATCTGTCGCAGTCGGAGACGAAAAGTCATTGGAGAGTTTTGTACACCGACCAGGGACTATCAGCACGGATGATTTAAGCGAAGATAATTTAAAAGCAGTTTGCTTCAATCCCTATTCTAAGTACAACATATTAACGATCCAGACCCAAGGTAAAATACTGTCGTATTGTAACCATATGACCGTCTGGAAAACAATCCAAGTATGTGCTACCAAAGCTAAGACCTTTCTGTCTAACTGATAAATGTTGCAAGGCGGCTGAATTTAATACGCTAACAGGAGAGTAATTTAACTTATGGTGCGAGTAAACGCCCACAAAATATTAGATGTTACATAAAAGATAGAAAATAAAACTGAAAATCAACAAATGGATGAATTGTGACCTTGGAAACCAATCTCCCACAGAGGATGAGCGCCGCGCGTTGGCGGCTGCGCTCAGACGTGGACGAGTTGGTTATGCTGGCAGCGCAGGCGGAGAAGTCCCGGCCACCGCCTGCTGCCATTGATGTAGCCTGCGGCAAAGTCATCGGGAAGGTAAGGCGGCACTAAACACACAACTTCATTGATAACTTGCTGCTACGGGATAAGTTAGATTACATACAACGTACCCTTTTCTCAGACCAATATAAAGTGGCACAAGTTTAGTTAATACTGGAAGATAATAATTATGATCCTTGTCACCGTTAATGGTTTCGCCTGAAGACCCTTCCCTTTCTTTCGATCACACACAATTATAGATAGATGATCTCTCTTAATGTACACTTTGTCCATACGAGTCACACTATACAATTATTGGTACTGTAGTTGCGTAAAGGAAGTCTTATGAATTTTAAAGGGAAGAATTGCTTTTGTGTGCAGGTGAACGATGGCTGGATGGTTGTTACGACTGCCGAGATCCATGAGCCACCTGTGGTGGAGTGTGACGAGGACATCCCGCCGATCCCTCGCCGCCGGAGAGGGTGTCGGAGGTGCTGGGCGGAGAGAGTCGGGGAGAAGACCGTTGTGCGCCCACCTGGGGGCCGGGCACACCGCCTCACTACCCACTAAACGTATTCATGACGAGGACATCCCACCAGTTCCTCCTCGTCAGTGTGGGTGTTGGAGGTGCTGGGTGAAGAAAAGTCAGTGCAAGAACTGTTGTGCGGGTACAAAATGGACAGGGATAATGACTCACTAACCAGTAGACATGTTCGTGAGAAACTGATTACATTGGATATCCCAACAAAGCCTCAACGTTGGGGATGTGTTAGAGATACTGGCCAGAGAATGTCACGGCTAAGAGTCTTGGGTGACTGCAAATTGGGTGGTGACAACAGCATTTCTACAAGCCAGTGAACATATTCATGAGGAACTTAGAACAGTGTATGAGGAGGGCAAATCACCGATGCCTCATTATTGGACAGGGTTTTCGTGCTGCTGGATGGAGAATGTCATGACTGGGACTCTTGCATAACTACAAAGTGGATTGGGATATCGGTTCACTAGCCAGTGAACATATTTATGTGGAACCAAGTACACTGGCTCAGAAGGACATCCCATTGATGCCATGTCATCAGTGACAGTGCTGGTGGTTCGGGCAGATAAAATCAAGACTAAATCTCTTGTTTGTCTGAAAAGTGAATGGGGACACCGACTCACAGATATTTAAAGTGAATGTATTATTAAATGAATTGATAAAATGAAACTTTAAAAACATCCATGTAAAAGAATGTTAATGAAGCTTTAATATCATTGAACTCCATTTAAACAAGTAATGAAATAAAATTAATAATATCTATCAAAGATGTACGATTATTTCTCTTTCTTTACATGTATGACTGCATTTAGACAAATATTTGAGAATGTTATCTTTTTTGATGCCCATCACCCACAGAAATATTATACACAGACTGCCATAACTATCAGTACACAGATTATCCTTCTTCATCATTACAAATGACACATAATAGTGAGTTCATTTGGCTTACGACCAACTAACAAAGAAATTACACACGTAGTGCATTTTACCTGTCTGCATTGCTGCATAGTGCAGTTGTATTTTTACCTAACGGAAATGAAACAGCCATATAACATTATAACATAGCTATGAGTGAAAGCGCGTCATTCGCTTGAATGAAAAGAAGTGAAAACAGAGGGCGATCAAACTGAACATCGATTGAAACTTGCGAGGAACTAAAGCGGGCAACAATTTGCTTAAAACTCCATTGCTCTCCTCTCAACTGCAGGGATTTGATTCTACACACCAATAAAATTTTTATTCCATACAAGTATCTAAGATAGTTTCTGATATTACAGGGTGCCTAAGGGTTACAGGAGTCACAGTTTTTAATGAATCATCAGTAAATGTAGTTTCTGGTTTGGAAGTGTCGAGCGCAACTTCCAGTGTTACTCAAGACTACTGAACATTTAATAAGGACAATATTCACACACACCATATTCTGTCACGAGAAGAGTTGACGTACACAGAAACGATCCTACAGACACATAAGTAACACCGCTTCACTACGAGGCGTAATTTAATTTGTGTATGTAGATGAATTAATAAATACACACAAAGTATAAGCTAATTATGTACAGAAAAAATATTAATGTATTAGGAGTATCCCAAGGCCACCGGCCTTATCATTATGCTTAACTGCTCAACTTTACTGTTTGCACAGCATGGATACAAATGTTGCGAGTGGGCCAGACAACAATGAAGAGCATTCGCCGGTGACAACACCAACGCTATTTTATTCAGTAGAACATTAACACAAATTCTTCTCCCCTTACTCTTACGAAAAAACTAAATTGTTACCAAATTCTTAACAAGAAAAAGTTTCCCATGTTAGCTAAACCTGTCTTTTGTTGATAATACTTTGGCAGTGATCGAAAATAACCTTTTTTTGTACACTTGAAAATCATTAAAGCTACTAAAATTCACCGTAAACTAGAAGTAAACACACAACAAATGTGTTACGCCCGTCGGTGACGTATGTTTAGAATAAGACGAAGCTATATGAATAAAATTGAGACCTCGCTTATGCGGTGATAATGGAACAGACAGCATCGGTGGTGCAGCGCTGCCATCCACGACCGTACTGGTAGGTGGGCAGATCCCATACAAGGTCAACTACAACAGACGCAAAACTAATCTTATGAACTTATAACAGTGCACTCCATTTACAGCAAAGTAAGGACCAATTCTGGTACATAACAAATTGCAAGGCAACATAAATTGATAAAACCATATGCCCAATGACTACACACGATTATAAGCAAAGTATCTACAGGCGCAACTCAGAATTGCAATGGGTTATACAGTCCTCTGCAACACCAAAATTACAGTAACACCAGAATTACAGTAAAAGGCGAGAAGACAAGTCATCAACGCTCCAAAATTATTTTACCATATGAATGAACATAATGACGGCCTTGAAAATAGTAGCTTTTTTAAAAATGAATATCCATATTTTTATTGGGAGACCAAACAAACTTCAAATGCCCAAAAAAGATGTACTAAAGCTGGTCCGGAATAACTTCAATGAAAAGGGTAGCTATCCTTAAGATAAACTGCAGTGCTTTTAAATAGGAGACACGACAGAATTTCAATCTCCAGAATTTTTTCGTCAGCAGTTGGCGATAATAACTTAAATGAAAAGAGCAGGACTTATTAAAAAATCTTCACCAATGAAATGAGCATCAGTTATTTTGGAATGAACCGTACAGGCAACAAGTACAGCGATACAGTTGAGGGGAACCTGGCTGTACTACCACGATGCTAGGGAGAAAAGCACGAAGTTTATCTTAACAAGCTCACCGAAATACATTATGAATTAATAGGGAAGGGCACACAAGGTATCATCAATCTTGGATTATTCAAATTTATGGAGTTTACTATCACCCCAAAAGTGGCAAAAGCGACGTCCTTGTACAGAACAGGACCCTAGCCGCCGATAAAGAGTGTAATACGTCAGGGCCGAAAGGCGGTAGATGAATTACCTCAAGAGGAGAAATTTTGTGAGTGTTGGAACGTTGTGAGGAATTTGC
Organism: Schistocerca gregaria; assembly: GCF_023897955.1. Classification (NCBI taxonomy): domain Eukaryota; kingdom Metazoa; phylum Arthropoda; class Insecta; order Orthoptera; family Acrididae; genus Schistocerca; species Schistocerca gregaria. The sequence continues at coordinate 413,372,300 of NC_064925.1, read as the reverse complement.
GAATGCATTAACGTTCCACAACAGTGATACTTCAGTTGACGTATTTGTTTACTATTGGTTTGTTCTGTAAGAGTGTGGCTGATGTAGTAGAGATTCCGTTAATGATGGATGACTTAGAGAGGCAGGTTTTGTGATAAAGTGAATGGTCACGAGTTAGGGCCGAACTGGCGGTTTTCTGACGTGATGACTAATAAACTCGGTGTCACCACCAGGGTTCAGTATAACATCGGTTTGATGGACGATATTCTGGTTTGCTAACGTCCATAACGGTTGCGCCACCCTAAATGAAAATTTTGTGACAGCTGATTAATGAGAGGCATCGAGTCGGCGTGATACGGGTTTCCACCTCTCCGTATGCGTCGCCCATGTTTCAGGCACCGAAGGGTGAAGCCGGTAGTTAGCGATCGGTAGTTGATTATACAATTCCTAACCAAAAAGCCGTCTTAAAATCTGTACCGCTCCCGGACTTACGTACCTGTTCTATTTCCTTTGCAGGGGGCACAGTATACTACCGTCCTGAATTTGAACAAGGCGTTCCAGAAGATTTCTCTCATTGAGGACTGTAAACGTGCTACAGGTTTTTACACCGTTTGGAAGCTGTACCAGTTCGGTAGTGTTCCTTTCAGTTTATACACCGAAGCGGCAGTACTATCACTTCTCTTAGACTCTGTTTTGGGTGACGCGTTATTCAAATCAGTGTGCAGCAAAGTCCTTATTAGCCTGCAGGAAGTGGGTTTGACCGTTAAACCATCCATGGTAAATCTGGAACTAAGGGAGCTTCCCTTTTTAGGACTTTGGTCTCACCTAGTGTTGTTAAAATATATCAGAGAAAGAGACAAGATCTTTAGAGAAGAAGGAAATACCTATCTTTATCCGTATCTCACATTTTTTTTTATAAACTGTGCTTCGAATTTTGTCCAATTTGCAGAAACAGTAAATGGCTTGAGGAAGAAAGGGTTGAGTCTCCAGATGGGAGAAACCCAGCACGCGGTCTTTGAGACAATTATAGTATCTTTGAGTATTCTGCATGTTTTGGATGTTACGGATTTTGAACGATCCTTCATTGTCCAAACGTGTGCTTCTAATTCTAGCGTCGTTGCTGTCGCTCCACAAAAAAACGATGGAGTGCGATCGTTTAGCTTATGGTTCCAGAGCCATGTCCCACACGTAACTGAAGTACTCCGTGTGAGTGGGAGGTCTTCTTGGTTTTGGCCTTCCAAAAGTTCAAGTTCCACTTGGATCTTTGCCATTTGTCCTCGGAACAGACCGTCAGGCTTTGATTTGGGTGGTCGCAAGATCCAGGAAGACAGGACCAATCGCGAGGTGGGCTGTGTATGTTTACACCTTTCGGTTCCTTGTCAGGCACATCCAGGGAGCAAATAATCTGGTAACAGATTCATTTAGCCGTATGTTCCAGGAGCATGCAACGGAATAACGGCTGTAACATGATTCACTGGACTCCAAATGGGTTTCAATCGTGTTTTCTGAGGTACATGAGCTCTTTGGGAAGTTGCTGGACAAATTAGAGGCAGGAACCATAGAATCAGGGGATGAGACAAAATCCTGATACTGGGAAAGGTGTCAGTTAATGAACTGAGAAAAGAAGTATATGTTTTAAGTCTAAGAGCGTTTACCGTGATTTATTTTCAAAGAATATTCTTAAGAATTAATTTTATTTACTAGCGATTCATCAAGAACATTAGCAACCGCATCTCGTGTTCGTGCGGTAGCGTTCTCGCTTCCCACGTAACGGGTTCCCGCGTTTGTATTCCCGGCTGGGTCAGGGATATTCTCTGCCCCGTGATGGCTGGGTGTTTTGTGCTCTCCTTAGGTTAGTTAGGTTTAAGTAGTTCGATTTTAACTTGTAAGGTGAAAGGGTGGCGACTTTATATACTAAAATGATCATTTAAATAAGAGCCCATGATATGCAATCTTATATAGAATTCTACAAGTTTGGCCAGAAAATAGTTAAGATGCTCTACAGTACACAGATACCGCCTCTTAAGATCGTAGGCAATAATAACAAAGTTTCCAAAGATCGAAACATATTTCAGATATTAGACCGTTACACTCCAACCAATAAATTCGTTAACACACCAAATCCGACAAACATGACAGAGGTAGTTGCTAACGTACGGTAGATTGACAGGGAGAGTACCGCCCCCAAAGAAAACGACTGGTGAATTCACCAAGAAAACATGTAGAATGTAACAAGAGTAAACCAAACAACATGTCACCAATCACTTAACTTTTAATAAACGGCGATTTCTCGAGAAGACCTGGCGCAGCAATCCCAAATCGCTTTCCGGAACCGTCCTCTGCCAGTCGCTTCAACGGACGCAGGAAGGCGCGCCGATCTCCCGTCTCACGGCGTCGCAGCTCACACCGACCAGACTCATGTCGTGGGTTGACTCCTGTTGCTCTCGTGTCGACCGCGAAGTCACTACACAGCGCTATTTTTAAGTATTTTGACACCCCCCTTATTGCCCATCATTTTCAAGTGAATAAAACGGTTATGAAAGCTAAACATTATCTGTCTGGTCCACAACGAATAAAGATTTTCGTAAATTAGTGGGTAAGTGTGAAGATTGCAAATCCGTCAAGCCCAAAAACAGTTCTACAGAAGGCTTACTTCAGTCCACGCGAGGAAGTGATACCATGGACAAAATGTTCATTGATTATGTCGCATCAGTCCCACGGCAAAGGGATGGGAACCGTTATGGTACTGTAGTGGTGGACTCCATGTTTATTTTTTGGGTCATCAGGTTTTTCACTAGTTTGATTCGGCCCGCCACAAATTCCACTCGTGTGCTAACCTCTTCACTTCAGAGAAGTACATCCAGCCAAAAACTTCCGTTATTTGCTGGATGTATTATAATCTCTGTCTTCCCCTACAGCTCCGTGTAGTACTATGGAAGCATTTCTTTGATATCTTAACAGATGCCCTATCATCCCTTCTCTTCCCCTTGTCAATGTTTTCCACGTATTTTGTTCCTCGCGGATTCTGCGAAGAACCTTCTCATTCCTTACCTGAGAAATTCATATAATTTTCAACATTCGTCTGTAGCAATACATCTGAGATGCTTCGATTCTATTCTGCTGTAATTTTCCGTAGTCCATGTATCAATGCCATACAATTCTGTGCTCCATACGTACAGTTTCAGAAATTTCTACATCAAACTAAGGCCTATGTTTGACACTAGTGGACTTCTCTTGGCCAGGAATGCCATTTTTTCCATTGCTAGTCTGTTTTTGACGTCCTTGCTCCGTTCATCATTGGTTATTTTTCTGCCTAGATAGCAGAATTTCTTAGCTTCATCTACTTCGTGAGCATCAACGTTGATGTTATGTTTCTCGCTGTTATCATTTCTGCTACCTCTCATCGCTTTCGTCTTTCTTGGATATAATCTCTGTTCAGATCCTGTACTCAATAGATAGTTCATAAAGTTTAGCATATCATGCAATCCTTCTTTACTTTCAATCAGGATAGCAATGTCATAAACGGATCGTATCACAGAATTTTAACTCCACTCCTGAAGATTTCCTATAATTCCATCATTGCTTCTTCGATGTACAGATTGAACAGTAGGGCGGAAAGTCTACGTCCCTACCTTACACCCTTTTTATTCCGGCCGCTTCGCTCATAGTCACCCACTCATAGTATCCCCTCTGGGCTATTGTACGTATAAAATATTACCCGTCTCTCTCTATAGCTTACCCCTATTGTTCTCAGAATTTCAAACAACCTGCACCATATTATATTGTCGAAGGCTTTCTCCAACTCGACAAATCCTAAGAACAGGTCTTGGGTTTTCTTTAGTATTGCTTCCATTATCAACTGCAGTCTCAGAATTGCCTCACTGGTGGTTTTACCTTTTCTAAAGCTAAACTGATCGTCATCTAATACATCCCACAATTTTCTTTTCATTTCTTCTGTATATATAAGTCTTGTCACCAACTTGGGTGCGTGATCTGTAAAGCTGACTGTGAGATAATTCTGGTTCCTTTCTGCTCTTGCACTCTTCGGAGTTGTGTGGATCATATTTTTCCGAAAATCAGTTCGTATGTCACCAGACTCTACTAAACACCCATCACTTACAGATACCCTTCAAAAACATGTCTGAGTTACGCAGGCTCGGATAGATCTCTCAATCGCGATAGTCACGCGGAATCTTCGACGGTTTTCTGTGCCAGGCCTTTTGACAAGCATTTGGTGAGGCTATTGCTGATTGATAGGGAAGGCGGAAACAGCGGCTGAAGGCTCGCGCGCGGCCTATCGCCTTTCAGTCCTGACATATTGAACTTTATCAACCCGAGAGTGGTATTTTGGTCAAATCATCGTTCTTGTATAGATCAAGTCTACATTCGTTAAGATAGAGTTTAATATGTTTTCACTGAACGCACTCACTTTTCTTCTTAATTTGAGAAACTTGCAGCTTGGTATCATTGCCCGTGACGATATTGTGTAGCAAGGGGCTGAGAGGTTGAGCATCTGGATGTTCTAGCTTGGACCCACAAAGTGAGAGACCAACTTAGAAAATTTGGCTACTTCACCCTAGCCTTGGCCACAAAATAGGAAGTAAAAACATGAACACCAACCCTCACCCTGCATACATGGTGACCCTTATTATAGCACTGTGCCTACCTCCAATGTGTGAGCCCAGTATTCTTTCTCCTTGTTTTCCATTGCTGCTGTATGACCTCAGAAGTGACTTTGCCCGTTGAAAGATCGTTCAAATAGCGTAAAGTAGACAGTGGAGAATTCAGAGTGTATCTCCACGTCAAGCAGAGGGGTGTTGCCTTACGTATCTCGTGAAGACCCGTATCAAAGGCTGAGTTGAACCTTGGAATAGAAAAAGTCCACTAGTGCTGAGATTCTGTGTCATACATGATCAGTGCAGTTATTAAATTACTGTTCATTGTTTCGACAATAGAACGCCGAGGGCAGTACGGTAGGGTGATGAACAGAAACGCTTAAATTGGCTTGACAGAAAAGCTCAGTACTGTCACCAACCATTGTCTGAAGGAGGGCAAAAAGTGGAGAATAGTCTAGACAACTGGCGTATGGTGAAGGCAGTAGTCATTCGACTGCATGGAACCAACTTTATACACCAGGTAATAGTGTCCCTGTAGTCTATGTGTAACGCGCTTGTGTAGTAATCGAAACGTTCTCGGCTCCCTGTGTGAAACCCGCAACGGGTTAAATTTTGATTAATAATAAATATTGGCGGCCGAAGACTTTCGGGGTAAGAAGTCCCCATCATTATGCCAACGGCCTTGTTGAAGAGGGCGGAGGAGCGAACGGAGGTTTATAACCCCACTTCTCCTCGGGATGGGAAACACCCCTAAAGGAGGAAGAATCAGCAGTGGCCAATGGCATGTGGATGCGAAAGGCAATGGAAACCATTGCATCAGATCACGTAACGCTTATCCAGAGGCCATTTGGCCTGTAACTGAACAAGTGTCTTGATGATCTCTTCGTTGGAAAAAGTTTCGGGAACAGTCCCCCCTCTCCGATCTCCAGGAGGGGGCTGCCAGCACTAGGTGACCATGAGAAAAAGATTGAATACTCAGATAAGGGATAAAGTTTTCGAGTCATGGCGTGGAGTGTCAGAAGCTTGTTCATAGTAGGGATGGTAGAAAGTTTAAAAAGAGAAATGCAAAGGCTTAATCTACACACAGTTAGGGTCATTGTTGTGTTCTGGAAAGAAGTCATGCATTTGTGGTCATATGAGTGTAGGGTAGTATCAAGAACTGCAAAAAATGGTTTAAAGGGAGAAGGATTCGGTAAAAATAGGAAGGTAGGGGAGATAGACTGTTACTGAGATATAGTAGTTCCTATCACCATCGACAGCAAACCATCACAGACAACGATAGTTCGGATATACATGCCAACGTTGCATACTGAAGATGAAGAGATAGAGAAAGTGTATGATGATATTCAAAGTGTAATACAGTACATAAATGGAGATGAAAATCTAATAGTCATGCGGGACTGCAATGCAGTTGTAGGGGAAGGAGTAGAAGAAAAGGGTACAGGAGAATATGAGCCTGGGTCAAGAATGAGAAAGGAGAAAGGTCAATGGAGTTCTGTAACAAATTTCGCCTAGTAGTTATCGAATACTCTGTTCAATAATCACAAGAGAAAGAGGTACATTTGGAAAAAGGCGGGTGGTACCGGAAGATTTAAGTTAGATTACTTCATGGTATGACAGAGATTCCGAAATAGATTGTAAGCCATACCCAGGATCAGATATAGACTCTGATCACAATGTAGCAGATACGAAGAGTAGGCTGATGTTCAAGAGATCAGTCACGAAGAAACAACATGCAATGAAATGGGATACGGAAGTACTAAGGAATGACGAGATACGCTTGAAGTTCTCTAAGGCTATAGATTCAGCAATAAATAATCACACAGTAGGCAGTACACTTGAAGAGGAATGGACATCTCTGAAACTGGAAACAAATAGGTACAAACACGGTAACTGAGAACAAATGATGGCTAAGAAGGAAATACTTTAGCTGATCGATGAAAGAAGAAACTATAAAAGTGTTTAGGGAAAGGCAGGAATACAAAGCTACAAATGGCTGAGGAATTAAATAAATAGGAAGTGCAGAGAACATAAGACAAAACTGCTGCATGAAAAACGTGAAGAAATCGGAAAATAAATGACTGTCAGAAGGACTGACCCAGCATACAGGATAGTCAAAACAACCTTCGCTGACATTAAAAGCAATGGTGGTAACATTAAGTGTGCACCGGGAACTCCAATGTTAAATGCAGAGGAGAGAGCAGTTGGGTGGAAGGAGTACATTGAAGGCCCTTACCGACTCGGAAGATTTGCCTGACGTAATAGAAGACGAAACAGGAGTCGATTTAGAAGAGATAGGGGAAGCAGAACTAGGATCAGAAGGGCTCAGGAAAACTTAAGATCGAATATGGCAGGAAGGATAGATAACTTTCTATTAGAATTTCTATGATCATTGGGGGAAGTGGCAACGAAAATACTCTTCACGTTGTGTTTAGTAGAGTCTGTCGACATACGACCTGACTTCGGAACAATATGATCCATACAACTCCGAAGACTGCAAGAGCTGAGAGGTGCCAGAATTATCGCACATTCAGCTTTACAGCTCACGCATCCAAATTGGTGACAAGAATAATATACAGAAGGAACGAAAAGATAATTTGTGGATGTTTCAGATGATTACCAGTGTAGCGTTAGGAAAGGTAAAAGCACCAGAGAGGCAATTCTGAGACTACAGTTGATAATGGAAGCAAGACTAAAGAAAAACAAAGACATGTTCATAGGATTTGTCGAGATGGAGAAAGCATTCGACAATGTAATATGGTGCAGGTTTTTCGAAATTCTGAGAACAATAGGGATGAGCTATGGAGAGGGACGGGTAATATTTCATATGTACAAAAGCCCAGAAGGGATCATTAGAGTGGGTGACTAAGAGCGAAGCGGCCGGAATAAAAAGGGTGTAATGTAGGGACGTAGACTTTCCGCCCTACTGTTCAATCTGTACATCCATGAACAAGATCGGTGCTCACGTTGATGGTGTCCATTATAATGAGGTATCTGTTGACATAAAGGGTGGGGAGTCGGTAACTGGATATACATGAAATAAAAACCTTTAATGTTTAAATGAAATGGTTGCTCGATCTGTATATTTACGATAGTTGCGTAATGGATAACAGTAGGACGTAAAAATGAAAGTTTTGCGAGAGAATACGTGCTCTGGTAAAAATATCACACTTATTGAAGACACAACGGAACAAGCTAATAAACTAAACGATTAACGAATGGGTGATTAAATGATGACTAACTGAAATCCTCTGCTGCCGCCAGGTGTTGTTGATATACCTCGATATAGACAGCTGACAATGTTTTCCCCGACCGGGACTCTATCCCGGAACCTCTTGCTTACATGGCAGACGCTCTATTCATCTGAGCCACCGTGGACACATATGAATAGTTCGACTGCTGCGACGTATCCCGTACACGCTTCCCGTGAGACACTCATCCCAACAATTCTACATACGTAATGTACCTTATAGACATTTGCCCATTCACTGGTTACTCGCGCACGCTTTGGCGATTCCCGTAAGAGTTTGGGCAACCTGTGCGCAATCGCACAGACGAAGGTCAGTGGCTAGGTAGCCTTTAACTAGTAAAACAGCACGCTCCTAATCAAAATTTCCACTCACCTCGCGTCTTGTGTCAACACTGGCGCAGATTTCTCGAAAGCACAACAGCAAACGGGAAGCAGGCAGCAGCTAATCTAGATTTCTGTTTCAAAATGAAATTTCCAAACAATATTCAAACTGTTGCTTATCTCATGGTGGAATGTGGATAATGATTTACTAAGTGTACAATGATGAGAGAGAATTTATATAAAAATATAACAACTTAATCAATTGAAATCTTGACGTAGGAGTCAAACTTCTTGTGTTACAAAAAATTATTATGAAAAGTTTATATTTCTTTCACTTTTCAGTGAATACATCATATTCATTATAGCTGTCCTCCTGTTGCAGCTAAGCGGTCCAATTTCTGTACCTTCCCGAGCTCCCCAGCAACCACCTTCCACTTCATTCCGTCATACTGTAACCCTATCTATTCTCATATATCTAATTACAGTCGTGAATATCCAGAACATATTCCTAGGGATTTAGATTAATTCTTTCCACAGACACTTTTAGTGCTCATAAGAGCGCTTTTTGCCTCGTAACGTTTATTATTTACACAGTTTCGCGTCCCTCTACTTCTAGAGCTTCATCGAGATACTTGACATTCCAGTATACGATGTATGTAACGGATTTGGTTCCTCATAAATGGTGCTACATCAGTTTTCTTGGACATGACACCTAGATCCTGTTTTTTGCACCAGTTTTCCGAAGTGTGTTGAAAACTTTCTGCTGTTGCGACTTGGAAAACTTTGTCGCGGTATTTGTAAATTTTAGCAATTTTATTAGTACCGCGTCCAGGTGGTAGATGCCAGCCCAGCCTATGCGCTAATTAAGTAAGGCACTGGATGGTATTGTAGACATTATGACAAAACAGTGCAGGCACAGGGGCATTTGCGACACCGATCAACGGCCGAGCGCATGAAGCGAAGTGTGAACAAGAGTGAAGTAATATTTTATTACATTTTATTACTCGAGAACGTACGTGATACCAAAAAACCTCACACTTTACATATTTAACTGGGTCTAGCAACCATTTATCACTAGAGAACGAGCTACGAAAAGCTAACGGGAAAAGTAATATGAAATAGCTACTCGTCATCCTCCTACATGTGTACATCTGAAGCATAGCTGTAAGCGTACAAATAATCGAACTGCACTGAGTTGCAAAGGATGCAGACCTGATCTGTGCAAGGACGTTGTTACGACCAAATTACCCACCCTCGTACTGATCAGGTCTCCACCCTCCGAGAAAAAGTTTAACATGTCATGGGCGATCGGAGGTAGGCCATCCTTAGAGAGTTTGGACTTTGTATTACAGTAAGGTCACAGGCGATGGGACACAGCATCTCTGAGGTAACGATGAAATGGAGAATTTCCCTTACGACCATTTCACGAGTGTACCGTGAATATTAGGAATCCGGTAAAATATTAATGCAAAGCTTTACGCCTCGCCTTGTCCGTCAACAGTTGGAATGATGTGGGACCCCTGGTAAGTCTAGATACAAGTCTGACAGATGACACGTACGTAAGCATCCTGTCTGATAACAAGCATCCCTCCATGTCCACTGGGAATCCCGACAAACTTGGGCAATTCCAGCAGGACAATGTGACACCCCACACGTCCAGAATTGCTACAGAGTAGGTACAGGAATACTCTTCTGAGTTTAAACACATACGCTGCGTGAAACTCAGCCCCACTTTAATTTCCACTCTTAAAAAAATACTTGTTACCAAGACTATTTCTTTACAAACTGTTATCCACCTTGACCTCGTATGCAAACTTTTAACAAAGTATAACGTAATTTGATCTGAAATGTAACTGCGCTGAATACAACCTCTCTTTATATTAAATGTGCAACTGAAGTAAATAAGTGGCATGCCTGTAATCAAAATTTCCACTTACCGCACGTCTTGTGACAACACTTTTGCAGATTTCTCCAAAGTACAACAGCCAACGGCAAGCAGACAGCATCAGAGGTGGATTCCTATTTCAAAATGAAATTATCAAATTATATTCAAACTGTTGCCTACCTCTTGGTGCAATGTGAACAACGTACAAAAGAGTACAAAATATACAGAGAATTCTTATAAAAATGAAATAACTTGATCAGTTGAAATTTTAATTCATGATCAGGGAAGTGGGGTGGTCTTTCTCTCAGCTCTGGGCAAATGCACGACTTTAACTATATGGCAATAATCATTCTACAAATTAGGTGCGCAGTGCTGCAGTCGTATCTGAGACTCCTTCACTTTTAAAACAAAAAAATCGTATCCAAAATTTATATTCCTTTCAATTTTCATCATATACATCATACTCATCTTTGTTGTCGTTTACATTGCATCTTTCGTTATCTAAAATATATAACCACAAGTCAACACAGTGATGTACTGTTTCTACAGGGTCAATCAATAAACTATTTTCCCAACCAATTTCAATAACAAGTGACAAACAGTTATCTTAAAAGGTAATGATAAGGGAAAGGATTAATTCGCCCCAACGCTTCTCTTTAGATTTTGCATTTATTGTCACACCCTTCAGTGTAAACAACAGAACAAGCAAAGTAACAATGAGAGAATATTTGAACTCGTAATATTTCCTATATAACTTAAGAATTATTTAATAAGCAATAGGAATCTAAGATTATTCCTATCTAACAAACATGATTTTAAGACCATAAACGATAAAGATCAAAGGTTAAGAAAGTCCAATAAACTTGAGCAAGGATCACTTTTTCAGTCTCTAAATGAAGTCAGTAGGTGACATAGGGGATAATAGGACTTACATTAAATGTTAAACCAATAAGAATGATCACTCATTAAGAATTATAAACACAAATTAAAGAATATCCATTTAAAGCAATTAACATCAATAGCAAATAACTAAGTCACGTCTCATCAAATGTATGAAAATCAAATCTATCAGTTCTTTAACACTGTTGGATTGTGGAATACGCCGGATTACCGACACAGAAGGCTAAAGTCTACCAAACAACAATTTCTCCAAAGCTAGAACCATCTTAATAGTGTAAAATACTTAGGTTATCCGCAAATACTATAATCGCCTTTCTTGGGCAAAACGGTGGAGTAGATAAATAACCTCTTATTTCATGCTCCTAGAACACTGAGCGGCAATAGACACTCGGGCAACTCTTATCCAGCGTGGCTCGGGAAAGAGGATGGCTCCACCAGGAGGAGGAAACATTTAGCCGAACTGGAAAGGGAACTCGTCTAACACGAGCCACTAGGTTGGACGAAGACCAGATGGCGAATTTTAATCATTAATCAAAGCTTGCTGGCCAGAGGACGAAAATTACAGAGAGATAGGTATCTTTATTTGTGCTCATAAGAACTGGTAACTTCTGCAAATGAGATTCCAGCAGAACTACCGCCGCAGTATCAATACGGGACTTCGGAGCTAAGGAGAGTAAGTCAACAACGGCCTCCACCCAATAGGCGTAACATTTCAGACAGATCGAGCAACCGACATCAGTCGTGGCTAGGCGGATTACCAAATAGAAACTGTGGCACTACCATAAATGTAATTACATACAGCACTTAAATGCCACGGGGAATAAACTCCTTAACACAAGAATATACACACAATAACAAAGACTAAAGTTAAATATACCTACGTACTAAAACACAACAAATATTGGCGAACATTAACATAATCTCGCAATTCAGACATCCATAAAATTAATTGGCTACAATCCTCTCAGTCTCTCCGCCAGACAATACACGGTTATTTAATATCTTACAACGTGCTTATCCAAACAGTGACCTACGCCGTCCATGGTAAAATAACAGCTTGCAGAAGGGCCACAGCCAAAAAAATTTTCCTTTTTTTTGTTTTTATCTACGCGCGCTTTAAGTCAGCATGTCGTTCAAATACACGATCATGCCCGGGGCAGTAACACTCACGCAACGCAATTTCCGATCACAAACTCAAAGCTGAGAAACGTTCCACACAGTTATTAATAGCTCCCACAACACTGGAGTTTGGCCCCGCCAGACGACGACCGTTGTACTAACTAGATGAAAAATATTACTTTCAGTGACGACACAAATTTCTGGAGGTTATTAGCAGTCGCAGACGGACTTCATAGCTTCCCCAGCCCATGAACGGAAACCACATCTACATCTACATGACTACTCTGCAATTCACATTTAAGTGCTTGGCAGAGGGTTCATCGAACCACAATCATACTATCTCTCTACTATTCCACTCCCGAACAGCGAGCGGGAAAAACGAACACCTAAACCTTTCTGATCGAGCTCTGATTTCTCTTATTTTATTTTGATGATCATTCCTACCTATGTAGGTTGGGCTCAACAAAATATTTTCGCATTCGGAAGAGAAAGTTGGTGACTGAAATTTCGTAAAAAGCTCTCGCCGCGACGAAAAACGTCTATGCTGTAATGACTTCCATGCCAACTCGTGTATCATATCTGCCACACTCTCTCCCCTATAACGCGATAATACAAAACGAGCTGTCCTTCTTTGCACCCTCTCGATGTCCTCCGTCAATCCCACCTGGTAAGGATCCCACACCGCGCAGCAATATTCTAACAGAGGACGAACGAGTGTAGTGTAAGCTGTCTCTTTAGTGGACTTGTTGCATCTTCTAAGTGTCCTGCCAATGAAACGCAACCTTTGGCTCGCCTTCCCGACAATATTATCTATGTGGTCCTTCCAACTGAAGTTGTTCGTAATTATAACACCCAGGTACTTAGTTGAATTGACAGCCTTGAGAATTGTACTATTTATCGAGTAATCGAATTCCAACGGATTTCTTTTCGAACTCACGTGGATCATCTCACACTTTTCGTTATTTAGCGTCAACTGCCACCTGACACACCATACAGCAATCTTTTCTAAATCGCTTTGCAGCTGATACTGGTCTTCGGATGACCTTACTAGACGGTAAATTACAGCATCATCTGCGAACAACCTAAGAGAACTGCTCAGATTGTCACCCAGGTCATTTATATAGATCAGGAACAGTAGAGGTCCCAGGACGCTTCCCTGGGGAACACCTGATATCACTTCAGTTTTACTCGATGATTTTCCGTCTATTACTACGAACTGCGACCTTCCTGACAGGAAATCATGAATCCAGTCGCACAACTGAGACGATACCCCATAGCTCCGCAGCTTGATTAGAAGTCGCTTGTGAGGAACGGTGTCAAAAGCTTTCCGGAAACCAAACGTTGTCCACAGTTTTACAGCCTCTTGTGTCCTCACAGCCCAGGTTTTTGGGCTCATCCAGACTTAGCGCAGAGGGACCTAGAGAGACCGAGCGTCCGGCTACAGAACTGTCGTCCAAGGCCGAACACTCATCTCAACTGCCTCCTCCGCCCTCGGCACGCCACACCGCGGCTCCTCCCAGAGGGCGCGCTAGCAGCGCCCTCGCGGAGGCTCTGCAACGTCCTCTACGAGAAACTCCAAACAGGAGTAAACCAAGGGAAAAACAGGAACCGTGCCAAAAGACACGGTTCACACAGCACTACGAAATACGTCCGTCACCTACCCTACTTCAAATAACGTAGCAGAGCGCGCAGAGGCAAATACTTTGCCACGACAATACCAAACATTGTTTAACGTAAATTGCTCTCTCTCTAAAGTGCGTGTACAAAAATGAAAACGACATGACCACCTTACAAAAATAGGTGCTACGATCTTTGTAGCACCAACGGAAATGCTCCTTCTTGTAAACCCAGAAAACGGGGAATTTCGCCTGTGGCTATCTTCCCTCGAGATACTGCTCTCTTTATTCTACGCTGTGCCCCGTAAATTCTGGCCCCAGAAGGTTTATCTGTTTTCGACCTTCTACCAGACCAGATTATGTCTCCTGCAAGGTATTGTGGTTCATTGTTCGACTGCTCCCTTCTTGCAGTTGTTAGAGCGAAACGTTTATGAAATAGCAAAATGTTATTGTATGGTAAGTGGGCATTTCATAGACAATTCCTATATTTATCACACTCGTTATACTGATTCGAAGTTCTCCTTATGCTAAAGGAATCAAGTTATTTCTAGTTTCTTAACTGTATGTCCCTGCTGCTGCCTCCATTGTAATCAAAAGATGCAAAGGTGGCATGTCCACCATGGTCTCCATACCAGGTAGTGGATGTGCTGCTGATTCCTCCTTTTACAGATAACCAGTCCAATGTCTGTACATTACTAAGCTGTGCTGCTAATCCCTACTTTTACAGATAACCAGTCCAATGTCTGTACATTACTAAGCTTCCTAAAAACCACCTTCTACTTTATTCCTCCATACTGTAGCCCCATCAGTTAGAAGCTAGTTTTTACAACTGGCCATTTTAGTGCTGCAAAGAGTGCATTTTGCCCAAAAATGTTGATTCTTTACGTGAGGGACCCATGATAGTTTCGCATCCCTCTACTCGTAGAGTTTCATCATTAACCTTGACATTCAAGTATACGATCTGTGTGATGAATTTTCTTCTTCATAAATGGTGCTACATCAGTTTTCTTGGGTCCGACACTTACATTCTCTTTTCTGCCCCATTTTTTTCAAAATGTGTTGTACACTTTGTGCTGTTGCGCTCCTTAAATGTTCGGCTTCGGATATGTGAACTGTTAGAATTTTATTCCTACCGCCTGCAGGCAGTAGAGGCCTGACCAGTCTATGTGATAACTAAGTAAGCCACTCGACGGTATTGTTACCACTATGATAAAACAGTCCAGGCAGAGTGGCGTTTACACCACCTGTCAACGGCCGAGTGCATGGAACAGTGTGACCAAGAGTGAAGTAATATTTTATTACTTAGGAACGTACGTGCTACCAAGAAACTCATACTTCGCAAATTTAACTGGGTATAGCAACCCGTGCTCAGTAGAGAGCGAGCTACAAAAAGCTAACGGAACAAGTAATATAAAGAAAACCTACTCATGACGCTCCGATAAGTCTACATCAGAAGCATAGCTATAAGCTCGGCCGTGTTTTCAAGCACAAAGCGCGTCCGTGAAGACAGCTGGAATGCAGTATAAGGCTGCTTTCATAAAGATCTCTCAATACTACAATCGTTTGAGTATATGACCCCGCGGTAATCTGCCCTCTCCCTCACCATCTCACCCATCATGAGGGGCAGAGGTCAGGAATAGGCGGTGGTGATGGTTACGGTTCAGCGTCCCGTCGACAGCGAGGTCATTAGAGACGGAGCGCAAGCTCGGGTTAGGGAAGGATGGGAAAGGAAATCGGCCGTGCCCTTTCAAAGGAACCATCCCGGCATTTGCTAGAAACGATTTAGGGAAATCACGGAAAACCTAAATCAGGATGGATGGACACGGGATAGAACAGTCTCCTCCCGAATGCGTGTCCAGTGTGCTAACCACTGCGCCACCTCGCTCGGTCAGGAATAGGCCCAACTGTTACAGTTGGTGACATGAATTAGTCATTCCGCTTCACGACGCGGGTTGTCTGGGGAAATGTTCTTCCAGCATACAAACCGTAGAGTTAGCCGAGAGAGGTGATTGTTCGGTAACACTTAAGCCCAAAGAACGTTTCTTGGAGTCGGGCAGTAAGACTGGGTAATTTAGTAAATTACATCCGAGCAGTGGTACTCGTCGTATCTCCATTTCACTATCATTCGCTCATTACAATGGGGTACGTTGAACCACACGTTGTTTATGTTTGATTCAGTATTTTTTCTCAGTTAAGAGACCCACAACGTCGAGTACTGGATGGAATATGATAAGGTTACGTTTGCGTATTCATGTGAATCCTTGAACTTATCATTGTTTGTTTTGCAATCTTGCAGGGCACGAATTGCCATGCACTACAGGTGTAGCAGGCACATTTTTTACATGTACACGTGTTGATCATTTGGCTCTCCATAGTGCAGACTATAGATGGGTGACGACACATGAGAAAAGGTAACTTATAAGGTTTTTCTTCAGTAGTGAGTTACTTGTGTTTCTGGTACTGGTAGTGGTGAAATCAAGTGCTGGTATTACAACAGAATCTGTTGCTGCTATAACAGAGCAATTGCGGATGTTAACAGAAGAAACGTTTTACCAAAAGTACGAGCATGAGGACCTTCTTCGTAGATTTGTGGTTTTGGAAAGCTTTGAGGTACAGTCACAGCCTGTCGGGGGAAAATTGGCAGAGTTGGAGGTAGATTCTTCTCCTTTTGATGCAGCAGTAACCGCACCTATCAGTCTTTTTCCCAATAGAACAGGCGACTCCAAGAATTGTAGTCTGATGGTCACATCAGATCTTCCACTAAATCCGAAAGACCAGAACCTAGTTAAATCTGACTCGTGTAATGAAGAGTTGAATGTTTCACATTGTTTTCTATGCAGAAGCGTGGCTCACTGAGTAATGTTAATGGATAATATAAGGGTTTCAGTTAGCGTAAATAATTTTGGGAGAGGATGAGTTAATCTGTCAAAAGGTATAGACACTACTAAATATTAAAACGTCGATACGTTGAGTTTGGACACGAGTCATAAGCAAACATTACGCAAGAAGCTGTGTCACTTGTAGGCCAGTGATCGCACAAATAAGGAAAGTGTATTATTGAAATTTATCAACTTGTTTTGTAGAGATGGGGTGTTACCAGCTACTCTAGTAACTCAGCACTGTATAAAATTGGGATTTTACACCAATTTACAGCAAACAGTTCGTACAGCGAGACATTTACATACATTAGTAGAGACGTTCATGGAACAGAAACTACGAGATTGGATCAAGAATGAAGTAGCAGGCTCTGAAGTACACATGTCGAAATCATCCCTAAGAAATCATTGGATGGAACCAAGGAATACATGTTTTTTCTGAGATAGTAGATGATTATCCAATCGCTAACCTTACTGAAATTTTGGATAAGTGTTGAGTGCTGTTATTTTACTGCATGTCACTCAAAAGTTGTCATCAGTTGCAAGTAGCACTTGAGCATAGGCCAAAGACAGCGTTTACCACATCATGCGGACGCTATCAATAGAAGCGAATGTCATTCGGTTTGGAAATCGCTCCTGCTACTTTTCAGGGGTTATTGGACGGAGTTTTAAGAGGGTTAAATCCTAAGGCCCATACACGATCTATTTGAATGACTTAATAGTGTATTCTTCAGTTAAACCGGAACATGTGAGACGATTGGAGGATGCTTTTAGTAGGTTAAGTCTGCACATCTAACAAGCACATGCAGTCGTTTGTCGCTTTGAGCTATCGTAAATTCATAAGGGATTTCTTGAATACAACTGAACATTTGAACAAATTAGTTAGTAAGTTAGATTTATGTTCCACAGATAATTCTGTACAACAAATAGTAATGATGTGTAATCAGCCATTTCACATACACATCGCCAATTAATTTGTAAAGATGGCTACATGCTAATCATTTATAACTGTAAAATTTACAGATTTAAGCTAGTAGCTCCTGTCCACCAACTTTTACCCATTAAATATAAATTCTTTTACTGAACAGAAGTGTCAAGAAGAAACTTTTTCAGATTGTTTTTGAATTTTACTTTACTGTCCTGTCGGAATGCTCAGAATGCTCAACTCCTTAAACAGATGACTGTAAGATGATCATGGGTGACCGCCACATATCATTCGTACAGCAGGTTTTTGAACAATGAAGTGTTTCTTTTTTAAAGATGAATTGCCCCAGAACATTATCCCATTTGTCGTCACTGAATGAAAATGTGGGGTATATAGCATGTTACTGATTTGCCTCTCCCCGAGATTTGCAATGTTTCTAATTCCAAAAGGGTCTGAACTATGTTGCGTTAGGAGTTCGAAAATGCACTTATTCCAGTGTAAATGCTCGTCAATACTGACACATGACAATTTTGAAGTTTCACCCTATTCGCTATTTCCTTACTACTTGTTACCTTAACACTGATGTAGTACTCATAGATATGAAGAACTGAATATATTGTGCCTTTTTAAAATTGAGTGTGAGATCATTCGCAGATAACCAATGCTACTTTTAGAAACATCGTTTATCATTTGTTCTGTTTCTTGCGTATGCTTGGACTGGTTACGCTATTGTTGTTATGTGCAAAAAGAATTATTTCTGCTTGTGGCGTATCAGACCACAGATCGGTTACATATATATAGGGAACAATAATAGGCCTAATACTGAACCTTGGGGAATCATGTCCTTGGACTCTACTGGTTGACTTATTTAGTACAACTTTTCTTATTGATTTGGTTACATATGACATTATCGTTTGATTTTCTGTGTCTCCAGTCTCATAAATCTGCAATTTATCTAGGACTGTACTGTGATTCACACTGTCAAACGCCTCAGACAGGTCGCAGAAAATGCCAAATGGTGCTATTTATCATTTAATGCTTCTAAGATTTGGGGAGTTAACATTTATTACTCTATCGGGAGCACCATCAAAAGCAGATAAGATTTATGTTTTAGAGAATGTGTAATTTTCTTAACTAGGTAATTCACATAGAGGGTAATGTTTCAGTGGACGCAGGAGTATCAGTTATCCTCAAATAAGTCAGTCGGCTGTATTTTGGGTCGGATGCTTTATGGACAGGGGCATCTAGTAGTTTATGAACCGTGACGGTTTAATAAGGCGTAAAGTAACGGCTCAACAAATGAAAAGGAAATGTTAAAGGTCATATGTGATATTACACATTTCTGATGTTTTGTGAATGGTAGAAAATTTAAAGTTGTGACTGATCATGCGTCATTGAACTGATTGTTTAGTCTAAATGATCCCTCTTCTCGTTTGCCACATTGGGCCCTCAAGCTAATACGTTTAATTACGAGGTTGTCGGGCATAAGACACACAAACAATGTTACATTAAGTCGCAAAACAGCCTTGTTTAGTGTATTGGGCAAGAGTTTATTGGAACAGCAGGGTGCATAGGCAGACGATAACGATTATCAAGCCTTTAAGTCACAGCCGCACGCTTTAATACTTGAAGATTTGTTTTACAGACTTCCGAAATTGGGACCACGTATAGCGGTCCCGAGAGTTCTTCAAAAGGAACTGATACAACAGGCTCATGACCAGCTGTCATCAGTTGTTGATTGCCGACGGACAACACACAGGCTTATTACGGAATGGTTTTGGTGGAGGAATAGGAAGCGTGTCAAAGAATGTCTACCATGCCCTGAGGGAGAGGATATTTAGCACTAGAGAATCCCTTCACTGAGGTCAACAGAGGCGTGGAAGCCATTTTAAATGCTTGAGCTCGACATTTACTATCCACAGTACACCTGTACGCATGTGCTTATGGCTATAGAACTCTTTTGCGGGATATAGTAATGATATCAATTCCAGATCAACAGGCCAGTACAGTGGCACTAGTGTAATATTGGATATTGGAGATTTTAGTCCCCAATAACTTAATTGCCGACCAGACAACGAGCTTAGTTTTGGAACCTACGGAGCAGATGTGTCATGTATTGCGTATTCGGAAGTTACAAAAGAGCCCGTTCCACCCGCAAAATAAAAGTTGAATGGAGCATCACCGTAAGACCATTTTCAAAATGCAAAGCCTTAATGATGACTGGGATATCTATTTTCTATATATAGTTTGCACGTGCAACTCGAAGGTCCACATGGTAACAGTTATGTCTCTACCTGAGCCAGTATACGAGCCGAAAATGCTGTCCCACTTTGACGCTTTAAGTCCTAAATTATGCGCCAACAGCGAAGCAGTGAAGAAGTTTGTGAGAAGAAATCGGGAGGTGTGGAAAAACGTACAAAAGGCGAACACGAATGCCATGGACCGCCGAATAGGCTAATGGGCAGGCTACCACAGTACCGTGTACGGCAGTGGGTATTGGTCGCTAATCCCAGTACACCAGAAGGAAAGACGAAGATAATCTTGATCAAATATCACAGACCATATCTGGTCATGGGGATGAACACGCCGGCTAACGGAAAGGTACAGGTTCCTACCAAAATGTATGTCGTGCACATCAGGTTGGTGAAACTATTTAAGAGTATTTTGGATGCTGTGCCACAGTTACCTGTGTCCTTAGTGGGATAGTCTGGATAAGGTAGAATGTAGGAACCTCGTCCGTTAGACAATTAGAGGCACTAGGATGCCTAATACCTTGACGTCACGTAATTAATAATGTTGTTGGATTATTTACTGTGGTATGTTAGTGTTAAATTTATACTTGATATTTCTCTGATGTATACTTTTTGCATTGTCTTGTGTTCGGGTGGATTTAGTGTTTTCGTATCATTGCAAGATATATTTTTCTTTTATTACTATACTATTATTATCAGGTTCTTGTTACTATTGTTTCTTCTTTCTGCTTGCCGTTAGTTCCTGTCTTTGGAAGGAGAGCGTTGATAGACTGTTTCTTTCCTCAGGTGACGATTTTG
This sequence comes from Schistocerca gregaria, assembly GCF_023897955.1. Taxonomy (NCBI): domain Eukaryota; kingdom Metazoa; phylum Arthropoda; class Insecta; order Orthoptera; family Acrididae; genus Schistocerca; species Schistocerca gregaria. The sequence goes on along the minus strand of NC_064925.1, from coordinate 413,351,763 downwards.
TGATGTCATCCTGAATGATGGAATGGTCCTGGGTTTGTCATACATTATCGGGAGTGGAGCAGAACGCTTGGTTGTCGGTCAACAACTGGTATGATTTGTGTTGATCTCTAGGCAATCGTATGTCTTCCTTATGATCCATCAGCGGATATTGAAATGAGGAATGAAATTGGTAGATTGAAGATTTTCTTTCGGAATTGCTTAAAGAGATACAGGGAAGTGACGGTTATTTCGGGACTTACAAGTGAGCTGTGTTAGTCACAATTTATCTACGCAAATTATGAGCATAGTTATCACAGTTGGTAGATATTGTATCACTGACTATAGTTATCAAGCGTCTGCAGAAGAATTAAACGATTTCTTCTCAACATCTGTAATCTGCCACGCAGCGACAAATTACCAGCCCCAAGATATCAATCTCTCGAGAGACAAGTTTTTCCTAAAACATGTCACTACCGGCACAGTACACAAGGCAATTATGAAAATCTCTTCCGAGGCAGTAGGAAATGATGGAGTGGGCATGGGCATGATTAAAAACGTCGTAGACACTATTATTCCACTTATCACAGACATCTTCAACCTGTCTCTTGTCAGTAGTATATATCCTACTGAGTGGAAGCAAAGTTTAATCCAGCCTATACCCAAGACTGATAACTCTAAGTCATCAGGTGACTACAGGCCGATCAGCATACTACCTGCAATATCTAAAGCCCTAGAATACATCGTCCATGAACAGTTGACGGATTACCTCAAAACTCATAACATCCATGACGAATATCAGTCAGGCTTTGGAAAGCACCATAGTACAGCAACTGCATTAATCAAAGTAACTGATGACATTAAACTTGCTATGGACAGACGTGAAGCTACTATCCTAACACGGCTTGAATTTAGCAAGGATTTTGACACAGTTGACTTCGATATATTACTAATTAAATTGAAACAGCTGAATTTCTCAATCAGCGCAATATACTGGTTCGACAGCTACCTCAAAAACAGAAGTCAACAAGTCGTTTGTGGGTCGGAAAAGTCATCATGGAAAAGCGTGCACTCTGGAGTTCCCCAAGGCTCCGTCCTTGGTCCACTACTCTTCTCACTGTACATTAATGATATTTCTTCAGTGATTCACTCCTGTAGCTACCATCTATATGCTGACGACATCCAACTGTACAAGCCCCAAAAACATGGCTGGCGCAGTAGCGAGTATGAACGCAGATCTTTGCTCTGTTTCTCGCTGGGCACAGAACCTAGGTCTGAAACTAAACCCCAAGAAATCCCAGGTCACACTTATTCTCATCCAAAATTAATCAGCCGGTACTTTCGCGAAACGGTCCCTAAAATACTACTCAATGGTACCCAACTACCATACCAAAAAACAGTAAAAGACCTTGGAATAATCTTGGATGAACACCTAAACTGGGAAGAACAAACAGTCACAGCTTGCCGGAAATCGCTCTCTTCCCTACATGCAATTCAAAAATTTAGAAAAATATTTCCAACCCATGTTAAACAAAAATTAGTCCAAACACTAGTCTTGCCTAATCTTTACTACTGCGATGTAGTTCAACATGGCACAAATAGTGAAAATTCTAGATGCCTCGAGCTAGTGATGAATGCTTGCGTTAGATACATGTGCAATATTCGGTTGTATGATATCAGCCCTTCATACTCCCAGCTAAGTTGGATACGCCCACATAAATCACGCGATCTCCACACGATGTGCTTACTTCATCGATTTCTTAGCGACTGGTGCCCCCAATACTTATCTTCTCACATTAAACACCTATCATCATTCCACAATCGCAATACCAGATCGGATTCGTCTATCATCTTGGCTGTACCTTTACATAACACAAAATCTTTCTCCGTGTCATTCTCCATCTCAGCCATACAACTATGGAACGCACTCCCCTGTGATCTGCATCTTATCCAGAACTACTCAACATTCAAGAGGGAACTCAAAACTTACATATTAGGGACGGTATAGCCACCATTGTTGTGCACCTCCCATCTATTTCTTTCTCCTCTCCATCACCGCTTCGAATTTTACCATTCTTTTTCTCTTCCTCTAACCTATCTACCTCTTATATATCTCTTTCACCCCATTCTATCGTCTTATGTCTGTGCTCGATGAGAATAACTCACAAGCTGCAAGAATATAACGAGAAATTTCCCAACTAACAATGGGACTGACATTCATAAAAGAAAAGTATGTTTACTTTCATATACATAGTCACTATTATTATTATTATTATTATTATTATTATTATTATTATCATTATTATTCTTGATTGTTATAATTACTTTTATTGTTATAATTATCATTGTACTACTGTTATAATGTCAATTTTTTGTTCAACATCAATACCGCATAATACGTTAAATGTCCTTAATGTTATTGAGAAACTGTAACTCGTTCAATCTGAGTATGCCTGGTTAGGTGTAAGAGAGGGCCTGAAGGCCCTAATCTTGCCAGGTAAAATAAATGCATAAATAAATAAATAAAAAATAAATAAATATTTGAATTATTATGTTGGTGTTGGATTTATTCTTCATATTTGTGTTATGGGTATTTTTTTCATTGTGTTGTTTTCAGGGTATTTATGGTTTTCATGTCTTAGCCACATGTGTTTTTTATTATTGTAGTTTGATTGTCAGGTACTTGTTAATGTTGATCTTGTTGCTATCCGTCGTTAGTTACTCGTTTCTGAAGGAGGACAGGAGTGATAGAGGATTCCTTTCCCCAGTTGGCGAACTTGTTATGACATCCTGGATGATGGGAATGGTCCTGGATTTGCCATACTTCATCGGGTGTGAAGCAGAATGTTTAGCTGTCTATCATATGTTTGTTTAAGATATATATATCACAAGGCAGTCGGATGCCATCCTTATGAGACATCAGTGGTCATTGAAATCAACACATCAGAGAAATGAAATTCCGAGACTGCTAGATTTTGTTTCTGATTGATATACAGATTAACAGGGAAGTAATGAATTTTAGGGAGGTGCTCAAGGAGTATCATAATCACAGTAAATTAAGACCACACTTATCACGGCTTGTATATGTTGGCCACAACGTGTTGTTTGAAGGAAATAGAGGAGGAGGAGTAGGAGATTAGTGTTTAACGTCCGGTCGACTACGGGGTTATTACAGACGGAGCGCAAGTTCTGGTGAGGGAAGGATGGGGAAGGAAATCGGCCGTGCCCTTTCAAAGGAACCATCCCGGCATTTGCCTGAAGCGATTTAGGGAAATCACGGAAAACCTAAATCAGGATGGCCGGAGACGGGATTGATCCGTCGTCCTTCCGGATGCGAGTCCGGTGTGCTAATCACTGCGCCACCTGACTCAGTGTTTGTAGGAAGTGAACTTGGTTAAATGCGGGAGAAAAATTAATAAAAACGTTGTCCGCGATAGCAGAGTAGGAGAAGTTCCTAAATTAAATGATGTACTTGGTCATTTTGAAAAATCGGTATTGCTATGAAGAGTGAGGTGCTTTGGCTTTCATCCTGGGAAGGGTTTTCGTCTTAGGTGTACACTCACTTGTGTGACTGTCAATACACTAACGCGGAATTCACTGCATTGGCCAGAGGGGCCATTAAGCGTGTTACACTTCCAGAATTGAGAGCACCTTGAGGCCACCCTCACCCCTGTACTTACACATTCATTACACATATTTATCGATTCACAGCAGGCGGAAATTTCAGTGGAGCGGATGTTACATTATATCCACAACATTCAAGAAAATCGTCAAATCATGAATAAATAGATGATTTTCAGCAACCAAGATATCGTGTCTTTACTAGGTATTTGCCTATTTCATTTATGCAGTAATCGCAGAAGGGCACAACCTACAGATCAGCCGAGACACCAGTTGCCAGACGAGTTTTTAGCAGGCAATGGCCGTGGGAAAGGTTGATGGACGTAGAAGTTCTGTATTAGGTGGTATAAACTTTACATTCAGGATTATATTGTAGTAAGGTCCTGGTGACCTCCCATTAAGAGTCAGCTCATGCTGTAAATGGATAAGGAAGGACCCATGTGGTACACCTCAGGAATGGAAGGCTCGGTCCTGGAAGATTCTGGACGAATCTTTCGAAAGAGGGGATGTGTGTTGCACACCAAAAATTTAGATGCGCGAGTTGAGATTATCTTAAACGTGTTATTCCCACTCGCGACTACGCAGTAGAGGCAAGCCTGTAAGAAGTGCTAACAGAGTTAGCCTTTGGACTTGGACGGGCGAGCCACGTTGAACTTCAATGCCGAATCATAGTACGACCAAGAGTGAGCTGATGTTTTGTAAGAGACACTTGCGCACTACCGAGAAAGTAACGCGTTGCAAATTTCATTGGATGTAGGAGCCCCTACTCGGGGCAAAGCGAGCTAGTAAAAGCTGAAAGCCAAGTAACATGAAATAAACATACTCGTCCCCCTATAATAGTACTAAGTCGCACTCGTAGTTGTATGGTTATAAGTGATCGAGTGTAGGAACTCAAAGCATGAAGTAATGCCTCCATTCTGTCTGCTTATTAAACTGAAGAGAATGCTGTCATCTGTGTTATAGAGAAACCATGACCCAGCCTTGGTGATGGAAATCCGCTGGCAAACCTGGCAACGAGGCACACCATGTCTGTGGCGTGATGGCTGCGTGATTTGCGCGAAGTTTGATGATGTGGGGAGTTTGGGCCCAGCCAATCTCCACCCCTGAGCTACTTTGGTCGATGGACTACCAGATGTCTACAGTCTAGCTGCGAGAGATGCTCACTCGCGGTCTCCTAGAAACCTAGACGTCTTTGGCCACTGGCGGCGCATGATTAGCTGAGTGCTCTAAGGCGCTGCAGTCATGGTCTGTGCGGCTGTTCGCGGCTGAGGTTAGAGTCCTCCCTCGGGCATGGGTGTATGTGTTTGTCCTTAGGATAATTTAGCTTAAGTAGAGTGTAAAGTTATGGACTGATGACTTCAGCAGGGAAATGGATTTGCAATGTAGATTAGAGTTGTGGTTTTTCTACCTCCTACATAGGAGTCAATAGTTCAGATGCTATTACAGGGAGTCATATCTGGAGTAGGAATAGTACCCAACAAACATATGTCATTATAGTAGAAAAAGGACATGAGTTTGCTTAATAAATTAGTGTTTGAAATTTAAAGTTGCCTTCTAACTACCACCTCTACACTCACCTTTGTTTTAATAGGGCGAGATTGTGAAGAAGTTAGAGACTTAAGTCGTTTGTGCATTGAGAGAGCATGTCGAGTATAATGGAATTTGAACAATTTATATTAAAATTATTTGTTTCATTACTATTAGTATGAATCTGGATTTAAAATATATATATATATATATCTGGAGTGGTCATGCGGTGGATTGTGGAAAGAGGCTGTCAGCTTGGGCTGATTGTGCTTCTGTGATCATCAACACAGATTTTCCAATGAATAATTAATGTTTGTGGAGCGATAATGTAACTTTTAGTACATCACTCCTACAAGGATGTAATGTTTACAATAATGTGTCAATTTGATACAATTTCTGAATCTAGTACTACTTGTGGTATTCTGCAAAATGATACTATAGCTCCTGTTGATGATCTATAGGGATGTAATTCAGTTTCAAAACACAATTAAAAATGAATAATATGCTAATGTTCCAAGAATTATGGGATTTGAGTGTAATGTAAGGGGCCTAATGAAATGTAAGCCCGAGAACTAGTGGAAAGGAACATAAAGTGAAATTACAAACTAGTACGAATTGGTTTAATGGTAACTTGCTGGATGTTCCCAGTCAACAACGAGGCAGTGCTATTCTACTACAGAGACGAATTCAGAATTTAGTGCAGAAGTTTGAATTCACTGTGGAAGACATTTCAAGAAAATTTAGTGCACTTACCACTCGGTTAAGGTAAGAGCTGCAGAGAGGCTCTCTGCTGTGAAAAAAATAAGAGTGGTTTCTGTAGATGAGAGTCCAGTAGTTATCATGACAAAATTACTGTTCACTTTGCAGATACAAATTATTTATCATATATAAACCAGTTGTACAGAACTGTAATCATAATACTAAAACTGAGTTTCTACTCTACTACTCTCAAAAAACTCTCTTGAACTGTGGAGTGGATTGATTATTAACAACTTATAGAACTTACATATACAATTTACTCCTAAAATTGTTGAAAGCGGTATTGATTGGACAACATGTCAGTTTATTCAAAAAGTTCAAACGGTTTACTTTGCGAAAGTTACCTATTTTTTTGAGTCTAATCTAGGAATATCATAGCTAACACTTGGTTGAAGAATCATAAAAGAAGATTGTATACATGGAAGAAGCCTAGAGATACTGACAAGTTTCAGCTAGGGATAAAGTGGTGAATGCAGCAGAGGATGAAGTAGGTAAAAAGACGAGGGCTAGTAGAAATCCTTGGGTAACAGAAGAAAAATTGAATTTAATTGATAAAAGGAGAAAATATAAAAACGCAGTTAATGAAGCAGGCAAAAAGGAATACAAACGTGTCAAAAATGAGAACGACAGGAAGTGCAAAATGGCTAAGCAGGGATGGCTAGAGGTCAAATGTAAGGATGTACAGGGTTATCTCACTAGGGGTAAGATAGACACTGCCTACAGGAAAATTAAAGAGACCTTTGGAGAAAAGTGAAACCACTATTATGAATGTTAAGAGCTCAGATGGTAACCCAGTTCTAAGCAAAGAAGGGAAAGCAGAAAGGTGGAATGAGTATATGGAGGGTCTACACAAGCGAAATGTACTTGAGGAAAATATTACGGAAATGGAAGAGGATGGAGATGATACTACGTGAAGAGTTTGATGGAGCACTGAAAGATCGGAGTCGAAACAAGGCAGCGGGAGTAGACAACATTCCATTAGAACTACTGACGGCCATCTGGTGAGCAAGATGTATGAGGCAGGCGAAATACCCTCGGACATAAAGAAGAATGTAATAATTCCAATACCAAAGAGAGCAGGTGTTGACAGATGTGAAAATTAGCGAACAATCAGTTTAATAAGTCACAGCTGCTAAATACTACCGCGAATTCTTTACAGACTGGTAGAAGCCGACTTCGGGGAAGATCGGTTTGGAATCCGTAAAAAATATTGGAACACATGAAGCAATACTGACCCTACGACTTAACTTAGAAGAAAATTAAGGAAAGGCAAACCTACGTTTGTAGCATTAGTAACTTAGAGAAAGCTTTTAACAAAATGACTATTCCAGTCTCGTTCAAATTCTGAAGTTGGCAGGGGTAAAATAATGGAGCGAAAGGCTATTCACAATTTGTACAGAAACCAGATGGCAGTTATAAGAGCCATGGGGCATGAAACGGAAGCAGTGGTTGGGAAGGGAGTGAGACAGGATTGTAGCCTATCCAAGATGTTATTCAATCTGTATATTGAGCAAGCGGTGAAGGAAACAAATGAAAAATTCTGAGTAGGTATTAATATCCATGGAGATGTTATGGAAACATTGAGGTTTGCCGATGACATTGTAATTCTGTCAGAGACAGCAAAGGATTTGGAAGAGCAGTTGAACGGAATGGACACTGTGATGAAAGGAGGGAATAAGATGAACATCAACAAAAGCAATACGAGGATAATGGAATGTAGTCGAATTAGGTCGGGTGATGCTGAGGGAATTAGATTAGGAAATGAGATACTTAAAGTAGTAAAGGAGTTTTCCTATCTGGGGAGCAAAATAACTGATGATGGTCGAATTAGAGAACAAATAAAATGTTGACTGACAATGGCAAGGGTAGCATTTCTGAAGAAGAGAAATTTGTTAACATCGAGTATAGACTTAAGTGTCAGGAAGTCGTTTCTGAAAGTATTCGTATAGAGCGTAGCCATGTATGGAAGTGAAAAATGGACTATAACTAGTTTGGACAAGAAAAGAATAGAAGCTTTCGAAATGTGGTGCTACCGATGAATGCTGAGAGAAGAGAAGTTTGTGGCACAGCTTGACTAGAAGACACGATTGGTTGGTAGGACATGTTCTGAGCATCAAGGGATCACCAATTATAATTGGAGGGCAGTGTGGAGGGCAAAAATCGTAGAGACAGACCAAGAGATGAATACACTAAACAGATTCAGAACGATGTAGGTTGCAGTAGGTACTGGGCGATGAAGAAGCTTGAACAGGATAGTATAGCATGGAGCGCTGCATCAAACCAGTCTCAGCACTGACGACCACAACAACAACAACAATGTCAATATCGTTTTTGTTTCTGGCATCATGATAGAGTATGTTCTCTGTGGTGTCAAAATCTTGTGTGCTGTTTTCAGTGAATATAAATGACAAAAAGACATGAAGTTTTATCATCATCACTATTTTTATCTTAGTGAAGAAAGGGCTGCATTTTACCCTTGGGCTAATTTCATAATTATTTGTAGCAGCTATTTCAGAATCAGTACTACATCACAGACATGACATGAGTGACCACATAACAACAGCCCATATGTGTGTGAAGCTAAAAAAGCCAAATTAAGCTGTGCAAATATATTTATTTCCACCTGGATCAAATAATCTCTGTATAAGGTAGGACGGCTTTAATATCTTTCTAAGGCATGATTAATGTGAAGTTGTCAATTTCGTTTGGAGTCAAGCTATTGTCCTAGAAACTCTCCAGACGTTTGGAGATTTGGAGAAAATCAAATGGAGTGTAAAAGGAGAAATAAGAATTATGACAGTACTTGAATGAGAGAGTTTCTAAAAGTGAAAAAATGTTGAGGTCATTGTTACAGCAAAGGTCGTGTGCCAGATAATAGTGATTTATATTCTGTTCAAGAAGATGAATGAGATCCTGAAGCTCGTTATGAAAGGAGGAGAATTCTTCACCAACATGGTCATTTTAATCATGATGCTGGAAACTATGAAATGAAGCATGGTTTTCACTATAACCATTTGTTGCCTGTTCTAAAATTTCAAGTTTTCATAATTACATTAAATAGTACTTATCCTCATGCTTGATTAGACTAGTTTGATTTTGTATTTCCTTCCACATTGCTAGCCGATCACAGAACTGATTTTGTATGTGGCTGTTTCGTGGGTGACCTTAGTACGTGAAACTGTGTACCATATGACGAGTTTTATCAGATATTCCTGAGCAGCGCAAGACATAATCTTTGGCATATTTGGTTATGAAAAATATTAATAATACTCATTTTATAAATCCTGCTTCATTCTTTGAACGAATGGTGTGGAAAAATAAATTTTTAACAATACTTACAATCCTACTGAACTGAATTATAATTTACGTGGTAAAATTCCTCCCAAGTTGAGCCATATTATTATTCCTGGTCAGGTAAATGGGTAGTTAGTGGGTTTTGAAATTTGCTCCAAGAATTAGAATATGACAATGCTGAAGGGAATGGATGTGGTAGAAGCAACAGTACGTCATTTATCCTAATCGGAGGCCACAGAGCAATTGGAATAATGATCAGCAGCAATGTGATACATATTGTGATAGATATGAGAACGGAAACTGGAGGAATCGGAGGAATTAGGTGATTGCAATGAAAGCAACAATTTTAGGAGCGGAAATAGTGATTAGATTAGAAGACTGTTACGTCAAATCAAGATGCTGAAGAGAATGGTAGTCACTGACATTGACAAGTCCCTATTTTGTAGAATTACGCTTATTTCACCCACAGAAAAATATTCAAGTGGGTAGCCCATAGCCCCATAGCCACATAATTGAAAACTGATGTGCGCGGCTGATTTGAGTGCTGAAAGCAGATTGAAAAATGCCTGTGAGAAATTGAATATGTTGACTATTGTATGTTTGAGTTACATATTGATAAGTGATAGACAGGAAAATCTCAATTCTCTGAAGAGTCCAACGTTTTAAATATATTTCACCTTGTGTTTAAGGTGTTGGAAGCCAGTCATCTGGGGTGAGCGAGTCAGCATTTCACAGATCTGAAGTTGTAGCTTTATGGATTATTCCTTCTTTACCGTGGGCTCAAGTGAAAGGGATGATTAACAGAAAAGGAGCAGGGATGAAGGGACAAGTCAGTATTGATTTTCTTTGTCAAGGTTATAGCTTCATTCGAATTTAGTAACAGTGTGGTATTTGGCTAGTGATACGATTTTAGGGGCTGATTTCTTGTTGAAATACCAAGAAGTGATGGCCTTTGGCTGTGTTGTAGTGAGTTTTAAGTATAATGATGGTATGTTAAAGCATCAGGGAAGAGTTGCCTGTAGTGACTGAGTATGGTGTTCAAGCAGTCTTATTTCATCATTTGCCAATGAGGTCGTTGAACTTCACAATAAATATTGAGTTGGAGTAAGTATGCTGAAGTGGTAGGCGAATTACTGAAAGGCAATTTATTTAGTGTACTGCGACATATTTCTTCAATATTTTCAGTGCATCCAGGGACACAAAATTCTTTTGTGTGTGTTGTTGCATTATGGACATGATTTCCCTGGTTGTTATCATGTTTTCGATTAATTTTTGCGGTACCGCTAGATGTCTTTTTCTACTTAGTGTTGATAAAGGAATTTTACTATGAGCCGCAAGTCTAGCACAGACTTTTCGATGAAGTTTTCTGTGATGTACATGTTGACACTATAAGTTTATTGATCATCTGAGGTGATGTTCACTGTGAGTCCATTCATAAATAGTTTAATGTGAATGGATTAAATGTGGATTATGCGCTGAAGAGCCAAAGAAACTAGTACAACTGTGGAATACAGCGTAGGGCCCCGAGAGCACGCAGAACTGCTGCAACACGATGTGGTATGGAGTATGTTGAGTAATGTTCATGCGTGGGGAGTTTGGTGGTCAAAGAAATGTTTAAACGCAGAAGAGTGCTACTGAAGGCACTATGTAGCAAATCTAGACGTGTGGGGTACCACACTGTCCTGATGGAATTGCCCAAGTCCATCGGAATGCACAATGGGCAGGAATGGATTCAGGTGATCAGACAGAATGCTTATGCACTTGTCATTTGTCAGAGTCGTATAAGAGGTTCCCTATAACTGTAAATGCACACATCCCACACCATTACACAAGCTTCCACCAGCTTGAACAGTCCTCTGATGACGACCAGGCATAATTTTTCCAGTGATCAACAGTCCAATGATGTGCTGATTGGTCTAGTCAAAGTGTAAAGTATTGTATCGTGCAGTCATCAGGGTACAGGAGTCGGCCTTCGCCTCCTGAAGCCCATATCGGTGCTGTTTCTTTGAAAGGTTCGCAAGCTGACACCTTCAAACTATATTATTGTTTTTAAGGAATTATACTACCAGATTCCGTATATGTGTGGTGTGAGAAAAGTAATGTCGCAGACAGCACTTGAACGATCTAGCAGTGCTATGTACATTGGCGTGATCGTCGCTTTCTGACAGTCTGAGTTTTCAGCTCTTTACATGAATCACGTGATTTTTGGTAGCCCCCATCAGTGAAGTTGAGTTTTTCTTTTGTGTTTACAGTAATGGAACAGCGGAATTTAGAACGACGTTATTCAGTCACGTTTATTGTTAAACTTGGGGAATCAATGAGTGCGATCATTCAAAAGTTGAAACAGGCCTATAGGAAAAAATCCTTGTCAAGAGCACAAATTGTTCGCTGGCACAAATCATTTATGGAAGGCTGATAGCCCGATGAAGATGAATCTTGCTCACGGAGGCCTTCAAAATCAAAAACCGACGAGAACGTCGAACGTGTGTATGGTCTTTCGAAACCAGACGGACATTTAACAATAAAGATAATGGGTGAACTGTCAAACTTGACAACTTTCACGTTAAATCAAAAATCTGAATGAAGATTTGCACATGTGGAAGGTTTGTGCCAAAATCGTGCTGAGAAATCTCATAATTCAGAAGAACAACAATTGAAGAAACACGTGTGTTGGTGTTCATGAGAAGACTGCTATTAACTGCGAATGTTTCATTAGTGTAATCATCGTTGTTGTATTGAGGATTATTGAGTATGATCGTGAGACAATTGGGCAAAGTGAGGAGTGGCACACTGACATACCTTCTCCACCAAAAGAAGCTCGAATGAGAAAATCAAATATAAAAAAAGCTTGTATTTACTTTTTTGACTGTAGGGACATCATGCACAATGAATTTGTTCTTCAGGACGAACTGTCAACCTTGTGTTATGCAAGGATATCCTTAAAACTCTCATGAGAAGATTAAATCGAGTGAGACCGACTGTACATGCAGACGAATGAACGCTGAATCGTGATAGCGTTCCATTTAACACAACCATTTCCATCACGGATCTTGTCACCACAAAAGGCATTCCTGTTGTCCCACATGAACCCTAGTCACCTGATGTGTGTCCCTGTCATGCATTTTCTGTTGGCGAAACAAGGAATTCCTTCAAAAGACGTCATTTGGGACTCTGGAAACATACTGAAGGCCGTAGGACTCAAAGCCTTTCGGCGCTGCTGCCAAGCCTGGGAAGAATGATTATACCGACGTACATTTGCCGAAAGAAACTACTGTGTAGGAAACAATTCTCGAAAAAAAACCTTGGTAGACCAAAAATCTGTCACATTACTTTCCTAATATACCGAGGATATTTCATATTTTTCATGTTATCTCAACCGAAAAATTTAAGTCTCAGTAGTAGATGTCACTTTCTACAATGAAGGCCGTTTCCAGTATTTCCAAGTTGAGGGCCTTAGCTACACATCAGCATCTCTTTAAAAAGTATATTGAGAGGAAACGTCAAAAACAATTACCGAAATGGCTTTTTTATATTTTTGTGGTGTTCATAAAACCAGCATTACACCTTATCGAAAGTGTGTAGTAATTGCTAAGACTGTGCTAAAGGTATTTCCATATCTGGACCATGATCGCATATCAGTTGGCTTTTAAAAAGCATGTTGTTAATATAGTTCAACAACAATTAACAAATTTTTTAAAAAACTTTTTCAAGGCGTTCAATGAGTCGCCCCCCATCCTCATGGTAATGCACATTATCTAAAATGTGTTGGTATTACGGAAGTTAATCAGTCTTTTAAAGTAAAGTTTAGTATCTATATTCCAATAATATACCTTTTAGCACTTCTGTATGCAACGATTAAATAAAATCTATTTATATATTTACCTTCAAATAATTGTTTGAGTTGCAATGTTGTATATGTGACTTTATTGTTATTGTGGAACTAAAAAATTGGTACTCATGAATTAGATTTCTATAAATAAAATCTATTTATATATTTACCTTCGAATAATTGTTTGAGTTGCAATGTTGTATATGTGACTTTATTGTTATTGTGGAACTAAAAAATTGGTATTCATGAATTAGATTTCTATAAATAAAATCTATTTATATATTTACCTTCGAATAATTGTTTGAGTTTGCAATGTTGTATATGTGACTTTATTGTTATTGTGGAACTACAAAATTGGTACTCATGAATTAGATTTCTATAACGTCAAGCATGCAGTCTTCACCATGAAGTTAACATTAATAAAACCTAGCTTCAGTATTATCACATAAACATAATATTCATTGCTAAGTGGCTTCCTTTACTTATGTGAGTATAAAGGATATTTTTCTCTTGTTTTGCATGAGTTTATAACATCCCGAAATGAATCTTTTCAGAACACATTACAGAACTGATCACAGAATGAAATTTCAGTTAGGGATTTGGTGAGACGGCTACAGTTGTTTGCAGTGCATAGTAATACACAATGCGTTGGATACTTACATATTGTGATGTTTACATATTTAAATTGTAATTGTTTTCTGTCCTGCAGTGGTGATTAATTCCGGCACTGTCTAGCTTTGAGTGACATGGTATCGAAGAGCCTCAGAGATCGATTATTTTTCGTATGATGCAACATAAAGGAAAGTATTTAAATTGTTCTGTCTAATGTCTAATGCACTCCGTTTTATTATCGTCCCTTGCATTTCAAGTTACTTAATGCACTGTTGGAATATGTGCAGAGAAACCTTATCTTTCTGTGATTTCTAAAAATTCGGTAGAGGTTCACACTTAGTGTAGAGCCTATGTGATGTATATGTATTATTTGATTGTTTTAACCCTTTTAGTGTGTACTTCTCACTGTAGTATGTACACTCCTGGAAATGGAAAAAAGAACACATTGACACCGGTGTGTCAGACCCACCATACTTGCTCTGGACACTTCGAAAGGGCTGTACAAGCAATGATCACACGCACGGCACAGCGGACACACCAGGAACCGCGGTGTTGGCCGTCGAATGGCGCTTCCTGCGCAGCATTTGTGCACCGCCGCCGTCAGTGTCAGCCAGTTTGCCGTGGCATACGGAGCTCCATCGCAGTCTTTAACACTGGTAGCATGCCGCGACAGCGTGGACGTGAACCGTATGTGCAGTTGACGGACATTGAGCGAGGGCGTATAGTGGGCATGTGGGAGGCCGGGTGTACGTACCGCCGAATTGCTCAACACGTGGGGCGTGAGGTCTCCACAGTACATCGATGTTGTCGCCAGTGGTCGGCGGAAGGTGCACGTGCCCGTCGACCTGGGACCGGACCGCAGCGACGCCCGGATGCACGCCAAGACCGTTGGATCCTAGGCAGTGCCGTAGGGGACCGCACCGCCACTTCCCCATCAAATTAGGGACACTGTTGCTCCTGGGGTATCGGCGAGGACCATTCGCAACCGTCTCCATGAAGCTGGGCTACGGTCCCACACACCGTTAGGCCGTCTTCCGCTCACGCCCCAACATCGTGCAGCCCACCTCCAGTGGTGTCGCGAGAGGCGTGAATGGAGGGACGAATGGAGACATGTCGTCTTCAGCGATGAGAGTCGCTTCTGCCTTGGTGCCATTGATGGTCGTATCCGTGTTTGGCGCCGTGCAGGTGAGCGCCACAATCAGGACTGCATACGACCGAGGCACACAGGGCCAACACCCGGCATCATGGTGTGGGGAGCGATCTCCTACACTGGCTGTACACCTCTGGTGATCGTCGAGGGGACACTGAATAGTGCACGGTACATCCAAACCGTCATCGAACCCATCGTTCTACCATTCCTCACCGGCAAGGGAACTTGCTGTTCCAACAGGACAATTCACGTCCGCATGTATCCCGTGCCACCCAACGTGCTCTAGAAGGTGTAAGTCAACTACCCTGGCCAGCAAGTTCTCCGGATCTGTCCCCCATTGAGCATGTTTGGGACTGGATGAAGCGTCATCTCACGCGGTCTGCACGTCCAGCACGATCGCTGGTCCAACTGAGGCGCCAGGTGGAAATGGCATGGCAAGCCATTCCACAGGACTACATCCAGCATCTCTACGATCGTCTCCATGGGAGAAAGCAGCCTGCATTGCTGCGAAAGGTGAATATACACTGTACCAGTGCCGACATTGTGCATGCTCTGTTACCTGTGTCTATGTGCCTGTGGTTCTGTCAGTGTGATCATGTGATGTATCTGACCCCAGAAATGTGTCAATAAAGTTTCCCTTTCCTGGGACAATGAATTCACGGTGTTCTTATTTCAATTTCCAGGAGTGTATTTACAGTGCGAAAGGGAATTTGTGTTATCGCTTGTGAACCCTCCTGGCATCTAGTGGAAGTTCGCTGCACAAGCTGTAGTTTTAGTTTGTTGTGAAATACAGCCTTCAGGATTGCGAGAAGTATATATCCCGACAAAAAGCGGTGTATTAATAGGTTATTCTGAATGATGGTAACCAATAATATAGTATCTGGAAGTGGCTTGGAAAGTATACTTCCTGTAAAATTAATCTGTCATTTGTGGTCCTTGGTAAGCGTACTTAGCAACAACAAAGTGGTATCCAAAAACATTTAGGAACATTTCTTACCACCTCTGTCTATTCCAGACATGTTGTGGTAGTACACTGCACAAGGTGTACTAAAACTACTACAACAATTAGTTTCTGTATGTCGTGGGATTAATACTGTTGTCAGATTACATTGCTTCCCTCCTGCAATATCCTTTATTGCATCCCTTATCAGCTCGTAGCTTTATCCAATGACCAAGTTTCAAGGATTGTTTTCACGTTGTGGTAAGTTAACATTAATATCAGTAACAATTATTTTCAGAACAAAATAAAAACAGAAAACACTGTTTATGATTTTATTTGCGTGGAGTGGCGACACATAACAGCACTCAAAACGGAAGTGGGAAATCCATTTACAACCAATTTAAATACCTCACAAAGACGGGGTGGTGATATATGTACGAACTTAGTTTTTGGTCCACTATCTAAAAAGTAAAGTTATTAAAAATAAGTACAGTACGTTTACCACATTCATAAAACGACAGCGAAATATTATGTTCGCTGAGGTGCTACAAAAAATGTGCCCGCGAAATAGTTAACACTGTGTATCAGTTAAATTTTATGGCTACTCATTTACGCTCCTTCGGTCATTTATTTAATTTTCGTGAGTTATTTTGGAGCATGTGTTGTCTGCGCTATCTGTAGCATACCTGTAGCCAATATACCCTTTGTGAATTTAGTGATCATGTGTGATTCAGATACTTAAATAATTCAGCTACATACTTGCTCTTTTTACTGTTATGTTTACGATAACAAGCCCCTTATAGAAAATAGTATAGATGACAATCCAATATGGTGAAGATATAATGCACGTGGTGGATACAACGAAGGCTATTGAAACACTTAGCAAGATGGACACATTTCTATATCTAGGTTCTCGACTACAGGTAAGAGGATGAGCAAGCAGGAATCACAGTGATCTGAATGGATTCAGACACATCACTGATATTATTTGTGAGAACAAGATGCACATCCACATAAAATAAAAGATATAAGGCACAACGGTGAAGACAGTTGCATTATGTGATGCTGAGCGTAAGCTCACACCAAGGAGTTTTCAGGTTTCACTACATTATGAAAATTCGGATGCTGAGAAGACCATTAGCCATTTCCCGCTCGGCCATAGTAACAAGACAACGATATGACAACTAACTGGAGTGGCTCCAATCAACGAAAAGATCCAAAAATGGAGCGTTCGGTGGTATGGACACATTATATAGTATCTACTTTAGTCATCAGCTTAGCCTATCGTCTCACTGTTGAAGACCACAACCAACGCGGAAGACCTTAACCGCATCGGATAGGTACTATAAGCGTATATCTAAAATCAAGGAACATAAACCCACAGCTAGCGTTAGAACGTACGAAAAGGTGTACATTGTCCAAAAAAGCAGACCAAGCTCCAATGGGACTACGCTAAGAAGGAGTAGAAGAAGAAGTTGATGATGTTGGAAAGAGAGCACAACAGGAGGGTCTCGATATTAATGAGTAGAACAGGGGTCTGAACTAGAGAAATCACAAAAACAGTTTGTGAACGGCGAAAGCCTCAGAGGCGCGATAACGTTCTCCCACCGAAAAGTTTAATGACGGACAGTGAGAGGAACGAGGCAGCTGTTCGAAGAGAGATTCCCGAGGTAGCGGTACGGGTCACAACAGTAAAGGCAACTTCGGAGATGGCTTTCGCACGTATGAACAGGGAACGGGACAACTGTAGTGCGAAGGGAGTTTAGAAGAGCGCCACCAGAAATGAGGACGTTGCATGGAAAGTTTATATGCGACGAGAGGCAATACGTCACACCGAGAGGGAAGGAGGTAATGCAGCGTATAATTAGCCTCGAAATTAGTAGAGGGAGAAATTGTAACCAAGGAATCAGAGTAGTTTCAGCTCCGCCCCGCAATGAAAGTAAGTGAGGGGGAAAATATGGTGTGTTCTAGACAAAATACAAGAAGAGCTTCTGTGCTGCCACCTGAAGGATCACAGAAATATAATAGACGTTAATCCCCTGCAGGATGGTGTCAGGAAATGGAAAACCACCCATGATCGGTAAATCAACCAGCATATGTTGTGACCACCTCAGTGAACAAGTACGTTATAGGCACAATGACTGGTATAGCTATGGCTTCTGGTAATTTATGGTGGAGTGCCCTGTTAAAATGAATGAAGCAGATGGACTGCCTCATATGTCTCTATAACAGACTACGAAATTTTTGCACAGACATTCAGATGCAACTGGAATGTACTTGAAACAAAATCGGGATAGCCGGCCGGAGTGGCCGAGCGGTTCTAGGCTCTACAGTCTGGAACTGCGCGACCGCTTCGATTGCAGGTTCGAATACTGCCTCGGGCATGGATGTGTGTGATGTCCTTAGGATAGTTAGGTTTAAGTAGTTCTAAGTTCTAGGGGACTGATGACCTCACATGTTAAGTCCCATAGTGCTCAGAGCCATTTGAAACATTGGAACCAAAATCGTGACAGATATCACCAAAGTCCTGCTTGTAGGATGCTCTTTGCGTCCAAAGTTCTGAGATGTTGGCATAGAGTCATTAATAAACCAGCTTCATAGTACAGCAGACACTAGAGGCTGCGTAGCCTACGGAGATGATCTCCTAATTACAGTATCTGGCAGCACAAGCGCTAAATGAGTAGAGGATTTTAGTGAAGTTCTTGAAAGACTAAGTAGTTGGTGCACAGGAAACAGTTAACCGAAATCACCATACAAAAGAGATTTTATGTTAGCCCTCTAATTTTCGGATATGCGGCCGCGCAAATAAAATTTCTTCCGCCGATAGTTCTGGTGAATATTGTCCGGCCATCCATAGAACGTGCGGTAAGCCTGACGACAATATGCTATGCGCGTCCTTACATGCTCCACAGCGGCGGTGTTTCGTATGCGGGTCAAAGACGCTGGTCAGCAGCATTAAGATGCGCTTATATAAGCGCCGCCTGTGAAGAAAGCGTACAGAAATTCGATTCGCTTATTGATATATGTTCGGGGTAGATGAAACCATGACAACATCTCTGCAGTTTAGTTACCCCAAGAGCTGGGTTCTATGCTTTGTCCGAACAGAAACCACTATCTCCGTTTATTAAAGTATTAGCTAATCTACATCGAGTGAAGTTGCAATCTTCGTAAGATAGCCTTAACACAGTTTTTCTCAAGAATATGACGGATCTTCGAGGAGAGAGCACTCACATAGGGCAAAACAGTAATTGATCTAAAGGAATTACTATCTTTTTTCCCATCACATAGTAGGTGAATAAGGATTGGTGTAAGTAATGAAAGAGAAAGCCATCTGGTAGAATTTTGCACAGAGCATAACTTAATCATTGCTACCACTTGGTTCAAGAATCATAAAAAAAGGTTATATATATGGAAGAATCCTGGAGATACTAGAAGGTTTCAGATAGATTATGTAATTGTGTGACAGATATTTAGGAACCAGGTATTAAATTGTAAGACATTTCCAGGAGCACATGTGGACTCTGACCAAAATCTACTGGTTATGAACTGTAGATTAAAACTGAAGAAACTGCAAAAAGGTGGGAATTTAAGTGGATGGGACCTTGATAAATTGACTACACCAGAGGCAGTACAGAGTTTCGCGGATAGCATAAGTGAAATATTGACATGAATGGAGGAAAGAAATACAGTAGAAGAAGAATCGGTAGCTTTGAGGGACGAAGTGGTGAAGGCAGCAGAGGATAAAGTACGTAAAAAGACGAGGGCTGGAAGAAATCCTTGGGTAACAAAGGAAATATTGAATTTAATTGATGAAAGGAGAAAATATAAAAATTCAGAAAATGAAGCAGGCAAAAAGGAATAGAAACGTCTCAAAAATGAGATCGATAGGAAGTGCAAAATGTCTAAGGAGGGATGGCTAGAAGATAAATTATAAGGATGTAGAGGCTTATCACACTAGGGGTAAGATAGATACTGCCTACAGGAAAATTAGCGAGACCTTTGGAGAAAAGAGAACCACTTATATGAATTTCATGAGCTCAGATGGATCCCAGTTCTAAGCAAAGAAGGGAAAGCAGAAAGGTGGAAGGAGTACATAGAGACTCTATACACGGGCGATGTACTTGAGGACAATATTATGGAAATGGAAGAGGATGTAGATGAAGATGTAATGGGAGATACGATACTGTGTGAAGAGTTTGCCAAAGCACTGAAAGACCTATGCCGAAACAAGGCCCCGGGAGTACACAAAATTACATTAGATCTACTGACGACCTTGTTAGAGCCAGTCCTTACAAAACCCTACCATCTGGTGAGCAAGATGTGTGAGACAGCGAAATACCCTCAGTCTTCAATCCCAATGAAAGCAGGTGTTGACAGATGTGAAAGTTACCAAACTATCAGTTTATTAAGTCACAGCTGCAAAATACGTGGGGCATATAAGAATGATCCACAAGTCATAATTCTTCCCGACCAAGGAACCTACACGCTACCTGACGGGACATGGCCCATATCCTTCTTTAATGCAGAAAATACAACCAGACATTACAGGCCCTTGTGAATATGGAGCAGTTGTCACACTTGAACACATCGTGTGAGAATGTTCCACTACACAAAACGTTGCAGACTACGATAGTTGGTTATGGAATAGTCGATGATATAACAAGGAAAGAAGAAGTGTGGCACAAGTGGCATTTGCTGACAATGAAAATGCACACATCATGAAAAAAAAAGCGTCATTTTGGTTCCCAGAATTCCGAACCTATATAGAAAATTGGAATAGAAATCAACATAAACATTATTTCCATCGTTTTTATTTCTCATGAAACCTAAGCTTCGTATATTGTACTACTGTATAGCGAGACGTTCAGTGGTGGTGGTCCAGACTTTTGTACACACCGGTACCTCTAATACAAAGTAGCACACCCTCTTGCATTGATGCATGCCGGTATTCGTCGTGGCATACTGTCCACAAGTTCATCAGCGCACTGTTTATTCAGGTTGTCGCACTCCTCAACGGCAATTTGCCGTAGATCCCTCAGAGTGGTGATGGATCACGTCATCCATCCCTTGTTAGTCTATATCCCATACATGTTTGGTAGTGTTCATGTCTGGAGAACATGCTGTCCACTCTAATCAAGCGATTTCGTTATTCTGAAGGATGTCATTCACAAGATGTGCACGAAGGATGCGCTACTTGTAGTCCATGAAGACGAATGCCTTGTAAACATGCTGCCCATTATGGTTGCACTATTAGTCGGAGGAAGGCATTCACGTATCGTACAGCCGTTACATCGCCTTCCATGACCATGAATGCCATACGTCGGCCCCACATAATCCACCTCAAAACAGCAGGGAACCTCCACGTTCCTGTAGTCAGTGGACAATGTGTCTAAGGAGTTCAGCCTGACCAGGTAGCCTCCAAACATGACTCCGGCGATTCTCAGTTTGAAGGCTTATGCGACACACAACAGTGAAGAGAACATGATGCCAGTCTGGAGCGAACTATTCGGCAAGTTATGAGGTCCATGTGTACCGCGCTGCATGGTATCGTGTTTGCAAACATGAATCTCGCGTTGGTCGTCGTGAGAGAAGTTGTGCATCATCTAGCCTATTACGCACAGTTTGAGTTGTAACACGACGTCCTGTTGCAACACGAAAAGCATTATTTAACATGGTGGCATTGCTGTCAGGGTGCCCCCGTGCCATAATCCGTAGGTCGCGGTCGCGCACTGCGCTAGTAACCCTTCCTCGGCCTGAGCGAGGCATATCATCGACAGCTCCTGTCTCTTTGTATCTCCTGCATGTCTGAACAACATCGTTTTGTTTCACTCCGACACACCTGGACACTTCCCTTGTTGATAGCACTTCCTGGCACAAAGTAAGAATGCGGACGCGATCAAACCGCGGTATTGACCGTCTAGGCACGATGGAACTACAGACTACATGAGCCGTGTACCTCCTTCCTGGCGGAGTGACTGTATATGATTTGCTATCGGACACACTTCGTCCAACGGGAGCAGCTCATGCATGGCTGTTTACACCTTTAGGCACGTTTAGTGACCTATCTGAACAGTCAAAGTGACTATATGTGTCATACGGAATCCACAGTCAACGTCTGTGTTCAGGATTTCTGGGAACCGGAGTGATGCAAAACTTTTTTTGATGTATGTATTAGCATATGAACTGCAAGCATACACTGGCTAGAGACAACAAGGAAAAGGCCACATATGAAGACGACGAGTTGTACCATAGCAGAACATCCAACTACAGCAACTTATCACAAGGATGGAGGAGATGAGCCTCGGGGATTATTCCCTGGCAGTCACCACCCAATCTATACAACTTGGGTGGCAGTAGCAGGGTCCCTATGAAACCTGAGCTGTGCCTCAGTCTGCCAGGGGTCACTATCAAGACAAATGAAAAATCTAGCTTGGTTGTGCGACGGGTGAGAGTAGTCTAATCTAGTGTTGTGTTAATGTAGTATAGTGCTGCAAAGTGTTCTGTTGTACAGTAATGCAGTCAAAAATCACAAATTACAAAATTTTTGATGTCTCAAAGCAGCACAGTACAAAAGGCAGGTAGCATGTAACTATGGATTCCAAACTAACATACGGTTAATATCTATGTGGCAAATGGCCAAATGGTAGCCGGGAGCTGTGGCCGAGCAGTTCTAGGCTCTTGAGTCCGGAACCACGCTGCTGCTACGGTCGTAGTTTTGAATCCTGCCTCAGGCATGGATATGTGGGATGTCCTTAGATTAATTAGGTTTAAGTAGTTCTAAGTCCAAGGGATTTATGACCTCAGATGTTAAGTTCCATAGTGCTTAGAGCCATTTCTACATCTACATCTACATCCATACTCCGCAAGCCACCTGACGGTGTGTGGCGGAGGGTACCCTGAGTACCTCTATCGGTTCTCCCTTCTATTCCAGTCTCGTATTGTACGTGGAAAGAAGGATTGTCTGTATGCTTCTGTGTGGGCTCTAATCTCTCTGATTTTATCCTCATGGTCTCTTCGCGAGATATACGTAGGAGGGAGCAACATAATGCTTGACTCTTCGGTGAAGGTATGTTCTCGAAGTTTAACAAAAGCCCGTACCGAGCTACTGAGCGTCTCTCCTGCAGAGTCTTCCACTTGAGTTTATCTATCATTTCCGTAACGCTTTCGCAATTACTAAATGATCCTGTAACGAAGCGCGCTGCTCTCCGTTGGATCTTCTCTATCTCTTCTATCAACCCTACCTGGTGCGGATCACACACTGCTGAGCAGTATTCAAGCATTGGGCGAACAAGCGTACTGTAACCTACTTCCTTTGTTGTCGGATTGCATTTCCTTAGCATTCTTCCAATGAATCTCAGTCTGGCATCTGCTTTACCGACGATCAACTTTATATGATCATTCCATTTTAAATCACTCCAAATGCGTACTCCCAGATAATTTATGGAATTAACTGCTTCCAGTTGCTGATCTGCTATTTTGTAGCTAAATGATAAGGCACCTATCTTTCTATGTATTCGCATCAACTTACACTTGTCTACATTGAGATTCAATTGCCATTCCGTGCACCATGCGTCAATTCGCTGCAGATCCTCCTGCATTTCAGTACAATTTTCAATTGCTGCAACCTCTCGATACACCACAGCATCATCTGCAAAAAGCCTCAGCGAACTTCCGATGTCATCCACCAGGACATTTATGTATATTGTGTACAGCAACGGTCCTATGACACTCCCCTGCGGCACACCTGAAATCACTCTTACTTCGGAAGACTTCTCTCCATTGAGAATGACATGCTGCGTTCTGTTATCTAGGAACTCCTCAATCCAATATCACAATTGATCTGATAGTCCGTATGCTCTTACTTTGTTCATTAAACGACTGTGGGGAACTGTGTCAAACGCCTTGCGGAAGTCAAGAAACACGGCATCTACCTGTGAACCCGTGTCTAAGGCCCTCTGAGTCTCGTGGACGAATAGCGCGAGCTGGGTTTCACACGACCGTCTTTTTCGAAACCCATGCTGATTCCTACAGAGTAGATTTCTAGTCTCCAGAAAAGACATTATACTGGAACATAATACGTGTTCCAAAATTCTACAACTGATCGACGTTAGAGATATAGGTCTATAGTTCTGCACATCTTTTCGACGTCCCTTCTTGAAAACGGGGATGACCTGTGCCCTTTTCCAATCCTTTGGAACGCTTCGCTCTTCTAGAGACCTACGGTACACCGCTGCAAGAAGGGGGGCAAGTTCCTTCGCGTACTCTGTGTAAAATCGAACTGGTATTCCATCAGGACCAGTGGCCTTTCCTCTTTTGAGCGATTTTAATTGTTTCTCTATCCCTCTGTCGTCTACTTCGATATCTACCATTTTGTCAACTGTGCGACAATCTAGAGAGGGAAGCACAGTGCAGTCTTCCTCTGTGAAACAGCTTTGGAAGAAGACATTTAGTAATTCGGCCTTTAGTCTGTCATCCTCTGTTTCAGTACCATTTTGGTCACAGAGTGTCTGGACATTTTGTTTTGATCCACCTACCGCTTTGACATAGGACCCAAATTTCTTAGGATTTTCTGCCAAGTCAGTACACAGAACTTTACTTTCAAATTCATTGAAAGCCTCTCGCATAGCCCTCCTCACACTGCATTTCGCTTCGCGTAATTTTTGTTTGTCTGCAAGGCTTTGGCTATGTTTATGTTTGCTGTGAAGTTCCCTTTGCTTCCGCAGCAGTTTCCTAACTCGGATGTTGTACCACGGTGGCTCTTTCCCATCTCTTACGATCTTGCTTGGCACATACTCATCTAACGCATATTGTACCATGGTTTTGAACTTTGTCCACTGATCCTGAACACTATCTGCACTTGAGACAAAACTTTTGTGGTGAGCCATCAGGTACTCTGTAATCTGCTTTTTGTCACTTTTGCTAAACACAAAAATCTTCCTACCTTTTTTAATATTTCTATTTACGGCTGAAATCATCGATGCAGTAACCGCTTTATGATCGCTGATTCCCTGTTCTGCATTAACTGATTCAAATAGTTCGGGTCTGTTTGTCACCAGAAGGTCTAATATGTTATCGCCACGAGTCAGTTTTCTGTTTAACTGCTCAAGGTAGTTTTCAGATAAAGCACTTAAAAATATTTCACTGGATTCTTTGTCCCTGCCACCCGTTATGAACGATTGAGTCTCCCAGTCTATATCCGGCAAATTAAAATCTCCACCCAGAACTATAATATAGTGGGGAAATTTTCCAAATTTTCCTTCAGGTGCTGAGCCACAACAGCTGTTGAGCCCGGGTGCCTATAGAGACATCCAATTACCATGTCTGAGCCTGCTTTAACCGTGACCTTCACCCAAATCATTTCACAATTCGAATCTCCGTCAATTTCCTTCGATACTATTGTACTTCTTATCGCTATAAACACGCCTCCCCCTTCACTGTCCAGCCTATCTCTGCGGTATACATTCCAATCAGAGTTTAGGATTTCATTACTGTTTACGTCTGGTTTCAGCCAACTTTCTGTTCCTAGTACTCTATGGGCTTTGTGACCGTTTATTAGTGAGAGCAGTTCTGGGACCTTTCTATAGACGCTCCTGCAGTTTACTATTAGCACATTGATATTGTTATTCCTTGTTGCATTTTGCCTACTCCTGCCTTGCCGCGTCTCTGGAGGCGTCTTGTCGCGCCTAGGGAGGGAATTCTCTAACCTAAAAAAAACCCATGTGCACTCCACACGTACTCCGTTAGAAAACAGATTTGATTTTTAAACTTACTATTTACTGAATTTCATATTTCATACAGACTTTCAATTACTATTTTATGCAGATATTTAATGTAGATTATTCCAACCTACATAAGACAATGATTAGTTACACTAACACATCTGCAATTATGTTAAATTATTACGCGCAATGTTCATGTCAATACATGTGAAACATCTGGTTCACTGTTGTATTTAGGTAAAATACGAGAGAAAACACGAGATAAATCACTAAAAACACATAAATAAGTGTCCTTTTTGTACTGTATGGAGATGAGCAAGTGGTACTCAGCACTGGTGCACAGCCTACTCCTTCCTAATACCACCAACATGGCAGCAGTGGTTAACGTACACAGGCGCCATACGGTGGCGACAGCAGCGCCATATGCTCTCACATCATACCACTACATAATGTTTCACTTTCTAAACCTTCAAGCGTGTGTGTGTATATATGGTATTTACTATGGAGGGTAATTCGCATTCGGGACCCAGTATTTACTACCGCATACGAATTTTAAAACTGATTTGAACCGGAACTACACAGGCTACTTCAATTTGTTCTTAGAAACTTCTCCATCGTTGGGATCTACAGTGCCAGATCAAACTATAGCGATAGTGGACTACGTGCCATTGGTGCAAATGGTTTAAAACGCTCTAAGCACTATGGGACTTAACATCTAAGGCCATAAGTCCTCTAGAACGTAGAACTACATAGACCTAACAAACCTAAGGACATCACACACATCCATGCCCGAGACAGGATTGCGACCGTAGCAGTTGCGCGGTTCCGGGCTGAAGCGCCTAGAAGCGCTAGGCCACCGCGGGCGGCCTACGTGGCATTAAGAAAAACTTATTACCCCAATTCTTCGCAAATATGGTTGCAGCTGTTCTCGTTTATAACAGCTTATATCACATCATCATCTTCACTTCTAGATTTTCAAAGAGAGATGATTAATTAATTTTACTCAAGAGGAAAACAATAATACTGAGAATGAACATTGCAGTAAGTTATTTTGTATAGTTAGTACGATACTATTGTACTGTCAGAACAGGTCGTCGCTCTTTAGTTTGGGTACCAGCGGAATTTGTCAACAATGACATATCCTAGGTCATCAGGCGAGCAGTTGCGTAGCAACATTGCGATTCCGAATCGTATTGCGTAAACACATTGTCTGTGCTTGCGTGATTTTTGTTGTGCTATTCGTTTTGCGTCTTCTTTGTGAGAAAAGCTCATTAACTGAATATCTGAAGTGCTTTTCGTGAAAAGTCTTCCAACAGAAGAACTTCCAAAGCCAGGGTTGGGTGTGACGCAGTACGGAACCGTAAGTGAACATCGACATCTTTTCTTCTTCATCTCTTATCAAGACTAATATCCTTTGCCGTTAATGTCACTCTAAATTACTGCTGCTGAGCGCTTTAGCACACACATGAAATCCCTTGTAGTTGATTTTATTTGGATGTTTAATCACACCAGCTACATTGTAACGAAAAATGGGAAAAAAAGTTTCCAGTGATCCGACTTGAGCTTTAGCCTATGAGAGCAGTGTTGCAAAATCGTGGGCACGGTTTCGATAGCTCATGTAACCTGCTGAACTCTCTATATCCTTCAAATTCTGAAAGGTGTATATGTACATCATCAAGAGTGTTTAGGGGCTACGTGTCGGCTATATTCTGCGTCATATTACCATAATGTATCGCTTTTTATGTCCTACATGTTCTAGAGATTGCCAAGGCTCTTTATATTGTTCATAGTCGACGAGGACCAAAAAAGCGAGGTGAAAATTGATATTGTTGAAAATTTGTGCTAGGTGGTAGCAGGGACTGATATGAATATTATACTTAAAAGTCCAGATGGGCGAGATGTGCGCTACAGCGTATGGAAGGGAGATGGCATGGGATGTGGTGGGGAAGAGAGGGGTTTGGGTTCAAGATAAGTTTTTTATTTATCTTAAATAAATAGAAATGAGTTGCTTCAAGCAAAAATGTTTTTCTGTAATCAGTAAGCTACATTAAATTTGTTAGGAAAATTGTCCTATTCAGTACTCTGTAGCAGGGTGGTGGTGGTGGTGTGTAGATGGCACACACGTGAGGGAATGTAGTTGTCTGGTATTTGATCAAACTCTTCCCTCTTCGTTAGTCTGCAAACTGAAGCGCTACCGGCTAAACCGCCACATTTGACCACGGTTTTATTACGTCGCTTTCTGGCTCTCTATTTGTCCGTGTGTATCTCTCCCCCCTCCCCCCCCCCCCCCCCATCGCTCTCTATCTCTCTCTCATACACTTACAGGCACTTCGTTGCAGAATGAGAGCGTGGCATTTATTTAGCTAAAAAGGGCCTTGCCACCAAAAGGCATATGCCTAGTTTCCAATCTGTCAGCGGTGAACACCATTAAAAATTTGACTTCATTATACATTCCACAGTGGATGGTACTCTGAGGGGTCGCACAGATTCCGATCAAGTGGACGAGCATGTGTTCTCCTTTACATTGTCTGTCTGTGTATCTCTATTATTTGCCCACTTTGGTACAAAAGTACATTCACAGTGTAGGTAGCTCTGTGAAGTTGGTAACTGAGTAGTGAATGATGCGAAGTGAAGGCGACCAAACATGGGTTGGACGTAGGCAGCTGACCACGTACGAGCAACGAAATCAAAAGCGAAACAGATTGTAAACTTCAGAATGCAACATGGGGGCTGGACAAAGTAAAATGAAATCCATCTGCTACAAAGGAAAATAATATTCTGTGTATGTTCGCGCACATCACATTTTGTTCCAGTAGAATCCAAGCACAAGAAACGAGTTTCGGCTGTAAATGTTTTGACAATTTTCAAGCAATCAGTGCTTTCGTGAAATCTTTTATGTTTGCAGGAAGCTATGGAAAATATTGTAAGGATAATTTGTTTAGAATGTGTTTTAGGAAGCGCATCGGTGACGTTGATGTGTGTTCCTGAAGTTTTATTACAAGGAAATGGTGCACATACGTAAGGGAATTAAGGACTCCACTATTCATCTGTTGTGTGGCAGTGGAAATGAGTTACCGTTTATTGCTTCTAACCTCTAAATAAGTATGTTTGGATTTTGAATGTTGTTAGTTACATTAATTGTTCACTACTGTATAGTTAATATCTGTGATTACGTGTCACAGATTTTTACGTTTTTCGACCTTATGTTCAAAAGTATTCTCTATTGACTGATTATGTCTGACCTCTGGATGCACGAATAATATTCGAAATTGCCATTAATATGGCTCAAATATTTGGATGCCGTTAGTAGTAAATTTACACCTCTTTGTCCCTCGTTTCCGAATATCTGATATACGTAACTGACCTACGAATAGTGTGTAAATCCTCACGTCTCCGAGAAATTCGTATCATCACACAATATTTCACGTTCTAAACATACAAACTTGTGTACATGTTATTTAATAAGGACCTTAATGCTCTCAGGTTACGCAATATATACTGCCTCATGCGCATTACGATTTTGTTTTGAAACGCAGCTGAACCTTCTGCACGTCTGTCATTGTAATAAATGTGTCGTCTTTTAGTATTATAGTTGCCTCTTGAAATCATTGCATCTTACTTCACAGTTTCTTTCGACGATCGTCGTATTCTGACTACATCTTAATTTTATTCAGGCTTTAAGAAAGGGTCATCTGCCCATCGCAGCGTACCATAGACGCACTCAGGGCGTCGGTTTATAAATGTCAAAATTTCGTGTTAAGTGTCTGATGCAAACATATTTGGCTGAGCTGCTTTCCCAATGTTATTCAAACTTGAAAAGATGTGAATATTCGGATATGTTCGCATTCATAAGTAGTTGCCACTATCATTTCACAGTACATTAAAGTATGATTTCAGGTACTCCTGTGGCTAAAGGACAAGTTGTAATCATCGAGGAAATAATTATCTGATATGTGCAAGTCAGCTGCTTGTTTTTAAAACAAATTTATTACACAGTTCTCCAGGCACAAACGGGTAGGTGATCGAAAAATTATCGGCTTCTGCCAGCATATTAAGCTCATTTTGGGATATTTTCAATATTCTCAACATTTCTCGGCTCTGTCAGCATCTGTATAAACATTTATGTTAAATTAACAACAACCTCAGATGCAATGTTTACCTAGATTTACCTTGGTTTCAGTTGGGATAACCCAATCTTCTTCAGAATAAAAGGAACTACGATTCGTCCGTAATGGACAACGTCGAAAACTAAAAACTATATTATAGTAATACATCGTCATATTGCAATAACTTATCCGTTGTTCCCGTACTATAAAGATGTATTACTATTTATAGTTTTTAATTCTTGACGTTGTCCGTTATGGACAAGTCGTAGTTCCTTTTATTATGAAGAAGGTTGGGTTATCCCAACTAAAGTCTAGGTAAATCTAGGTAAACATTGCAATGTAGGTTGTTATTAATTAGAAATCAATATTTTCAGTAAATGCTATTCCTTTACCTCGCTTAATTATTCAACGAAAAATTTGAGGGTGTAAGTTTAAAGCTGAAACTAACGTGGTCATCAAGGAAAGTGACAAATCTCATAGCTTATAAGATATGCACATCTGAACTGCAGTTGATTTGGGAATTTGTGGGCTTGGCAGATCAGACTCATATTATACGTATGGTCAGTAAACTGTCTGGATGCAGTCGGAAGTAATCGTCGCTATTTGACGCAGGTCCCAGAGGAATTTATGAACAATGAAATGTCAGACAACATTATGTGGACAGTTGCATAGCAACTTTGCGATTTTGAATCGTGTTGCGTAAACATATTGACTGTGCTTACGTGATTTTCGTAGTGCTGTTCTTTGTGCTCTAGAGCTTCTTTTCGGTGAGACAAGTTCATTAATTGAGCTTGTCGAGAAAGGTCTTCCGCCAAAAAAACTTACAAAGCCAGCGTTGGATTGACGCAATACGGAACCGTATGTGATTAGTCACCATCTTCTCTCGGTCATCTCTTATCCACGCTAACCTTCTTTGCTGTACATGTTACTGTAATCTACTGCTGCTGAGCGCTGTAGCTCACGCCTCAGATCACTTTTATTTGGTTTTACTTTGGATGTTTAATCACACCAGCTACATTCTAACGAGAAAGACAAAAGAAATTATTTCAAATGCGACTTGAGATTCAATTTACGAGAGTACTTTGACTAAATCGTGGCCATGATTTCGGTAAGTCATGTAGCCTGCGGAGCTCTATACATTCTTTAAATTCCGGAATTTTTTTATTTTCATTTTCGAGATGATTTATTGACTTTGTGCCGACATTATTCTGCATCGTATTAGCATACTGAATCATGGTATGTCTTAAATCTGGTATTTATTATCAAGATTGTGTATATTGGTCTAGACAGGCGGACTGCTTTGAGAAAAAGTGCAATCCAGTGTTCAGTTAAGCTGCATTATAATTTCGTAAGAAAATTGTCCTGTTCAATTCTCTGGAGAAGAAATATTCTTAGTGTTGCAGCGGTTAAAAAAATCGTAGATTATTGAAAATAATAATTGGCGTTTTAAAATTAATGTTTATTGTTAAACGGAGAGGATAAAGGAACTTATTAAATGGATGTCGCTTGTCAAAGTGCAATATAACGTTGTTAAGGGATAAATTATGTTCTGGTACTGTAACAGGGTGGAGGAGTGTGGGCGGATGCTACACACGTGAGGGAACGGAGGCCGCTGGCATGTCGTCAAACTCTTCCGTCTTCGTTAGTCTGCAAACTGAAGCGCGGCCAGCCGTTTCTCCATTCTCTCTCTACCCTACTATGTCTCGAGTCATTAAACTAAAAGCCGCCACTTTTAACGATGGTTGTATTAGGTCACTTGCTGGCCGTCTATCTGTATCTCTCTCTACAGTTACAGTTACAGTGTACCGAGCTCATTGGTGGCGTTGTGAAGTTGGTAACTGAGTGGTCAATGAAGCAAAGCGAAGACGACCAAACATCTGTCGGACGTCAGTAGCCAAGAGGTAAAGAGCAACGGAAACAAAAACGAAAAACATTGCAACCTTTACAATGCAACGTAAGGGGAGGAGAGGTTCAAAAAGTTCCAACTGCTACCAAATTACATGGAAGTAAAATAATGTTCATTGTCAGCTGGCGCACATCACGTTCTGTTCCAGTAGAAATCGTGTATAAGAAACGTGTTGCTGTTATAGAAGTTTTGCCCATTTTGAAGAAATCAGGATATACCTGAGATCTTTTAGGTTTGGTGGAAACTGTGGATAATTTGTTACAGAAAGTTTTTAGACGTGCTTATGAACTCGGTGTGTCTTTCTTATTGTTTTACTGCAATAATATGGTGTAGATATGTAAGGGAATTGCTTAAGGTGTCTACTATTTACATGTCGCGTTGCAGCGGAAAGGAGTTAGGGTTTACTGCTTCTTGCCACAAAAATACGTATTTTTTTGATTCTGGTTGCTGATAATTACATTACATACGGGTACTGTTGTATGGATAATATCTTGTGATTTCGCATCCACTAATTTATAGGTTTTCTATCATCATGTCAAAAGTATGCACCATTTATTGTTTCAGTCTTACTTTTGGGTGCATGAATAGTATTCGACATTTCCGTTAATTTGTATCGAAGATCTCCCTCGTGTTATTAGTAACTCTGCACCCAATTTTAGCAAATTTCATGAACGTAACTGACCTAGGAACTGGCTGCACTGCCTCACGTCTGTAACACTTTCGTGCCATCACGTTGTAAGTGTTCAAACATGTGTGTACATGTTCTTTAATAAGGGTCTTAATTCTCTTAGGGAACCATTATTTACTACAGTATGCGCATTTTGATTCAGTTCCGGAACACAGCTTCACCTTCTGCATGCATTCCTCCATAATTAATTCACCGTCGTTTTGAATGTGTCTTCCTTGCTAACTACGGTGGCCCCTTGACACCTTCGCTTTCGTTTTTTAGTTTCTTTCGACGCTTACTCCATTCCGTCCTAATTTTATTCAAGGTCTAAAGGGACGTATCTGCATATCCTGACGACCCACAGACCAACTCAGTGCGTCGGTTTATAAATCTCAGAAATTCTTGGGAAATGTCTGATGCAATCGTATTTCGTACAACTATTAGTTCAGTGTTACTGAAACTTCACAAGACGTGACTGTTTCGTATCTGTTCATATTCACAAGTAGTTACCACTCGCATTTCACCGCATATTGAAAAAAATTATCTAAGGTATCGGTCTGTCAAAAATATATGTTGTAGTCGTGTAGGTCGACGTCTTGCTTTGAAAGCAAATTTATTACACAATTCTGTAGGCATCTGCAGGTACTGTGTGCGGCTACACACAATTATAAAGACTTCTATCAACACATTATCTTCGATTTGAAAATATATTCAAATACACATTATTCTTTTATCTTGCTTAGTAGGGAAATAATGAATCTGATTTTAAAATGTTTAATTCGATACTAATATTATCATTGATGAAGGTTACGAAGACAGATAAGCCACGTATTACCAATGGCTAGTAAAGCGCTGCGGTACAGTGAGGAGCTATCTAAGTTTTTTAGTGTGGGTCTTAGACAATTTTTTCAAAAATGAAATATCGCACAACACGAGGGGGTCGATGAGAGGCAACATTGCGATGGCGTATCGTGTGGCATAAACATATTGTATGTGATTTTGTGATTTTCGTAGTGCTATTTTTCGTACTGTAGTGCTTCTTCTTGGTGAGAAAAGGACATTGACTGAATATTTGAACTGTTTTTTGAGGACCGTCTTTAGATAGGGAAACGTTACAAGATAGCGTTTGGTGGGACACTATACGAAACAGTAAGTGACGAGCCAACATCTTGTTTCCGTCATCTCTTATCCGTAATATCATCATTTGCTGTTGACGTCGAGTGTAAACTAATGCTGCTAATCGCTGTGATCTCAAATTTGAAATCGTTCGTATCCATCTTTATTCAGATGTTTATTCGAGCAGGTGTGTTTTACCGAAGGAAACGATCCTTTCCGGTGATCAGATTTGATATTCATACTTCGAGAGTAGTTTCACAGTATTGTCGGGCATGGTTTCGGTAAATGATGTACCCCCGGAATTATTTGCATTCGGTGAATGCCGATAGTTTTTTGTTTCCATTATCAAGTGAATTTAGTGGCTAGCTAGCGACGTTGTTTTAGGACATATTAGAATACTATATCATGTTACGTACTGCATATAGTGTAGACCATAAAGGTTCTTTATTTTGTTCAGCATGATTCACCAGCAGCAAATATATGTACACAATTAATTTTTGCTGGTCTGCAACATGGGTGTATCCTGCGAGAAGAAGATGCGGCAGCTTTGCCTCCCTATGAACTAACTGATACCTTGTATCGCCAGCGAGACAGAAAAAAAAGTCAGAATAAGTTTGAAGAATCACAGTTATTGGGTGCTGTGAAGTGGCATGAATCGTGAAGTCTGTCGTTCTACAAACTATTATGAGTTGCCTACATCTCGTCCCCACGGCCCTATTTTTGCAGACGTTCTACATACACATCTGCTCTGTAGTGTAAATAAATGATATTTGATTGTGGTGTATAAGCAGCAAACGAAAAAACATGAATTTCGTTCATGTAATGGTTACATCCACGTCCAGTCGGTTTAGCTGTTGCTGAATCTTACAGCTAGTATGATCGCGGTCCATGAGACTTATTTGTCGTGGCTCTCCGTCCACAGGCAGCGTTGAACATCATTCATGCTCTCGATTCCGCTGAGGCTTGCAGACACAAGTGGTCAGTCGCGAAAAGTCGCGGAACCACGAACCCCTCAATAGATGTCCCACACAATTCGGATGATATGTCAGGAACAAAAGAGATTCAAGTGCCTCGACATACGACATGGGAGGTTCGCCAGTAGCTATTTAGCATTTTATTTAACAGCGAGTACAGTTGCATGCGCTTTTTTGCTTTAGAAGAGAACTATCCTGTCTTGACAGTATATTTTAGGGTAAGGCAACGGTTAAAGAAGATGAAAGAATTTAATTAGAGATGCTATAATGTTCGTAGATTATGAAAATGCTTTTGAGAAATACAATAGACGAGTGATACGTTACATCCTGCAAACAAAGGTTACCCGGTTCGTCTAATCAACTCTTTTGAGCTGTTACAAATGGCCAAAAATTATGATGGAGAATAAAGAACTTGTGTAAATAAACAACAATAAAACAGAATTAGACAAGTATGTAACCTGTCTCCAGCTCTTTTCAACTTCTACGTGGGTGACCTAGTCAGTGCTTGGAAAGGCATCAGCTGCGGCATAAAGATCCACAGGGAGAAATGTTTTAATACTCTGCTATAAGCAGATGCTCAAATGACGAGAGTTCAGTAATGAAATTAAAAACTACGGTCCTAAATTAAACGCAAAATAATTTGTGCAGGCTAAATGAGATTTTTCCGTAGTGTTATAGCGTGAATCTGGAAATAGTGCCTTATATGTAGAGATAAAGAATAAATTAGAAGTTGATTTAGTGTGTAAAAAAAAAGACCTTAACAGCAAAAGATGGCGGGGTTATATTTCAGTACTGTTTATCTTAGCCTGCTGTAGTAAGTTGACAGCATTCCAGCTTCCAGTGATGCTGAAGTCGACTGTTAAGCACTGATTAGTAATCTCAGCTTGGGCTTTCTGGGGTAGGGATTCTGAGGGTATTAGATTAGGAAATGGCACACTTAAAGTAGTAAAGAAGTTTTGCTATTTGGGGAGCAAAATAACTGATGATGGTCGAAGTAGAGAGGATATAAAATGTAGACTGGCAACGGCAAGGAAAGCGTTTCTGAAGAAGAGAAGTTTGTTAACATCGAATATAGATTTAAGTGTCAGGAAGTCGTTTCTGAAAGTATTTGTATGTAGTGTAGCCATGTATGGAAGTGAAACATGGACTACAACTAGTTTGGACAAGAAGAGAATAGAAGCTTTCGAAATGTGGTGCTACAGGAGAGAAGTTTGCGGCACAACTTGACTAGAAGAAGGGATAGGTTGGTAGGACATGTCCTGTTGCATCAAGGGATCACAAATTTAGCATTGGAGGGCAGCGTGGAGGTTAAAAATCGTAGAGGGAGACAGAGAGATGAATTCACCAAGCAGATTCAGAAGGATGTAGGTTGCAGTAGGTATTGGGAGATGAGGAAGCTTGCACAGGATAGAGTTGCATGGAGAGCTGCATCAAACCTGTCTCCGGATGAAGGCAACAACAACAACATCATACTTGCCAAGTTCCTTGTCGCAGTGGGTCCTGTCAGATCCCCGAAGTTTACTGCTGTCGAACTGGTCCAACACTTGGATCGGTGGCCACCCGGTATGCAGAGCGCAGTTGGCAAACGGGGTGCACTCAGCCCTTGTGAGGCAAGCTGAGGAGATACTTGATTGAGAAGGAGCGGCTCGCCGGCCACAGTGGTCGAGTGGTTCTAGGTGGTAGAGTCTGGAAGCGCAAGACCGCCACGGTCGCAACTTCGAATCCTGCCTCGGGCATGGCCGTGTGTGATGTCCTTAGTTTAGTTAGGTTTAAGTAGTTCTAAGTTCTAGGGGACTGATAACCTCATAAGTTAAGTCCCATAGTGCTCAGTGCCACTTGAACAAAGCAGCGACTCCGGTCTAGTAAACTGTCATACGTCCGAGAGAGCGGTGTGCTGACCACATGCCCCTCCATATCCGCTTCTAGCGACGCCTGTCGGCTGAGTATGACACGGCGGCCGGTCGGTAACTTGGTGCTTCCTGGCCTGTTCGGATGGAGTTTAGTTTTTAGACTCCTATACTTGAGTTAAGACGCGTTTATCAACTTACTGAGGATCTGTATGTTGCGTTGAGCTCGTTTCATGGTTTCTTAGGATTTACCTTTAACATTACATCACCAGAAAAGCACCACTTTCAAGCACGTTCCTGTTAGATCGCTTCCTTGTCTGTGAACCTCTTCGGTACAGGTTCCACAATTGATTCTAAATCAACTTAAAGGAGACGTAGAGTCTTCAAACTTCCAGCATTGTTCAGACATACCTGGTAAAGCAATATTAGCTCACTATCTTGTCTGGCGTGTTGCGGAGGGTACTTTATATACCACTGCCATCTGATCCTTTTTCTGACCCAGTCGCGAATGGTCCGAGGGAACGGTAGGTGGTAATCCACCGTGGGAGGTCAGATGTATCCACTTTTTTTCCCACACGGTCATATCCTTAGGTAAACGTAGGAGAAAGCAACAGGTTTTGCAAGTAAGGTGAACATAAACTACAATAATCCTGAAATATATCATAGACTCCGTTTAAATTTCACCAAAATGTAATTTTAACTCTTTTAAAGCCATATAGAGCGCAAATAACTCAATGCTACCTCACGCAACTATTCCTTCTAGTCGATAGATCAAGCTATCCGATACATGCTTTACATTCGTCCGTTTACCACAAGTACCTTGTCCTCTTTTGGCGCAATTTATGGGCAAATTGGTGGTACACTCTTTGCATGTGGAAGTGGCTTTAATATGGCAGGGCAAAGAATTTGTGGAAATTTGTACAGAGAGCCAAATAAGTAGGGCAACAGTAACTAATGAGAACCGTTATTTGTGAAGAACAGTGAAGAACGTGAAGAACAGAGAAAGAAACGGAAAAGAAAAAGGAAAACGTACAGCGTTGGTAACTATAAAGCTGTGTTCTGTCCCATGAAATCATGCGTACTGTTCGTACATTGTTCTAAAATGCAATGCGAAACCCCCCCCCCCCCACTCTATACATCACGTATCAGAATACTAGTTCGAAAACTGTGTACCTGTTTTAATTGGCACTGTAAGTCCCCACAACCCGACAAGGCTTCAATCATCGATTTGGTTCTTAGAACATGTTCGGTCTACATGTATTATTGTACTAACTGAAACCGTTAATTTGGTCAGAATTTGTAAATCATTCATGAACTAATATTTAAATTTCCTAAAAACACTCCATTATCAGACATTTCGACGTTTCGTAGGTTCCACCTACTAGAAAACTGATTAGTAAAATATCTTCGTAGAGACCTCTCCCTGTTCTCATTCCAATCTTTCTGACCGTCCAACAGTCAATAATGGACACGCTGTAATTCCGTGTGATCAGTACGTGACGTGATATCTATTTTTTTCTTCGCAGATGCTCCGGAGGCTTTTGGGCGTGTTCTGCCTCCGGTCTCGGCGGGAGGCAGAGGAAGACTTTTACGGAGACCTGATAGACGTCGATTTAATTGGAAAGCCAGAGGTGAGGACCACCGAGATTTATTGGAAAAACAGTAATGACTTCTAAGTTCACCCACGTTTACTAAGATAATTACTTGAGACCTCTGATTACTGCAAGACCTTCTGGATTTAGTAAATCTATCTTAGCTACTCTTAGTTGTAAATAGGTCATCATAGAATAACAACTATTCCTTTGTGCCTTCGTTAAACTTGCTTGTAGCGCTAATAAAACGAAATATCCTTCGGCTTTCTATACGAGTACATCCGTTTCATAGGAACTCTGTTGCCACTGGCCCGCTCAAAATAGTACTTTGTACAAGAAGAATGTACTTTAAATAAAAAAGGAGGTTACGCAGGACATTAATAGTCAGAAATCACTTAAGTTTCTGAGATTTAATATTAGATGGAACTATTCGAAATCACAAGAGCTGCACAAGAATTTACGGAATGTGGAGAAATGTATTCATAAACTGGTTTCTGTTGGTTTCAAAATAGGTAACAACGTAGTTTACACTACGTGCAACTCCTGCTAGTACAGCATTTATCACTATTGTAGATTCACTCTAACTTCTGATAAAACTAATGCAAGAACTGTATCAGATCTCACTTGTGCATGATGATGATTCGTTAACTGATACTTGGACCAACTGAGTAGGCGATGATTTTAGGTCCGGCTTAGCCACTTGCAGGTTTCCAAGTCGACTGTTGTAACTGAATGTGCGTACACATCCTCGGAGAATATCTGTCGCAGTCGGAGACGAAATGTCATTAGAGAGTTTTGTACACCGACTAGGGACTATCAGCACGGATGATTTAAGCGAAGATAATTTAAAAGCAGTTTGCTTCAATCCCTATTCTAAGTACAACATATTAACGATCCAGACCCAAGGTAAAATACTGTCGTATTGTTACCATATGACCGTCTGGAAAACAATCCAAGTATGTGCTACCAAAGCTAAGACCTTCCTGTCTAACTGATAAATGTTGCAAGGCGGCTGAATTTAATACACTAACAGGAGAGTAATTTAACTTATGGTGCGAGTAAACGCCCACAAAATATTAGATGTTACATAAAAGATAGAAAATAAAACTGAAAATCAACAAATGGATGAATTGTGACCTTGGAAACAAATCTCCCACAGAGGATGAGCGCCGCGCGTTGGCGGCTGCGCTCAGACGTGGACGAGTTGGTTCTGCTGGCAGCGCAGGCGGAGAAGTCCCGGCCACCGCCTGCTGCCATTGATGTAGCCTGCGGTAAAGTCATCGGGAAGGTAAGGCGGCACTAAAGTCACAACTTCATTGATAACTCGCTGCTAAGGGTTAAGTTAGATTACATACAACGTACCCTTTTCTCAGACCAATATAAATTTCACAAGTATAGTTAATACTGGAAGATAATAATTATGATCCTTGTCACCGTTAATGATTTCCCCTGAACACACTTCCCTTTCTTTCGATCACACACAATAATAGAAAGATGTTCTCTCTTAATGTACACTTTGTCCATACGAGTCACACTATACAATTATTGGTACTGTAGTTGCGTAAAGGAAGTCTTATGAATTTTAAAGGGAAGAATTGCTTTTGTGTGCAGGTGAACGATGGCTGGATGGTTGTTACGACTGCCGAGATCCATGAGCCACCTGTGGTGGAGTGTGACGAGGACATCCCGCCGATCCCTCGCCGCCGGAGAGGGTGTCGGAGGTGCTGGGCGGAGAGAGTCGGGGAGAAGACCGTTGTGCGCCCACCTGGGGGCCGGGCACACCGCCTCACTACCCACTAAACGTATTCATGACGAGGACATCCCACCAGTTCCTCCTCGTCAGTGTGGGTGTTGGAGGTGCTAGGTGAAAAAAAGTCAGTGCAAGAACTGTTGTGCGGGTACAAAATGGACAGGGATAATGACTCACTAACCAATAGACATGTTCGTGAGGAACTGATTACATTGGATATCCCAACAATGCCTCAACGTTGGGGATGTGTTACAGATACTGGCCAGAGAATGTCACGGCTAAGACTCTTGGGTGACTGCAAATTGGGTGGTGACAACAGCTTTTCTACAAGCCAGTGAACATGTTCATGAGGAACTTAGAACAGTGTATGAGGAGGGCAAATCACCGATGCCTCATTATTGGACAGGGTGTTCGTGCTGCTGGATGGAGATTGTCATGACTGGGACTCTTGCATAACTGCAAAGTGGATTGGGATATCGGCTCACTAGCCAGTGAACATATTTATGTGGAACCAAGTACACTGGCTCAGAAGGACATCCCATTGATGCCATGTCATCAGTGACAGTGCTGGTGGTTCGGGCAGATAAAATCAAGACTGAATCTCTTGTTTGTCTGAAAAGTGAATGGGGACACCGACCCACAGATATTTAAAGTGAATGTATTATTAAATGAATAGATAAAATGAAACTTTAAAAGCATCCATGTAAAAGAATGTTAATGAAGCTTTAATATCATTGAACTCCATTTAAACAAGTAATGAAATAAAATTAATAATATCTATCAAAGATGTACGATTATTTCTCTCTCTTTACATGTATGACTGCATTTAGACAAATATTTGAGAATGTTATCTTTTTTGATGCCCATCACCCACAGAAATATTATACACAGACTGCCATAACTTTCAGTACACAGATTATCCTTCTTCATCATTACAAATGACACATAATAGTGAGTTCATTTGGCTTACGACCAACTAACAAACAAATTACACACGTAGTGCATTTTACCTGTCTGCATTGCTGCATAGTGCAGTTGTATTTTTACCTAACGGAAATGAAACAGCCATATAACATTATAACATAGCTGTGAGTGAAAGCGCGTCATTCGCTTGAATGAAAAGAAGTGAAAACAGAGGACGATCAAACTGAACATCCATTGATACTTGCGAGGAACTAAAGCGGGCAACGATTTGCTTAAAACTCCATTGCTCTCCTCTCAACTGCAGGGATTTGATTCTACACACCAATAAAATTTATATTCCATACAAGTATCTAAGATAGTTTCTGATATTACAGGGTGCCTAAGGGTTACAGGAGTCACATTTTTTAATCAATCATCAGTAAATGTAGTTTCTGGTTTGGAAGTGTCGAGCGCAACTTCTAGTGTTACTCAATAAGGACAATATTCACACACACCATATTCTGTCACGAGAAGAGTTGACGTACACAGAAACGATCCTACAGACACATAAGTAACACCACTTCTCTACGTGGCGTAATTTAATTTGTGTATGTAGATGAATTAATAAATACACACAAAGTATAAGCTAATTATGTACAGAAAAAAATAGTAATGTATTAGGAGTATCCCAAGGCCACCGGCCTTATCATTATGCTTAACTGCTCAACTTTACTGTTTGCACAGCATGGATACAAATGTTGCGAGTGGGCCAGACCACAATGAAGAGCATTCGCCGGTGACAACACCAACGCTATTTTATTCAGTAAAACATTAACACAAATTCTTCTCCCCTTACTCTTACGAAAAAACTAAATTTTTACCAAATTCTTAACAAGAAAAAGTTTCCCATATTAGCTAAACCTGTCTTTTGTTTATAATACTTTGGCAGTGATCGAAAATAACCTTTTTTTTTACACTTGAAAATCATTAAAGCTACTAAAATTCACCGTAAACTAGAAGTAAACACACAACAAATGGGTTACGCCCGTCGGTGACGTATGTTTAGAATAAGACGAAGCTATATGAATAAAATTGAGACCTCGCTTATGCGGTGATAATGGAACAGACAGCATCGGTGGTGCAGCGCTGCCATCCACAACCGTACTGGTAGATGGGCAGATCCCATACAAGGTCAACTACAACAGACGCAAAACTAATCTTAAGAACTTATAACAGTGCACTCCATTTACAGCAAAGTAAGGGCAAATTCTGGTACATAACAAATTGTAAGGCAAAATATATTGATAAAACCATATGCCCAATGACTACACACGATTATAAGCAAACTATCTGCAGGCGCAACTCAGAATTGCAATGGGTTATTCAGTCCTCTGCAACACCAAAATTACAGTAACACCAGAATTACAGTAAAAGGCGAGAAGACAAGTCATCAACGCTCCAAAATTATTTTACCAGATGAATGAACATAATGACGGCCTTGAAAATAGTAGCTTTTTTAAAAATGAATCTCCATATTTTTATTGGGAGACCAAACAAACTTTAAATGCCCAAAAAAGATGTACTAAAGCTGGTCCAGAATAACTTCAATGAAAAGGGTAGCTATCCTTAAGATAAACTGCACTGCTTTTAAATAGGAGACACGACAGAATTTCAATCTCCAGAAGTTGTTCGTCAGCAGTTGGCGATAATAACTTAAATGAAAAGAGCAGGACTTATTAAAAAATCTTCACCAATGAAATGAGCAGCAGTTATTTTGGAATGAACCGTACAGGCAACCAGTACAGCGATACAGTTGAGGGGTACCTGGCTGGACTACCACAATGATAGGGAGAAAAGCACGAAGTTTATCTTAACAAGCTCACCGAAATACATCATGAATTAATAGGGAAGGGCACAGAAGGTATCATCAAACTTGGATTATTCAAATTTATGGAGTTTACTATCACCCCAAAAGTGGCCAAAACGACGTCCTTGTACATAACAGGACCCTAGCCGCCGATAAAGAGTTTAATACGTCAGGGCTGAAAGGCGGTAGATGAATTACCTCAAGAGGAGAAATTTTGAGAGTGTTGGAACGTTGTGAGGAATTTGCGAATGCATTAACGTTCCACAACAGTGATACTGCAGTTGACGTATTTGTTGACTATTGGTTTGTTCTGTAAGAGTGTGGCTGATGTAGTAGTGATTCCGTTAATGTTGGATGACTTAGAGATTCAGGTTTTGTTAATGGTCACGATTTAGGGCAGAACTGGCGGTTTTCTGACGTGATGACTAATAAACTCGGTGTCACCACCAGGATTCAGTATAACATCGGTTTGATGGACGATATTCTGGTTTGCTAACGTCCATAACTGTTGCGCCACCCAAAATGAAAATTTTGTGACAGCTGATTAATGAGAGGCATCGAGTCGGCCTGATACGGGTTTTCACCTCTCCGTATGCGTCGTCCACGTTTCAGGCACCGAAGGGTCAAGCCGGTAGTTAGCGATCGGTAGTTGATTATACAATTCCTAACCAAAAAGCCGTCTTAAAATCTGTACCGCTCCCGGACTTCCGTACCTTTTCTATTCCTTTTGCAGGGGGCACAGTATACTACCGTCCTGAATTTGAACAAGGCGTTCCAGAAGATTTCTCTCA
This sequence comes from Schistocerca gregaria, assembly GCF_023897955.1. Classification (NCBI taxonomy): domain Eukaryota; kingdom Metazoa; phylum Arthropoda; class Insecta; order Orthoptera; family Acrididae; genus Schistocerca; species Schistocerca gregaria. Next base: position 413,308,817 of record NC_064925.1, on the reverse strand, counting down.
TTGAGGACTGTAAACGTGCTACAGGTTTTTACACCGTTTGGAAGCTGTACCAGTTCGGTAGTGTTCCTTTCAGTTTATACATCGAAGCGGCAGTACTATCATTTCTCTTAGACTCTGTTTGGGGTGACGCGTGATTCAAATCAGTGTGCAGCAAAGTCCTTATTAGCCTGCAGGAAGTGGGTTTGACCGTTAAACCATCCATGGTAAATCTGGAACTAAGGGAGCTTCCCTTTTTAGGACTTTGGTCTCACCTAGTGTTGTTAAAATATATCAGAGAAAGAGACAAGATCTTTAGAGAAGAAGGAAATACCTCTCTTTATCCGTATCTCACATTTTTTTATAAACTGTGCTTCGAATTTTGTCCAATTTGCAGCCAGAGTAAATGGCTTGAGGAAGAAAGGGTTGAGTCTCCAGATGGGGGAAACCCAGCACGCGGTCTTTGAGACAATTATAGTATCTTTGAGTATTCTGCATGTTTTGGATGTTACGGATTATGAACGATCCTTCATTGTCCAAACGTGTGCTTCTAATTGTAGCGTCGTTGCTGTCGTTGCACAAAAAAACGATGGAGTGCGATCGTTTAGCTTATGGTTCCAGAGCCATGTCCCACACGTAACTGAGGTACTCCGTGTGAGTGGGAAGTCTTCTTGGTTTTGGCCTTCCAAAAGTTCAAGTTCCACTTGGATCTTTGCCATTTGTCCTCGGAACAGACCGTCAGGCTTTGATTTGGGTGGTCGCAAGATCCAGGAAGACAGGACCAATCGCGAGGTGGGCTGTGTATGTTTACACCTTTCGTTTCCTTGTCAGGCACATCCAGGGAGCAAATAATCTGGTAACAGATTCATTTAGCCGTATGTTCCAGGAGCATGCAACGGAATAACGGCTGTAACATGATTCACTGGACTCCAAATGGGTTTCAATCGTGTTTTCTGAGGTACATGAGCTCTTTGGGAAGTTGCTGGACAAATTAGAGGCAGGAACCATAGAATCAGGGGATGAGACAAAATCCTGATACTGGGAAAGGTGTCAGGTAATGAACTGAGAAAAGAAGTATATGTTTTAAGTCTAAGAGCGTTTACCGTGATTTATTTTCAAAGAATATTCTTAAGAATTTATTTTATTTACTAGCGATTCATCAAGAACATTAGCACCCGCATCTCGTGGTCGTGCGGTAGCGTTCTCGCTTCCCACGTAACGGGTTCCCGCGTTTGTATTCCCGGCTGGGGCAGGGATTTTCTCTGCCCCGTGATGGCTGCGTGTTTTGTGCTCTCCTTAGGTTAGTTAGGTTTAAGTAGTTCGATTTTAACTTGTAAGGTGAAAGGGTGGCGACTTTATATACTAAAATGATCATTTAAATAAGAGCCCATGATATGCAATCTTATACAGAATTCTACAAGTTTGGCCAGACCATAGTTAAGATGCTCTACAGTACACAGATACCGCCTCTTAAGATCATAGGCAATAATATCAAAGTTTCCAAAGATCGAAACATATTTCAGATATTAGACCGTTTCACTCCAACCAATAAATTCGTTAACACACCAAATCCGACAAACATGACAGAGGTAGTTGCTAAAGTACGGTAGATTGATAGGGAGAGTACCACCCCCAAAGCAAACGACTGGTGAATTCACCAAGAAAACATGTAGAATGCAACAAAAGTAAACCAAACAACATGTCACCAATCACTTAACTTTTAATAAACGGCGATTTCTCGAGAAGACCTGGCGCAGCACCCCCAAATCGCTCTCCATAACCGTCCCCTGCCAGTCGCTTCAACGGACGCAGGAAGGCGCGCCGATCTCCCGTCTCACGGCGTCGCAGCTCACACCGACCAGACTCATGTCGTGGGTTGACTCCTGTTGCTCTCGTGTCGACCGCGAAGTCACTACACCGCGCTATAAGCCGCGGCCCATTGGGCTCACGTGGCGACCTCACATGCGCCGACGCTCCAGACCGACAAGTCGTCTTGTGTCTCAGTGTGCGACCGACCAACCAATCATTCCAACCGCCAATGACCATTGCCTGAGCAAACTCGAGCAGACTGCCGGTCTAACGCGCAGACTCAGATGCAGCAAATAATCCCCGACCGGGCGACCACTCGCTGAGTTCTCTTACTGCCTAACAAATGCGGACGAGAGACTGACCCAGGATGACCAAATGGCGAGTTCATAGCGCCCCTTAAATTCATGTGAAGAGGCAACTTTTCCCCTTTCCCAGCAGAGGGAGACACCAAAGCTGCGATTGCCACAGCGGCGCCACCGCCGCCACAAACGGAGGGCGACTGTTTCACGCTACGCGCTGCAGCGCGCTCTTTAAAACAGCAATTTTTACCCCGGCTCAGAGCGACAGACCCTTTAAGATCTGTTCACCAGAGTAACAAGTGTTGGCCATTTTTAAGTATTTTGACACATCCCTTATTGCCCATCATTTGCAAGTGAATAAAACGGCTATGAAAGCTAAACATTATCTGTCTGGTCCACAACGAATACAGATTTTCGTAAATTAGTGGGTAAGTGTGAAGATTGCAAATGCGTCAAGCCCAAAAACAGTTCTACAGAAGGCTTACTTCAGTCCACGCGAGGAAGTGATCCCATGGACATAAATGTTCATTGATTATGTCGCACCAGTCACATGGCAAAGGGTTAGGGGCGGCCCGCAACGAATTCCACACCTGTGCTAACATCTTCATCTCAGAGTAGTATATCCAGCCTAAGTCATCCGTTATTTGCTGGATGTATTATAATGTATGGCTTCCCCTACAACTCCCTCTGGTACTATGGAAGCATTTCTTTGATATCCTAACAGATGCCCTATCATCCCGTCTCTTCCCCTTGTCAATGTTTTCCACGTATTTTGTTCCTCACCGATTCTGCGTAGAACCTTCTCATTCCTTACCTGAGCAATTCATATAATTTTCAACATTCGTCTGAAGCAATACATCTCAGATTCTTTGATTCTATTCTGCTGTGACTTTCCGTAGTCCATGTATCAATGCCATACAATTCTGTGCTCCATACGTACAGTTTCAGAAATTTCTACATCAAACTAAGGCCTATGTTTGACACTAGTGGACTTCTCTTGGCCAGGAATGCCATTTTTTCCATTGCTAGTCTGTTTTTGACGTCCTTGCTCCGTTCATCATTGGTTATTTTTCTGCCTAGATAGCAGAATTTCTTAGCTTCATCTACTTCGTGAGCATCAACGTTGATGTTATGTTTCTCGCTATTATCATTTCTGCTACCTCTCATCGCTTTCGTCTTTCTTGGATATACTCTCTGTTCAGATCCTGTACTCAATAGATAGTTCATACCGTTTAGCATATCATGCAATCCTTCTTTACTTTCAATCAGGATAGCAATGTCATAAACGGATCGTATCACAGAAATTTAACTCAACTCCTGAAGATTTCCTTTATTTCCATCATTGCTTCTTCGATGTACAGATTGAACAGTAGGGCGGAAAGTCTACGTCCCTGCCTTACACCCTTTTTATTCCGGCCGCTTCGCTCATAGTCACCCACTCTTATTATCCCCTCTGGGCTTTTGTACGTATAAAATATTACCCGTCTCTCTCTAAAGCTTACCCCTATTTTTCTTTAGTCTTGCTTCCAATATCAACTGCAGTCTCAGAATTGCCTCACTGGTGGTTTTACCTTTTCTAAAGCTAAACTGATCGTCATCTAATACATCCCACAAATTTCTTTTCATTTCTTCTGTATATATAAGTCTAGTCACCAACCCAGGTGCGTGACCTGTAAAGCTGACTGTGCGATAATTCTGGTTCCTCTCTGCTCTTGCACTCTTCGGAGTTGTGTGAATCATATTTTTCCGAAAATCAGGTCGTATGTCACGAGATTCTACTAAACACCCATGACTTACAGATACCCTTCAAAATCATGTCTGAGTTACGGAGGCTCGGATAGATCTCTCAATCGCGATAGTCATGCGGAATCTTCGACGGTTTTCTGTGCCAGGCCTCTTGACAAGCATTTGGTGAGGCAACTGCAGATTGTTAGGGAAAGCGGAAACACCGGCTGAGGCTCTCGCGCGGCCTATCGCCTTTCAGTCCTGACATATTGAATCCGAGAGTGGTATTTTGGTCAGAGCAACGTTCTTGTATAGATCAAGTCTACATCCGTAGAGATAGAGTTTAATATGTTTTAACTGAACGCACTCACCTTTCATTTTAATTTGAGAAACTTGCAGCTTGATATCTTTGCCCGTGACGATATTGTGTAGCAAGGGGCTGAGAGGGTTGAGCATCTGGATGTTCTAGCTTGGACCCACAAAGCGAGAGACCAACTTAGAAAATTTGGCTACTTCACCCTAGCCTTGGCCACAAAATTGGAAATAAAATCATGAACACCAACCCTCACCCTGCATACATGGTGACCCTTATTATAGCACTGTGCCTACCTCCAATGTGTGAGCCCAGTATTCTTTCTCCTTGTTTTCCATTGCTGCTGTATGACCTCAGAAGTGACTTTGCCCGGTGAAAGATCGTTCAAATAACGTAATGTAGACAGTGGAGAATTCAGAGTGTATCTCCACGTCAAGCAGAGGGGTGTTGCCTTACGTATCTCGTGAAGACCCGTATCAAAGGCTGAGTTGAACCTTGGAATAGAAAAAGTCCACTAGTGCTGAGATTCTGTGTCATACATGATCAGTCCAGTTTTTAACTTACTGTTCATTGTTTCGACAATCGAACGCCGAGGGCAGTACGGTAGGGTGATGAACAGAAACGCTTAAATTGGCTGGACAGAAAGGTTCAGTACTGTCACCAACCATTGTCTGCAGGAGGGCAAAAAGTGGAGAATAGTCTAGACAACTGGCGTATGGTGAAGGCAGTAGTCTTTTGACTGCATGGAACCATCTTTATACACCAGGTAATAGTGTCCCTGTAGTCTAGGTGTAGCGCGCTTGTGTAGTAATCGAAACGTTCTCGGCTCCCTGTGTGAAACCCGCAACGGGTTAAATTTTCATTAATAATAAATATTGGCGGCCGAAGACTTTCGGGGTAAGAAGTCCCCATCATTATTCCAACGGCCTTGTTGAAGAGGGCGGAGGAGCGAACGGAGGTTTATAAATCCACTTCTCCTCGGGATGGGAAACACCCCTAAAGGAGGAAGAATCAGCAGTGGCCAATGGCATGTGGATGCGAAAGGCAATGGAAACCATTGCATCAGATCACGTAACGCTTATCCAGAGGCCATTTGGCCTGTAACTGAACAAGTGTCTTGATGATCTCTTCGTTGAAAAAAGTTTCGGGAACAGTCCCCCCTCTCCGATCTCCAGGAGGGTGCTGCCAGCACTAGGTGACCATGAGAAAAAGATTGAATACTCAGATAAGGGATAAAGTTTTCGAGTCATGGCGTGGAATGTCAGAAGCTTGTTCATAGTAGGGATGGTAGAAAGTTTAAAAAGAGAAATGCAAAGGCTTAATCTACACACAGTTAGGGTCATTGTTGTGTTCTGGAAAGAAGTCTTGCACTTGTGGTCATATGAGTGTAGGGTAGTATCAAGAACAGCAAAAAATGGTTTAAAGGGAGAAGGATTCGGTATAAATAGGAAGGTAGGGGAGATAGACTGTTACTGTGATATAGTACTTCCTATCACCATCGACAGCAAACCAACACCGACAACGATAGTTCGGATATACATGCCAACGTTGCATACTGAAGATGAAGAGATAGAGAAAGTGTATGATGATATTCAAAGTGTAATACAGTACATAAATGGAGATGAAAATCTAATAGTCATGCGGGACTGCAATGCAGTTGTAGGGGAAGGAGTAGAAGAAAAGGGTACAGGAGAATATGAGCCTTGGTCAAGAATGAGAAAGGAGAAAGTTCAATGGAGTTCTGTAACAAATTTCGCCTAGTAGTTAGCGAATACTCTGTTCAATAATCACAAGAGAAAGAGGTACATTTGGAAAAAGGCGGGTGGTACCGGAAGATTTAAGTTAGATTACTTCATGGTATGACAGAGATTCCGAAATGGATTGTAAGCCATACCCAGGATCAGATATAGACTCTGATCACAATGTAGCAGATACGAAGAGTAGGCTGAAGTTCAAGAGATTAGTCACGAAGAAACAACATGCAATGAAATGGGATACGGAAGTACTAAGAAATGACGAGATACGCTTGAAGTTCTCTAAGGCTATAGATTCAGCAATAAATAATCACACAGTAGGCAGTACACTTGAAGAGGAATGGTCATCTCTGAAACTGGAAACAAATAGGTACAAACACGGTAACTGAGAACAAATGATGGCTAAGAAGGAAATACTTTAGCTGATCGATGAAAGAAGAAACTATAAAAGTGTTTAGGGAATGGCAGGTATACAAAGCTACAAATGGCTGAGGAATTAAATAAATAGGAAGTGCAGAGAACATAAGACAAAACTGCTGCATGAAAAACGTGAAGAAATCGGAAAATAAATGACTATCAGAAGGACTGACCCAGCATACAGGATAGTCAAAACAACCTTCGCTGACATTAAAAGCAATGGTGGTAACATTAAGTGTGCACCGGGAACTCCACTGTTAAATGCAGAGGAGAGAGCAGTTGGGTGGAAGGAGTACATTGAAGGCCCTTACCGACTCGGAAGATTTGCCTGACGTAATAGAAGACGAAACAGGAGTCGATTTAGAAGAGATAGGGGAAGCAGAACTAGAATCAGAAGGGCTCAGGAAAACTTAAGATCGAATAAGGCAGGAAGGATAGATAACTTTCTATTAGAATTTCTATGATCTTTGGGGGAAGTTGCAACGAAAATACTGTTCACGTTGTGTTTAGTAGAGTTTGTCGACATACGACCTGACTTCGGAAAAATATGATCCATACAAACTCCGAAGACTGCAAGAGCTGAGAGGTGCCAGAATTATCGCACATTCAGCTTTACAGCTCACGCATCCAAATTGGTGACAAGAATAATATACAGAAGGAACGAAAAGATAATTTGTGGATGTTTCAGATGATTACCAGTTTAGCGTTAGGAAAGGTAAAAGCACCAGAGAGGCAATTCTGAGACTACAGTTGATAATGGAAGCAAGACTAAAGAAAAACAAAGAAATGTTCATAGAATTTGTCGAGTTGGAGAAAGCATTCGACAATGTAATATGGTGCAGGTTTTTCGAAATTCTGAGAACAATAGGGATGAGCTATGGGGAGGGACGGGTAATATTTCATATGTACAAAAGCCCAGATGGAATAATTAGAGTGGGTGACTAAGAGCGAAGCGGCCGGAATAAAAAGGGTGTAATGTAGGGACGTAGACTTTCCGCCCTACTGTTCAATCTGTACATCCATGAACAAGATCGGTGCTCATGTTGATGGTGTCCATTATAATGAGGTATCTGTTAACTTGAAGGGTGGGGAGTCGGTAACTGGATATACATGAAATAAAAACCTTTAATGTTTAAATGAAATGGTTGCTCGATCTGTATTTTTTCGATAGTTGCGTAATGGATAGCAGTAGGACGTAAAAATGAAAGTTTTGCGAGAGAATACGTGCTCTGGTAAAAATATCACACTTATTGAAGACACAACGGAACAAGCTAATAAACTAAACGATTAACCAATGGGTGATTAAATGATGACTAACTGAAATCCTCTGCTGCCGCCAGGTGTTGTTGATATACCTCGATATAGACAGCTGACAATGTTTTCCCCGACCGGGACTCTATCCCGGAATCTCTTGCTTACATGGCACACGCTCTATTCATCTGAGCCACCGTGGACACATATGAATAGTTCGACTGCTGCGACGTATCCCGTACACGCTTCCCGTGAGACACTCATTCCAACTGTCCACAATTCTACATACGTAATGTACCTTATAGACATTTGCCCATTCACTGGTTACTCGCGCACGCTTTGGCGATTCCCGTAAGAGTTTGGGCAACCTGTGCGCAATCGCACAGACGAAGGTCAGTGGCTACGTAGCCTTTACTAGTAAAACAGCACGCTCCTAATCAAAATTTCCACTCACCTCGCGTCTTGTGTCAACACTGGCGCAGATTTCTCGAAAGCACAACAGCAAACGGGAAGCAGGCAGCAGCTAATCTAGATTTCTGTTTCAAAATGAAATTTCCAAACAATATTCAAACTGTTGCTTATCTCATGGTGGAATGTGGATAATGATTTACTAAGTGTACAATGATGAGAGAGAATTTATATAAAAATATAACAACTTAATCAATTGAAATCTTGACGTATGAGTCAAACTTCTTGTGTTACAAAAAATTATTATGAAAAATTTATATTTCTTTCACTTTTCAATGAATACATCATATTCATTATAGCTGTCCTCCTGTTGCAGCTAAGCGGTCCAATTTCTGTACCTTACCGAGCTCCCCAGCAACCACCTTCCACTTCATTCCGTCATACTGTAACCCTTTATTTCTCATACACTAATTACAGTCGTGAATATCCAGAACATATTCCTGGGGATTTAGATTAATTCTTTCCACAGACACTTTTAGTGCTTATAAGAGCGCTTTTTGCCTCGTAACGTTTATTATTTACACAGTTTCGCGTCCCTCTACTTCTAGAGCTTCATCGAGATACTTGACATTCCAGTATACGATGTATGTAACGGATTTGGTTCCTCATAAATGGTGCTACATCAGTTTTCTTGGACCTGACACCTAGATCCTGTTTTTTGCACCAGTTTTCCGAAGTGTGTTGAAAACTTGGTGCTGTTGCGACTTGGAAAACTTTGTCGCGGAATTTGTAAATTTTAGCAATTTTATTCGTACCGCGTCCAGGTGGTAGATGCCAGCCCAGCCTATGCGCTAATTAAGTAAGACATTGGTCGGTATTGTAGACATTATGACAAAACAGTGCAGGCACAGGGACATTTGAGACACCTATCAACGGCCGAGCGCATGAAGCGAAGTGTGAACAAGAGTGAAGTAATATTTTATTACATTTTATTACTCGAGAACGTACGTGATACCAAAAAACCTCACACTTTATATATTTAACTGGGTCTAGCAACCATTTATCACTAGAGAACGAGCTACGAAAAGCTAACAGGAAAAGTAATATGAAATAGCTACTCGTCATCCTCCTACAGGTGTACATCTGAAGCATGGCTGTAAGCGTACAAATAATCGAACTGCACTGAGTTGCAAAGGATGCAGACCTGATCTGTGCAAGGACGTTGTTACGACCAAATTACCCACCCTCGTACTGATCAGGTCTCCACCCTCCGAGAAAAAGTTTAACATGTCATGGTCGATCGGAGGTAGGCCATCCTTAGAGAGTTTGGACTTTGTATTACAGTAAGCTCACAGGCGATGGGACACAGCATCTCTGAGGTAACGATGAAATGGAGAATTTCCCTTACGACCATTTCACGAGTGTACCGTGAATATTAGGAAGCCGGTAAAATATTAATGCAAAGCTTTACGCCTCGCCTTGTCCGTCAACAGTTGGAATGATGTGGGACCCCTGGTAAGTCTAGATACAAGTCTGACAGATGACACGTACGTAAGCATCCTGTCTGATAACATGCATCCCTCCATGTCCACTGTGAATCCCGACAAACTTGGGCAATTCCAGCAGGACAATGTGACACCCCACACGTCCAGAATTGCTACAGAGTAGGTACAGGAATACTCTTCTGAGTTTAAACACATACGCTGCGTGAAACTTAGCCCTACTTTAATTTCCACTCTTAAAAAAATACTTGTTACCAAGACTATTTCTTTACAAACTGTTATCCACCTTGAGCTCGTATGCTAACTTTTAACAAAGTATAACGTAATTTGATCTGAAATGTAACTGCGCTGAATACAACCTCGCTTTATATTAAATGTGCAACTGAAGTAAATAAGTGGCATGCCTGTAATCAAAATTTCCACTTACCGCACGTCTTGTGACAACACTTTTGCAGATTTCTCCAAAGTACAACAGCCAACGGCAAGCAGACATCATCAGAGGTAGATTCCTATTTCAAAATGAAATTATCAAATTATATTCAAACTGTTGCCTACCTCTTGGTGCAATGTGAACAACGTACAAAAGAGTACAAAATTTACAGAGAATTCTTATAAAAATGAATGAACTTGATCAGTTGAAATTTTAATTCATGATCAGGGAAGTGGGGTGGTCTTTCTCTCAGCTCTGGGCAAATGCACGACTTTAACTATATGGCAATAATCATTCTACAAATTAGGTGCGCAGTGCTGCAGTCGTATCTGAGACTCATTCACTTTTAAAACAAAATAAATCGTATCCAAAATTTATATTCCTTTTAATTTTCATCATATACATCATACTCATCTTTGTTGTCGTTTACATTGCATCTTTCTTCATCTAAAATATATAACCACAAGTCAACACAGTGATGTACTGTTTCTACAGGGTCGATCAATAAACTATTTTCCCAACCAATTTCAATAACAAGTGACAAACAGTTATCTTAAAAGGTAATGATAAGGGAAAGGATTAATTCGCCCCAACGCTTCTCTTTAGATTTTGCATTTATTGTCACACCCTTCAGTGTAAACAACAGAACAAGCAAAGTAACAATGAGAGAATATTTGAACTCGTAATATTTCCTATATAACTTAAGAATTATTTAATAAGCAATAGGAATGTAAGATTATTCCTATCTAACAAACATGATTTTAAGACCATATACGATGAAGATCAACGGTTGAGAAAGTACAATAAACTTGAGCAAGGATCACTTTTTCAGTCTCTAAATGAAGTCAGTAGGTGACATAGGGGATAATAGGACTTACATTAAATGTTAAACCAATAAGAATGATCACTCATTAAGAATTATAAACACAAATTAAAGAATATCCATTTAAAGCAATTAACATCAATTGCAAATAACTAAGTCACGTCTCATCAAATGTATGAAAATCAAATCTTTCAGTTCTTTAACACTGTTGGAATGTGGAATACGCCGGATTACCGACACAGAAGGCTAAAGTCTACCAAACAACAATTTCTCCAAAGCTAGAACCATCTTAATAGTGTAAAATACTTAGGTTATCCGCAAATACTATAATTCGCCTTTCTTGGGCAAAACGGTGGAGTAGATAAATAACCTCTTATTTCATGCTCCTAGAACATTGAGCGGCAATAGACACTCGGGCAACTCTTATCCAGCGTGGCTCGGGAAAGAGGATGGCTCCACCAGGAGGAGGAAACATTTACCCGAACTGGAAAGGGAACTCGTCTAACACGAGCCACTAGGTTGGACGAAGACCAGATGGCGAATTTTAATCATTAATCAAAACTTGCTGGCCAGAGGACGAAAATTACAGAGGCATAGGTATCTTTATTTGTGCTCACTAGAACTGGTAACTTCTGCAAATGAGATTCTAGCACAACTACCGCCGCAGTATCAATACGGGACTTCGGAGCTAAGGAGAGTAAGTCAACAACGGCCTCCAGCCAATAGGCGTAACATTTCAGACAGATCGAGCAACCGACATCAGTCGTGGCTAGGCGGATTACCAAATAGAAACTGTGGCACTACCATAAATGTAATTACATAGAGCACTTAAATGCCACGGGGAATAAACTCCTTAACACAAGAATATACACACAATAACAAAGACTAAAGTTAAATATACCTACGTACTAAAACAGAACAAATATTGGCGAACATTAACATAATCTCGCAATTCAGACATCCATAAAATTAATTGGCTACAATCCTCTCTGTCTCTCCGCCAGACAATACACGGTTATTTAATATCTTACAACGTGCTTATCCAAACAGTGACCTACGCCGTCCATGGTAAAATAACAGCTTGCAGAGGGGCCACAGCGAAAAAAAATTTACTTTTTTTTGTTTTTTTCTACGCGCCCTTTAAGTCAGCATGGCGTTCAAATACACGATCATGCACGGGGCAGTAACACTCACCGAACGCAATTTCCGATCACAAACTCAAAGCAGAGAAACGTTCCACACAGTTATTAATAGCTCCCACAACAATGGAGTTTGGCCCCGGCATTCGACGACCGTTGCACTAACTAGATGAAAAGAATTACTTTCAGTGACGACACAACTTTCTGGAGGTTATTGGCAGTCGCAGACGGACTTCATAGCTTCCCCAGCCCATGAACGGAAACCAAACGTTGTCCACAGATTTACAGCCTCTTGTGTCCTCACAGCCCTGGTTTTTGGGCTCATCCAGACTTAGCGTAGAGGGACCTAGAGGGACCGAGCGTCCCGCTACAGAACGGTCGTCCAAGGCTGAACACTCATCTCAACTGCCTCCTCCGCCCTCGGCACGGCACACCGCGGCTCCTCCCAGAGGGCGCGCTAGCAGCGCCCTCGAGGAGGCTCCGCAACGTCCTCTACGAGAAACTCCAAACAGGAGTAAATCAAGGGAAAAACAGGAACCGTGCCAAAAGACACGGTTCACACAGCACTACCCTACTTCAAATAACGTAGCAGAGCGCGCAGAGGCAAATACTTTGCCACGACAATACCAAACATTGTTTAACGTAAATTGCTCTCTCTCTAAAGTGCGTGTACAAAAATGAAAACGACATGACCACCTTACAAAAATAGGTGCTACGATCTTTGTAGCACCAACGGAAATGCTCCTCCTTGTAAACCCAGAAAACGGGGAATTTCGCCTGTGGCTATCTTCCCTCGAGATACTGCTCTCTCTGTTCTACGCTGTGCCCCGTAAATTCTGGACCCAGAAGGTTTATCTGTTTTCGACCTTCTACCAGACCAGATTATGTCTCCTGCAAGGTATTGTGGTTCATTGTTCGACTGCTCCCTTCTTGCAGTTGTTAGAGCGAAACGTTTATGAAATAGCAAAATGTTATTGTATGGTAAGTGGGCATTTCATAGACAATTCCTATATTTATCACACTCGTTATACTGATTCGAAGTTCTCCTTATGCTAAAGGAATCAAGTTATTTCTAGTTTCTTAACTGTATGTCCCTGCTGCTGCCTCCATTGTAATCAAAAGATGCAAAGGTGGCATGTCCACCATGGTCTCCATACCAGGTAGTGGGTGTGCTGCTGATTCCTCCTTTTACAGATAACCAGTCCAATGTCTGTACATTACTAAGCTGTGCTGCTGATCCCTACTTTTACAGATAACCAGTCCAATGTCTGTACATTACTAAGCTCCCTAACAACCACCCTCTACTTTATTCCTCCATACTGTAGCCCCATCAGTTAGAAGCTAGTTTTTACAACTGGCCATTTTAGTGCTGCAAAGAGTGCATTTTGCCCAAAAATGTTGATTCTTTACGTGAGGGACCCATGATAGTTTCGCATCCCTCTACTCGTAGAGTTTCATCATTAACCTTGATATTCAAGTATACGATCTGTGTGATGAATTTTGTTCTTCATAAATGGTGCTACATCAGTTTTCTTGCGTCCGACACTTACATTCTCTTTTCTGCCCCATTTTTTTTCAAAATGTGTAGTACAATTTGTGCTGTTGCGCTCCTTAAATGTTCGGCTTGGGATATGTGAACTGTTAGAATTTTATTCCTACCGCCTGCAGGCAGTAGAGGCCTGCCCAGTCTATGTGATAACTAAGTAAGCCACTCGACGGTATTGTTACCACTATGATAAAACAGTCCAGGCAGAGTGGCGTTTACACCACCTGTCAACGGCCGAGTGCATGGAACAGTGTGACCAAGAGTGAAGTAATATTTTATTACTTAGGAACGTACGTGCTACCAAGAAACTCATACTTCGCAAATTTAACTGGGTATAGCAACCCGTGCTCAGTAGAGAGCGAGCTAGAAAAAGCTAACGGAACAAGTAATATAAAGAAAACCTACTCATGACGCTCCGATAAGTCTACATCAGAAGCATAGCTATAAGCTCGGCCGTGTTTTCAAGCACAAAGCGCGTCCGTGAAGACAGCTGGAATGCAGTATAAGGCTGCTTTCATAAAGATCTGTCAATACTACAATCGTTTGAGTATATGACCCCGCGGTAATCTGCCCTCTCCCTCACCATCTCACCCATCATGAGGGGCAGAGGTCAGGAATAGGCGGTGGTGGTGGTTACGGTTTAACGTCCCGTCGACAGCGAGGTCATTAGAGACGGAGCGCATGCTCGGGTTAGGGAAGGATGGGAAAGGAAATCGGCCGTGCCCTTTCAAAGGAACCATCCCGGCATTTGCTAGAAACGATTTAGGGAAATCACGGAAAACCTAAATCAGGATGGCTGGACACGGGATTGAACAGTCGTCCTCCCGAATGCGTGTCCAGTGTGCTAACCACTGCGCCACCTCGCTCGGTCAGGAATAGGCCCAACTGTTACAGTTGGTGTCATGAATTAGTCGTTCCGCTTCACGACGCGGGTTGTCTGGGGAAATGTTCTTCCAGCATACAAACCGTAGAGTTAGCCGAGAGAGGTGATTGTTCGGTAACACTTAAGCCCAAAGAACGTTTCTTGGAGTCGGGCAGTATGACTGGGTAATTTAGTAAATTACATCCGAGCAGTGGTACTCGTCGTATCTGCATTTCACTAGCATTGGCTCATTACAATAGGGTGCGTTGAACCACACGTTGTTTATGTTCGATTCAGTATTTTTTCTCAGTTAAGAGACCCACAACGTCGAGTACTGGGTGGAATATGATAAGGTTACGTTCGCGAATTCATGTGAATCCCTGAACTTACCATTGTTTGTTTGGCAATTTTGCAGGGCACGAATTGCCATGCACTACAGGTGTAGCAGGCACATTTTTTACATGTACACGTGTTGATCATTTGGCTCTCCATAGTGCAGACTATAGATGGGTGACGACACATGAGAAAAGGTAACTTATAAGGTTTTTCTTCAGTAGTGAGTTACTTGTGTTTCTGGTACTGGTAGTGGTGAAATCAAGTGCTGGTATTACAACAGAATCTGTTGCTGCTATAACAGAGCAATTGCGGATGTTAACAGAAGAAACGTTTTACCAAAAGTACGAGCATGAGGACCTTCTTCGTAGATTTGTGGTTTTGGAAAGCTTTGAGGTTCAGTCACAGCCTGTCGGGGGAAAATAGGCAGAGTTGGAGGTAGATTCTTCTCCTTTTGATCCAGCAGTAACCGCACCTATCAGTCTTTTTCCCAATAGAACAGGCGACTCCAAGAATTGTAGTCTGATGGTCACATCAGATCTTCCACTAAATCCGAAAGACCAGAACCTAGTTAAATCTCACTCGTGTAATGAAGAGTTGGATGTTTCACATTGTTTTGTATGCAGAAGCGTGGCTCACTGAGTAATGTTAATGGATAATATAAGGGTTTCAGTTAGCGTAAATAATTTTGGGAGAGGAGGAGTTAATCTGTCAAAAGGTATAATGACACTACTAAATACGAAAACGTCGATACGTTGAGTTTGGACACGAGTCATAAGCAAACATTACGCAAGAAGCTGTGTCACTTGTAGGCCAGTGATGGCACAAATAAGGAAAGTGTATTATTGAAATTTATCAACTTGTTTTGTAGAGATGGGGTGTTACCAGCTACACTAGTAACTCAGCACTGTATAAAATTGGGATTTTACACCAATTTACAGCAAACAGTTCGTACAGCGAGACATTTACAGACATTAGTAGAGAAGTTCATGGAACAGAAACTCCGAGATTGGATCAAGAATGAAGTAGCAGGCTCTGAAGTACACATGTCGTAATCATCCCTAAGAAATCATTGGATGGAACCAAGGAATACATGTTTTTTCTGAGATAGTAGATGATTATCCAATCGCTAACCTTACTGCAATTTTGGATAAGTGTTGAGTGCCGTTATTTTACTGCATGTCACTCAAAAGTTGTCATCAGTTGGAAGTAGCACTTGAGCATAGGCCAAAGACAGCGTTTACCACATCATGCGGACGCTATCAATAGAAGCGAATGTCATTCGGTTTGGAAATCACTCCTGCTACTTTTCAGGGGTTATTGGACGGAGTTTTAAGAGGGTTAAATTCTAAGGCCCATACATGATCTATTTGAATGACTTAATAGTGTATTCTTCGGTTAAACCGGAACATGTGAGGCGATTGGAGAATGCTTTTAGTAGGTTAAGTCTGCACATCTAACAAGCACATGCAGTCGTTTGTCGCTTTGAGCTATCGTAAATTCATAAGGGATTTCTTGAATACAACTGAACATTTGAACAAATTAGTTAGTAAGTTAGATTTATGTTCCACAGATAATTCTGTACAACAAATAGTAATGATGTGTAATCAGCCATTTCACATACACATCGCCAATTAATTTGTAAAGATGGCTACATGCTAATCATTTATAACTGTAAAATTTACAGATTTAAGCTAGTAGCTCCCGTCCATCAACTTTTACCCATTAAATATAAATTCTTATACTGAACAGAAGTGTCAGGAAGAAACTTTTTCAGATTGTTTTTGAATTTTACTTTACTGTACTGTCGGAATGCTCAGAATGCGCAACTCCTTAAACAGATGACAGTACGACGATCATGGGTGACCGACACATATCATTCGTACAGTAGGTTTTTGAACAATGAAGTGTTTCTATTTTAAAGATGAATTGCCCCAGAACATTATCCCATTTGTCGTCACTGAATGAAAATATGGGGTATATAGCATGTTACTGATTTGCCTCTCCCCGAGATTTGCAATGTTTCTAATTCCAAAAGTGTCTGAACTATGTTGTTTTAGGAGTTCCAAAATGCACTTATTCCAGTGTAAATGCTCGTCAATACTGACACATGACATTTTTGAAGTTGCAACCTGTTCGCTATTTCCTTACTACTTGTTACTTTAACACTTATGTAGTACTCATAGATATGAATAACTGAATATATTGTGCCTTTTTAAAATTGAGTGTGAGATCATTCGCAGATAACCAATGCTACTTTTAGAAACATCGTTTATCATTTATTCTGTTTCTTGCGTATGCTTGGACTGGTTACGCTACTATTGTTATGTGCAAAAAGAATTATTTCTGCTTGTGGCGTATCAGACCACAGATCGGTTACATATATATAGGGAACAATAATAGGCCTAATACTGAACCTTGGGGAATCATGTCCTTGGACTCTACTGGTTGACTTATTTAGTACAACTTTTCTTATTGATTTGGTTACATATGACATTATCGTTTGATTTTCTGTGTCTCCAGTCTCATGAATCTGCAATTTATCTAGGACTGTACTGTGATTCACACTGTCAAACGCCTCAGACAGGTCGCAGAAAATGCCAAATGGTGCTATTTATCATTTAATGTTTCTAAGATTTGGGGAGTTAACTTTTATTACTCTATCGGGAACACCATCAAAAGCAGATAAGATTTATGTTTTAGAGAATGTGTAATTTTCTTAACTAGGTAATTCACAAAGAGTGTAATGTTTCAGTGGACGCAGGAGTATCAGGTATCAATGGAGGAATTGGGGGAAAGAATGATTTCCGATGTAGTATTGCTATTCCAGATTTTGACAAAGAGTTCATCCCGTCTTATGATTCCTCAAATAAGGCAGTCGGTTGTATTTTGGGTCGGATGCTTTATGGAGAGGGGCACCTAGTAGTTTATGAACCGTGACGGTTTAATAAGGCGTAAAGTAACGGCTCAACAAATGAAAAGGAAATGTTAAAGGTCATATGTGATATTATACATTTCTGATGTTTTGTGAATGGTAGAAAATTTAAAGTTGTGACTGATCATGCGTCATTGAACTGATTGTTTAGTCAAAATGATCCCTCTTCTCGTTTGCCGCATTGGGCCCTCAAGCTAATACGTTTAATTACGAGGTTGTCGGGCATAAGACACACAAACGATGTTACATTAAGTCGCAAAACAGCCTTGTTTAGTGTATTGGGCAAGAGTTTATTGGAACAGCAGGGTGTATAGGCAGACGATAACGATTATGAAGCCTTTAAGTCACAGCCGCACGCTTTAATACTTGAAGATTTGTTGTACAGACTTCCGAAATTGGGACCACGTATAGCGGTCCCGAGAGTTCTTCAAAAGGAACTGATACAACAGGCTCATGACCAGCTGTTATCAGTTGTTGATTGCCGACGGACAACAGACAGGCTTATTACGGAATGGTTTTGGTGGAGGAATAGGAAGCGTGTCAAAGAATGTCTACCATGCCCTGAGGGAGATGATATTTTGCACTAGAGAATCCCTTCGCTGAGGTCAACAGAGGCGTTGAAGCCATTTTAAATGCTTGAGCTCGACATTTACTATCCACAGTACACCTGTACGCATGTACTTATGGCTATAGAACTCTTTTGCGGGATATAGTAATGATATTAATTAAAGATCAACAGGCCAGTACAGTGGCACTAGTATTATATTGGATATTGGAGATTTTAGTCCCCAATAAGTTAATTGCCGACCAGAGAACGAGCTTAGTTTTGGAACCTACGGAGCAGATGTGTCATGTATTGCGTATTCGGAAGTTACAAAAGAGTCCGTTCCACCCGCAAAACGAAAGTTGAATGGAGCACCACCGTAAGACCATTTTCAAAATGCAAAGCCTTAATGATGACAGGGATATCTATTTTCTATATATAGTTTGCACTTGAAACTCGAAGGTCCACATGGTAACAGTTATGTCTCTACCGGAGCCTGTATACGAGCCGAAAAAATGCTGTCCCACTTTGACGCTTTAAGTCCTAAATTAGGCGCCAACAGCGAAGCAGTGAAGAAGTTTGTGAGAAGAAATCGGGAGGTGTGGAAAAACGTACAAAAGGCGAACACGAATGCCATGGACCGCCGAATAGGCTAATGGGAAGACTACCACAGTACCGTGTACGGCAGTGGGTATTGGTCGCTAATCCCAGTACGCCAGAAGGAAAGACGAAGAAAATCTTGATCAAATATCACAGACCATATCTGGTCGTGGGGATGAACACGCCGGTTAAC
Organism: Schistocerca gregaria; assembly: GCF_023897955.1. Taxonomy (NCBI): domain Eukaryota; kingdom Metazoa; phylum Arthropoda; class Insecta; order Orthoptera; family Acrididae; genus Schistocerca; species Schistocerca gregaria. The sequence continues at coordinate 413,289,958 of NC_064925.1, read as the reverse complement.
GGAAAGGTACAGGTTCCTACCAAAATGTATGTCGTGCACATCAGGCTGGTGAAACTATTTAAGAGTATTTTGGATGCTGTGCCACAGTTACCTGTGTCCTTAGTGGGATAGTCTGGATAAGGTAGAATGTAGGAACCTCGTCCGTTAGACAATTAGAGGCACTAGGATGTCTAATACCTTGACGTCACGTAATTAATAATGTTGTTGGATTATTTAGTGTGGTATGTTAGTGTTAAATTTATACTTGATATTTCTCTGATGTATACTTTTTGCATTGTCTTGTGTTCGGGTGGATTTAGTGTTTTCGTATCATTGCAAGATATATTTTTCTTTTATTACTATACTATTATTATCAGGTTTTTGTTACTATTGTTTCTTCTTTCTGCTTGCCGTTAGTTCCTGTCTTTGGAAGGAGAGCGTTGATAGACTGTTTCTTTCCTCAGGTGACGATTTTGTGATGTCATCCTGAATGATGGAATGGTCCTGGGTTTGTCATACATTATCGGGAGTGGAGCAGAACGCTTGGTTGTCGGTCAACAACTGGTATGATTTGTGTTGTTCTCTAGGCAATCGTATGTCTTCCTTATGAGGCATCAGCGGATATTGAAATGAGGAATGAAATTCGTAGATTGAAAGATTTTCTTTCGGAATTGTTTAAAGAGATACAGGGAAGTGACGGTTATTTCGGGACTTACAAGTGAGCTGTGTTAGTCACAGTTTATCTACGGCAAATTATGAGCATAGTTATCACAGCTGGTAGATATTGTATCACTGACTATAGTTATCAAGCGTCTGCAGAAGAATTAAACGATTTCTTCTCAACATCTGTAATCTGCCACGCAGCGACAAATTACCAGCCCCAAGATATCAATCTCTCGAGAGACAAGTTTTTCCTAAAACATGTCACTACCGGCAAGGTACACAAGGCAATTATGAGAATCTCTTCCGAGGCAGTAGGAAATGATGGAGTGAGCATGGGCATGATTAAAAACGTCGTAGACACTATTATTCCAGTTATCACAGACATCTTCAACCTGTCTCTTGTCAGTAGTATATATCCTACTGAGTGGAAGCAAAGTTTAATCCAGCCTATACCCAAGACTGATAACTCTAAGTCACCAGGTGACTACAGGCCGATTAGCATACTACCTGCAATATCTTAAGCCCTAGAATACATCGTCCATGAACAGCTGACAGATTACCTCAAAACTCATAACATCGATGACGAATATCAGTTAGACTTTCGAAAGCACCGTAGTACAGCAACTGCATTTATCAAAGTAACTGATGACATTAAACTTGCTATGGACAGACGTGAAGCTACTATCCTAACACTGCTGGAATTTAGCAAGGTTTTTGACACAGTTGACTTCGATATATTAATATTTAAAATGAAACAGCTGAATTTCTCAATCAGCGCAATACACTGGTCCCACAGCTGCGTCAAAAACAGAAGTCAACAAGTCGTTTGTGGGTCGGAAAAATCATCATGGAAAAGCGTGCACTCTGGAGTTCCCCAAGGCTCCGTCCTTGGTCCACTACTCTTCTCACTGTACATTAATGATATTTCTTCAGTGATTCACTCCTGCAGCTACCATGTATATGCTGACGACATCCAACTGTACATAAGTGCAAGCCCCAAAAACATGGCTGGCGCAGTAGCGAGTATGAACGCAGATCTTTGCTCTGTTTCTCGCTGGGCACAGAACCTAGGTCCGAAACTAAACCCCAAGAAACCCCAGGTCACACTTATATCTCATCCAAAGTTAATCAGCCAGGACTTTCGCGAAACGGTCCCTAAAATACTCCTCAATGGTACCCAACTACCATAACAAAAAACAGTAAAAGACCTTGGAACACTCTTGGATGAACACCTAAACTGGGAAGAACAAACAGTCACAGCTTTCCAGAAATCACTCTCCTCCCTACACGCAATTCAAAAATTTAGAAATCTAATCTTTACTACTGCGATGTAGTTCAACACAGCACAAATAGTGAAAATTCTAGATGCCTCGAGCTAGTGATGAATGCTTGCGTTAGATACGTGTGCAATATTCGGTTGTATGATCATATCAGCCCTTCATACTCCCAGCTAGGTTGGATACGCCCGCATAAGGCACGCGATCTCCACACGATGTGCTTACTTCATCGATTTCTTAGCCACTGGTGCCCCCAATACTTATCTTCTCACATTAAACACCTATGATCATTCCACAATCGCAGTACCAGATCGGTTACGTCTATCATCTTGGCTGTACCTTTACATAACACAAAATCTTTCTCCGTGTCATTCTCCATCTCAGGCATACAACTATGGAACGCACTCCCCTGTGATCTGCGTCTTATCCAGAACTACTAATATACCAGAGGGAACTCAAAACTTACATATTAGGGACGGTATAGCCACCACTGTTGTGACCCTCCCATCTAATTCTTTCTCCTCTCCATCACAGTTTCGAATTTTACCATTCTTTTTCTCTTCCTCTAACCTATCTACCTCTTATATATCTCTTTCACCCCATTCTATCGTCTTATGTCTGTGATCGATGAGAATAACTCGCAACCTGCAAGAATATAACGAGAAAATTCCCAACTAACAATGGGACTGACATTCACAAGAGAAAAGTATGTTTACTTTCATATACATAGTCACTATTATTATTATTATTATTATTATTATTATTATTATTATTATTATTATTATTATCATTTTTATTATCATTATTATTCTTGAATGTCATAATTATTTTTATTGTTATAATTATCATTGTACTACTGTTATAATCTCAATTTTTTTGTTTAACATCAATACTGCATAATACGTTAAATGTCCTTAATGTTATTTAGAAACTGTAACTCGTTCAATCTGAGTATGCCTGGTTAGGTGTAAGAGAGGGCCTGAAGGCCCTAATCTTGCCAGGTAAAATAAATGCATAAATAAATAAATAAAAAATAAATAAATATTTGAAATATTATGTTGGTGTTGGATTTATTCTTCATATTTGTGTTATGGGTATTTTTTACATTGTGTTGATTTCAGGGTATTTATTGTTTTCATTTCTTTGCCACATGTGTTTTTTATTATTGTAGTTTCATTGTCAGGTACTTGTTAATGTTGTTCTTGTTGCTATCTGTCGTTAGTTATTTGTTTCGGAAGGAGGACAGGAGTGATAGATGGTTCCTTTCCTCAGTTGGCGAACTTGTTATGACATCCTGGATGATGGGAATGGTCCTGGATTTGCCATACTTCATCGGGAGTCGAGCAGAATGTTTAGCTGTCGTTCATATGTTTGTTTAAGATATATATATATCACAAGGCAGTCGGATGCCTTCCTTATGAGACATCAGTGGTCATTGAAATCATCACATCAGAGAAATGAAATTCCGAGACTGCTAGATTTTGTTTCGGATTGACATACAGATTCACAGGGAAGTAACGAATTTTAGGGAGGTGCTCAAGGAGTATCATAATCACAATAAATTAAGAGCACACCTATCACAGCTTGTATATGTTGGCCACAACCAGTTGTTTGCAGGAAGTAGAGGAGGAGGAGTAGGAGATTAGTGTTTAACGTCCGGTCGACTACGGGGTTATTACAGACGGAGCGCAAGCTCGGGTGAGGGAAGGATGGGGAAGGAAATCGGCCGTGCCCTTTCAAAGGAACCATTCCGGCATTTGCCTGAAGCGATTTAGGGAAATCATGGAAAACCTAAATCAGGATGGCCGGAGACGGGATTGAACCGTCGTCCTTCCGGATGCGAGTCCAGTGTGCTAACCACTGCGCCACCTGGCTCGGTGTTTGTAGGAAGTGAACTTCGTTAAATGCGGGAGAAAAATTAATAAAAACGTTGTCCGCGATAGCAGAGTAGGAGAAGTTCCTAAATTAAATGATGTACTTGGTCATTTTGAAAAAGCGGTATTGCTATGAAGAGTGAGGTGCTTTGGCTTCCATCCTGGGAAGGGTTTTTGTCTTAGGTGTACACTCACTTGTGTGACTGTCAATACACTAACGCGGAATTCACTGCATTGGCCAGAGGGGCCATTAAGCGTGTTACACTTCCAGAATTGAGAGCACCTTGAGGCCACCCTCACCCCTGTACTTACACATTCATTACAAATATTTATCGATTCACAGCAGGTGGAAATTTCAGTGGAGCGGATGTTACATTATATCCACAAGATTCAAGAAAATCGTCAAATCATGATTACATAGATGATTTTCAGCAACCAAGATGTCGTGTCTTTACTAGGTATTTGCATATTCCTTTTATGCAGTAATCGCAGAAGGGCACAACCTACAGATCAGCCGAGACACCAGTTGCCAGACGAGTTTTTAGCAGGCAATGGCCGTGGGAACGATTGATGGGTCGTAGAAGTTCTGTATTATGTGGTATAAACTTTACCTTCAGGATTGTATTGTAGTAAGGTCCTGGTGACCTCCCATTAAGAGTCAGCTCATGCTGTAAATGGATAAGGAAGGACCCATGTGGTACACCTCAGGACTGGAAGGCTCGGTCCTGGAAGATTCTGGACGAATCTTTCGAAAGAGGGGATGTGTGTTGCACACCAAAAATTTAGATGCGCGAGTTGAGATTATCTTAAACGTGTTATTCCCACTCGCGGCTACGCAGTAGAGGCAAGCCTGTCCGAAGTGCTAACAGAGTAAGCCTTTGGACTTGGACGGGCGAGCCACGTTGAACTTCAATGCCGAATCATAGTATGACCAAGAGTGAGCTGATGTTTCATAAGAGACAGTTGCGCACTACCGAGAAACTAACGCGTTGCAAATTTCACTGTATGTAGGAGCCCGTACTCGGGGCACAGAAGCTAGTAAAAGCTGAAAGCCAAGTAACATGAAATAAACATACTCGTCCCCCTATAATAGTACTAAGTCGCACTCGTAGTTGTATGGTTATAAGTGATCGAGCGTAGGAACTCAAAGCATGAAGTAATGCCTCCATTCTGTCTGCTTATTAAACTGAAGAGAATGCTGTCATCTGTGTTATAGAGAAACCATGACCCAGCCTTGGTGATGGAAATCTGCTGGCAAACCTGGCAACGAGGCACACCATGTCTGTGCCGTGATGGCTGCGGGATTTGCGCGAAGTTTGATGATGTGGGGAGTTTGGGCCCAGCCAATCTCCACCCCCTGAGCTACTTTGGTCGATGGACTACCAGATGTCTACAGTCTGGCTGCGAGAGATGCTCACTCGCGGTCTCCTAGAAACCTAGACGTCTTTGGCCACCGGCGGCGCATGATTAGCTGAGTGGTCTAAGGCGCTGCAGTCATGGGCTGTGCGGCTGTTCGCGGCTGAGGTTAGAGTCCTCCCTCGAGCATGGGTGTATGTGTTTGTCCTTAGGATAATTTAGCTTAAGTAGAGTGTAAAGTTATGGACTGATGACCTCGGCAGGGAACTGGATTTGCAATGTAGATTAGAGTTGTGGTTTTTCTACCTCCTACATAGGAGTCAATAGTTCAGATGCTATTACAGGGAGTCATATCTGGAGTAGGAATAGTACCCTACAAACATGATGTCATTGTAGTGGGAAAAGGACATGAGTTTGGTTAATAAAGTAGTGTTTGAAATTTAAAGTTACCTTCTAACTACCACCTCTACACTCACCTTTGTTCGAACAGGGCGAGATTGTGAAGACGTTAGACACTTGAGTCGTTTGTGCATTGAGAGAGCATGTCGAGTATAATGGAATATAGAACAATTTATATTAAAATTATTTGTTTCATTACTATTAGTATGAATCTGGAGTGGCCATGCGGTGGATTGTGGAAAGAGGCTGTCAGCTAGGGCTGATTGTGCTTCTGTGATCATCAACGCAGTTTTTACAATGAATAATTAATGTTTGTGGAGCGATAATGTAACTTTTAGTACATCACTCCTACAAAGATTTAATGTTTACACTGATGTGTCGATTTGATACAATTTCTGAATCTAGTACTACTTGTGGTATTCTGCAAAATGATACTATAGCTCCTGTTGATGGTCTATTGAGACGCAATTCAGTTTCAAAACACAATTAAAAAATGAATAATATGCTAATGTTCCAAGAATTATGGGATTTGAGTCTAATGTGAAGGGGCCTAATTAAATGTTAGCCCCAGAACTAGTGGAAAGGAACGTAGAGTGAAATTACAAACTAGTACGAATTGGTTTAATGGTAACTTGCTGGATGTTCCCAGTCAACAACGAGGCAGTGCTATTCTACTACAGAGACGAATTCAGCATTTAGTACAGAAGTTTGAATTCACTGTGGAAGACATTTCAGGAAAATTTTGTGCACTTACCACTCGGTTAAGGTAAGAGCTGCAGAGAGGCTCTCTGCTGTGAAAAAAATAAGAGTGGTTTCTGTAGATGAGAGTCCAGTAGTTATCATGACAAAATTACTGTTCACTTTGCAGATACAAATTATTTATCATATATAAACCAGTTGTACAGAACTGTAATCATAATCCTAAAACTGAGTTTCTACTCTACTACTCTCGAAGAACTCTCTTGAACTGTAGAGTGGATTGATTATTAACAACTTATAGAACTTACTTATACAACTTACTCCTAAAATTGTTGAAAGCGGTATTGATTGGACAACATGTCAGTTTATTCAAAAAGTTCAAACAGTTTACTTTGCGAAAGTTACCTATTTTTTTGAGTCTAATCTAGGAATATCATAGCTAACACTTGGTTCAAGAATCATAAAAGAAGATTGTATACATGGAAGAAGCCTAGAGATACTGACAAGTTTCAGGTAGGTTATGTAATGGTAAGGCAGAGATTTAGCAAGCAGGTTTTAAATTATAAGACATTTCCAGGGGCAGATGTGCACCCCAACCACTATCTATTGTTTATGAACTGTAAATGAAACCTGAAGAAACTGCAAAATGGTGGGAATTTAATTAGATGGGACCTGGATAAAGTGATAAACCAGAGGTTGTACAGAGTTTCAGGGAGAGCATAAGGGAACAATAGACAGGAATGGGGGAAAGAAATACAGTAGAAGAAGAATGGGTCGCTCTGAGGGATAAAGTGGTGAATGCAGCAGAGGATGAAGTAGGTAAAAAGACGAGGGCTAGTAGAAATCCTTGGGTAACAGAAGAAAAATTGAATTTAATTGATAAAAGGAGAAAATATAAAAACGCAGTTAATGAAGCAGGCAAAAAGGAATACAAACATGTCAAAAATAAGAACGACAGGCAGTGCAAAATGGCTAGGAAGGGATGGCTAGAGGTCAAATGTAAGGATGTACAGGGTTATCTCACTAGGGGTAAGATAGACACTGCCTACAGGAAAATTAAAAGACCTTTGGAGAAAAGTGAAACCACTATTATGAATGTTAAGAGCTCAGATGCTAACCCAGTTCTAAGCAAAGAAGGGAAAGCATAAAGGTGGAATGAGTATATAGAGGGTCTACACAAGCGAAATGTACTTGAGGAAAATATTACGGAAATGGAAGAGGATGGAGATGATACTACGTGAAGAGTTTGATGGAGCACTGAAAGATCGGAGTCGAAACAAGGCAGCGGGAGTAGACAACATTCCATTAGAACTACTGACGGCCATCTGGTGAGCAAGATGTATGAGACAGGCGAAATACCCTCGGACATAAAGTGGAATGTAATAATTCCAATACCAAAGAGAGCAGGTGTTGACAGATGTGAAAATTAGCGAACAATCAGTTTAATAAGTCACAGCTGCAAAATACTACCGGGAATTCTTTACAGACGAATGTAAAAACTGGTAGAAGCCGACTTCAGGGAAGATCAGTTTGGATTCCGTAAAAATATTGGAATACGTGAAGCAATACTGACCTTTCGCCTTATCTTAGAAGAAAATTAAGGAAAGGCAAACCTATGTTTGTAGCATTTGTAACTTAGAGAAAGCTTTTAACAATCTTGACTGCAATACTCTCGTTCATATTCTGAAGTTGGCAGGGGTAAAATACAGGGAGCGAAAGGCTATTCACAATTTGTACAGAAACCAGATGGCAGTTATAAGAGCTATGGGGCATGAAACGGAAGCAGTGGTTGGGAAGGGAGTGAGACAGGATTGTAGCCTATCCAAGATGTTATTCAATCTGTATATTGAGCAAGCAGTGAAGAAAACAAATGAAAAATTCTGAGTAGGTATTAATATCCATGGAGATGTAATGGAAACTTTGAGGTTTGCCGATGTCATTGTAATTCTGTCAGAGACAGCAAAGGATTTGGAAGAGCAGTTGAACGGAATGGACACTGTGATGAAAGGAGGGAATAAGATGAACATCAACAAAAGCAATACGAGGATAATGGAATGTAGTCGAATTAGGTCGGGTGATGCTGAGGGAATTAGATTAGGAAATGAGACACTTAAAGTAGTAAAGGAGTTTTCCTATCTGGGGAGCAAAATAACTGATGATGGTCGAATTAGAGAACAAATAAAATGTAGTCTGACAATGGCAAGGAAAGCATTTCTGAAGAAGACAAATTTGTTAACATCGAGTATAGACTTAAGTTTCAGGAAGTCGTTCCTGAAAATATTCGTATGGAGCGTAGCCATGTATGGAAGTGAAAAATGGACTATAACTAGTTTGGACAAGAATAGAATAGCTTTCGAAATGTGGTGCTACAGATGAATGCTGAGAGAAGAGAAGTTTGTGGCACAGCTTGACTAGAAGACAGGATCGGTTGGTAGGACATGTTCTGAGGCATCAAGGGATCACCAATTTATAATTGGAGGGCAGTGTGGAGGGCAAAAATCGTAGAGAGAGACCAAGAGATGAATACACTAAACAGATTCAGAACGATGTAGGTTGCAGTAGGTACTGGGCGATGAAGAAGCTTGCACAGGATAGTATAGCATGGAGCCCTGCATCAAACCAGTCTCAGCACTGACGACCACAACAACAATGTCAATATAGTTTTTGTTTCTGGCATCATGATAGAGTATGTTCTCTGTGGTGTCAAAATCTTCTGTGCTGTTTTCAGTGAATATAAATGACAAAAAGAGATAAAGTTTTATCATCATCACTATTTTTATCTTAGTGAAGAAAGGGCTGCATTTTACCCTAGGGCTAATTTCATAATTATTTGTAGCAGCTATTTCGGAATCAGTACTACGTCACAGACATGACATGAGTGACCACATAACAACAGCCCATATGTGTGTGAAGCTAAAAAAGCAAAATTAAGCTGTGCAAATATATTTATTTCCACCTGGATCAAATAATCTCTGTATGAGGTAGAACGGCTTTAATATCTTTCTAAGGCATGATTAATGTGAAGTTGCCAATTTCGTTTGGAATCAATCTATTGTCCTAGAAACTCTCCAGACGTTTGGAGATTTGGAGAAAATCAAATGGAGTGTAACAGGAGAATAAAGAATTATGACAGTACTTGAATGAGAGAGTTTCTAAAAGTGAAAAAATGTTGAGGTCATTGTTACAGCAAAGGTCCTGTGCCAGATAATAGTGATTTATATTCTGTTGAAGAAGATGAATGAGATCCTGAAGCACGTTATGAAAGGAGGAGAATTCTTCACCAACATGGTCATTTTAATCATGATGCTGGAAACTATGAAATGAAGCATGGTTTTCAATATAACCATTTGTTGCCTGTTCTAAAATTTCAAGTTTTCATAATTACATTAAATAGTACTTATCCTCATGCTTGATTAGACTAGTTTGATTTTGTATTTCCTTCCACATTGCTAGCCGATCACAGAACTGATTTTGTATGTGGCTGTTTGGTGGGTGACCTTAGTACGTGAAACTGTGTACCATATGACTAGTTTTATCAGATATTCCTGTTAGAAGAATGGTCTGAGCAGCGCAAGACATAATCTTTGGTATATTTGGTTATGAAAAATATTAATAATACTCATTTTATAAATCCTGCTTCATTCTCTGAATGAATGGTGTGGAAAAATAAATTTTTAACAATACTTACAATCCTACTGAACTGAATTATAATTGACGTGGAAAAATTCCTCCCAAGTTGAGTCATATTATTATTCCTGGTCATGTAAATGGGTAGTTAGTGGGTTTTGAAATTTGCTCCAAGAATTAGAATATGACAATGCTGAAGAGAATGGATGTGGTAGAAGCAACAGTAAGTTATTTATCCTAATCGGAGGCCACAGAGCAATTGGAATAATGATCAGCAGCAATGTGATACATATTGTGATAGATATGGGAACGGAAACTGGAGGAATCGGAGGAATTATGTGATTGCAATGAAAGCAACAATTTTAGGAGTGGTAATAGTGATTAGATTAGAAGACTGTTACGTCAAATCAAGATGCTGAAGAGAATGGTAGTCACTGACATTGACATGTCCCTATTTTGTAGAAGTACGCTTATTTTATCCACAGAAAAATGTTCAAGTGGGTAGCCCATAGCCCCATAGCCACATAATTGAAAACTGATATGCGCGGCTGATTTGAGTGCTGAAAGCAGATTGAAAAATGCCTGTGAGAAATTGAATATGTTGACTATTGTATGTTTGAGTTACATATTGATAAGTGATAGACAGGAAAATCTCAATTCCTTGAAGAGTCCAACGTTTCAAATATATTTCACCTTGTGTTTAAGGTGTTGGAAGCCAGTCATCTGGGGTGAGCGAGTCAGCATTTCACAGATCTGAAGTTGTAGCTTTATGGACTATTCCTTCTTTCCCGTGGACTCGAGTGAAAGGGATGATTAACAGAAAAGGAGCAGGGATGAAGGGACAAGTCAGTATTGATTTTCTTTGTCAAGGTTATAGCTTCATTCGAATTTAGTAACTGTGTGGAATTTGGCTAGTTATACGATTTTAGGGGCTGATTTCTTGTTGAAATACCAAGAAGTGATGGCCTTTGGCTGTGTTGTAGTGAGTTTTAAGTATAATGATGGTATGTTAAAGCATGAGGGAAGAGTTGCCTGTAGTGACTGAGTATGGTGTTCAAGCAGTCTTATTTCATCATTTGCCAATGAGGTCGTTGAACTTCACAATAAATATTGAGTTGGAGTAATTGTGCTGAAGTGGTAGGCAATTTACATAAAGGCAATTTATTTAGTGCACTGCGACATAATTCTTCAATATTTTCAGTGCATCCAGGGACACAAAATTCTTTTGTGTGTGTTGTTGCATTATGGACATGATTTCCCTGGTTGTTATCATGTTTTCGATTAATTTTTGCGGTTCCGCTAGATGTCTGTTTCTACTTAGTGTTGATAAAGGGATTTTACTATGAGCCACAAGTCTAGCACAGAATTTTCGATGAAACTTTTGTGTGATGTTCATGTTGACACTATAAGTTTATTGATCATCTGAGGTGATGTTCACTGTGAGACCATTCATAAATACTTTAATGTGAATTGATTACATGTGGATTATGCGCTGAAGAGCCAAAGAAACTAGTACAACTGTGGAATATAGCGTAGGGCCCCGCGAACACGCAGAACTGCTGCAACACGATGTGGTATGGAGTATGTTGAGTAATGTTAATGCGTGGGGAGTTTGGTGGTCAAAGAAGTGTTTAAACGCAGAAGAGTGCTACTGAAGGCACTATGTAGCAAATCTAGACGTGTGGGGTACCACACTGTCCTGATGGAATTGCCCAAGTCCATTGGAATGCAATATGGGCAGGAATGGATTCAGGTGATCAGACAGAATGCATATGCACTTGGCATTTGTCAGAGTCGTATAAGAGTTTCCATATAACTGTAAATGCACACATCCCACACCATTACACAAGCTTCCACCAGCTTGAACAGTCCTCTGATGACGACCAGGCATAATTTTTCCAGTGATCAACAGTCCAATGATGTGCTGATTGGTCTAGTCAAAGTGTAAAGTATTGTATCGTGCAGTCATCAGGGTACAGGAGTCGTCCTTCGCCTCCAGAATCCCATATCGATGCTGTTTCTTTGAAAGGTTCGCAAGCTGACACCTTCAAACTATATTATTGTTTTTAAGGAATTATACTACCAGATTCCGTATATGTGTGGTGTGAGAAAAGTAATGTCGCAGACGGCACTTGAACGATCTAACAGTGCTATGTACACTGGCGTGATCGTCGCTTTCAGACAGTCTGAGTTTTCAGCTCTTTTCATGAATCACGTGATTTTTGGTAGCCCCCATCAGTGAAGTTGAGTTTTTGTTTTGTGTTACCATAATGGAACAGCGGAATTTAGAACGACGTTATTCAGTCACGTTTATTGTTAAACTTGGGAAATCAATGAGTGCGATCAATCAAAAGTTGAAACAGGCCTATAGGAAAAAATCCTTGTTAAGAGCACAAATTGTTCGCTGGCACAAATCATTTTTGGAAGGCTGATAGCACGATGAAGATGAATCTCCCTCACAGATGCCTTCAAAATCAAAAACCGACGAGAACGTCGAACCTGTGCATGTTCTTTCGAGACCAGACGGACATTTAACAATAAAGATAATGGGTGAATTGTCAAACTTGACAACTTTCACGTTAAATCAAAAATCTGACTGAAGATTTGCACATGTGGAGGTTTTGTGCCAAAATCGTGCTGAGAAATCTCACAATTCAGAAGAACAACAATTGAAGAAACACGTGTGTTGGTGTTCATGAGAAGACTGCTATTAACTGCGAATGTTTCATTAGTGTGATCATCGGTGTTGAATTGAGGATTATTGAGTATGATCCTCAGACAATGGGGCAAAGTGAGAAGTGGCACACTGAGACATCTTCTCCACCAAATGAAGCTCGAATGAGAAAATCAAATATAAAAAAAGCTTGTATTTACTTTTTTGACTGTAGGGACATCTTCCACAATGAATTTGTTCCTTCAGGACGAACTGTCAACCTTGTGTTATGCAAGGATATCCTTAAAACCCTCAGGAGAAGATTAAATCGAGTGAGACCGACTGTACATGCAGACGAATGGACGCTGAATCGTGATAGCGTTCCATTTAACACAACCATTTCCATCACGGATCTTGTCACCACAAAAGGCATTCCTGTTGTCCCACAGGAACCCTAGTCACCTGATCTGTGTCCCTGTCATGCATTTTCTGTTGGCGAAACTAAGAATTTCTTCAAAGGACGTCGTTTTGGGACTCTGGGAACATACTGAAGGCCGTAGGACTCAAAGCCTTTCGGCGCTGCTGCCAAGCCAGGGAAGAATGATTATACCGACGTAAATTTGCCGAAAGAAACTACTGTGTAGGAACCAATTCTCGAAAAAAAACCTTGGTAGACCAAAAATCAGTCACATTACTTTCCTAATATACCAAGGATATTTCATATTTTTCATGTAATCTCACCCGAAAAATTTATGTCTCAGTAGTAGATGTCACTTTCTACAATGAAGGACGTTTCCAGTATTTCCAAGTTGAGGGCCTTAGTTACACATCAGCATCTCTTGAAAAGTATATTGAGAGAAAACGTCAAAAACAATTACCGAAATGGCTTTTTTATATTTTTTGTGGTGTTCATAAAACCAGCATTACACCTTATAGAAAGTGTGTAGTAATTGCTAAGACTGTGCTAAAGGTATTTCCATATCTGGACCATGATCGCATATCAGTTGGCTTTTAAAAAGCATGTTGTTAATATAGTTCAACAACAATTAACGAATTTTTTAAAAAACTTTTTCAAGGTGTTCAATGTGTCGCCCCCCATCCTCAGGATAATGCACATTATGTAAAATGTGTTGGCATTACGGGAGTTAATCAGTCTTTTAACGTAAAGTTTAGTATCTACATTCTAATAATATACCTTTTAGCACTTCTGTATGCAACGATTAAATAAAATCTATTTATATATTTACCTTGGAATAATTTTTTTAGTTGCAATATTGTATATGTGACTTTATTGTTATTGTGGAACTAAAAAATTGGTACTCATGAATTAGATTTCTATAAATAAAATCTATTTATATATTTACCTTCGAATGATTGTTTGAGTTGCAATGTTGTATATGTGACTTTATTGTTATTGTGGAACTAAAAAATTGGTACTCATGAATTAGATTTCTATAAATAAAATCTATTTATATATTTACCTTCGAATAATTGTTTGAGTTGCAATGTTGTATATGTGACTTTATTGTTATTGTGGAACTAAAAAATTGGTACTCATGAATTAGATTTCTAAAATGTCAAGCATGCAGTCTTCACCATGAAGTTAGCATTAATAAAACCTAGCTTCAGTATTATCACACAAACTTAACATTCATTGATAAGTGGCTTCCTTTCCTTATGTGAGTATAAAGGATATTTTTCTCTTGTTTTGCATGAGTTTATAACATCCCGAAATGAATCTTTTCAGAACACATTACAGAACTGATCACAGAATGAAATTTCAGTTAGGGATTTGGTGAGACGGCTACAGTTGTATGCAGTGCATAGTAATACACAATGCGTTGGATACTTACATATTGTGATGTTTACATATTTAAATTGTAATTGTTTTCTGTACTGCAGTGGTGATTAATTCCGGCACTGTCTAGCTTTGAGTGACATGGTATTGAAGAGCCTCAGAGATCGATTATTTTTCGTATGTTGCAACATGACTACAGGAAAGTATTTAAATTGTTCTGTCTAATGTCTTATGCACTCCGTTTTATTATCGTCCCTTGCATTTCAAGTTACTTAATGCACTGCTGGAATATGTGCAGAGAAACCTTATCTTTCTGTGATTTCTAAAAATTCGGTAGAGGTTCACACTTAGTGTAGAGCCTATGTGATGTATATGTATTATTCGATTGTTTTAACCCTTTTAGTGTGTACTTCTCACTGTAGTATGTATTTACAGTGCGTAAGGGAGTTTGTGTTATCGCTTGTGAACCCTCCTGGCATGTAGTGGAAGTTCGCTGCACCAGCTGTAGTTTTAGTTTGTTGTGAAATACAGCCTTCAGGATTGCGAGAAGTATATATCCCGACAAAAAGCGGTGTATTAATAGGTTATTCTGAATGATGGTAACCACCAATATAGTATCTGGAAGTGGCTTGGAAAGTATACTTCCTGTAAAATTTATCTGTCATTTGTGGTCCTTGGTAAGCATACTTAGCACCAACAAAGGGGTATCGAAAAACATTTAGGAACATTTATTACCACCTCTGTCTATTCCAGACATGTTGTGGTAGTACACTGCACAAGGTGTACTAAAACTACTACAACAATTAGTTTCTGCATGTCGTGGGATTAATACTGTTGTCAGATTACATTGCTTCCCTCCTGCAATATCCTTTATTGCATCCCTTATCAGCTCGTAGCTTCATCCAGTTACAAAGTTTCAAGGATTGTTTTCACGTTGTGGTAAGTTAACATTAATATCAGTAACAATTATTTCAAAAATAAAGTTATTAAAAATAAGTACAGCACGTTTACCACATTCATAAAATGATAGCGAAATATTATGTTCGCTGAGGTGCTACAAAAAATGTGCCAGCGAAAGAGTTTACACTGTGTATCAGACCTTAACCGCATCGGATAGGTACCATAAACGTATATCTAAAATCAAGGAACATAAACCCACAGCTAGCGTTAGAACGTACGAAAAGGTGTACATTGTCCAAAAAAGCAGACCAAGCTCCAATGGGACTACGCTAAGAAGGAGTAGAAGAAGGAGTTGATGATGTTGGAAAGAGAGCACAACAGGAGGATCTCGATATTAATGAGTAGAACAGGGGTCTGAACTAGAGAAATCACATAAACAGTTTGTGAACGGCGAAAGCCTCAGAGGCGCGATAACGTTCTCCCACCGTAAAGTTTAATGACGGACAGTGAGAAGAACGAGGCAGCTGTGCGAAGAGAGATTCCCGAGGTAGCGGTACGGGTCACAACAGTAAAGGCAACTTCGGAGGTGGCTTTCGCACGTATGAACAGGGAACGGGACAACTGTAGTGCGAAGGGAGTTTAGAAGAGCGCCACCAGAATTGAGGACGTTGCATGGAAAGTTTATATGCGACGAGAGGCAATACGTCACACCGAGAGGGAAGGAGGTAATGCAGCGTATAATTAGCCTCAAAATTAGTAGAGGGAGAAATTGTAACCAAGGAATCAGAGTAGTTTCAGCTCCGCCCCGCAGTGAAAGTAAGGTGAGGGGGAAAATATGGTGTGTTCTAGACAAAAAACAAGAAGAGCTTCTGTGCTGCCACTTGAAGGATCACAGAAATATAATAGGCGTTAATCCCCTGCAGGATGGTGTCAGGAAATGGAAAACCACCCATGATCGGTAAAGCAACCAGCATATGTTGTGACCACCTCAGTGGACAAGTACGTTATAGGCACAATGACTGGTATAGCTATGGCTTCTGGTAATTTATGGTGGCGGGCCCTGTTAAAATGAATGAAGCAGATGGACTGCCTCATATGTCTCTATAACAGACTACGAAATTTTTGCACAGACATTCAGATGCAACTGGAATGTACTTGAAACAAAATCGGGACAGCCGGCCGAAGTGGGCCGAGCGGTTCTAGGCTCTACAGTCTGGAACTGCGCGACCACTTCGATCGCAGGTTCGAATACTGCCTCGGGCATGGATGTGTGTGATGTCCTTAGGTTAGTTAGGTTTAAGTAGTTCTAAGTTCTAGGTGACTGATGACCTCACATGTTAAGTCCCATAGTGCTCAGAGCCATTTGAAACATTGGAACCAAAATCGTGACAGATATCACCAAAGGCCTGCTTGTAGGATGCTCTTTGCGTCCACAGTTCTGAGATGTTGGCATAGAGTCATTAATAAACCAGCTTCTTAGTACAGCAGACACTAGAGGCTGCGTAGCCTACGGAGATGATCTCCTAATTACAGTATCTGGCAGCACAAGCGCTAATTGAGTAGAGGATTTTAGTGAAGTTCTTGAAAGACTAAGTAATTGGTGCACAGAAAACAGCTAACCGAAATCACCATACAGTAGCCCTCTAATTTTCGGACATGCGGCCGCGCAAATAAAATTTCTTCCGCCGATAGTTCTGGTGAATATTGTCCGGCCATCCATAGAACGTGCGGTAAGGCTGACGACAATGTGCTATGTTCGTCCTTACATGCTCCACAGCGGCGGTGTTTCGTATGCGGGTCACAGACGCTGGTCAGCAGCATTAAGATGCGCTTATATAAGCGCCGCCTGTGAAGAAAGCGTACAGAAATTCGATTCGCTTATTGATTATGTTCGGCGTAGATGAAACCATGACAACTTCTCTGCAGTTTAGTTACCCCAAGAGCAGGTTTCTATGCTTTGTCCAAACAGAAACCACTATCTCCGTTTATTAAATTATTAGCTAATCTACATCGAGTGAAGTTGCAATCTTCGTAAGATAGCCTTAACACAGTTTTTCTCAAGAATATGACGGATCTTCGAGGAGAGAGCACTCACGTAGGGCAAAACAGTAATTGATCTAAAGGAATTACTATCTTTTTTCCCATCACATAGTAGGTGAATAAGGATTGGGGTAAGTAATGAAAGAGAAAGCCATCTGGTAGAATTTAGCACAGAGCATAACTTAATCATTGCTACCACTTGGTTCAAGAATCATAAAAATTTATATATATGGAAGAATCCTGGAGATACTAGAAGGTTTCAGATAGATTATGTAATTGTGAGACACAGATTTAGGAATCAGGTATTAAATTGTAAGACATTTCCAGGAGCACATGTGGACTCTGACCACAATCTACTGGATATGAACTGTATATTAAAACTGAAGAAACTGCAAAAAGGTGGGAATTTAATTGGATGGGACCTTGATAAATTGACTACACCAGAAATTGTACAGAGTTTCGCGGATAGTATAAGTGAAATATTGACAGGAATGGAGGAAAGAAATACAGTAGAAGAAGAATCGGTAGCTTTGAGGGACGAAGTGGTGAAGGCAGCAGAGGATAAAGTACATAAAAGACGAGGGCTGGAAGAAATCCTTGGGTAACAAAGTAAATATTGAATTTAATTGATGAAAGGAGAAAATATAAAAATTCAGAAAATGAAGCAGGCAAAAAGGAATAGAAACGTCTCAAAAATGAGATCGATAGGAAGTGCAAAATGGCTAAGCAGGGATGGCTAGAAGATAAATAATAAGGACGTAGAGGCTTATCACACTACGGGTGAGATAGATACTGCCTACAGGAAAATTAGCGAGACCTTTGGAGAAAAGAGAACCACTTATATGAATATCATGAGCACAGATGGAAACCCAGTTCTAAGCAAAGAAGGGAAAGCAGAAAGGTGGAAGGAATACATAGAGACTGTATACACGGGCGATGTACTTGAGGACAATATTATGGAAATGGAAGAGGATGTAGATGAAGATGTAATGGGAGATACGATACTGTGTGAAGAATTTGCCAAAGCACTGAAAGACCTATGCCGAAACAAGGCCCCGAGAGTACACAAAATTACATTAGAACTACTGACGACCTTGTTAGAGCCAGTCCTTACAAAACCCTACCATCTGGTGAGCAAGATGTGTGAGACAGCGAAATACCCTCAGTCTTCAATCCCAATGAAAGCAGGTGTTGACAGATGTGAAAGTTACCAAACTATCAGTTTATTAAGTCACAGCTGCAAAATACGTGGGGATATAAGAAAGATCCACAAGTCATAATTCTTCCCGACCAAGGAACCTACACGCTACCTGACGGGACATGGCCCATATCCTTCTTTAATGCAGAAAATACAACCAGACATTACAGGCCCTTGTGAATATGGAGCAGTTGTCACACTTGAACACATCGTGTGAGAATGTGCCACTACACAAAACGTTGCAGACTACGATAGTTGGTTATGGAATAGTCGATGACATAACAAGGAAAGAAGAAGTGTGGCACAAGTGGCATTTGCTGACAGTGAAAATGCACACATCTTAAAAAAATGCGTCATTTTGGTTCCCAGAATTCCGAATCTATACAGAAAATTTGAATAGAAATCAACATAAACATTATTTCCATCCTTTTTATTTCTCATGAAACCCAAGCTTAGTATATTGAACTACTGTATAGCGAGACGTTTAGTGGTGGTGGTCCAGACTTTTGTACACACCGGTACCTCTAATACAAAGTAGCACACCCTCTTGCATTGATGCATGCCTGTATTCGTCGTGGCATACTATCCACAAGTTCATCAGCGCACTGTTTATTCAGGTTGTCGCACTCCTCAACGGCAATTTGCCGTCGATCCCTCAGAGTGGTGATGGATCACGTCATCCATCCCTTGTTAGTCTATATCCCATACATGTTTGGTAGGGTTCATGTCTGGAGAACATGCTGTCCACTCTAATCAAGCGATTTCGTTATTCTGAAGGATGTCATTCACAAGATGTGCACGAAGGATGCGCTACTTGTAGTCCATGAAGACGAATGCCTTGTAAACATGCTGCCCATTATGGTTGCACTATTAGTCGGAGGAAGGCATTCACGTCTCGTACAGCCGTTACATCGCCTTCCATGACCATGAATGGCATACGTCGGCCCCACATAATCCACCTCAAAACAGCAGGGAACCTCCACGTTCCTGTAGTCAGTGGACAATGTGTCTAAGGAGTTCAGCCTGACCACGTTGCCTCCAAACATGACTCCGGCGATTCTCAGTTTGAAGGCTTATGCGACACACAACAGAGAAGAGAACATGATGCCAGTCTGGATCGAACTATTCGGCAAGTTATCAGGTCCATGTGTACCGCGCTGCATGGTATCGTGGTTGCAAACATGAACCTCGCGTTGGTCGTCGTGAGAGAAGTTGTGCATCATCTAGCCTATTACGCACAGTTTGAGTTGTAACACGACGTCCTGTTGCAACACGAAAAGCATTATTTAACATGGTGGCATTGCTGTCAGGGTGCCCCCGTGCCATAATCCGTAGGTCGCGGTCGCGCACTGCGCTAGTAACCCTTCCTCGGCCTGAGCGAGGCATATCATCGACAGCTCCTGTCTCTTTGTATCTCCTGCATGTCTGAACAACATCGTTTTGTTTCACTCCGACACACCTGGACACTTCCCTTGTTGATAGCACTTCCTGGCACAAAGTAAGAATGCGGACGCGATCAAACCGCGGTATTGACCGTCTAGGCACGATGGAACTACAGACTACATGAGCCGTGTACCTCCTTCCTGGCGGAGTGACTGTATATGATTTGCTATCGGACACACTTCGTCCAACGGGAGCAGCTCATGCATGGCTGTTTACACCTTTAGGCACGTTTAGTGACCTATCTGAACAGTCAAAGTGACTATATGTGTCATACGGAATCCACAGTCAACGTCTGTGTTCAGGATTTCTGGGAACCGGAGTGATGCAAAACTTTTTTTGATGTATGTATTAGCATATGAACTGCAAGCATACACTGGCTAGAGACAACAAGGAAAAGGCCACATATGAAGACGACGAGTTGTACCATAGCAGAACATCCAACTACAGCAACTTATCACAAGGATGGAGGAGATGAGCCTCGGGGATTATTCCCTGGCAGTCACCACCCAATCTATACAACTTGGGTGGCAGTAGCAGGGTCCCTATGAAACCTGAGCTGTGCCTCAGTCTGCCAGGGGTCACTATCAAGACAAATGAAAAATCTAGCTTGGTTGTGCGACGGGTGAGAGTAGTCTAATCTAGTGTTGTGTTAATGTAGTATAGTGCTGCAAAGTGTTCTGTTGTATAGTAATGCAGTCAAAAATCACAAATTACAAAATTTTTGATGTCTCAAAGCAGCACAGTACAAAAGGCAGGTAGCATGTAACTATGGATTCCAAACTAACATACGGTTAATATCTATGTGGCAAATGGCCAAATGGTAGCCGGCAGCTGTGGCCGAGCGGTTCTAGGCTCTTGAGTCTGGAACCACGCTGCTGCTACGGTCGTAGTTTTGAATCCTGCCTCAGGCATGGATATGTGTGATGTCCTTAGATTAGTTAGGTTTAAGTAGTTCTCAGTCCAAGGGATTTATGACCTCAGATGTTAAGTTCCATAGTGCTTAGAGCCATTTCTACATCTACATCTACATCCATACTCCGCAAGCCACCTGACAGTGTGTGGCGGAGGGTACCCTGAGTACCTCTATCGGTTCTCCCTTCTATTCCAGTCTCGTATTGTACGTGGAAAGAAGGATTGTCGGTATGCTTCTGTGTGGGCTCTAATCTCTCTGATTTTATCCTCATGGTCTCTTCGCGAGATATACGTAGGAGGGAGCAATATACTGCTTGACTCTTCGGTGAAGGTATGTTCTCGAAACTTTAACAAAAGCCCGTACCGAGCTACTGAGCGACTCTCCTGCAGAGTCTTCCACTGGAGTTTATCTATCATCTCCGTAACGCTTTCGCAATTACTAAATGATCCCGTAACGAAGCGCGCTGCTCTCCGTTGGATCTCCTCTATCTCTTCTATCAACCCTACCTGGTTCGGATCACACACTGCTGAGCAGTATTCAAGCATTGGGCGAACAAGCGTACTGTAACCTACTTCCTTTGTTGTCGGATTGCATTTCCTTGGCATTCTTCCAATGAATCTCAGTCTGGCATCTGCTTTACCGACGATCAACTTTATATGATCATTCCATTTTAAATCACTCCAAATGCGTACTCCCAGATAATTTATGGAATTAACTGCTTCCAGTTGCTGATCTGCTATTTTGTAGCTAAATGATAAGGGACCTATCTTTCTATGTATTCGCATCACATTACACTTGTCTACATTGAGATTCAATTGCCATTCCGTGCACCATGCGTCAATTCGCTGCAGATCCTCCCACATTTCAGTACAATTTTCCATTGTTGCAACCTCTCGATACACCACAGCATCATCTGCAAAAAGCCTCAGCGAACTTCCGATGTCATCCACCAGGTCATTTACGTATATTGTGAACAGCAACGGTCCTATGACACTCCCCTGCGGCACACCTGAAATCACTCTTACTTCGGAAGACTTCTCTCCATTGAGAATGACATGCTGCGTTCTGTTATCTAGGAACTCCTCAATCCAATCACACAATTGATCTGATAGTCCGTATGCTCTTACTTTGTTCATTAAACGACTGTGGGGAACTGTGTCAAACGCCTTGCGGAAGTCAAGAAACACGGCATCTACCTGTGAACCCGTGTCTAAGGCCCTCTGAGTCTCGTGGACGAATAGCGCGAGCTGGGTTTCACACGACAGTCTTTTTCGAAACCCATGCTGATTCCTACAGAGTAGATTTCTAGTCTCCAGAAAAGACATTATACTCGAACATAATACGTGTTCCAAAATTCCACAACTGATCGACGTTAGAGCTATAGGTCTATAGTTCTGCACATCTGTTCGACGTCCCTTCTTGAAAACGGTGATGACCTGTGCCCTTTTCCAATCCTTTGGAAAGCTTCGCTCTTCTAGAGACCTACGGTACACCGCTCCAAGAAGGGGGCAAGTTCCTTCGCGTACTCTGTGTAAAATCGAACTGGTATTCCATCAGGACCAGCGGCCTTTCCTCTTTTGAGCGATTTTAATTGTTTCTCTATCCCTCTGTCGTCTACTTCGATATCTACCATTTTGTCAACTGTGCGACAATCTAGAGAGGGAAGCACAGTGCAGTCTTCCTCTGTGAAACAGCTTTGGAAGAAGACATTTAGTAATTCGGCCTTTAGTCTGTCATCCTCTGTTTCAGTACCATTTTGGTCACAGAGTGTCTGGACATTTTGTTTTGATCCACCTACCGCTTTGACATAGGACGAAAATTTCTTAGGAATTTCTGCCAAGTCAGTACATAGAACTTTACTTTCAAATTCATTGAAAGCCTCTCGCATAGCCCTCCTCACACTGCATTTCGCTTCGCGTAATTTTTGTATGTCTGCAAGGCTATGGCTATGTTTATGTTTGCTGTGAAGTTCCCTTTGCTTCCGCAGCAGTTTCCTAACTCGGATGTTGTACCACGGTGGCTCTTTCCCATCTCTTACGATCTTGCTTGGCACATACTCATCTAACGCATATTGTACCATGGTTTTGAACTTTGTCCACTGATCCTGAACACTATCTGCACTTGAGACAAAACTTTTGTGTTGAGCCGTCAGGTACTCTGTAATCTGCTTTTTGTCACTTTTGCTAAACACAAAAATCTTCCTACCTTTTTTAATATTTCTATTTATGGCTGAAATCATCGATGCAGTAACCGCTTTATGATCGCTGATTCCCTGTTCTGCACTAACTGATTCAAATAGTTCGGGTCTGTTTGTCACCAGAAGGTCTAATATGTTATCGCCACGAGTCGGTTTTCTGTTTAACTGCTCAAGGTAGTTTTCAGATAAAGCACTTAAAATATTTCACTGGATTCTTTGTCCCTGCCACCCGT
Source organism: Schistocerca gregaria (assembly GCF_023897955.1). Taxonomy (NCBI): domain Eukaryota; kingdom Metazoa; phylum Arthropoda; class Insecta; order Orthoptera; family Acrididae; genus Schistocerca; species Schistocerca gregaria. Next base: position 413,266,709 of record NC_064925.1, on the reverse strand, counting down.
TATGAACGTTTGAGTCTGCCAGTCTACATCCGGCAAATTAAAATCTACACCCAGAACTATAACATGGTGGGGAAATCTACTCGAAATATTTTCCAAATTTTTCTTCAGGTGCTGAGCCACAACAGCTGTTGATCCCGGGGGCCTATAGAGACATCCAATTACCATGTCTGTGCCTGCTTTAACCGTGACCTTCACCCAAATCATTTCACAATTCGAATCTCCGTCAATTTCCTTCGATACTATTGTACTTCTTATCGCTATAAACACGCCTCCCCCTTCACTGTTCAGCCTATCTCTGCGGTATACATTCCAATCAGAGTTTATTATTTCATTACTGTTTACGTCTGGTTTCAGCCAACTTTCTGTTCCTAGTACTATATGGGCTTTGTGACCGTTTATTAATGAGAGCAGTTCTGGGACCTTTCTATAGACGCTCCTGCAGTTTACTATTAGCACATTGATATTGTTATTCCTTGTTGCATTTTGCCTACTCCTGCCTTGCCGCGTCTCTGGAGGCGTCTTGTCGGGCCTAGGGAGGGAATTCTCTAACCTAAAAAAAACCCATGTGCACTCCACACGTACTCCGCTACCCTCGTAGCCGCTTCCGGCGTGTAGTGCACGCCTGACCTATTCAGGGGGACCCTACATTTCTCCACCCGATAGCGGAGGTCGAGAAATTTGCACCCCAGCTCTCCGCAGAATCGTCTGAGCCTCTGGTTTAAGCCTTCCACTCGGCTCCAAACCAGCGGACCGCGATCGGTTCTGGGAACGATACTACAAATAGTTAGCTTTTAAGCTAAAGGTTAGAAAACAGATTTGATTTTTAAACTTACTATTTACTGAATTTCATATTCCATACAGACTTTCAATTAATATTTTATGCAGATATTTAATGTAGAATATTCCAACCTACATAAGACAATGATTAGTTACACTAACACATCTGCAATTATGTTAAAATATTACGCGCAATGTTCATGTCAATACATGTGAAACATCTGGTTCACTGTTGTATTTAGGTAAAATACGAGAGAAAACACGAGATAAATCACTAAAAACACATAAATAAGTGTCCTTTTTGTACTGTATGGAGATGAGCAAGTGGTACTCAGCACTGGTGCACAGCCTACTCCTTCCTAATACCACCAACATGGCAGCAGTGGTTAACGTACACAGCCGCCATACGGTGGCGACAGCAGCGCCATATGCTCTCACATCATACCACTACATAATGTTTCACTTTCTAAACCTTCAATCGTGTGTGTGTATATATGGTCTTTACTATGGAGGGTAATTCGCATTCGGGACCCTGTATTTACTACCGCATACGAATTTTAAAACTGATTTGAACCGGAACTACACAGGCTACTTGAATTTGTTCTTAGAAACTTCTCCATCGTCCTAAAACTGTCATCATTGGGATCTACAGTGCCAGATCAAACTATAGCGATAGTGGACTACGTGCCATTGGTGCAAATGGTTTAAAACGCTCTAAGCACTATGGGACTTAACATCTAAGGCCATAAGTCCTCTAGAACGTAGAACTACATAGACCTAACAAACCTAAGGACATCACACACATCCATGCCCGAGACAGGATTGCGACCGTAGCAGTTGCGCGGTTCCGAGCTGAAGCGCCTAGAAGCGCTAGGCCACCGCGGGCGGCCTACGTGGCATTAAGAAAAACTTATTACCCCAATTCTTCGCAAATATGGTTGCAGCTGTTCTCGTTTATAACAGCTTATATCACATCATCATCTTCACTTCTAGATTTTCAAAGAGAGATGATTAATAAATTTTACTCAAGAGGAAAACAATAATACTCAGAATGAACATTGCAGTAACTTATTTTGTATAGTTAGTACGATACTATTGTACTGTCAGAACAGGTCGTCGAGCTTTAGCTTGGGTACCAGCGGAATTTGTCAACAATGAAGTATCCTAGGTCATCAGGCGAGCAGTTGCGTAGCAACATTGCGATTCCGAATCGTATTGCGTAAACACATTGTCTGTGCTTGCGTGATTTTCGTTGTGCTATTCGTTTTGTTCTAGAGCGTCTTCTTGGTGAGAAAAGCTCATTAACTGAATATCTGAAGTGCTTTTCGTGAAAAGTCTTCCAACAGAAGAACTTCCAAACCCAGCGTTGGGTGTGACGCAGTACGGAACCGTAAGTGAACATCGATATCTTTTCTTCTTCATCTCCTATCAAGACTAATATCTTTTGCCGCTAATGTCACTCTAAATTACTGCTGCTGAGTGCTTTGCACACACATGAAATCCCTTGTAGTTGATTTTATTTGGATGTTTAATCACACCAGCTACATTGTAACGAAAAACGGGAAAAAAAAAGGTTCCAGTGATCCGACTTGAGCTTTAGCCTATGAGAGCAGTGTTGCAAAATCGTGGGCACGATTTCGGTAGCTGATGTAACCTGCTGAACTCTCTATATCCTTCAAATTCTGAAAGGTGTATATGTACATCATCAAGAGTGTTTAGGGGCTACGTGTCGGCTATATTCTGCGTCATATTACCATAATGTATCGCTTATTATGTCCTACAAGTTCTAGAGATTGCCAAGGCTCTTTATATTGTTCATAGTCGACGAGGACAAAAAAAAGCGAGGTGAAAATTGATATTGTTGATAATTTGTGCTAGGTGGTAGCAGGGACTGATATGAATATTATACTTAAAAGTTCAGAGATGGCATGGGATGTGGTGGGGAAGAGAGGGGTTTGGGTTCAAGATGAGTTTTTTATTTATCTTAAATAAATAGAAATGAGCAGCTTCAAGCAAAAATGTATATCTGTAATCAGTAAGCTACATTAAATTTGTTAGGAAAATTGTCCTATTCAGTACTCTGTAGCAGGGTGGTGGTGGTGTGTAGGTGGCACACACGTGAGGGAATGTAGTTGTCTGGTATTTGATCAAACTCTTCCCTCTTCGTTAGTCTGCAAACTGAAGCGCTACCGGCTAAACCGCCACATTTGACCACGGTTTTATTACGTCGCTTTCTGGCTCTCTATTTGTCCGTCTGTATCTCTCCCCCCCTCCCCCCCTCATCACACTCTCTCACTCTCTCATACACTTACAGGCACTTCGTTGCAGAATGAGAGCGTGACATTTATTTAGCTAAAAAGGGCCTTGCCGCCAAAAGGCATATGCCTAGATTCCAATCTGTCAGCGGTGAACACCATTAAAAATTTGACTTCATTATACATTCCACAGTGGATGGTTCTCTGAGGTGTCGCACAGATTCCGATCAAGTGGACGAGCATGTGTTCTCCTTTACATTGTCTGTCTGTGTATCTACATTATCTGCCCACTTTGGTACAAAATATTGTAAGGATAATTTGTTTAGAATGTGTTTTAGGAAGCGCATCGGTGACGTTGATGTGTGTTCCTGAAGTTTTATTACAAAGAAATGGTGCACATACTTAAGGGAATTAAGGACTCCACTATTCATCTGTTGTGTGGCAATGGAAATGAGTTACCGTTTATTGCTTCTAACCTCTAAATAAGTATGTTTGGATTTTGAATGTTGTTAGTTACATTAATTGTTCACTACTGTATAGTTAATATCTGTGATGACGTGTCACAGATTATTACGTTTTTCGACCTTATGTTCCAAAGTATTCTCTATTGACTGATTATGTCTGACCTCTTGATGCACGAATAATATTCGAAATTGCCATTAATATGGCTCAAATATTTGGCTGCCGTTAGTAGTAAATTTACCCCTCTTTGTCCCTCTTTTCCGAATATCTGATATACGTAACTGACCTACGAATAGTGTGGAAATCCTCACGTCTCCGAGAAATTCGTATCATCACACAATATTTCACGTTCTAAACATACAAACTTGTGTACATGTTCTTTAATAAAGACCTTAATGCTCTCAGGTGACGCAGTATTTACTGCCTCACGAGCATTACGATTTTGTTTCGAAACGCAGCTGAACCTTCTGCACGTCTGTCATTGTAATAAATGTGTCGTCTTTTAGTATTATAGTTGCCTCTTGAAATCATTGCATCTCATTTCACAGTTTCTTTCGACGATCATCGTATTCTGACTACATCTTAATTTTATTCAGGCTTTAAGAAAGGGTCATCCGCCCATCGCAGCGTACCATAGACGCACTCAGGGCGTCGGTTTATAAATGTCAAAATTTCGTGTTAAGTGTCTGATGCAAACATATTTCGCTGAGCTGCTTTTCCAATATTATTCAAACTTGAAAAGATGTGAATATTCGGATATGTTCGCATTCATAAGTAGTTGCCACTATCGTTTCACAGTACATTAAAGTATGATTTCAGGTACTCCTGTGGCTAAAGGACACGTTGTAATCATCGAGGAAATAATTATATGATATGTGCAAGTCAGCTGCTTGTTTTTAAAACAAATTTATTACACAGTTCTCCAGGCACAAACGGGTAGGTGATCGAAAAATTATCGGCTTCTGCCAGCATATTAAGCTCATTTTGGGATATTTTCAATTAATCTCAACATTTCTCGGCTCTGTCAGCATCTGTATAAACATTTATGTTAAATTAACAACAACCTCAGATGCAATGTTTACCTAGATTTACCTTGGTTTCAGTTGGGATAACCCAATCTTCTTCAGAATAAAAGGAACTACGATTCGTCCGTAATGGACAACGTCGAAAACTAAAAACTATAATATAGTAATACATCGTCATATTGCAATAACTTATCCGTTGTTCCCGTACTATAACGATGTATTACTATTTATAGTTTTTAGTTCTTGACGTTGTCCGTTATGGACAAGTCGTAGTTCCTTTTATTATGAAGAAGATTGGGTTATCCCAACTAAAGTCTAGGTAAATCTAGGTAAACATTGCAATGTAGGTTGTTATTAATTAGAAATCAATATTTTCAGTAAATGCTATTCCTTTACCTCGCTTAATAGGCAACGAAAAATTTGAGGGTTTAAGTTTAAAGCTGAAACTAACGTGGTCATCAAGGAACTTCATAGCTTATAAGATATGCACTTCTGAACTGCAGTTGATTTGTTAATTTGTGGGCTTGGCAGATCAGACACATATTATACGTATGGTCAGTAAACTGTCCGGATGCAGTCGGAAGTAATCGTCGCTATTTGACGTAGGTCCCAGAGGATTTTTTGAACAATGAAATGTCAAACAACATTAGGTGGACAGTTGCATAGCAACATTGCGATTTCGAATCGTGTTGCGTAAACATATTGAATGTGCTTACGTGATTTTCGTAGTGCTGTTCTTTGTGCTCTAGAGCTTCTTTTCGGTGAGACAAGTTCATTAATTGAGCTTGTCGAGAAGGGTCTTCCGCCAAAAAAACTTACAAAGCCAGCGTTGGATTGACGCAATACGGAACCGTATGTGATTAGTCAACATCTTCTCTCGGTCATCTCTTATCCACGCTAACCTTCTTTGCTGTACTTGTTACTGTAATCTACTGCTGCTGAACGCTGTAGCTCACGCCTCAGATCACTTTTATTTGGTTTTACTTTGGATGTTTAATCACACCAGCTACATTCTAACGGGAAAGACAAAAAAAATTCTTTCCAATTAGACTTGAGATTCAATTCACGAGAGTACTTTGACTAAATCGTGGCCATGATTTCGGTAAGTCATGTAGTCTGCGGAGTTCTTTACATTCTTTAAATTCCGGAATTTTTTTATTTTCATTTTCGAGATGATTTATTGACTTTGTGCCGACATTATTCTGCACCGTATTAGCATATTGAATCATGGTATGTCTTAAATCTTGTATTTATTATCAAGATTGTGTATATTCGTCACAGCCCAGCCAACGAAGAACAGATAGGTCGAATCAAGAAAAAAATTGTTATAGTTGATAATTTAACCTTAGGACTAGGGACTGACATGAATATTATACTAATGGTCTAGACAGGCGGACTGCTTTGAGAAAAAGTGCAATCCAGTGTTCAGTTAAGCTGCATTATAATTTCGTAAGAAAATTGTCCTGTCCAATTCTCTGGAGAAGAAATATTCTCAGTGTTGCAGCGGTTAAAAAAATCGTAGATTATTGAAAATAATAATTGGCGTTTTAAAATTAATGTTTATTGTTAAACGGAGGGGATAAAGGAACTTATTAAATGGATGTCGCTTGTCAAAGTGCAATATAACGTTGTTAAGGGATAAATTATGTTCTGGTACTGTAACAGGGTGGAGGAGTGTGGGCGCATGCTACACACGTGAGGGAACGGAGGCCGCTGGCGTGTCGTCAGACTCTTCCGTCTTCGTTAGTCTGCAAACTGAAGCGCGGCCAGCCGTTTCTCCATTCTCTCTCTACCCTACTATGTCACGAGTCATTAAACTAAAAGCCGCCACTTTTAACGATGGTTGTATTAGGTCACTTGCAGGCTGTCTATCTGTATCTCTCTCTACAGTTACAGTTACAGTGTACCGAGCTCATAGGTGGCGTTGTGAAGTTGGTAACTGAGTGGTCAATGAAGCAAAGCGAAGACGACCAAACATCTGTCGGACGTCAGTAGCCAAGTGGTAAAGAGCAACGGAAACAAAAACGAAAAACACTGCAACCTTAACAATGCAACGTAAGGGGAGGAGAGGTTCAAAAAGTCCCAACTGCTACCAAATTACATGGAAGTAAAATAATGTTCATTGTCAGCTGGCGCACATCACGTTCTGTTCCAGTAGAAATCGTGTATAAGAAACGTGTTGCTGTTATAGAAGTTTTGCCCATTTTGAAGAAATCAGGATATACCTGAGATCTTTTAGGTTTGGTGGAAACTGTGGATAATTTGTTACAGAAAGTTTTTAGACGTGCTTATGAACTCGGTGTGTCTTTCTTATTGCTTTACTGCAAGAATATGGTGTAGATATGTAAGGGAATTGCTGAAGGTGTCTACTATTTACATGTCGCGTTGCAGCGGAAAGGAGTTGGGGCTTACTGCTTCTTACCACTAAATACGTATTTTTTGATTCTGGTTGCTGATAATTACATTACATACGGGTACTGTTGTATGGATAATATCTTGTGATTTCGCATCCACTAATTTATAGGTTTTCTGTCATCATGTCAAAAGTATGCACCATTTATTGTTTAAGTCTTACTTTTGGGTGCATGAATAGTATTCGACATTTCCTTTAATTTTTATCGAAGATCTCCGTCGTGTTATTAGTAACTGTGCACCCAGTTTGAGCAAATTTTATGAACGTAACTGACCTAGGAACTGGCTGTACTGCCTCACGTCTGTAACACTTTCGTGCCATCACGTTGTCAGTGTTCAAACATGTGTGTACATGTTCTTTAATAAGGGTCTTAATTCTCTTAGGGAACCATTATTTACTACAGTATGCGCACTTTGATTCTGTTCCGGAACACAGCTTCGCCTTCTGCATGCATTCCTCCATAATTAATTCACCGTCGTTTTGAATGTGTCTTCCTTGCAAACTACGGTGGCCCCTTGACACCATCGCTTTCGTTTTTCAGTTTCTTTCGACGCTTACTCCATTCCGTCCTAATTTTATTCAAGGTCTAAAGGGACGTATCTGCATACTCACAAGTAGTTACCACTCGCATTTCATCGCATATTGAAAAAAATTATCTAAGGTATCGGTCTGTCAAAAATATATGTTGTAGTCATGTAGGTCGACGTCTTGCTTTGAAAGCAAATTTATTGCACAATTCTGTAGGCATCTGCGGGTACTGTGTGCGGCTACACTTATAAAGACTTCTATCAGTACAGTAGCTTTCTTTTTGGGAAATTTTCAAGTACACATTATTCTTTTATCTTGCTTAGTAGGGAAATAATGAATCTGATTTTGAAATGTTTAATTCGATACTAACATTATCATTGAAGTAGGTTACGAAGTCAGATAAGCCACGTATTACCAATGGCTAGTAAAGCGCTGCGGTACAGTGAGGAGCTATCTAAGTTTTTTAGTGTGGGTCTTAGACAATTTTTTCAAAAATGAAATATCGCACAACACGAGGGGGTCGATGAGAGGCAACATTGCGATGGCGTATCGTGTGGCATAAACATATTGTCTGTGATTTTGTGATTTCCGTAGTGCTATTTTTCGTACTGTAGTGCTTCTTCTTGGTGAGAAAAGGACATTGACTGAATATTTGAACTGTTTTTTGAGGACCGTCTTTAGATAGGGAAACGTTACAAGATAGCGTTTGGTGGGACACTATACGAAACAGTAAGTGACGAGCCAACATCTTGTTTCCGTCATCTCTTATCCGTAATATCATCATTTGCTGTTGACGTCGAGTGTAAACTAATGCTGCGAATCGCTGTGATCTCAAATTTGATATCGTTCGTATCCACCTTTATTCAGATGTTTATTCGAGCAGGTGTGTTTTACCGAAGGAAACGTTCCTTTCCGGTGATCAGATTTGATATTCATACTTCGAGAGTAGTTTCACATTATTGTCGGGCATGGTTTCGGTAATTGATGTACCCCCGGAATTTTTTGCATTCGGTGAATGCCGATAGTTTTTTGTTTCCATTATCAAATGAATTTAGTGGCTAGCTAGCGACGTTGTTTTAGGACATATTAGACTACTACATCATGTTACGTACTGCGTATAGTGTAGACCATAAAGGTTCTTTATTTTGTTCAGCGTGATTCACCAGCAGCAAATATATGTACACAATTAATTTTTGCTGGTCTGCAACATGGGTGTATCCTGCGAGAAGAAGATGCGGCAGCTTTGCCTCCCTATGAACTAACTGATACCTTGTATCTCCAGCGAGACAGAAAAAAAAGTCAGAATAAGTTTGAAGAACTGCATCACAGTTATTGGGTGCTGTGAAGTGGCATGAATCGTGAAGTCTGTCATTCTACAAACTAATATGAGTTGCCTACATCTCGTCCCCATGGCCCTATTTTTGCAGACGTTCTACATACACATCTGCTCTGTAGTGTAAATAAATGATATTTGATTGTGGTGTATAAGCAGCAAACGAAAAAACATGAAATTTGTTCATGTAATGGTTACTTCCACGTCCAGTCGGTTTAGCTGTTGCTGAATCTTACAGCTAGTATGATCGCGGTCCATGAGACTTATTTGTCCTGGCTCTCCGTCCACAGGCAGCGTTGAACATCATTGATGCTCTCGATTCCGCTGAGGCTTGCAGACACAAGTGGTCAGTCGCGAAAACTCGCGGAACCACGAACCCCTCAATAGATGTCCCACACAATTCGGATGATACGTCAGGAACAAAAGAGTTTCTAGTGCCTCGACATACGACATGGGAGGTTCGCCAGTAGCTATTTAGCATTTTATTTAACAGCGAGTACAGTTGCATGCGCTTTTTTGCTTTAGAAGAGAACTATCCTGTCTTGACAGTATATTTTAGGGTAAGGCAACGGTTAAAGAAGATGAAAGAATTTAATTAGAGATGCTATAATGTTCGTAGATTATGAAAATGCTTTTGAGAAATACAATAGACGAGTGATACGTTACATCCTGCAAACAAAGGTTACCCGGTTCGTCTAATCAACTCTTTTGAAGCTGTTACAAATGGCCAAAAATTATGATGGAGAATAAAGAACTTGTGTAAATAAACAACAATAAAACAGAATTAGACAAGTATGTAACCTGTCTCCAGCTCTTTTCAACTTCTACGTGGGTGACCCAGTCAATGCTTGGAAAGGCATCAGCTGCGGCATAAAGATCCACAGGGAGCAATGTTTTAATACTCTGCTATATGCAGATGCTCATATGACGAGAGTTCAGTAATGAAATTAAAAACAACTGTCCTAAATTAAACGCAAAATAATTTGTGCAGGCTAAATGAGATTTTTCCGTAGTGTTATAGCGTGAATCTGGAAATAGTGCCTTATATGTAGAGATTAAGAATAAATTAGAAGTTGATTTAGTGTGTAAAAAAAAAAGACCTTAACAGCAAAAGATGACGGGGGTATATTTCAGTACTGTTTATCTTAGCCTGCTGTAGTAAGTTGACAGCAATCCAGTTTCCAGTGATGCTGAAGTCGACTGTTAAGCACTGATTAGTAATCTCAGCTTGGGCTTTCTGGGGTAGGGATTCTGAGGGTATTAGATTAGGAAATGGCACACTTAAAGTAGTAAAGAAGTTTTGCTATTTGGGGAGCAAAATAACTGATGATGGTCGAAGTAGAGAGGATATAAAATGTAGACTGGCAACGGCAAGGAAAGCGTTTCTGAAGAAGAGAAATTTGTTAACATCGAATATAGATTTAAGTGTCAGGAAGTCGTTTCTGAAAGTATTTGTATGTAGTGTAGCCATGTATGGAAGTGAAACATGGACTACAACTAGTTTGGACAAGAAGAGAATAGAAGCTTTCGAAATGTGGTGCTACAGAAGTATGCTGAAGATAAGGTGGATAGATCACGTAACTAATGAGGAGGTATTGAATTGGATTGGGGAGGAGAGAAGTTTGTGGCACAACTTGACTAGAAGAAGGGATCGGTTGGTAGGACATGTCCTGTGGCATCAAGGGATCACAAATTTAGCATTGGAGGGCAGCGTGGAGGTTAAAAATCGTAGAGGGAGATAGAGAGATGAATTCACCAAGCAGATTCAGAAGGATGTAGGTTGCAGTAGGTACTGGGAGATGAGGAAGCTTGCACAGGATTGAGTTGCATGGAGAGCTGCATCAAACCGGATGAAGGCAACAACAACAACAACATCATACTTGCCAAGTTCCTTGTCGCAGTGGTTCCTGTCAGATCCCCGAAGTTTACTGCTGTCCAGCTGGTCTAACACTTGGATCGGTGGCCACCCGGTATGCAGGGCGCAGTTGGCAAACGGGGTGCACTCAGCCCTTGTGAGGCAAGCTGAGGAGATACTTGATTGAGAAGCAGCGGCTCGCCGGCCAGAGTGGTCGAGTGGTTCTAGGCGTTAGAGTCTGCAAGCGCAAGACCGCCACGGTCGCAACTTCGAATCCTGCCTCGGGCATGGCCGTGTGTGATGTACTTAATTTAGTTAGGTTTAAGTAGTTCTAAGTTCTAGGGGACTGATAACCTCCTAAGTTAAGTCCCATAGCGCTCAGTGCCACTTGAACAAAGCAGCGACTCCGGTCTAGTAAACTGTCATACGTCCGGGAGAGCGGTGTGCTGACCACATGCCCCTCCATATCCGCTTCTAGCGACGCCTGTCGGCTGAGTATGACACGGCGGCCGGGCGGTAACTTGGTGCTTCCTGGCCTGTTTGGATGGCGTTTAGCTTTTAGACTCCTATACTTGAGTTAAGACGCGTTTATCAACTTACTGAGGATCTGTATGTTGCGTTGAGCTCGATTCATGGTTTCTTAGGATTTACCTTTATCATTACATCACCAGAAAAGCACCACTTTCAAGCACGTTCCTGTTAGATCGCTTCCTTGTCTGTCAACCTCTTCGGTACAGGTTCCACAATTGATTCTACATCAACTTAAAGGTGACGTAGAGTCTTGAAACTTCCAGCATTGTTCAGACATACCTGGTAAAGCAATATTAGCTCACTATCTTGTCTGGCGTGTGGCGGAGGGTACTTTATATACCACTGCCATCTGCCCCTTTTTCTGACCCAGTCTCGAATGGCCCGAGGGAACGGTAGGTGGTAATCCACCGTGGGAGGTCAGATGTATCCACTTTTTTCCGACACGGTCATATCCTTAGGTAAACGTAGGAGAAAGCAACAGGTTTTGCAAGTAAGGTGAACATAAACTACAATAATCCTGAAATATATCATAGACTCCGTTTAAATCTCACCAAAATATAATTTTTACTCTTTTAAAGCCATATAGAGCGCAAATAACTCAATGCTACCTCACGCAACTATTCCTTCTAGTCGATAGATCAAGCTATCCGATACATGCTTTACATTCGTCCGTTTGCCACAAGTACCTTGTCCTCTTTTGGCGCAATTTATGGGCAAATTGGTGGTAGACTCTTTGCATGTAGAAGTGGCTTTAAAATGGCAGGGCAAAGAATTTGTGGAAATTTGTACAGAGAGCCAGATAAGTAGGGCAATAGTAACTAGTGAGAACCGTTGTTTGTGAAGAACAGTGAAGAACGTGAAGAACAGAGAAAGAAACGGAAAAAGAAAAAGGAAAACGTACAGCGTTGGTAACTGTAAAGCTGTGTTCTGTCCCATGAAATCATGCGTACTGTTCGTACACTGTTCTAAAATGCAATGCGAAACCCCCCCCCCCCCCACTCTATACATCACGTATCAGAATACTAGTTCGAAAACTGTGTACCTGTTTTAATTGGCAGTGTAAGTCCCCACAACCCGACAAGGCTTCAATCATCGATTTGGTTCTTAGAACATGTTCGGTCTACATGTATTATTGTACTAACTGAAACCGTTACTTTGGTCAGAATTTGTAAATCATTCATGAGTTAATATTTTAATTTCCTAAAAATACTCCATTATCAGACATTTCGACGTTTCTGTAGGTTCCATCTACTAGAAAACTGATTAGTAAAATATCTTCGTAGAGACCTCTCCCTGTTCTCATTCCAATCTTTCTGACCGTCCAACTGTTAATAATGAACACGCTGTAATTCCGTGTGATCAGTACGTGACGTGATATCTATTTTTTTCTTCGCAGATGTTCCGGAGGCTTTTGGGCGTGTTCTGCCTCCGGTCTCGGCGGGAGGCAGAGGAAGACTTTTACGGAGACCTGATAGACGTCGATTTAATTGGAAAGCCAGAGGTGAGGACCACCGAGATTTATTGGAAAAACAGTAATGACTCTTAAGTTCACCCACGTTTACTAAGATAATTACTTGAGACCTCTGATTACTGCAAGACCTTCTGGATTTAGTAAATCTATCTTAGCTACTCTTAGTTGTAAATAGGTCATCATAGAATAACAACTATTCCTTTGTGCGTTCGTTAAACTTGCTTGTAGCGGTAATAAAACGAAATATCCTTCGGCTTTCTATACGAGTACATCCGTTTCATAGGAACTCTGTTGCCACTGGCCCGCTCAAAATAGTACTTTGTACAAGATGAATGTACTTTAAATAAAAAAGGAGGTTACGCAGGACATTAATAGTCAGAAATCACTTAAGTTTCTGAGATTTAATATTAGATGGAACTATTCGAAATCACAAGAGCTGCACAAGAATTTACGGAATGTGGAGAAATGTATTCATAAACTGGTTTCTGTTGGTTTCAAAATAGGTAACAACGTAGTTTACACTACGTGCAACTCCTGCTAGTACAGCATTTATCACTATTGAAGATTCACTCTAACTTCTGATAAAACTAATGCAAGAACTGTATCAGATCTCACTTGTGCATGATGATGATTCGTTAACTGATACTTGGACCAACTGAGTAGGCGATGATTTTAGGTCCGGCTTAGCCACTTGCAGGTTTCCAAGTCGACTGTTGTAACTGAATGTGCGTACAAATCCTCGGAGAATATCTGTCGAAGTCGGAGACGAAAAGTCATTAGAGACTTTTGTACACCGACCAGGGACTATCAGCACGGATGATATAAGCGAAGATAATTTAAAAGCAGTTTGCTTCAATCCCTATTCTAAGTACAACTTAGTAACGATCCAGACCCAAGGTAAAATACTGTCGTATTGTTACCATATGACCGTCTGGAAAACAATCCAAGTATGTGCTACCAAAGCTAAGACCTTTCTGTCTAACTGATAAATGTTGCAAGGCGGCTGAATTTAATACACTAACAGGAGAGTAATTTAACTTATGGTGCGAGTAAACGCCCACAAAATACTAGATGTTACATAAAAGATAGAAAATAAAACTGAAAATCAACAAATGGATGAATTGTAACCTTGGAAACAAATCTCCCACAGAGGATGAGCGCCGCGCGTTGGCGGCTGCGCTCAGACGTGGACGAGTTGGTTCTGCTGGCAGCGCAGGCGGAGAAGTCCCGGCCACCGCCTGCTGCCATTGATGTAGCCTGCGGCAAAGTCATCGGGAAGGTAAGGCGGCACTAATGTAACAACTTCATTGATAACTCGCTGCTAAGGGTTAAGTTAGATTACATACAACATACCCTTTTCTCAGACCAATATAAAGTAGCACAAGTATAGTTAATACTGGAAGATAATAACTATGATCCTTGTCACCGTTAATGATTTCCCCTGAACACACTTCCCTTTCTTTCGATCACACACAATAATAGAAAGATGTTCTCTCTTAATGTACACTTTGTCCATACGAGTCACACTATACAATTATTGGTACTGTAGTTGCATAAAGGAAGTCTTATGAATTTTAAAGGGAAGAATTGCTTTTGTGTGCAGGTGAACGATGGCTGGATGGTTGTTACGACTGCCGAGATCCATGAGCCGCCTGTGGTGGAGTGTGACGAGGACATCCCGCCGATCCCTCGCCGCCGGAGAGGGTGTCGGAGGTGCTGGGCGGAGAGAGTCGGGGAGAAGACCGTTGTGCGCCCACCTGGGGGCCGGGCACACCGCCTGACTACCCACTAAAAGTATTCCTGACGAGGACATCCCACCATTTCCTCGTCGTCAGTGTGGGTGTTGGAGGTGCTGGGTGAAAAGAAGTCAGTGCAAGAACTGTTGTGCGGGTAAAAAAGGGACAGGGATAATGACTCACTAACCAATAGACATGTTCGTGAGGAACTGATTACAATGCCTCAAAGTTGGGGATGTGTTAGAGATACTGGCCACAGAATGTCACGGCTAAGAGTCTTGGGTGACTGCAAATTGGGTGGTGACAACAGCTTTTCTACAAGCCAGTGAACATATTCATGAGGAACTTAGAACAGTGTATGAGGAGGGCAAATCACCGATGCCTCATTATTGGACAGGGTGTTCGTGCTGCTGGATGGAGAATGTCATGACTGGGACTCTTGCATAACTGCAAAGTGGATTGGGATATCGGCTCACTAGCCAGTGAACATATTCATGTGGAACCAAGTACACTGGCTCAGGACATCCCATTGATGCCATGTCATCAGTGACAGTGCTGGTGGTACGGGCAGATAAAACCAAGACTAAATCTCTTGTTTGTCTGAAAAGTGAATGGGGACACCGACTCACAGATATTTAAAGTGAATGAATTATTAAATGAATTGATAAAATGAAACTTTAAAAGCATCCATGTAAAAGAATGTTAATGAAGCTTTAATATCATTGAACTCCATTTAAACAAGTAATGAAATAAAATTAATAATATCTATCAAAGATGTACGATTATTTCTCTCTCTTTACATGTATGACTGCATTTAGACAAATATTTGAGAATGTTATCTTTTTTGATGCCCATCACTCACAGAAATATTATACACAGACTGCCATAACTTTCAGTACACAGATTATCCTTCTTCATCATTACAAATGACACATAATAGTGAGTTCATGCGGCTTACGACCAACTAACAAAGAAATTACACACGTAGTGCATTTTACCTGTCTGCATTGCTGCATAGTGCAGTTGTATTTTTACCTAACGGAAATGAAACAGCCATATAACATTATAATATAGCTATGAGTGAAAGCGCGTCATTCGCTTGAATGAAAAGAAGTGAAAACAGAGGTCGATCAAACTGAACATCGATTTATACTTGCGAGGAACTAAAGCGGGCAACGATTTGCTTAAAACTCCATTGCTCTCCTCTCAACTGCAGGGATTTGATTCTACACAGCAATAAAATTTATATTCCATACGAGTATCTAAGATAGTTTCAGATATTACAGGGTGCCTAAGGGTTACAGGAGTCACATTTTTTAATCAATCATCAGTAAATGTAGTTTCTGGTTTGGAAGTGTCGAGCGCAACTTCCAGTGTTACTGAAGACTACTGAACATTTAATAAGGACAATATTCACACACACCATATTCTGTCACGAGAAGAGTTGACGTACACAGAAACGATCCTACAGACACATAAGTAACACCACTTCACTACGTGGCGTAATTTAATTTGTGTATGTAGATGAATTAATAAATACACACAAAGTATAAGCTAATTATGTACAGAAAAAATATTAATGTATTAGGAGTATCCCAAGGCCACCGGCCTTATCATTATGCTTAACTGCTCAACTTTACTGTTTGCACAGCATGGATACAAATGTTGCGAGTGGGCCAGACAACAATGAAGAGCATTCGCCGGTGACAACACCAACGCTATTTTATTCAGTAGAACATTAACACAAATTCTTCTCCCCTTACTCTTACGAAAAAACTAAATTTTTACCAAATTCTTAACAAGAAAATGTTTCCCATATTAGCTAAACCTGTCTTTTGTTTATAATACTTTGGCAGTGATCGAGAATAACCTTTTTTTGTAGACTTAAAAATTCGTTAAAGCTACTAAAATTCACCGTAAACTAGAAGTAAACACACAACAAATGTGTTACGCCCGTCGGTGACGTATGTTTAGAATAAGACGAAGCTATATGAATAAAATTGAGACCTCGCTTATGCGGTGATAATGGAACAGACAGCATCGGTGGTGCAGCGCTGCCATCCACGACCGTACTGGTAGGTGGGCAGATCCCATACAAGGTCAACTACAACAGACGCAAAACTAATCTTAAGAACTTATAACAGTGCACTTCATTTACAGCAAAAGAAGGACCAATTCTGGTACATAACAAATTGTAAGGCAAAATAAATTGATAAAACCATATGCCCAATGACTACACACGATTATAAGCAAACTATCTGCAGGCGCAACTCAGAATTGCAATGGGTTATACAGTCCTCTGCAACACCAAAATTACAGTAACACCAGAATTACAGTAAAAGGCAAGAAGACAAGTCATCAACGCTCCAAAATTATTTTACCATATGAATGAACATAATGACGGCCTTGAAAATAGTACCTTTTTTAAAAATGAATCCCCATATTTTTATTGGGAGACCAAACAAACTGTAAATGCCCAAAAAAGATGTACTAAAGCTGGTCCGGAATAACTTCAATCAAAAGGGTAGCTATCCTTAAGATAAACTGCACTGCTTTTAAATAGGAGACACGACAGAATTTCAATCTCCAGAAGTTTTTCATCAGCAGTTGGCGATAATAACCTAAATGAAAAGAGCAGGACTTATTAAAAAATCTTCACCAATGAAATGAGCCTCAGTTATTTTGGAATGAACCGTACAGGCAACAAGTACAGCGATACAGTTGAGGGGAACCTGGCTGGACTACCACGATGCTAGGGAGAAAAGCACGAAGTTTATCTTAACAAGCTCACCGAAATACATCATGAATTAATAGGGAAGGGCACAGAAGGTATCATCAATCTTGGATTATTCAAATTTATGGAGTTTACTATCACCTCAAAAGTGGCCAAAACGACGTCCTTGTACAGAACAGGACCCTAGCCGCCGATAAAGAGTGTAATACGTCAGGGCCGAAAGGCGGTAGATGAATTACCTCAAGAGGAGAAATTTTGCGAGTGTTGGAACGTTGTGAGGAATTTGCGAATGCATTAACGTTCCACAACAGTGATACTTCAGTTGACGTATTTGTTGACTATTGGTTTGTTCTGTAAGAGTGTGGCTGATGTAGTAGAGATTCCGTTAATGTTGGATGACATAGAGAGGCAGGTTTTGTGTAAAGTTAATGGTCACGATTTAGGGCCGTACTGGCGGTTTTCTGACGTGATGACTAATAAACTCGGTGTCACCACCATGATTCGGTATAACATCGGTTTGATGGACGATATTCTGGTTGCGCCACCCAAAATGAAAATTTTGTGACAGCTGGTTAATGAGAGGCATCGAGTCGGCGTGATACGGGTTTTCACCTCTCCGTATGCGTCGCCCATGTTTCAGGCACCGAAGGGTGAAGCCGGTAGTTAGCGATCGGTAGTTGATTATACAATTCCTAACCAAAAAGCCGTCTTAAAATCTGTACCGCTCCCGGACTTCCGTACCTGTTCTATTTCCTTTGCAGGGGTCACAGTATACTACCGACCTGAATTTGAACAAGGCGTTCCGGAAGATTTCTCTCATTGAGGACAGTATACGTGCTACAGCTTTTTACAACTTTTGGAAGCTGTACCAGTTCGGTAGTGTTCCTTTCAGTTTATACACCGAAGCGGCAGTACTATCATTTCTCTTAGACTCCGTTTTGGGTGACGCGTGATTCAAATCAGTGTGCAGCAAAGTCCTTATTAGCCTGCAGGAAGTGGGTTTGACCGTTAAACCATCCATGGGAAATCTGGAACTAAGGGAGCTGCCCTTTTTAGGACCTTGGTCTCACCTAGTGTTGTTAAAATATATCAGAGAAAGAGACAAGATCTTTAGAGAAGAAGGAAATACCTCTCTTTATCCGTATCTCACATTTTTTTATAAACTGTGCTTCGAATTTTGTCCAATTTGCAGCCACAGTAAATGGCTTGAGGAAGAAAGGGTTGAGTCTCCAGATGGGGGAAACCCAGCACGCGGTCTTTGAGACAATTATAGTATCTTTGAGTATTCTGCATGTTTTGGATGTTATGGATTATGAACGATCCTTCATTGTCCAAACGTGTGCTTCTAATTCTAGCGTCGATGCTGTCGTTCCACAAAAAAACGATGGAGTGCGATCGTTAGGCTTATGGTTCCAGAGCCATGTCCCTCACGTAACTGAAGTACTCCGTGTGAGTGGGAAGTCTTCTTGGTTTTGGCCTTCCTAAAGTTCAAGTTCCAATTGGAGCTTTGCCATTTGTCCTCGGAACAGACCGTCAGTCTTTGATTTAGGTGCTTTCGAGATCCAGGAAGATATAACAAATCGCGAGGTGAGTTCGAGGTGGGCTGTGTATGTTTACACCTTTGGCGTTTCCTTGTCAGGCACATCCAGGGAGCAAATAATCTGGTAACAGATTCATTTAGCCGTATGTTCCAGGAGCATGCAACGGAATAACGGCTGTAACATGATTCACTGGACTCCAAATGGGTTTCAATCGTGTTTTCTGAGGTACATGAGCTCTTTGGGAAGTTGCTGGACAAATCAGAGGCAGGAACCATAGAATCAGGGGATGAGACAAAATCCTGATACTGGGAAAGGTGTCAGGTAATTAACTGAGAAAAGAAGTATATGTTTTAAGTCTAAGAGCGTGTACCGTGATTTATTTTTAAAGAATATTCTTAAGAATTTATTTTTTTTATTAGCAATTCATCAAGAACATTAGCACCCGCATCTCGTGGTCGTGCGGTAGCGTTCTCGCTTCCCACGTAACGGGTTCCCGCGTTTGTATTCCCGGCTGGGTCAGGGATTTTCTCTGCCACGTGGTGGAAGGGAGTTTTGTGCCCTCCTTAGGTTAGTTAGGTTTAAGTAGTTCGATTTTAACTTGTAAGGTGAAAGGGCGGCGACTTTATATACTAAAATGATCATTTAAATAGGAGCCCATGATATGCAATCTTATATAGAATTCTACAAGTTTGGCCAGACCATAGTTAAGATGCTCTACAGTACACAGATACCGCCTCTTAAGACCATAGGCAATTATAACAAAGTTTCCAAAGATCGAAACATATTTCAGATATTAGACCGTTACACTCCAACCAATAAATTCGTTAACACACCAAATCCGACAAACATGACAGAGGTAGTTGCTAACGTACGGTAGATTGATAGGGAGAGTACCGCCCCCAAAGCAAACGACTGGTGAATTCACCAAGAAAACATGTAGAATGTAACAAGAGTAAACCAAACAACATGTCACCAATCAGTTAACTTTTAATAAACGGCGATTTCTCGAGAAGAACTGGGGCAGCAATCCCAAATTGCTCTCCCGAACCGTCCCCTGGCAGTCGCTTCAACGGACGCAGGAAGGCGCGCCGATCTCCCGTCTCACGGCGTCGCAGCTCACACCGACCAGACTCATGTCGTGGGTTGACTCCTGTTGCTCTCGTGTCGACCGCGAAGTCACTACACCGCGCTATAAGCCGCGGCCCATTGGGCTCACGTGGCGACCTCACATGCGCCGACGCTCCAGACCGACAAGTCGTCTTGTGTCTCAGTGTGCGACCGACCAACCAATCATTCCAACCGCCAATGACCATTGCCTGAGCAAACTCGAGCAGACTGCCGGTCTAACGCGCAGACTCAGATGCAGCAAATAATCCCCGACCGGGCGACCACTCGCTGAGTTCTCTTACTGCCTAACAAATGCGGACGAGAGACTGACCCAGAATGACCAAATGGCAAGTTCATAGCGCCCCTTAAATTCACGTGAAGAGGCAACCTTTCCCCCTTCCCAGCAGAGGGAGACACCAAAGCTGCGATTCCCACAGCGGCGCCACCGCCACCACAAACGGAGGGCGACTGTTTCACGCTACGCGCTGCAGCGCGCTCTTTAAAACAGCAATTTTTACCCCGGCTCAGAGCGACAGATCCTTTAAGATCTGTTTACCAGAGTAACTAGTGTTGGCCATTTTTAAATATTTTGACAACCCCCTTATCGCCGGTCGTTTGGGAGTGAATAAAACGGCTATGAAAGCTAAACATCTTTCTGGTCCACAACGAATAAAGATGTACGTAAATTAGTGGGTAAGTGTGAATATTGCAAATACGTCAAGCCCAAAAACAGTTCTACAGAAGGCTTACTTCAGTCCACGCGAGGAAGTGATCCCATGGACATAATGTTCATTGATTATGTCACATCAGTCCCACGGCAAAGGGATGGGAACCGTTATGGTATTGTAGTGGTGGACTCCATGTTTATTTTTTGGGTCATCAGGTAGTTTGATTCGGCCTGCCACAAATTCCACTCGTGTGCTAACCTCTTCATCTCAGAGAAGTACATCCAGCCAAAGTCTTCCGTTATTTGCTGGATGTATTATAATCTCTGTCTTCCCCTACAGCTCCGTGTAGTACTATGGAAGCATTTCTTTGATATCTTAACAGATGCCCTATCATCCCTTCTCTTCCCCTTGTCAATGTTTTTCACGTATTTTGTTCCTCGCCGATTCTGCGTAGAACCTTCTCATTCCTTACCTGAGAAATTCATATAATTTTCAACATTCGTCTGTAGCAATACATCTCAGATGCTTCGATTCTATTCTGCTGTAATTTTCCGTAGTCCATGTATCAATGCCATACAATTCTGTGCTCCATACGTACAGTTTCAGAAATTTCTACATCAAACTAAGGCCTATGTTTGACACTAGTAGACTTCTCTTGGCCAGGAATGCCATTTTTTCCATTGCTAGTCTGTTTTTGACGTCCTTGCTCCGTTCATCATTGGTTATCTTTCTGCCTAGATAGCAGAATTTCTTAGCTTCATCTACTTCGTGAGCATCAACGTTGATGTTATGTTTCTCGCTATTATCATTTCTGCTACCTCTCATCGCTTTCGTCTTTCTTGGATATACTCTCTGTTCAGATCCTGTACTCAATAGATAGTTCATACCGTTTAGCATATCATGCAATCCTTCTTTACTTTCAATCAGGATAGCAATGTCATAAACGGATCGTATCACAGAAATTTAACTCAACTCCTGAAGATTTCCTTTATTTCCATCATTGCTTCTTCGATGTACAGATTGAACAGTAGGGCGGAAAGTCTACGTCCCTACCTTACACCCTTTTTATTCCGGCCCCTTCGCTCATAGTCACCCACTCTTATTATCCCCTCTGGGATTTTGTACATATAAAATATTACCCGTCCCTCTCTAAAGCTTAACCCTCTTTTTCTTTAGTCTTGCTTCTATTATCAACTGTAGTCTCAGAATTGCGTCACTGGTGGTTTTACCTTATCTAAAGCTAAACTGATCGTCATCTAATACATCCCACAATTTTCTTTTCATTTCTTCTGTATATATAAGTCTAGTCACCAACTCGGGTGCTTGACCTGTAAAGCTGACTGTGCGATAATTCTGGTTCCTCTCTGCTCTTGCACTCTTCGGAGTTGTGTGAATCATATTTTTCCGAAAATCAGGTCGTATGTCACGAGACTCTACTAAACACCCATGACTTACAGATACCCTTCAAAATCATGTCTGAGTTACGGAGGCTCGGATAGATCTCTCAATCGCGATAGTCATGCGGAATCTTCGGCGGTTTTCTGTGCCACGCCTCTTGACAAGCATTTGGTGAGGCAACTGCAGATTGTTAGGGAAAGCGGAAACACCGGCTGATGGCTCGCGCGCAGCCTATCGCCTTTCAGTCCTGACATATTGAACTTTATCAATCCGAGAGTGGTATTTTGGCATAGCAACGTTCTTGTATAGATCAAGTCTACATCCGTAGAGATAGAGTTTAATATGTTTAACTGAACGCACTCACTTTTCATTTTAATTTGAGAAACTTGCGGCTTGATATCTTTGCCCGTGACGATATTGTGTAGCAAGGGGCTGAGAGGGTTGAGCATCTGGATGCTCTAGCTTGGACCCACAAAGCGAGAGACCAACTTAGAAAATTTGGCTACTTCACCCTAGCCTTGGCCACAAAATTGGAAATAAAATCATGAACACCAACCCTCACCCTACATACATGGTGACCCTTATTATAGCACTGTGCCTACCTCCAATGTGTGAGCCCAGTATTCTTTCTCCTTGTTTTCCATTGCTGCTGTATGACCTCAGAAGTGACTTTGCCCGTTGAAAGATCGTTCAAATAGCGTAAAGTAGACAGTGGAGAATTCAGAGTGTATCTCCACGTCAAGCAGAGGGGTGTTGCCTTACGTATCTCGTGAAGACCCGTATCAAAGGCTGAGTTGAACCTTGGAATAGAAAAAGTCCACTAGTGCTGAGATTCTGTGTCATACATGATCAGTGCAGTTTTTAAATTACTGTTCATTGTTTCGTCAATAGAACGACGAGGGCAGTACGGTAGGGTGATGAAATTGGCTGGACAGAAGAGTTCAGTGCTGTCACCAACCATTGTCTGCAGGAGGGCAAAAAGTGGAGAATAGTCTAGACAACTGGCGTATGGTGAAGGCAGTAGTCATTCGACTGCATGGAACCAACTTTATACACCAGGTAATAGTGTCCCTGTAGTCTAGGTGTAACGCGCTTGTGTAGTAATCGAAACGTTCTCGGCTCCCTGTGTGAAACCCGCAACGGGTTAAATTTTGATTAATAATAAATATTGGCGGCCGAAGACTTTCGGGGTAAGAAGTCCCCATCATTATTCCAACGGCCTTGTTGAAGAGGGCGGAGGAGCGAACGGAGGTTTATAAATCCACTTCTCCTCGGGATGGGAAACACCCCTAAAGGAGGAAGAATCAGCAGTGGCCAATGGCATGTGGATGCGAAAGGCAATGGGAACCATTGCATCAGATCACGTAACGCTTATCCAGAGGACATTTGGCATGTAACTGAACAAGTGTCTTGATGATCTCTTCGTTGGAAAAAGTTTCGGGAACAGTCCCCCCTCTCCGATCTCCAGGAGGGGGCTGCCAGCACTAGGTGACCATGAGAAAAAGATTGAATACTCAGATAAGGGATAAAGTTTTCGAGTCATGGCGTGGAATGTCAGAAGGTTGTTCATAGTAGGGATGGTAGAAAGTTTAAAAAGAGAAATGCAAAGGCTTAATCTACACACAGTTAGGGCCATTGTTGTGTTCTGGAAAGAAGTCATGCATTTGTGGTCATATGAGTGTAGGGTAGTATCAAGAACAGCAAAAAATGGTTTAAAGGGAGAAGTATTCGGTATAAATAGGAAGGTAGGGAAGATAGACTGTTACTGTTATATAGTACTTCCTATCACCATCGACAGCAAACCAAAACCGACCACAATAGTTCGGATAAACATGCCAACGTTGAATACTGAAGATGAAGAGATAGAGAAAGTGTATGATGATATTCAAAGTGTAATATAGTACATAAATGGAGATGAAAATCTAATAGTCATGCGGGACTGCAATGCAGTTGTAGGGGAAGGAGTAGAAGAAAAGGGTACAGGAGAATATGAGCCTTGGTCAAGAATGAGAAAGGAGAAAGGTCAATGGAGTTCTGTAACAAATTTCGGCTAGTAGTTATCGAATACTCTGTTCAATAATCACAAGAGAAAGAGGTACATTTGGAAAAAGGCGGGTGGTACCGGAAGATTTAAGTTAGATTACTTCATGGTATGACAGAGATTCCGAAATGGATTGTAAGCCATACCCAGGATCAGATATAGACTCTGATCACAATGTAGCAGATACGAAGAGTAGGCTGAAGTTCAAGAGATTAGTCACGAAGAAACAACATGCAATGAAATGGGATACGGAAGTACTAAGAAATGACAAGATACGCTTGAAGTTCTCTAAGGCTATAGATTCAGCAATAAATAATTACACAGTAGGCAGTACACTTGAAGAGGAATGGACATCTATAAAACTGGAATCAAATAGGTACAAACACGGTAACTGAGAACAAATGATGGCTAAGAAGGAAATACTTTAGCTGATCGATGAAAGAAGAAACTATAAAAGTGTTTAGGGAAAGGCAGGTATACAAAGCTACAAATGGCTGAGGAATTAAATAAATAGGAAGTGCAGAGAACCTAAGACAAAACTGCTGCATGAAAAACGTGAAGAAATCGGAAAATAAATGACTGTCAGAAGGACTGACCCAGCATACAGGATAGTCAAAACAACCTTCGCTGACATTAAAAGCAATGGTGGTAACATTACGTGTGCACCGGGAACTCCACTGTTAAATGCAGAGGAGGGAGCAGTTTGGTGGAAAGAGTACATTGAAGGCCCTTACCGACTCGGAAGATTTGCCTGACGTAATAGAAGACGAAACAGGAGTCGATTTAGAAGAGATAGGGGAAGCAGAACTAGAATCAGAAGGGCTCAGGAAAACTTAAGATCGAATAAGGCAGGAAGGATAGATAACTTTCTATTAGAATTTCTATGATCATTGGGGGAAGTGGCAACGAAAATACTCTTCACGTTGTGTTTAGTAGAGTCTGTCGACATACGACCTGACTTCGGAACAATATGATCCATACAACTCCGAAGACTGCAAGAGCTGAGAGGTGCCAGAATTATCGCACATTCAGCTTTACAGCTCACGCATCCAAATTGGTGACAAGAATAATATACAGAAGGAACGAAAAGATAATTTGTGGATGTTTCAAATGATTACCAGTTTAGCGTTAGGAAAGGTAAAAGCACCAGAGAGGCAATTCTGAGACTACAGTTGATAATGGAAGCAAGACTAAAGAAAAACAAAGACATGTTCATAGGATTTGTCGAGTTGGAGAAAGCATTAGACAATGTAATATGGTGGAGGTTTTTCGAAATTCTGAGAACAATAGGGATGAGCTATGGAGAGGGATGGGTAATATTTCATATGTACAAAAGCCCAGATGGGATAATTAGAGTGGGTGACTAAGAGCGAAGCGGCCGGAATAAAAAGGGTGTAAGGTAGGGACGTAGACTTTCCGCCCTACTGTTCAATCTGTACATCCATGAACAAGATCGGTGCTCATGTTGATGGTGTCCATTATAATGAGGTATCTGTTAACATGAAGGGTGGGGAGTCGGTAACTGGATATACATGAAATAAAAACCTTTAATGTTTAAATGAAATGGTTGCTCGATCTGTATATTTACGATAGTTGCGTAATGGATAGCAGTAGGACGTAAAAATGAAAGTTTTGCGAGAGAATACGTGCTCTGGTAAAAATATCACACTTATTGAAGACACAACGGAACAAGCTAATAAACTAAACGATTAACCAATGGGTGATTAAATGATGACTAAGTGAAATCCTCTGCTGCCGCCAGGTGTTGTTGATATACCTCGATATAGACAGCTGACAATGTTTTCCCCGACCGGGACTCTATCCCGGAATCTCTTGCTTACATGGCACACGCTCTATCCATCTGAGCCACCGTGGACACATATGAATAGTTCGACTGCTGCGACGTATCCCGTACACGCTTCCCGTGAGACACTCATCCCAACAATTCTACATACGTAATGTACCTTATAGACATTTGCCCATTCACTGGTTACTCGCGCACGCTTTGGCGATTCCCGTGAGAGTTTGGGCAACCTGTGCGCAATCGCACAGACGAAGGTCAGTGGCTAGGTAGCCTTTAACTAGTAAAACAGCACGCTCCTAATCAAAATTTCCACTCACCTCGCGTCTTGTGACAACACTGGCGCAGATTTCTCGAAAGCACAACAGCAAACGGGAAGCAGGCAGCAGCTAATCTAGATTTCTGTTTCAAAATGAAATTTCCAAACAACATTCAAACTGTTGCTTATCTCATGGTGGAATGTGGATAATGATTTACAAAGTGTACAATGATGAGAGAGAATTTATATAAAAATATAACAACTTAATCAATTGAAATCTTGACGTATGAGTCAAACTTATTGTGTTAAAAAAAACTATTATGAAAAATTTATATTTCTTTCACTTTTCAATGAATACGTCATATTCATTATAGCTGTCCTCCTGTTGCAGCTAAGCGGTCCAATCTCTGTACCTTACCGAGCTCCCCAGCAACCACCTTCCACTTCATTCCGTCATACTGTAACCCCATCTATTCTCATATATCTTATTGCAGTCGTGAATATCCAGAACATATTCCTAGGGATTTAGATTAATTCTTTCCACAGACACTTTTAGTGCTCATAAGAGCGCTTTTTGCCTCGTAACGTTTATTATTTACACAGTTTCGCGTCCCTCTACTTCTAGAGCTTCATCGAGATACTTGACATTCCAGTATACGATGTATGTAACGGATTTGGTTCCTCATAAATGGTGCTACATCAGTTTTCTTGGACCTGACACCTAGATCCTGTTTTTTGCACCAGTTTTCCGAAGTGTGTTGAAAACTTTGTGCTGTTGCGACTTGGAAAACTTTGTCGCGGAATTTGTAAATTTTTGCAATTTTATTCGTACCGCGTCCAGGTGGTAGATGCCAGCCCAGCCTATGCGCTAATTAAGTAAGGCACTGGACGGTATTGCAGACATTATGACAAAACAGTGCAGGCACAGGGGCATTTGCGTCACCGATCAACGGCCGAGCGCATGAAGCGAAGTGTGAACAAGAGTGAAGTAATATTTTATTACATTTTATTACTCGAGAACGTACGTGATACCAAAAAACCCCACACTTTACATATTTAACTGGGTCTAGCAACCATTTATCACTAGAGAACGAGCTACGAAAAGCTAACGGGAAAAGTAATATGAAATAGCTACTCGTCATCCTCCTACAGGTGTACATCTGAAGCATAGCTGTAAGCGTACAAATAATCGAACTGCACTGAGTTGCAAAGGATGCAGACCTGATCTGTGCAAGGACGTTGTTACGACCAAATTACCCACCCTCGTACTGATCAGGTCTCCACCCTCCGAGAAAAAGTTTAACATGTCATGGTCGATCGGAGGTAGGCCATCCTTAGAGAGTTTGGACTTTGTATTACAGTAAGCTCACAGGCGATGGGACACAGCATCTCTCAGGTAACGATGAAATGGAGAATTTCCCTTACGACCATTTCACGAGTGTACCGTGAATATTAGGAATCCGGTAAAATATTAATGCAAA
Source organism: Schistocerca gregaria (assembly GCF_023897955.1). Lineage (NCBI taxonomy): Eukaryota > Metazoa > Arthropoda > Insecta > Orthoptera > Acrididae > Schistocerca > Schistocerca gregaria. The sequence goes on along the minus strand of NC_064925.1, from coordinate 413,239,293 downwards.
GCTTTACGCCTCGCCTTGTCCGTCAACAGTTGGAATGATGTGGGACCCCTGGTAAGTCTAGATACAAGTCTGACAGATGACACGTACGTAAGCATCCTGCCTGATAACATGCATCCCTCCATGTCCACTGTGAATCCCGACAAACTTGGGCAATTCCAGCAGGACAATGTGATACCTCACACGTCCAGAATTGCTACAGAGTAGGTACAGGAATACTCTTCTGAGTTTAAACACATACGCTGCGTGAAACTTAGCCCTACTTTAATTTCCACTCTTAAAAAAATACTTGTTACCAAGACTATTTCTTTACAAACTGTTATCCACCTTGACCTCGTATGCTAACTTTTAACAAAGTATAACGTAATTTGATCTGAAATGTAACTGCTCTGAATACAACCTCTCTTTATATTAAATGTGCAACTGAAGTAAATAAGTGGCATGCCTGTAATCAAAATTTCCACTTACCTCACGTCTTGTGACAACACTTTTGCAGATTTCTCCAAAGTACAACAGCCAACGGCAAGCAGACAGCATCAGAGGTAGATTCCTATTTCAAAATGAAATTATCAAATTATATTCAAACTGTTGCCTACCTCTTGGTGCAATGTGAAAAACGTACAAAAGAGTACAAAATTTACAGAGAATTCTTATAAAAATGAATGAACTTGATCAGTTGAAATTTTAATTTATGATCAGGGAAGTGGGGTGGTCTTTCTCTCAACTCTGGGCAAATGCACGACTTTAACTATCTGGCAATAATCATTTCTACAAATTAGGTGCGCAGTGCTGCAGTCGTATCTGAGACTCATTCACTTTTAAAACAAAAAAATCGTATCCAAAATTTATATTCCTTTCAATTTTCATCATATACCTCATACTCATCTTTGTTGTCGTTTACATTGCATTTTCCTTCATCTAAAATATACAACCACAAGTCAACACAGTGATGTATTGTTTCTACAGGGTCAATCAATAAACTATTTTCCCAACCAATTTCAATAACAAGTGACAAACAGTTATCTTTAAAGGTAATGATAAGGGAAAGGATTAATTCGCCCCAACGCTTCTCTTTAGATTTTGCATTTATTGTCACACCCTTTAGTGTAAACAACAGAACAAGCAAAGTAACAATGAGAGAATATTTGAACTCGTAATTTTTCCTATATAACTTAAGAATTATTTAATAAGCAATAGGAATCTAAGATTATTCCTATCTAACAAACATGATTTTAAGGCCATAAACGATAAAGATAAACGGTTAAGAAAGTCCAATAAACTTGTGCAAGGATCACTTTTTCAGTCTCTAAATGAAGTCAGTAGGTGACATAGGGGATAATAGGACTTACATTAAATGTTAAACCAATAAGAATGATCACTCATTAAGAATTATAAACACAAATTAAAGAAAATCGATTTAAAGCAATTAACATCAATTGCAAATAACTAAGTCACGTCTCATCAAATGTATGAAAATCAAATCTTTCAGTTCTATAACACTGTTGGATTGTGGAATACGCCGGATTACCGACACAGAAGGCTAAAGTATACCAAACAACAATTTCTCCAAAGCTAGAACCATCTTAATAGTGTAAAATACTTAGGTTATCCGCAAATACTATAATCGCCTTTCTTGGGCAAAACGGTGGAGTAGATAAATAACCTCTTATTTCATGCTCCTAGAACACTGAGCGGCAATAGACACTCGGGCAACTCTTATCCAGCGTGGCTCGGGAAAGAGGATGGCTCCACCAGGAGGAGGAAACATTTAGCCGAACTGGAAAGGGAACTCGTCCAACACGAGCCACTAGGTTGGACGAAGACCAGATGGCGAATTTTAATCATTAATCAAAGCTTGCTGGCCAGAGGACGAAAATTACAGAGAGATAGGTATCTTTATTTGTGCTCACAAGAACTGGTAACTTCTGCAAATGAGATTCCAGCACAACTACCGCCGCAGTATCAATACGGGACTTCGGAGCTAAGGAGAGTAAGTCAACAACGGCCTCCACCCAATAGGCGTAACATTTCAGACAGATCGAGCAACCGACATCAGTCGTGGCTAGGCGGATTACCAAATAGAAACTGTGGCACTACCATAAATGTAATTACATACAGCACTTAAATGCCACGGGGAATAAACTCCTTAACACAAGAATATACACACAATAACAAAGACTAAAGTTAAATATACCTACGTACTAAAACAGAACAAATATTGGCGAACATTAACATAATCTCGCAATTCAGACATCCATAAAATTAATTGGCTACAATCCTCTCTGTCTCTCCGCCAGACAATACACGGTTATTTAATATCTTACAACGTGCTTATCCAAACAGTGACCTACGCCGTCCATGGTAAAATAACAGCTTGCAGAAGGGCCACAGCCAAAAAAATTTTCCTTTTTTTTGTTTTTTCCTACGCGCCCTTTAAGTCAGCATGGAGTTCAAATACACGATCATGCACGGGTCAGTAACACTCACGCAACGCAATTTCCGATCACAAACTCAAAGCAGAGAAACGTTCCACACAGTTATTAATAGCTCCCACAACACGGGAGTTTGGCCCCGCCAGATGACGACCGTTGCACTAACTAGATGAAAAATCTTACTTTCAGTGACGACACAAATTTCTGAAGGTTATTAGCAGTCGCAGACGGACTTCATAGCTTCCCCAGCCCATGAACGGAAACCAAACGTTGTCCACAGATTTACAGCCTCTTGTGTCCTCACAGCCCTGGTTTTTGGGCTCATCCAGACTTAGCGTAGAGGGATCTAGAGGGACCGAGCGTCCGGCTACAGAACGGTCGTCCAAGGCTGAACACTCATCTCAACTGCCTCCTCCGCCCTCGGCACGGCACACCACGGCTCCTCCCAGAGGGCGCGCTAGCAGCGCCCTCGCGGAGGCTCTGCAACGTCCTCTACGAGAAACTCCAAACAGGAGTAAACCAAGGGAAAAACAGGAACCGTGCCAAAAGACACAGTTCACACAGCACTACGAAATACGTCCGACAGCTACCCTACTTCAAATAACGTAGCAGAGCGCGCAGAGGCAAATACTTTGCCACGACAATACCAAACATTGTTTAACGTAAATTGCTCTCTCTCTAAAGTGCGTGTACAAAAATGAAAACGACATGACCACCTTACAAAAATAGGTGCTACGATCTTTGTAGCACCAACGGAAATGCTCCTCCTTGTAAACCCAGAAAACGGGGAATTTCGCCTGTGGCTATCTTCCCTCGAGATACTGCTCTCTTTGTTCTACGCTGTGCCCCGTAAATTCTGGCCCCAGAAGGTTTATCTGTTTTCGACCTTCTACCAGACCAGATTATGTCTCCTGCAAGGTATTGTGGTTCATTCTTCGACTGCTCCCTTCTTGCAGTTGTTAGAGCGATACGTTTATGAAATAGCAAAATGTTATTGTATGGTAAGTGGGCATTTCATAGACAATTCCTATATTTATCACACTCGTTATACTGATTCGAAGTTCTCCTTATGCTAAAGGAATCAAGTTATTTCTAGTTTTTTAACTGTATGTCCATGCAGCTGCCTCCATTGTAATCAAAAGATGCAAAGGTGGCATGTCCACCATGGTCTCCATACCAGGTAGTGGGTGTGCTGCTGATTACTCCTTTTACAGATAAACAGTCCAATGTCTGTACATTACTAAGCTGTGCTGCTTATTCCTACTTTTACAGAAAACCAGTCCAATGTCTGTACATTACTAAGCTCCCTAACAACCACCCTCTACTTTATTCCTCCATACTGTAGCCCCATCAGTTAGAAGCTAGTTTTTACAAGTGGCCATTTTAGTGCTGCAAAGAGTGCATTTTGCCCAAAAATGTTGATTCTTTACGTGAGGGACCCATGATAGTTTCGCATCCCTCTACTCGTAGAGTTTCATCATTAACCTTGACATTCAAGTATACGATCTGTGTGATGAATTTTCTTCTTCATATATGGTGCTACATCAGTTTTCTTGGGTCCGACACTTACATTCTCTTTTCTGCCCCATTTTTTTCAAAATGTGTAGTACACTTTGTGCTGTTACGCTCCTTAAATGTTCGGCTTCGGATATGTGAACTGTTAGAATTTTATTCCTACCGCCTGCAGGCAGTAGAGGCCTGCCCAGTCTATGTGATAACTAAGTAAGCCACTCGACGGTATTGTTACCACTATGATAAAACAGTCCCGGCAGAGGGGCGTTTACACCACCTGTCAACGACCGAGTGCATGGAACAGTGTGACCAAGAGTGAAGTAATATTTTATTACTTAGGAACGTACGTGCTACCAAGAAACTCATACTTCGCAAATTTAACTGGGTATAGCAACCCGTGCTCAGTAGAGAGCGAGCTAGAAAAAGCTAACGGAACAAGTAATATAAAGAAAACCTACTCATGACGCTCCGATAAGTCTACATCAGAAGCATAGCTATAAGCTCGGCCGTGTTTTCAAGCACAAAGCGCGTCCGTGAAGACAGCTGGAATGCAGTATAAGGCTGCTTTCATAAAGATCTGTCAATACTACAATCGTTTGAGTATATGACCCCGCGGTAATCTGCCCTCTCCCTCACCATCTCACCCATCATGAGGGGCAGAGGTCAGGAATAGGCGGTGCTGGTGGTTACGGTTTAGCGTCCCGTCGACAGCGAGGTCATTAGAAACGGAGCGCAAGCTCGGGTTAGGGAAGGATGGGAAAGGAAATCGGCCGTGCCCTTTCAAAGGAACCATCCCGGCATTTGCTAGAAACGATTTAGGGAAATCACGGAAAACCTAAATCAGGATGGCTGGACACGGGATTGAACAGTCGTCCTCCCGAATGCGTGTCCAGTGTGCTAACCACTGCGCCACCTCGCTCGGTCAGGTATAGGCCCAACTGTTACAGTTGGTGTCATGAATTAGTCGTTCCGCTTCACGACGCGGGTTGTCTGGGGAAATGTTCTTCCAGCATACAAACCGTAGAGTTAGCCGAGAGAGGTGATTGTTCGGTAACACTTAAGCCCAAAGAACGTTTCTTGGAGTCGGGCAGTAAGACTGGGTAATTTAGTAAATTACATCCGAGCAGTGGTACTCGTCGTATCTCCATTTCACTAGCATTGGCTCATTACAGTGGGGTGCGTTGAACCACACGTTGTTTATGTTTGATTCAGTATTTTTTCTCAGTTAAGAGACCCACAATGTCGAGTACTGGGTGGAATATGATAAGGTTACGTTTGCGAATTCTTGTGAACCCCTGAACTTATCATTGTTTGTTTTGCAATTTTGCAGGGCACGAATTGCCATGCACTACAGGTGTAGCCGGCAAATTTTTTACATGTACACGTGTTGATCATTTGGCTCTCCATAGTGCAGACTATAGATGGGTGACGACACATGAGAAAAGGTAACGTATAAGGTTTTTCTTCAGTAGTGAGTTACTTGTGTTTCTGGCACTGGTAGTGGTGAAATCAAGTGCAGGTATTACAACAGAATCTGTTGCTGCTATAACAGAGCAAATGCGGATGTTAACAGAAGAAACATTTTACCAAAAGTACGAGCATGAGGACCTTCTTCGTAGATTTGTGGCTTTGGAAACCTTTGAGGTTCAGTCACAGCCTGTCGGGGGAAATTAGGCAGAGTTGGAGGTGGATTCTTCTCCTTTAGATCCAGCAGTAACCGCACCTATCAGTCTTTTTCCCAATAGAACAGGCGACTCCAAGAATTTTAGTCTGATGGTAACATCGGATCTTCCACTAAATGCGAAAGACCAGAACCTAGTTAAATCTCACTCGTGTAATGAAGAGTTGGATGTTTCTCATTGTTTTGTATGCAGAAGCGTGGCTCACTGAGTAATGTTAATGGATAATATAAGTGTTTCAGTTAGCGTAAATAATTTTGGGAGAGGAGGAGTTAATCTGTCAAAAGGTATAATGACACTACTAAATACGAAAACGTCGATACGTTGAGTTTGGACACGAGTCATAAGCAAACATTACGCAAGAAGCTGTATCACTTGTATGCCAGTGATCGCACAAACAAGGAAAGTGTATTATTGAAATTTATCAACTTGTTTTGTAGAGATGGGGTGTTACCAGCTACTCTAGTAACTCAGCACTGTATAAAATTGGGATTTCACACCAATTTATAGCAAACAGTTCGTACAGCGAGACATTAGAGACATTAATAGAGAAGTTCATGGAACAGAAACTACGAGATTGGATCAAGAATTAAGTAGCAGGCTCTGAAGTACACATGTCGCAATCATCCCTAAGAAATCATTGGATGGAACCAAGGAATACATGTTTTTTCTGAGATAGTAGATGATTATCCAATCGCTAACCTTACTGAAATTTTGGATAAGTGTTGAGTGCTGTTATTTTACTGCATGTCACTCAAAAGTTGTCATCAGTTGGAAGTAGCACTTGAGCATAGGCCAAAGACAGCGTTTACCACATCATGCGGACGCTATCAATAGAAGCGAATGTCATTCGGTTTGGAAATCGCTCCTGCTACTTTTCAGGGGTTATTGGACGGAGTTTTAAGAGGGTTAAATCCTAAGGCCCATACATGATCTATTTGAATGACTTAATAGTGTATTCTTCGGTTAAACCGGAACATGTGAGGCGATTGGAGAATGCTTTTAGTAGGTTAAGTCTGCACATCTAACAAGCACATGCAGTCGTTTGTCGCTTTGAGCTATCGTAAATTCATAAGGGATTTCTTGAATACAACTGAACATTTGAACAAATTAGTTAGTAAGTTAGATTTATGTTCCACAGATAATTCTGTACAACAAATAGTAATGATGTGTAATCAGCCATTTCACATACACATCGCCAATTAATTTGTAAAGATGGCTACATGCTAATCATTTATAACTGTAAAATTTACAGATTTAAGCTAGTAGCTCCCGTCCATCAACTTTTACCCATTAAATATAAATTCTTATACTGAACAGAAGTGTCAGGAAGAAACTTTTTCAGATTGTTTTTGAATTTTACTTTACTGTACTGTCGGAATGCTCAGAATGCGCAACTCCTTAAACAGATGACTGTAAGATGATCATGGGTGACCGCCACATATCATTCGTACAGTAGGTTTTTGAACAATGAAGTGTTTCTTTTTTAAAGATGAATTGCCCCAGAACATTATCCCATTTGTCGTCACTGAATGAAAATATGGGGTATATAGCACGTTACTGATTTGCCTCTCCCCGAGATTTGCAATGTTTCTAATTCCAAAAGTGTCTGAACTATGTTGTTTTAGGAGTTCCAAAATGCACTTGTTCTAGTGTAAATGCTCGTCAATACTGACACATGACATTTTTGAAGTTGCAACCTGTTAGCTATTTCCTTACTACTTGTTACTTTAACACTTATGTAGTACTCATAGATATGAATAACTGAATATATTGTGCCTTTTTAAAATTGAGTGTGAGATCATTCGCAGATAACCAATGCTACTTTTGGAAACATCGTTTATCATTTATTCTGTTTCTTGCATATGCTTGGACTGGTTACGCTACTATTGTTATGTGCAAAAAGAATTATTTCTGCTTGTGGCGTATCAGACCACAGATCGGTTACATATATATAGGGAACAATATAGGCCTAATACTGGGCATTGGGGAATCATGTCCTTGGACTCTACTGGTTGACTTATTTAGTACAACTTTTCTTAATGATTTGGTTACATATGACATTATCGTTTGATTTTCTGTGTCTCCAGTCTTATAAATCTGCAATTTATCTAGGACTGTACTGTGATTCACACTGTCAAACGCCTCAGACAGGTCGCAGAAAATGCCAAATGGTGCTATTTATCATTTAATGCTTCTAAGATTTGGGGAGTTAACCTTTATTACTCTATCGGGAACACCATCAAAAGCAGATAAGATTTATGTTTTAGAGAATGTGTAATTTTCTTAACTAGGTAATTCACAAAGAGTGTAATGTTTCAGTGGACGCAGGAGTATCAGGTATCAATGGAGGAATTGGGGGAAAGAATGATTTCCGATGTAGTATTGCTATTCCAGATTTTGACAAAGAGTTCATCCCGTCTTATGATTCCTCAAATAAGGCAGTCGGCTGTATTTTGGGTCGGATGCTTTATGGACAGGGGCATCTAGTAGTTTATGAACCGTGACAGTTTAATAAGGCGTAAAGTAACGGCTCAACAAATGAAAAGGAAATGTTAAAGGTCATATGTGATATTACACATTTCTGATGTTTTGTAATTGGTAGAAAATTTAAAGTTGTGACTGATCATGCGTAATTGAACTGATTGTTTAGTCTAAATGATCCCTCTTCTCGTTTGCCACATTGGGCCCTCAAGCTAATACGTTTAATTACGAGGTTGTCGGGCATAAGACACACAAACGATGTTACATGAAGTCGCAAAACAGCCTTGTTTAGTGTATTGGGCAAGAGTTTATTGGAACAGCAGGGTGCATAGGCAGACGATAACGATTATCAAGCCTTTAAGTCACAGCCGCACGCTTTAATACTTGAAGATTTGTTTTACAGACTTCCGAAATAGGGGCAACGTATCGCGGTCCCGAGATTTCTTCAAAAGGAACTGATACAACAGGCTCATGACCAGCTGTCATCAGTTGTTGATTGCCGACGGACAACAGACAGGCTTATTACGGAATGGTTTTGGTGGAGGAATAGGAAGCGTGTCAAAGAATGTCTACCATGCCCTGAGGGAGAGGATATTTTGCACTAGAGAATCCCTTCGCTGATGTCAACAGAGGCGTCGAATCCATTTTAAATGCTTGAGCTCGACATTTACTATCCACAGTACACCTGTACGCATGTACTTATGGCTATAGAACTCTTTTGCGGGATATAGTAATGATATCAATTCCAGATCAACAGGCCAGTACAGTGGCACTAGTATAATATTCGATATTGGAGATTTTAGTCCCCAATAACTTAATTGCCGACCAGAGAACGAGCTTAGTTTTGGAACCTACGGAGCAGATGTGTCATGTATTGCGTATTCGGAAGTTACAAAAGAGTCCGTTCCACCCGCAAAACAAAAGTTGAATGGAGCACCACCGTAAGACCATTTTCAAAATGCAAAGCCTTAATGATGACTGGGATATCTATTTTCTATATATAGTTTGCACGTGCAACTCGAAGGTCCATATGGTAACAATCATGTCTCTACCTGAGCCAGTATACGAGCCGAAAATGCTGTCCCACTTTGACGCTTTAAGTCCTAAATTAGGCGCCAACAGCGAAGCAGTGAAGAAGTTTATGAGAAGAAATCGGGAGGTGTGGAAAAACGTACAAAAGGCGAACACGAATGGCATGGACCGCCGAATAGACTAATGGGCAGACTACCACAGTACCGTGTACGGCAGTGGGTATTGGTCGCTAATCCCAGTACGCCAGAAGGAAAGACGAAGAAAATCTTGATCAAATATCACAGACCATATCTGGTCGTGGGGATGAACACGCCGGTTAACGGAAAGGTACAGGTTCCTACCAAAATGTATGTTGTGCACATCAGGCTGGTGAAACTATTTAAGAGTATTTTGGATGCTGTGCCACAGTTACCTGTGTCCTTGGTGGGATAGTCTGGAGAAGGTAGAATGTAGGAACCTCGTCCGTTAGACAATTAGAGGCACTAGGATGCCTAATACCTTGACGTCACGTAATTAATAATGTTGTTGGATTATTTAGTGTGGTATGTTAGTGTTAAATTTATACTTGATATTTCTCTTATGTATACTTTTTGCATTGTCTTGTGTTCGGGTGGATTTAGTGTTTTCGTATCATTGCAAGATATATTTTTCTTTTATTACTATACTATTATTATCAGGTTCTTGTTACTATTGTTTCTTCTTTCTGCTTGCCGTTAGTTCCTGTCTTTGGAAGGAGAGCGTTGATAGACTGTTTCTTTCCTCAGGTGACGATTTTGTGATGTCATCCTGAATGATGGAATGGTCCTGGGTTTGTCATACATTATCGGGAGTGGAGCAGAACGCTTGGTTGTCGGTCAACAACTGGTATGATTTGTGTTGTTCTCTAGGCAATCGTATGTCTTCCTTATGAGGCATCAGCGGATATTGAAATGAGGAATGAAATTGGTAGATTGAAAAATTTTCTTTCGGAATTGTTTAAAGAGATACAGGGAAGTGACGGTTATTTCGGGACTTACAAGTGAGCTGTGTTAGTCACAATTTATCTACGGCAAATTATGAGCATAGTTATCACAGCTGGTAGATATTGTATCACTGGCTATAGTTATCAAGCGTCTGCAGAAGAATTAAACGATTTCTTCTCAACATCTGTAATCTACCACGCAGCGACAAATTACCAGCCCCAAGATAACTCTCTCTTGAGAGACAAGTTTTTCCTAAAACATGTCACTACCGGCACAGTACACAAGGCAATTATGAGAATCTCTTCCGAGGCAGTAGGAAATGATGGAGTGAGCATGGGCATGATTAAAAACGTCGTAGACACTATTAGTCCAGTTATCACAGACATCTTCAACCTGTCTCTTGTCAGTAGTATATATCCTACTGAGTGGAAGCAAAGTTTAATCCAGCCTATACCCAAGACTGGCAACTCTAAGTCACCAGGTGACTACAGGCCGATCAGCATACTACCTCCAATATCTAAAGCCCTAGAATACATCGTCCATGAACAGTTGACGGATTACCTCAAAACTCATAATATCCATGACGAATATCAGTCAGACTTTCGAAAGCACCATAGTACAGCAACTGCATTAATCAAAGTAACTGATGACATTAAACTTGCTATGGACAGACGTGAAGCTACTATCCTAACACTGCTTGAATTTAGCAAGGTTTCTGACACAGTTGACTTCGATATATTACTAATTAAAATGAAACAGCTGAATTTCTCAATCAGCGCAATATACTGGTTCGACAGCTACCTCAAAAACAGAAGTCAACAAGTCGTTTGTGGGTCGGAAAAGTCATCATGGAAAAGCGTGCACTCTGGAGTTCCCCAAGGCTCCGTCCTCGGTCCACTACTCTGCTCACTGTACATTAATGATATTTCTTCAGTGATTCACTCCTGCAGCTACCATCTATATGCTGACGACATCCAACTGTACATAAGTGCAAGCCCCAAAAACATGGCTGGCGCAGTAGCGAGTATGTACGCAGATCTTTGCTCTGTTTCTCGCTGGGCACAAAACCTAGGTCTGAAACTAAACCCCAAGAAATCCCAGGTCACACTTATATCTCATCCAAAGTTAATCAGCTGGTACTTCCGCGAAACGGTCCCTAAAATACTCCTCAATGGTACCCAACTGCCATACTAAAAAACAGTAAAAGACCTTGGAATAATCTTGGATGAACACCTAAACTGGGAAGAACAAACAGTCACAGCTTGCCGGAAATCGCTCTCCTCCCTACATGCAATTAAAAAATTTAGAAAAATATTTCCAACCCATGTTAAACAAAAATTTGTCCAAACACTAGTCTTGCCTAATCTTTACTACTGCGATGTAGTTCAACATGGCACAAATAGTGAAAATTCTAGATGCCTCGAGCTAGTGATGAATGCTTGCGTTAGATACATGTGCAATATTCGGTTGTATGATATCAGCCCTTCATAATCCCAGCTAAGTTGGATACGCCCACATAAATCACGCGATTTCCACACGATGTGCTTACTTCATCGGTTTCTTAACCACTGGTGCCCCCAATACTTATCTTCTCACATTAAACACCTATCATCATTCCACAATCGCAATACCAGATCGGATACGTCTATCATCTTGGCTGTACCTTCACATAACACGAAATCTTTCTCCGTGTCATTCTCCATCTCAGCCATACAACTATGGAACGCACTCCCCTGTGATCTGCGTCTTATCCAGAACTACTCAACATTCAAGAGGGAACTCAAAACTTACATATTAGGGACGGTATAGCCACCATTGTTGTGCCCCTCCCATCTATTTCTTTCTCCTCTCCATCACAGCTTCGAATTTTACCATTCTTTTTCTCTTCCTCTAACCTATCTACCTCTTATATATCTCTTTCACCCCATTCTATCATCTTATGTCTGTGCTCGATGAGAATAACTCACAAGCTGCAAGAATATAACGAGAAAATTCCCAACTAACAATGGGACTGACATTCATAAAAGAAAAGTATGTTTACTTTCATATACATAGTCACTATTATTATTATTATTATTATTATTATTATTGTTATTATTATTATCATTATTATTCTTGATTGTTATAATTATTTTTATTGTTATAATTATCATTGTACTACTGTTATAATCTCAATTTTTTTGTTTAACATCAATACCGCATAATACGTTAAATGTCCTTAATGTTATTTAGAAACTGTAACTCGTTCAATCCGAGTATGCCTGGTTAGGTGTAAGAGAGGGCCTGAAGACCCTAATCTTGCCAGGTAAAATAAATGCATAAATAAATAAATAAAAAATAAATAAATATTTGAAATATTATGTTGGTGTTGGATTTATTCTTCATATTTGTGTTATGGATATTTTTTGCATTGTGTTGTTTTCAGGGGTATTTATTGTTTTCATGTCTTTTCCACATGTGTTTTTTATTATTGTAGTTTCATTGTCAGGTACTTGTTAATGTTGTTCTTGTTGCTATCTGTCGCTAGTTACTCGTTTCGGAAGGAGGACAGGAGTGATAGATGGTTCCTTTCCTCAGTTGGCGAACTTGTTATGACATCCTGGATGATGGGAATGGTCCTGGATTTGCCATACTTCATCGGGTGTGAAGCAGAATGTTTAGCTGTCTATCATATGTTTGTTTATGATATATATATCACAAGGCAGTCGGATGCCTTCCTTATGAGACATCAGTGGTCATTGAAATCATCACATCAGAGAAATGAAAATCCGAGATTGCTAGATTTTGTTTCGGATTGATATACAAATTCACAGGGAAGAAACGAATTTTAGGGAGGTGCTCAAGAATATCATAATCACAATAAATTAAGAGCACACCTATCACAGCTTGTATATGTTGGCCACAACCTGTTGTTTGCAGGAAGTAGAGGAGGAGGAGTAGGAGATTAGTATTTAATGTCCGGTCGACTACGGGGTTATTACAGACGGAGCGCAAGCTCGGGTGAGGGAAGGATGGGGAAGGAAATCGGCCGTGCCCTTTCAATGGAACCATCCCGGCATTTGCCTGAAGCGATTTAGGGAAATCACGGAAAACCTAAATCAGGATGGCCGGAGACGGGATTGAACCGTCGTCCCTCCGGATGCGAGTCCAGTGTGCTAACCACTGCGCCACTTGGCTCGGTGTTTGTAGGAAGTGAACTTGGTTAAATGCGGGAGAAAAATTAATAAAAACGTTGTCCGCGATAGCAGAGTAGGAGAAGTTCCTAAATTATATGATGTACTTGGTCATTTTGAAAAAGCGGTATTGCTATGAAGAGTGAGGTGCTTTGGCTTCCATCCTGGGAAGGGTTTTTGTCTTAGGTGTATACTCACTTGTGTGACTGTCAATACACAAACGCGGAATTCACTGCATTGGCCAGAGGGGCCATTAAGCGTGTTACACTTCCAGAATTGAGAGCACCTTGAGGCCACCCTCACCCCTGTACTTACACATTCATTACACATATTTATCGATTCACAGCAGGTGGAAATTTCAGTGGAGCGGATGTTACATTATATCCACAGCATTCAAGAAAATCGTCAAATCATGATTACATAGATGATTTTCAGCAACCAAGATGTCGTGTCTTTACTAGGTATTTGCATATTTCATTTATGCAGTAATCGCAGAAGGGCACAACCTACAGATCAGCCGAGACACCAGTTGCCAGACGAGTTTTTAGCAGGCAATGGCCGTGGGAACGATTGATGGGTCGTAGAAGTTCTGTATTATGTGGTATAAACTTTACCTTCAGGATTGTATTGTAGTAAGGTCCTGGTGACCTCCCATTAAGAGTCAGCTCATGCTGTAAATGGATAAGGAAGGACCCATGTGGTACACCTCAGGAATGGAAGGCTCGGTCCTGGAAGATTCTTGACGAATCTTTCGAAAGAGGGGATGTGTGTTGCACAAAAAAAAATTTAGATGCGCGAGTTGAGATTATTTTAAACGTGTTATTCCCACTCGCGGCTACGCAGTAGAGGCAAGCCTGTCCGAAGTGCTAACAGAGTAAGCCTTTGGACTTGGACGGGCGAGCCACGTTGGCAAACCTGGCAACGAGGCACACCATGTCTGTGGCGTGATGGCTGCGGGATTTGCGCGAAGTTTGATGATGTGGGGAGTTTGGGACCAGCCAATCTCCACCCCTGAGCTACTTTGGTCGATGGACTACCAGATGTCTACAGTCTAGATGCGAGAGATGCTCACTCGCGGTCTCCTAGAAACGTAGACGTCTTTGGCCACCGGCGGCGCATGATTAGCTGAGTGGTCTAAGGCGCTGCAGTCATGGGCTGTGCGGCTGTTCGCGGCTGTTCGCGGCTGAGGTTAGAGTCCTCCCTCGGGCATGGGTGTATGTGTTTGTCCTTAGGATAACTTAGCTTAAGTAGAGTGTAAAGTTATGGACTGATGACCTCAGCAGGGAACTGGATTTGCAATGTAGATTAGAGTTGTGGTTTTTCTACCTCCTACATAGGAGTCATAGTTCAGATGCTATTACAGGGAGTCATATCTGGTGTAGGAATAGTACCCTACAAACATGATGTCATTGTAGTAGAAAAAGGACATGAGTTTGCTTAATAAATTAGTGTTTGAAAATTAAAGTTGCCTTCTAACTACCACCTCTACACTCACCTTTATTTGAATAGGGCGAGATTGTGAAGAAGTTAGAGACTTAAGTCGTTTGTGCATTGAAAGAGCATGTCGAGTATAATGGAATATAGAACAATTTATATTAAAATTATTTGTTTCATTACTATTAGTATGAATCTGGATTTAAAAAATATATATATATCTGGAGTGGTCATGCGGTGGATTGTGGAAAGAGGCTGTCAGCTTGGGCTGATTGTGCTTCTTTGATCATCAACACAGTTTTTCCAATGAATAATTAATGTTTGTGGAGCGATAATGTAACTTTTAGTACATCACTCCTACAAGGATGTAATGTTTACAATAATGTGTCAATTGGATACAATTTCTGAATCTAGTACTACTTGTGGTATTCTGCAAAATGATACTATAGCTCCTGTTGATGATCTATAGAGATGTAATTCAGTTTCAAAACACAATTAAAAAATGAATAATATGCTAATGTTCCAAGAATTATGGGATTTGAGTCTAATGTAAGGGGCCTAATGAAATGTTAGCCCGAGAACTAGTGGAAAGGAACATAGAGTGGAATTACAAACTAGTACGAATTGGTTTAATGGTAACTTGCTGGATGTTCCCAGTCAACAACGAGGCAGTGCTATTCTACTAAAGAGTCGAATTCAGAATTTAGTGCAGAAGTTTGAATTCACTGTGGAAGACATTTCAAGAAAATTTAGTGCACTTGCCACTCGGTTAAGGTAAGAGCTGCAGAGAGGCTCTCTGCTGTGAAAAAAATAAGAGTGGTTTCTGTAGATGAGAGTCCAGTAGTTATCATGACAAAATTACTGTTCACTTTGCAGATACAAATTATTTATCATATATAAACCAGTTGTACAGAACTGTAATCATAATCCTAAAACTGAGTTTCTACTCTACTACTCTCGAAAAACTCTCTTGAACTGTAGAGAGGATTGATTATTAACAACTTATAGTACTTACTTATACAACTTACTCCTAAAATTGTTGAAAGCGGTATTGATTGGACAACATGTCAGTTTATTCAAAAAGTTCAAACAGTTTACTTTGCGAAAGTTACCTATTTTTTTGAGTCTAATCTAGGATTATCATAGCTAACACTTGGTTCAAGAATCATAAAAGAAGATTGTATACATGGAAGAAGCCTAGAGATACTGACAAGTTTCAGGTAGGTTATGTAATGGTAAGACAGAGATTTAGCAAGCAGGTTTTAGATTATAAGACATTTCCAGGGGCAGATGTGCACCCCAACCACTATCTATTGTTTATGAACTGTAAATGAAACCTGAAGAAACTGCAAAATGGTGGGAATTTAAGGAGATGGGACCTGGATAAACTGACAAACCAGAGGTTGTACAGAGTTTCAGGGAGAGCATAAGGGAACAATAGACAGGAATGGGGGAAAGAAATACAGTAGAAGAAGAATGGGTCGCTCTGAGGGATAAAGTGGTGAATGCAGCAGAGGATGAAGTAGGTAAAAAGACGAGGGCTAGTTGAAATCCTTGGGTAACAGAAGAAAAATTGAATTTAATTGATAAAAGGAGAAAATATAAAAACGCAGTTAATGAAGCAGGCAAAAAGGAATACAAACGTGTCAAAAATAAGAACGACAGGAAGTGCAAAATGGCTAAGCAGGGATGGCTAGAGGTCAAATGTAAGGATGTACAGGGTTATCTCACTAGGGGTAAGATAGACACTGCCTACAGGAAAATTAAAGAGACCTTTGGAGAAAAGTGAAACCACTATTATGAATGTTAAGAGCTCAGATGGTAACCCAGTTCTAAGCAAAGAAGGGAAAGCATAAAGGTGGAATGAGTATATAGAGGGTCTACACAAGCGAAATGTACTTGAGGAAAATATTACGGAAATGGAAGAGGATGGAGATGATACTACGTGAAGAGTTTGATGGAGCACTGAAAGATCGGAGTCGAAACAAGGCAGCGGGAGTAGACAACATTCCATTAGAACTACTGACGGCCATCTGGTGAGCAAGATGTATGAGACAGGCGAAATACCCTCGGACATAAAGAAGAATGTAATAATTCCAATACCAAAGAGAGCAGGTGTTGACAGATGTGAAAATTAGCGAACAATCAATTTAATAAGTCACAGCTGCTAAATACTACCGCGAATTCTTTACAGACAAATGTAAAAACTGGTAGAAGCCGACTTCGGGGAAGATCGGTTTGACCGTGAGACTGCTACGGTCGCAGGTTCGAATCCTGCCTCGGGCATGGATGTGTGTGATGTCCTTAGGTTAGTTAGGTTTAAGTAGTTCTAAGTTCTAGGGGACTGATGACCACAGCAGTTAAGTCCCATAGTGCTCAGAGCCATTTGAACCATTTTTGAAGATCGGTTTGGAATCCGTAAAAAATAATGGAACACGTGAAGCAATACTGACCCTACGACTTAACTTGGAAGAAAATTAAGGAAAGGCAAACCTATGTTTGTAGCATTTGTAACTTAGAGAAAGCTTTTAACAATCTTGACTGGAATACTCTCGTTCAAATTCTGAAGATGGCAGGGGTAAAATACAGGGAGCGAAATGCTATTCACAATTTGTACAGAAACCAGATGGCAGTTAAGAGCCATGGGGCATGAAATGGAAGCAGTGGTTGGGAAGGGAGTGAGACAGGATTGTAGCCTATCCAAGATGTTATTCAATCTGTATATTGAGCAAGCAGTGAAGGAAACAAAAGAAAAATTCGGAGTAGCTATTAAAATCCATGGAGAAGAAATAAAAACTTTGAGGTTTACCGATGAAATTGTCATTCTGTCAGAGACAGAAAAGAACCCAGGAAGAGCAGTTGAACGGAATGGACACTGTGATGAAAGGAGGGAATCAGATGAACATCAACAAAAGCAATACGAGGATAATGGAATGTAGTCGAATTAGGTCGGGTGAAGCTGAGGGAATTAGATTAGGAAATGAGATACTTAAAGTAGTAAAGGAGTTTTCCTATCTGGGGAGCAAAATAACTGATGATGGTCGAATTAGAGAACAAATAAAATGTAGACTGACAATGGCAAGGATAGCATTTCTGAAGAAGAGAAATTTGTTAACATCGAGTATAGACTTAAGTGTCAGGAAGTCGTTTCTGAAAGTATTCGTATAGAGCGTAGCCATGTATGGAAGTGAAAAATGGACTATAACTAGTTTGGACAAGAAGAGAATAGAAGCTTTCGAAATGTGGTGCTACAGATGAATGCTGAGAGAAGAGAAGTTTGTGTCACAGCTTGACTAGAAGACAGGATCGGTTGGTAGGACATGTTCTGAGGCATCAAGGGATCACCAGTTTATAATTGGAGGGCAGCGTGGAGGGCAAAAATCGTAGAGAGAGACCAAGACATGAATACACTAAACAGATTCAGAACGATGTAGGTTGCAGTAGGTACTGGGCGATGAAGAAGCTTGCACAGGATAGTATAGCATGGAGCGCTGCATCAAACCAGTCTCAGCACTGACGACCACAACATCAACAACAATGTCAATATCGTTTTTGTTTCTGGCATCATGATAGAGTATGTTCTCTGTGGTGTCAAAATCTTCTGTGCTGTTTTCAGTGAATATAAATGACAAAAAGACATAAAGTTTTATCATCATCACTATTTTTATCCTAGTGAAGAAAGGGCTGCATTTTACCCTTGGGCTAATTTCATAATTATTTGTAGCAGCTATTTCAGAATCAGTACTACGTCACAGACATGACATGAGTGACCACATAACAACAGCCCATATGTGTGTGAAGCTAAAAAAGCCAAATTAAGCTGTGCAAATATATTTATTTCCACCTGGATCAAATAATCTCTGTATGAGGTAGGACGGCTTTAATATCTTTCTAAGGCATGATTAATGTGAAGTTGCCAATTTCGTTTGGAATCAATCTATTGTCCTAGAAACTCTCCAGACATTTGGAGATTTGGAGAAAATCAAATGGAGTGTAAAAGGAGAATAAAGAATTATGACAGTACTTGAATGAGAGAGTTTCTAAAAGTGAAAAAATGTTGAGGTCATTGTTACAGCAAAGGTCGTGTGCCAGATAATAGTGATTTATATTCTGTTCAAGAAGATGAATGAGATACTGAAGCTCGTTATGAAAGGAGGAGAATTCTTCACCAACATGGTCATTTTAATCATGATGCTGGAAACTATGAAATGAAGCATGGTTTTCAATATAACCATTTGTTGCCTGTTCTAAAATTTCAAGTTTTCATAATTACATTAAATAGTACTTATCCTCATGCTTGATTAGACTAGTTTGATTTTGTGTTTCCTTCCACATTGCTAGCCGATCACAGAACTGATTTTGTATGTGGCTGTTTGGTGGGTGACCTTAGTACGTGAAACTGTGTGCCATATGACTAGGTTTATCAGATATTCCAGTTATAAGAATGGTCTGAGCAGCGCAAGACATAATCTTTGGCATATTTGGTTATGAAAATTATTAATAATACTCATTTTATAAATCCTGCTTCATTCTTTGAATGAATGGTGTGGAAAAATAAATTTTTAACAATACTTACAATCCTACTGAACTGAATTATAATTGACGTGGTAAAATTCCTCCCAAGTTGAGCCATATTATTATTCCTGGTCAGGTAAATGGGTAGTTAGTGGGTTTTGAAATTTGCTCCAAGAATTAGAATATGACAATGCTGAAGGGAATGGATGTGGTAGAAGCAACAGTAAGTTATTTATCCTAATATGAGGCCACAGAGCAATTGGAATAATGATCAGCAACAATGTGATACATATTGTGATAGATATGGGAACGGAAACTGGAGGAATCGGAGGAATTATGTGATTGCAATGAAAGCAACAATTTTAGGAGTGGTAATAGTGATTAGATTAGAAGACTGTTACGTCAAATCAAGATGCTGAAGACAATGGTAGTCACTGACATTGACAAGTCCCTATTTTGTAGAATTACGCTTATTTCATCCACAGAAAAATATTCAAGTGGGTAGCCCATAGCCCCATAGCCACATAATTGAAAACTGATGTGCGCGGCTGATTTGAGTGCTGAAAGCAGATTGAAAAATGCCTGTGAGAAATTGAATATGTTGACTATTGTATGTCTGAGTTACATATTGATAAGTGATAGACAGGAAAATCTCAATTCTCTGAAGAGTCCAACGTTTCAATTATATTTCACCTTGTGTTTAAGGTGTTGGAAGCCAGTCATCTGGGGTGAGCGAGTCAGCATTTCACAGATCTGACGTTGTAGCTTTATGGATTATTCCTTCTTTACCGTGGACTCAAGTGAAAGGGATGATTAACAGAAAAGGACCAGGGATGAAGGGACAAGTCAGTATTGATTTTCTTTGTCAAGGTTATAGCTTCATTCGAATTTAGTAACTGTGTGGAATTTGGCTAGTTATACGATTTTAGGGGCTGATTTCTTGTTGAAATACCAAGAAGTGATGGCCTTTGGCTGTGTTGTAGTGAGTTTTAAGTATAATGATGGTATGTTAAAGCATGAGGGAAGAGTTGCCTGTCGTGACTGAGTATGGTGTTCAAGCAGTCTTATTTCATCATTTGCCAATGAGGTCGTTGAACTTCACAATAAATATTGAGTTGGAGTAATTGTGCTGAAGTGGTAGGCAAATTACTGAAAGGCAATTTATTTAGTGTACTGCGACATAATTCTTCAATATTTTCAGTGCATCCAGGGACACAAAATTCTTTTGTCTGTGTTGTTGCTTTATGGACATGATTTCCCTGGTTGTTATAATGTTTTCGATTAATTTTTGCGGTTCCGCTAGATGTCTGTTTCTACTTACTGTTGATAAAGGGATTTTACTATGAGCCACAAGTCTAGCACAGAATTTTCGATGAAGTTTTCTGTGATGTACATGTTGACACTATAAGTTTATTGATCATCTGAGGTGATGTTCACTGTGAGTCCATTCATAAATACTTTAATGTGAATGGATTACATGTGGATTATGCGCTGAAGAGCCAAAGAATCTAGTACAACTGTGGAATATAGCGTAGGGCCCCGCGAGCACGCAGAACTGCTGCAACACGATGTGGTATGGAGTATGTTGAGTAATGTTCATGCGTGGGGAGTTTGGTGGTCAAAGAAGTGTTTAAACGCAGAAGAGTGCTACTGAAGGCACTATGTAGCAAATCTAGACGTGTGGGGTACCACACTGTCCTGATGGAATTGCCCAAGTCCATCGGAATGCACAATGGGCAGGAATGGATTTAGGTGATCAGACAGAATGCTTATGCACTTGTCATTTGTCAGAGTCGTATAAGAGGTTCCATATCACTGTAAATGCACACATCCCACACCATTACACAAGCTTCCACCAGCTTGAACAGTCCTCTGATGACGACCAGGCATAATTTTTCCAGTGATCAACAGTCCAATGATGTGCTGATTGGTCTAGTCAAAGTGTAAAGTATTGTATCGTGCAGTCATCAGGGTACAGGAGTCGGCCTTGGCCTCCTGAAGCCCATATCGGTGCTGTTTCTTTGAAAGGTTCGCAAGCTGACACCTTCAAACTATATTATTGTTTTTAAGGAATTATACCACCAGATTTCGTATATGTGTGGTATGAGAAAAGTAATGTCGCAGACAGCACTTGAACGATCTAGCAGTGCTATGTACACTGGCGTGATCGTCGCTTTCTGACAGTCTGAGTTTTCAGCTCTTTACATGAATCACGTGATTTTTGGTAGCCCCCATCAGCGAAGTTGAGTTTTTGTGTTGTGTTTACAGTAATGGAACAGCGGAATTTAGAACGACGTTATTCAGTCACGTTTATTGTTAAACTTGGGGAATCAATGAGTGCGATCATTCAAAAGTTGAAACAGGCCTATAGGAAAAATCCTTGTTAAGAGCACAAATTGTTAGCTGGCACAAATCATTTTTGGAAGGCTGATAGCCCGATGAAGATGAATCTTGCTCACGGAGGCCTTCAAAATCAAAAACCGACGAGAACGTCGAACGTGTGCATGGTCTTTCGAAACCAGACGGACATTTAACAATAAAGATAATGGGTGAACTGTCAAACTTGTTAACTTTCACGTTAAATCAAAAATCTGACTGAAGATTTGCACATGTGGAAGGTTTGTGCCAAAATCGTGCTGAGAAATCTCACAATTCAGAAGAATAACAATTGAAGAAACACGTGTGTTGGTGTTCATGAGAAGACTGCTATTAACTGCGAATGTTTCATTAGTGTAATCATCGATGTTGTATTGAGGATTATTGAGTATGATCCTCAGACAATGGGGCAAAGTGAGGAGTGGCACAGTGAGACATCTTCTCCACCAAAAGAAGCTCGAATGAGAAAATCAAATATAAAAAAAGCTTGTATTTACTTTTCTGACTGTAGGGACATCATGCACAATGAATTTGTTCCTTCAGGACGAACTGTCAACCTTGTGTTATGCAAGGATATCCTTAAAACTCTCAGGAGAAGATTAAATCGAGTGAGACAGACTGTACATGCAGACGAATGGACGCTGAATCGTGATATCGTTCCATTTAACACAACCATTTCCATCACGGATCTTGTCACCACAAAAGGCATTCCTGTTGTCCCACAGGAACCCTAGTTACCTGATCTGTGTCCCTGTCATGCATTTTCTGTTGGCGAAACTAAGAATTTTTTCAAAAGACGTCGTTTTGGGACTCTGGAAACATACTGAAGGCCGTAGGACTCAAAGCCTTTCGGCGCTGCTGCCAAGCCTGGGAAGAATGATTATACCGACGTAAATTTGCCGAAAGAAACTACTGTGTAGGAACCAATTCTCGAAAAAATACCTTGGTAGACCAAAAATCACTCACATTACTTTCCTAATATACCGAGGATATTTCATATTTTTCATGTAATCTCAACAGAAAAATTTAAGTCTCAGTAGTAGATGTCACTTTCTACAATGAAGGCCGTTTCCAGTATTTCCAAGTTGAGGGCCTTAGTTACACATCAGCATCTCTTTAAAAAGTATATGGAGAGAAAACGTCAAAAACAATTACCGAAATGGCTTTTTTATATTTTTTGTGGTGTTCATAAAACCAGCATTACACCTTATCGAAAGTGTGTAGTAATTGCTAAGACTGTGCTAAAGGTATTTCCATATCTGGACCATGATCGCATATCAGTTGGCTTTTAAAAAGCATGTTGTTAATACAGTTCAACAACAATTAACGAATTTTTTAAAAAAACTTTTTCAAGGTGTTCAATGTGTCGTCCCCCATCCTCATGGTAATGCACATTATGTAAAATGTGTTGGTATTACGGGAGTTAATCAGTCTTTTAACGTAAAGTTTAGTATCTACATTCTAATAATATACCTTTTAGCACTTCTGTATGCAACGGTTAAATAAAATCTATTTATATATTTACCTTCGAATAATTGTTTGAGTTGCAATGTTGTATATGTGACTTTATTGTTATTGTGGAACTAAAAAATTGGTACTCATGAATTAGATTTCTATAATGTCAAGCATGCAGTCTTCACCATGAAGTTAGCATTAATAAAACCTAGCTTCAGTATTATCACACAAACTTAATATTAATTGCTAAGTGGCTTCCTTTCCTTATGTGAGTATAAAGGATACTTTTCTCTTGTTTTGCATGTGTTTATAACATCCCGAAATGTATCTTTTCAGAACACATTACAGAACTGATCACAGAATGAAATTTCAGTTAGGGATTTGGTGAGACGTCTACAGTTGTTTGCAGTGCATAGTAATACACAATGCGTTGGATACTTACATATTGTGATGTTTACATATTTAAATTGTAATTGTTTTCTGTCCTGCAGTGGTGATTATTTCCGGCACTGTCTAGCTTTGAGTGACATGGTATCGAAGAGCCTCAGAGATCGATTATTTTTCGTATGTTGCAACATGACTACAGGAAAGTATTTAAATTGTTCTGTCTAATGTCTTATGCACTCCGTTTTATTATCGTCCCTCGCATTTCAAGTTCCTTAATGCACTGCTGGAATATGTGCAGAGAAACCTTATCTTTCTGTGATTTCTAAAAATTCGGTAGAGGTTCACACTTAGTGTAGAGCCTATGTGATGTATATGTATTATTCGATTGTTTTAACCCTTTTAGTGTGTACTTCTCACTGTAGTATGTACACTCCTGGAAATGGAAAAAAGAACACATTGACACCGGTGTGTCAGACCCACCATACTTGCTCCGGACACTGCGAGAGGGCTGTACAAGCAATGATCACACGCACGGCACAGCGGACACACCAGGAACCGCGGTGTTGGCCGTCGAATGGCGCTAGCTGCGCAGCATTTGTGCACCGCCGCCGTCAGTGTCAGCCAGTTTGCCGTGGCATACGGAGCTCCATCGCAGTCTTTAACACTGGTAGCATGCCGCGACAGCGTGGACGTGAACCGTATGTGCAGTTGACGGACTTTGAGCGAGGGCGCATAGTGGGCATGTGGGAGGCCGGGTGGACGTACCGCCGAATTGCTCAACACGTGGGGCGTGAGGTCTCCACAGTACATCGATGTTGTCGCCAGTGGTCGGCGGAAGGTGCACGTGCCCGTCGCCCTGGGACCGGACCGCAGCGACGCACGGATGCACGCCAAGACCGTTGGATCCTACGCAGTGCCGTAGGGGACCGCACCGCCACTTCCCAGCAAATTAGGGACACTGTTGCTCCTGGGGTATCGGCGAGGACCATTCGCAACCGTCTCCATGAAGCTGGGCTACGGTGCCACACACCGTTAGGCCGTCTTCTGCTCACGCCCCAACATCGTGCAGCCCGCCTCCAGTGGTGTCGCGAGAGGCGTGAATGGAGGGACGAATGGAGACATGTCGTCTTCAGCGATGAGAGTCGCTTCTGCCTTGGTGCCATTGATGGTCGTATGCGTGTTTGGCGCCGTGCAGGTGAGCGCCACAATCGGGACTGCATACGACCGAGGCACACAGGGCCAGCACCCGGCATCATGGTGTGGGGAGCGATCTCCTACACTGGCCGTACACCTCTGGTGATCGTCGAGGGGACACTGAATAGTGCACGGTACATCCAAACCGTCATCGAACCCATCGTTCTACCATTCCTCACCGGCAAGGGAACTTGCTGTTCCAACAGGACAATGCACGGCCGCATGTATCCCGTGCCACCCAACGTGCTCTAGAAGGTGTAAGTCAACTACCCTGGCCAGCAAGATCTCCGGATCTGTCCCCCATTGAGCATGTTTGGGACTGGATGAAGCGTCGTCTCACGCGGTCTGCACGTCCAGCACGAACGCTGGTCCAACTGAGGCGCCAGGTGGAAATGGCATGGCAAGCCGTTCCACAGGACTACATCCAGCATCTCTACGATCGTCTCCATGGGAGAATAGCAGCCTGCATTGCTGCGAAAGGTGGATATACACTGTACAAGTGCCGACATTGTGCATGCTCTGTTACATGTGTCTATTTGCCTGTTGTTCTGTCAGTGTGATCATGTGATGTATCTGACCCCAGGAATGTGTCAATAAAGTTTCCCTTTCCTGGGACAATGAATTCACGGTGTTCTTATTTCAATTTCCAGGAGTGTATTTACAGTGCGTAAGGGAATTTGTGTTATCGCTTGTTAACCCTCCTGGGATGTAGTGGAAGTTCGCTGCACCAGCTGTAGTTTTAGTTTGATGTGAAATACAGCCTTCAGGATTGCGAGAAGTATATATCCCGACAATAAGCGGTGTATTAATAGGTTATTCTGAATGATGCTAACCACCAATATAGTATCTGGAAGTGGCTTGGAAAGTATACTTCCTGTAAAATTTATCTGTCATTTGTGGTCCTTGGTAAGCGTACTTAGCACCAACAAAGTGGTATCCAAAAACATTTAGGAACATTTCTTACCAGCTCTGTCTATTCCAGACATGTTGTGGTAGTACACTGCACAAGGTGTACTAAAACTACTACAACAATTAGTTTCTGTATGTCGTGGGATTAATACTGTTGTCAGATTACATTGCTTCCCTCCTGCAATATCCTTTATTGCATCCCTTATCAGCTCGTAGCTTTATCCAGTGACAAAGTTACAAGGATTGTTTTCACGTTGTGGTAAGTTAACATTAATATCAGTAACAATTATTTTCAGAACAAAATAAAAACAGAAAACACTGTTTATGATTTTATTTGCGTGGAGTGGCGACACATAACAGCACTCAAAAGGGAAGTGGTAAATCCATTTAGAACCAATTTAAATACCTCACAAAGACGGGGTGGTGATATATGTACGAACTTACTTTTTGGTCCTCTATCTCAAAAGTAAAGTTATTAAAAATAAGTACAGTACGTTTACCACATTCATAAAACGACAGCGAAATATTATGTTCGCTGAGGTGCTACAAAAAATGTGGCCGCGAAAGAGTTAACACTGTGTATCAGTTAAATTTTATGGCTACTCATTTACGCTCCTTCCGTCATTTATTTAATTTTCGTGAGTTATTTTGGAGCATGTGTTGTCTGCGCTATCTGTAGCATACCTGTAGTCAATATACCCTGTGTGATTCAGATACTTAAATAATTCAGCTACATACTTGCTCTTTTTACTGTTATGTTTACGATAACAAGCCCCTTATAGAAAATAGTATAGATGACAATCCAATATGGTGAAGATATGATGCACGTGGTGGATACAACGAAGGCTATTGAAACACTTAGCAAGATGGACACATTTCTATATCTAGGTTCTCGACTACAGGTAAGAGGATGAGCAAGCAGGAATCACAGTGATCTGAATCGATTCAGACACATCACTGATATTATTTGTGAGAACAAGATGCACATCCACATAAAATACAAGATATAAGGCACAACGGTGAAGACAGTTGCATTATGTGATACTGAGCGTATGCTCACAACAAGGAGTTTTCAGGTTTCACTACATTATGAAAATTCGGATGCCTGGAAGACCATTAGCCATTCCCCGCTCGGCCATAGTAAAAAGACAACGCTATGACAACTAACTGGAGTGGCTCCAATCAACGAAAAGATCCAAAAATTGAGCGTTCGGTGGTATGGACACATTATATAGCACCTACTTTAGTCATCAGCTTAACCTACTGTCTCACTGTTGAAGACCACAACCAGCGCGGAAGACCTTAACCGCATCGGATAGGTACTATAAACGTATATCTAAAATCAAGGAACATAAACCCACAGCTAGCGATAGAACGTACGAAAAGGTGTACATCGTCCAAAAAAGCAGACCAAGCTCCAATGGGACTACGCTAAGAAGGAGTAGAAGAAGAAGATGATGATGTTGGAAAGAGAGCACAACAGGAGGGCCTCGATATTAATGAGTAGAACAGGGGTCTGAACTAGAGAAATCACAAAAACAGTTTGTGAACGGCGAAAGCCTCAGAGGCGCGATAACATTCACCCACCGAAAAGTTTAATGACGGACAGTGAGAAGAACGAGGCAGCTGTGCGAAGAGAGATTCCCGAGGTAGCGGTACGGGTCACAATAGTAAAGGCAACTTCAGAGGTGGCTTTCGCACGTATGAACAGGGAACGGGACAACTGTAGTGCGAAGGGAGTTTAGAAGAGCGCCACCAGAAATGAGGACGTTGCATGGAACGTTTGTATGCGACGAGAGGCAATACGTCACACCGAGAGGGAAGGAGGTAATGCAGCGTATAATTAGCCTCTAAATTAGTAGAGGGAGAAATTGTAACCAAGGAATCAGAATAGTTTCAGCTCCGCCCCGCAATGAAAGTAAGGTGAGGGGGAAAATATGGTGTGTTCTAGACAAAATACAAGAAGAGCTTCTGTGCTGCCACCTGAAGGATCACAGAAATATAATAGGCGTTAATCCCCTGCAGGATGGTGTCAGGAAATGGAAAACCACCCATGATCGGTAAATCAACCAGCATATGTTGTGACCACCTCAGTCGACAAGTACGTTATAGGCACAATGACTCGTATAGCTATGGCTTCTGGTAATTTATGGAGGCGGGCCCTGTTAAAATGAATGAAGCAGATGGACTTGCAACATATGTCTCTATAACAGACTACGAAATTTTTGCACAGACATTCAGATGCAACTGGAATGTACTTTAAACAAAATCGGGACAGCCGGCCGGAGGGTCCGAGCGGTTCTAGGCTCTACAGTCTGGAACTGCGCGACCGCTTCGATCGCAGGTTCGAATACTGCCTCGGGCATGGATGTGTGTGATGTCCTTAGGTTAGTTAGGTTTAAGTAGTTCTAAGTTCTAAGGGACTGATGACCTCACATGTTAAGTCCCATAGTGCTCAGACCCATTTGAAACATTGGAACCAAAATCGTGACAGATATCACCAAAGGCCTGCTTGTAGGATGCTCTTTGCGTCCACAGTTCTGAGATGTTGGCATAGAGTCATTAATAAACCAGCTTCATAGTACAGCAGACACTAGAGGCTGCGTAGCCTACGGAGATGATCTCCTACTTACAGTATCTGGCAGCACAAGCGCTAAATGAGTAGAGGATTTTAGTGAAGTTCTTGAAAGACTAAGTAATTGGTGCACAGAAAACAGCTAACCGAAATCACCATACACTAGCCCTCTAATTTTCGGATATGCGGCCGCGCAAATAAAATTTGTTCCGCCGATAGTTCTGGTGAATATTGTCCGGCCATCCATAGAACGTGTGGTAAGTCTGACGACAATGTGCTATGCGCGTCCTTGCATGCTCCACAGCGGCGGTGTTTCGTATGCGGGTCACAGACGCTGGTCAGCAGCGTTATGATATGCTTATATAAGCGCTGCCTGTTAAGAAAGCGTACTGAAATTCGATTCGCTTATTGATATATGTTCGGCGTAGATGAAACCATGACAACTTCTCTGCAGTTTAGTTACCCCAAGAGCTGGGTTCTATGCTTTGTCCAAACAGAAACCACTATCTCCGTTTATTAAATTATTAGCTAATCTACATCGAGTAAAGTTGCAATCTTCGTAAGATAGCCTTAACACAGTTTTTCTCAAGAATATGACGGATCTTCGAGGAGAGAGCACTCACATAGGGCAAAACAGTAATTGATCTAAAGGAATTACGATCTTCTTTCCCATCACATAGTAGGTGAATAAGGATTGGGGGTAAGTAATGAAAGAGGAAGCCATCTGGTAGAATTTTGCACAGAGCATAACTTAATCATTGCTACCACTTGGTTCAAGACTCATAAAAGAAGGTTGTATATATGGAAGAATCCTGGAGATACTAGAAGGTATCAGATAGATTATGTAATGGTGAGACAGAGATTTAGGAACCAGGTATTAAATTGTAAGACATTTCCAGGAGCACATGTGGACTCTGACCACAATCTACCGGTTATGAACTGTAGATTGAAACTTAAGAAACTGCAAAAAGGTGGGAATTTAAGTGGATGGGACCTTGATAAATTGACTACACCAGAGGCTGTACAGAGTTTCGCGGATAGCATAAGTGAAATATTGACTTGAATGGAGGAAAGAAATACAGTAGAAGAAGAATCGGTAGCTTTGAGGGACGAAGTGGTGAAGGGAGCAGAGGATAAAGTACGTAAAAAGACGAGGGCTAGAAGAAATCCTTGGGTAACAGAGGAAATATTGAATTTAATTGATGAAAGGAGAAAATATAAAAATGTAGTAAATGAAGCAGGCAAAAAGGAATAGAAACGTCTCAAAAATTAGATCGGCAGGAAGTGCAAAATGTCTAAGCAGGGAGGTCTAAAAGATAAATTAAAAGGATGTAGAGGCTTATCACACTACGGGTAAGATAGATACTGGCTACAGAAAAATTAGCGAGACCTTTGGAGAAACGAGAGCCACTTATATGAATTTCATGAGCACAGATGGAAACCCAGTTCTAAGCAAAGAAGGGAAAGCAGAAAGGTGGAAGGAATACATAGAGACTCTATACACGGGCGAAGTACGTGAGGACAATATTATGGAAATGGAAGAGGATGTAGATGAAGATGTAATGGGAGATACGATACTGTGTGAAGAGTTTGACAAAGCACTGAAAGACCTATGCCGAAACAAGGCCCCGGGAGTACACAAAATTACATTAGAACTACTGACGACCTTGTTAGAGCCAGTCCTTACAAAACCCTACCGTCTGGTGAGCAAGATGTGTGAGACAGCGAAATACCCTCAGTCTTCAATCCCAATGAAAGCAGCTGTTGACAGATGTGACAATTACCAAACTTTCAGTTTAATAAGTCACAGCTGCAAAATACGTGGGGCATATAAGAAAGATCCACAAGTCATAATTCTTCCCGACTAAGGAACCTACACGCTACCTGACGGGACATGGCCTATATCCTTCCTTAATGCAGAAAATACAACCAGACGTTACAGGCCCTTGTGAATATGGAGCAGTTGTCACACTTGAACACATCGTGTGAGAATGTGCCACTAGACAAAACGTTGCAGACTACGATAGTTGCTTCTTTGGTTATGGAATAGTCGATGACTTAACAAGGAAAGAAGAGGTGTGGCACAAGTGGAATTTGCTGACAGCGAAAATGCACACACCATGAAAAAAAAATTTTTCGCTTTGGTTCCCAGAATTCCGAACCTATACAGAAAATTGAAATAGAAATCAACATAAACATTATTTCCCTCCTTTTTATTTCTCATGAAACTCAAGCTAAGTATATTGTACTACTGTATAGCGAGACGTTCAGAGGTGGTGGCCAGGCTTTTGTACACACCGGTACCTCTAATACCCAGTAGCACACCCTCTTGCATTGATGCAAGTGATTCGTCGTGGCATACTATCCACAAATTCATCAACGCACTGGTTATTCAGGTTGTCGCACTCCTCAACGGCAATTTTCCGTAGATCCCTCAGAGTGGTGATGGATCACGTCATCCATCCCTTGTTAGTCTATATCCCATACATGTGTGGTAGGGTTCATGTCTGGAGAACATGCTGTCCACTCTAATCAAGCGATTTCGTTATTCTGAAGGATGTCATTCACAAGATGTGCACGAAGGATGCGCTACTTGTAGTACATGAAGACGAATGCCTTGTAAACATGCTGCCCATTATGGTTGCACTATTAGTCGGAGGAAGGCATTCACGTATCGTACAGCCGTTACATCGCCTTCCATGACCATGAATGCCAAACGTCGGCCCCACATAATCCACCTCAAAACAGCAGGGAACCTCCACGTTCCTGTAGTCAGTGGACAATGTGTCTAAGGAGTTCAGCCTGACCAGGTTGCCTCCAAACATGACTCCGGCGATTCTCAGTTTGAAGGCTTATGCGACACACAACAGTGAAGAGAACATGATGCCAGTCTGGATCGAACTATTCGGCAAGTTATCAGGTCCATGTGTACCGCGCTGCATGGTATCGTGGTTGAAAACATGAACCTCGCGTTGGTCGTCGTGAGTGAAGTTGTGCATCATGTAGCCTATTACGCACAGTTTGAGTTGTAACACGACGTACTGTTGCAACACGAAAAGCATTATTTAACATGGTGGCATTGCTGTCAGGGTGCCCCCGAGCCATAATCTGTAGGTGGCGGTCGCGCACTGCACTAGTAGCCCTTTCTCGGCCTGAGCGAGGCATATCATCAACAGCTCCTGTCTCTTTGTATCTCCTGCATGTCGGAACAACATCGTTTTGTTTCACTCCGACACAACTGGACACTTCCCTTGTTGATAGCACTTCCTGGCACAAAGTAAGAATGCGGACGCGATCAAACCGCGGTATCGACCGTCTACGCACGATGGAACTACAGACTACATGAGCAGTGTACCTCCTTCCTGGTGGAGTGACTGTATATGATTTGCTATCGGACACACTTCGTCCAATGGGAGCAGCTAATGCATGGCTGTTTACACCTTTAGGCACGTTTAGTGACCTATCTGAACAGTCAAAGTGACTATATGTGTCATACGGAATCCACGGTCAACGTCTGTCTTCAGGATTTCTAGGAACCGGAGTGATGCAACACTTTTTGTCATGTATGTATTAGCATATGAACTGCAAGCATACACTGGCTAGAGACAACAAAGAAAAGGCCACATATGAAGACGACGAGTTGTACCATAGCAGAACATCCAACTACAGCAACTTTTCACAAGGATGGAGGAGATGAGCCTCGGGGATGGTTCCCTGGCAGTCACCTCCCAATCTATACAACTTGGGTGGCAGTAGCAGGGTCCCTATGAAACCTGAGCTGTGCCTCAGTCTGCCAGGAGTTACTATCAAGACACATGAAAAATCTAGCTTGGTTTTGCGACGGGTGAGGGTAGTCTAATCTAGTGTCGTGTTAATGTAGTATACTGCTGCAAAGTGTACTGTTGTATAGTAATGCAGTCAAAAATCACAAATTACAAAATTTTTGATGTCTCAAAACAGCACAGTACAAAAGGCAGGAAGCATGTGAGTATGGATTCCAAACTAATATACGGTTAATATCTATGTGGCAAATGGCCAAATGGTAGCCGGGAGCTGTGGCCGAGCAGTTCTAGGCTCTTGAGTCCGGAACAACGCTGCTGCTACGGTCGTAGTTTTGAATCCTGCCTCAGGCATGGATATGTGTGATGTCCTTAGGTTAGTTAGGTTTAAGTAGTTCAAAGTCTAGGGGATTTATGACCTCAGATGTTAAGTTCCATAGTTCTTAGAGCCATTTGAACCATCTTTTAAGCTAAAGGTTAGAAAACAGATTTAATTTTCAAACTTATTATATACTGAATTTCATATTTCATACAGACTTTCAATTAATATTTTATGCAGATATTTAATGTAGATTATTCCAACCTACATAATACAATGACACATTTGCAATTATGTTAAAATATTACGGGCAATGTTCATGTCAATACATGTGAAACATCTGGTTCACTGTTGTATTTAGGTAAAATACGAGAGAAAACACGAGAGAAATCACTAAAAACACATATATAAGTGTCCTTTTTGTACTGTATGGAGATGAGCAAGTGGTACTCAGCACTGGTGCAGAGCCAACTCCTTCCTAATGCCACCAACATGGCAGAGTGGTTAACGTACACAGCCGCCATACGGTGGCGACAGCAGCGCCATATGCTCTCACATCATACCACTACATAATGTTTCACTTTCTAAACCTTCAATCGTGTGTGTGTGTGTATATGGTCTTTACTATGGAGGGTAATTCGCATTCGGGACCCAGTATTTACTACCGCATACAAATTTTGAAACTGATTTGAACCGGAACTACACAGGCTGCTTGAATTTGTTCTTAGAATCTTCTCCATCGTCCAGAAACTGTAATCACTGGGAACTACAGTGCCACTTCAAACCATTACAGCCTTTTCTTAGTCAATTTTGACGCCCGAATGATTCGGACATTATACAGATTTTTTCAAGATCTATAAGAAGCATCTACACACTGCAACGAACCACAGATGCACAAAGTGCGTCGGCCAACAAATCTAAAAATATTGTGGAAAATGTATAATGCAAATATATTTCATCGAACTAGAAATTAAGTGTTATCAAAACTGCAAAAGAAGCGGATGTTTGAGATATGTGCATTTTCAAAAGTAGCCCCCATTATCACTATACAGCGTATTACAAAATTATCTACCGTAACAGTAAGGTAAGCTAAAACTACGTCCTGTAGTCAGCGAAAAATATAACTATAGCGATAGTGGACTACGTGCCATTGGTTCAAATGGTTTAAAACGCTCTGAGCACTATGGGACTTAACATCTAAGGCCATAAGTCCTCTAGAACGTAGAACTACATAGACCTAACAAACCTAAGGACATCACACACATCCATGCCCGAGACAGGATTGCGACCGTAGCAGTTGCGCGGATCCGGGCTGAATCGCCTAGAAGCGCTAGGCCACCCCGGGCGGCCTACGTGGATTAAGAAAGACATATTACCCCAATTCTTCGCAAATATGGTTGCAGCTGTTCTCGTTTATAACACCTTATATCACATCATCATCTTCACTTCTAGATTTTCAAAGAGAGATGATTAATAAATTTTACTCAAGAGGAAAACAATAATACTGAGAATGACCATTGCAGTAACTTATTTTGCGTAGTTAGTACGATACTATCGTACTGTCAGAACAGGTCGTCCGTCGCTCTTCAGCTTGGGTACCAGCGGAATTTGTCACAATGAAATATCCTAGGTCATCAGGCGAGCAGTTGCGTAGCAACATTGCGATTCTGAATCGTATTGCGTAAACACATTGTCTGTGCTTGCGTGATTTTCGTTGTGCTATTCGTTTTGTTCTAGAGCGTCTTCTTGGTGAGAAAAGCTCATTAACTGAATATCTGAAGTGCTTTTCGTGAACAGTCTTACAACAGAACAACTTCCAAAGCCAGCGTTCGGTGTGACGCAGTACGGAACCGTAAGTGAACATCGACATCTTTTCTTCTTCATCTCTTATCAAGACTAATATCCTTTGCCGTTAATGTCACTCTACATTACTGCTGCTGAGCGCTTTAGCACACACATGAAATCGCTTGTAGTTGATTTTATTTGGATGTCTAATGACACCAGCTACATTGTAACGAAAAATGGAAAAAAAAGATTCCAGTGATCCGACTTGAGCTTTAGCCTATGAGAGCAGTTTTGCAAAATCGTGGGCATGATTTCGGTAGCTGATGTAACCTGCTGAACTCTCTATATCCTTCAAATTCTGAAAGGTGTATATGTATATCATCCAGAGTGTTTAGGGGCTACGTGTCGGCTATATTCTGCGTCATATTACCATAATGTATCGCTTTTTATGTCCAACATGTTCTAGAGATTGCCAAGGTTCTTTATATTGTTCATAGTCGACGAGGAGCAAAAAAGCGAGGTGAAAAATGATATTGTTGAAAATTTGTGCTAGGTGGTAGCAGGGACTGATATGAATATTATACTTGAAAGTCCAGACCGTGCGCTAGAGCGTATGGAAGGGAGATGGCATGGGATGTGGTGGGGAAGAGAGGGGTTTGGGTTCAAGATGAATTTTTTATTTATCTTAAATAAATAGAAATGAGTTGCTTCAAGCAAAAATGTATTTCTGTAATCAGTAAGCTACATTTGACCACGGTTTTATTACGTCGCTTTCTGGCTCTCTATTTTTCCGTCTGTATCTCTCCCTCCCCCCTCCTCTCTCTCTCTCTCTCTCTCTCTCTCTCTCTCTCTCTCTCTCTCTCTCTCTTTCATACACTTACAGGCACTTCGTTGCAAATGAGAGCGTGGCATTTACTTAGCTAAAAAGGGCCTTGCCGCCAAAAGGCATATGCCTAGTTTCCAATCTGTCAGCGGTGAACACCATTAAAAATTTGACTTCATTATACATTCCACAGTGGATGGTGCTCTGAGGGGTCGCACAGATTCCTATCAAGTGGACGAGCATGTGTTCTCCTTTACATTGTCTGTTTGTGTATCTAGATTATCTGCCCACTTTGGTACAAAAGTACATTCACAGTGTAGGTAGCTCTGTGAAGTTGGTAACTGAGTAGTGAATGATGCGAAGTGAAGGCGACCAAACATGGTTTGGACGTCGGCAGCTGACCACGTACGAGGAACGAAATCAAAAGCGAAACAGATTGCAAACTTCAGAATGCAACATGGGGGCTGGACAGAGTAAAATGAAATCCATCTGCTACAAAGGAAAATAATATTCTGTGTCTGTTCACGCACATCACATTTTGTTCCAGTAGAATCCAAGCACAAGAAACGTGTTTCGGCTGTAAATGTTTTGACAATTTTCAAGCAATCAGGGCTTTCGTGAAATCTTTTATGTTTGCAGGAAGCTATGGAAAATATTATATGGATAATTTGTTTAGAATGTGTTTTAGGAAGCGCATCGGTGACGTTGATGTGTGTTCCTGAAGTTTTATTACAAGGAAATGGTGCACATACGTAAGGGAATTAAGGACTCCACTATTCATCTGTTTTGTGGTAGTGGAAATGAGTTACCGTTTATTGCTTCTAACCTCTAAAAAACTATATTTGGATTTTGAATGTTGTTAGTTACATTAATTGTTCACTACTGTATAGTTAATATCTGTGATTACGTGTCACAGATTTTTACGTTTTTCGACCTTATGTTCAAAAGTATTCTCTACTGACTGATTATGTCTGACCTCTGGATGCACTAATAATATTCGAAATTTCCATTAATATGGCTCAAATATTTGGCTGCCGCTAGTAGTAAATTTACCCCTCTTTGTCCCTCGTTTCCGAATATTTGATATACGTAACTGACCTACGAATAGTGTGGAAATCCTCACGTCTCCGAGAAATTCGTATCATCACACAATATTTCACGTTCTAAACATACAAACTTGTGTACATGTTCTTTAATAAGGACCTTAACGCTCTCAGGTGACGCAATATTTACTGCCTCACGCGCATTACGATTTTGTTTCGAAACGCAGCTGAATCTTCTGCACGTCTGTCATTGTAAAAAATTTGTCGTCCTTTAGTATTATAGTTGCCTCTTGAAAACTTTGCATCTTATTTCACAGTTTCTTTCGATGATCGACGTATTCTGACTACATCTTAATTATATTCAGGCTTTAAGAAAGGGTCATCTGCACATCGCAGCGTACCATAGACGCACTCAGGGCGTCGGTTTATAAATGTGAAAATTTCGTGTTAAGTGTCTGATGCAAACATATTTCGCTGAGCTGCTTTCCCAATGTTATTCAAACTTGAAAAGAAGTGAATATTCGGATATGTTCGCATTCATAAGTAGTTTCCACTATCATTTCACAGTACATTAAAGTATTATTTCAGGCACTCCTGTGGCTAAAGAGACACGTTGTAATCATCGAGGAAATAATTATATGATATGTGCAAGTCAGCTGTTTGTTTTTAAAGCAAATTTATAACACAGTTCTCCAGGCACAAACGGGTAGCTGATCGAAAAATTATCGGCTTCTGCCAGCATATTAGGCTCATTTTGGGATATTTTTATTATTCTCAACATTTCTCGGCCCTGTCAGCATCTGTATAAACATTTATGTTAAATTAACAACAACCTCAGATGCAATGATTACCTAGAATTACCTTGGTTTCAGTTGGGATAAGCCAATCGTCTTCAGAATGAAACGAACTACGATTCATCCGTAACGGACAACGTCAAAAACTAAAAACTATAATATAGTAAAACATCGTCATATTGCAATAACTTATCCGTTGTTTCCGTACTATAACGATGTATTACTATTTATAGTTTTTAGTTCTTGACGCTGTCCATTATGGACAAGTCGTAGTTCCTTTTATTATGAAGAAGGTTGTGTTATGCCAACTAAAGTCTAGGTAAATCTAGGTAAACATTGCAATGTAGGTTGTTGTTAATTAGAAATCAATATTTTCAGTTAATGCTATTCCTTTACCTCACTTAATAGGCAACGAAAAATTTGATGGTGTAAGTTTAAAGCTGAAACTAACGTGGTCATCAAGGAAAGTGACAAATTTCATAGCTTATAAGATATGCACTTCTGAACTGCAGTTGATTTGGGAATTTGTGGGCTTGGCAGATCAGTCACATATTGTACGTATGGTCAGTAAACTGTCTGGATGCAGTCGTAAGTAATCGTCGCTATTTGATGTAGGTCCCGATGGAATTTATGAACAATGAAATGTCAAACAACATTAGGTGGACAGTTGCATAGCAACATTGCGATTTCGAATCGTGTTGCGTAAACATAATGACTGTGCTTACGTGATTTTCGTAGTGCTGCAGATTGGTCGAATCAAGAAAAAAATTGTTATAGTTGATAATTTAACCTTAGTAGGACTAGGGACTGACATGAATATTATACTAATGGTCTAGACAGGCGGACTGCTTTGAGAAAAAGTGCAATCCAGTGTTCAGTTAAGCTGCATTATAATTTCGTAAGAAAATTGTCCTGTTCAATTCTCTGGAGAAGAAATATTCTTAGTGTTGCAAAATTAAGAAAATCGTAGATTATTGAAAATAATAACTGGCGTTTTAAAATTAATGTTTATTGTTAAACGGAGGGGATAAAGGAACTTATTAAATGGATGTCGCTCGTCAAAGTGCAATATAACGTTGTTAAGGGATAAATTATGTTCTGGTACTGTAACAGTGTGGAGGAGTGTGGGCGGATGCTACACACGTGAGGGAACGGAGGCCGCTGGCATGTCGTCAAACTCCTCCGTCTTCGTTAGTCTGCAAACTGAAGCGCGGCCAGCCGTTTCTCCATTCTCTCTCTACCCTACTATGTCACGAGTCATTACACTAAAAGCCGCCACTTTTAACGATGGTTGTATTAGGCCACTTGCTGGCTGTCTATCTGTATCTCTCTCTACAGTTACAGTTACAGTGTACCGAGCTCATAGGTGGCGTTGTGAAGTTGGTAACTGAGTGGTCAATGACGCAAAGCGAAGACGACCAAACATCTGTCGGACGTCAGTAGCCAAGTGGTAAAGAGCAACGGAAACAAAAACGAAAAACACTGCAACCTTCACAATGCAACGTAAGGGGAGGAGAGGTTCAAAAAGTCCCAACTGCTACCAAATTACATGCAAGTAAAATAATGTTCATTGTCAGCTGGCGCACATCACGTTCTGTTCCAGTAGAAATCGTGTATAAGAAACGTGTTGCTGTTATAGAAGTTTTGCCCATTTTTAAGAAATCAGGATTTACCTTAGATCTTTTAGGTTTGGAGGAAACTGTGGATCATTTGTTACAGAAAGTTTTTAGACGTGCTTATGAAGTCGGTGTGTCTTTCTTATGGTTTTACTGCAAGAATGTGGTGCAGATTTGTAAGGGAATTGCTTAAGGTGTCTACTATTTACATGTCGCGTTGCAGCGGAAAGGAGTTGGGGTTTACTGCTTCTTACCACTAAATACGTATTTTTTGATTCTGGTTGCTGATAATTACATTACATACGGGTACTGTTGTATGGATAATATCTTGTGATTTCCCATCCACTAATTTATAGGTTTTCTATCATCATGTCAAAAGTATGCACCATTTATTGTTTAAGTCTTACTTTTGGGTGCATGAATAGTATTCGACATTTCCGTTAAATGTATCGAAGATCTCCCTCGTGTTATTAGTAACTCTGCACCCAGTTTGAGCAAATTTTATTAACGTAACTGACGTAGGAACTGGCTGCACTGCCTCATGTCTGTAACACTTTCGTGCCATCATGTTTTAAGTGTTCGAATATGTGTGTACATGTTCTCTAGTAAGGGTCTTAATTCTCTTAGGGAACCATTATTTACTACAGTATGAGCATTTTGATTCAGTTCCGGAACACAGCTTCACCTTCTGCATGCATTCCTCCATA
This sequence comes from Schistocerca gregaria, assembly GCF_023897955.1. Lineage (NCBI taxonomy): Eukaryota > Metazoa > Arthropoda > Insecta > Orthoptera > Acrididae > Schistocerca > Schistocerca gregaria. The sequence goes on along the minus strand of NC_064925.1, from coordinate 413,200,311 downwards.
ATTAATTCACCGTCGTTTTGAATGTGTCTTCCTTGCAAACTACTGTGTTCCTTGACACCATCGCTTAAGGTTTTTAATTTCTTTCGACGCTTACTCCATTCCGTCCTAATTTTATTCAAGGTCTAAAGGGACGTATCTGCATATCCTGACGACCAACAGACCAACTCAGTGCGTCGGTTCATAAATCTCAGAAGTTCTTGGGAAATGTCTGATGCAATCGTATTTCGTACAACTATTAGTTCAGTGTTACTGAAACTTCACAAGACGTGACTGTTTCGTATCTGTTCATATTCACAAGTAGTTACCACTCGCATTTCACCGCATATTGAAAAAAATTATCTAAGGTATCGGTCTGTGAAAAATATATGTTGTAGTCGTGTAGGTCGACGTCTTGCTTTGAAAGCAAATTTATTACACATTTCTGTAGGCATCTGCGGGTACTGTGTGCGGCTGCACTCAATTAAAAAGACTTCTATCAGCACATTAGCTTCGATTTGGGACATTTTCAAATACACATTATTCTTTTATCTTGCTTAGTAGGGAAATAATGGATCTGATTTTGAAATGTTTAATTCGATACTAACATTACCATTGATGAAGGTTACAAAGACAGATAAGGCACGAATTATCTATGGCTAGAAAAGCGCTGCGGTACAGTGAGGAGCTATCTAAGTTTTTTAGTGGGGGTCTTAGAGAATTTTTTCAACAATGAAATATCATCGCACAACACGAGGGGGTAGATGAGAGGCAACATTGCGGTGGCGAATCGTGTGGCGCAAACATATTGTATGTGCTTGTGTAATTTTCGTAGTGCTATTTTTCGTGCTGTAGTGTTTCTTCTTGGTGAGAAAAGGTCATTGACTGAATATTTGAACTGGTTTTTGAGGACCGTCTTTAGATAGGAAAACGTAGTAAGATAGCGTTTGGTGGGACACTATACGAAACAGTAAGTGATGGGCCAACATCTTGTTTCCGTCATCTCTTACCCGTAATATCATCATTTGCTGTTGACGTCGAGTGTAAACTAATGCTGCTAATCGCTGTGATCTCAAATTTGAAATCGTTCGTATCCACCTTTATTCAGATGTTTATTCGAGCAGGTGTGTTTTACCGAAGGAAACGATCCTTTCCGGTGATCAGATTTGATGTTCATTCTTCGAAAGTAGTTTTATCGTATTGTCGGACATGGTTTCGGAAACTGATGTACCGCCTGAATTTTTTGCTTTCGGTGAATGCCGATAGTTTTTGTTTCCATTATCAAGTGAATTTAGTGGCTAGCTGGCGACGTTGTTCTAGGACATATTAGAATACTATATCATGTTACGTACTGCATATAGTGTAGACCATAAAGGTTCTTTATTTTGTTCAGCGTGATTCACCAGCAGCAAATATATGTACATAATTAATTTTTGCTGGTCTGGAACATGGGTGTATCCTGCGAAAAGAAGATGTGGCAGCTTTGCCTCCCTATGAAGAAATTGATACCCTGTATCGCCAGCGAGACAGAAAAAAAAGTCAGAATAAGTTTGAAGAAATGCATCACAGTTATTGGGTGCTGTGCAGTGAGTGGCATGAATTGTGAAGTCTGTCATGCCACAAACTATTATGAGTTGCATACATCCCGTCCCCATGACCCTTTTTTTGCAGACGTTCTACATACACATCTGCTCTGTAGTGTAAATAAATGATATTTGATTGTTGTGTGTAAGCAGCAAACGAAGAAACAAGAATTTTGTTCATGCAATGGTTACTTCCACGTCCAGTCGGTTTAGCTGTTGCTGAATCTTACAGCTAGTATGATCGCGGTCCATGAGACTTATTTGTCCTGGCTCTCCGTCCACAGGCAACGTTTAACATCATTGATGCTCCCGACTCCGCTGATCCTAGCAGACGCAAGTGGATAGTCGCGAAAAGTCGCGGAACCACGAACCTCTCAATAGATGTCCAACACAATTTGGAAGATACGTCAGGAACAAAAGAGTTTCACGTGCCTCGACATACGACTTGGGAGGTGCGCCAGTAGCTATTTACCATTTTATTTAACAGCGAGTACAGTTGCATGCGCTTTTTGCTTTAGAAGAGAACTATCCTGTCTTGACAGTATATTTTAGGGTAAGGCAACGGTTACGGAAGATGAAAGAATTTAATTAGAGGTGCTATAATGTTCGCAGATTATGAAAGTGCGTTTGAGAAATACAATAGACGAGTGATATGTTACATCTTGCGAAAAAAGGTTACCCGGTTCGTCTAATTAGCTTCTTTGAAGCTGTTACAAAGGAGAATAAAGAACTTGTGTAAATAAGTAACAATAAAACAGAGAATTAGACAAGTATGTAACCTGTCTCCAGCTCTTTTCAACTTCTACGTGGGTGACCTAGTCAATGCTTGGAAGAGCAGTATCAGCTACGGCATAAAGATCCACAGGGAGAAATGTTTTAACATTCTGCTATAAGCAGATGCACAAATGACGAGAGTTCATTAATGAAATTAAAAACTACGGTCCAAAATTGAACGCAAAATGATTTGAGCAGGCTAAATGAGATTTTTCCGTAGTGTTATAGCGTGAATCTGGAAATAGTGCATTATAAATGTAGAGATTAAGAATAAATTAGTAGTTGATTTAATGTGTAAAAAAACAGACCTTAACAGCAAAAGATGGCGGAGGTATGTTTCAGTACTGTTTATCTTAGCCTGCTGTAGTAAGTTGACAGCAATCCAGTTTCCAGTGATGCTGAAGTCGACTGTTAAGCACTGATTAGTAATCTCAGCTTGGGCTTTCTGGGGCAGAGATGTTGAGGGTATTAGATTAGGAAATGACACACTGAAAGTTGTAAAGAAGCTTTGCTATTTGGGGAGCAAAATAACTGATGATGGTCGAAGTAGAGAGGATATAAAATGTAGACTGGCAACGGCAAGGAAAGCGTTTCTGAAGAAGAGAAATTTGTTAACATCGAATATAGATTTAAGTGTCAGGAAGTCGTTTCTGAAAGTATTTGTATGGAGTGGAGCCATGTATGGAAGTGAAACATGGACTATAACTAGTTTGGACAAGAAGAGAATAGAAGTTTTCGAAATGTGGTGCGACAGAAGAGTAAGGTGGATAGATCACGTAACTAATGAGGAGGTATTGAATAGGATTGTGGAGGAGAGACGTTTGTGACACAACTTGATTAGAAGAGGGGATCGGTTGGTAGGACATGTCCTGGGGCATCAAGGGATCACAAATTTAGCATCGGAGGGCAGCGCGGAGGGTAAAAATCGTAGAGGGAGACCAAGAGAAGAATACACTAAGCAGATTCAGAAGGATGTAGGTTGCAGTAGGTACTGGGAGATGAGGAAGCTTGCACAGGATAGAGTTGCATGGAGAGCTGCATCAAACCAGTCTCAGGACTGAAGGCAACAACAACAACAATATACTTGCCAACGGCCTTGTCGCAGTGGTTCCTGTCAGATCCCCGAGGTTTACTGCTGAGGAGCTGGTCTAACACTTGGAAGGGTGGCCACCCGGTATGCAGAGCGCAGTTGGCAAACAGGGTGCACTCAGCCTTGTGAGGCAAGCTGAGGAGCTACTTGATTGAGAAGCAGCGGCTCGCCGGAAAGAGCGGTCGAGAGGTTCTAGGCGTTAGAGTCTGGAAGCGCAAGACCGCCACGGTCACAAGTTCGAATCCTGCCTCGGGCATGGCCGTGTGTGATGTCCTTAGTTTAGTTAGGTTTAAGTAGTTCTAAGTTCTAGGGGACTGATAACCTCATAAGTTAAGTCCCATAGTGCTCAGTGCCACTTGAACAAAGCAGCGACTCCGGTCTAGTAAACTGTCATACGTCCGGGAGAGCGGTGTGCTGACCACATGCCCCTCCATATCCGCTTCTAGCGACGCCTGTCGGCTGAGTATGACACGGCGGCCGGTCGGTAACTTGGTGCTTCCTGGCCTGTTCGGATGGAGTTTAGTTTTTAGACTCCTATACTTGAGTTGAGACGCGTTTATCAGCTTACAGAGTATCTGTATGTTGCGTTGAGCTCTATTCATGGTTTCTTAGGATTTATCTTTAACATTACATCACCAGAAAAGCACCACTTTCAAGCACGTTCCTGTTAGATCGCTTCCTTGTCTGTCAACCTCTTCGGTACAGGTTCCGCAATTGATTCCAAATCAACTGAAAGGTGTCGTAGAGTCTTGAAACTTCCAGCATTGTTCACACATATCTGGCAAAGCAATATTAGCTCGCTATCTTGTCTGGTGTGTGGTGGAGGGTACTTTATATACCACTGCGATCTGCCCCTTTTTCTGACCCAGTCGCGAATAGCTCGAGCGTACGGTAGGTGGTAATCCTCCGTGGTAGATCAGATGTATCCACTTTTTTTCCCACACGGTCATATCCTTAGGTAAACGTAGGAGAAAGCAATAGGTTTTGCAAGTAAGTTGAACATAAACTACAATAATCCTGAAATATATCGTAGACTCCGTTTTAATCTCACCAACATGTATCAAATCGACTGATAAAATTTCACCCACTGAAGAGAAACAAACAGAAAATAACTATTGAATGGAAAAATTACGTTTTTAAATCTGACTAAAAGGTATAAAACGATTTATCATAGCTCCATACAGACTGCAAGCAGCATGTAGAGAGTCTTGGAAAGTTGTGATTACCAATTTTTAATGTCTATGAAACTACTTGAAATATTTAAAACGAAAATCGTAAGGCACTCGCAAAATATAACTGATGCATGAATAATTCATCTGCTGACTGACATGAAGCTATATTACAAGTGGTGCACGTTTTTCGTTTTTATCTTACAAGAGCTACCACGGATACTAAAAGTTATCAATCACAAATTTTCAGCAGTATTCTTATAAGGATAAGAATATGTATGGGACTGTGAGAAATTATTTTACGCTTTTTAGTCCTATTTAATGATGGGAAACATTCAAAATTTAGTTTTGTTTAAATAATTATTTTTGCTTATTTCTCTAGTGAATGTCTTAAATTTCTCAATCGATTTAAAAAATTTGTAAGATCATAACATGTGGTACATTCTAGGTTATTTTCGGTGTCAACTAATTTATTGCATTCCCCTAGATATCTCGTGGTAAATCATGTGTGTACACACAGATTATTAGACGTCCTATTACACTCCCTTCGGATATTGGGTGCTAAGATATTTTCTGTGGAATATTCTAAGAACAGTATATCGTGCTGCGTTTTATTAGTCAGAACAAAGGGTCTAGTGTCCAACTAGCAATTCTACTCTGAGAGTGTTCTTTCCCAATAGAGGTAGCTACTTCTAAGTTTTGTAGGAAATAAAGGTGGATCGTTCACTCACTCTATCTCTATCACTCTGTCTCTCTCTCTCTCTCTCTCTCTCTCTCTCTCTCTCGCTCTCTCTCTCTCACTTTTTCTTTCTTCTGTTCTCAATCTGCTCGACACTTATGCACCATTGCGAGTTAGGTGCACACCAGCATCACGTATTTGGTTGCATCTGCGCGTGCGTTCCTATGAGCTTGAGTGTTACGTTTAAAAGCTTTTTCGTAGCCGTAGCTGTGGATCACCTATCATTCAATGGAAGCTGCTAAGGACACAAACCGTTAAAAACGAGATACGTTTTGAAGCAATTTCAAGGGGGGCATGTTAAGTTTCACCTAGCTGCTGATGTGAGAAACACATGCTGTCTAATGCACTCCACGTGAAATTAATGTAACCTGGCCTCTCAATGTAGATGAAGTAATCGAAAGTCATTAGCTGCTGAACGTCATCATTTCTCCTTCCGTCCCAAGTGAAACAATGACTGCAAGGGACGTTAATATTATTGCACTCTCTGCTGCTCCTCCTCCAAATGGAGGTCTTTTTGCTAGCTTCAGAAAGGAGCAACGTTACGCAACTCAGTTGCTAGTGAGCATACGACCCTTACAGTCTTCAACAATTACCATGTGAGTTTCTGGCAACTCAAGTCTACTTGTTTACGTACTGGACAACAGGGAGGGAAACTGAGCATACAATTCCGTCAGGGGTGAACTGGGCAACGACGTGGCAGAAAGTCGACATTTTCTTGTCAGAAGAATTATTTCACTTTCCTCCTCAGCATGTGACTTTAGAACAACTTATGAAAATCTCTGGACTTGGCCGAACGGGTAATTTTAACTCTTTTAAAACCATATAGAACGCAAATAATTCAATGCTACCTCACTCAACTATTCTTTCTAGTAGATAGATCAAGCTATCCGATACATGCTTTACATTCGGCCGTTTGCCACAAGTACCTTGTACTCTTTTGAAGCAATTTATGGGCAAATAGGTGGTAGACTCTTTGCATGTGGAAGTGGCTTCAAAATGGCAGGGTAAAGAATTTGTGGAAATTTGTACAGAGAGCCAAATAAGTAGGGCAACAGTAACTAGTGGGAACCGTTGTTTGTCCTTGTGTTATCAGTTGACGTGAAGAACAGAGAAAGAAACAGAAAAGAAAAAGAAAAACGTACAGCGTTGGTAACTATAAAGCAGTGTACTGTCCCATGAAATCATGGGTACTGTTCGTACATTGTTCTAAAATGCAATGCGAAACCCCCCACTCTTTACATCACGTATCACAATACAAACTGTGTACCTGTTTTAATTGGCACTGTAAGTCCCCACAACCCAACAAAGCTTCAATCATCGATTTGGTTCTTAGAACATGTTGGGTCTACATGTATTATTGTACTAACTGAAACCGTTACTTTGGTCAGAATTTGTAAATCATTCATGAGCTAATATTTAAATTTCCTAAAAACACTCCATTATCAGACATTTCGACGTTTCTGTAGGTTCCATCTACTAGAATACTGATTAGTAAAATATCTTCGTAGGGACCTTTCCCTGTTCTCATTCCAATCTTTCTGACCGTCCAGCAGTCCATAATGGACACGGTGTAATTCCGTATGGTCAGTACGTGACGTGATATCTATTTTTTTCTTCGCAGATGTTCCGAAGGCTTTTGGGCGTGTTCTGCCTCCGGTCTCGGCGGGAGGTAGAGGAAGACTTTTACGGAGACCTGATAGACGTCGATTTAATTGGAAAGCCAGAGGTGAGGACCACCGAGATTTCTTGGAAAAACAGTAATAACTCTTAGGTGCACGCACGTTTACTAAGATAATTACTTGAGACATCTGATTACTGTAAGGCCTTCTGGATTTAGTGAATCTATCTTACCTACTCGTAGTTATAAATAGGCCATCATAGAATAACAACTACTCCTTTGTGCCTTCGTTAAACGTGCTTGTAGCGCTAATAAAACGAAATATCCTTCGGCTTTATATGCGAGTACATCCGTTTCATGGGAACTCTGTAGCCACAGGCCTGCTCAAAATTGTACTTTGTACAAGAAGAATGTACTTTAAATAAAAAAGGAGGTTACGCAGGACATTACTAGTCAGAAATCACTTACGTTTCTGAGTTTTAATATTAATTGGAACTATTCGAAATCACAAGAGCTGCACAAGAATTTACGGAATGTGGAGAAATGTCTTCATAAACTGGTTGCTGTTGTTCCAAAATCGGTAACAACGTAGTGTACATTACGTGCAACTACTGCTAGTACAGCATTTACCACTACTGAACATCCTCTATAAGATCTGATAAATTTAATGCAAGAACTGTATCAGATCTCACTTATGCATGATGATTATTCGTTAGCTGATACTTGGACCAAATGAGTAGGCGATGATTTTAGGTCCGGCTTAGCCACTTGCAGGTTTTGAAGTCGTCCGTTGTAACTGAATGTGCGTACACGTGCTCGATATTTAGAGGCCTCAAAGCAGTGAGTGGAACCATTAGCTTATTCTGTTTTGCTTATGGAGGATGTTATGAGTGTGAGATGTTAGGTACCAGTTGGAGGTAGTTTATGTGACTATTTGTACTGCTCGTACTTGGCTGGTTCTTGTGGTCGGACGATAGAAGTTTTGAAACTAATTGGATTTTCTAGAGACTATTTGTGAGGCACTTTTTCACTATGTGTCGCCGTCACAGGCGGGTTTCAATAGGGGCCATGTTCAACGACTTAAACGTGGCGACCCACGGTTTAGTCACGTAATAGAGAGGTGGGACCACATCGTTTTAGCTTGTTAAACTAATTTATATGCATAAAATGTAAGCTTTCACGGCCGGTATTGTCTTCACTTAAAACCACTGGTCTGGTAGGCCGTGGCCGATTTATAAAACTCTCCCCTGACGTTTCATCTCTCACTCCTAGAGACATCCTCGGAGAATATCTGTCGCAGTCAAAGACGAAATGACATTAGAGAGTTTTGTACACTGACCAGAGATTATCAGCCCGGATGATTTAAGCGAAGATAATTTAAAAGCAGTTTGCTTCAAACCCATTCTAAGTACAACACATTAACGATCCAGACCCAAGGTAAAATACTGTCGTATTGTTACCTGATGACAGTCTGGAAAACAATCCATGTATGTGCTACCAAAGCTAAGACCTTTCTGTCTAACTGATAAATGTTGCAAGGCTGCTGAATTTAATACACTAACAGGAGATTAATTTAACTGATGGTGCGAGTGAACGCCCACAAATTATTAGATGTTACATAAAAGATAGAAAATAAAACTGAAAATCAACAAATGGATGAATTGTGACCTTGGAAACAAATCTCCCACAGAGGATGAGCGCCGCGCGTTGGCGGCTGCGCTCAGACGTGGACGAGTTGGTTCTGCTGGCAGCACAGGCGGAGAAGTCCCGGCCACCGCCTGCTGCCATTGATGTAGCCTGCGGCAAAGTCATCTGGAAGGTAAGGCGGCACTAAAGACACAACTTCATTGATAACTCGCTGCTAAGCGATAAGTTACATTACATACAACATACCCTTTTCTCAGACCAATATAAAGTGGCACAAGTATAGTTAATACTGGAAGATAATAATTATGATCCTTGTCACCGTTAATGATTTCCCCTGAACACACTTCCCTTTCTTTCGATCACACCCAATAATAGAAAGATGTTCTCTCTTAATGTACGCTTTGTCCATACGAGTCACACTATACTATTATTGGTACTGTTGTTGCGTAAAGGAAGTCTTATGAATTTTAAAGGGAAGAATTGCTTTTGTGTGCAGGTGAACGATGGCTGGATGGTTGTGACGACTGCCGAGATCCATGACCCGCCTGTGGTGGAGTGTGACGAGGACATCCCGCCGATCCCTCGCCGCCGGAGAGGGTGTCGGAGGTGCTGGGCGGAGAGAGTCGGGGAGAAGACCGTTGTGCGCCCACCTGGGGGCCGGGCACACCGCCTCACTACCCACTAAACGTATTCATGACGAGGACATCCCACCAGTTCCTCGTCGTCAGTGTGGGTGTTGGAGGTGCTGGGTAAAGAAAAGTCAGGGACAGGGACAGGGATAATGACTCACTAACCAATAGACATGTACGTGAGGAACTGATTACAGTGGGTATCCCAACAATGCCTCAACGTTGGGGATGTGTTAGAGATACTGGCCAGAGAATATCACGGCTAAGAGTCTTGGGTGACTGCAAATTGGATGGTGACAACAGCTTTTCTACAAGCCAGTGAACATATTCATGAGGAACTTAGAACAGTGTATGACGAGGGCATATCACCGATGCCTCATTATTGGACAGGGTGTTCGTGCTGCTGGATGGAGAATGTCATGACTGGGACTCTTGCATGTCTGCAAATTGGAGTGGGATACCGGCTCACTAGCCAGTGAACATATTCATGTGGAACCAAGTACATTGGCTCAGAAGGACATCCCACTGATGCCATGTCATCAGTGACAGTGCTGGTGGTTCGGGCAGAGAAAATCAAGACTAAATCTCTTGTTTGTCTGAAAAGTGAATGGGAACACCGACTCACAGATATTTAAAGTGAATGAATTATTAAATGAATTGATAAAATGAAACTTTAAAAGCATCCATGTAAAAGAATGTTAATGAAGCTTTAATATCATTGAACTCCATTTAAACAAGTAATGAAATAAAATTAATAATATCTATCAAAGATGTACGATTATTTCTCTCTCTTTACATGTATGACTACATTTAGACAAATATTTGAGAATGTTATCTTTTCTGATGCCCATCACCCACAGAAATATTATACACAGACTGCCATTACTTTCAGTACACCGATTATCCTTCTTCATCATTACAAATGACGCATAATAGTGAGTTCATTTGGCTTACGGCCAACTAACAAACAAATTACACACGTAGTCCATTTTACCTGTCTGCATTGCTGCATAGTGCAGTTGTATTTTTACCTAACGGAAATGAAATAGCCATATAATATTATAACACAGCTGTGAGTGAAAGCGCGTCATTCGCTTGAATGAAAAGAAGTGAAAACAGAGGACGATCAAACTGAACATCGATTGAAACTTGCGAGGAACTAATGCGGGCAACGATTTGCTTAAAAATCCATTACTCTCCTCTCAACTACAGGTATTTGATTCTACACGTCAATAATATTTATATTCCATACAAGTATTTAAGATAGTTTCTGATATTACAGGGTGCCTAAGGGTTACAGGAGTCACAGTTGTTAATCAATCATCAGTAAATGTAGTTTCTGGTTTGGAAGTTGTAACGTTCCCTCTTTCTGTTTATTTAGGTTTGATTTGTTTGATTGTTATTCTTTATTTCTATTATTCGGAATCCTTTTTTTTTTATTAAATTGAGCCTGAAACTTACGTAATAAATACTTCGCGTGAAGTACGATTTGCAGCATAAACAAAAATTAATTTCGGAAATGTAATCCACTGAATATTAAAAGTAAAGCTTTTGAACAACGCGCGTGACTGACTAGATACATTCAGAGGGTACGTACATTCGCGTGCGAGTGGTTGCGGTCTGATGAGAAATTTTCATTGTGAAATAATATCGTCGTAACACACTCGGAGATTGCGAACGTACATTCAGAGTAGAGGCACGTACGTTCTATCATTCCCCGTGGCCTCTATTGTTGAGCAGCGCCGTTTGAAGATCTTCGGTTCCATCTAAAACTCGCCTTCTCTGCTTAACATAAATACTCCATAGGCATGGGAATAAGGCTTGTTGTGCGATGAAAATAATATAAAACACATCTTGCGTCTTTTAACTCATACATTTACCACACACACACACACACACACACTAGTAATTAGACAGTAAGACATCCCACCAGCCCATCAGAACAAAAAGTAGTCGTTCATACAAGAAATAAAAAACGAAGGGCGAAATTGTTCCTATGTCTCTCAAAGATAAAAAGTTTACCAGATATTTCTCTGGTGTGTCACTGGAACAATTTTTCAGCACCTCACGATTAAATCACAATATTTTCAGTTCCTTTACAAAGTGTCGAGCGCAACTTCCAGTGTTACTCAAGACTACTGAACATGTAATAAGGACAATATTCACACACATCATATTCTGAACACGAGAAGAGTTGACGTACACAGAAACGATCCTACAGACACATAAGTAACACCACTGCACTACGTGGCGCAATTTAATGAGTGTAAGTAGATGAATGAATAAATACACACAAAGTATAAGCTAATTATGTACAGAAAAAATATTAATGTATTAGGAGTATTCCAAGGCCACCGGCCTTATCATTATGCTCAACTGCTCAACTTTAGTGTTTGCAAAGCATGGATACAAATGTTGCGAGTGGGCCAGACAACAATGAAGAGCATTCGCCGGTGACTACACCAACGCTATTTTATTCAGTAGAACATTAACACAAATACTTCTCCCCATACTCTTACGAAAAAACTAAATTTTTACCAAATTCTTAACAAGAAAACGTTTACCATATTAGCTAAACCTGTCTTTTGTTTATAATACTTTGGCAGTGACCGAAAATAATCATTTTTCTAAACTTAAAAATTCGGTAAAGCTACTAAAATTCACCGTAAACTAGAGGTACACACACAACAAATGTGTTACGCCCGTCGGTGACGTATGTTTAGAATAAGACGAAGCTATATGAATAAAATTGAGACCTCGCTTATGCGGTGATAATGGAACAGACAGCATCGATGGTGCAGCGCTGCCATCCACGACCGTACTGGTAGGTGGGCAGATCCCATACAAGGTCAACTACAACAGACGCAAAACTAATCTTAACAACTTATAACAGTGCACTCCGTTTACAGCAAAGTACGGACAAATTTTGGTACATTACAAATTGTAAGGCAACATAAATTGATAAAACCATATGTCCAATGACTACACACGATTATAAGCAAAGTATCTACAGGCGCAACTCAGAATTGCAATGGGTTATACAGTCCGCTGCAACACCAAAATTACAGTAACACCAGAATTACAGTAAAAGACGAGAAGAAAAGTCATCAACGCTCCAAAATTATTTTACCATATGAATGAACATAATGACGGCCTTGAAAATAGTAGCTTTTTTAAAAATGAATCTGCATATTTTTATTGGGAGACCAAACATTCTTTAAATGCCCAAAAAAGATGTACTAAAGCTGGTCCGAAATAACTTCAATGAAAAGGGTAGCTATCCTTAAGATAAACTGCGCTGCTTTTAAATAGGAGACACGACAGAATTTCAATCTCCAGAAGTTTTTCATCAGTAATTGGCGATAATAACTTAAATGAAAAGAGCAGGACTTATTAAAAAATCTTCACCAGTGAAATGAGCATCTGAAATTTTAATGAACCGCGTCAGGCAACAAGTACAGCGATACAGTTGAGGGGAACTTGGCTGGACTACCACGATGCTAGGGCGAAAAGCACGCAGTTTATCTTAACAAGCTCACCGAAATACTTCATGAATTAATAGGGAAGGGCACACAAGGTATCATCTGACTTGGATTAGGCAAATTTATGGAGTTTACTATCACCCCAAAAGTGGCCAAAACGACGTCCTTGTACAGAACAGGACCCTAGCCGCCGATAAAGAGTTTAATACGTCAGGGCTGAAAGGCGGTAGATGAATTACCTCAAGTGGGAGAAATTTTGTGAGTGTTGGAACGTTGTGAGGAATTTTCGAATGCATTAACGTTCCACAACAGTGATACTTCAGTTGACGTATTTGTTGACTATTGGTTTGTTCTGTAAGAGTGTGGCTGATGTAGTAGAGATTCCGTTAATGTTGGAAGACTTAGAGAGGCAGGATTTGTGATAAAGTTAATGGTCACGATTTAGGGCCGAACTGGCGGTTTTCTGACGTGATGACTAATAAACTCGGAGTCACCACCAGGATTCAGTATAACATTGGTTTGATGGACGATATTCTGTTTTGCTAACGTCCATAACGGTTAAGCCACCCAAAATGAAACTTTTCTGACAGCTGGTTAATGAGAGGCATCGAGTCTGCGTGATACGGGTTTTCACCTCTCCGTATGCGTCGCCCATGTTTCAGGCACCGAAGGGTCAAGCCAGTAGTTAGCGATCGGTAGTTGATTATACAATTCCTAACCAAAAAGCCGTCTTAAAATCTGTACCATTCCCGGACTTCCGTAACTGTTCTACTTCCTTTGCAGTGGGCACTGTATACTACCGTCCTCAATTTGAATAAGGCCTACCAGAAGATTTCTCTCATTGAGGACTGTAAACGTGCTATAGGATTTTACACCGTCTGGAAGCTGTACCAGTTCGGTAGTGTTCCTTTCAGTTTATACACCGAAGCGGCAGTACTATCAATTCTCTTAGACTCTGTTTTGGGTGACGCGTGATTCAAATCAGTGTGCAGCAAAGTCCTTATGAGCCTGCAGGAAGTTGGTTTGACCGTTAAACCATCCATGGTAAATCTGGAACTAAGGGAGCTTCCCTTTTTAGGACCTTGGTCTCAGCTAGTGTTGTTAAAATAGATCAGAGAAAGAGATAAGATCTTTAGAGAAGAAGGAAATACCTCTCTTTATCCGTATCTCACATTTTTTTATAAACTTTGTTTCGAACTTTGTCCAATTTGCAGCCATAGTAAATGGCTTGAGGAAGAAAGGGTTGAGTCTCCAGATGGGGGAAACGTATCTTTGAGTATTCTGCATGTTTTGGATGTTACGGATTTTGAACGATCCTTCATTGTCCAAACGTGTGCTTCTAATTCTAGCGTCGTTGCTGTCGTTCCACAAAAAAACGATGGAGTGCGATCGTTTAGCTTATGGTTCCAGAGCCATGTCCCACACGTAACTGAAGTACTCCGTGTGAGTGGGAAGTCTTCTTGGTTTTGGCCTTCCAGAAGCTCATGTTCCACTTGGAACTTTGCCATTTGTCCTCGGAACAGACCGTCAGGCTTTGATTTGGGTGATGGCGAGATCCACGAAGACAGGACCAATCGCGAGGTGGGTTCGAGGTGGGCTGTGTATGTTTACACCTTTCGTTTCCTTGTCAGGCACATCCAGGGAGCAAATAATCTGGTAACAGATTCACTTAGCCGTATGTTCCAGGAGCATGCAACGGAATAACAGCTGTAACATGATTCACTGGACTCCAAATGGGTTTCAATCGTATTTTCTGAGGTACATGAGCTCTTTGGGAAGTTGCTGGACAAATTAGAGGCAGGAACCATAGAATCAGGGGATGAGACAAAATCCTGATACTGGGAAAGGTGTCAGGTAATGAACTGAGAAAAGAAGTATATGTTTTAAGACTAAGAGCGTTTACCGTGATTTATTTTCAAAGAATATTCTTAAGAATTTATTTTATTTACTAGCGATTCATCAAGATCATTAGCGCCCGCATCTCGTGGTCGTGCGGTAACGTTCTCGCTTCCTACGTCAAGGGTTCCCGCGTTTGTATTGCCGGCTGGATCAGGGATTTTCTCTGTCTCGTGATGGTTGGGTGTTTTGTGCTCTCCTTAGGTTAGTTAGGTTTAAGTAGTTCTAAGTTCTAGGGGACTGATGACCATAGATGTTAAGTCCCATAGTGTTCAGAGCCTTTGGAACCTGGAACATTAACTCATTTAATCGCACTACGTAAGCATGTAAGTCGATGCCAGGCAGTAACTGAGGAAATCATAACGAAATTCCTTTTAACAAATAGCGATTTTTATTCACTTTCATTGTGCCTAAAAGGATTTTGTTTAAAGAAACAGATTTAAAATTATGATCAGGAAGCACCCTATAAATATCAAAGTTACAATTTATTCAGAGGCATAAAGAAACAGGTTTTGTCTGTATGAGCTTTCGGGCAGTGAACCTTGCCGCTCCCTTTTGACACGGCCGTAGTTACTACAGCTCACAACAGTCTCTGAAAGACTACACTGGTGCAAATCTGCAACACACCAGATAACTTTAAACTAAGAGTTTTAACAATTTACAGACGCACACAAAGTATCCACCCCCCGTAGTAGAGATGGAAATGGTACAAAACACTAACAACTAAAATATTAACCTTGCAACCGAAGGTGCAAATTGATTTTAACTTGTAAGGTGAAAGGGTGGCGACTTTATATACTAAAATTATCATTTAAATAAGAGCCCATGATATGCAATCTTATATAAGATTCTACAAGGTTGGCCAGACCATAGTTAAGATGCTCTACAGTACACAGATACCAACTCTTAAGATCATAGGCAATAATATCAAAGTTTCCAAAGATCGAAACATATTTCACATATTAGACCATTACACTCCAACCAATAAATTCGTTAACACACCAAATCCGACAAACATGGCAGAGGCAGTTGCTAACGTACGGTAGATTGATAGGGAGATCACTGAACAACCCGAACCGCAGGTTGCGCTAACCCGCCCCTACTCCACAAGCGAAAAACGGACCACACAATTTATAAGCAACCACCTTCCCGCAAACGGAGAAGAATGGTGGGACGACCCCAAAGCAAAACGGCTGGTGACCTCACAAAGAAAACAAGTAGGATTTCACAAGAGTAAATCAAACAACATGTCACCAACTACTTAACTTTTAATAAACGACGATTTCTCGAGAAGACCTGGCGCAGCACCCCCAAATCGCTCTCCCGAACTGTCCGCTGCCAGCCGCTTCAACGGACGCAGGAAGGCGCGCCGATCTTCCGTCTCACGGCGTCGCAGCTCACACCGACCAGACTTACGTCGTGGGTTGACTCCTGTTGCTTTGGTGTCGACCGCGAAGACACTACACCGCGCTATACGCCGCGGCCCACTGGGCTCACGTGGCGACCTCACATGCGCCGACGCTCCAGACCGACAAGTCGTCTTGTGTCTCAGTGTGCGACCGACCAACCGATCATTCCAACCGCCAATGACCATTGCCTGAGCAAACTCGAGCAGACTGCCGGTCTAACGCGCAGACTCAGATGCAGCAAATAAGCCCCGACCGGGCGACCACTCGCTGAGTTCTCTTACTGCCTAACAAATCCGGACGAGAGACTGACCCAGAATGACCAAATGGCGAGTTCATAGCGCCCCTTAAATTCACGTGAAGAGGCAACCTTTCCCCCTTCCCAGCAGAGGGAGACACCAAAGCTGCGATTGCCACAGCGGCGCCACCGCCACCACAAACGGAGGGCGACTGTTTCACGCTACGCGCAGCAGCGCGCTCTTTAAAACAGCAATTTTTACCCCGGCTCAGAGCGACAGACCCTTTAAGATCTGTTTACCAGAGTAACTAGTGTTGGCCACTTTTAAGTATTTTTACAACCCCCTTATTGCCGGTCTTTTGGAAGTGAATAAAACGGTTATGAAAGCTAAACATTATCTGTCTGGTCCACAACGAATAAAGATGTACCTAAATTAGTGGGTAAGTGTGAAGATTGCAAATGCGTCAAGCCCAAAAACAGTTCTACAGAAGGCTTACTTCAATCCACGCGAGGAAGTGATCCCATGGACAAAATGTTCATTGATTATGTCGCATCAGTCCCACGGCAAAGGTATGGGAACCGTTATGGTATTGTAGTGGCGGACTCCATGTTTATTTTTTGGGTCATCTGGTTTTTCACTGGTTTGATGCGGCACGCCACAAATTCCACTCGTGTGCTAACCTCTTCATCTCAGAGTAGTATATACAGCCAAAGTCTTCCGTTATTTGCTGGATGTCTTCTAATCTCTGTCTTCCCCTACAGCCCCGTCTAGTACTATCGAAGCATTTCTTTGATATCTTAACAGATGCCCTATCATCCCGTCTCTTCCCCTTGTCAATGTTTTCCACGTATTTTGTTCCTCACCGATTCTGCGTAGAACCTTCTCATTCCTTACCGGAGCAACTCATATAATTTTCAACATTCGTCTGTAGCAATACATCTCAGATGCTTCGATTCTATTCTGCTGTGATTTTCCGTAGTCCATGTATCAATGCCATACAATTCTGTGCTCCATACGTACAGTTTCAGAAATTTCTACATCAAATTAAGGCGTATGTTTGACACTAGTAGACTTCTCTTGGCCAGGAATGCCATTTTTTCCATTGCTAGTCTGTTTTTGACGTCCTTGCTCCGTTCATCATTGGTTATTTTTCTGCCTAGATAGCAGAATTTCTTAGCTTCATCTACTTCGTGAGCATCAACGTTGATGTTATGTTTCTCGCTGTTATCATTTCTGCTACCTCTCATCGCTTTCGTCTTTCTTGGATATACTCTCTGTTCAGATCCTGTACTCAATAGATAGTTCATACCGTTTAGCATATCATGCAATCTTTCTTTACTTTCAATCAGGATAGCAATGTCATAAACGGATCGTATCACAGAAATTTAACTCCACTCCTGAAGATTTCCTTCATTTCCATCATTGCTTCTTCGATGTACAGATTGAACAGTAGGGCGGAAAGTCTACGTCCCTACCTTACACCCTTTTTATTCCGGCCCCTTCGCTCATAGTCATCCACTCTTATTATCCCCACTGGGCTTTTGTACATATAAAATATTACCCGTCTCTCTCTATAGCTTACCCCTATTTCTCTTTAGTCTTGCTTCCATTATCAACTGTAGTCTCAGAATTGCCTCGCTGGTGGTTTTACCTTTTCTAAAACTAAACTGATCGTCATCTAATACATCCCACAATTTTCTTTTCATTTCTTCTGTATATATAAGTCTAGTCACCAACTCGGTTGCGTGACCTGTAAAGCTGACTGTGCGATAATTCTGGTTCCTCTCTGCTCTTGCACTCTTCGGAGTTGTGTGAATCATATTTTTCCGAAAATCAGGTCGTATGTCACCAGACTCTACTAAACACCCATGACTTACAGATACCCTTCCAAATCATGTCTGAGTTACGGAGGATCGGATAGATCTCTCAATCGCGATAGTCATGCGGAATCTTCGACGGTTTTCTGTGCCAGGCCTCTTGACAATCATTTGGTGAGGACACTGCAGATTGTTAGGAAAAGCGGAAACAGCGGCTGAAGGCTTGCGCACGGCCTATCTCCTTTCAGTCCTGACATATTGAACTTCATCAATCCGAGAGTTGTATTTTGGTCAGAGCAACGTTCTTGTATAGATCAAGTCTACATCCGTAGAGATAGAGTTTAATATGTTTTAACTGAACTCACTCACTTTTCATTTTAATTTGAGAAACTTGCAGCTTGATATCTTTGCCCGTGACGATATTGTGTAGCAAGGGGCTGAGAGGCTTGAGCATCTGGATGTTCTAGCTTGGACCCACAAAGCGAGAGACCAACTTAGAAAATTTGGCTACTTCACCCTAGCCTTGGCCACAAAATTGGAAATAAAATCATGAACACCAACCCTCACCCTGCATACATGTTGACCCTTATTATAGCACTGTGCTACCTCCAATGTGTGAGCCCAGTATTCTTTCTCCTTGTTTTCCATTGCTGCTGTATGACCTCAGGTGTGACTTTGCCCGGCGAAAGATCGTTCAAATAGCGTAAAGTAGACAGTGGAGAATTCAGAGGGTATCTCCACGTCAAGCAGAGGGGTGTTGTCTTACGTATCTCGTGAAGACCCGTATCAAAGGCTGAGTTGAACCTTGGAATAGAAAAAGTCCACTAGAGCTGAGATTCTGTGTCATACATGATCAGTGCAGTTTTTAAATTACTGTTCATTGTTTCGACAATAGAACGCCGAGGGCAGTACGGTAGGGTGATGAACAGAAACGCTTAAATTGACTGAACAGAAAGGTTCAGTACTGTCACCAACCATTGTCTGAAGGAGGGCAAAAAGTGGAGAATAGTCTAGACAACTGGCGTATGGTGAAGGCCGTAGTCATTCGACTGCATGGAACCAACTTTATACACCAGGTAATAGTGTCCCTGTAGTCTAGGTGTAGCGCGCTTGTGTAGTAATCGAAACGTTCTCGGCTCCCTGTGTGAAACCCGCAACGTTTTAAATTTTGATTAATAATAAATATTGGCGGCCGAAGACTTTCGGGGTAAGAAGTTCCCATCATTATGCCAACGGCCTTGTTGAAGAGGGCGGAGGAGCGAACGGAGGTTTATAACCCCACTTGTCCTCGGGGTGGGAAACACCCCTAAAGGAGGAAGAATCAGCAGTGGCCAATGGCATGTGGATGCGAAAGGCAATGGAAACCATTGCATCAGATCACGTAACGCTTACCCAGAGGACATTTGGCCTGTAACTGAACAAGTGTCTTGATGATCTCTTCGTTGGAAAAAGTTTCGGGGACAGTCCCCCCTCTCCGATCTCCAGGACGGGGCTGCCAGCACTAGGTGACCATGAGAAAAAGATTGAATACTCAGATAAGGGATAAAGTTTTCGAGTCATGGCGTGGAATGTCAGAAGCTTGTTCATAGTAGGGATGGTAGAAAGTTTAAAAAGAGAAATGCAAAGGCTTAATCTACACACAGTTAGGGCCATTGTTGTGTTCTGGAAAGAAGTCATGCATTTGTGGTCATATGAGTGTAGGGTAGTATCAAGAACAGCAAAAAATGGTTTAAATGGAGAAGGATTCGCTATAAATAGGATGGTAGGGCAGACAGGCTGTTACTGTGATATAGTACTTCCTATCACAATCGACAGCAAACCAACACCGACAACGATAGTTCGGATATACATGCCAACGTGGCATACTGAAGATGAAGAGATAGAGAAAGTGTATGATGATATTCAAAGTGTATTACAGTACATATATGGAGATGAAAATCTAATAGTCATGCGGGACTGCAATGCAGTTGTAGGAGAAGGTGTAGAAGAAAAGGGTACAGGAGAATATGAGCCTTGGTCAAGAATGAGAAAGGAGAAAGGTTAATGGAGATCTGTAACAAATTTCGGCTAGTAGTTATCGAATACTCTGTTCAATAATCACAAGAGAAAGAGGTACATTTGGAAAAGGGCGCGTGATACCAGAAGATTTAAGTTAGATTACTTCATTATTTGTCAGAGATTTCGAAATGGATTGTAAGCCATACCCAGGATCAGATATAGACTCTGATCACAATGTAGCAGATACGAAGAGTAGGCTGTAGTTCAAGAGATTAGTCACGAAGAAACAACATGCAATGAAATGGGATACGGAAGTACTAAGAAATGACGAGATACGCTTGAAGTTCTCTAAGGCTATAGATTCAGCAATAAATAATTACACAGTAGGCAGTACACTTGAAGAGGAATGGACATATCTAAAACTGGAAACAAATAGGTACAAACAGGGTATCTGAGGACAAATGATAGCTAAGAAGGAAATACTTTAGCTGATCGATGAAAGAAGAAACTATAAAAGTGTTCAGGGAAAGGCAGGTATACAAATATACAAATGGCTGAGGAATTAAATAAATAGGAAGTGCAGAGAACCTAAGACAAAACTGCTGCATGAAAAATGTGAAGAAAACGGAGAATAAATGACTGTCAGAAGGACTGACCCAGCATACAGGATAGTCGAAACAACCTTCGCTGACATTAAAAGCAATGGTGGTAACATCAAGTGTGCACCGGGAACTCCACTGTTAAATGCAGAGGAGAGAGCAGTTGGGTGGAAAGAGTACATTGAAGGCCCTTACCGACTCGGAAGATTTGCCTGACGTAATAGAAGAGGAAACAGGCGTCGATTTAGAAGAGATAGGGGTAGCAGAACTAGAATCAGAAGGGCTCAGGAAAACTTAAGATCGAATAAGGCAGGAAGGATAGATAACTTTCAATTAGAATTTCTATGATCATTGGGGGAAGTGGCAACGAAAATACTGATCACGTTGTGTTTAGTAGAGTCTGTCGACATACGACCTGACTTCGGAAAAATATGATCCATACAACTACGAAGACTGCAAGAGCTGAGACGTGCCAGAATTATTGCAGATTCAGCTTTACAGCTCACGCATCCAAATTGGTGACAAGAATAATATACAGAAGAAACGAAAAGAAAATTTGGGGATGTTTCAGATGATTACCAGTTTAACGTTAGGAAAGATAAAAGCACCAGAGAGGCAATTCTGAGGCTACAGTTGATAATGGAAGCAAAACTAAAGAAAACCCAAGACATGTTCATAGGATTTGTAGAGTTGGAGAAAGCATTCGACAATGTAATATGGTGCAGGTTTTTCGAAATTCTGAGAACAATAGGGATGAGCTATGGAGAGGGACGGGTAATATTTCATATGTACAAAAGCCCAGATGGGATAATTAGAGTGGGTGACTAAGAGCGAAGCGGCCGGAATAAAAAGGGTGTGAGGTAGGGACGTAGACTTTCCGCCCTACTGTTCAATCTGTACATCCATGAACAAGATCGGTGCTCTGTCGATGGTGTCCATTATAATGAGGTATCTGTTAACATGAAGGGTGGGTAGTCGGCAACTGGATATACATGAAAGAAACAACTTTAATGTTTAAATGAAATGGTTGATGGATCTGTATATTCACGATAGTTGAATAAATATTAAATAAATTGGCCGTATTTATCTGTTGCACAATGGATCGCAGTAGGACGTAAAAATGAAAGTTTTGCGGGAGAATACGTGCTCTGGTATAAATATCACACTTATCGAAGACACAACGAAACAAGCTAATAAACTAAACGATTAACAAATGGGTGATTAAATGATGACTAACTGAAACCCTCTGCTGCCGACAGGTGTTGTTAATATGCCTCAATATCGACAGCTGACTATTTTTGCCCCGACCAAGACTCGAACCCGGAATCTCTTGCTTACATGGCAGACGCTCTATCCATCTGAGCCACCGTGGACACACATGAATAGTGCGATTGCTGCGACGTATCCCGTACACGCTTCCCATGAGACACTCATTCCCAACTGTCCACAATTCTACATACGTAATGTAACTTATAGACATTTGCCCATTCACTGGTTACTCGCACACGCTTTGGCGATTACCGTAAGAGTTTGGGCAACCTGTGCGCATTCGTACAGACGAAGGTCAGTGGCTAGGTAGCCTTTAACTAAAATATATGAAGACAGTAACTGTTCTAGAAAGAACAGAATACTCTTGATGACCGTGCAGCTTCTCCCTGGAATAAATGATGACTAACTGAAATCCTCAGCTGCTGATAGGTGTTGTTCATAAACCTCGATGTGGACAGCTGAAAATATATGCCCCGACCGGGACTCGAAACCGGGTGACCTTTGATCTCGATGCAGGGGCTGATATATATTTCACAGCTGCGTACCAATGTGAATAAATGAGTAATATTCCCACTATATTTTTGTTTCTGTATGAAATTTAGCCTTTCTTTACCTCCCACTCTATAAGAGATAAAGAACTGAACCATAACTGGTTTGAATACAATCTCTCTTTACACTAAATTTGCAACTGTAGTAAAAAAGCACGCTCCTAATCAAAATTTCCACGATCCTCGCGTCTTGTGTCACCACTGGCGCAGATTTCTCGAAAGCACAACAGAAAACGGCAAGCAGGCAGCAGCTAATCTAGATTTCTGTTTCAAAATGAAATTTCCAAACAATATTCAAACTGGAATGAGATTTTCACTCTGCAGCGGAGTGTGCGCTGATATGGAACTTCCTGGCAGATTAAAACTGTGTGCCCGTCCGAGACTCGAACTCGGGACCTTTGCCTTTCGCGGGAAAGTGCTCTACCAACTGAGAGCACTTGCCGGCGAAAGGCAAAGGTCCCGAGTTCGAGTTTCGGTCGGGCACACAGTTTTAATCTGCCAGTAAGTTTTAATATTTAAACTATTGCTTATCTCATGGTGGAATGTGGATAATGATTTACAAAGTGTACAATAATGAGACAGAATTTATATAAAAATATAACAATTAAATCAATTGAAATCTTTATGTATGAGTCAAACTTATTGTGTTACAAAAAACTGTTATAAAATTTTTTTATTTCTTTCACTTTTCAATGAATACATAATATTCATTATAGCTGTCCTCGTGTTGGAGCTAAGCGGTCCAACCTCTGTACCTTACCGAGCTCCCCAGCAACCACCTTCCACTTCATTCCGTCATAATGTAACCCCATCTATTCTCATATATCTAATTACAGTCGTGAATATCCAGAACATATTCCTAGGGATTTAGATTAATTCTTTCCACAGACACTTTTAGTGCTCATAAGAGCGCTTTTTGCCTCGTAACGTTTATTATTTACACAGTTTCGCATCCCTCTACTTCTAGAGCTTCATCGAGATACTTGACATTCCAGAATACGATGTATGTAACCGATTTGGTTCCTCATAAATGGGGCTACATCAGTTTTCTTGGACCTGACACCTAGATCTTGTGTTTTTCACCAGATTTCCAAAGTGTGTTGTAAAATTTCTGCTGTTGCGACTTTGAAAACTTTGCTGCGGAATTTGAAAATTTTCGCAATTTTATTCGTAACGCGTCCAGGTTTTAGAGGCCAGACCAGACGATGCGGCAATTAAGTAAGCCACTTGACGGTATTATTACCACTATGATATAACAGTGCAGGCAGAGGAGCGTTTACGCCACCTGTCAACGGCCCAATGCGTGGAACAGTGTGACCAAGAGTGAAGTAATATTTTATTACTCAGGAACGTACGTGCTACCAAGAAACTCATACTTCGCAAATTTAACTGGGTATAGCAACCCGTGCTCAGTAGAGAGCGACTAGCTGCCCAATGACTGACTCATACCCTCGTTCTTCACTTCTCGTGGGCAACTCAGCATCACGGTAGCAGCCACTCATGACTCAGGTCAACACACGTCACCAACGGGAATGGGCGTCGACGTATTACTCGATCCGCCGTGTTTTCAGTCACAAATTCGTCCGTGAAGACAGCTGGAATGCAGTATAAGGCTGCTTTCATAAAGATCTGTCAATACTACAATCGATTGAGTATACGACCCCGCGGTAATCTGCCCTCTCCCTCACCATCTCACCCATCATGAGGAGCAGCGGTGAGGAATAGGCGGTGGTGGTGGTTACGGTTCAACGTCCCGTCGACAGCGAGGTCATTAGAGACGGAGCGCAAGCTCGGGTTAGGGAAGGATGGGAAAGGAAATCGGCCGTGCCCTTTCAAAGGAACCATCCCGGCATTTGCCAGAAACGATTTAGGGAAATCACGGAAAACCTAAATCAGGATGGCTGGAGACGGAATTGAACAGTCGTCCTCCCGAATGCGTGTCCAGTGTGCTAACCACTGCGCCACCTCGCTCGGTCAGGAATAGGCCCAACTGTTACAGTTGGTGTCATGAATTAGTCGTTCCGCTTCACGACGCGGATTGTCTGGGGAAATGTTCTTCCAGCATACAAACCGTAGAATTAGCCGAGAGAGGTGATTGTTCGGTAACACATAAGCCCTAACAACGTTTCTTGGTGTCGGGCAGTAAGACTGGGTAATTTAGTAAATTACATGCGCGCAGTGGTACTCGTCGTATCTCCATTTCACTAGCATTGGCTCATTACAATGGGGTGCGTTGAACCACACGTTGTTTACGTTTGATTCAGTATTTTTTCTCAGTTAAGAGACCCACAACGTCGAGTACTGGGTGGAATATGATAAGGTTACGTTTGCGAATTCATGTGAATCCCTGAACTTATCGTTGTTTGTTTTGCAATTTTGCAGGACACGAATTGCCATGCACTACAGGTGTAGCCGGCAAATTTTTTACATGTACACGTGTTGATCATTTGGCTCTCCATAGTGCAGACTATAGATGGGTGACGACACATGAGAAAAGGTAACGTATAAGGTTTTTCTTCAGTAGTGAGTTACTTGTGTTTCTGGCACTGGTAGTGGTGAAATCAAGTGCAGGTATTACAACAGAATCTGTTGCTGCTATAACAGAGCAAATGCGGATGTTAACAGAAGAAACATTTTACCAAAAGTACGAGCATGAGGACCTTCTTCGTAGATTTGTGGTTTTGGTAACCTTTGAGGTTCAGTCACAGCCTGTCAGGGGAAAATAGGCAGAGTTCGAGGTAGATTCTTCTCCTTTTGATCCAGCAGTAACCGCACCTATCAGTCCTGTTCCCAATAGAACAGGCGACTCCAAGAATTTTAGTCTGATGGTCACATCGGATCTTCCACTAAATCCGAAAGACCAGAACCTAGTTAAGTCTCACTCGTGTAATGAAGAGATGGATGTTTCACATTGTTTTGTATGCAGAAGCGTGGCTCACTGAGTAATGTTAAAGGATAATATAAGGGTTTCAGTTAGCGTAAATAATTTTGGGACAGGAGGAGTTAATCTGTCAAAAGGTATAATGACACTACTAAATATGAAAACGTCGCTACGTTGAGTTTGGACAGGAGTCATGAGCAAACATTACGCAAGATGCTGTGTCACTTGTAGGCCAGTGATCGCACAAATATGGAAAGTGTATTACTGAAATTTATCAACTTGTTTTGTAGAGATGGGGTGTTACCAGCTACTCTAGTAACTCAGCACTGTATAAAATTGGGATTTTACACCACTTTACAGCAAACAGTTCATACAACGAGACATTTACAGACATTAGTAGAGAAGTTCATGGAACAGAAACTACGAGATTGGATCAAGAATGAAGTAGCAGTCTCTGAAGTAGACATGTCGTAATCATCCCTAAGAAATCATTGGATGGAACCAAGGAATACATGTTTTTTCTGAGATAGTAGATGATTATCCAAGTGTTGAGTGCCGTTATTTTACTGCATGTCACTCAAAAGTTGTCATCAGTTGGAAGTAGCATGTGAGCATAGGCCAAAGACATCGTTTACCGCATCATGCGGACATTATCAATAGAAGCGAATGTCATTCGGTTTGGAAATCGCTCCTGCTACTTTTCAGGGGTTATTGGACGTAGTTTTAAGAGGGTTAAATCCTAAGGCACATACATGATCTATTTGAATGACTTAATAGTGTAATCTTCGGTGAAACCAGAACATGTGAGACGATTGGAGGATGCTTTTAGTAGGTTAAATCTGCACATCTGACAAGCAGATGCAGTCGTTTGTCACTTCGAGCTATCGTAAATTCATAAGAGATTTCTTGAATACAACTGAACATTTGAACAAATTAGTTAGTAAGTTAGATTTAAGTTCCATAATAATTCTGGACAACAAATAGTAATGATGTGTAATCAGCCATTTCACATACACATCGGCAATTAATTTCTAAAGATGGCTACATGCTAATCATTTATAACTGTAAAATTTACAGATTTAAGCTAGTAGCTCCTGTCCATCAACTTTTACCCTTTAAATATAAATTCTATTACTGAACAGAAGTGTCAACAAGAAACTTTTTCAGATTGTTTTTGAATTTTACTTTACTGTCCTGTCGGAATGCTCAGAATGCTCAACTCCTTAAACAGATGACTGTAAGATGATCTTGGGTGACCGCCACATATCATTCGTACAGTAGGTTTTTGAACAATGAAGTGTTTCTTTTTTAAAGATGAATTGCCCCAGAACATTATCCCATTTGACGTCACTGAATGAAAATATGGGGTATATAGCATGTTACTGATTTGCCTCTCCCCGACATTTGCAATGTTTCTAATTCCAAAAGTGTCTGAACTGTGTTGTTTTAGGAGTTCCAAAATGCACTTATTCCAGTGTAAATGCTCGTCAATACTGACACATGACAATTTTGTAGTTTCACCCTATTCGCTATTTCCTTACTACTTGTTACCTTAACACTGATGTAGTACTCATAGATATATTGTGCCTTTTTAAAACTGAGTGTGAGATCATTCGCAGATAACCAATGCTACTTTTAGAAACATCGTTTATCATTTGTTCTGTTTCTTGCGTATGCTTGGACTGGTTACACGACTAGTGTTATATGCAAAAAGAATTATTTCTGCTTGTGGCGTATCAGACCACAGATCGGTTACATATATGTAGGGAACAATAATAGGCCTAATACTGAACCTTGGGGAATCATGTCCTTGGACTCTACTGGCTGACTTATTTAGTACAACTTTTCTTATTGATTTGGTTACATATGACATTATCGTTTGATTTTCTGTGTCTCCAGTCTTATAAATCTGCAATTTATCTAGGACTGTACTGTGATTCACACTGTCAAACACCTCAAACAGGTCGCAAGAAATGCCAAATGGTGCTATTTATCATTTAATGCTTCTTAAATTTGGGGAGTTAACATGTAAATGGCGTTCTCAGTAGAGTACGTCCACTGAAAGCCATATTGTGATTTGCTAGGGATATGATTACTGCTAAGGTGAGATATTATTTCACAGCAAATCACCTAATGTAAGCAGCGAAACAGGTCGGTACCTACTGACATCTCTCTTATCATATTTCTTAAAGAGGAGCTTAAGAACGCGATATTTCAGTCTCTCTGGAAAAATGTCTTGAGTTAGTGTCGCATTGCATATTTCAGATAAGGCCGAACTCATTATAGGGAAAAAATCTTTATTACTCTATCGGGAACACCATCAAAACCAGATAAGATTTATGTTTTAGAGAATGTATACTTTTCTTAATAGGTAATTCACAAAGAGTGTAATGTTTCAGTGGACGCGGGGCATAAGACACACAAATGATATTACATTAAGTTGCAAAACAGCCTTGTTGAGTGTATTGGGCAAGAGTTTATTGGAACAGCAGGGTGCATAGGCAGACGATAACGATTATCAAGCCTTGAAGTCACAGCCGCACGCTTTAATACTTGAAGATTTGTTGTACAGACTTTCGAAATAGGGGCCACGTATCGCGGTCCCGAGAGTTCTTCAAAAGGAACTGATACAACAGGCTCATGACCAGCTGTTATCAGTTGTTGATTGCCGACGGACAACAGACAGGCTTATTACGAAATGGTTTTGGTGGAGGAATAGGAAGCGTGTCAAAGAATGTTTCCCCTGCCCTGAGGGAGAGGATATTTTGCACTAGAGAATCCCTTCGCTTAGGTCAACAGAGGCGTCGAATCCATTTTAAATGCTTGAGCTCGACTTTTACTATCCACAGTACACCTGTACGCATGTGCTTACGGCTATAGACCTCTTTTGCGGGATATAGTAATAATATCAACTCCAGATCAACAGGCCAGTACAGTAGCACTAGTATTATATTGGATATTGGAGATTTTAGTCCCCAATAACTTAATTGCCGACCAGAGAACGAGCTTAGTTTTGGAACCTACGAAGCAGGTGTGTCATGTATTGCGTATTCGGAAGTTACGAAAGAGCCCCTTCCACCCGCAAACCAAAAGTTGAATGGAGCACCACCGTAAGACCATTTTCAAAATGCAAAGCCGTAATGATGACTGGGATATCTATTTGCAACTCGAAGGTCCACATGGTAACAGTCATGTCTCTACCTGAGCCAGTATACGGGCCGAAACTTCCGTCCCACTTTGACGCTTTAAGTCCTAAATTAGGCGCCAACAGCGAACCAGTGAAGAAGTTTGTGAGAAGAAGTCGGGAGGTGTGGAAAAACGTACAAAAGGCGAACACGAAGGCCATGGACCGCCGAATAGGCCAATGGCAGACTACCACGGTACCGTGTACGGCAGTGGGAATTGGTCGCTAATCCCAGTACACCAGAAGGAAAGACGAAGAAAATCTTGATCAAATATCGTAGACCATATCTGGTGGTGGGGATGAACACGCCGGTTAACGGAAAGGTACAGGTTCCTACCAAAATGTATGTCGTGCACATCAGGCTGGTGAAACTATTTGAGAGTATTTTGGATACTGCGCCACAGTTACCTGTGTCCTTGGTGGGATTATCTGGAGAAGGCAGAATGTAGGAACCTCGTCCGTTAGACAATTCGAAGCACTAGGATGCCTAATACCTTGACGTCACGTAATTAATAATGTTGTTGGATTATTTACTGTGGTATGTTAGTGTTAAATTTATACTTGATATTTCTCTGATGTATACTTTTTGCATTGTCTTGTGTTCGGGTGGATTTAGTGTTTTCGTATCATTGCAAGATATATTTTTCTTTTATTACTATACTATTATTGTCAGGTAGTTGTTACTATTGTTTTTTCTTTCTGCTTGCCGTTAGTTCTTGTCTTTGGAAGGAGAGCGATGATAGACTGTTTCTTTCCTCAGGTGACGATTTTGTGATGTCATCCCGAATGATGGAATGGTCCTGGGTTTGTCATACATTATCGGGAGTGGAGCTGAACGCTTGGTTGACGGTCAACAACTGGTATGATTTGTGTTGTTCTCTAGGCAATCGGATGTCTTCCTTATGAGGCATCAGCGGATAATGAAATGAGGAATGAAATTCGTAGATTGAAAGATTTTCTTTCGGAATTGTTTAAAGAGATACAGAGAAGTGACGGTTATTTTGGGACTTACAAGGGAGCTGTGTTAGTCACAGTTTATCTACGGTAAATTATGAGCATAGTTATCACAGCTGGTAGATATTGTATCACTGACTATAGTTAAGAGGAAAAGAGGTTGGTTAGTTGGGGGAGATTATTAATAGAAATATTGTTTTTCACTCTAGAAGAGGCGGATGTTCCGAAATTGAATTATTCACTTGGTCATATTCAAAAAGCGGCCGATTCCAATGACGAGTGCCGTGGAATGGAACTCAACTCGGGGCGAAATTCCCTCTTCCGTTTACACTCACTGGTATGACTGTCATGACACGGACGCGGAATTACTCTATTAGCCGGAAAGGCCATTAAGGGCATTACCCTTCGGAATTTAGCTCACCTTATTGCCACCCTCAACCCTTAACTTACGCGTTCGTTAGACAAATTTATGGAATGACAGGAGGTGAAAATTTTAATGGAGGTGATATACAAAATCGTAAGCACGAGGTTATATCGATAATTATTTCATCTACCAGTTGTGCCTGCTTCTACTAGGTATTTGTCTATCTTATTTCTGTAATAAATGCAGAAGGGGACAGAGTTTACAGACAACCGCCACACCAGATTCCAGCCAAATGGTTAACCGTCATAGGCCATGGAACAACTGACGGGAGTAGAATCTCTATTCTAGGTAGCATAAATATTAGACAGAGGACTGTATTGTAGTTAGGTCCTCGAAATCGCACTTTGAGAGTTAGTATGTAAAGGAGAAACTCACATAGGTCATCTCACGGCTGCATCTGGGTGTTGCAATCAGCACAGCACAGAATTCTTTTCGTTAACGCTAATTTTAATTAAAGATTCGTCTTGGAAGACACGGGAGCTCTTTCGAAAGAAAGTAGGTGTGTAGCAGCCGGAAAAAAAGTTCGGTGCCCGAATTGTGAATATTTTAAACGTTTTATTTTAACAAGCGGCCAGTCTGTAGAGGCCAGCCCTGCCGATGTGCTAATCGAGTAAACTTTTAGATTGCACTTTTGACATTATGCTAAAACTTTCTGGCCAAAAAGGCTTGACACACTAGACTTAGGGGAGTCACATGGAACCGTAAAATCTTCAAAACGTCGTGACCAACAGTAAAATGATGTATAATATCTACATCTACATCTACATGGATACTCTGCAAATCACATTCAAGTGCCTGGCACAGGGTTCATCGAACCACCTTTACAATTTCAATCTTGTATAGCACGCGGAAAGAATGAACGCCTATATCTTTCCGTACGAGTTCTGCTTAAAGGCGTTGACAAACGTCAACAGGGACAGATGAAAATTTGTACCGCGACTGGGACTTCAACCCGAGATCTTCTGCTTCTAAGGCAGATGCTCTATCCATCTGAGCCACCGAGGACACATAGGATAGGGCGAATGCAGCGATTTATCTTTGGAACGCCTCCCGAGAATCGCACATTTTCACATTATTTTCCCGCACTTCATTCGTAGTGTCCCCAACCTTTATACTCATTATTCGTGGCGCGTTGCCGATTCCCGTAAAAGTTCGGGTATTGTTTTTGCATCCGCGCAGAGGAAGAAGATGGTCAAGTGGCATGTGAGACTTAACTATATACTAAGATGCTGTAGATTCTTCCAAGTTTGTGATATTTCTCCTTCAGTATGTGACTGTTAGTACAATTTCAATCACAGCTTTATCTAACACTGGACTGAGTGCCACTGAACAGGAAACAATAAACAATCAAAGGGAAATGAACCAATGTTGAGATAACTGTTGATGTCAACCCTGAGAAATAGAATGTCCATGTGTTCTAAGGTCACGTAATGCTATTATTTCTGGAGTATGGCGATCGTTATGGGAAGTCGCATCTGCTACCAAGCGGGGGAGATCTTATGACCAACTCCCTTCAACGTAAAGTTTCCGATTAAGCGTAAACGAAAAAACGTAAAACAATCATAGAATCTGGACGAAGACTGCATTTAAGAAAGTAAATATTTTCTTAGGAAATTTGGAAGATTAAAGTACCTGAATAGGTATCAATATTTTCAAAAGGTGGGCATTAACTTCCGCTCCCCTCTGTCCACCTCCCTTGGTATCGCATGGGTTAATGATGTTACAGCTACTGCAGCACTGAGGGGTCAATCAGACGAAGAAATACATTGTGTGACTGAATTTGTGTTTAACATGAGAGGCTAGTTCGTATGTGGCATACCATGAGATCCAAAGTAAGGCACAGTCGTTTCAGCAGTTGGTTGCTGGATTACGCCAGTGTTACAAAAAGAAAATACCATAGAAATATTTCGCGAGGACCTCAATACTTTTAATTTGAACTGTGATAAGTCCATGGAAATATTTTCAGGTAGGATTTGCGAAGTTAATCCTCAACATATGTTCGTTCCAAAAAAGCAGGAGCCAACAACGTGTTATCGCAGGAGGCTGCAGCTCTTAGGACTGTGGCGCAATTTGAGGAAATATATTTTGTCATGAAGCAATAGGTAGCTCACTGATTTATCCCTTCTGAGGTGAGGTGCTACAGGTGTGGGCGCAAGGGCCATACACAGAAATAGTGGATAATTGGTTCAAATGACTCTAACAACTATGGGACCTAACATCTGAGGTCATCAGTCCCCTAGACTTAGAACTCCTTAAACCTAACTAACCTAAGGACATCACATACGTCCATGCCCGAGGGAGGATTCAAACCTGCGACCGTAGCAGCAGCGCGGTTCTGGACTATAACCGCTATAACCGCACGGTCACAACGGCTGGCGAAAGATTGGAAGCAATTAGAGGGTGGGAATGTAGGCTACCGAGTATCTGTATTATGGTAGAGGAAGAACAGGAAGCATCATTGTGGTAAACAGCTGCTAAAGAGAAACGGGAAAACTTTGATTATCGGAAGGCAGTCCTGATAGATTGTAACACAACAAAAGTTAGTGCACAGTCGGAAAGATGCTTAGTGGGTGTAGTGGGTGCTGTGGAACGGAGGATTCTTGTAGACACGAGTGCACACGTTATCAGTATGAACATGGTAAACAGGGGGCGGCGGGACTACAACAACGTAAGTTACATGGGGTTGGTGACAGAAATGTTGAGTCGTTGGGTATGACGGTACTTGAAAAATGGTTCAAATGGCTCTGAGCACTATGGCCCTTAACATCTGTAGTCATCAGACCCCTAGAACATCAGACTGATTTTGGTACCGGTGTCGTCTGCTACCAGACCTAATTCTGTTTGTTGTATATTAGATCAAAGACCGTTTATATAAGTGGGGAACATTAGCAGACCCAAGTCTGATCGTTGGGGATTCATGTCTCTGGACTATAACACTTGAATTGCTAAGTACAACATTCTGCATTTACTTGGATATATATGACATTATCCACTGGTTGGCTGTACAATCAGTCTCACAAAATTTCTATTAATCTAGAAGAATATTGTGATTCATACGGTCAGAAGCTATAAGAAGGTTGCAGGAAATACCAACCGATGCTACTTCATAATTTAATCATTGTTAAACTTGGCGAGTTAACATGTAAATGGCTTTCTCAATAGATCACCACTTTTGAAACCCTACCTGTGATTTTCTGAGTATATTTTCAATGCTAAGGTGAGATACAATTCTACAAAAAATCAATTTCTCAGATATTTTTTTCAAATCATGTCAGCAGTGAAACAGGTCTATAGCTGAGTTAGTGATGCAATACGTAGTTCGGATAAGAAAGGATTTATTATATTGGAAACAAATACGTAATACAGTGGAAGAAGGAGAGTCAGGTAGTATCAGAGAAACTGTAGGAGGCAATGAGTTCCGATACAGTATTGGTTATTTCAGATATTTGAAAATGGTTCATATTCTCTAACGAAGCTTGTAATGGACAGTCGGATGTATTCTGTGTCGAATGCAGTAAAATAATGCGTAAAGTAACGACAGAATAACCGAATGCCAGCGAGAGTGGCCGAGCGGTTGTAGGCGCTGCTGCTACGGTCGCAGGTTCGAAACATGCCTCAGGCATAATAGTGTGTGATGTACTTAGGTTAGTTAGATTTAAGTAGTTCTACGTTCTGGGGGACTGATGACCTCAGATGTTAAGTCCCATAGTGCTCAGAGCCATTTGAACCATCAACCGAAGCGTTAACGGCCATATGCGATATTATACATTTCTGGTGTTTCGTGTCTGGTAGACGATTTAAAGTTTAGGCTGATCTGAGTCAATAAAATGGTTGTTTTGTCTAAGAGACTCATCTACTGGTTTGCCTCAGTGCCTTCTCAAGTTCAGTGAGTATGATTACGAGGTTGTCTACACAAATGCAGATAAATTAAGTGGCAAAGTAGCCATTCTGAGTACTCTGGCCAAGATTATACTGAAAGAGCAGAAAGTGCAGGCAGATAGTAAAGGGTGATAGGCTTTTAAGTGAAACTGTACTTTATCATGCACGAGGATATTCGGTACACAATTCCAAAAGAAAGTGTTAAGTGTTACAACGGGCTCATGAGCATGTTACTTCAGATCTTGGCGACCTACGATCAACAGATAGGCCTATTGCGGAATGGTTTCGGTTTGGAACAAGAAGAGTGGCTTGTGAAATATGTGAAAGACTGTGTAGCATGTGCTCAGAGAGTGATTACTTTGCACTAGAAAATCCCTTCGCAGAGGTTACCAGAGGCGTCGATGTCAATTTAAATGCTTATTCTAGACATTTGCTAACCATAGCCAGAACACCTGTAAACAATACGTATGTGCTTACGGTCATCAATGTTTCTCACGATATCTAGTAATGATAGCAATTCCAGATAAAAAGGCCAGTACAGCAGCACAAGTATTTATTAACAATTGGACATTGAAGATTGAAGTGCCTGATAACTTAGCTATAGACCGTGGGTACGAACTTATTTTCAGTACCTACATCCAGCTGTGCTGTATATAGCATATTAGGAAGTTATGAACGAGCCCTTGGTATCCAGAAGCCGGCCGCGGTGCTAGGCGCTCAGTACGGAACCGCGAGACCGCTACGGTCGCAGGTTCGAATCCTGCCTCGGGCATGGATGTGTGTGATGTCCTTAGGTTAGTTAGGTTTAAGTAGTTCTAAGTTCTAGGGGACTAATGACCACAGCAGTTGAGTCCCATAGTGCTCAGAGCCATTTGATAACGGAAAGGTACAGTCTCCTACCAAAACTTACAATGTCTATCCGGCACATTGGTCTCGTTAAACAGTTTAAGAGTGCTTTGGACGCTTTGACCGACCCGGTAAGATTAGGTGAAGCTGGTGCAAAGGAGAAACGTAATCATCTAGACAGCGTAAAGCACATGGCATGCCTATGGTCTGACGTCACTGTTGTTGCATTATTTGAAATATTATGCTGGTGTTGGATTTATTCTTGATATTTGTGTTATGGGTATTTTGTGCATTGTTTTGTTTTCAGGGTATTTATGGTTTTCATGTCTTTGACACATGTGTTTTTTATTATTGTCGTTCCATTGTCACGCACTTGTTACTGTTGTTCTTATTGCTATCTGTCGTTATTTACTCGTTTCGGAAGGAGGACAGGAGTGATAGATAATTCCTTTCCCCAGTTGGCGAACTTGTTATGACACCTGGATGATGGGAATGGTCCTGGATTTGCCATACTTCATCGGGAGTGGAGCACAATATTTAGCTGTCGTTCATATGTTTGTTTAAGATTTATATATCACAAGGCAGTCGGATGCCTTCCTTATGAGACATCAGTGGACATTGAAATCAACACATCAGAGAAATGAAATTCCGAGACTGCTAGATTTTGTTTCTGATTGATATACAGATGCACAGGGAAGAAATGATTTTTAGGGAGGTGCTCAAGGAGTATCATAATCACAATATATTAAGAGCACACCTATCACAGCTTGTATATGTTGGCCACAACCTGTTGTTTGTAGGAAGTAGAGGAGGAGGAGTAGGAGATTAGTGCTTAACGTCCCTTCGACTACGGGGTTATTACAGACAGAGCGCAAGCTCGGGTGAGGGAAGGCTGGGGAAGGAAATCGGCCGTGCCCTTTCAAAGGAACCATCCCGGCATTTGCCTGAAGCGATTTAGGGAAATCACGGAAAACCTAAATCAGGATGGCCGGAGACGGGATTGAAACGTCGTCCTTCCGGATGCGAGTACAGTGTGCTAACCACTGCGCCACCTGGCTCGATGTTTGTAGGAAGTGAACTTGGTTAAATGCGGGAGAAAAATAAATAAAAACGTTGTGGGCGATAGCAGAATAGGAGAAGTTCCTAAATTAAATGATGTACTTGGTCATTTTGAAAAAGCGGTATTGCTATGAAGAGTGAGGTGCTTTGGCTTTCATCCTGGGAATGGTTTCTGTCTTAGTTGTACACTCACTTGTGTGACTGTCAATACACTAACGCGGAATTCACTGCATTGGCCAGAGGGGCCATTAAGCGTGTTACACTTCAAGAATTGAGAGCGCCTTGAGGCCACCCTCACCTCTGTACTTACACATTCATTACACATGTTTATCGATTCACAGCAGGTGGAAATTTCAGTGGAGCGGATGTTACATTATATCCACACCATTCAATAAAATCGTCGAATCATGATTACATAGATAATTTTCAGCAACCAAGATGTCGTGTCTTTACTAAGTATTTGCATATTTCATTTATGCAGTAATCGCAGAAGGGCACAACCTACAGATCAGCCGAGACACCAGTTGCCAGACGAGTTTTTAGCAGGCAATGGCCGTGGGAACGATTGATGGACGTAGAAGTTCTGTATTGTAGTAAGGTCCTGTGACCTCCCATTAAGAGTCAGCTCATGCTGTAAATGGATAAGGAAGGAACCATGTGGTACACCTCAGGAATGGAAGGCTCGGTCCTGGAAGATACTGGACGAATCTTGCGAAAGAGAGGATGTGAGTTGCACACCAAAAATTTAGATGCGCGAGTTGAGATTATCTTAAACGTGTTATTCCCACTCGCGGCTACGCAGTAGAGGCAAGCCTGTCCGAAGTGCTAACAGAGTAAGCCTTTGGACTTGGACGGGCGAGCCACGTTGAACTTCAATGCCGAATCATAGTATGACCAAGAGTGAGCTGATGTTTCATAAGAGACACTTGCGCACTACCGAGAAACTCACGCGTTGCAAATTTCACTGGGTGTAGGAGCCCGTACTCGGGGCACAGCGAGCTAGTAAAAGCTGAAAGCCAAGTAAAATGAAATAAACATACTCGTCCCCCTATAATAGTACTAAGTCAGACTCGCAGTTGTATGGTTATAAGTTATCGAGCGTAGGAACTCAAAGCATTCTGTCTGCTTATTAAACTGGAGAGAATGCTGTCATCTGTGTTATAGAGAAACCGTGACCCAGCCTTGGTGATGGAAATCTGCTGGGAAAACTGGCAACAACGCACACCATGTCTGTGGCGTGATGGCTGCGGGATTTGCGCGAAGTTTGATGATGTGGGGAGTTTGGGCCCACCCAATCTCCACCCCCTGAGCTACTTTGGTCGATGGACTACCAGATGTCTACAGTCTGGCTGCGAGAGATGCTCACTCGCGGATTCCTAGAAACCTAGACGTCTTTGGCCACCGGCGGCGCAGGATTAGCTGAGTGGTCTAAGGCGCTGCAGTCATGGGCTGTGCGGCTGTTCGCGGATGAGGTTAGAGTCCTCCCTCGGGCATGGTTTTATGTGTTTGTCCTTACGATAATTTAGCTTAAGTAGAGTGAAAAGTTATGGACTGATGACCTCAGCAGGGAACTGGATTTGAAATGTAGATTAGAGTTGTGGTTTTTCTATGTCCTACATAGAAGTCAATAGTTCAGATGCTATTACAGGGAGTCATATCTGGAGTAGGAATAGTACCCTACAAACATGATGTCATTGTAGTGGAAAAAGGACATGAGTTTGGTTAATAAAGTAGTGTTTGAAAATTAAAGTTTCCTTCAAACTACTACCTCTACACTCACCTTTGTTTGAACAGGGAGAGATTGTTAAGAAGTTAGAGACTCGAGTCGTTTGTGCATTGAGAGAGCATGTCGAGTATAATGGCATATAGAACAATTTATATTAAAATTATTTGTTTCATTACTATTAGTATAAATCTGGAGTGGTCATTCGGTGGATTGTGGAAAGAGGCTGTCAGCTAGGGCTGATTGTGTTTCTGTGATCATCAACGCAGTTTCTCCAATGAATAATTAATGTTTGTGGAGCGATAATGTAACTTTTAGTACATCAGTCCTACAAGGATTTAATGTTAACACTGATGTGCCAATTTTATACAATTTCTGAATCTAGTACTACTTGTGGTATTCTGCAAAATGATACTATAGCTCCTGTTGATGATCTATAGAGATGCAATTCAGTTTCAAAACACAATAAAAAAATTAATAATATGCTAATGTTCCAAGAATTATGGGATTTGAGTTTAATGTGAAGGGGCCTAATTAAATGTTAGCCCCAGAACTAGTGGAAAGGAACGTAGAGTGAAATTACAAACTAGTACGAATTGGTTTAATGGTAACTTGCTAGATGTTCCCAGCCAACAACGAGGCAGTGCTATTCCACTACAGAGGCGAATTCAGAATTTAGTGCAGGAGTTTGAATTCACTGTGGAAGACATTTCAAGAAAATTTAGTGCACTTACCACTCGGTTAAGGTAGGAGCTGCAGAGAGGCTCTCTACTGTGCAGAAAATTAGAGTGGTTTCTGTAGATAAGAGTCCAGTAGTTATCATGACAAAATTACTGTTCACTTTGCAGATACAAATTATTTATCATATATAAACCAGTTGTACAGAACTGTAATCATAATCCTAAAACTGAGTTTCTACTCTACTACTCTTGAAGAACTCTCTTGAACTGTAGAATGGATTGATTATTAACAACTTATATAACTTACTTATACAACTTACTCCTAAAATTGTTGAAAGCGGTATTGATTGGACAATATGTCAGTTTATTCAAAAAGTTCAAACAGTTTACTTTGCGAAAGTTACCTATTTTTTTGAGTCTAATCTAGGAATATCATAGCTAACACTTGGTTCAAGAATCATAAAAGAAGATTGTATACATGGAAGAAGCCTAGAGATACTGACAAGTTTCAGGTAGGTTATGTAATGGTAAGACAGAGATTTAGCAAGCAGGTTTTAAATTATAAGACATTTCCAGCGGCAGATGTGCACCCCAACCACTATCTATTGTTTATGAACTGTAAATGAAACCTGAAGAAAGTGCAAAATGGTGGGAATTTAAGGAGATGGGATCTGGATAAACTGATAAACCAGAGGTTGTACAGAGTTTCAGGGAGAGCATAAGGGAACAATAGACAGGAATGGGGGAAAGAAATTCAGTAGAAGAAGAATGGGTCGCTCTGAGGGATAAAGTGGTGAATGCAGCAGAGGATGAAGTAGGTAAAAAGACGAGGGCTAGTTGAAATCCTTGGGTAACAAAAGAAATATTGAATTTAATTGATAAAAGGGGAAAATACAAAAACGCAGTTAATGAAGCAGGCAAAAAGGAACACAAACGTGTCAAAAATAAGATCGACAGGAAGTGCAAAATGGCTAAGCAGGGATGGCTAGAGAACAAATGTAAGGATGTACAGGGTTATCTCACTAGGGGTAAGATAGACACTCCCTACAGGAAAAATAAAGAGACCTTTGGAGAAAAGTGAAACCACTAGAATGAATGTCAAGAGCTCAGATGGTAACCCAGTTTTAAGCAAAGAAGGGAAAGCAGAAAGGTGGAATGAGTATATAGAGGGTCTACACAAGGTAAATGTACTTAAGGAAAATATTACGGAAATGGAAGAGGATGGAGATGATACTACGTGAAGAGTTTGATGGGGCACTGAAAGATCGGAGTCGAAACAAGGCAGCGGGAGTAGACAACATTCCATTAGAACTACTGACAGCCATCTGGTGAGCAAGATGTATGAGACAGGCGAAATACCCTCGGACATAAAGAAGAATGTAATAATTCCAATCCCAAAGAAAGCAGGTGTTGACAGATGTGAAAATTACCGAACAATCAGTTTAATAAGTCACAGCTGCTAAATACTAACGCGAATTCTTTACAGACGATTGTAAAAACTGGTAGAAGCCGACTTCGGGGAAGATCAGTTTGGATTCCGTAAAAAATATTGGAACACGTGAAGCAATACTGACCCTACGACTTGTCTTAGAAGAAAAGTAAATAAAGGCAAACCTATGTTTGTAGCATTTGTAACTTAGAGAAAGCTTTTAAAAGTCTTGACTGGAATACTCTCGTTCAAATTCTGAAGTTGGCAGGAGTAAAATACAGGGAGCGAAAGGCTAGTCACAATTTGTACAGAAACCAGATGACAGTTACAAGAGCCATGGGGCATGAAACGGAAGCAGTGGTTGGGAAGGGAGTGAGACAGGAATGTAGCCTATCCAAGATGTTATTCAATCTCTATATTGAGCAAGCAGTGAAGGAAACAAAAGAAAAATTCTGAGTAGGTATTGATATCCATGGAGTTGTAATGGAAACTTTGAGGTTTGCCGATGACATTGTAATTCTGTCAGAGACAGCAAAGGATTTGGAAGAGCAGTTGAACGGAATGGACACTGTGATGAAAGGAGGGAATAAGATGAACATCAACAAAAGCAATACGAGGATAATGGAATAATGGAATGTAGTCAATCAGGTGATGCTGAGGGAATTAGATTAGGAAATGAGACACTTAAAGTAGTAAACGAGTTTTCCTATCTAGGGAGAAAAATAACTGATGATGGTCGAATTAGAGAACAAATAAAATGTAGACTGACTAGACTGACAATGGCAAGGAAAGCATTTCTGAAGAAGAGAAATTTGTTAACATCGAGTATAGACTTAAGTGTCAGGAAGTCGTTTCTGAAAGTATTCTTTTGGAGCGTAGCCATGTAAGGAAGTGAAAAATGGACTATAACTAGTTTGGACAAGAACAGAATAGAAGCTTTCGAAATGTGGTGCTACAGAAGAATGCTGAGAGAAGAGAAGTTTGTGGCACAGCTTGACTAGAAGAAGGGATCGGTTGGTAGGACATGTTCTGAGGCACCAAGGGATCACCAATTTATAATTGGAGGGCAGCGTGGAGGGCAAAAATCGTAGAGAGAGACCAAGAGATGAATACACTAAACAGATTCAGAAGGATGTAGGTTGCAGTAGGTACTGGGCGATGAAGAAGCTTGCACAGGATAGTATAGCATGGAACGCTGCATCAAACCAGTCTCAACACTGACGACCACAACAACAACAACAACAATGTCAATATCGCTTTTGTTTCTGGTATCATGATAGAGTATGTTCTCTGTGGTGTCAAAATCTTCTGTGCAGTTTTCAGTGAATATAAATGACAAAAAGAGATAAAGTTTTATCATCATCACTATTTTTGTCTTAGTGAACAAAGGGCTGCATTTTACCCTTGGGCTAACTTCATAATTATTTGTAGCAGCTATTTCAGAATCAGTACTACGTCACAGACATGCCATGAGTGACCACATAACAACAGCCCATGTGTGTGAAGCTGAAGAAGCCACATTAAGCTGTGCAAATATATTTATTTCCACCTGCATCAAACAATCTCTGTATGAGGTAGGACGGCTTTAATATCTTTCTAAGGCATGATTAATGTGAAGTTGCCACTTTCATTTGGAATCAATCTATTGTCCTAGAAACTCTCCAGACGTTTGGAGATTTGGAGAAAATCAAATGGAGTGTTACAGGAGAATAAAGAATTATGTCATTACTTGAATGAGAGAGTTTCTAAAAGTGAAAAAATGTTGAGGTCATTGTTACAGCAAAGGTCGTGTGCCAGATAATAGTGATTTATATTCTGTTCAAGAAGATGAATGAGATCCTGTAGCTCGTTATGAAAGGAGGAGAATTCTTCACCAACATGGTCATTTTAATCATGATGCTGGAAACTATGAAATGAAGCATGGTTTTCAATATAACCATTTGTTGCCTGTTCTAAAATTTCAAGTTTTCATAATTACATTAAATAGTATTTATCCACATGCTTCATTAGTCTAGTTTGATTTTGTATTTCCTTCCTCATGGGTAGCCGATCACAGAGCTGATTTTGTATGTGGCTGTTTGGTGGGTAACCTTAGTACGTGAATACTTAGATTGACTAGAAACTGTGAACCATTTGACGAGTATTATCAGATATTCCTGTTAGAAGATTGGTCTGAAGCAGCTCAAGACATAATCTTTGGCATACATGGTTATCAAAAATATTAATAATACTCATTTTATAAATCCTGCTTCGTTCTTTGGATGAATGGTGTGGAAAAATAAATTTTTAACAATACTTACAATCCTACTGAACTGAATTATAATTGACGTGGAAAATTTCCTCCCAAGTTCAGTCATATTATTATTCCTGGTCAGGTAAATGGGTAGTTCGTGGGTTTTGAAATTTGCTCCAAGAATTAGAATATGACAAAGCTGAAGAGAATGGATGTGGTAGAAGCAACAGTAAGATATTTATCCTAATCTGAGGCCACAGAGCAATTGGAATAATGATCAGCAGCAATGTGATACATATTGTGATAGATATGAGAACGGAAACTGGAGGAATCGGAGGAATTATGTGATTGCAATGAATGCAACAATTTTAGGAGTGGTAATAGTGATTATATTAGAAGACTGTTACGTCAAATCAAGATGCTGAAGAGAATGGTAGTCACTGACATTGACAGGTCCCTAATTTGTAGAAGTACGCTCATTTTAACCACAGAAAAATGTTCAAGTGTGTAGCCCATAGCCCCATAGCCACATAATTGAAAACTGATGTGCGCGGCTGATTTGAGTGCTGAAAGCAGATTGAGAAATGCCTGTGAGAAAATGAATATGTTGACTATTGTATGTTTGAGTTACCTATTGATAAGTGATAGACAGGAAAGTCTCAATTCTCTGAAGAGTCCAACGTTTCAAATATATTTCACCTTGTGTTTAAGGTGTTGGAAGCCAGTCAGCATTTCAAGATCTGAAGTTGTAGCTTTACGGACTATTCCTTCTTTACCGTGGGCTCAAGTGAAAGGGATGATTAACAGAAAAGGACCAAGAATGAAGGGACAAGTCAGTATTGATTTTCTTTGTCAAGGTTAAAGCTTCATGTGAATTTAGTAACTGTGTGGAATTTGGCTACTGATACGATTTTAAGGGCTGATTTCTTGTTGAAATACCAAGAAGTGATAGCGTTTGGCTGTGTTGTAGTAAGTTTTAAGTATAATGTTGGTATCTTAAAGCATGAGGGAAGAGTTGCCTGTAGTGACTGAGTATGGTGTTCAAGCAGTCTTATTTCATCATTTGCCAATGAGGTCGTTGAACTTCACAATAAATATTGAGTTGGAGTAAGTGTGCTGAAGTGGTAGGCGAATTACTGAAAGGCAATTTATTTAGTGTACTGCGACATAATTCTTCAATATTTTCAGTGCATCCAGGGACACAAAATTCTTTTGTGTGTGTTGTTGCATTATGAACATGATTTCCCTGGTTGTTATCATGTATCGATTAATTTTTGCGGTACCGCTAGCTGTATTTTTCTACTTAGTGTTGATGAAGGGATTTTACTATGAGCCACAAGTCTAGCACAGAATTTTCGATGAAGTTTTGTGTATCAATAAAAAATTGTCAGGCATAAAAAATGAAATGAATGTAGTAAAAGTGGAAATGAAGATTATAAAGGAGTTCAGATTGTGGGACGTGCTCAGAAGTAAAAGTGATATTTGAAAAACCTCACGACAGGTATGTAAATAGCGTGATAATTATCTCTTCATGCACTCCGCATATAGCACGAATGATTGTTTCGAATGTAATGTACATGTTCACACTATAAGTTTATTGATCATCTGAGGTGATGTATACTGTGAGTCAATTAATACTTTAATGTGAATGGATTACATGTGGATTATGCGCTGAAGAGCCAAAGAAACTCGTACAACTGTGGAATATAGCGTAGGGCCCCGCGAGCACGCAGAAGTGCTGCAACACGATGTGGTATGAAGTATGTTGAGTAATGTTCATGCGTGGGGAGTTTGGTGGTCAAAGAAGTGTTTAAACGCAGAAGAGTGCTACTGAAGGCACTATGTAGCAAATCTAGACTTGTGGGGTACCACACTGTCCTGATGGAATTGCCCAAGTCCATCGGAATGCACAATGGGCATGAATGGATTCAGGTGATCAGACAGAATGCTTATGCACTTGTCATGTGTCAGAGTCGTATAAGAGGTTCCATATCACTGCAAATGCACACATCCCACACCATTACACAAGCTTACACCAGCTTGAACAGTCCTCTGATGACGACCAGGCATAATATTTCCAGTGATCAACAGTCCAATGATGTGTTGATTGGTCTAGTCAAAGTGTAAAGTATTGTATCGTGCAGTCATCAGGGTACAAGAGTCAGATTTCGCCTCCAGAAGCCCATATCGATGCTATTTCTTTGAAAGGTTCGCAAGCTGACACCTTCAAACTATATTATTGTTTTTAATGAATTATACTACCAGATTCCGTATATGCGTGGTGTGAGAAAAGTAATGTCGCAGACAGCACTCGAACGATCTAGCAGTGCTTTGTACACTGGCGTGATCGTCGCTTTCTGACAGTCTGAGTTTTCAGCTCTTTACATGAATCAAG
This sequence comes from Schistocerca gregaria, assembly GCF_023897955.1. Lineage (NCBI taxonomy): Eukaryota > Metazoa > Arthropoda > Insecta > Orthoptera > Acrididae > Schistocerca > Schistocerca gregaria. The sequence continues at coordinate 413,156,145 of NC_064925.1, read as the reverse complement.
TGATTTTTGGTAGCCCCCAGCAGTGAAGTTGAGTTTTTGTTTTGTGTTTACAGTAATGGAACAGCGGAATTTAGAACGACGTTATTCAGTCACGTTTATTGTTAAACTTGGGGAATCAATGAGTGCGATCATTCAAAAGTTGAAACAGGCCTATAGGAAAAAATCCTTGTTAAGAGCACAAATTGTTCGCTGGCACAAATCATTTTTGGAAGGCTGATAGCACGATGAAGATGAATCTCGCTCACGGATGCCTTCAAAATCAAAAACCGACGAGAACGTCGAACCTGTGCATGTTCTTTCGAGACCAGACGGACATTTAACAATAAAGATAATGGGTGAACTGTCAAACTTGACAACTTTCACGTTAAATCAAAAATCTGACTGAAGATTTGCAGATGTGGAAGGTTTGTGTCAAAATCATGCTGAGAAATCTCACAATTCAGAAGAACAACAATTGAAGAAACACGTGTGTTGGTGTTCTTGAGAAGACTGCTATTAACTGCGAATGTTTCATTAGTGTGATCATCGGTGTTGAATTGAGGATTATTGAGTATGATCCTGAGGCAATGGGGCAAAGTGAGGAGTGGCACAGTGAGACATCTTCTCCACCAAAAGAAGCTCGAATGAGAAAATCAAAAATAAACAAAGCTTGTATATACTTTTTTGACTGTAGGGACATCATGCAAAATGGATTTGTTCCTTCAGGACAAACTGTCAACCTTGTGTTATGCAAGGATATCCTTAAAACTCTCAGGAGAAGATTAAATCGAGTGAGACCGACTGTACATGCAGACGAATGGAAGCTGAATCGTGATAGCGTTCCATTTAACACAACCATTTCCGTCACGGATCTTGTCACCAGAAAAGGCATTCCTGTTGTCCCACAGGAATCCTAGTCACCTGATCTGAGTCCCTGTCATGCATTTTCTGTTGGCGAAACTAAGAATTTCTTCAAAGGACGTCGTTTTGGGACTCTGGGAACATACTGAAGGCCGTTGGACTTAAAGCCTTTCGGCGCTGCTGCCAAGCCTGGGAAGAATGATTATACCGACGTAAATTTGCCGAAAGAAACTACTGTGTAGGAACCAATTCTCGAAAAAAAAAACCTTGGTAGAACAAAAATGTGTCACATTACTTTCCTAATATACCGAGGATATTTCATATTTTTCATGTAATCTCAACCGAAAAATTTAAGTCTCAGTAGTAGATGTCACTTTCTACAATGAAGGACGTTTCCAGTGTCTCCAAGTTGAGGGCCTTAGTTACACATCAGCATCTCAATTAACGGATTTTTTTAAAAACTTTTTCAGGGTGTTCAATGTGTCGCCCCCCAACCTCATGGTAATGCACATTATGTAAAATGTGTTGACATTACGGGAGTTAATCAGTCTTTTAACATAAAGTTTAGTATCTACATTCTGATAATATACCCTTTGGCAGTTCTGTATGCAACGATTAAATAAAATCTTTTTAGATATTTACCTTCGAATAGTTGTTTGTGTTGCAATGTTGTATATGTGGCTTTATTGTTATTGTGGAACTAAAAAATTGGTACTCATGAATTAGATTTCTATAATGTCAAGCATGCAGTCTTCACCATGAAGTTAGCATTAATAAAACCTAGCTTCAGTATTATCACACAAACTTAATATTCATTGCTAAGTGGCTTCCTTTCCTTATGTGAGTATAAAGGATATTTTTCTCTTGTTTTGCATGAGTTTATAACATCCCGAAATGAATCTTTTCAGAACACATTACAGAACTGATCACAGAATGAAAATTCAGTTAGGGATTTGGTGAGACGGCTACAGTTGTTTGCAGTGCATAGTAATACTCAATGCGTTGTATACTTACATATTGTGATGTTTACATATTTAAATTGTAATTGTTTTCTGTCCTGCAGTGGTGATTAATTCCGGCACGGTCTAACGTTCAGTGACATGGTATTGCAGAGCCTCAGAGATCGATTATTTTTCGCATGTTGCAACATGACTACAGGAAAGTATTTAAATTGTTCTGTCTAATGTCTTATGCACTTCGTTTTATTATTGTCCCTTGCATTTCAAGTTACTTAATGCACTGCTGGAATATGTGCAGAGAAACCTTATCTTTCTGTGATTTCTAGAAATTACGTAGAGGTACACACTTAGTGTAGAGCCAATGTGATGTAGATGTATTATTCGATAGTTTTAACCCTTTTAGTGTGTACTTCTCACTGTAGTATGTATTTACAGTGCGTAAGGGAATTTATGTTATCGCTTGTGAACCCTCCTGGGATCTAGTGGAAGTTCGCTGCACCAGCTGTAGTTTTAGTTTGTTGTGAAATACAGCCTTCAGGATTGCGAGAAGTATATATCCCGACAATAAGCGGTGTATTAATAGGTTATTCTGAATGATGCTAACCACCAATATAGTATCTGGAAGTGGCTTGGAAAGTATACTTCCTGTAAAATGAATCTGTCATTTGTGGTCCTTGGTAAGCGTACTTAGCACCAACAAAGGGGTATCCAAAAACATTTAGGAACATTTCTTACCACCTCTGTCTATGCCAGACATGTTGTGGTAGTACACTGCACAAGGTGTACTAAAACTAGTACAACAATTAGTTTCTGTATGTCGTGGGATTAATACTGTGGTCAGATTACATTGCTTCCCTCCTGCAATATCCTTTATTGCATCCCTTATCAGCTCGTAGCTTTATCCAGTGACAAAGTTTCAAGGATTGTTTCCACATTGTGGTAAGTTAACAATAATATCAGTAACAAATATTTTGAAAGCAAAATAAAAACAGAAAACACTGTTCATGATTTTATTTGCTGGAGTGGCGACACATAACAGCACTCAAAAGGGAAGTGGGAAATCCATTTACAACCAATTTAAATACCTCACAAAGATTGGGTGGTGATATATGTACGAACTTAGTTTTTGGTCCTCTATCTCAAAAATAAAGTTATTAAAAATAAATACAGTAAGTTTGCCCTATTCATAAAACGATAGCAAAATATTATGTTCGCTGAGGTGCAACAAAAAATGTGCACGCGAAAGAGTTAACACTGTGTATCAGTTAAATTTTATGGCTACTCCTTTACGCTCCTTCGGTCATTTATTTAATTTTCGTGAGTTATTTTGGAGCATGTGATGTCTGCGCTATCTGTAGCATACCTGTACCCAATAACCCCTTTGTGATTTTAGTGATCATGTGTGATACAGATACTTAAATAATTCGGCTACATACTTGCTCTTTTTACTGTTGTTGTTGTTGTTGTTGTCTTCAGTCCTGAGACTGGTTTGATGCAGCTCTCCATGCTACTCTATCCTGTGCAAGCTGCTTCATCTCCCAGTACCTACTGCAACCTACATCCTTCTGAATCTGCTTAGTGTACTCATCTCTCGGTCTCCCTCTACGATTTTTACCCTCCACGCTGCCGTCCAATGCTAAATTTGTGATCCCTTGATGCCTCAAAACATGTCCTACCAACCGATCCCTTCTTCTAGTCAAGTTGTGCCACAAACTTCTCTTCTCCCCAATCCTATTCAATACCTCCTCATTAGTTACGTGATCTATCCACCTTATCTTCAGTATTCTTCTGTAGCACCACATTTCGAAAGCTTCTATTCTCTTCTTGTCCAAACTAGTTATCGTCCATGTTTCACTTCCATACATGGCTACACTCCAAACAAATACTTCCAGAAACGACTTCCTGATACATAAATCTATATTCGATGTTAACAAATTTCTCTTCTTCAGAAACGCTTTCCTTGCCATTGCCAGTCTACATTTTATATCCTCTCTACTTCGACCATCATCAGTTATTTTACTCCCCAAATAGCAAAACTCTTTTACTACTTTAAGTGTCTCATTTCCTAATCTAATTCCCTCAGCATCACCCGACTTAATTAGACTACATTCCATTATCCTCGTTTTGCTTTTGTTGATGTTCATCTTATATCCTCCTTTCAAGACACTGTCCATTCCGTTCAACTGGTCTTCCAAGTCCTTTGCCGTCTCTGACAGAATTACAATGTCATCGGCGAACCTCAAAGTTTTTACTTCGTCTCCTTGAATTTTAATACCTACTCCAAATTTTTCTTTTGTTTCCTTTACTGCTTGCTCAATATACAGATTGAATAACATCGGGGAGAGGCTACAACCCTGTCTCACTCCTTTCCCAACCACTGCTTCCCTTTCATGCCCCTCGACTCTTATGACTGCCATCTGGTTTCTGTACAAATTATAAATAGCCTTTCGCTCCCTGTATTTTACCCCTTCCACCTTTAGAATTTGAAAAAGAGTATTCCAGTCAACATTGTCAAAAGCTTTCTCTAAGTCTACAAATGCTAGAAACGTAGGTTTGCCTTTTCTTAATCTTTCTTCTAAGATAAATCGTAAGGTCAGTATTGCCTCACGTGTTCCAACATTTCGACGGAATCCAAACTGATCCTCCCCGAGGTCTGCATCAACCAGTTTTTCCATTCGTCTGTAAAGAATTCGCGTTAGTATTTTGCAGCCGTGGCTTATTAAACTGATAGTTCGGTAATTTTCACATCTGTCAGCACCTGCTTTCTTTGGGATTGGAATTATTATATTCTTCTTGAAGTCTGAGGGTATTTCGCCTGTCTCATACATCTTGCCCACCAGCTGGTAGAGTTTTCTCAGGACAGGTTGTCCCAAGGCCGTCAGTAGTTCTAATGGAATGTTGTCTAATCCGGGGGCCTTGTTTCGACTCAGGTCTTTCAGTGCTCTGTTAAACTCTTCACGCAGTATCGTATCTCCCATTTCGTCTTCATCTACATCCTCTTCTATTTCCATAATATTGTCCTCAAGTACATCGCCCTTGTATAAACCTTCTATATACTCCTTCCACCTTTCTACCTTCCCTTCTTTGCTTAGAACTGGGCTGCCATCTGAGCTCTTGATATTCATACACTTGGTTCTCTTCTCTCCAAAGGTCTCTTTAATTTTCCTGTAGGCAGTATCTATCTTACCCCTAGTGAGATAAGCTTCTACATCCTTACATTTGTCCTCTAGCCATCACTGCTTAGCCATTTTGCACTTCCTGTCGATCTCATTTTTGAGACGTTTGTATTCCTTCTTGCCTGCATCATTTACTGCATTTTTATATTTTCTCCTTTTATCAATTAAACTCAATAATTCTTCTGTTACCCAAGGATTTCTAGCAGCCCTCGTCTTTGTACCTACTTTATCCTCTGCTGCCTTCACTACTACATCCCTCAGAGCTACCCATTCTTCTTCTACTGTATTTCTTTCCCCTATTCCTGTCAATTGTTCCCTTATGCTCTCCCTGAAACTCTGTACAACCTCTGGTTCTTTCAGTTTATCCAGGTCCCATCTCCTTAATTTCCCACATTTTTGCAGTTTCTTCAGTTTTAATCTACAGGTCATAACCAATAGATTGTGGTCAGAGTCCACATCTGCCCCTGGAAATGTCTTACAACTTAAAACCTGGTTCCTAAATCTCTGTCTTACCATTATATAATCTATCTGATACCTTTTAGTATCTCCAGGGTTCTTCCACGTATACAACCTTCTTTCATGATTCTTAAACCAAAATTTTTAGTCTCCCTTCACTATCTAAATAATTTCTTTCATTTCATCGTACATTTCTTCAATTTCTTCATCATCTGCAGAGCTAGTTGCCATATAAACTTGTACTACTGGAGTAGGTGTGGGCTTCGTATCTATCTTGGCCACAATAATGCCTTCACTATGCTGTTTGTAGTAGCTTACCCGCATTCCTATTCTCCTATTCATTATTAAACCTACTCCTGCATTACCCCTATTTGATTTTGTGTTTATAACCCTGTAGTCACCTGACCAGAAGTCTTGTTCCTCCTGCCACCGAACTTCACTAATTCCCACTATATCTAACTTTAACCTATCCATTTCCCTTTTTAAATTTTCTAACCTACCTGCCCGATTAAGGGATATGACATTCGACGCTCCGATCCGTAGAACGTTGGTTTTCTTTCTCCTGATAACGACATCCTCCTGAGTAGTCACCGCCCAGAGATCCGAATGGGGGACTATTTTACCTCCGGAATATTTTACCCAAGAGGATGCCATCATCATTTAATCATACAGTAAAGCTACATGTCCTCGGGAAAAATTACGGCTGTAGTTTCCCCTTGCTTTCAGCCGTTCGCAGTACCAGCACAGCAAGGCCGTTTTGGTTAATGTTACAAGGCCAGATCAGTCAATCATCCAGACTGTTGCCCCTGCAACTACTGAAAAGGCTGCTGCCCCTCTTCAGGAACCACACGTTTGTCTGGCCTCTCAACAGATACCCCTCCGTTGTGGTTGCACCTACGGTACGGCCATCTGTATCGCTGAGGCACGCAAGCCTCCCCACCAACGGCAAGGTCCATGGTTCATAACATTTTACTGTTATGTTTACCATAACAAGCCCCTTACAGAAAATAGTATAGATGACAATCCAATATGGTGAAGATATGATGCACGTGGTGGATACAACGAAGGCTATAGAAACCCTTAGCAAGATGGACACATTTCTATATCCAGGTTCTCGACTACAGGTAAGAGGATGAGCAAGCAGGAATCACAGTTATCTGGATCGATTCAGACACATCACTGATATTATGTGTGAGGACAAGATGCACATCCACATAAAATGAAAGATATAAGGCACAACAGTGAAGACAGTTGCATTATGTGATACTGGGCGTAAGCTCACACCAAGGAGTTTTCCGGTTTCACTACATTATGAAAATTCGGATGCTGAGAAGACCATTAGCCATTTCCCGCTCGGCCACAGTAACAAGACAACGATCTAACAACTAACTGGAGTGGCTCCAATCAACGAAAAGATCCAAAAATGGAGCGTTCGTTGGTATGGACACATTATATAGCACCTACTTTAGTCATCAGCTTAGCCTATTGTCTCACTGTTGAAGACCACAACCAACGCGGAAGACCTTAACCGCATCGGATAGGTACTATAAACGTAAATCTAAAATCAAGGAACATAAACCAACAGGTTGTGTTAGAACGAAAGAGAAGGTGTACATTGTCCAAAAAAGCAGACCACGCTCCAATGGGACTACGCTAAGAAGGAGTAGAAGAAGATGATGATGATGTTGGAAAGAGAGCACAACAGGAGGGTCTCGATATTAATGAGTAGAACAGGGGTCTGAACTAGAGAAATCACAAAAACAGTTTGTGAACGGCCAAAGCCTCAGAGGCGCGATAACGTTCTCCCACCGAAACGTTTAATGACGGACAGTGAGAAGAATGAGGCAGCTATGCGAAGAGAGATTCTCGAGGTAGCGGTACGGGTCACAATAGTAAAGGCAACTTCGGAGGTGGCTTTCGCACGTATGAACAGGGGACGGGACAACTGTAGTGCGAAGGCAGTTTAGAAGAGCGCCACCAGAAATGAGGACGCTGCATGGAAAGTTTATATGCGACGAGAGGAAATACGTCACACCGAGAGGGATGGAAGTAATGCAGCGTATAATTAGCCTCAAAATTAGTAGAGGGAGAAATTTTAACCAACCAACCAAGGTTCAGCTCCGCCCCGCAATGAAAGTAAGGTGAGGGGTAAAATATGGTGTGTTCTAGACAAAATACAAGAAGAGCTTCTGTGCTGCCACCTGAAGGATCACAGAAATACACTCCTGGAAACTGAAATAAGAACACCTTGAATTCATTGTCCCAGGAAGGGGAAACTTTATTGACACATTCCTGGGGTCAGATACATCACATGATCACACTGACAGAACAACAGGCACATAGACACAGGCAACAGAGCATGCACAATGTCGGCACTAGTACAGTGTATATCCACCTTTCGCAGCAATGCAGGCTGCTATTCTCCCATGGAGACGATCGTAGAGATGCTGGATGTAGTCCTGTGGAACGGCTTGCCATGCCATTTCCACCTGGCGCCTCAGTTGGACCAACGTTCGTGCTGGACGTGCAGACCGCGTGAGACGATGCTTCATCCAGTCCCAAATATGTTCAATGGGGGACAGATCCGGAGATCTTGCTGGCCAGGGTAGTTGACTTACACCTTCTAGAGCACGTTGGGTGGCACGGGATACATGCGGACGTGCATTGTCCTGTTGGAACAGCAAGTTCCCTTACCGGTCTAGGAATGGTAGAACGATGGGTTCGATGACGGTTTGGATGTACCGTGCACTATTCAGTGTCCCCTCGACGATCACCAGAGGTGTACGGCCAGTGTGGGAGATCGCTCCCCACACCATGATGCCGGGTGTTGGGTCTGTGTGCCACGGTCGTATGCAGTCCTGATTGTGGCGCTCACCTGCACGGCGCCAAACACGCATACGACCATCATTGGCACCAAGGCAGAAGCGAATCTCATCGCTGAGGACGACACGTCACCATTCGTCCCTCCATTCACGCCTGTCGCGACACCACAGGAGGCAGGCACCACGATGTTGGGGCGTGAGCGGAAGACGGCCTAACGGTGTGCGGGACCGTAGCCCAGCTTCATGGAGACGGTTGCGAATGGTCCTCGCCGATACCCGAGGAGCAACAGTGTCCCAAATTTGCTGGGAAATGGCGGTGCGGTCCCCTACGGCACTGTGTAGGATCCTACGGTCTTGGCGTGCATCCGTGCGTCGCTGTGGTCCGGTCCCAGGTCGACGGGCACGTGCACCTTCCGCCGACCACTGGCGACAACATCGATATACTGTGGAGACCTCACACCCCACGTGTTGAGCAATTCGGCGGTACGTCCACCAGGCCTCCCGCATGCCCACTATACGCCCTCGCTCAAAGTCCGTGAACTGCACATACGGTTCACGTCCACGCTGTCGCGGCATGCTACCAGTGTTAAAGACTGCGATGGAGCTCCGTATGCCACGGCAAACTGGCTGACACTGACGGCGGCGATGCACAAATGCTGCGCAGCTAGCGCCATTCGGCGGCCAACACCGCGGTTCCTGGTGTGTCCGCTGTCCCGTGCGTGTGATCATTGCCTGTACAGCCCTCTCGCAGTGTCCGGAGCAAGTATGGTGGGTCTGACACACCGGTATCAATGTGTTCTTTTTTTCATTTCCAGGAGTGTATAATAGGCGTTAATCCCCTGCAGGATGGTGTCAGGAAATGGAAACCACCCATAATCGGTAAATCAACCAGCTTATGTGGTGACCACCTCAGTCGACAAGTACGTTATAGGCACAATGACTGGTATAGCTATGGCTTCTGGTATTTTTTGGTGGCATGCCCTGTTAAAATGAATGAAGCAGATGGATTGCCTCATATGTCTCTATAACAAACTACGAAATTTTTGCACAGACATTCAGATGCAACTGGAATGTACGTGAAACAAAATCGGTTCAGCCGGCCGGAGTGGCCGAGCGGTTCTACCCTCTACAGTCTAGAACTGCGCGACCGCTTCGGTCGCAGGTTCGAATACTGCCTCGGGCATGGATGTGTGTGATGTCCTTAGGTTAGTTAGGTTTAAGTAGTTCTAAGTTCTAGGGGACTGATGACCTCACATGTTAAGTCCCATAGTGCTCAGAGCCATTTGAAACATTGGAACCAAAATCGTGACAGATATCACCAAAGGCCTTCTTGTAGGATGCTCTTGGCGTCCACTGTTCTGAGATGTAGGCATAGAGTCATTAATAAACCAGCTTCACAGTACAGCAGACACTAGAAGCTGCGTAGCCTATGGAGATGATCTCATAATTACTGTATCTGGCAGCACAAGCGCTAAATGAGTAGAGGATTTCAGTGAACTTCTTGAAAGACTAAGTAATTGGTGCACAGAAAACAGTTAACCGAAATCACCATACAAAAGAGATTTTATGTTAGCCGTCTAAATTTCGGACTTGCGGCCGCGCAAATAAAACTTCTTCCACCGATAGTTCGGGTGAATATCGTCCGACCGTCCATAAAACGTGTGGTAAGGCTGACGACAATTTGCTATGCGTGTCTTTACATGCTCCACAGCGGCGGTGTTTCGTATGCGGGTCACAGACGCTGGTCAGCAGCGTTATGATATGCTTATATAAGCGCTGCCTGTTAAGAAAGCGTACTGAAATTCGATTCGCTTATTGATATATGTTCGGCGTAGATGAAACCATGACAACTTCTCTGCAGTTTAGTTACCCCAAGAGCAGGGTTCTATACTTTGTCTAAACAGAAACCACTATCTCCGTTTATTAAATTATTAGCTAATGTACATAGAGTAAAGTTGCAATATTCTTGAGATAGACTTAACACAGTTCTTCTCAAGAATATGACGGATCTTCGAGGAGAGAGCACTCACATAGGGCAAAACAGTAATTGATCTAAAGGAATTACTACCTTCTTTCCCATCACATAGTAGGTGAATAAGGATTGGGGGTAAGTAATGAAAGAGGAAGCCATCTGGTAGAATTTTGCACAGAGCATAACTTAATCATTGCTACCTCTTGGTTCAAGAATCATAAAAGAAGGTTGTATATATGGAAGGATCCTGGAGATACTAGAAGGTATCAGATAGATTATGTAATGGTGAGACAGAGATTTAGGAACCAGGTATTAAATTGTAAGTCATTTCCAGGAGCACATGTGGACTCTGACCACAATCTACTGGTTATGAACTGTAGATTAAAACTGAAGAAACTGCAAAAAGGTGGGAATTTAAGTGGATGGGACCTTGATAAATTGACTACACCAGAGGCTGTACAGAGTTTTGCGGATAGCGTAAGTGAAATATTGACATGAATGGAGGAAAGAAATACAGTAGAAGAAGAATCGGTAGCTTTGAGGGACGAAGTGGTGAAGGCAGCAGAGGATAAAGTACGTAAAAAGACGAGGGCTAGAAGAAATCCTTGGGTAACAGAGGAATTATTGAATTTAATTGATGAAAGGAGAAAATATAAAAATACAGTAAATGAAGCAGGCAAAAAGGAATAGAAACGTCTCAAAAATGAGATCGACAGGAAGTGCAAAATGGCTAAGCAGGAATGGCTAGAAGATAAATTATAAGGATGTAGAGGCTTATCCCACTAGGGGTAAGATAGATACTGCCTGCAGGAAAATTAGCGAGACCTTTGGAGAAAAGATAACCACTTATATGAATTTCATGAGCTCAGATGGATCCCAGTTCTAAGCAAAGAAGGGAAAGCAGAAAGGTGGAAGGAGTACATAGAGACTCTATACACGGGCGAAGTACGTGAGGACAATATTATGGAAATGGAAGAGGATATAGATGAAGATGTAATGGGAGATACGATACTGTGTGAAGAGTTTGACAAAGCACTGAAAGACCTATGCCGAAACAAGGCCCCGGGAGTAAACAAAATTACATTAGAACTACTGACGACCTTGTTAGAGCCAGTCCTTACAAAACCCTACCGTCTGGTGAGCAAGATGTGTGAGACAGCGAAATACCCTCAGTCTTCAATCCCAATGAAAGCAGCTGTTGACAGATGTGACAATTACCAAACTATCAGTTTAATAAGTCACAGCTGCAAAATACGTGGGGCATATAAGAAAGATCCATAAGTCATAATTCTTCCCGACTAAGGAACCTACACGCTACCTGACGGGACATGGCCTATATCCTTCTTTAGTGCAGAAAATACAACCAGATGTTACAGGCCCTTGTGAATATGGAGCAGTTGTCACACTTGAACACATCGTGTGAGAATGTGCCACTACACAAAACGTTGCAGACTACGATAGTTGCATCTTTGGTTATGGAATAGTCCATGACATAACAAGGAAAGAAGAAGTGTGGCACAAGTGGAATTTGCTGACAGCGAAAATGCACACATTATGAAAAAAAAAAGTTTCACTTTGGTTCCCAGAATTCCGAACCTATACAGAAAATAGGAATAGAAATGAACATAAACATTATTTCCCGCCTTTTTATTTCTCATGAAACCCAAGCTAAGTATATTGTACTACTGTATAGCGAGAAGTTCAGAGGTGGTGGTCCAGGCTTTTGTACACACCGGTACCTCTAATACCCAGTAGAACACCCTCTTGCATTGATGCAAGTGATTCGTCGTGGCATACTATCCACAAATTCATCAGCGCACTGTTTATTCAGGTTGTCGCACTCCTCAACGGCAATTTGCAGTAGATCTCTCAGAGTGGTGATGGATCACGTCATCCATCCCTTGTTAGTCTATATCCCATACATGTGTGGTAGGGTTCATGTCTGGAGAACATGCTGTCCACTCTAATTAAGCGATTTCGTCATTCTGAAGGATGTCATTCACAAGATGTGCACGAAGGATGCGCTACTTGTAGTACATGAAGACGAATGCCTTGTAAACATGCTGCCCATTATGGTTGCACTATTAGTCGGAGGAAGGCATTCACGTATCGTACAGCCGTTACATCGCTTTCCATGACCATGAATGGCATACGTCGGCCCCACATAATCCACCTCAAAACAGCAGGGAACCTCCACGTTCCTGTAGTCAGTGGACAATGTGTTTAAGGAGTTCAGCCTGACCAGGTTGCCTCCAAACATGACTCCGGCGATTCTCAGTTTGAAGGCTTATGCGACACACAACAGTGAAGAGAACATGATGCCAGTCTGGAGCGAACTATTCGGTAGGTTATCAGGTCCATGTGTACCTCGCGTTGGTCGTCGTGAGTGAAGTTGTGCATCATGTAGCCTATTACGCACAGTTTGAGTTGTAACACGACGTCCTGTTGCAACACGAAAAGCATTATTTAACATGGTGGCATTGCTGTCAGGGTGCCCCCGAGCCATAATCCGTCGGTCGCGGTCGCGCACTGCACTAGTAGACCTTTCTCGGCCTGAGCGAGGCATATCATCGACAGCTACTGTCTCTTTGTATCTCCTGCATGTCTGAACAACATCGTTTTGTTTCACTCCGACACAACTGGACACTTCCCTTGTTGATAGCACTTCCTGGCACAAAGTAAGAATGCGGACGCGATCAAACCGCGGTATTGACCGTCTAGGCACGATGGAACTACAGACTACATGAGCCGTGTACCTCCTTCCTGGTGGAGTGACTGTATATAATTTGCTATCGGACACACTTCGTCCAATGGGAGCAGCTCATGCATGGCTGTTTACACCTTTAGGCACGTTTAGTGACCAATCTGAACAGTCAAAGTGACTATATGTGTCATACGGAATCCACGGTCAACGTCTGTCTTCAGGATTTCTAGGAACCGGAGTGATGCAACACTTTTTGTGATGTATGTATTAGCATATGAACTGCAAGCATACATTGCCTAGAGACAACAAGTAAAAGGCCACATATGAAGACGACGAGATGTACCATAGCAGAACATCCAACTACAGCAACTTTTCACAAGGAGGGAGGAGATGAGCCTCGGGGATTATTCCCTGGCAGTCACCTCCCAATCTATACAACTTGGGTGGCAGTAGCAGGGTTCCTATGAGATCTGAGCTGTGCCTCAGTCTGCCAGGGGTCACTCTCAAGACAAATGAAAAATCTAACTTGGTTGTGCGACGGGTGAGAGTAGTCTAATCTAGTGTTGTGTTAATGTAGTATAGTGCTGCAAAGTGTACTGTTGTATAGTAATGCAGTCAAAAATCAGAAATTACAAAATTTTTGATGTCTCAAAGCAGCATAGTACAAAAGGCAAGTAGCATGTGACTACGGATTCCAAACTAATATACGGGTAATATCTATGTGGCATATGGCCAAATGGTATCCGGCAGCGGTGGCCGAGCGGTTCTAGGCTCTTGAGTCCGGAACAACGCTGCTGCTACGGTCGTAGTTTTGAATCCTGCCTCAGGCATGGATATGTGTGATGTCCTTAGGTTAGTTAGGTTTATGTAGTACTAAGTCTAGGGGATATATGACCTCAGATGTTAAGTTCCATAGTGCTTAGAGCCATTTGAACCGTCTTTTAAGCTAAAGGTTAGAAAACAGATTTGATTTTCAAACTTATTATTTACTGAATTTCATATTTCATACAGACTTTCAATTAATATTTTATGCAGATATTTAATGTAGATTATTCCAACCTACATAAGACAATGATTAGTTACACTAACACATCTGCAATTATGTTAAAATATTACGCGCAATGTTCATGTCAATACATGTGAAACATCTGGTACACTGTTGCATTTAGGTAAAATACGAGAGAAAACACGAGATAAATCACTAAAAACACATAAATAAGTGTCCTTTTTGTACTGTATGGAGATGAGCAAGTGGTACTCAGCACTTGTGCAGAGCCTACTCCTTCCTAATGCCACCAACATGGCAGAGTGGTTAACGTACACAGCCGCCATACGTCGGCGACAGCAGCGCCATATGCTCTGACATCATACCACTACATAATGTTTCACTTTCTAAACCTTCAATCGTGTGTGTGTGTATATGGTCTTTACTATAGAGGGTAATTCGCATTCGGGACCCAGTATTTACTTCCGCATACGAATTTTGAAACTGATTTGAACCGGAACTACAGAGGCTATTTGAATTTGTTCTTAGAATCTTCTCCATCGTCCTGAAACTGTCATCATTCGGAACTACAGTGCCACTTCAAACCATTACAGCCTTTTCTTAGTCTCTTTTGACGCCCGAATGATTCGGACATTATACTGATTTTTTCAAGATCTATAAGAAGCATCTACACACCGCAACGAACCACAGATGCACAAAGTGCGTCGGCCAACAAATCTAAAAATGTCGTGGAAAACGTATGATGCAAATATATTTCATCGAACTAGAAATTAAGTGTTATCAAAACTGCAAAAGAAGCGGATGTTTGAGATATGTGCATTTTCAAAAGTAGCCCCCATTATCACTACACAGCGCATTACAAAATTATCTTCCGTAACAGTAAGGTAAGCTAAAACTACGTCCTGTAGTCAGCGAAAAATATAACTATAGCGATAGTGGACTACGTGCCATTGGTTCAAATGGTTTAAAACGCTCTGAGCACTATGGGACTTAACATCTAAGGCCATAAGTCCTCTAGAACGTAGAACTACATAGACCTAACAAACCTAAGGACATCACACACATCCATGCCCGAGACAGGATTGCGACCGTAGCAGTTGCGCGGATCCGGGCTGAATCGCCTAGAAGCGCTAGGACACCCCGGGCGGCCTACGTGGATTAAGAAAGACATATTACCCCAATTCTTCGCAAATATGGTTGCAGCTGTTCTCGTTTATAACACCTTATATCACATCATCATCTTCACTTCTAGATTTTCAAAGAGAGATGATTAATAAATTTTACTCAAGAGGAAAACAATAATATTGAGAATGGACATTGCAGTAACTTATTTTGTATAGTTAGTACGATACTATTGTACTGTCAGAACAGGTCGTCGCTCTTTAGCTTGGGTACCAGCGGAATTTGTCAACAATGAAATATCCTAGGTCATCAGGCGATCAGTTGCGTAGCAACATTGCGATTCTGAATCGTATTGCGTAAACACATTGTCTGTGCTTGCGTGATTTTCGTTGTGCTATTCGTTTTGTTCTAGAGCGTCTTCTTGGTGAGAAAAGCTCATTAACTGAATATCTGAAGTGCTTTTCGTGAAAAGTCTTCCAACAGAAGAACTTCCAAAGCCAGCGTTTGGTGTGACGCAGTACGGAACCGTTAGTGAACATCGACATCTTTTCTTCTTCATCTCTTATTAAGACTAATATCCTTTGCCGTTAATGTAACTCTAAATTACTGCTGCTGAGCGCTTTAGCACACACATGAAATCGCTTGTAGTTGATTTTATTTGGATGTTTAATGACACCAGCTACATTGTAACGAAAAATGGAAAAAAAATGTTTCCAGTGATCCGACTTGAGCTTTAGCCTATGAGAGCAGTTTTGCAAAATCGTGGGCATGATTTCGGTAGCTGATGTAACCTGCTGAACTCTCTATATCCTTCAAATTCTGAAAGGTGTATATGTACATCATCAAGAGTGTTTAGGGGCTACGTGTCGGCTATATTCTGCGTCATATTACCATAAGGTATCGCTTTTTATGTCCTACATGTTCTAGAGATTGCCAAAGCTCTTTATATTGTTCATAGTCGACGAGGACCAAAAAAGCGAAAAGAAAATTGATATTGTTGAAAATTTGTGGTAGGTGGTAGCAGGGACTGATATGAATATTATACTTAAAAGTCCAGATCGGCGAGATGTGCGCTAGAGCGTATGGAAGGGAGATGGTGGTGAAGAGAGGGGTTTGGGTTCAAGACGAATTTTTTATTTATATTAAATAAATTTGATAGGAAAATTGTCCTATTCAGTACTCTGTAGTAGGGTGGTGGTGGTGTGTAAATGGCACACACGTGAGGGTATGTAGTTGTTTGGTATTTGATCAAACTCTTCCCTCTTAGTTAGTCTGCAAACTGAAGCGCTACATTTGACTACGGTTTTATTACGTCGTTTTCTGGCTCTCTATTTGTCCGTCTGTCTCTTCCCCTCCCCCCTCTCTCTCTCTCTCTCTCTCTCTCTCTCTCTCTCTCTCATGCACTTACAGGCACTTCGTTGCAGAATGAGAGCGTGGCATTTATTTAGCTAAAAAGGGCCTTGCTGCCAAAAGGCATATGCCTAGTTTCCAATCTGTCAGCGGTGAACACCATTAAAAATTTGACTTCATTATACATTCCACAGTGGATGGTGTATCTACATTATCTGCCCACTTTGGTACAAAAGTACATTCACAGTGTAGGTAGCTCTGTGAAGTTGGTAACTGAGTAGTGAATGATGCGAAGTGAAGGCGACCAAACATGGGTTGGACGTCGGCAGCTGACCACGTACGAGCAACGAAATCAAAAGCGAAACAGATTGTAAACTTCAGAATGCAACATGGGGGCTGGACAGAGTAAAATAAAATCCATCTGCTACAAAGGAAAATAATATTCTATGTCTGTTCGCGCACATCACATTTTGTTCCAGTAGAATCCAAGCACAAGAAACGTGTTTCGGCTGTAAATGTTTTGACAATTTTCAAGCAATCAGGGCTTTCGTGAAATCTTTTATGTTTGCAGGAAGCTATGGAAAATATTGTATGGATAATTTGTTTAGAATGTGTTTTAGGAAGCGCATCGGTGACGTTGATGTGTGTTCCTGAAGTTTTATTACAAGGAAATGGTGCACATACGTAAGGGAATTAAGGATTCCACTATTCATCTGTTGTGTGGCAGTGGAAATGAGTTACCGTTTATTGCTTCTAACCTCTAAATAAGTATGTTTCGATTTTGAATGTTGTTAGTTACATTAATTGTTCACTACTGTATAGTTAATATCTGTGATTACGTGTCACAGATTTTTACGTTTTTTGACCTTATGTTCAAAAGTATTCTCTATTGACTGATTATTTCTGACCTCTGGATGCACGAATAATATTCGAAATTACCATTAATATGGCTCAAATATTTGGCTGCCGTTAGTAGTAAATTTACCCCTCTTTGTCCCTCGTTTCCGAATATCTGATATACGTAACTGACCTACGAATAGTGTGGAAATCCTCACGTCTCCGAGAAATTCGTATCATCACACAATATTTCACGTTCTAAACGTACAAACTTGTATACATGTTCTTTAATAAGGTCCTTAATGCTCTCAGGTGACGCAATATTTACTGCCTCACGCGCATTACGATTTTGTTTCGAAACGCAGCTGAACCTTCTGCACGTCTGTCATTGTAATAAATGTGTCGTCTTTTAGTATTATAGTTGCCTCTTGAAATCATTGCATCTTACTTCACAGTTTCTTTCGACGATCGTCGTATTCTGACTACATCTTAATTTTATTCAGGCCTTAAGAAAGGGTCATCTGCAAATCGCAGCGTACCATAGACGCACTCAGGGCGTCGGTTTATAAATGTCAAAATTTCGTGTTAAGTGTCTGATGCAAACATATTTCGCTGAGCTGCTTTTCCAATGTTATTCAAACTTGAAAAGATGTGAATATTCGGATATGTTCGCATTCATAAGTAGTTGCCACTATCATTTCACAGTACATTAAAGTATGATTTCAGGTACTCCTGTGGCTAAAGGACACGTTGTAATCATCGAGGAAATAATTATATGATATGTGCAAGTCAGCTGCTTGTTTTTAAACCAAATTTATAACACAGTTCTCCAGGCACAAACGGGTACCTGATCGAAAAATTATCGGCTTCTTCCAGCATATTAAGCTCATTTTGGGATATTTTCTATATTCTCAACATTTCTCGGCTCTGTCAGCATCTGTATAAACATTTATGTTAAATTAACAACAACCTCAGATGCAATGTTTACCTAGATTTACCTTGGTTTCAGTTGGGATAACCCAATCTTCTTCAGAATAAAAGGAACTACGATTCGTCCGTAATGGACAACGTCAAAAACTAAAAACTATAAAATAGTAATACATCCTCATATTGCAATAACTTATC
This sequence comes from Schistocerca gregaria, assembly GCF_023897955.1. NCBI lineage: Eukaryota > Metazoa > Arthropoda > Insecta > Orthoptera > Acrididae > Schistocerca > Schistocerca gregaria. The sequence continues at coordinate 413,137,776 of NC_064925.1, read as the reverse complement.
CGTTGTTCCCGTACTATAACGATGTATAACTATTTATAGTTTTTAGTTCTTGACGTTGTCCGTTATGGACAAGTCGTAGTTCCTTTTATTATGAAGAAGGTTGGGTTATCCCAACTAAAGTCTAGGTAAATCTAGGTAAACATTGCAATGTAGTTTGTTGTTAATTAGAAATCAATATTTTCAGTAAATGCTATTCCTTTACCTCGCTTAATAGGCAACAAAAAATTTGAGGGTGTAAGTTTAAAGCTGAAACTAACGTGGTCAGCAAGAAAAGTGACAAATTTCATAGCTTATAAGATATGCACTTCTGAACTGCAGTTGATTTGGGAATTTGTGTGCTTGGCAGATCAGACACGTATTATACGTATGGTCAGTAAACTGTCTGGATGCAGTCGGAAGTAATCGTCGCTATTTGACGTAGGCCCCAGAGGAATTTATGAACAATGAAATGTCAAACAACATTAGCTGGACAGTTGCATAGCAACATTGTGATTTCGAATCGTGTTGCGTAAACATATTGACTGTGCTTACGTGATTTTCGTAGTGCTGTTCTTTGTGCTCTAGAGCTTCTTTTCGTTGAGACAAGTTCATTAATTGAGCTTGTCGAGAAAGGTCTTCCGCCAAAAAAGCTTACAAAGCCAGCGTTGGATTGACGCAATACGGAACCGTATGTGATCAGTCAACATCTTCTCTCGCTCATCTCTTATCCACGCTAACCTTCTTTGCTGTACATGTTACTGTAATCTACTGCTGCTGAACGCTGTAGCTCACGCCTCAGATCACTTTTATTTGGTTTTACTTTCCAGCTACATTCTAAGGAGACAGACAAAATAAATTCTTTCCAATGCGACTTGAGATTCAATTCACGAGAGTACTTTGACTAAATCGTGGGCATGATTTCGGTAAGTCATGTAGCGTGCGGAGCTCTATACATTTTTTAAATTCCGGATTTTTTTTATTTTCATTTTAGAGATGATTTATTGACTTTGTGCCGACATTATTCTGCATCGTATTAGCATACTGAATCATGGTATGTCTTAAATCTGGTATTTATTATCAAGATTGTGTATATTGGTCACAGCCCAGCCAACGAAGAACAGATAGGTCGAATCAAGAAAAAATTGTTATATTTGATAATTTAACCTTAGTAGGACTAGGGACTGACATGAATATTATACTAATGGTCTAGACAGGCGGACTGCTTTGAGAAAAAGTGCAATCTAGTGTTCAGTTAAGCTGCATTATAATTTCGTAAGAAAATTGTCCTGTTCAATTCTCTGGAGAAGAAATATTCTTAGTGTTGCAGCGGTTAAAAAAATCGTAGATTATTGAAAATAATAATTGGCGTTTTAAAATTAATGTTTATTGTTAAACGGAGGGGATAAAGGAACTTATTAAATGGATGTCGCTTGTCAAAGTGCAATATAACGTTGTTAAGGGATAAATTATATTCTGGTACTGTAACAGTGTGGAGGAGTGTGGGCGGATGCTACACACGTGACGGAACGGAGGCCGCTGGCATGTCGTCAAACTCTTCCGTCTTCGTTAGTCTGCAAACTGAAGCGCGGCCAGCCGTTTCTCCATTCTCTCTCTACCCTACTATGTCACGAGTCATTAAACTAAACGCCGCCACTTTTAACGATGGTTGTATTAGGTCACTTGCTGGCTGTCTATCTGTATCTCTCTCTACAGTTACAGTAACAGTGTACCGAGCTCATAGGTGGCGTTGTGAAGTTGGTAACTGAGTGGTCAATGAAGCAAAGCGAAGACGACCAAACATCTGTCGGACGTCAGTAGCCAAGTGGTAAAGAGCAACGGAAACAAAAACGAAAAATACTGCAACCTTCACAATGCAACGTAAGGGGAGGAGAGGTTCAAAAGTTCTAACTGCTACCAAATTACATGCAAGTAAAATAATGTTCATTGTCAGATGGCGCACATCACGTTCTGTTCCAGTAGAAATCGTGTATAAGAAACGTGTTGCTGTTATAGAAGTTTTGCCCATTTTCAAGAAATCTGGATTTACCTCTGATCTTCAAGGTTTTTAGGAAACTGTGGATAATTTGTTTCAGAATGTTCTTAGACGTGCTTCAATGAACTCGGTGTGTCTTTCTTATGGTTTTACTGCAAGTATATGGTGCAGATATGTAAGGGAATTTCTTAAGGTGTCTACTATTTACATGTCGTGTTGCAGCGGAAAGGAGTAGTGGTTTACTGCTTCTTACCACTAAATACGTATTTTTTGATTCTGGTTGCTGATAATTACATTACATGCGGGTACTGTTGTATGGATAATATCTTGTGATTTCGCATCCACTAATTTATAGGTTTTCTATCATCATGTCAAAAGTATGCACCATTTATTGTTTAAGTCTTACTTTTGGGTGCATGAATAGTATTCGACATTTCCGTTAATTTGTATCGAAGATCTCCCTCGTGTTATTAGTAACTCTGCACCCAGTTTGAGCAAATTTTATGAACGTAACTGACCTAGGAACTGGCTGCACTGCCTCATGTCTATAACACTTTCGTGCCATCACGTTGTAAGTGTTCGAATATGTGTGTACATGTTCTCTAGTAAGGGTCTTAATTCTCTTAGGGAACCATTATTTACTGCAGTATGAGCATTTTGATTCTGTTTCGAAATACAGCTTCGGCTTCTGCATGCATTCCTCCATAATTAATTCACCGTCGTTTTGAATGTGTCTTCCTTGCAAACTACGGTGGCCCCTTGACACCATCGCTTTGGTTTTTTAGTTTCTTTCGACGCTTACTCCATTCCGTCCTAATTTTGTTCAAGGTCTAAAGGGACGTATCTGCATATCCTGACGACCCATAGACCAACTCAGTGCGTCGGTTCATAAATCTCAGATGTTCTTGGGAAATGTCTGATGCAATCGTATTTCGTACATCTATTAGTTCAGTGTTACTGAAACTTCACAAGATGTGACTGTTTCGTATCTGTTCATATTCACAAGTAGTTACCACTCGCATTTCACCGCATATTGAAAAAAATTATCTAAGGCATCGGTCTGTGAAAAATATATGTTGTAGTCGTGTAGGTCGACGTCTTGCTTTGAAAGCAAATTTATTACACAATTCTGTAGGCATCTGCAGGTACTGTGTGCGGCTACACTCCATTATAAAGACTTCTATCAGCACATTAGCTTCGATTTGGGAAATTTTCAAATACACATTATTCTTTTATCTTGCTTAGTAGGGAAATAATGAATCTGATTTTGAAATGTTTAATTCGATAATAACATTATCATTGATGAAGGTTACGAAGACAGATAAGCCACGTATTACCAATGGCTAGTAAAGCGCTGCGGTACAGTGAGGAGCTATCTAAGGTTTTTAGTGTGGGTCTTAGTCAATTTTTTCAAAAATGAAATATCGCACAACACGAGGGGGTCGATGAGAGGCAACATTGCGATGGCGTATCGTGTGGCATAAACATATTGTCTGTGATTGTGTGATTTTCGTAGTGCTATTTTTCGTACTGTAGTGCTTCTTCTTGGTGAGAAAAGGATATTGAGTGAATATTTGAACTGTTTTTGAGGACCGTCTTTAGATAGGGAAACGTTACAAGATAGCGTTTGGTGGGACACTATACGAAACAGTAAGTGACGAGCCAACATCTTGTTTCCGTCATCTCTTATCCGTAATATCATCATTTGCTGTTGACGTCGAGTGTAAACTAATGCTGCTAATCGCTGTGATCTCAAATTTGAAATCGTTCGTATCCACCTTTATTCAGATGTTTATTCGAGCAGGTGTGTTTTACCGAAGAAAACGATCCTTTCCGGTGATCAGATTTGATATTCATACTTCGAGAGTAGTTTCACAGTATTGTCGGGCATGGTTTCGGTAATTGATGTACCCCTGGAATTTTTTGCATTCGGTGAATGCCGATAGTTTTTGTTTCCATTATCAAGTGAATTTAGTGGCTAGCTAGCAACGTTGTTTTAGGACATATTAGAATACTACATCATGTTACGTACTGCATACTTTGTAGACCATAAAGGTTCTTTATTTTGTTCAGCGTGATTCACCAGCTGCAAATATATGTACACAATTAATTTTTGCTGGTCTGGAACATGGGTGTATCTTGCGAGAAGAAGATGCGGCAGTTTTGCCTCCCTAAGAACTAACTGATACCTTGTATCGCCAGTGAGACAGAAAAAAAGTCAGAATAAGTTTGAAGAAATGCATCAGAGTTATTGGGTGCTGTGAAGTGGCATGAATCGTGAAGTCTGTCATTCTACAAACTAATATGAGTTGCCTACATCTCGTCCCCATGGCCCTATTTTTGCAGACGTTCTACATACACATTTTCTCTGTAGTATAAATAAATGATATTTGATTGTGGTGTATAAGCAGCAAACGAAGAAAACATGAATTTTGTTCATGTAATGGTTACTTCCACGTCCAGTCGATTTAGCTGTTGCTGAATCTTCAGCTAGTATGATCGCGGTCCATGAGACTTATTTGTCCTGGCTCTCCGTCCACAGGCAGCGTTGAACATCATTGATGCTCTCGATTCCGCTGAGGCTTGCAGACACAAGTGGTCAGTCGCAAAAGTCGCGGAACCACGAACCCCTCAATAGATGTCCAACACAATTCGGATGATACGTCAGGAACAAAAGAGCTTCACGTGCCTCGACATACGACATGGGAGGTTCGCCAGTAGCTATTTAGCATTTTATTTAACAGCGAGTAGAGTTGCATTCACTTTTTTGCTTTAGAAGAGAACTATCCTGTCTTGACAGTATATTTTAGGGTAAGGCAACGGTTAAAGAAGATGAAAGAATTTAATTAGAGATGCCATAATGTTCGTAGATTATGAATATGCTTTTGAGAAATACAATAGACGAGTGATACGTTACATCCTGTAAACAAAGGTTACCCGGTTTGTCTAATCAACTCTTTTGAAGCTGTTACAAATGTCCAAAAATTATGATGGAGAATAAAGAACTTGTGTAAGTAAACAACAATAAAACAGAATTAGACAAGTATATAACCTGTCTCCAGCTCTTTTCAACTTCTACGTGGGTGACCTAGTCAATGCTTGGAAAGGCATCAGCTACGGCATAAAGATCCACAGGGAGAAATGTTTTAATACTCTGCTATAAGCAGATGCTCAAATGACGAGAGTTCAGTAACGAAATTAAAAACTACGGTCCAAAATTAAACGCAAAATTATTTGAGCAGGCTAAATGAGATTCTTCCGTAGTGTTATAGCGTGAATCTGGAAATAGTGCCTTATATGTAGAGATTAAGAATAAATTAGAAGTTGATTTAGTGTGTAAAAAAAAAGACCTAAACAGCAAAAGATGGCGGGGGTATGTTTCAGTACAGTTTATCTTAGCCTGCAGTAGTAAGTTGACAGCAATCCAGTTTCCAGTGAAGCTGAAGTCGACTGTTAAGCACTGATTAGTAATCTCAGCTTGGGCTTTCTGTTGCAGAGATGCTGAGGGTATTAGATTAGGAAATGCACACTTAAAGTAGTAAAGAAGATTTGCTATTTGGGGAGCAAAATAACTGATGATGGTCGAAGTAGAGAGGATATAAAATGTAGACTGGCAACGGCAAGGAAAGCGTTTCTGAAGAAGAGAAATTTGTTAACATCGAATATAGATTTAAGTGTCAGGAAGTCGTTTCTGAAAGTATTTGTATGGATTGGAGCCATGTATGGAAGTGAAACATGGACTACAACTAGTTTGGACAAGAAGAGAATAGAAGTTTTCGAAATGTGGTGCTATAGAAGAATGCTGAAGATAAGGTGGATAGATCACGTAAATAATGAGGAGGTATTGAATAGGATTGGGGAGGAGAGACGTTTGTGGCACAACTTGACTAGAAGACGGGATCGGTTGGTAGGACATGTCCTGGGGGAATCAAGAGATCACAAATTTAGCATTGGAGGGCAGCGCGGAGGGTATAAATCGTAGAGAGAGACCGAGAGAAAATACACTAAGCAGATTCAGAAGGATGTAGGTTGCAGTAGGTACTGGGGGATGAGGAAGCTTGCACAGGACAGAGTTGCATGGAGAGCTGCATCAAACCAGTCTCCGGACTGAAGGCAACAACAACAACATCATACTTGCCAAGTTCCTTGTCGCAGTGGTTCCTGTCAGATCTCCGAAGTTTACTGCTGTCGAGCTGGTCTAACACTTAGATCGGTGGCCACCCGTATGCAGAGCGCAGTTGGCAAACGGGGTGCACTCAGCCCTTGTGAGGCAAGCTGAGGAGATACTTGATTGAGAAGCAGCGGCTCGCCGGCCAGAGTGGTCGAGTGGTTCTAAGCGTTAGAGTCTGGAAGCGCAAGACCGCCACGGTCGCAACTTCGAATCCTGCCTCGGGCATGGCCGTGTGTGATGTCCTTAGTTTAGTTAGGTTTAAGTAGTTCTAAGTTCTAGGGGACTAATAACCTCAGAAGTTAAGTCCCATAGTGCTCAGTGCCACTTGAACAAAGCAGCGGCTCCGGTCTAGTAAACTGTCATACGTCCGGGAGAGCGGTGTGCTGACCACATGCCCCTCCATATCCGCTTCTAGCGACAACCTGTCGGCTGAGTATGACACGGCGGCCGGTCAGTAACTTGGTGCTTCCTGGCCTGTTCGGATGGAGTCCAGATTTTAGACTCCTATACTTGAGTTGAGACGCGTTTATCAGATTACTGAGGATCTGTATGTTGCGTTGAGCTCGATTCATGGTTTCTTAGGATTTACCTTTAACATTACATCACCAGAAAAGCACCACTTTCGAGCACGTTCCTGTTAGATCGCTTCCTTGTCTGTCAACCTCTTCGGTATAGGTTCCACAATTGATTCTACATCAACTTAAAGGTGACGTAGAGTCTTGAAACTTCCAGCATTGTTCAGACATACCTGGTAAAGCAATATTAGCTCACTATCTTGTCTGGCATGTGGCGGAGGGTACTTTATATACCACAGCCATCTGCCCCTTGTTCTGACCCAGTCGCGAATAGCCCGAGGGAACGGTAGGTGTTAATCCACCGTGGGAGGTCAGATGTATCCACTTTTTTTCCCACACGGTCATATCCTTAGGTACACGTAGGAGAAAGCAACAGGTTAGGCAAGTAAGGTGAACATAAACTACAATAATCCTGAAATATATCATAGACTCCGTTTTAATCTCACCAAAATGTATCAAATCGACTGATAAAATTTCACATACCGAAGAGAAACAAACAGAAAATAACTACTGAAAGGAAAAATTACTTTTTCGTTTACCACGTTTTTAAATCTGACTAAAAGGTATAAAACGATTTATCATAGCTCCATTCAGACTGCAAGCAGCATGTAGAGAGTCTTGGAAAGTTGTGATTACAAATTTTTTATGTCTATGAAAATACTTGAAATATTTAAAACGAAAATTGTGAGGCATTCGCAAAACATAACTGATGCATGAATAATTCATCTGCTGACTGACATGAAACTATATTACAAGTGGTCCAGGTTTTTTGTTTTTACCTTACAAGAGCTACCACGGATACTGTTATCAATCACAAATTTTCAGCAGTATTCTTATAAGGATAAGAATATGTATGGGACTGTGAGAAATTATTTTACACTTTTTAGTCCTATTTAATGATGTGGTAAATTCAAAAATCACTTTTGTTTAAATAATTATTTTTGCTTATTTCTGTAGTGAATGTGTTGTATTTTTCAATCGATTTAAAAAATTGGTAAGATCATAACATGTCGCATATCCCAGGTTATTTTCGGTGTCAACTAATTTATTACATTCGGCCGTTTGCCACAAGTACCTTGTACTCTTTTGAAGCAATTTATGGGCAAATAGGTGGTAGACTCTTTGCATGTGGAAGTGGCTTTAAAATGGCAGGACAAAGAATTTGTGGAAATTTGTACAGAGAGCCAAAAAAGTAGGGCAACAGTAACTAGTGGGAACCGTTGTTTGTCCTTGTGTTATCAGTTGACGTGAAGAACAGAGAAAGAAACGGAAAAGAAAAAGGAAAACGTGTAGCGTTGGTAACTATAAAGCTGTGTTCTGTCCCATGAAGTCATGCGCACTGTTCGTACATTGTTCTAAAATGCAATGCGAAACCCCCCCACTCTATACATCACGTATCATAATCCTAGTTCGAAAACTGTGTACCTGTTTTAATTGGCACTGTAAGTCCCCACAACCCGACAAGGCTTCAATCATCGATTTGGTTCTTAGAACATGTTCGGTCTACATGTATAATTGTACTAACTGAAACCGTTACTTTGGTCAGAATTTGTAAATCATTCATGAGCTAATATTTAAATTTCCTAAAAACACTCCATTATGAGACATTTCGACGTTTCTGTAGGTTCCATCTACTAGAATACTGATTAGTAAAATATCTTCGTAGAGAACTCTCCCTGTTCTCATTCCAATCTTTCTGACCGTCCAACTGTCAATAATGAACACGCTGTAATTCCGTGTGATCAGTACGTGACGTGATATCTATTTTTTTCTTCGCAGATGTTCCGGAGGCTTTTGGGCGTGTTCTGCCTCCGGTCTCGGCGGGAGGCAGAGGAAGACTTTTACGGAGACCTGATAGACGTCGATTTAATTGGAAAGCCAGAGGTGAGGACCACCGAGATTTATTGGAAAAACAGTAATGACTCTTAGGTGCACCCATGTATACTAAGATAATTACTTGAGACCTCTGATTACTGAAAGACTTTCTGGATTTAGTAAAACTATCTTAGCTACTCTTAGTTGTAAATAGGTCATCATAGAATAACAACTATTCCTTTGTGCCTTCGTTAAACTTGCTTGTAGCGCTAATAAAACGAAATATCCTTCGGCTTTCTATAGGAGTACATCCGTTTCATAGCAACTCTGTATACACTGGCCCGCTCAAAATGTACTTTGTACAAGAAGAGTGTACTTTAAATAAAAAAATGAGGTTACGCAGGATATTAATAGTCAGAAATCACTTACGTTTCTGAGATTTAATATTAGATGGAACTATTCGAAATCACAAGAGCTGCACAAGAATTTACGGAATGTGGAGAAATGTATTCATAAACTGGTTTCTTTTGGTTCCAAAATCGGTAACAACGTAGTTTACACTATGTGCAACTCCTGCTAGTACAGCATTTATCACTATTGAAGATTCACTCTAACTTCTGATAAAATTAATGCAAGAACTGTATCAGATCTCACTTGTGCATGATGATTCGTTAACTGATACTTGGACCAACTGAGTAGGAGATGATTTTAGGTCCGGCTTAGCCACTTGCAGGTTTCCAAGTCGACCGCTGTAACTGAATGTGCGTACAAATCCTCGGAGAATATCTGTCGAAGTCGGAGACGAAATGTCATTAGAGAGTTTTGTACACCGACCAGGGACTATCAGCACGGATGATTTAAGCGAAGATAATTTAAAAGCAGTTTGCTTCAATCCCTATTCTAAGTACAACATATTAACGATCCACACCCAAGGCAAAATACCGTCGTATTGTTACTATATGACCGTCTGGAAAACAATCCAAATATGTGCTACTAAAGCTAAGACCTTTCTGTCTAACTGATAAATGTTGCAAGGCGGCTGAATTTAATACACTAACAGGAGAGTAATTTAACTTATGGTGCGAGTAAACGCCCACGAAATATTAGATGTTACATAAAAGATAGAAAATAAAACTGAAAATCAACAAATGGATGAATTGTGACCTTGGAAACAAATCTCCCACAGAGGATGAGCGCCGCGCGTTGGCGGCTGCGCTCAGACGTGGACGAGTTGGTTCTGCTGGCAGCGCAGGCGGAGAAGTCCCGGCCACCGCCTGCTGCCATTGATGTAGCCTGCGGCAAAGTCATCGGGAAGGTAAGGTGGCACTACAGACACAACTTCATTGAAAACTCGCTGCTAAGTGGTAAGTTACATTACATACAACATACCCTTTTCTTAGACCAATATAAAGTGGCACAAGTATAGTTAATACTGGAAGATAATAATTATGATCCTTGTCACCGTTAATGATTTCCCCTGAACACACTTCCCTTTCTTTCGATCACACACAATAATAGAAAGATGTTCTCTCTTAATGTACACTTTGTCCATACGAGTCACACTATACAATTATTGGTACTGTAGTTGCGTAAAGGAAGTCTTATGAATTTTAAAGGGAAGAATTGGTTTTGTGTGCAGGTGAACGATGGCTGGATGGTTGTGACGACTGCCGAGATCCATGAGCCGCCTGTGGTGGAGTGTGACGAGGACATCCCGCCGATCCCTCGCCGCCGGAGAGGGTGTCGGAGGTGCTGGGCGGAGAGAGTCGGGGAGAAGACCGTTGTGAGCCCACCTGGGGGCCGGGCACACCGCCTGACTACCCACTAAACGTATTCCTGACGAGGACATCCCACCAGTTCCTCGTCATCAGTGTGGGTGTTGGAGGTGCTTGGTGAAGAAAAGTCAGGGACAGGGACAGGGATAATGACTCACTAACCAATAGTCATGTTCGTGAGGAACTGATTACAGTGGGTATCCCAACAGTGCCTCAACGTTGGGGATGTGTTAGAGATACTGGCCAGAGAATGTCACGGCTAAAAGTCTTGGGCGACTGCAAATTGGATGGTGACAACAGCTTTTCTACAAGCCAGTGAACATATACATGAGGAACTTAGAACAGTGTATGAGGAGGGCATATCACCGATGCCTCATTATTGGACAGGGTGTTCGTGCTGCTAGATGGAGAATGTCATGACTGGGACTCTTGCATATCTGCAAAGAGGATTGGGATATCGGCTCACTAGCCAGTGAACATATTCATGTGGAACCAATTACATTGGCTCAGAAGGAAATCCCACTGATGCCATGTCATCAGTGACAGTGCTGGTGGTTCGGGCAGAGAAAATCAAGACTAAATCTCTTGTTTGTCTGAAAAGTGAATGGGGACACCGACTCACAGATATTTAAAGTGAATGAATTATTAAATGAATTGATAAAATGAAACTTTAAAAGTATCCATGTAAAAGAATGTTAATGAAGCTTTAATATCATTGAACTCCATTTAAACAAGTAATGAAATAAAATTAATTATATCTATCAAAGATGTACGATTATTTCTCTCTCTTTACATGTATGACTGCATTTAGACAAATATTTGAGAATGTTATCTTTTTTGATGCCCATCACCCACAGAAATATTATACACAGACTGCCATTACTTTCAGTACACAGATTATCCTTCTTCATCGTTACAAATGACACATAATAGTGAGTTCATTTGGCTTACGACCAACTAACAAACAAATTACACACGTAGTGCATTTTACCTGTCTGCATTGCTGCATAGTGCAGTTGTATTATTACCTAAAGGAAATGAAACAGCCATATATCATTATAACATAGCTGTGAGTGAGAGCGCGTCATTCGCTTGAATGAAAAGAAGTGAAAACAGAAGACGATCAAACTGAACATCGATTGAAACTTGCGAGGAACTAAAGCGGGCAACGATTTGCTTAAAACTCCATTGATCTCCTCTCAACTGCAAGGATTTGATTCTACACAGCAACAAAATTTATATTCCATACAAGTATCTAAGATAGTTTCTGATATTACAGGGTGCCTAAGGGTTACAGGAGTCACATTTTTTAATCAATCATCAGTAACTGTAGTTTCTGGTTTGGAAGTATCGAGCGCAACTTCCAGTGTTACTCAAGACTACTGAACATTTAATAAGGACAATATTCACGCACACCATATTCTGTCACGAGAAGAGTTGACGTACACAGAAACGATCCTACAGACACATAAGTAACACCACTACACTACGTGGCGTAATTTAATGAGTGTATGTTGATGAATTAATAAATACACACAAAGTATAAGCTAATTATGTACAGAAAAAAATATTAATGTATTAGGAGTATCCCAAGGCCACCGGCCTTATCATTATGCTTAACTGCTCAACTTTACTGTTTGCACAGCATGGATACAAATGTTGCGAGTGGGCCAGACAACAATGAAGAGCATTCGCCGGTGACTACACCAACGCTATTTTATTCAGTAGAACATTTACACAAATTCTTCTCCCCTTACTCTTACGAAAAAACTAAATTTTTACCAAATTCTTAACAAGAAAAAGTTTCCCATGTTAGCTAAACCTGTCTTTTGTTGATAATACTTTGGCAGTGATCGAAAATAACCTTTTTTTGTACACTTGAAAATCATTAAAGCTACTAAAATTCACCGTAAACTAGAAGTAAACACACAACAAATGTGTAACGCCCGTCGGTGACGTATGTTTAGAATAAGACGAAGCTATATGAATACAATTGAGACCTCGCTTATGCGGCGATAATGGAACAGACAGCATCGGTGGTGCAGCGCTGCCATCCACGACCGTACTGGTAGGTGGGCAGATCCCATACAAGGTCAACTACAACAGACCCAAAACTAATCTTAAGAACTTATAACAGTGCACTCCATTTACAGCAAAGTAAGGACAAATTCTGGTACATAACAAATTGTAAGGCAAAATAAATTGATAAAACCATATGCCCAATGACTACACACGATTATAAGCAAACTATCTGCAGGCGCAACTCAGAATTGCAATGGGTTATACAGTCCTCTGCAACACCAAAATTACAGTAACACCAGAATTACAGTAAAAGGCGAGAAGACAAGTCATCAGCGCTCGAAAATTATTTTACCATATGAATGAACATAATGACGGCCTTGAAAATAGTAGCTTTTTTAAAAATGTATCTCCATATTTTTATTGGGAGACCAAACAAACTTTAAATGACCAAAAAATATGTACTAAAGCTGGTCCGGAATAACTTCAATGAAAAGGGTAGCTATCCTTAAGATAAACTGCACTGCTTTTAAATAGGAGACACGACATAATTTCAATCTCCAGAAGGTTTTCATCAGCAGTTGGCGATAATAACTTAAATGAAAAGAGCAGGACTTATTAAAAAATCTTCACCAATGAAATGAACATCAGTTATTTTGGAATGAACCGTGACAGGCAACAAGTACAGCGATACAGTTGAGGGGAACTTGGCTGGAATACCACGATGCTAGGGCGAAAAGCACGAAGTTTATCTTAACAAGCTCACCGAAATACTTCATGAATTAATAGGGAAGGGCACACAAGGTATCATAAGGCTTGGATTAGGCAAATTTATGGAGTTTACTATCACCCCAAAAGTGGCCAAAACGACGTCCTTGTACAGAACAGGTTTTGTGATAAAGTTAATGGTCACGAGTTAGAGCCGAACTGGCAGTTTTCTGACGTGATGACTAATAAACTCGGAGTCACCACCAGGATTCAGTATAACATCGGTTTGATGGACGATATTCTGGTTTGCTAACGTCCATAACGGTTGCGCCACCCAAAATGAAAATTTTGTGACAGCTGATTAATGAGAGGCATCGAGTCGGCGTGATACGGGTTTTCACCTCTCCGTATGCGTCGCCCATGTTTCAGGCACCGAAGGGTCAAGACGGTAGTCAGCGATCGGTAGTTGATTACACAATTCCTAACCAAAAAGCAGTCTTAAAATCTGTACCACTCCCGGACTTCTGTAACTGTTCTACTTCCTTTGCAGGGGGCACAGTGTACTACCGTCCTCAATTTGAACAAGGCGTAACAGAAGATTTCTCTCATTGGGGACTGTAAACGTGCTACAGGATTTTACACCGTTTGGAAGCTGTACCAGTTCGGTAGTGTTCCTTTCAGTTTATACACCGAAGCGGCAGTACTATCCTTTCTCTTAGACTCTGTTTTGTGTGACGCGGGATTCAAATCAGTGTGCAGCAAAGTCCTTATTAGCCTGCAGGAAGTGGGTTTGACCGTTAAACAATCCATGGTAAATCTGGAACTAAGGGAGCTTCCCTTTTTAGGACCTTGGTCACAGATAGTGTTGTTAAAATAGATCAGAGAAAAAGACAAGATCTTTAGAGAAGAAGGAAATACCTCTCCTTATCCGTATCTCACATTTTTTTATAAACTTTGTTTCGAATTTTGTCCAACTTGCAGCCACAGTAAATGGCTTGAGGAAGAAAGGGTTGAGTCTCCAGATGGGGAAAACGCAGCACGCGGTCTTTAAGACAATTACAGTATCTCTGAGTATTCTGCATGTTTTGGATGTTACGGGTTTTGAACGATCCTTCATTGTCCAAACGTGTGCTTCTAATTCTAGCGTCGTTGATGTCGTTCCACAAAAAAACGATGGAGTGCGATCGTTTAGCTTATGGTTCCAGAGCCATGTCCCACACGTAACTGAAGTACTCCGTGTGAGTGGGAGGTCTTCTTGGTTTTGGCCTTCCAAAAGTTTAAGTTCCACTTGGAACTTTGCCATTTGTTCTCGGAACAGACCGTCAGTCTTTGATTTAGGTGCTTTCGAGATCCAGGAAGATATAACAAATCGCGAGGTGAGTTCGAGGTGGGCTGTGTATGTTTACACCTTTGGCGTTTCCTTGTCAGGCACATCCAGGGAGCAAATAATCTGGTAACAGATTCATTTAGCCGTATGTTCCAGGAGCATGCAACGGAATAACAGCTGTAACATGATTCACTGGACTCCAAATGGGTTTCAATCGTGTTTTCTGAGGTACATGAGCCCTTTGGGAAGTTGCTGGACAAATTAGAGGCAGGAACCATAGAATCAGGGGATGAGACAAAATTCTGATACTGGGAAAGGTGTCAGGAAATGAACTGAGAAAAGAAGTATATGTTTTAAGTCTAAGAGCGTTTACCGTGATTTATTTTCAAAGAATATTCTTAAGAATTTACTTTATTTACTAGCGATTCATCAAGAACATTTGCACCCGCATCTCGTGTTCGTGCGGTAGCGTTCTCGCTTCCCACGCCACGGGTTCCCGCGTTTGTATTCCCGGCTGGGTCAGGGATTTTCTCTGCCCCGTGATGGCTGGGTGATTTGTGCTCTCCTTAGGTTAGTTAGGTTTAAGTAGTTCGATTTTAACTTGTAAGGTGAAAGGATGGCGACTTTATATACTAAAATTATCATTTAAATAAGAGCCCATGATATGCAATCTTATATAAGATTCTACAAGGTTGGCCAGACCATAGTTAAGATGCTCTAAAGTACACAGATACCGCCTCTTAAGATCATAGGCAATAATATTAAAGTTTCCAAAGATCGAAACGTATTTCAGATATTAGACCGTTACACTCCAACCAATAAATTCGTTAACACACCAAATCCGACAAACATGGCAGAGGCAGTTGCTAACGTACGGTAGATTGATAGGGAGATTACCGAACAACCCGAACCGCAGGTTGCGCTAACCCGCCCCTACTCCACAAGCGAAAAACGGAGCACACAATTTATTAACAACCACTTTCCCGCAAAAGGAGAAGAATGGTGGGACGACCCCAAAGCAAAACGGATGGTGACCTCACATAGAAACAAGTTGGATTTAACAAGAGTAAATCAAACAACATGTCACCAACCACTTAACTTTTAATAAACGGCGATTTCTCGAGAAGACCTGGCGCAGCACCCCCAAATCGCTCTCCCGAACCGTCCGCTGCCAGCCGCTTCAACGGACACAGAAAGGCTCGCCGATCTCCCATCTCACGGCGTCGCAGCTCACACCGACGAGACTCACGTCGTGGGTTGACTCCTGTTGCTTTGGTGTCGACCGCGAAGACACTGCACCGCGCTATACGCAGCAGCCCACTGGGCTCAAGTGGCGACCTCACATGCGCCGACGCTCCAGACCGACATGTCGTCTTGTGTCTCAGTGTGCGACCGACCAACCAATCAACCGCCAATGACCATTGCCTGAGCAAACTCGAGCAGAATGGAGGCCTAACGAGCAGACTCAGATGCAGCAAAGAAGCCCACTCGCTGAGTTCTCTTACTGCCTAACAAACCAGGACGAGAGACACAGTAGCAAGCTGGAGACGAGAGACTGACCCAGACTGACCGAATGGCGAGCTCATAGCGCCCCTTAAATTCACGTGAAGAGGCAGGCAACCTTTCCCCTTTCCCACCAGAGGGAGACACCAAAGCTGCGATTGCCACAGCGGCGCCACCGCCACCACAAACGGAGGGCGACTGTTTCACGCTACGCGCTGCAGCGCGCTCTATAAAACAGCAATTTTTACCCCGGCTCAGAGCGACAGATCCTTTAAGATCTGTTTACCAGAGTAACTAGTGTTGGCCATTGTTAAGTATTTTGAGAACCCCCTTATTGCCGGTCATTTGGAAGTGAATAAAACGGTTATGAAAGCTAAACATTATCTTTCTGGTCCACAACGAATAAAGATGTACGTAAATTAGTGGGTAAGTGTGAAGATTGCAAATGCGACAAGCCCAAAAACAGTTCTACAGAAGTCTTACTTCAGTCCACGCGAGGAAGTGATCCAATGGACAAAATGTTCATTGATTATGTCGCATCAGTCCCACGGCAAAGGAATGGGAACCGTTATAGTATTGTAGTGGTGGACTCCATGTTTATTTTTTGGGTCATCAGGTTTTTCAATAGTTTGATGCAGCTCGCCACAAATTCCACTCGTGTGCTAACCTCTTCATCTCAGAGTAGTATATCCAGCCAAAGTCTTCCGTTATTTGCTGGATGTATTATAATCTCTGTCTTCCCCTACCGCTCCGTCTAGTACTATGGAAGCATTTCTTTGATATCTTAACAGATGCCCTATCATCCCTTCTCTTCCCCTTGCCAATGTTTTCCACGTATTTTGTTCCTCACCTATTCTGCGTAGAACCTTCTCATTCCTTACCTGAGCAATTCATATAATTTTCAACATTCGTCTGTAGCAATACATCTCAGATGCTTCGATTCTATTCTGCTGTGATTTTCCGTAGTCCATGTATCAATGCCATACAATTCTGTGCTCCATACGTACAGTTTCAGAAATTTCTACATCAAATTAAGGCGTATGTTTGACACTAGTAGACTTCTCTTGGCCAGGAATGCCATTTTTTCCATTGCTAGTCTGTTTTTGACGTCCTTGCTCCGTTCATCATTGGTTATTTTTCTGCCTAGATAGCAGAATTTCTTAGCTTCATCTACTTCGTGAGCATCAACGTTGATGTTCTGTTTCTTGCTGTTATCATTTCTGCTACCTCTCATCGCTTTCGTCTTTCTTGGATATACTCTCTGTTCAGATCCTGTACTCAATAGATAGTTCATACCGTTTAGCATATCATGCAATCCTTCTTTACATTCAATCAGGATAGCAATGTCATAAACGGATAGTATCACAGAATTTTAACTCCACTCCTGAAGATTTCCTTTATTTCCATCATTGCTTCTTCGATGTACAGATTGAACAGTAGGGCGGAAAGTCTACGTCCCTACCTTACACCCTTTTTATTCCGGCCGCTTCGCTCTTAGTCATCCACTCTTATTATCCTCTCTGGGCTTTTGTACGTATAAAATATTACCCGTCTCTCTCTATAGCTTACCCCTATTTTTCTTTAGTCTTGCTTCTATTATCAACAGTAGTCTGAGAATTGCCTCACTGGTGGTTTTACCTTTTCTAAAGCTAAACTGATCGTCATCTAATACATCCCACAATTTTCTTTTCATTTCTTCTGTATATATAAGTCTAGTCACCAACTCGGGTGCGTGACCTGTAAAGCAGACTGTGCGATAATTCTGGTTCCTCTCTGCTCTTGCACTCTTCGGAGTTGTGTGAGTCATATTTTTCCGAAAATCAGGTCGTATGTCACCAGACTCTACTAAACACCCATGACTTACAGATACCCTTCAAAATCATGTCTGAGTTGCGGAGGCTCGGATAGATCTCTCAATCGCGATAGTCATGCGGAATCTTCGACTGTTTTCTGTGCCAGTCCTCTTGACAAGCATTTGGTGTGGCAACTGCAGATTGTTAGCGAAAGCGGAAACAGCGGCTGAAGGCTCGCGCGCGGCCTACCGCCTTTCAGTCCTGACATATTGAACTTCATCAATCCGAGAGTGGTATTTTGGTCAGAGCATCGTTCTTGTATAGATCAGGTCTACATCCGTAGATAGAGATTAATATGTTTTAACTGAACGCACTCACTTTCCATTTTAATTTGAGAAACTTGCAGCTTGATATCTTTGCCCGTGACGATATTGTGTAGCAAGGGGCTGAGAGGGTTGAGCATCTGGATGTTCTAGCGTGGACCCACAAAGCGAGAGACCAACTTAGAAAATTTGGCTACTTCACCCTAGCCTTGGCCACAAAATTGGAAATAAAATCATGAACACCAACCCTCACCCTGCATACATGTTGACCCTTATTATAGCACTGTGCCTACCTCCAATGTGTGAGCCCAGTATTCTTTCTCCTTGTTTTCCATTGCTGCTGTATGACCTCAGAAGTGACTTTGCCCGTTGAAAGATCGTTCAAATAGCGTAAAGTAGACAGTGGAGAATTCAGAGGGTATCTCCACGTCAAGCAGAGGGGTGTTGCCGTATGAATCTCGTGAAGACCCGTATCAAAGGCTGAGTTGAACCTTGGAATAGAAAAAGTCCACTAGTGCTAAGATTATGTGTCATACATGATCAGTGCAGTTTTTAAATTACTGTTCATTGTTTCGACAATAGAACGCCGAGGGCAGTACGGTAGGGTGATGAACCGAAACGCTTAAATTGACTGGACTGAAAGGCTCAGTACTGTCACCAGCCACTGTCTGAAGGAGGGCAAAAAGTGGAGAATAGTCTAGACAACTGGCGTATGGTGAAGGCCGTACTCATTCGACTACATGGAACCAACTTTATACACCAGGTAATAGTGTCCCTGTAGTCTAGGTGTAGCGCGCTTGTGTAGTAATCGAAACGTTCTCGGCTCCCTGTGTGAAACCCGCAACGGGTTAAATTTTGATTAATAATAAATATTGGCGGATGAAGACTTTCGGGGTAAGAAGTACCCATCATTATGCCAACGGCCTTTTTGAAGAGGACGGAGGAGCGAACAGAAGTTTATAACCCCACTTGTCCTCGGGGTGGGAAACACCCCTAAGGGAGGAAGAATCAGCAGTGGCCAATGGCATGTGGATGCGAAAGGCAATGTAAACCATTGCATCAGATCACGTAACGCTTATCCAGAGGACATTTGGCCTGTAACTGAACAAGTGTCTTGATGATCTCTTAGTTGGAAAAAGTTTCGGGAACAGTCCCCCCTCTCCGATCTCCAGGAGGGGGCTGCCAGCACAAGGTGACCATGAGAAAAAGATTGAATACTCAGATAAGGGATAAAGTTTTCGAGTCATGGCGTGGAATGTCAGAAGCTTGTTCATAGTAGGGATGGTAGAAAGTTTAAAAAGAGAAATGGAAAGGCTTAATCTACACACAGTTAGGGTCATTGTTGTGTTCTGGAAAGAAGTCATGCATTTGTGGTCATATGAGTGTAGGGTAGTATCAAGAACAGCAAAAAATGGTTCAAAGGGAGAAGGATTCGGTATAAATAGGAAGGTAGGGGAGATAGACTGTTACTGTGATATAGTACTTCCTATCACCATCGACAGCAAACCAACACCGACAACGATAGTTCGGATATACATGCCAACGTCGCATACTGAAGATGAAGAGATAGAGAAAGTGTATGATGATATTCAAAGTGTAATACAGTACATAAATGGAGATGAAAATCTAATAGTCATGCGGGACTGCAATGCAGTTGTAGGGGAAGGAGTAGAAGGAAAGGGTATAGGTGAATATGAGCCTTGGTCAAGGATGAGAAAGGAGAAAGGTTATTAGAGTGCTGTAACAAATTTCGGCTAGTAGTTATCTAATACTCTGTTCAATAATCACAAGAGAAAGAGGTACATATGGAAAAAGGGCGGGTGGAACCGGAAGATTTAAATTAGATTACTTCATGGTTTGACAGAGATTCCGAAATGGATTGTAAGCCATACCCAGGATCAGATATAGACTGTGATCACAATGTAGCAGATACGAAGAGTAGGCTCAAGTTCAAGAGATTAGTCACGAAGAAACAACATGCAATGAAATTTGATACGGAAGTACTAAGAAATGACGAGATACGCTTGAAGTTCTCTAAGGCTATAGATTCAGAAATAAATAATTACACAGTTGGCAGTACACTTGTACACTTGAAGAGGAATCGACATCTCTAAAACTGGAAACAAATAGGTACAAACACGGTAATTGAGAACAAATGATGGCTAAGAAGGAAATACTTTAGCTGATCGATGAAAGAAGAAACTATAAAAGTGTTTAGGGAGATAAGGTATACAAAGATACAAATGGCTGAGGAATTAAATAAATATGAAGTGCAGAGAACCTAAGACAAAACTGCTGCATGAAAAACGTGAAGAATTCGGAAAATAAATGACTGTCACAAGGACTGACCCAGCATACAGGATAGTCAAAACAACCTTCGCTGACATTAAAAGCAATGGTGGTAACATTAAGTGTGCACCGAGAACTCCACTGTTAAATGCAGAGGAGAGAGCAGTTGGGTGGAAGGAGTACATTGAAGGCCCTTACCGACTCGGAAGATTTGCCTGACGTAATAGAAGACGAAAGAGGAGTCGATTTAGAAGAGATAGGGGAAGCAGAACTAGAATCAGAAGGGCTCAGGAAAACTTAAGATCGAATAAGGCAGGAAGGATAGATAACTTTCTATTAGAATTTCTATGATCATTGGGGGAAGTGGCAACGAAAATACTGTTCACGTTGTGTTTAGTAGAGTCTGTCGACATACGACCTGACTTCGGAAAAATATGATCCATACAACTACGAAGACTGCAAGAGCTGAGAGGTGCCAGAATTATCGCACATTCAGCTTTACAGCTCACGCATCCAAATTGGTGACAAGAATAATATACAGAAGAAACGAAAAGATAATTTGGGGATGTTTCAGATGATTACCAGTTTAGCGTTAGAAAAGGTAAAAGCACCAGAGAGGCAATTCTGAGACTACAGTTGATAATGGAAGCAAGACTAAAGAAAAACCAAGACATGTTCATAGGATTTGTTGAGTTGGAGAAAGCTTTCGACAATGTAATATGGTGCAGGTTTTTCGAAATTCTGAGAACAATAGGGATGAGCTATGGAGAGGGACGGGTAATATTTCATATGTACAAAAGCCCAGAGGGAATAATAAGAGGGTAGCAAAAAACAAAGCGGTCGGAATAGAAAGGTGTAAGGCAGGGATGTAGAGTTTCCGCCCTACTGTTCAATCTGTACATCCATGAACAAGATCGGTGCTCCTGATGATGGTGTCCATTATAATGAGGTATCTGTTAACATGAAGGGTGGGGAGTCGGTAACTGGATATACATGAAAGAAAAACCTTTAATGTTTAAATGAAATGGTTGATGGATCTGTATATTTACGATAGTTGAATAAATATTAAATAACTTGGCCATATTTATCTGTTGCACAATGGATAGCAGTAGGACGTAAAAATGGAAGTTTTGCGAGAGAATACGTGCTCTGGAAAAAAATCACACTTATCGAAGACACAACAGAACAAGCTAATAAACTAAACGATTAACAAATGTGTGATTAAATGATGACTAACTGAAATCCTCAGCTGCTGATAGGTGTTGTTCATAAACCTCGATGTGGACAGCTGAAAATGTGTGCCCCTACCGGGAGTCGAACCCGGGATGACCTTTGATCTCGATGCAGGGGCTGATGGATATTTCACAGCTGCGTAACTATGTGATTAAATGAGTAATATTCCCACTATATTTTTGTTTCTGTATGAAATTTAGCCTTCCTTTACCTCCCACTCTATAAGAAATAAAGAACTGAACCGTAACTGGTTTGAATACAGTCTCTCTTTACACTAAATTTGCAACTGTAGTAAAAAAGCACGCTCCTAATCAAAATTTCCACGCACCTCGCGTCTTGTGTCAACACTGGCGCAGATTTCTCGAAAGCACAACAGAAAACGGCAAGCAGGCAGCAGCTAATCTAGATTTCTGTTTCAAAATGAAATTTCCAAACATTATTCAAACTGTTACTTATAGCATGGTGGAATGTGGATAATGATTTACAAAGTGTACAATAATGAGACAGAATTTATATAAAAATATAACAACTTAATCAATTGAAATCTTGATGTATGAGTCAAACTTATTGTGTTACAAAAAAACCATTATCAAAAATTTTTATTTCTTTCACTTTTCAATGAATACATCATATTCATTATAGCTGTCCTCGTGTTGCAGCTAAGCGGCCCAATCTCTGTACCTTACCGAGCTCCCCAGCAACCACCTTCCACTTCATTCCGTCATACTGTAACCCCATCTATTCTCATATATCTAATTACAGTAGTGAATATCCAGAAAATATTCCTAGGGATTTAGATTAATTCTTTCCACAGACACTTTTAGTACTCATAAGAGCGCTTTTTACCTCGTAACGTTTATTATTTACACAGTTTCGCATCCCTCTACTTCTAGAGCTTCATCGAGATACTTGACATTCCAGAATACGATGTATGTAACAGATTTGATTCCTCATAAATGGTGCTACATCAGTTTTCTTGGACCTGACACCTAGATCTTGTGTTTTGCACCAGATTTCCAAAGTGTGTTGTAAAATATCTGCTGTTGCGACTTTGAAAACTTTGCCGCGGAATTTGTAAATTTTCGCAATTTTATTCGTACCGCGTCCAGGTGGTAGAGGCCAGCCCAGCCGATGCGGCAATTAAGTAAGGCACTGGACAGTATTGTTGACATTACGACAAAACAGTGCAGGCAGAGGGGCATTTGCGACACCGATCAACGGCCTAGCGCATGAAACGAAGTATGACCAAGAGTGAAGTAATAATTTATTACATTTTATTACTCGAGAAAGTATGTGATACCAAAAAACCTCACACTTTACATATTTAACTGGGTCTACCAACCATTTTTCACTAGAGAACGAGCTATGAACAGCTAACGGGAAAAGTAATATGAAAAAACTACTCGTCATCCTCCTACAGGTGTACATCGGAAGCATAGCTGTAAGCGTACAAATAATCGAACTGCACAGAGTTACAAAGGATGCAGATCTGATCTGTGCAAGGACGTTGTTACGACCAAATTACCCACCCTGGTACTGATCAGGTCTCCACCCTCCGAGATAAAGTTTAACATGTCAGGGTCGATCGGAGGTAGGCCATCCTTAGGGAGTTTGGACTTTGTATTACAGTAGGCTCACAGGCGATGGGACACAGCATCTCTGAGGTAACGATGAAATGGAGAATTTCCCTTACGACCATTTCACGAGTGTACCGTGAATATCAGGATTCCGGTAAAATATTAATGTAAAGCTTTACGCCTCGCCCTGTCCGTCAACAGTTGGAGTGATGTGGGACCCCTGGTAAGTCTAGATACAAGTCTGACAAATGACACGTACGTAAGCATCCTGTCTGATAACATGCATCCCTCCATGTCCATTGTAAATCCCGACAAACTTGGGCAATTCCAGCAGGACAATGTGACACCCCACACGTCAGGAATTGCTACAGAGTAGCTACAGGAATCCTCTTCTGAGTTTAAACACATACGCTGACAAATGACACGTACGTAAGCATCCTGTCTGATAACATGCATCCCTCCATGTCCATTGTAAATCCCGACAAACTTGGGCAATTCCAGCAGGACAATGTGACACCCCACACGTCAGGAATTGCTACAGAGTAGCTACAGGAATCCTCTTCTGAGTTTAAACACATACGCCGGCAACAACCACCCCAGACACGAACATTTTTTAGCATACCTTGGACGCCTTGCAACGTGCTGTTCAGAAGAGATCTCCATCCCCTCTTACTGTTATTGATTTTTGTGAAGCCTTTCAAGATTCATGGTGTCAGCTCCCTCCAGCGCTACTTCAGACATTAGTCGAGTTTATGTCGCGTCATGTTGCGGCAGTTCAGAGTGCTCCCAAGGGGCCTGCAAGATATTAAGCAGGTGTACCAGTTTCTTTTGCTCTTTAGTGTATAGGAAAGAAAAACCTCGCGCGATTCCAGAATCGCTAGTTCACACCGGCCGCCAGTTAACTATGTATTCCAGTCATCTATTTCCAGGGATGTCGGCTGAACAGGACGTGACACGTTGTCAAAACAAAATTCCAAAGTATTCTTCCTGAGATTTGTAGCTAGGCTTAATACAGGGACGAAATTTCGGTTAAACACCCAAGATTCCGGAATTGCAGAGCAGCAAAGAAAACAGCGTCCACTCGCTATCGCAGCTGAAAGTGAACTACCACTATACCACGAGCTGCGGACAACCTCTTTGCTAACTGATATGTGCTGTATGGGACTGGCTCTTAAGCCACACTAGCAGATTACTTTTACTCTCACAGAGTTAGATATGAAATTTGTCTTGTACACTCACATTCACGCTTTTCATTCATCAGGTTAGATGAGGAAAGGATGTATATACCTACGTACTGCACATAGATGTATTGAATATGCGTAATCGTGCTCGGACAGTTACCAAACGTTAGAATAATGTGAAGTGAAATAAAGATAATATACCTTGTAGTCACTAAAGACGCACTCAGCTGCTCAGTCTTTTTTATTTTGTTTACAGTTTGCGCCCACGTTTCAGGTGCCAGATGTTCGCACATTAAGTTAAATGTTAAGTAAAATGACGAAGAGGCTCATGTAGAGGCCCTACAATTTGATATGTTTAATGCATGTAGATAAAAACAGTATTGGTCTTAGCCCACTGCTAAACCCACGGAAACAATTCATTGTGCTGTTTCACCCCCTGTGGTTCTAGTAAATCAAACAAGTACCATTAAGAAGTGATACAAGACTCTTCACTAGATCCTTATTACAGGTGATTTGCTCAGGCTCTATCGAGTCGAATGTTGTGTGACTTTTGCCCGCTAAAGCTTATATGTGGTGCAGTTTCATCCTCCTCACCACTTAGTCAACTCTTAGAGAGCCTTTCCTTCCGTATCCATCGTGTGTTGATGTTTTATGAAGTTCCCCGTCCAGTCATGGGTTCTACCACGAGTTTGATCTGTTTCCTGTTCAAGTTCGACATTATAGAACTTCTCTTGAAATATGGATTCGGCAATATTGTTATGCCATATTTCTGATTTTGAGTCTTAGATCAATATTCTACGCACCCCCTTCTGATTCAACTATGTAGTTTTGATTGTACCATCGCCTTAGGTTATGACAGGTTCCGGTCCAATAAATCGACACATCGCGCCTGTCCTGGTCTTTCTATTAGCTTGTTCATTGCCATCAGCTCCTGAGTGACCAGGGAAACCAGTAATTTTCCCCTGTTCTTTCCCCTAGTCTCCGAAGGGCTTCATTGCTTTCTGCGATGATCTTTGATATCGTTCCAGGGGCTGAAAGGTATTTCACATATGGTTAGCAGTCTGAATACATGAGTAACATTCCCACTGTATTTCCGTTTCTGCGTGAACTTAGCCCTACTTTAAATTCCACTCTTAAAAAAAGTGCTTGTTACCAAGACTATTCCTTTACAAACTGTTATCCACCTTGTGCTCGTATGCTAACTTTTAACAAAGTATAACCTAATTTGATCTGAAATGTAACTGCGCTGAATACAACCTCTCTTTATATTAAATGTGCAACTGAAGTAAATCAGTGACATGCCTGTAATCAAAATTTCCACTTACCTCACGTCTTGTGACAACACTTTTGCAGATTTCTCCAAAGTACAACAGCCAACGGCAAGCAGACAGCAGCTGAGGTAGATTCCTGTTTCAAAATGAAATTATCAAATGATATTCAAACTGTTGCCTACCTCTTGGTGCAATGTGAACAACGTACAAAAGAGTACAAAATATACAGAGAATTCTTATAAAAATTAAATAACTTAATCAGTTGAAATTTTAATTCATGATCAGGGAAGTGGGGTGGTCTTTCTCTAAGCTCTGGGCAAATGCACGACTTTAACTATCTGGCAATAATCATTTAGGTGCGCAGTGCTGCACTCGTATCTCAGACTCCTTCACTTTTAAAACAAAAAAAAATCGTATCCAAAACTTATATTCCTTTAAATTTTCATCATATACATCATACTCATCTTTGTTGTCCTTTACATTGCATCTTTCTTCATCTAATATATACAATCACAAGTCAACACAGTGATGTACTGTTTCTACGGGGTCAATCAATAAACTATTTTCCCAACCAATTTCAATAACAAGTGACAAGCAGTTATCTTTATAGGTAATGATAAGGGAAAGGATTAATTCACCCCAACGCTTCTCTTTAGATTTTGCATTTATTGTCACACCCTTCAGTGTAAACAACAGAACAAGCAAAGTAACAATGAGAGAATATTTGAACTCGTAATATTTGCTATATAACTTAAGAACTATTTAATAAGCAATTAGGAATCTAAGATTATTCCTATCTAACAAACATGTTTTTAAGACCATAAACGATAAAGATCAACGGTTAAGAAAGTAAACTTGAGCAAAGATCACTTTTTCAGTCTCTAAATGAAGTCAGTATGTGACATAGGCGATAATAGGACTTACATTAAATGTTAAACCAATAAGAATAATCACCCATTAAGAATTATAAACACAAATTAAAGAAGATCCATTTAAAGCAATTAACATCAATTGCAAATAACTAAGTCACGTCTCATCAAATGTATGAAAATCAAATCTTTCAGTTCTATAACACTGTTGGATTGTGGAACACGCCGGATTACCGACACAGAAGGCTAAAGTCTACCAACAACAATTTCTCCAAAGCTAGAACCATCTTAATAGTGTAAAATACTTAGGTTATCCAGAAATACTATAATTCGCTTTTCTTGGGCAAAACGGTGGAGTAGATAAATAACCTCTTATTTCATGCTCCTAGAACATTGAGCGGCAATAGACACTCGGGCATCTCTTATCCAGCGTGGCTCGGGAAAGAGGATGGCTCCACCAGTAGGAGGAAACATTTACCCGAACTGGAAAGGGAACTCGTCTAACACGAGCCAATAGGTTGGACGAAGACAAGATGGCGAATTTTAATCATTAATCAAAGTTTGCTGGCCAGAGGACGAAAATTACGGAGGCAAAGGTATCTTTATTTGTGCTCACAAGAACTAGTAACTTCTGCAAACGAGATTCCAGCAGAACTACCGCCGTAGTATCAATACGGGACTTCGGAGCTAAGGAGAGCAAGTCAACAACGGTCTCCACCAAATAGGGGTAACATTTCAGACAGATCGAGCAACCTACATCAGTCGTGGCTAGGCGCATTACCAAATAGAAACTCTGGCACTACCATAAATGTAATTACATAGAGCACTTAAATGCCACGGGGAATAAACTCCTTAACACAAGAATATACACACAATAACAAAGACTAAAGTTAAATATACCTACGTACTAAAACAGAACAAATATTGGCGAACATTAACATAATCTCGCAATTCAGACATCCATAAAATTAATTGGCTACAATCCTGTCAGTCTCTCCGCCAGACAATACACGGTTATTTAATATCTTACAACGTGCTTATCCAAACAGTGACCTACGACGTCCATGGTAAAATAACAGCTTGCAGAAGGTCCACAGCCAAAAAAATTCCTTTTTTTTTCTTTTCTACGCGCGCTTTAAGTCAGCATGGCGTTCAAATACACGATCATGCACGGGGCAGTAACACTCACGCAACGCAATTTCCGATCACAAACTCAAAGCAGAGAAACGTTCCACGCAGTTATTAATAGCTCCTACAACACGGGAGTTTGGCCCCGCCAGACGACGACCGTTGCACTAACTAGATGAAAAATCTTACTTTCAGTGACGACACAAATTTCTGGAGGTTATTAGCAGTCGCAGACGGACTTCATAGCGTCCCCAGCCCATGAACGGAAACCAAACGTTGTCCACAGATTTACAGCCTCTTGTGTCCTCACAGCCTGGGTTTTACGGCTCATCCAGACTTAGCGTAGAGGGACCTACAGAGACCGAGCGTCCGGCTGCAGAACGGTCGTCCAAGGTTGAACACTCATCTCAACTGCCTCCTTCGCCCTCGGCACGGCACACCTCGGCTCCTCCCAGAGGGCGCGCTAGCAGCGCCGTCGCGGAGGCTCCGCAACGTCCTCTACGAGAAACTCCAAACAGGAGTAAACCAAGGGAAAAACAGGAACCGTACCGAAAGACACGGTTCACACAGCACTACGAAATACGTCCCTCACCTACCCTACTTCAAATAACGTAGCAGAGCGCGCAGAGCCAAATACTTTGCCACGACATGACCAAACATTGTTTAAATTGCTCTCTCTCTAAAGTGCGTATACAAAAATGAAAACGACATGACCACCTTACAAAAATAGGTGCTACGATCTTTGTAGCACCAACGGAAATGTTCCTCCTTGTAAACCCAGAAAACGGGGAATTTCGCCTGTGGCTATCTTCCCTCGAGATACTAGTCTCTCTGTTCTACGCTGTGCCCCGTAAATTCTGTCCCCAGAAGGTTTATCTGCTTTCGACCTTCTACCAGACCAGGTTATGTCTCCTGCAAGGTATTGTGGTTCATTCTTCGACTGCTCCCTTCTTGCAGTTGTTAGAGCGAAACGTTTATGAAATAGCAAAATGTTAATGTATGGTAAGTGGGCATTTCAGAGACAATTCCTATATTTATCACACTCGTTATACTGATGTGAAGTTCTCCTTATGCTAAAGGAGTCAAGCAATTTCTAGTTTTTTTAACTGTATGTCCCTGCCGCTGCCTCCATTGCAATCAAATGATGAAAAGGTGGCATGTCCAGCATTCCTCCTTTTACAGATAACCAGTCCAATGTCTGTACATTACTAAGCTCTCTAACAACCACCCTCTACTTTATTCCTCCATACTGTAGCTCCATCAGTTGTTGACTTAGAAGCCATTTTAGTGCTGCAAAGAGTGCTTTTTGCCCACATATGTTGATTCTTTTACGTGAGGGACCCATGATAGTTTCTCATCCCTCTACTCGTAGAGTTTCATCATTAACCTTGACATTCAAGTATACGATCTCTGTGATGAAATTTCTTCTTCATAAATGGTGGTACATCAGTTTTCTTGGGTCCGACACTTACATTCTCTTTTCTGCCCCATTTTTTTTCAAAATGTGTAGTACACTTTGTGCTGTTGCGTCCCTTAAATGATCAGCTTGGGAAATATGAACTGTTAGAATTTTATTCCTACCGCCTGCAGGCAGTAGAGGCCTGCCCAGTCTATGTGATAACTAAGTAAGCCACTCGACGGTATTGTTACCACTATAATAAAAAAGTCCAGGAAGAGGGGGGTTTACGCCACCAGTCAACGACCGGGTGCATGGAACAGTGTGACCAAGAGTGAAGTAATATTTTATTACTCAGGAACATATGTGCTACCAAGAAACTCATACTTCGCTAATTTAACTGGGTACAGCAACCCGTACTCAGTAGAGAGCGAGCTAGAAAAAGCTAACGGAACAAGTAATATATAGAAAACCTACTCATCACTCTCCGATAAGTCTACATCAGAAGCATAGCTATAAGGTTGTAAATAATCGAACTTCGTTGCTCAAACCATTGAGTAGTGCCGCCGTTCTGCCTCAGTTAGAACCAAACGGAATGATGTGCTTTTGAATTTCAGAGTAACCACAATACACGCTTCTTGATGAAGATCTGTTGACTAGCTGCCCAATGACTGACTCATACCCTCGTTCTTCACTTCTCGTGGGCAACTCAGCATCACGGTAGCTGCCACTCATGACTCAGGCCAACAGACGTCACCAACGGGGATGGGCGTCGACGTATTACACGATCGGCCGTCTTTTCAAGCACAAAGCGCGTCCGTGAAGACAGCTGGAATGCAGTATAAGGCTGCTTTCATAAAGATCCGTCAATACTGCAATCGTTCGAGTATACGACCCCGTAATAATCTGCCCTCTCCCTCACCATCACACCCATCATGAGGGGCAGAGGTGGTGGTGGTTACGGTTTAACGTCCCGTCGACAGCGAGGTCATTACAGACGGAGCGCAAGCTCGGGTTAGGGAAGGATGGGAAAGGAAATCGGCCGTGCCCTTTCAAAGGAACAATCCCGGCATTTGCCAGAAACGATTTAGGGAAATCACGGAAAACCTAAATCAGGATGGCTGGAGACGGAATTGAACAGTCGTCCTCCCGAATGCGTGTCCAGTGTGCTAACCACTGCGCCACCTCGCTCGGTCAGGAATAGGCCCAACTGTTACAGTTGGTGTCATGAATTAGTCGTTCCGCTTCACGACGCGGGTTGTCTGGGGAAATGTTCTTCCAGCATACAAACCGTAGAATTAGCCGAGAGAGGTGATTGTTCGGTAACACTTAAGCCCAAAGAACGTTTGTTGGAGTCGGGCAGTAAGACTGGGTAATTTAGTAAATTACATCCGAGCAGTGGTACTCGTCGTATCTCCATTTCACTAGCATTGGCTCATTACAATGGGGTGCGTTGAACCACACGTTGTTTATGTTTGATTCAGTATTTTTCTTAGTTAAGAGACCCACAACGTCGAGTACTGGATGGAATATGATAAGGTTACGTTTGCGAATTCATGTGAATCCCTGAACTTATCATTGTTTGTTTTGCAATTTTGCAGGGCACGAATTGCCATGCACTACGGGTGTAGCAGGCACATTTTTTACATGTACACGTGTTGATCATTTGGCTCTCCATATTGCAGACTATAGATGTGTGACGACACATGAGAAAAGGTAACTTATAAGGTTTTTCTTCACTAGTGAGTTACTTGTGTTTCTGGTACTGGAAGTGGTGAAATCAAGTGCTGGTATTACAACAGAATCTGTTCCTGCTATAACAGAGCAATGGCGGATGTTAACAGAAGAAACGTTTCACCAAAAGTACGAGCATGAGGATCTTCTTCGGAGATTTGTGGCTTTGGAAACCTTTGAGGCTCAGTCACAGCCTGTCAGGGGAATATAGGCATAGTTGGAGGTAGATTCTTCTCCTTTTGATCCAGCAGTAACCGCACTTATCAGTCCCTTTCCAAATTGAACAGGCGACTCCAAGAATTTTAGTCTGATGGTCACATAGGGTCTTCCACTAAATCCGAAAGACCAGAACCTAGTTAAATCTCACTCGTGTAATGAAGAGTTGGATGTTTCTCATTGTTTTGTATGCAGAAGCGTGGCTCACTCAGTAATGTTAATGGATAGTATAAGGGTTTCAGTTAGCGTAAATAATTTTGGAAGAGGAGGAGTTAATCTGTCCAGATGTATAATGACAATACTAAAGATAGAAACATCCATCAGTTGGGTTTGGAAAGGAGCCATAAGCAAAGATTAAGCAAGAAGCTGTGTCACTTGTGGGACAGTGATCGCACAAATATGGAAAGTGTATTACTGAAATTTATCAACATGTTTTGTAAAAATGGGGTGTAACCATCTACTCTAGTAACTCAGCACTGTATACAATTGGGATTTTACACCAATTTACAGCAAACAGTTAGTACAGCGAGACATTTACAGTCATTAATAGAGAAGTTCATGGAACAGAAACTACGATATGGGATCAAGAATGAAGTAGCAGTCAATGAAGTACACATGTCGTAATTATCCCTAAGAAATCATTGTATGGAACCAAGGAATACATGTTTTTTTCTGAGATAGTAGATGATTATCCAATCTCTAATTTTACGGAAAATTTGGATAAGTGTTAAGTGCCGTTATTTTACTGCATGTCACCCAAAAGTTGTCATCAGTTGGAAGTAGCACTTGAGCATAGGCCAAAGACAGCGTTTACCGCATCATGCGGACATTATCAATGGAAGCGAATGTCATTCGGTCTGGAAAACGCTCCTGCTACTTTTCAGGGGTTATTGGACGGAGTTTTAATAGGGTTAAAGCTTAAGGCCCATACATGGTCTATTTGAATGTCTTAATAGTGTATTCTTCGATTAAACCAGAACGTGTGAGACGATTGTCAGATGCTTTTGGTAGGTTAAGTCAGCACATCTGACAAGCAATGCTGACGTTTGTCGCTTTGAGCAACCGCTATCGTAAATTCATAAGGGATTTCTTGAATACAACTGAACATTTGAAGAAATTAGTTAGTATGTTAGATCTATGTTCCATGGATAATTCTGTACAACAAATAGTAATGATGTTTAATCAGTCATTTCATACACACATCACCTATTAATTTGGAAAGATGGCTACATGCTAATCATTATTAACTGTAAAATTTACAGATTTAGCTAGTAACTCCTGTCCACCAACTTTTACCCATTACATAGAAATTCTTTTACTGAACAGAAGTGTCAACAAGAAACTTATTCAGATTCTTTTCGAATTTTACTTTACTGTCTGTCGGAATGCTCAGAATGCTCAACTACATAAACAGATGACTGTAAGATGATCATGGGTGACCGCCACATATCATTCATACAGTAGGTTTTTGAACAATGAAGTGTTTCTTTTTTAAAGATGAATTTCCCCAGAACATTATCCCATTTGACGTCACTGAATGAAAATATGGGGTATATAGCATGTTACTGATTTGCCTCTCCCCGAGATTTTCAATGTTTCTAATTACAAAAGTGTCTGAACTACGTTGTTTTAGGAGTTCCAAAATGCACTTATTCCAGTGTAAATGCTCGTCAACATTGACACACGACAAAAGTTTCACCCTATTCTCTATTTCCTTACTACTTGTTACCTTAACCACTGATGTAATACCCATAGATATGCAGAACTGAATACATTGAGCCTTTCTAAAATTGAGTGTGAGATCATTCGCAGATAACCAATGCTACTTTTAAAAACATCGTTTATCATTTCTTCTGATTCTTACGTATGCTTGGACTGATTAAAATACTAGTGTTATGTGCAAAAGGAACTATTTCTGCTTGTTGCGTATCAGACCACAGATCGGTTACATATATAGGGTACAATAATAGACCTAATACTGGACCTTGGGGAATCATGTCCTTGGACTATACTGGTTGACATATTTAGTACAACCTTTTGTATTGATTTGATTACATATGACATTATCGATTGATTTTCTGTGTCTCCAGTCTCATAAACCTGCAATTTATCTGGGACTGTACTGTGATTCACACTGTCAAACGCCTCAGACAGGTCGCAGAAAATCCCAAATGGTGCTATTTATCATTTAATGCTTTTCAATTTTGGGGAGTTAACATGTAAATGGCGTTCTCAGTAGAGTAACTCCTCTGAAAGCCATACTGTGATTTGCTCAGGATATGATTATTGCTAAGGTGAGGTATTATTTAACAACAAATCACTTGATGTCAGCAGCGAAACAGGTCGGTACCTACTGACATCTCTCTTATCATATTTCTTAGAGAGGAGCTTACAAACGCGATATTTCAGCCTCTCTGGAAAAATGTCTTGAGTTAGTGTCGTATTGGATATTTCAGATAAGGCCAAACTTATTACAGGGAAAAAATCTTTATTACTCTATCGGGAACACCATCAAAACCAGATAAGATTTATGTTTTAGAGAATGTATAATTTTCTTTACTAAGTAAATCACAAAGAGTGTAATGTTTCAGTGGAGGCAGTAGTATCAGGTATCATTGGAACAATTGGAGGAAACATTGATTTCCGATCCAGTATTGCTATTCCAGATTTTGACAAAGAGTTCATCCTGTCTTATGATGCCTCTAATAAGGCAGTCGGCTGTATTTTGGGTCGGATGCTTTATGGACAGGGGCACCTAGTAGTTTATGAACCATGGCGGTTTAATAAGGCATAAAGTAACGGCTCAACAAATGAAAAGGAAATGTTAAAGGTCATATGTGATATTACACATTTCTGATGTTTTGTGAATGGTAGAAAATTTAAAGTTGTGACTGATCATGCGTCATTGAACTGATCGTTTAGTCTAAATGATCCCTTTTCTCGTTTGCCACGTTGGGCCCTCAAGCTAATACGTTTAATTACGAGGTTGTCGGACATAAGACACACAAATGATGTTACATTAAGTCGCAAAACAGCCGTGGTTAGTGTATTGGACACGAGGTTATTGGAACATCAGGGAGCACAGGCAGCCGATAACCATTATCAAGACTTAGTCACAGCCGCACGCTATAATACTTGAAGATTTGTTGTACAGCCTGCCGAAATAGGGCCCACGTATCGTGGTCCCGAGAGTTCTTCAAAAGGAACTGATACAACAGGCTCATGACCAGCTGTTATCAGTTGTTGATTACCGACGAGCAACAGACAGGCTTATTACGGAATGGTTTTGGTGGAGGAATAGGAAGCGTGTCAGAGAATGTCTACCATGCCCTGAGGGAGAGGATATTTTGCACTAGAGAATCCCTTCGCTGAGGCCAACAGAGGCGTCGAATCCATTTTAAATGCTTGAGCTCGACATTTACTATCCACAGTACACCTGTACGCATGTGCTTATGGCTATAGAACTCTGTTGCGGGATACAGTAATGATATCAATTCCAGATCAACAGGCCAGTACAGTGGCACTAGTATTATATTTGATATTGGAGATTTTAGTCCCCAATAACTTAATTGCCGACCAGAGAACGAGCTTAGTTTTGGAACCTACGGAGCAGATGTGTCATGTATTGCGTATTCGGAAGTTAAAAAAGAGTCCGTTCCACCCGCAAAATAAAAGTTGAATGGAGCACCACCGTAAGACCATTTTCAAAATGCAAAGCCTTAATGATGACTGGGATATCTATTTTCTATATATAGTTTGCACGTGCAACTCGAAGGTCCACATGGTAACAGTCATGTCTCTACCTGAGCCAGTATACGGGCCGAAAATTCCGTCCCACCTTGACGCTTTAAGTCCTAAATTAGGCGCCAACAGCGAAGCAGTGAAGAAGTTTGTGAGAAGAAATCGGGAGGTGTGGAAAAACGTACAAAAGGCGAACACGAATGCCATGGACCGCCGAATAGGCTAATGGGCAGACTACCACTGTACCGTGTACGGCAGTGGGTATTGGTCGCTAATCCCAGTACACCAGAAGGAAAGACGAAGAAAATCTTGACCAAATATCACAGACCATATCTGGTCGTGGGGATGAACACGCCGGTTAACGGAAAGGTACAGGTTCCTACCAAAATGAATGTCGTGCACATCAGGCTGGTGAAACTATTTAAGAGTATTTAGGATGCTGTGCCACAGTTACCTGCGTCCTTGGTGGGATAGTCTGGAGAAGGCAGAATGTAGGAACCTCGTCCGTTAGACAATTCGAGGCACTAGGATACCTAATACCTTGAGGTCACGTAATTAATAATGTTGTTGGATTATTTAGTTTGTGGTATGTTAGTGTAAAATTTATACTTGATATTTCTCTTATGTATACTTTTTGCATTGTCTTGTGTTCGTGTGGATTTAGTGTTTTCGTATCATTGTAAGATATATTTTTCTTTTATTACTATACTATTATTGTCAAGTTCTTGTTACTATTGTTTCTTCTTTCTGCTTGCCGTTAGTTCCTGTCTTTGGAAGGAGAGCGTTGATAGACTGTTTCTTTCCTCAGGTGACGATTTTGTGATGTCATCCTGAATGATGGAATGGTCCTGGGTTTGTCATACATTATCGGGAGTGGAGCAGAACGCTTGGTTGTCGGTTAACAACTGGTATGATTTGTGTTGTTCTCTAGGCAATCGAATGTCTTCCTTATGAGGCATCAGCGGATATTGAAATGAGGAATGAAATTGGTAGATTGAAAGATTTTCTTTCGGAATTGTTTAAAGAGATACAGGGAAGTGACGGTTATTTTGGGACTTACAAGTGAGCTGTGTTAGTCACAGTTTATCTACGGCAAATTGTGAGCATAGTTATCACAGCTGGTAGATATTGTATCACTGACTATAGTTAAGAGGAAAAGAGGTTGGTTAATTGGGGGAGATCATTAATAAAAATATTGTTTTTCACACTAGAAGAGGTGGATGTTCCGAAATTGAATTATTCATATGGTCATATTCAAAAAGCGGCTGATTCCTATGACGAGTGCCGTGGAATGGAACTCAACTGGGGGCGGATTTCCCTCTTCCGTTTACACTCACTGGTATGACTGTCATGACACTGACGCGGAATTACTGTATTGGCAGGAAGGGCCATTAAGGGCATTACTCTTCGGGAATTTAGCTCACCTTAACGCCACCCTCAACCCTGAACTTACGCGTTCGTTAGACAAATTTACGGAATGACAGGAGCTGAAAATTTTAATGGAGGTGATATACAAAATCGTAAGCACG
This sequence comes from Schistocerca gregaria, assembly GCF_023897955.1. Classification (NCBI taxonomy): domain Eukaryota; kingdom Metazoa; phylum Arthropoda; class Insecta; order Orthoptera; family Acrididae; genus Schistocerca; species Schistocerca gregaria. The sequence continues at coordinate 413,101,631 of NC_064925.1, read as the reverse complement.
AGGTTATATCGATAATTATTTCATCTACCAGTTGTGCCTGCTTCTACTAGGTATTTGTCTATTTTATTTCTGTAATAAATGCAGAAGGGGACAGAGTTTACAGACAACCGGCACACCAGTTTCCAGCCAAATGGTTAACCGTCATAGGCCATGGAACAACTGACGGGAGTAGAATCTCTATACTAGGTAGCATAAACATTAGATTGAGGACTGTATTGTAGTTAGGTCTTGGACACCGCTCTTTGAGAGTAAGTTTATAAAGGAGAAACTCATATGGGACATCTCACGGCTGCAGCTGGGTGTTGCCATCAGCAGAGCACAGAATTCTTTTGGTTAAGAGTAATTTTAATTAAAGATTCGTCTTGGAAGATTCGGGAGATCTTTCGAAAGAACGGAGGCGTGCAGCAGGCGGAAAAAAAGTTCGGTGTCCCAACCTAGGGACTCTAACTGTGATACGGAATCCACAGTCAACGTCTGTCTTCAGGATTTCTGGAAACCGGGGTGATGCAAACTTTTTTGATGTGTGCATTAGCGTATGAACTGCAAGCCTAATTGGCTAGAGACAACAAGGAAAGTGCCACACATACAGACGACGAGTTGCACCATAGCAGAACATCCATCAACGGCAACCTACGTTCATGTCAATTCATGTACAACATCTGGTTTACTGTTGTACTTAGATAAAAGACGACAGGAAAATTCGAGATAAATGAGTGATAGCAAATAAATAAAAGTCATGTTTGTACTGCATGGAGATGAGCAGATGGTACTCAGCACTGGTACAGAGCCTACTCCTTCCTAATACCACCAACATGGCAGCAGTGGTTAAAGTACGCAACCGACAGACGGTGGTGACCACGGCGCCATATGCTCTCACTTCATTCCACTACATAATGTTTCACTTTCCAAACCTTCAATCGTGTGTGTGTGTATATGGTCTTTACTATAGGGGTAATTCGCATTCGGGACCCAGCATGTACTACTGCATACGAATTTTGAAACTGTTTTGAACCGAACTACACAGGCTACTTGAATTTGTTCTTAGTATTTTCTCCATCGTCCTGAAACAGTCATCATTCGGAACTACAGTGCCACTTCAAACCATTACAGCCTTTTCTTAGTCTCTTTTGAGGCCCGAATGATTCGGATATTATACTAACTTTTTTCAGGATCTATGAGAAGCATCTACACACCGCAATGAACCACAGATGTACTAAGTGCATCGGCCAACAAATCTAAAAATTGCGAGGTAAATGTCTGATGCAAACATATTTCGTCGAACTAGAAATTAAGTGTTATTGAAACTTCAAATTTGTGCATATTAATAAGTAGCCCTCACCATCACTACACAGCTCATCGCAAAATGATCTACCGTAACAGTAAGGTAAGCCAAAACGACTTGTAGTCAGCGAAAAATTATACTATAGCGGTAGTGGACTACGTGCCATTAAGAGAAACTTATTACCCCAATTCTTCGCACATATCGTTGCAGCTGTTCTCTTTTAATATAGCTTATATCAGCTCATCAGCTTCATTTCGAGGCTTTTGAAAGAGAGGTGATCAATAAATTTTATTTAAGGGGAAAATAATATTACGGAGAATCAACACTGCAGTAATTTATTTTTTATAGTTAGTACGGTACTATTATACTGTCAGAAGAGGTCGTCGCTCTTTAGCTTGGGTACCAGGGGAATTTGTCAACAATGAAATACCCTACGTCATCAGGCGAGCAGTTGCGTAGCAAAATTGCGATTGCGAATCGAGTTGCGTAAACACATTGTCTGTGCTTGCGTGATTTTCGTTGTGCTGTTCGTTGTGTTCTAGAGCGTCTTCTTTGTGAGAAAAGCTCATTAACTGAATATCGGAAGTGCTTTTCGAGAACTGTCTTCCAACAGAAGAACTTCCAAAGCCAGCGTTGGGTGTGACGCAGTACGGAACCGTAAGTGAACATCGACATCTTCTCTTCATCATCTGTTATCCATACTAAGGTCCTGTGCCGTTAATGTCACTCTAAATTACTGCTGATGAGGGCTGTAGCACACGCATGAAATCGCTCGTATTTGATTTTATTAGGATGTTTAATGACACCAGCTACATTTTAACGAAAAAAGGGAAAGGAAATGCTTCCAGTGATCCGACTTGAGCTTCAGCCTATGAGAGCAGTTTTACAAAATCGTGGGCATGATTTCGGTAACAGATGTAACCTGCTGAACCCTTTATATCTTTGAAATTCCGAAAGGTGTATATGTTCACCATCAAGAGAGTTTAGGGGCTACGTGTCGGCTATATTCTGCCCCATATACCATAATATATCACTTCTTATGTCTTAAATGTTCTGTAGATTGCCAAGGTGTTTTATATTGATCATAGTCGACGAAGACCAAAAAATGGGTGTGAAAATTGATATTGTTGAAAAATTTTGTGCTTGGTGGTAGCAGGGACTAATATGAATATTATACTTAAAAGTTCAGACCGGCGATATGTGAGCTAGAGAGATGGGATATGGTGAGGAAGAGGGGGGTTGGGTTGAAGATGAATTTTTTGTTTATCTTATATAAATCGAAATGGGTTGCTTCAAGCAAAAATATATTCCTGTAATTAGTAAGCTACATCAAATTTGTTAGGAAAACTTTCCTGTTCAGTTCTCTGCAGCAGGGTGGTGGTGGGTGTGTGGATGGCACACAAGTGAGGGAATTCAGTTGCCTGGTATTTGACCAAACTCCTCCCTCTTTGTTAGCCTGCAAACTGAAGCGCTACCAGGCGATTCCCCTCTCTTTCTACTCTACTATGTCACCAGAAGCTACACTAAAAACCGTCGCTATTGACCACGGTTTTATTAGGTCGCTTACTGGCTATCTATCTGTCTGTCTGCCTGTCTCTCTCTCTCTTACAGGCATTTCGTTGCACAATGAAGGAGAGACATTTATTTTGTTAAAAGGGCCTTGGCGCCAAAATGGCATATACCTACTTTCCAATCTGTCAGCAGTGAACAGCATTAAAAATTTGACTTCTCTATACATAACACACTGCATGCTACTCCAAAGGGGTCACATAGGTTCCGATAAAGTGGACGATCATGTGTTCTCCTTTAAATGGTCTGTCTGTGTATCTACATAATCTGCCCTCTTTGTTACAACTATATATTCACAGTGTAGGTAGCTCTTGGATTGGATTGTGAAGTTTGTAACTGAGTAGTGAATGACGCGAAGTGAAGGCGACCAAACATGGGTTGGACGTCGGCATTTGACCACCTACGAGCAACGAAAAGAAAAACGAAACAAATGCCAAACTTCACAATGCAACATTAGAGTTGGACAGAGTAAAATGAAATCCTCCTGCTGCTAAGGAAAATAATGTTCAATGTCTGTTCGCGCACATCACATTTTCTTCGAGTAGAGTCCATGGACAAAAACGTGTTTCTGTTGAGCATGTTTTGACTATTTCCAAGGAATTAGGGTTTTCGTCAAATATTTATGAATGTAGGAAACTATGGAAAATGTTGTATGCATAATTTGCTTATAACGTGTTTCAGGAAGTGCTTGGGTGACCTCGATGTGTCCCACTCTGTCCCTTGGTATACGTAACTGACCTACGAATTGTGTGCAAAGCCTCACGTCTCTAATAATTTCGTATCATTACACAATATTTCACATTCTACACAAACAAACATGTGTTTATATGTTCTTTAGCAAGGATCTTAGTGATCTCAGGAGACCCGATATTTACTGCCGCACGTGCACTTCGATTTTGTTTCGAAACGCAGCCGCACATTCTGCACGTCTGTCATTGTATTAGATGTGTCGTCTTTGAGAATTATAGTTGCCTCTTGAAATAAGCGCATCTTATTTCTTAGTTTCTTTCGACGCTCGCCCTATTCGGACTCCACCTTTATTATATTCAGGCTTTAAGAAAGAGCCATCTGCACATCGCAACGAACCACAGACGCACTCAGGGCGTCGGCGTATAAATGTCAAAACTTCGTGTTAAGTGTCTGATGCAAACATATTTCGCCCAACTGCTTTCCCAATGTTATTCAAACTTGAAAAGAAGTGAATTTTCTGATATGTTCACACTCATAAGTAGTTGCCACTATGATTCACTGTACACTAATAAATCATTCAGGTGCCCCTGTGGCCAAAAAGACACGTTGTAATCATCGAAGAAAGATGTATTTATGTGTAAGTCTACTGCGTGGCTTTAAAGCAAAATTATTACATGGTATTCCATTCACCAAAGCGTGGCTGATCGGAAAATTAGCGGCTGCTACCAGCATATTAGCTTCATTTTGGGATATTTTCATTATTTCCCACATTTCGCAGCCCTGTCAGCATCTGTATAAATATTAATTTTAAATTAACAACAGCCTCAGTTGCAATGTTTACCTAGATTTACCTAGGTTTCAGTTGAGATGACCCAACCTTCTTCAGAATAAAATGAACTACGATTTGTCCATTAAATACAACGCCAAAAACTAAAAACTATAATATAGTAATACATATTGCAATAACTTATCCGTTGCTGCCGTGGTGCAGTCGCGAAGTGGGGCCAAGGCTTCCCCCCAAATAAGTTATTGCAATATGACGATGTATTTATAGCTTATAGTTTTAGACGTTGATAATTATGGACAAATTGCAGTTCCCTTTATTCTGAAGAAGGTTGGGTTATCCCAACTGAAGTCTAGGTAAATCTAGGTAAACACTGCAATGTAGGCTGTTGTTAATTAGAATTAATATTTTCATTAAATGCTATTCCTTTACCTCGCTTAATAGGCAACGAAAAATTTTGAGGGGGTAAGTTTAAGCTGAAACTAACGTGGTCAGCAAGGAAAGTGCTAAATTTCATAGTTTATGGTACAAGCCCTTCTGAATTGCACTTGATTTGGGAGTTTGTGGGCTTGACAGATCAGTCACGTATTACACGTATGGTTAGTAAACTGTCCGGTTTCAGTCGGAAGTAATCGTCACTATTTGACTTAGGTCCCAGACAAATTTGTCAACAATGAAATGTCGCACAATATTGGGTGGACAGTTGCATAGTAACATTGCGATTGCGAATCGTGTTGCGTAAACATATTGACTGTGCTTACGTGGTTTTCGTAGTGCTGTTCTTTGTGGTCTAGACCTTCTTTTCGGTGAGACAAGTTCATTAGTTGAATATCAGAAGAGCTTGTCGAGAAGAGTCTTCCGACAAAAGAACTTACAAAGCCAGCGTTGGATTCAGGCAGTACGGAACCGTGAGTGATCAGTCAACATCTTCTCTCGGTCATCTCTTACCCACGCCAAAGTCCTTTGCTGTTGATGTCAATGTAATCTACTGCTGCTGAACGCTGTAGCTCACGCATCAGATCGCTTGTATTTGGTTTCATAGTGGATGTTTAATCACACCAGCTATAACGAGAAAGGCAAAAGAAATACTTTCAAATGCGACCTGAGATCAATCTACAAGAGTACTTTCACTAAATCGTGGGCATGATTTCGGTAACTGATGTAGTCTGCTGAATGTTTTTTAGGACGTGCTTCGATAAACACGGTGTGGCTTCTTTATGATTTTACTGCAAAAAAATGTACATATATTTAAAGGAATTACTTAACGTGTCTTCTATTTACATGTGTTGCAGTGGAAAGTAGTTATGGTTTACTGCTTCCTACCACTAAATACTTATTTTTCGATTCTGGATGCTCATAAGTACATTATTTTGGTAATTTTGTAAGGATAATAGCTTGTGATTTCGCGTCCACAATTTTTTAGGTTTTCTAAAATTATATTCAAAACTATATACCATTTATTGGTTAAGACTTACTTCTGTTGCCATGAAAAGTATTCGACATTTCCGTTAATTTGTGTCAAATATCTCCCTCGCGTTATTAATAACTCTGCAACCAGTCTCAGCATATTTCATTTACGTAACTGACCTAGGAACTGCGTGCACTGTCTCATGTCTGTAACCCTTTCGTACCATTACATAACTTTTCACGTTCTAACTGTTCAAACATGTGTATACATGTTCTTTAGTATGGGTCGTAATTCTCTTAGGAAACCAGTATTTATTACAGTATGCGCATTTTGATTCTATTTCGGAACACATCTTCACCTTCTGCATGCATTCCTCCATAATTATTTCACCGTCGTTTTGAATGTGTGTTCCTTGCAAACTTTGATAGCTCTTTGACACCATCACTTTGATTTTTTAGTTTCCTTGGACGCTTACTCCATTCTGTCCTAATTTTATTCAAGGTCTAAAGGGACGCATCTGCATATCCTGACGACCCACAGACCCACTCAGTGCGTCGGTTCATAAATATCAGAAGTTCTTGGGAAATGTCTGATGCAATCGTATTTCGTACAACTATAAGTTCAGCGTTAGTGAAACTTCACAAGACGTGACTGTTTCGTATCTGTTCATATTCACAAGTAGTTACCACTCGCATTTCACCGCATATTAAAAAATTTATCTAAGGTATCGGCCTGTCAAAAACATGTTGTAGTCGTGTAGATCGATGTGTTGGTTTGAAAGCAAACTTATTACACAATTCTGTAGGCATCTGCGGGTACTGCGTGTGGCTGCACTCAATTATAGAGACTTCTATCAGCACATTAGCTTCGATTTGGGGCATTTTCAAATATATATTTTTCTTTTATCTTATTTAGTAAGCAAATAATGTATCTAATTTTTAAATGTTTAACTCGATACTAACATTACCATTGATGAAAGTTGCAAAGACAGATCAGCCACGTCTTACCTGTGGCTAGTAAAGCGCTGTGGTGCAGTCAGGAGCTATCTATGTATTTTAGTGTGGGTCTCAGACGATTTTGTCAACAATGAAATATCGCACAACACGAGGGGCAGATGAGAGGCAACATTGCGATGGCGAATTGTGTGGCGTAAACATATTGTCTGTGCTTGTGTGATTTTCGTAGTGCTATACTTCGTGCTGTAGTGCTTCTTCTTGGTGAGAAAAGGTCATTGACTGAATATTAAAACTGTTTTTGAGGACCGTCTTTAGATAGGAAAACGTAGAAAGATAGCACTTATTGGGATTCTATACAAAACAGCAAATGACGAGCCAACACCTTGTCTCCGTCATCTCTTATCCACACTAACATCATTTTCTGTTGACGTCGAGTGTAAACTACTGTTGCTGATCCCTGTGGCCTCACATTTGTAATCGTTTATATACTGCTTGATTTAGATGTTTAGCCGACCAGATACGTTTCACCGATGGAATCGATCCTTTCCGGTGATCACACTTCAACGTTTTTATGATAAAAAGAGTGGATCTTTTGCTCTCTCCCTCTCTCTCTCTCTCTCTCTCTCTCTGAAGAAGGATCGTTTACTCTCTCTCTCTCTCTTTCCACTTTCTTCTTTCCTTGTCGCGGTCAACATTTAAGCACCAATGCGAGTTAGGTGTATACCAGCACCGCATATTTGGTTACATCTCAGCGTGAGTTCCTTTGAGCCTTAGTGTTAGATTTGAGAGTTTTTTCGCAGCCGTAGCTGTGAATCACGTATCATTCAATGGAAGCTCCGAAGGACTCAAACCGTTTAAAACGGAATACGTTTTGAAGCCATTTCAAGGAAAGCATGTTAAGTTTCAACTAGCAACTAATATGAGAAACGCATGCTGTCTAAGGCACTCCACGTGAAACTAATCTAACCAGGCCTCTCACTGTAGATGGAGTAATAGAAAGATACTTAATGGTAAACGTCAGCACGTCTCATTCCTCTTAAAGTGAAACAATGGCTGCATGAGACGTTAATATTATTGCACACTCTGCTACTCCACCTCCAAATGGAGGTGGTTTGGCCAGCTCCAGAAAGGAATAATGTTAAGCAACTCAGTTACTACTGAGCGTACGACGCTTAGTCTTAAACAACTACCATCTGGTTATGAGAATTTTTAGAGTATGTTGGAACTGAAGTCTCATGTTTAAGTATTGACAACAGGAATGGAAACTGAGAATATAATCACGTCAGCGGCCGAACTGGACAACGACGTGGCAGAAAGCCGACATTTTCTTTCCAGAAGAGTTATTTCATCTTTCTACTCAGCAAGTGGCTTTAAAACAACTTACAAAAATCACAGACTTAGCTGAACGGTAATTTTAACTCATTTAACGCCATATAAAGTACAAATAACTCAATGCTAACTCACTCAACTATTCGTTCCTGTCCATAGTACAAGGTATCCACTATATGCTGGACATTTGGCCATTTGACACAAGTACCTCGTACTCTTTTGACGCCATTTATCGTCAAATTGGTGGTAGGCTCCTTACATGTCGAAGTTCCTTTAAAATCGTACGGAAAAGAATGTGTGGAAATTTTTACAGAGAGCGAAAGTAAGACGGGCAACAGTAACTAGTGTCAACAGTTGTTTGTCCTTGAGGTGTCAGCTGACGTGAACAACACACAAAGAAACCGAAAAGAAAAAGAAAAACGTACCACGCGGGATACCTATAATGCTGTGTTTTGTCCCATTATATCATGTGTACTGATCGTACATTGTTTCGAAATGAACAGTGAAGCCCGGAACTTTTTCTTAAAATGCGTTCGGTCTACATTTATTATTGTACTTACTAAAACCGTTACTTTGTACACAACTGATAACTTATTCGTGAGATAATATTTAAATTTTTTTAAAAAATCGTACGTTATCACAGATTTCGACGTTTCTGCAGGTTTCATCCACATAATTGTGAACTGATTAGTAAAACATCTTCGTAAGACCCTGTCCCTGTTCTCATTCCAATCTTACTGACCGTCCAACAGTCCATAATGGGCACGCTGTAATTCTATATGATCAGTACGTGACGTGATATCTATTTTTTTCTCCGCAGATGTTCCGAAGGCTTTTGGGCGCGTTGTGCCTCCGTTCTCGGCGGGATGCAGAGGAAGACTTTAACGGAGACCTGATTGACGTCGATTTGATTGGAAAGCCAGAGGTGAGGACCACCGAGATTTACTGGAAAAACAGTAATGACTTTTAGGTGTACCCACGTTTACCAAGATAATTAATTACTTCTCTGATTATTGTAAGGGTTTCTGGATTTAGTTAATCTATCTTAGCTACTCATAGTTTCAAATAGACCATCACAGAATAACAAATTTTCTTTTCTACCTTCGCGTTACCGTGTTAAAATAATTTATACAAGTATCTTAAATCCCTGTTCTAATTACAATACATTTACGATCCCGACTCAAGATAAAATACTGTCGATATTGTTACCTAATAACCATCTTGAAAACAATGCATGTAGATCCTGCCAAAACTAAGACTTTTGGCTAATTCCAGACTAAAGATAAAATACTGTCAACATTGTTACCTAATAACCATCTTGAAAACAGTCCATGTAGATCCTGCCAAAACTAAGACTTTTGGCTAATTCTGAAAGTTGCAAGGCTGCTGAATTTGATATTCTAGTATGAGATTAATTTAATTAATTCTGTGCGTAAATACCCACAAAATATTAGATTTTAACTAAAAGTTAGCAAAATAAAACTGAAAATCAACAAATGGATGAATTGTGACCGTGGAAACATTTCTCCCACAGAGGATGAGCGCCGCGCGTTGGCGGCTGCGCTCAGACGTGGACGAGTTGGTTCTGCTGGCAGCGCAGGCGGAGAAGTCCCGGCCACCGCCTGCTGCTGTAGATGTAGCCTGCGGCAAAGTCATCGGGAAGGTAAGGCGGCACTAAAGACATAACTCGCTACTAAGGGATAAGTTAGATTATATACAACATACCCTTTTCTCAGACCAATATAAAGTGGAACATGTTTGGTTGATGCTGGAAGTGAATAAATATGACTATTGTCACCGTTAATGATTATGTTTGAAAATTCTTCCCTTTCCTTCAATCACGCACAATAATAGAAAGTTTATGTATCTTGATGTACGCTTTGTCCATACGAGTCACCGTACAGAAGTATTGCTACTGTTGTTACGCTAGGAAATTCTTATGTATGTTAAAGTGAAGAATTGCTTTTGTGTGCAGGTGAACGATGGCTGGATGGTTGTGACGACTGCCGAGATCCATGAGCCGCCTGTGGTGGAGTGTGACGAGGACATCCCGCCGATCCCTCGCCGCCGGAGAGGGTGTCGGAGGTGCTGGGCGGAGAGAGTCGGAGTGAAGACCGTTGTGCGCCCACGTGGTCGCCGGGCACACCGCCTGACTACCCACTAAACGTATTCCTGACGAGGACATCCCACCAGTTCCTCCTCGTCAGTGTGGGTGTTGGAGGTGCCGGGTGAAAAAACTCAGTGCAAAAACAGTTGCGGGTGTACAAAGTGGATAATGACTCACTAACCGATAGACATGTTCGTGAGGAACTGAGTACAGTGGATAGGAAGGACATCCCACCAATACCTCAAAGTTGGGGAGCGTGTTAGAGATACTGGCCAGAGAGTGTAATGGCTAAGACTCTTGTGTGACAGTAAATTGGACGGTGACAAGGGCTTTTTTACTAGCCAATGAACATATTCGTCATGAATTTAGGACTGTGTATGTGGAGGACATATCACCAATGCCCCATTATTGGAGAGGGTGGTCGTGGTGCTGGATGGAGAATGTCAGGGTTGGGACTCATGTCTGTCTGCAAAGTGGACTGGGATACCGTCTCACTAGCCAGTGAACATATTCATTTGGAACCAAGTACAGTGGCTCAGAAGGACATATTACTGATGCTTCGTCAGTGGGGACAGTGCTTGAGGCGCTGGCAGAGAAAATCAGGACTAAACCTCTTGTTTGCCTGAAAAGTGATAGCGGACACCGACTCACAGATATTTAAAGTGAATAAATTATTAAATGAATTAATAAAATATCTTCGAATTCAGACATTAAAAGTACTCGTGTAAAAGGATGTTAATGAAGCTTTAATATCACTGAACTCCATTTAAACAAATATTAAAATAATATTTATAATTCCTACCAAAGGTGTACGATTATTTCTCTCTCTTTTCATTTGTGACTGCATTCAGAAAAATATTTGAGAATGCTATCTTTTTAGATCTTTTTAATGTCGATATCCCAAAGATACATTATACACAGACTGCCACTACAATCAGTATATAGGACATCTTTCTTAATCATGACAAATGGCAAATAATTGTGAGTTGATTTAGTTCACGACCAACTATCGAACAAATTACACAAGTTGTCCTTTTTACCTATCTACATTGATGCTTAGTACAGTTCTATTTTTATCTAAACTTATGAAAATGAAATAGCCATATAACATTAACACAGCTGTGAATGAACGAGCGTCATTCGCTTGAACGCCTACGACAGAAGTGAAAACAGAAGACGATCAAACTGAACATCGATTGAAACGTGCGAAGAACTAAAGCCCGGAAACGATTGGCTTAAAACTCCATTGCTCTCCTCTCAACTCCAGTTATTTGATTCTACACGTCAATAAAATTAATATTCCATACAAGTATGTAATGAAAGCTTTTGATATTACGGGGTGCTTAAGGATTACAAGAGTCAAATTTTTTTAATGAATCATTAGTTCCTAATTTGGAAGTGTCGAGCGGAACTCTAGACTAGTGACACTCTCACTGAATTCTGTCCATTAACATTCATTTATCGTAAAGGCAAAAATGAATCTGTTACACGTAGTAACTAGGAATGCAGCAAGTGGTGTACTCAGTACTGGGGATACAGAACATTTAGAAAGGATAACATTCACAAACACCGTATACTAAAGACTAGAAGAATTGTACACAGAAATGGTCATATAGACACATAAGTAACAGCAATGCACTAAATGGCGAAATTTAATTAGTGTAAATATGTGACATAATAAATACACAAAATCCATCAGGAAAGTGTACACAGAAAAAACAATAATATGAGTATCCCGAGGCACGCGGCCTTATCATTATGCTCAACTGCACAACTTTACTGTTTGCACAGCAAGTATATTACATGTCTTGCAGACCCTTCAAACAGTCTAATACGATGTTGAATGTTACAACTGGGCCAGACAACAACGAAGAGCATTCGCCGTTGTCAACATCAGCACTGTTTATTTCAATAGATCATTAACACATATTCACTTGCCTGTACTTTACCTAAAAAAAATTCAAAATTTTTAACATGAAAAAGTTTCCCATATTACCAAACCCTGTCTTTTGTTTATAAAACTTTAGCAATGACCGAGAATTCATTCTTTTATAGACTCTAAAATTCGTTAAATTGACTTTCGATATAAAATTTAAATAATGCTATTAAAATTCACCGCAAACTAGCAGTAAACACACAACAAATGGATTACGCCATTTGGTGACGTAAGTTTAGAATAAGACGAAGCTATATGAATACAACTGAGACCTCGGTTCGGCGGTGGTAATTCAACCGACAGCATCGGTGGTCCAGAACTGCCATCCACGATCGTACAGGTAGGTGGGCGGATCCCATACAAGGTCAACTACAACAGACTAACAACTGATCTTAAGAACTCATGACAGTCCACTACTTTTACAGCAAGGAAAGAACAAATTCTGGTACATAAAAACTTGTAACCTAACATAAATTGGTAAAAACATCTGCCCACTGACTACATATGATTGTAAGTAAACTATCTGTTCGCGCAACTCAGAATTGCAATGGGCTATACAGTCCTCTGTAACACCAGAATCACAGTTACACCAGATTTACGGTAAAAGGCTAGAAGAAAAGTCCTCAATACTCCAAAATTATTTTACTATATGAATACCCTTAGTAACCGCCCTGAAATTAATAGATTTTAGTAAAGTGAATCTTCACATTTTTATTGGCCGACAGGACAAAGTTTAAATGCCTAGAAGAGATGTACTAATTCTTGCCCGGAATAATTGCAATGAATTGGATAGTTGCACTTAAGATAAATTGCACTGATTTTAAATAGCAGACTCGACAAAATTTCAATTTGCAGAATTTTTTCATCAGTAGCTGGTGACAATAATTTAAATGAAACGAGCAGCTACTGTTAAATAAATCTTTACCAATGAAATGAGCATCAGTTATTTTGGAATGAAACGTGACAGGCAGCAAGTACAGCGATAGAGCTCAGGGGGACCTGGCTGGGGTAGCACAATGCTAAGGCGACAAGCGCGTAGTTTATATTAAGAAGCTCACCGAAATACTTCATGAATTAATAGCGAAGGGCACATAAGGTATCATCAAGGTTGAATTAGGCAAATTTATGGAGTTAACTGTCACCCCAAAAATGGCCAAAAGAACGTCCCCAGATGTTGATATAGAGTTTAACATGTCAGGGCCTTTCAAGACGGTAGATGAATTACCACAAGTGGGAGAAGTTTCGTGACTGTTGGAATGTTTTGAGGAACATCAGAATGCATTAACGTTCCACATCGGGTGATCGTTCATTTGACGTATCTGGTGACTAGAGGTTTGTTACGGAAGACAGTGGATGAGCTAGTAGAGGTTCAGTGAATGTTGGATGACTTAGAGAGATAGATTGTGTAAGAAAGCTAATGGTCGCGAGTTTGGGGCGAACTGCTGTTTAAATACTTTCTACGTGTCGATGCCCATGGCGGAACTCTCCAACGTTATTCTGAGGAGATTGGAATTGCGGCCTCTGCATTGATACTGCCTGTGACAGAGTAGGGAAACCGTCGACAACGGAAGTCACGAATGATTTTGTGTTTTGCAGAGGTTTATCACTTTTTCAGGCTTAGTGAATTGTTCTTTAAAATCGAGAGCATACATTTGCCGATACGAGAAGCATTTTTGAAACACTAGCAACAGGGGAACATACTGGAAATGTTCAGATTTAAAGGGTGAGGTAGACGATTCCATCGAATGTTACAGATTCTTTTCGGTGTGGCGATACCGGCCATTTTTCGAGCCACAGTTCCATACAGCGTAGTGGGCGTACGAACAGCTGACGACAAAGATTTGGAAATTGTGGGAGTCGTTCACGATCCAAGCGGTCTAACCGAATCAGGGTGATAACTAGACCGTACCCACTTTTTGTCTGCGCATATGTCAATCATGAACCCGTCAGTTTTCTAAAAATCTCTGCTAGTAAAGTTTGTCTTACCAATATAACTGGTACTGGAAAGGGCGTGGTATTTTTAAGTTCGCCCCCTTGCGAGAAAAGTTACAGAAATGTCAAACTGCCAACAGACAAGTCTTGAATTTAGAAGGTTGCTTACAGAGAAGCGTTGATTTACGGGACTTTCAGTGGCCTGCGGAATACATATTAGCCGAAGAATTGTGGGTTAATTCGTGACTGGGGTGTAATTTCATGCAGCGAAGACGATTAACTCTTAGTTATGACGAGAAGAATCTTTCATTCAATTTCAGTCTTGGTAGGGATTTTAAGCTGCTTGTTTGCCAGCCTCTCCAAAATGTCAATTACCACGCGCTGCGTAACAGTATCAGATCAGTCGTTTGCGGGATTACTAAGCTATAGCTCGGTTAGGAGTTCCTGTGTGGTTTTCTTTCGCGGTGACTAATAAACTCGGAGTCACCACTAGGATTCAGTATAAGATCGGGTTGATGGACGATATTCTGGTTTGCCAACCTCCTTCACGGTTGCGCCACCCAAAATGAAAATTTTGTGACAGCTGATTGATGAGAGGTTTCGTGACGGCGTGATACGGGCTTCCACCACTCCGTATGTGGTATATGTCACCCATATTACAGGTACCGAAGGGACAAGCCGTTAGTTATCGAACGGTAGTTGATTATAGAATTGTTAACAAGAAAGTCGTCTTAAAATCTGTACCAGCACCGGACTTCCGTAACTGTTCTACTTCCTTTGCGGGGACACAGTATTTTACCATCCTGAATTCAAACAAGGCCGACCAGCAGATTCTTCTCACTGAGGACTGTAAAGATGCCGCAGGATTTGACACCGTTTGGAAGCTGTACCAGTTCAGTAGCGTTCCTTTCAACATATCTAACGATGCGGCTGTATTATCACGTCTCTTACACTCTGTTTTGTGTGACATGAAATTCAAATGAGTGTACAGCAAAGTCCTCATTAGCCTTGCAGGAAGTGGTTTTGGCCGTTAAACCATCTATGGTAAATCTGGATCTAAGGGAGATTCCATTTTAGGATCTTGGTCTCAGTCAATGGTGTGAAATAGATCAGGAAAGGAGACAAGTTCTTCAGAGAAGAAAAAAGTAGCTCGCTGTATCAATATCACACAATTTTTTTATAAAACGTCTACCGAATTTTGTCCAACTATGAGCCAAAAATGCCTTGAGGAAGAAAGGGTTGAGTTTCCAGATGGGGAAACGCAGCAATCGGTCTTTGAGGGAATGAAAGTATCTCTGATTATTTTGCCGGTTTTGGATGTTACTGATTTTGAACGAACCTTCATTGTCGAAACATGTACTTCTAATTCTGGGGTCGTTGCTGTTCTTTCACGAGAAAACGATGGCGAGCGTTTAGCTTTCGCTTACAGAGCCACGTAGCACGAGGAACTGAAGTACTCCGTGTGAGTGGGAGGCCTTCTTGGTTTTTGGCCTTCCAAAAATTTAAGTTCTACTAGGAACTTTGTAATTTAGTCATTTTGTCCTCAACTCAGTCAGTCAAGCTTTGGTTTGGGTGGTCGCGACATCCAGAAAGACAGGACAAATCGCGAGGTGTGCTCTGTATGTTTCCACCTTTCGCTTCCCTGTCAGGCACAGCCAGAGAGCAAATAATCAGGTAACAGAAGCCCTTAGCCATATGTTCAAGGAGCAAGTAACGGAGTAGTAGCTATGACAGGATTTACTAGACTCTAAATGGGTTTCAATCGTGTTTTCCGAGGTACATAAGTTCTTTGAGAATTTGCTGAACAAACAGAGACAGGAAAAATAATTTCAGGAGATGACACAAAAGCTTGATACTGGGCAAAGGTGCCAGGTTATGAACTGAGAAAAGAGAGTATATGTTGTAAGACTAAGAGCGACAAATCCTTTAAGATCTGTTTACTGAGGAACTAGTACTGGCCTCTTTTTAGTCGTTTGACAACCATGTTACTGGCGGGCATCTGGAAGTGAATAGAACCATTATGAAAGTTAACCAGTATCTGTCTGGCTCACAATACGTAAGTGTGTGCGTAAATTAGTGGGCAAGTGTGAAGGCTGCCAATTCGTGGAGCCCGAATCCAGTTTTACGAAAGGCTTACTTGAGTTCAAGCGAGAAAATGATCCCACAGACAAAATTTTCATAGGTTATATCGCACTAGTCTTACCGGAAAGGCATGCGAACCTTTATGTTTTTGTGATGGTGGACTACAATTTTTAATTTTTGGGTCATCAGGATTTTGACTGTTTTGACGCGACCCGCAACGAATTCCTCTCCTTTGCCAACCTCTTCATCTCTGAGTACCGTTTGCAACCTATGTCTCCAGTTATTTGCTGGATGTATCTCTGTCTTCCTCTACAGTTTTCACCCCCTAGAGCTCCCTCTATTACTTTGGAAGCAATTGCTTGATATCTTAACAGATTTGCTGTCATCCCGTCCCTTCCCCTAGTCAATGTTATCCAAATATTTCGTTCCTCTTCGATTCTGCGCAGAACCTCCTCATTCCTTACTTCACCAGTCCATCTAATTATCAACATTCGTCTGTAACACCACATCCCAAATGTTTCGATTCTCTTCTGTTCCGGTTTTCCGCAGTCCATGTTTTACTACATACGATGCTGAGCTGCAGAAGTACATTCTCAGAAATTTCTTCCTCAAATTAAAGCCTATGTTGGATACTCGTAGACTTCTCTTCCCCAGGAATGCCCTTTTTGCCACTGATAGTCTACTTTTGATGACCTTTCTCCGTTCGTCATTGGTTAGTTTTCTGCCTAGATAGCGGAATTCAAAAATGGTTGAAATGGCTCTGAGTACTATGGGACTTAACATCTGTGGTCATCAGGCCCCTAGAACTTGGATGCACTATTTCTTCTGGAACAAAACGTGATGTGCGCCATCAAACAATGAACATTATTTTACTTGCAAGTGATTTGCTAGCAGTTGGAATTTTTTTATCCTCTCGTGCTCTTACGTGGCATTGAGAAGGTTGCAGTGTTTTTTGTTTTTGTTTCCGTTGCTCGTTACCACTTGGGTACTGACGTCCGACCGATGTTTGGTCTTCTTCGCTTTGCTTCATTGACCACTCAGTTACCAACTTCACAACGAAACCTATGAGCTCGGTACACTGTAACTGTATTTGTACACAAAAGAAGCAAAAGAGGCTAGATAATCTAGATACACAGACATACCCTTCAAAGGCGATCCTATCCTCGTCCTCTTTATCGGAATTTGAGCGAAATGCTACACTTGCAAGGAGTATTAAATGTAAAATGAAGCAAAACGTCTTAAACTGTGTACTTCTGACATATTCATACGAAGATATATGCCTTATGGCGACAAGGCCCCTATTAGTTGAATAAATGCTTAAGTGCATTAGCTTCAGTGGGAAAGAGTGTAAGACCGTGGATGAAGTTTTCATCCTGCAACGAAATGTGTTTGAGAGAGAGAGAAATACAGATAGACAGCCAGCAAGCATCATCAAAAGTGGCGGCTGTTAGTGTAATGACTCGTGACGTAGTAGGGTAGCGAGAGAATGGGTAATCGGCTGGCAACTCTTCTGTTAGCAGACTGCCGGCCGCGGTGGTCTCGCGGTTAAGGCGCTCAGTCCGGAACCGCGTGACTGCTGAAGGAAACGTCATCCTTGGTGATACAGTTTCTTCCCAGGCACCAAATACAGCAAGACATTTAATTAGCTTATAAGAGCCACGTCACCCGCAGGCACACATCTGGACTCCAAAATGTCACAAACACATAGTTGTCATATCTTAGGCAGTTTCTAACTCCTATACTTGAGAACGGCTTTGTCGTAGTGGTAACAGCGGTTCCCGTTGGATCCCCGACGTTAAGTGCTGTCGGGCTGTTTTAGCACTTGGATGGGTGACCACCCTGTCTGCCGACCGCTCAGTCCTTGTGAGGGATACTGATAAGATACTTGATTGAGAATAAGCGCTTCCGGTCTCGTAAACTGACATGCGTCCGGGAGAGCGGTGCGCTGACCAGATGCCCCTCCATATCCGCCTCCAGCGACGCCTGTCAACGGAGGATGACACGGCGGTGGGTCGGTAACTTTCGGCTTTCTTGGCCTGTTCGGATAGAGTTTAGTTGTTACACTCCTACACTTGAGACGTATTTATCAACATACTGATTATCTGAATGTTGAGTTATGCTCTATTCGTGGTATATTAGGTTTTATCTTTAACATCACACCACCACAAATCGCTTCTTTCAAGCACGTTCTTGTTAGTTCGCTTCCCTGGCTGTCAGTCTCTTCGGAGCAGATTTCGCAATTGATTCTAAATTAACCTAAAGGTGACCTAGAGTCTTGAAACTTCCAGCATAGCTCAGACATGTCTGGCAATGCATTATTAACTCACTGTCTTGCCTGGTATGCGGCGGAGTGTACTTTATGCACCACTGCCATCTCCCCGTATCCCGGATCCAGTCGCGAATTGATCGCGGAATGAACGGTAGGTGTTAAGCCTCCGTGTGATGTCAAATGTATCTAGTTTTTTCCCACACGGTAATATTCTACGATGAACGTAGGAGAAATCAACAGATTATTCAAATCAGGTGAACATAAACTAAAATAATCCTGAAATATATCACAGAATCCGTTGTAACCTCATCAAAAGGTATGAAATCAACTGATAAAAATTTACCCACCGAAGAGTAAGAGACAGAAAATAAATACAGAAAGGAAAAATCACTTTTTAGTTTAACACGTTTTTAAATCTGACCCAAAGGTATAAAATGAATTCTCATAGGTCAATACAGATTACGAACACTATGCAGAGAGTCTTGGAGTGTTGTGATTGTGGATTTTTAATGTCTATGAAAATACTTGAAACGTTGTAAACGAAAAATGTGGGGCAGACGCAATACATAACTGATGCATGGATAATTCACCTGCTGACTAACGTGAAGCTATATTGCATGTGATCCACGTTTTCCGTTTTTAGTCTTACAAGAACTACCACAGATACTAAAAGTTCACAATCACAGATTTGGAGCAGTATCTTTATAAGAATAAGAATATGTATAGGACTGTGAGAAATTATTTTACACTTTTTAGTTCGATGTAATGATGTGGTGTATTCAAAATTCTGTTTTGTTTAAATAATTCTGTTTTACTTCTTTCTCTTGTGAATGTGTTAAATTGGTAAGATCACAACATGTGCTATATTGCAGGTTATTTTCGGTGTCAACTAATTTATTGCATTCCCGTAGATATCTCGTGATAAATCATGTGTCTACAAACAGATTATTAGACGTTCCACTACACTTTCTTCGGATATTGGGTGCTAATCTATTCCGGTATCGGTGGTCTAGCGGTTCTATGCGCTCAGTCCGGAATCGCGCGACTGCTACGGTCGCAGGTTCGTATCCTGCCTCGGGCATGGATGTGTGTGATGTCCTTAGGTTAGTTAGGTTTAAGTAGTTCTACGTTCTAGGGGACCGATGACCACAGATGTTTAGTCTCATAGTGCTCAGAACCAATTTAGCTAATCTATTTTCTGTGGAATATTCAAAAACAGTATAGTGTGCTGCATTTTATTACTCAGAACAAAGGGTCTAGTGTACGACTTGCATCTCTACTCTGGGTGTGTCCTTTCCAATTAGAGGTAGCTACTTCTAAGTTTGTAGGAAATGAAGAAGGATCGTTTACTCTCTCTCTCTCTTTTCCCACTTTCTTTATTTCTTGTTGTGCTCGACATTTAAGCACCATTGCGAGTTAGGTGTAGATCAGCACCGCATATCTGGTTGCATCTGCGAATGCGTTCCTATGAGCCTGAGTGTTGCATTTGAGAGCTTTTCCGTAGCAGTAGCTGTGAATCACATATCATTCAAAGGAAGCTCCGAGGGCCATAAACCGTTAAAAACGAGATATGCTGTTAAGCAATTTCAAGGAAAGTGTGATGAGATTCACCTCACTGACAAGTGAGCAACGCATTCTGTCTCAGGCAATCCACATGAAACTAATTTAACCAGTCCTCTGAGTGTGAATGGAGTAATCGAAAGACACTTGCTTCTAAACGTCATCTTTTTTCATTCTGTCCTAAGTGAAACAATGACTGTATGAGATGTTAATATTATTGCTCTCTCTGCTACTCCACCTCCAAATGAAGGTGGTTTTCTTAGCTAGAGAGCATACGACGCTTACAGTCTTAAGCAATTACCATCTGGTTATGAGAATTTTTAGAGTTTGTTGGAACTCAAGTCCACATGTTTAAGTATTGACAACAGAAAGGGAAACTGAGTATATAACCTCGACAGCGGCCGAACTGGACAACGACGTGGCAGCAACTCGACATTTTCTTTTCACGTGCGCCATTTTATCTTTCTCCTCAGAAAGTGGCTTTAGAAGAACTTTAAAAAAATCACTGGAAGTCGCTGAATGGTTATTGTAACTCATTTACAGCCACATAAAGTGCAAATAACTCAATGCTAAATCACTCAACTCATCCTTCTCGTCCAAAGTACAAGGTATCCGCTACATGCTGGACATTTGGCCATTTGCCACAAGTATCTCGTACTCTTTTGGTGCCATTTATGGGCAAATTGGTGGTATCTTTTTACATGTAGATGTGTCTTTAAAATGGTACAGCAAAGAATGTGTAGACATTTGTACAGATAGCGCAAATAAGTACAGCAACATTAACTAGTGGGAACCGTTGTTTCTCCTTGCGGTGTCAGTTGACGTGAAGAACAGAGAAAGAAACGAAAAAGAAAAACGCACCACGCCGGTAGCCTATAATACTAAGTTCCGTCCCACGATATCATGTGTACTGTTCGTACATTGTTCCGAAATGTACACTGAAGCCCCTCAGTCTTTACATCACGAATCATAACACTTTTTCGAAAACTGTCTGCCTCTTTTAATGGGCACTGTAAGTCCCCACCACCAGACTGAGCTTGGATCATCGGTTTGGTTCTTATAATATGTTGGGTCTACCTGTATTATTGTATTATCTATACCGTTACTTTGATCAGAATTTGAAAAACATTCGTCAGATGATATTTACATTTCGTTAAAATCCTATAGAATGAGAGATTTCGACGTTTCTGGAGGTATAGTATCCATATGTGCATACGCATTAGTAAGAAATCTTCGTAGGACACTCGCCCTGTTCCCATTCCAATCTTTCTGACTGTCCAGGCGTCCATAAAGGACACGCTGTAATTCTGTCTGCTCAGTACGTCACATGATATCTATTTTCCTTCTTCGCAGATGTTCCGAAGACTTTTGGGCGTGTTCTGCTTCCGGTCTGGGAGGGAAGCAGAGGAAGACTTCAACAAGACCTGATAGACGTCAATTTGATTGCAAAGCCAGAGGTGAGGAATACGGAGATTTGTTGGAAAAACAGTAATGACTCTTAGGTGCACCCATGTTTACCGACATAATTACTTTACATCTCTGATTACTGTAATGCTTTCTGGATTTAGTTAATCTATCTTAGCTACTCGAAGTTAAAAATAGGTTATTAGTGTGAGATGCTAGGTACCAGTTGGAGATAGTTTATGTGACTATTTGCACTACTCCTTATTGGAGACGAAAGTCAACAAATAAATGAATTGTGACGATGGAAACAAATCTCCCACAGAGGGTGAGCGCCGCGCGTTGGCGGCTGCGCTCAGACGCGGACGAGTTGGTTGTGTTGGCAGTGCAGGCGGAGATCCCGGCCACCGCCTGCTGTTATTGATGTAGCCTGCGGCAAATCATCGGGAAGGTAAGGCGGCACTAAAGACACAACTTCACTGATAACTCGCTACTAAGTTATGAGTTAGATTATATACAAAATATCTTTTTCTGAGACCATTATAAAATGGCACAAGTATGGTTAATGCTGGAAGACAATAAATATGATCCTTGTCACCGTTAATGATTTCGTTTGAAGACCTTTCCCTTTCTTTAGATCACATACAATAATAGAAAGATGTTCTCTCTGAATGTACGCTTTGTCCATTCGAGTCACAGCATAGAATTATTGGTACTGTTGTTGCATAAATAAAGTATTATGAATTTTAAAGGGAAGAATTGCTTTTGTGTGCAGGTGAACGATGGCTGGATGATTGTGACGACTGCCGAGATCCATGTGCTGGTGTTTCGGGCAGAGAAAAATCAGGACTAAATCTCTTGTTTGCCTGAAAAGTGAATGGGGATACCAACCCAAAGATAATTAAAGTGATTGAATTACTAACTGAATTAATAAAATATCTTCGACCTGTGACTTTAAAAGTACCCATGTAAAAGATTGTTAATTAAGGTTTAATATCACTGAACTCCATTTAAACAAATAATAAAATAAAATAAATAATTTCTATCAAACATGCACGATTATTTCTCTCTCATTATGTGTGTGACTGCATTTAGACAAATATTTGAGAATGTTATCTTTTTAGATGTCCATCTCTCACAGCAATATTACACACAGACTGCCACAACTATCAGTACATAGGAGATCCTTCTTCATCATGACAAATTACAAATAATAATGAGTTCATTTGGTTCATGACCAACTATCAAACAAATTGCACACCTAGTCCATTTACCTGTCAGCATTGATGCTCAGTGCAGTTGTTTTTTAATATAAATGCCTTTATTCCTGACCTAACGGAAATTAAATAGCCATATAACATTACAACACAGCTGTGAGTGAAAGCGTATCATTATCTCGAACGCCTACGGCTGAAGAGAAGTGAAAACAGAGGACGATCCAACTGAACACCGATTGAAGCGTGCGAGGAACTACATCCCATCAACAATTAGCTTAAAACTCCATTGCTCTCCTCTGAACTTCAGGGATTCGATTCTACACGTCAATAAAATTAATATTCCATACAAGAGACTAATGATACTTTCTGATATTACAGGGTGCCTAAGGGTTACAAGATCACATTTTTTAATCAATAATTAGTAAATGTGGTTTCTGGTTTAGAAGTTTCGAGCGGAACTTCCAGTGTTGCTCAAGACTAGTGAACCTCACACTGAATTCTGTCCATTCACATTCATTTATCGTAAAGGCAAAAATGAGTCCATTACACGTAGTAACTAGGAATGCCGCAAGGGGTGCACTCAAAAAAAGAAAAAAAATGGTTGAAATGGCTCTGAGCACTATGGGACTTAACAGCTGTGGTCATTAGTCCCCTAGAACTTAGAACTACTTAAACCTAACTAACCTATGGATATCACACACATCCACGCCCGAGGCAGGATTCGAACCTGCGACCGTAGCAGTCACGCACTTCCAGACTGCGCGCCTAGAACCGCGAGACCACCGCGGCCGGCTGGGTGCACTCAATAGCGGCCTACTCAACATTTAGGAAGGGTAATATTCACACATACCATTTACTGAACACTAGAAGAGTTGACGTACACAGAAATGATCCTACAGCCACATAAGTTACAGTACTGCACTAAGTGTCGAAATTTAATTAGTGTAACTAGCTGAATTAAAAATACACAAAACGTATAAGCAAGAAATGTACAGACCAAAATATTAATATATTATGATTATCCCGAGGCCACCGGACTTACCGTTATGCTCAACTGCACGACCTTACTGTTCGCACAGCACGGATATTACGGTGTCTTGTAGACCTTTCAACCATCCTAATACGATGTTGAATGTTACGACTGGGCCACATAACAACGAAGAGCATTCGCCGTTGACAGCACCAATGCTACTCGTATTTTATTCAATAGAGCATTAACACAAATCATTTGCCCCTATTTTTTTGAAAAAAAAAACAAAAATTGTACCACGTTCTTAAGAAGAAAATTTCCCATATTGCCTAAAACTATCTTTTATTTATAAAACTTTGGCAATGACCGAAAATTCCTAGTTTTGAAGGGGTTCAAAATTTCTTAGACCGACTTTGGATGTAAAATTTAAATAATGCTATTAAAATTCACCGCAAACTAGTAGTAAACACCCAACACATGCATTACGTACGTTGGTGACGTAAGTTTAGAATAAGACGAAGCTGTATGAATACAATTCAGACATCGCTTAGATGGTGACAATACAACCAAACATAAAGTGGTAAGAAGAATCTGCTCAATGATTACTCATGATGGTAAGCGATCTATCAGTAGGCGCAACTCAGAATTGCAATGGGGTGTACAGTCCTCCGTAAGACCAGAATTGCAGTAACACCAGAATATAAGTAAAAGGCGAGAAGAAAAGGCATCAACAATCCAAAATTATTTTTCTATATGAATGCCCTTAATGACTGCCCTGAAAATAATAGCTTTTACAAAAGTGAATCCCATATTTTTATTGTTAGACCAGACAAACTTTAAATGCCCAAAAAAGATGTGATAGAGCTGGCCCGGAATAACTGCAATGAAAAGGGTAGCTCCCCGTAAGGTAAACCGCACTGCTTTTAAGTAGCAGACACGACAAAATTTCAGTCTCCAGATTTGTTTCATCAGTAGTTGGTCATAATTTAAATGAAAAGGGCAGCATATATTTAAAAAATCTTCACCAATGAAATGTGCATCAGTTAATTTGAAATGAACCGCGGCATGCCACAAGTACAGAGATACAGTTGAGAGGAACCTGGCTGGAGGACAACGATGCTACGGCGACAAGCACGTAGTTTATTTTAAAACAAGCTCACCGAAATACTTCATGAATTAATAGCGAAGGGCACACAAGGTATCATCAAACTTGGATTAGGCAAATTTATGGAGTTTACTATCACCCCAAAATTTACCAAAACGACGTCGTCGTAGAGACCAAGTGGCCAGCCGCCGATATAGTGTTTAATATGTGGGGGTGAAAGGCGGTAGATGAAGTGGGAGAAGTTTTGTGACTGGTGGGACGTTTTGAGGAAGTTGCGAATGCCTTAACTTTCCACATCAGGTGATTCTTAAGTTGAATTTTAGATGACTTAGGGAGACAGATTGTGTGGGAAAGTTAATGGTCGCGAGTTAGGGGCGAACTGCCGTATAAATACTTTCTAAGCGTCGATCTCCGTGGCAGAACTCTCCAACATTCTTCTGTGGAGATTAGAATTGCGGACGCTGCATTGATATTGTCTGTGACTGAGTGGGGAAACCGTCGAGAACGCAAGTCACGAATGAAATTTGTGTTTTGCAGACGTTTACCACTTACATGAAACTTTGCACAAGCGTTACAGAAATGTCGAACTGCCAACAGGCAAGTTGTGAATCTAGGAGGTTTGTTACAGGGAAGAGTTGCTTTATGGGATTTTCAGTGACCTGTGCAATTAATATTAACAGAAGAATTGTCAGTTAATTTGTGATTGGGGTGTAATTTCAAGCACCAAAGGGGATAAATTCTTAATTATGCTGAAAAGAAGATTCATTCCATTGCAGTCTTGTTACGGATTTTAAGCTGTATGCTTGACAGTTATAACGGTACCTTACGGGCAGGCATGTCAATTAGCATCATGTTAATTAAAATCGGGGATAAATAGACTTGATTTTGGAAGAATTAAAAAGGGAAAAGTAATACGAAACTTTAATAACTGCACACTATTACTAAGAAGCAATATGATGAAAAGTAATAAAAAGCAAAGTAGCAAATACCAAGCGGGACAGAAAGAAATAGGGGGGCGTTTGTTTATTAATACGTATAAAAGAACATTGAAAACATTATTGAGCTGTCTACCTTCAGTTATTGCGATCCGGCTAGTCGATGAAAAAGTGGTGCGCGACTCCGAAGTTCGATATGGAGGTTCCTTAAAGACTCTTCAAGCACGTTTAAAATACATTACCTTTGACGAAGTGATCAGAGACGTTTATTGTTAGGTGAAAGAAAATTATTTCCGACAACTAAATTCCAACTTTGTGTTAGCTGGGAAAAGTACTCTTGAGAAACTATTGTGGTTGTGAGAACAACGAAAGTTGTACGCAAGGGAAAGCTATAGTTTACGTAACTCTGCATTTTATAAAATTGTGAAACATGTGTGCGCGGAACATTAAGAGAATCTTATCCTTGGACGGTTGCGGTGGTAACTGATACAAACAACGCGCCAGTATAAAAATAGTTTGCTAATTAACTATCAGATATAAATTAACGGGGACCTAAAATACTAAAAAGAGTGCATACACCGTTAAATTGAACCCTGCTTGGTGAAGACAATAACATCGAACATTTCGAGAGCGAAGAATAGACAGTTAAGCACCGAATTGATATTTGGAAATTATATGACACGCGTTATTCAGAACACGATATCGACCATTCTATTACTGAAAGGAAGGATAGGATCATCACCTCCAATCCCGATTCGTATTTCATGTTTAGTTAATAAAAAGAAAAGTGTTAATAAACAAACTACATTTCTATTTTATCAACGATTTTTACTTCATTATGTAGTCTTGACTACATGATAAACAATATCTTTGGAAGTTGTATACAACGTATCGTCATAATATTTAGCCAACCAATATTGTGGAACACCAAAAATGTAAATGCATGAAATTGTTCTTACAGCGGATGTATAATGCGTGAGTGCGATGAACTATGTTGAGAAACTGAACATCCACTACGTACACGTCTGTCGATGTAGATGTAGATGTAGATGTACTTGTATGTTTATCTGCGGAAATGGTCCTTGTCGGTACATCAGCAGAAAGTTCCAATAGAATCGCTGGAACATTGCAAAGCATTCAGATTAATCAAACATCATAATACTGGTATCACTAGGATGTGTTCTTTCTCCTGACCCCCGTGGCTGTAATTGAACTAAGACTCAGCAGGAAATAACATTTACATCTATTGACGACCATTGAGCTAGCGTCACGAATTTTCAAACGTCCGCTGCCATGTATGAAGGCGAGTGACACCACGAGTGCTAACGTCGATCGAGGGGTGTCGTCGTGGTCGTATTGAATGACATTGAGCGGGCACACAGTCTATCCAAGAGGTCAATTACCTCGCGGTTCATAACAATTTCAGGTCAGTCATATGCGGGAGTCTAAAGCTAAAGCTCGGTTAGGAGTACCTGGGCGCTTTTCTGACGTGGTGACTAATGAACTCGGAGTCACCAACAGGATTCGATATAATATCGGTTTGATGGACGATATTCTGGTTTGCCAACATCCAGAACGGTTGCGCCACCCAAATTGAAAATATTGTGACAACCGATTCATGAAAGGCTTCGCGTCGGCGTGATAAGGGTTTCCACCTCTCCGTATGCGTCACCCATGTTTCAGGTACCGAAGGGGCAAGCTGATATTTATCGATCGGTAGTTGATTGCAGTATTCTTAACCAAAAAGTCGTCTTAAAATCTGTGCCACTACCGAACATCCTTACCTGTTCTACTTCCTTCGCGGGAGCACAGTATTTTACCATCCTGAATTTGAACAAGGTCGACCAGCAGATTCTTCTCACTGAGGACTGCAAACATGCAACAGGGTTTGACACCGTTTGGAAGCTGTACCAGTTCAGTAGCATTCCTTTCAACTTACCTAACGATGCCACTGTATTATCCGTCTCTAACGCTCTGTTTTGTGTGACATGAAATTCAAATCAGTTTATAGCAAAGTCCTCACTGGCATGCAGGAAGTGGGTTTGGCCGCTAAACCATCTATGGTAAATCTGGATCTAAGGGAGATCCCCTTTTAGGACCTTAGGGTCTCAGCCAGTGTTGTAATAGGTCAGGGAAGAAGACGAGATCTTCAGAGAAGTAGGAACTAGCTCACTTTATCAGTAGCTCACATTTTCTTATAAAATTTGTTTCGAATTTTGTCCAATTAGCAGCCACAGTAAATGGATTGAGGAAGAAAGGGTTCAGTTTCCAGATGGGAGAAACGCAGAAGGCGGTCTTTGAAGCAATTAAAGAATCCCTGAGTATTCTGCCGGTTTTGGAAGATCCGGATGTTCAACGAACATTCGTTGTTCAAAAGTGTACTTCTAATTCTGTGGCCGTTGCTGTCTTTCACGAAAAAACGATGGCGAGCGTCATCGTTTAGCTTATGCTTCCAGATCCATGTCGCACTCGGAACTGAAGTACTCCATGTGAGTGGGAGGCCTTCTTGGTTTTGGCTTTGCAAAAATTTAAGTTTTACTTGCAGGTTTACCACTTTGTTATTTTGTCCTGAAAACAGGCAATCAGGAAAAGAGTCTGGAGCTCGCGAGATCCAGGAAGACTGAACGAATATCGATGTGGGCTGTGTATGTTTGCACCTTTCACTTCTCTGTCAGACACAACCAGGGAGGAACCAGGTAACAGATGCCCTTAGCCGTATCTTCCAGGAGCATGCAACGGAATAAGAGTTGTGACAGGATTTACTGGACTCTAAATGGGTTTGGAACCTTTACGGTTTTATGATGGTTGACCCCATTTTTATTTTTTGGTTCATCAGGTTTTTGACTGGTTTGATGCGGCCCACCACGAGTTCCTCCCCTGCGCCAACCTCTCCATCTCAGAGTACCATTTGCAACCTACGTCTTCAGCTATTTGCTGGATGTATTCGAATGTCTGTCTTGCTCTACAGTTTTAGCCCTCTACAGCTCCCTCTATTACTACGGAAGCAGTTCTTTGATATCATAACAGATGTCCTGTCATCTTGTGCCTTCCCCTTCTCAATGTTTTCTACATATTTCTTTCCTCACCGATTCTGCGCATAGCCTCTTCATTCCTTACCTTACCAGTCCATCTAATTTTCAACATTCGTCTGTAGCACCACATGTCAAATGCTTCTATTCTCTTTTGTTGCGGTTTCCGCAGTCCATGTTTGACTACCATACAATGCTGTGCTCCATACATACATCCTCATTAATTCTTCCTCAAATCAAGGCCTACGTTTGATACTACTAGACATCTCTTAGCCAGGAATTCGCTTTTTGTAGTGCCAGTCAGCTTTTGATGTCCTTGCTCCGTTCGTCATTGGTTATTTTTCTGCCCAGGCAGCATAATTCCATAACTTCATTTACTTCGTGAGCATCAACGCTGATGTTCAGTTTCTCAATGTTCTCATTTCTGAAAATAACTCATCACTTCCACCTTTCTTTGATTTACTCTCAATTCATATACTGTACTCATTAGGTATTTCATACTGCTAAGCATATCATGTTATTCCTCTTCACTTTCACTCAGGACAGGAAAGTCATCAGCGAATCTTATCACTGATATCCTTTCACCTTGAATTTCAGATCCACTCCTGCACCTTTCCTTTATTTCCTTCGTTGTTTCTTCAGTGTGCAGATTGAACAGTAGGGCGGAAAGACTACATCCCTGTCCTACTTCCCTTTTAATCCGAGCGCTTTGTTCTTAGTCACTCACTCCTATTATTCACTCTTGGCATTTGTACATATGTTACCCGTCTCTCTCTATAGCTTACCCCGGTGCACTCTTCATGTTACCACCGTTGCTTTTACTGTCAGCAAAGGTTGTTTTGACTCTCCGGTATACTGAGTCAGTCCTCCTGACAATAATTTCTTTTTCTATTTCTTCACGTTTTTAATGCAGCCGTTCTGTCTTAGCTTATCTGCACTACCAATTTATTTCATTCCTCAGCCAATTGTATCCTTGTATACGTGCCTTTCCTTGAACACTTTTATAGTTTCTTCTTTCATCGATCAGCTGAAGTATTTCTTTCTTATCCATCGTTTCTTCGCTGTTACCGTCTTTCTCCCTATGTTTTTCTTTAGAGTTTCTGGATTGCCCTTTTTAGAGATGTCAATTCCTCTTCAACTGTACTATCTAATGAGCTATTAGTTATTGCTGCATCTACAGCCTTGGAGAACTTAAAGTGTATATCGTCATTCCTTAGTAATTCTGTATCCCACTTTCATGCGTGTTGCTTCTTCCTGACTAATCTCCTGATCTTCAACCTACCCTGCATCTCTACAACATTGTGATCACAGTCTATTTATGCTCCTGAGTACGCCTTACAATCCAGTATGTGATTTCAGAAAATCTGTCAAACCAAGAAGTTATCTAACTGAAATCTTCCCGTATCATCCTACCTTTTCCAAGTGTACCTTGTGATTCTTCAACAGAGTATTCTCTTTCACTTGCTGAAATTTGTTACGTAACTCAAATAGGATTTCTACATTCACGTTACTGTTCAAAGCCCATATTCTCCTGTAGCCTTTTCTTCAACTCCTTCCCTAACAACTGCATTCCAGTCCCTAAAACTATTGCGTTTTCATCTCCATTTAAGTATTGTATTACCCATTCAATATCCTCATACAGTTGCTCTATCTCTTCATCTTCAGTCTGCGACGTTGGCATGTTTATCCGAACTAACGTTCTCCGTGTTGGTTTGCAGTCAATTCTGATATGAACTAGTATATTACATTAACAGACCCTCTGCCTTACCTTCCTATTTATAACGGATCGTACACCCGTTGTGCCGTTATCTGCTATTATTGGTATTACCCTATACTCATCTGACCAGAAATCCATTTCTTTTTGCCATATCACTCCACAGAATTTTACTATATCTTGATTGAGCCTTTGCATTTCTCATATTAGACTTTCTTCCTTCCCTACTACGAACAAACATCTGACATTCCACATTCGACACGTAGAACATTATCCTTTAATTGAGTATTCAGTCTTTTTCTCATGGTCACATACCGTTGACAGTCCTCTCCTGGAGATCCGAGAGGGGGACTCTTCCGGAATCTTTTGCCAATGAAGAAATCATCATGACACTTTTTCAGCTATAGGCCTCATGAACTCTGGTGCTCCTGTTGATGGTGTCCATTAAAATGAGGTATGTGTTAAAATGGGCGGCTGGTCCCGGCGAAAGTTCGAGTCCTCTCAGGGGCATGGGTGTGTGGGTTTGTCCTTATGATAATTTATTTTAAGTAGTGTGCAAGATGAGGGACTGATGACCTTAGCAGTTAAGTCCAATAAGATTTCTCACACATTTGGAATACTTTTTTTTGTTAAGTTGGAGGGTGGGGAGTCGGTATCTGGAAAGCCTCAAATGTTTAAATGAAATGGTTGCTGGACCTGTACATTTATGATAGTTGAATAAATATTAAATAAATAACTCGGCCATATTTATGTGTTGCACAAACGATAGCAGTAGGACGTAAAAATGGAAGTTTTGCGAGAGAATATGTAACCACGTGCTCTGATAAAAATATCGCACTTATTGAAGACAGAACGGAACAAAGTAATAAACTAAACGATTAACAAATGGGTGGTTGTTGCTGTTGTTCATAACGCTCTCGGATGAGTTACCAAATTACATTTACAACTGCGATTTTCTGACCCGACCACGAATTATAGTTAATTATTAATTATGAAAAGGTCAGAGAAATCTTTAAATGACGACATTCAGGCACATACACACATATAATAGAGATTACGCACAATTATAAGAATAAAGAAAAATTTCACCTGTATGCACGTGGTTGGCAAACGGTTGTCCACTTGGCTTGAGTGCTCGAAGCAAGTAAAGAAGAATTCGTCGATAAGAATAAACTGTTAATAGTAGCACCACAGAAGAAGATCTGAAACAAATTTGGAACTTGTACCCCGAGAATCAGTAACTGTGACATGTAACGTTTCTCACAATATGTGAACTCGCGGTCGTCACCAACAAAAATTCTACATAAAACGAGTGGTGAAATTCAAAATAGCTAAGCAAATTGGGGTGGACACATTACTGTGAAAGGCGATCTGCCAAGTTAAAGTTCTTAGATCCGTACTTAAAACGTTTTGAGATACGTAGGAACTAGATTCGAAACTGAAATTCGAATTAGTGAAGTTTGAAAAATTTGTTCAATTATGCTGTACTCGAGAAACGACACAACGAATTAATATCAAACTGAACAGAGAAGATACATCACAAGTCCACATATTCGAACAAGGGTGGAGCAGAACAACAGCTTACATGCGTGGCTAAGTTCAATTATTCATAATGTTCCAGAATTAGGAAGAAAAATTCAGTATACCACTCAACAAGCAATGAGCGACGAGAGCAAGACGTTAATATAGGTTGGAGCTGAAATCTACAATAAGATAAGAATGAACTCTGAATACGCAGACTCACACTTATTAGCCCGTATCGCGTCTGCCGGAACACTGCTGAGCGAACAATTTTGGAAGCCTTTCGTCCCGTTCGCCCAGAAGTGTCCAGAGGTCTCCCTGCTTTGTGGTGACAGACTATACAAAAGCTTCGTCCAAGGCGAAGAGAAGCCTGTTTTCTACCTGGTACGTACTTATATGGTTGGATATTCTGCCACTATAGCCGACTACTTTTACTCCCACAGATCTAGATACTGAAATTTATCTTGTACACTCTCATTTTTGCTTTTCATTCATCAGGCGAGAGGCGGAAAGGATGAATAAACTGACATATAGAACATAGATCTATTGAATATGCATGTGGGGCTCCGATTACCAAAAGCTTAGCAAAATGTGAAGTGAAATAAAAGTAACTTACCTTGTCGACACTGTAGGCACACTCAGCTGCTCAGTGTTTTTTATGTAGTATACAGATTGCGCCCAGAATTTAGGTGAAATACACCCTTCAATTCGATATGTTTAATGCAGGGAGATAAAAACAACAATGGTACTAGACCCCTGGTGCCTCCACGGAAATTGCGTTCATTGTGCTGTTTCGCTCTCTGTGCTTCTAGTAATGGCAAACGGTACCATCAAGAAGTGGTAGAAGACTATTTACTGGGTCCTTATTAAACACGCTTTCCCTAGGCTTTACCGACTCCGAGATTCATTGTCTTTCGCCCGCCAGAGCTTCGAATTGGACGGTTGGATGTGGTGCAGTTTCGTCTTCCTCACCACGTAGTCCACATTTAGCGGCTTTATCCCTTGTGTCCTCGCGTGCTAATGTTTTACGAAGTTCAATGGCCAGTCATGAGTTCTACTACGAACCTAATTTGTTTCCTATTCAAGTTCATTAATATAGAACTTCTTTTGAAACATGGATCTGCCAACACT
Organism: Schistocerca gregaria; assembly: GCF_023897955.1. Classification (NCBI taxonomy): domain Eukaryota; kingdom Metazoa; phylum Arthropoda; class Insecta; order Orthoptera; family Acrididae; genus Schistocerca; species Schistocerca gregaria. Next base: position 413,068,704 of record NC_064925.1, on the reverse strand, counting down.
CGCTTGTCACTCTCTGATTTCGGATAGTAGTCCAATATTCTACGAGCTGACTCCTAATTCAGCTACATAGTGATGATTGTATCATCATCTTCGGTTGCCGGCCAGAGTGGCACAGTGGTTCTAGGCGCTACAGTCTGGAACCGTGTGACCGCTACGGTCGCAGGTTCGCATCCTGCCTCGGGCGTGGATGTGTGTGGTGTCCTTAGGTTAGTTAGGTTAAAGTAGTTCTGTGTTCTAAGGTAAATTATGACCTCAGAAGCTAAGTCCCATTGGGCTCAGAGCAATTTGAATCATCTTCGGTTATGCAAGTACCGGTCCAAAAATCTATTCATCACCCCTGTCCTGGCCATTCTGAGCTAATGAGTAACATTCGCTCTATATTTTTGTTTCTGCATGAAATTTAGCCTTACTTTACCTCCCACTCTATAATAAATAATGTACGTATTAACAAAACAATGTCCTTACAATCTGTTATCCACCTTAAACTCGCGTGCTAACCTAATCTGAACTGAACCATAACTGGTATGAATACAACCTCTCTTTATATTCAATGTGCAGCTGTAGTAAAACAACATGCTCCTAATCAAAATCTCCACTTTGCACGCGTCTTGTGACAACACTGGTGCAGATTTCTCGAAAGCACAACAGCAAACGGCAAGCAGGCAGCAGCTAATCTAGATTTCTGTTACAAAATGAAATTACCATACAATATTCAGACTGTTGCGTATCTCATGGTAGAATGTGAATAATGATTTACAAAGTGTACAATGATGAGAGACAGTTTCTACAAAAACATAACAGCTTAATCAATTCCGATCTTGATACATGAGTCAGGGAAGTGGGGTAGTCATTCTTTCAGCTCTCGGCAAGTAAACAAAATTAACCAGCTGCCAATAATCATTTCTACAAATTACGTGAGCAGTGCTGCAGCCTTTTCTCAAACTTAATTTGTTAAAAAAACTATTATGAAAAATTCACAAATTCCTTTCACTTTTCAGTGAATACATCATATTCATCATCGCTGTCCTCCAGTTGCAGATAAGCGGTCCAATTTCTGTACCTTACCGAGCTCCCCAGCAACCACCTACTTCATTCCGTCATACTGTTACCCCATCTCTTGTCGTATGTTTTATTACAATAGTGAATATCCAGAACATAATCCTAGGGATATAGAATCTAGTTCTTACCACAGCCCCTTTTAGTGCTCATAACAGAGATTTTTGCCTCGTAACGTTTATTACTTATATAATTTCGCATCCCTCTACTTCTAGAGTTTCATCGAGATAGTCGACATTCCAGTATACGATGTATTTAATGGATTTGGTTCCTCATAAATGGTGCTACATCAGATTTCTTGGGCCTCACACTTAGATACTGTTTACTGCACCAGTTTCCCGAAGTGTTTAGTAGACTTTCTGCTGTAGCGTCCAGGAAAAGTTGGTCGCGGAATTCGTAAATTCTTGCAATTTTATTCGTACCGCGTCCATGTGGTAGAGGCCAGCCCTAGCGATGCGCTAATTAAGTAAGCCACAGGATGGTATTGTTGACTTTATGACAAAACAGATTTAACTGGGTCCAGCAACCATTGAACAATATAGAGCGAGCTAGAAAAAGTTAACGGGACAAGTAATGCGAAAAAATCTACTCTTCGTCTTCCTATAGGTCTACATAGGGGGCATAGCTATAAGTGTACAAATAATCGAACTGCACTGAGTAGCAAAAGATGCATACCTGATCTGTGCAACGATGTTGTTTCGACCAAAATATACACCCTAGTACTGATCAGGTCTCTACCCTCCGAGATATAGCTTAACACGTCAGGGCCGATAGGAAGTAAGCCATCCTTTGAGAGTTAGGACTTGGTGTTACAGTCAGCGCACAGGCGATGAGACATAGCATCTCTGAAGTAACGATGAAATGGGGAATTTCCCGTACGACCATTTCATGAGTATACCGTGAATATTAGGAAACCGATAAAATATTAATACGAAGCTATACGCCTACCCTTGGCCGTCAACACTAACAATGGATTGTTGATTCTGGAAATTGTATTGAGCGAAAGGACGTGCACCGCTATGGAGACAACTTCATGAATCCATGGACCCTGCATGTCAGTAGCGGACTGTTCAAGCTGGTGCAAGCTGTAACCTCTGTAATAGTGTAGGGAGTGTGCAGTTGTAGTGATATGGAACCACTGGTATGTCTAGATACATGTCTGACAGGTGACACGTACGTAGGCATCCCGTCTGATCGCTTGCATCCCTCCATGTCAATTGTGAATCCCGACAAACTTGGGCAATTCTAGCAGCACAATTCGGCACCCCACATGTCCAGAATTGCTACAGAGTAGCTACAGGAATACTCTTCTGAGTTTAAACACTTCCGCCGGCACGAAATTCCCCAGATATGAACATTTTTTAGCATATCGGGGATGCCTTGCAACGTGCTATTCAGAACAGATCTCCATCCCCTCTTACTGTTACTAATTTACGATAAGAATTGCAGGATTCAAGGTGTCAGCTCCCTCCAGCGCTACTTCTGACATTTGCCGAGTCCATGTGAGGCCATGTCACGTCATGTGGCTGCAGTTCTGCGTGCTCACGGGGGCCCACGGGATATTAAGCAGGTGTATAGTTGGCTCTTCAGTGTACAGGAAGGAAAGTCATTTGATATTTAAAGGAAGTGGGTTCCTGGACCTGCACATTTATGATAGTTGAATACATATTAAATAAATAACTTCTCCATGTTTACCTGTTCCACAACTAATAGCAGTAGGACATAAAAATTGAAGTTTGCGAGAGAATATGTAAGCACTTGCTTTAGTAAAAATATCACTTTAATTAAAGACACAACTGAACAAACTAATAAACTAAACAACTAATGAGTGGGCGATGGCTGTTTTTTTTTAATATTGCCCTTGGCTGGATTACAAAACAAAAAGGCATGTTTGAAACCCTATAATGATTTGTCATTAAATATTAATGAGGTCAGGGTCAGGGGAATCTTTCAATGGCGACATTCACGCACATATACACATACAATACAGATTAGGGACAAAATAAGAATAAAGAAAACGTCCATCAGTATGCACGTGGTTGGAAAACGGTCGTCCCCTTTACTTGAGTACATGAAACAAGTTAACAAGAATTCATCAGTAAGAATGAACTGTTAATAGTTGCACCATGGAAGACGTTTTGAGACTAATTTGGAACTTTAACCCCAAGATTCAGTAACTGTGACATGTAACGTTCCTCATAATCCACGAGCACGTTGTGGTAAAATTCAGAATAGTTAAACAAATTGGACAAGATATATTATCGCGAGACACTATCTGGGAAGGTAAGGCTTTGAGATCCGTACTTAACACTGCTGAGACAACGAAGACACGTGGGAAATAGATAATGAACAGAAATTGAAATTAGAGAAGTCTTAGAAACCTGTTTAATTATGCTATACTTGTGAGGTCAACAACTTACTAAATCAGACTGAACTCAGAAGATATATCACATGCCAAGTGTGCGAAAAGGGAGGAGCAGGACAGTAGCTTGCATGGGTATATAAGTGGAACTGTTCATAATGTTCCGAAATTAGCAAGAAAAATTCTATATACTGTTCAACGAGCAACGAACGATGAAAGCAAGACGTTAATTCTGACTGGAGCTGAAATCTACAAAAATAAGATAAAGAGTTAACTGCGAATAGGCACAGTTACACTTAGTCGTTGCCCCCGTCTCGCGTTTGTGGACGCTCAACTGCGCGGTCATCAGCTCCCGTACAGTGTCCCAATCTTTATACACTACCCAGTCACCGGGAAGGGAAAATTCCCAACTAGGCCGGGAATCGAACCCGGGACCACGTGATCCACAGTCAACACTGCCAGCTACTTATTTTTTTAAAAATTTATTTAAAGAACGATGTTACACATTCCAAATACATATTAATTACATGCACTAACCATGCACACACTTATACAGGAAATGATTTAAACAAAAACAGTTTGATCATTGCAGTTATGTTGATGTTAAAGAAATATCACATAAGTTTGTGCTACTGACTAAGTTAACAGATAGTATTTATTTGAATACCAAGAAAAATTTTTAAAGGCATTCAGACTCCATCAAACGTGAATAAATAAAAACGTGTACTTTGAATTACATGTGCTCCAATCTTTAAACAAGCATAAATATCACTTTATGAAGGATATCTCCATGTTTTTGGAATAATTTTAATACATGAATGTGCAAAAGGAAATCGTCTCCGTGAGATACAGGTCAAGGGAAGAAACTGACCTTTAACCTTTTCAGCTCAGGCTGACTAGCTATGAGCATTTCACACGATTACATGGAAGTCACCATAAATTACACAGACTATGGAACATTTATTCCCATCGCACATAAAAACAATTTAATAATCGTATTATACAATCTCTTAAATACCAGAGAATGGCGGAGAAGAGATGTTATAAAATTGACTAGCCTTCTATTTACACTTTCTTGACTTGAATAGAATGGTGAAATTTCTGTAGTGATCTCACCTGTATAATAGTTCTTTAACTAGAAAACTGACTTACACATCACAGTGCAAAAATGAACAGTGCAATTGGCCAGCCATTGAATATTGCATTATTATGGTTTTAACCAATCGATAAAGACATTTACATAAAAACTGTAAATTTTCATATTAATACTATAAAACATTAATGCTACTATATCATTTTGTGCTTTGACGCTATCAGACACACAACCTGTGACATAAATTATGCACATTATCTTACAAAATTTCAAAAACAGCTTTCTGAAGTGGAAAAAACACAAACAAAAAGTTTTTACTAAATATTTAAATAATATCCTTAACGTACATAAAATACATCACTATCAACACAGTCTTCTTTTTTATATTAACAAATGCCCATTCTATCCGATATATTATACTTTTTTTGTGATTCGAATACCTTCTAATTTAGTGGTATTCACACAGCATGTTTACCTTTAACTTCATGGTGATGTCGGATCTTCGCTTTTTAATGACGTAATTAACAAAATTTCCCAGCTACTAGTTCACAGTGTTATTTTTTGCCTCTGGTAAAAAGTGTGCTTCAGGCCGGTGTATGAATGTGAGTGATATACTCTCAGGAGATGTCCTTGTAATCAGAGCTATTTGCTCTTGGATCCACTTCCAACTATTCATGTGACCGCTGGAAGTGCATCTATGAATTAAAAAATAATTCAAAAGCCAAGATCGCTTAAATACTGTTTACTAGATAACCGGTTTCAACACACTGTAGGTGCCATGATCGGATCTGTGAAGATTTAACATGACAAGTTTGAGGAAGGACTGACATGAGGTATATACATTACTATTAGTACAGTACAACACACCTGAATGTAGCTTAACATTTATAAAACATTTGTTTATAACGATACCTGAGGCAGACCACCTCATATAACGTCATTGTCAGAAGAAAATAAAAAAAAAATTGCCTTACTACCCGCCGGTTTACCGCTGCAATTCTAGTGGTTCACAACCAGTCTCTGGATAGCGTTGTTCAAGTAGTGCACACACAGTCCTATGGTATAACCACTCATTACTACTACACTACAAGTTTACTATTACTGCTAATCAAATACCGCTGCAAAGAACACTTTCGCATAAAGTACTGAACTACTATACATGCTATGAATATTATATGTACTACTCATACTGTAAAGTACTTCATAAACAGAGTAAAAACATATGAAGCAAAGGAATTATCCATATTAGCGCCCCATGGGGTTTTGTAAGGCGCTAATATGGATAATGCCTTTGCTTCAGATGGTTCATAAATGTTAAACAACTTTCAGGTATGTGGTACTGTACTAGTAGTACTGTATATAGTGTAACTCATGTAAGCACTCCCTAAAATCTGCCATGTTATATCTTCACAGATACGATGATGTCACCTTCAGTGTGTTGAAACCGGTAATCCAGTGAACAGTATTTAAGCGATCTTGGCATTTGAATCATTTTTACAACAGAGTGGTTGCCCCACTACGCACACTGTGTTCACTGCAAAATATCTACAGATTATTGTGTCACCTAGGTGGAATTGTTGACCTAATTTTCTTTCACAGAGTCCAAATGCTAATAGTCTTTCATAGGTGCTAACTACATTGTTAACTGTCTTGTACCATGACATTTTTTATATTAGATATGAGCACATTAGAACTAATGTTTTTTTCTCAAATCTCACTCCAATCAATGTTTGGAAACTGTATTCCTATTGTTTTCTGCATTCACTTTATTTTGTTACCGCATTATGTCTTATGACTGTCTTATTTCGGCACTTGCACCAATGAACTCAACAGAGAAAACTCTCACATGCTGTAAACGATTGTTGATTGTCTACTCGTCAGTCGGGGGAAGCAGGCTTCGAAGTTTAAAGACCTCGAAAAGTTGGCTGGATATGCTTTCTCGCGAGTCTCTCATTACATTAACTTGCCTTTTCATAAAAGGTGTAGAGGCTTTTCCCGTTATATCAGTTAAACCTAGTCTACCTTTTTTAGGATCCAAAGTGGCTACTTTAGCAGATACTCTGAACACTTCACCTTTCCACAACAATTTTGTGATTTTGGACATTATTCTCCCCGCTTTCATTCTCGGTATTGGAAATAGCTGGGCAATATAATAAGCTTTATCAAGGGTGCATGTGTTGATATGCATTGTTCTTTGAACTTGGGTCATGCACCGGGTTAAATTCTTTATAATCGCCCCTTGCACTTTATCTGCTGCAACTTTTCAATTTAAAGCCGGCAATTTCATGGGGCATGCTGTTAGGGCGATCCCAAGTGTTTTATGTTGCCGGAATAATTTTGCCCACTCGACGCTCATTTAATCAAAACCTCTGTGATTTAGATACTACTTTTTATTTCGTTTGCATTGGCTCCAGATACTCTACGATATTAATCAGTCACTGTTGCTAGCGTCGTTACCTCTTTGTTATCCTTTATAATGACCCCTATATCGTCAGCATAGGCTACCATAACTGTTTTATTTCCTGATAATGTTAAGCCTTTTAATCTAGCATGACATGTCGGAGGAAACTTTCCACGGAAATGGCGATAAGCGACATGGACAGAGGACTTCCTTGAAGAACACTTCGTTTTATTTGCATCGGGCTGGATTGCTGGCAATTCGCTGCTATTTTTACATTAATTCCAGTTGCTATGTTGTTCATGAACTGTATGACCCTATCCTTGAATGCAATTTTCTTCAAAGTCTGTAGAATGTGTTCATGATTTGCTACATCGAAGGCTTTATAAAAATCTTGTTTTCTATAGAAGTTAATGCAAATGATACCCCTGTATTCTGCTAGATTTTGAAAAATGGTTCTGCCTTGCACTCAGTTCTGACGTTTACTGATAATTTTATCTGTAAGGCATGAAATTTTCTTGTTTACTATTGTAGCTATTAATTTATAAACAGAATTCAGCAGTGAATTTGGACGAAAATTATTTAAACATTTGTTTCCATTACATTTGGCCCAAGAATGATTTTACTCTGCTTAAACTCGGCCGGAATCGTTATCCGCTGAATTACCTCATTTACAATGTCCGTGATTTTCGCACCCACTATTGGTCTGTAACGGATGTAAAATTCTGCTGGAAGACCATTCGGTCCTGAGATTTTTTTTTTTTTTTTCTGATGAGGCGCACAGAGTCTCAGACAAGTTCCCTTTACTGTCTACCTCGAGTAAATTTTCGTTGTCGTCGTCTTCTGTAGGCTATGGGACTAGTATGTCAAGGAATACTTCGAAGGATGCATCACTACTTTGATTTCCTGAATACAGCTCGCAATAATAGACATAAATTTCGTCCACGATGTCCTGCTCGGTTCTGAAAATCGTATCGTTTTTTGTTCGAATTTCATCAATCAAAGACGTTCTTCCGTTTTTCGTATACTTCACTAAATAGTATATCGAAGTACTTTCGTCTTCTGACACCGAATTTATTCTACGATTTTATTTTCAATCCCTTCCATTTGATTTCTCTTGATATTAAGTAACTTGGCTTTGACTTTTGATGTCTTCTATGCGAAGTGAGGCACCTGCGGAGACCTGATGCTATAGATCTCTCAAAATGGAATACTAATATTGTACAGTGTCTTTCATTTCTCTTGTGCTCTGGGCACTGTTTTGAATAAGAAACTTCCTCAACTTTGGCTTCGCCATTTTAACCAACCAGTCGATAGCAGTGGGATATCTACTACGAGCACGCAGGTGTACAGCCCATGCTTCTTTAATGAGATCTTCTAAATCATAATTTACTAACAAGGAAATGTTAAAATTCCACTCATTCTTGACTTGGCGAACTGTCTGTCTTGTTATATTTATGCAAGCTAAGACACTTGAATGGTCAAGAAAGTTCGTAGGAATGGTTTTTACTATTGTCACGGAAGTTTGAAGGATTTTAGAAACATATAATCCATCAATCCTGCTACGAGGTGTTGCCGTGACATAAGTGAACTCAACAATGGACGGGTTATTTGATTTCCGTACATCCTTTATTTCTAAACCAGTAACTAGCTGTTTTCGTTCACTGTCTTAGATTTTTGCTTAACAAGTACAACAGATCATCTTAGAAGTATCGTTCCCTGTCAGCTAGGTGAAAACTTCCTGAAGGGCATACAAGTTGATGATAGTCACATCACAGATATCTAGTCCTGTACCCCTTCCGGATTCCTGTCGTTCCATCTCACTTCCTGGAAACCCTTCGCTCAACGAAACAGCTATTCAAACAATTGTTTCGTGAGACATTTATCTAACTGACATTACCGGGAATTACAAAATGCGAAATTTAAACTTCTGGTAACTAGACATCATCAGTCGCGGATTCATACACAAATTCATGACGTGTCGATAGTTTCGAACGAGACGTAATTTTATTTAAGTTTATAGTGGTGACAGAATAAGGTTGCGTCATAGTGCAGTTTTGATGAACTAATTTAGTTTCCTGTGGTTCAGGGTTCAGTTAAACTATTAACAGTTTTCTCGGAAGGCCGAACATCGAGTAACACTTCTGTCACTTCGTTAGTTACTGTTCCGTTTTTTTCGTAGTTCTGAGGTTCTCTGTTGTACCGCTAACAGACAGATTTCCTTCTAAAACTTCCTGATTTTTCCTCCAGTAACTCGTGTGGGACTGTTTCGTACCGAACATTTTTTGGGCTTGGGTCGCCGGTTTGAGAATTTCGCTTCCCTTGGTTACGAGCTACATTCACATTTCGTTACGTTGTTATTGTACTTCGCGACTTATCTGGAGCAGCAGCAGACGCTTTCTCAATTTCTGTCGCTGGCACCTGTACTGCGGTGTTGACCGTGATTTCATTTTGGCCACCACTTCCTTGTTATTTGTTAATATCACTTATTTGCTGATCGAGGGAATCCAATATAGAGGTCAGTTTTGCAACCTCTGCCTGAATTTGTTTACTAACAGATAGCTGCTGAACTTTGCAATCAGCTACTTCACCTGTTGTCTCTTGCAAATTAATACTGACTACACCACCTTCATTTTCTGGTACCATATTTTTTTTATCTTTCGGTTCATCAGTTTCCACTCGCGTCTAGCTTCTGGTTCCTCTGTCTCCTGATCGCACTGTTTTTGCTTGAGGACTGAAGGAGCAGTACAGGACAGCTCGTCCTCTGAACAACTATCAGTTGTCTCCACAGGTCGGTTTTTCGGTTGCATTTCAGGTTCACGAATTTTGGTAACAGCGTTACCCTTTGTTGTTAACAGGGGAAACTGACTTGTATCGTGAAGGTGGACATCAGCTTGACCCGCTGCTTTAACGTTCTCAACCAGTTGATCCGAGCTATTCTTGGTAACAGATCATTAAAGGTAAGATTCTGACGGTGTATCAGATTACGTTTAACAACAGCAGTTCGCTGCGGACATTCCTGTCTGAAGGGGCCGGTTTCCTTACATATATTACATGTAGCTTCCTGTACAAACAATTTGTGCCTTATACCCGCAAACCGCTATGTGAGACGGAATATTTGTCTTGACCTCTATCGCTACACAGCGTTCCACCGTGAAACATTGCAGTTCAGAGCGAAGTGAACGTCTTTCATTTGACATTTATTTGACGTCCCCGTAGTTTGAAAGAGCTTTCTTACAATTATCATTTGCAACTTCTATGGGAATATTCAAGACACGAACGGTTTTGTAATAAATGTCAGCTCTATAGAAGGAAACCTTACTTTTATAACCATTTCTACCTCATGATCCCACTTCCGTCACAGTGTATCATCAGTCGCACCAATGAATAATATGACATAAACACAGTTTTTTTTTATCCAAATGCCAGGTATGGACGTTTTCAGAGTTAAGACCAATTACCTTTTTCCAAAAATGGTTATAATTGCTCCGAGCACTATGGGACTCAACATCTGAGCTCATCAGTTCCCTAGAACTTAGAACTACTTAAAACTAACTAACCTAAGGACATCGCACACATCCATGCCCGAGGCAGTATTCGGAACTGCGACCGTAGCGGTCGCGCATTTCCAGACTGAAGTGCCTAAGACCGCTCGGCGACACCGGCCGGCAATTACCTGTGTAATCCAGTCATCTTTTTCCAGGGATGTCGGCTGCACAGGACGGGACATCTTGTGAAAAGCAAATACTAGAGTATTCTCCCTGAGGTTTGTAGCTATGGTTAATCCAGCGACGAAATTTCGGGCCGGCCGCGGTGGTCTAGCGGTTCAGGCGCTCAGTCCGGAACCGCGGGAATGCTACGGTCGCAGGTTCGATTCCTTCCTCGGGCATGGATGTGTGTGATGTCCTTAGGTTAGTTAGGTTTAAGTAGTTGTAAGTTCTAGGGGACTGATGACCACAGATGTTAAGTCCCATAGTGCTCAGAGTCATTTGAACCATTTTCGAAATTTCGGTTAAACGCCGAAAATTCCAATTAGCATCAGCACGACCAGAAGAAGCAATCAGTTCAGAAGGAATATGAACGAACACGGAGATTAAAGGACGGATAGCACTCAGAGAAGCTGAAGTACAGTGATGTAAACACGGAATTGCAGCGCAGCAGTAAACATCGTCCACTCGCTAACGCTGCTGAAACTGAATTGCCACTAGACCACAAGCTGCGGACAACCTCTTTGCTACCTGATATGTGCTTAATGGGAGTGGCTATTCAGCCACACTAGCAGATTACTTTTCCTCTCATAGAGGTAGATGTTGAAATTTGTCTTGCACTCTCATTCACGCTTTTCATTCATCAGGTCAGGAATAGGACCAGCTGTTACAATTGGTGTCATGAAGTAGTCGTTACGCTTCACGACGCAGGTTGTCTCAGGAAGTGTTTTTCCAGCATACAAACAGAACAGTTTGCCGAGAGAATTGATTGTTGGGTAACTCTTGAGCCCAAACACTGTTATTTAGAGTCGGGCGGTAAGACTGGGTGTGTCTGTGCTGTGCTTTATTTGGAGAGTATAAGAGTACAGAGCTCGTCTGCTGATATTGTGTACTACATTATTTAAGAGCTGTTTGTTATTGTGTGGTGAAATTAGGAGCTGTTTATGTGTTTGTGACCTGTGTCAGATAACCACAGTCGGATCAGTGAGGGTATTTTGTGACAAATATACTCCACTTCTAAATACAAGGGCTTGATATAAATAGAGTGCAATCCTTCCTTACTTCCTCGAGCAGCACAGCGCAGTCTGAGCAGTTTTTGTACAATAATGGCAATCTGGTTAGACGGTGAGTGCATCGACAAATAACAGGACAACTTTTTCTGTAGAGGAGTTACAGGTCTGGATTGGAATGAATATCTTGATGGGTGTGGTTGTGTTACCATGTGTAGTGCACTACTGGAGTTCAGAACATGCCTTGGGTCAGCCTTACATATCAATTTTATTAAAGACGCAAGTGAACAAACTAGTAAACTAAACAACCAATGAGTAGGTGATGGCTGCTTTTTTTTAGTATTGCTCTCGGCTGGGTTAGAAAATAAAAACTGCATGTTGGAGAGCCTGTCATGATTTAGCATTAACTATTAATGAGGTCAGGGTCAGAGGAATCTTTCAATGGCGACATTGACGTATATATACACATACAATAGAGATTCGGGACAAATATAAGAATAAAGAAAAAGTCCATAAGCATGCACGTGGTTGGCAAACGGTCGTCCCCTTGGCTTGAGTGCACGAAGCAAGTTAACAAGCATTCATCAGTAAGAATAAACTGTTAATAGTTGCAACAAAGATGACGTTCTGAGACTAATTTGGATCTTTAACCCCAAGAATCAGTAACTGTGACATGTAACGTTTCTCACAATCAACGGACACGTGGTCGTCACAAACAACAATCCTGCATAACATGACTGGCAAAATTCAGAATAGCTAAAGAAATTGGACAGGATATATCACCGTGAGACACGATCTATGAAGTTAAGGATTGAGTACGTGACACATGCTGAGACAACGAAGACACGTGGGAACTAGAAAATGAACTGAAATCGAAATTAGAATAGTTTCAGAAACCTGTTCAATTATGCTATACTTGAGAGATCAACAACTTACTAACAGACATAACTGAGAAGATACATCACGTGCCATGTGTTCGAAAAGGGGGGATGAGGACAATAGCTTGCACGGGTGTATGAGTGGAACTGTTCATAATGTTCCGAAGTTAGCAAGAAAAACTCCATAAACAGCTCAACGAGCAATGAACGGCGAAACCAAGACCTTAAATTTTGACTGGAGCTGAAATCTACAAAAATAAGATAAAGCGTTCCACACTTAGTCGTTGCCCCCGTATCGCTTTGTGGACGCTCAACTGCGCGGTCATCAGCGCCTGTAGAGTGTCCCAATCTTTATACAGTCCAATTTCAGACACGTTCAAAAATGATGATGAAATGATAGGAACAATACAAACACCCAGTCACTGGGCAGAGAAAATCCCCAACCAGGCCGAGAATCGATCCTGGAACCCCGTGATCCAGAGACAGAACCGCTAGCTATTTTTTTTAAAAACATATATTAAGGATAAATGTTACACTTTCCAAATACATACTAATTACAGCACTAACCACGCACATATTTATACAGGCAATTATTAAAACAAAAAAATGTTTGATCATTGCAGTTATGCTGATGTTAAAGAAATAAAACAGAAGTTTGTCTTACTCACTAATTTATGAGAATTAATTTGAATACCAAGAAAAAAAATTTTAAAGACATTCAGACTAATAGAAACGTGAATAAATAAAAAACTGCACTTTGAATTACATGTGCTCGAATCTTCACAAAAGTGTAAATAGCACTTTATGAAGGATATCAGCAAGTTTTGGAGATAATTTTAATATATTAATGTACAAAAGGAAATCATCTCCTTGAGAGACAGGTCAAGGGAAGAAACTGTGCTTTAACCTACTCAGCTCAGTCAGACTAGCTATGAGCATTTCACACGATTATAAGGAAGTCACAAAAAATTACACAGAATTTGGAACATTTCTGCCCATCACACATAAAAAAATTAATAATCGCATTATGCAATTTCTTAAATACCTGTGAATGGCGGAGAAGAGATGTTAGAAAATTCTGTCGCCTTCCAACTACACTTTCTGGACGTGAATGGTTTGGTAATTATCTGAAGTGATCAGACCGATATAATAGATCTTTCACTGGAAAACTGACTTACACATCACAGTGCAAAAATGAACAGGGCAATTAGCCAGCCATTTAATGCTGTGTTATATTTGACACAATATTATGGTATTAACCAATCGATAAAGACATTTCATATTAATAGTGTAAACCATTGATGTAGCTATATTGTTCTGTGTTTTGACTTATTAGACACACAATCTGACTGTCACATACGTTATGTACATTGTCTTATAAAGTTTCAAAAAATTCTTTCTGAAGTAGAAAAAATACAAACCAGAGGTTTACACTAAACATTTAAATAATATACTAAAGGTAACTTCAATACATCTGTCAACACAGTCTTCTTTTTTATATTAAGTAATGCCCATTCTATCAATTATAACATTCAACATACTACCGAACTTTTTTCTTGTGATAGAATACCTTCCAATAATAAGGTACTCACACAGCTTGTGTACTTTGAACTTTACGGTGCTGACGGATCTTAGTTTTTTAATGACGTATTTAACCAAATTTCCCAGCAACCAGTACAAAGTGTTATTTTTTTACTCTGGGGAAAAAGCTTGCTTCAGGCCTGTGTATCAATGAGAGCTGTATACTCTCAGGAGATGTCCTTGTAATCAGAGCTATTTGCTCTTGGGTCCACTTCCAGCTATTCAGGTGACCGCAGCAAGTGTATCTCCGAATTTAAAAATAATTCAAAAGCCAAGGTCGTCTAAATACTGTTTACTGGATAACCGGTTTCAACACACTGAAGGTGCCATCATAGGATCTGTGAAGATATAACGTGAGGTTTGAGGGAGGGCTTACATGAGCTACACTATAAACATTACTATTAGTACAGTACGTTTATAAACCATTTGGTTATAACGATACCTGAGGCAGACCAGATGATATAAAATCATTGTCACAAGGAAATAAAAAAAGTGCTCTCAATGTCGTTTTTTCCATCAATTATGTAAAACCGTAGCCACAAAATAAAACTATTTGGTACGTGACCGCTTCTCGACTAACACCGGTGAGCATCACAGTGCTTTATTCCACACCGGTCTACCTGCTGCGATTCTAATGATTCACAACCGGCTTCCCTGCACTATCTATCTCGAGAAAATTTCCGTTGTCATCTTCTGTAGGCTGAGGGTCTAGGATGTCAAGGATTTCTACCATGGATGCATCAGCGCTTCGATTTACAGAATACAGCTCGCAATAAAGCCATTAATTTCGTCCATGATATCCTGCTGGGTTCTGAGAATCGTATCGGTTTTGTTCGAATTTCATCAATGAAAGTCCTTCTTCCGTTTCTCCCATGATTCAGTAAAAAGTATAGCGAAGTAGTTTAGTTTTCTGACACCGAATTTGCATTCCATTTTATTTTCAACTCCTTCCATTTGATTTATCTTGATATTAAGTAACTTGGCTTCGACTTTTACGATGTATGCTCTGCGAAGTGAGGAACCTGGAGAGACCTGATTACATAGATGTCTCAAAATATAATAGTAATATTCTAGAGTGCATTTCATTTCTATTGCGCTCTGGGCACTGTATTGAATAAGAACCGTTCTCTACTTTGGCTTCGACATTTTAACCCACCAGCCGATAGCAGTGGCATATGTACTACTAGCACGCAGGCATATTGTCCATGCTTCTTTAATCAGGTGTTCTGAATCATGATTTACTAACAAGGAATTCTTGAAAAGGTGAACTGGCTGTCTTGTTATATTTATGCGAGCTAAGACACTTGAATGGACTGAAGGTATCGTTTATGCTTTTGTCACTGAAGTTTCTAGATTTTTTAGAAATATGTAACCTATCAATCCTGCTACGAGATGTTGTCGTGACATAAGTGAACTCAACAATAGCGGAGTGTTTGATTTTCCATATATCTTTTAATTCTAAACCAATAACTAGTAGTTTCAGTTCGCCTGAGAAATTAAATTTAGGTAACAGATCTTTTCGATTTTAAACGCGAATAAAATCACCTCCAAGTAATTACTGTCTTGGATTTTTCCTTAACAAGTACAAGAGCTCATCTTTGAAGAAACGTGCCCTGTCAGCTCGGTGAGAACTTCCTGAAACGGCATACAAATTGATGATAGTTACATCATAGATACCTAGTCCTTCCCCCCTTCCAGATTCCAGTCGTACCACCTCTATTCCTTGAATCCCTTCCCTCGCCGAAATAGCTATTCAAACACTTCTTTCGTGAGACATTAATGTAAATGACATAATCCGGGAATTACTAATTGCGACATTAGAACCTCTTGTAACTGGGCAATATTCGTATAAAAATTACCAACTAGACGTAATTTTAATTAAGTTTATAGTGGTGACAGAGTAAGATTGCGTCATTGCAGTGTCACTATGTAGATGCTTTGATGAACTAATTTGGTTTCCTCTGCGTCAGGGTTCAGTTAAACCATTAAGCGTTTTCTCGGAAGGCTGAACAACAAATAACACTTCAGTCAGTTTATTAGTTACTGTGCTGTTTTTTTCTACTTATCAGGTTCTCTGTTGTTCCGCTAGCAGACTGATTCCTTCTAAGTTTTCTGATTTTTCCTCCAGTGATTCGTGTAGGACTGTTTCATACTGAACATTCTTTGGGCTTGGATCTCCCTTTTCAGATTTTCGCTTTCCTTGGTTACGAGCTACATTCACATTTGGCTGCCTTATTGTTTTTTTCGCACCTCATCTGGAGCAGCAGCAGGCGCTCTCTCAATTTCTGTTGCTGGCGCCAGTCATACGGTGTTGATAGTGATTTCATTTTGGCAACCACTTCCTTTTTATTTATTAATATCACTTATTTGCTGATCGAGGGAAACCAGTGGAAATGGCAGTTTTGCAACCCCTCTCTGAATTTGTTTACTAACAGATAGCTGCTGATCTTTGCAATCGGCCACTGCACCTGTGGTCTTTTGCCAATTAATACTGACTACACCATCTTCATTTCTGTTACCGTGTAATAATTATCTTTCTGTTCATCAGTTTCCATTCGCATTTTGCCTTCGGGTTCCTCTGCCTCCTCATCGGACTATTACCATTGATGGAGTGAGTGCGTTGGACAGGACAGCTCGTTCTCTGAACAACTATCAGTTGTCTCCAGAGGTCGTTTCTTCGGTTGCAGATCAGTTTCACGAGTGGTGGTAAAAATGGTTTCCGTTTGTTGTTAACGGGGGAAATTAACTGTTATCGTGAAGGTGGACATCAGCTGGGCCCACTGCTATAACATTCTGAACCAGTTGATATGAGCTATTTTCGGAAACAGATCATTGAAGGTAAGTTTTGACACTCCATCAAATTGCTTTTAACAACAACAGTTCGCCACATACATTCCTATCTGAAGTGGCCGGTTTCGTTACATATATGACAGGTAATTCCCTGTACAAACAATTTGCGCCTTATACCCACAAACCATTACGTGAGACTGGATATTTGCCTTGAAGTTCATACCGCGTTGAAACATTGCAGTTAAAAGCGAAGCGACCGATTTCATTTGCAATTGATTTGACGTACCCATAGATTCAAAGAGCTTCAATAAACTTATCATTTTCAATTTCAGTCTGAAGATTCCAGACACGAACTGTTTTGGTATCAATGTCAGCTGTATAGGTGGAACTTTTCTTTTATAAACATTTCTGCTTCATAGCCCCACTTTCGTCACACACTGTCAACAGCCACAGCCCTGAATAACTTGACGAAAACATAGTATTTCTCTGATCCAGTTGACAGGTATGGACGGTTTCAGAGTTGACACCAATTACCAGTGTTCAAAAATGGTTCAAGTGACTCTTAGCACTATGGGATTTAACATCTGCGGTCATCAGTCCCCTAGAACTTAGGACTACTTAAACCTGACTAACCTAATGACAACACACACATCCATGCCCTAGGTAGGATTCGAACCTGCGACCGTTGCGGTAGAGCGGTTCCAGAATGAGGCGTCTAGAACCGCTCGGCCACATTGTCCGGTACGGCCATCAATTACCTGTGTACTCCAGTCATCTGTTTCCAGGGATGTCGGCTGAACATAAAGGGGCACCTTGTCAAAAGCAAATACCAGAGTATTCTTCCTGAGGTTCGTAGCTATGGTTAATCCAGCGACGAAATTTCGGTTAAACACCCAAAATTGCAATTAGCATCAGCATGACCTGAAGGAACAATCAGATCAGAAGGAATATGAACGAACACGGAGATTAACGGACGGATAAGACTCAGCGAAGGTCAAGTGCAGCGATGTATACACGGAATTTGCAGCGCAGCAGTAAACAACGTCCACTCGCTAACGCTGCTGAAACTGAACTACTACTATACTAGGAGCTGCGGACAACCTCTTTTCTACCTGATATTTGCTTTATGGAACTGGCTATTCAGCCACACTTACAGATTACTTTTACTCTCACAGTGCTAGATACTGAAATTTGTCTTGTACACTCTCATTCACGCTTTTCATTCATCAGGTTAGATGAGGAAAGGATGTATATACCGACATTTGCACATATATGTATTGAATATGCGTGGTCGTGCTCGGGCAGTTACCAAAAAGTTTGCAAATATTAAGTTAAATAAAGGTAATATACGTCGTAGCCACTAGAGACGTACTCATCTGCTAAGCCTTCTTTATTTAGTTCAGAGTTTTCACCCAGATTTCAGGTGCCAGAGGTACGTACATTAAATTAAATGTTAAGCAAAATGAGGCTTGTGTAGAGACCCACCACTTTGATATGTTTAATGCAGGTGGATAAAAGGAATAACGGTCTTAGCCCACTCCAGAACCCACTTAAACTGAATTCATTGTGCTGTTTCGCCCTCTGTGGTTGTAGTTCTTTCCATCGTGTGGTGATGTTTCATGAAGTTTCCCGCCCAGTAATGAGTTCTACAACGAGTTCGATCCGTTTCCTGTTCAAGTTTCTCATTATATAACTTCTTTTGAAATATGGATTCGGAAACATTTATGGATTCGGCCATAATTTTTATTTTAGGTCTCAGATCAATATTCTACTTGCTGCCTTCTGATTCCACTACGTAGTTTTGATTGTACCATCGCCTTAGGTTATTACCGGTTCCGGTCCAATAAATGGACACATCTCGCCTGGCCAGGTCATTCTATAAGCTTGTTCATTGCCATCAGTTCTTGAGTGACCAGAGACTCCCAGTAACTTTAACCTGTTATTTTCTCCTAGTCTCCGAAAGGCTTCATTGCATTTGCGATGAACTTTGATCTCGTTCCAGGGGCTGATAGATATTTCACAGCTTGTTAGCAATCTGAATACATGAGTAACATTCCCACTGTAATTCTGTTTCTGCGTAAAATTTAGCCCAACATTACCTTCCACTCTTAAAATCATTACTTATTACCAGTACTATATCCTCACAAACCTTCACCTTCAACTCGGATGCTAACCTTTAACAAAGTATAACCTAATTTGAACTGAAATGTAACTGATCTGAATACAGACTCTCTTTATATTAAATGTGCAACTGAAGTAAAACAGTTACATGCCCCTAATATAAATTTCCACTTTCCTCGCGTCTTGTGACAACACTTTTGCAGATTTCTCGTAAGTACAACAGCAAACGGCAAGCAGGCAGCAGCTAAGCAAGATTTCTGTTTCAAAATGAAATTATCAAATTATATTCAAACTGTTGAATACCTCTTGGTGTAATGTGAACTACGATACATACGGGTGCAAAATTTGCAGAGAATTTATATAAAAATGAGTCAGCTTAATCAGTTGAAATGTTAATTCATGATTAGGGAAGTGAGTTGTCTTCCTCTCAGCTCTGGGCAAGTGAACGAATTTAACTATCTGGCAATAATCATTTCTACACATAAGGTAAGGTGCTCAGTGCTGCAGTCGTATCTCAGACTCATCCACTAATATATATATATATATATATATATATATATATATATATATATATATATATATATATATAAGTGGTTATTCAAAATTTATATTCCTTTCAACTTTAAATATATAAATGATATTCATCCTTGTTGTCCTTTACAGAACATCTTTCTTCATCTAAAAGATACAATCATATGTCAACACAGCGACACGAATTACGTCCCTCGCCTACCCTATTCAAAATAACGCATCAGAGTGCGTAGAGGCAAATACTTTGCCACGACAAGACTGAAGATTGTTTAACGTCAATTTCTCTCTCTCTAACGTGCACATAAAAAAATGAAAAAGACTTTACCACATTACAAAAAAAGGTCTACGATCTCCGTAATACCTAAGCAAATGCTTCTCCGTGCACACTCCGATAGCAGATAATTTCGCCTATGGCCAATTTTCCTCTAGGGAAGCCTGTTCCACCTCGTCGGCTCCGTTGTGAGCCGCGGAACGCTCCCTGCTCCAGGGAGCCGTGACGCTCGCTGTGACCATTCAAGTTGGCCGGCACGCCGGCACGTGGCACGGCAGGCTGAGGCAGGAGGAAGGCAAGCGTTTTGATGTGCCAGCTGCATCTTACAAGATCGAAATCCGCATACTCTTTGCTGCTAAGATGTGGTGACATGTTACACCAGGAAATACGATGTTCAGCATACTAAATTTATTGGGTCGCTATAGCTCAACATTTTCTTTTCATCACAAAACCGGAAATATCAGGTGTCAAAGTGTTCGCAGCGTTAATGCCGAGGATGGCCTTCATTGTTGCATCCTGAAGAAGCGATCGTTCCTTACTTTTTACTCTTTTCATTGCTGAGAAAAGCTCCACACAACAATACGTAGATCCAAACATGCACATGATCTGAGCGGCATTGTTGGGTAGCTAGGGAAATGTTTTTTGCTGTAATGAACGATACCATCGTGACAAATCCAATGTGTCGTAGTATCTCTCTTTAAAAATAGTTGAATTTTTAAAATCAATAATCTCCAATTGAAGGGACGATGACAAGTCATCGGGGGAAACTGATAAAGGAGTGCAGAACACCTTAAGTTCCATTTTAATCTAGTGACGTCTCAGAATCGTGTTTCCAGGGACATGATGAGCTGCTTTAACTTTGCTTGGTAATCGGCGAAAGTAGTACGTTTAGGTAGCTTTAAAGAAGCTAGACGATTGAAGAACGTTAAATGTCCATCACTCATCTGCCTCTCAAATAAACGTAAATTTTCCATGAAGGCTTTGATCTGGTTGTGCATGTCAACGAATAGCTGCCCTTTGTCCTGCAATGACAGATTTAAATGATTCAGATTCATAGTTATGTCAGCTAGGAGCGCCAGGTCTGATATCCATTTTATATCTTTCAGACAACGCATTTCTTTCCCTTTCATTTCGAGAAAAAGGGATATTTCCTAACGAATGCCAAAGAAAACATCAAGAACTTTTTCCCGACTCAGCCAACGAACTGTATTGTGGTAAGGTATAGCACCATACTCGGCTTCCATATTTCTCAGGAATCCTTTCAACTGGCGATGATTCATACCGTGACGCCGCACAAAATTAACACTTCACGAAATCTTTCATTACGCCACCTAGCTCTACTGTTTCAGCACACAGTGCCTCATGGTGAATAAAACAACGAAGACTCAAAACGTCTTTCCCGAATTCGTCTGAGTTTATTTTTCAAACGAGAAGCAAAACCTCAGTGTGATGCACCGTCTGTCGCTACAGAGTGGAGCTTATCCCATGGCAAATTCATATTGTCCACTGATTCACAAACAGCTTCAAAAATGTTACGTCCTGTTGCGGTGCAATCGAGTAGTACCACATCCAAGAGTTCTTCATTTGCAGCTCCATGTGGACACCATGCACAAAGACTGCAAGCTGTGCACAGTCCGATATGTATGTGCTTGCATCAAGCACTAGCGAAAATGCAACAAAGCTCTCCGCCTTTCCCTGAGCTGTGTCTCTAAATCATCTGCCATGTCCAGGATTCGACGAGACATTGTTTGCTTCGAAAGGCAAACCCCTTGAATTGCAGATTCAGAAGTGTTTTCTCCGCTCTCATTCACCTGAAAATTATAAACGCAATGCTGAACACGAATTATGTTGCACGTTTTGATACCCTCTGTATTACGAAACCGTTTTCAAACTTACGTCTCCTGCTATGTCGTTCTTAAGCCTGATTACCAGTTCTCTGCGTGCAACGCCTTCTACCTGATAGTAGTGCGCTGCGTGAAGACGTGTATAATGCCGTTGTATATTGAACCTCTTCGCAGAATTAAATACTTTATGCCATACACGACACTGCGGACGACAATCCCTCTCAATGAATAGAAAGGTATCCTCCAATAGAGATATAGGGCTCCAGCGGCTAGTCATAGCTGTCATTGAACACGGATTATTGCGTCAGTTGCGGCTGCATGCGGCCAGGGGGCAGTGAGTTCGCTTTCCCCCTCCACGCAGGCTCCGAGCTGCCACAGTGAGCGCTCCGTAACGCTCCGGCTCCCTGGAGCTCCGTTGGAACAGTCTGCTAGAGACAGCTCCCTCTATTCTACGCTGTGCCCCATATATTCGGGCCCCAGTAGGTTTATCTGTTTTCGACCCTCCAGCATACCAGACTATGTCTCCTGGAAGATGTTGTGATTCATTCTTCCACTGCTCCCTTCCTGAAGTTGTTACGTCGAAATGTTTATGAAGTAGCAAAAATTATTGTCAACATTTCACAGACAGTTCCTATAATTACCACATTCCCTATACTGGTGTGAAAATCTCCTTATGCTAAAGGAATCAAGTTATTTCTAATTTTTAACTCTATGTCCCTGCTGCTGTCTCCATTGTACGCAAAACATGCAATGGTGGCATGTCCAGAATGGTCTCCATACCAGCAGTGGGTGTGCTGCTAATTCCTCCCGCTATAGCTTACCAGTCCAATGTCTGCACCTTATCAACCTCACTACTTCTACTTCATTTCACCATACTGTAACCCCATCACTTGTCATAGGTCTTATTACAGTAGTGAATATCCAGAACATGTTCCTAGGGATTTAGAAGCTAATTTTTACATCTCTTTTAGTGCTCAAAAGAGAGTTTTTGCCTATAAATGTTTATTCTTTACGTGGATGACCCATGATAGTTTCGCATTCCTTTGCTCGTTTCATGAAGAAGCTTGGCATTCCAGTATACGATGTAGGTGATGAATCTACTTCCTCGTAAATGGTGCTACATCAGTTTTCTTGGGACTGACAATTATATTCCTTTTCCTACACCAGTTTTCCGCAATGTGTAGCACACTTGTGCTGTTGACTCGTTTTAAAATTTCGGCGTGGGATTTGCGAATTCTTAGAATTTTATTCCTACCGCTTGCAGGCAGTAGAGGCCTGCCTGGCCTATGTGATAACTAAGTAAGCCACCCGACAGTATTGTTGCCACTATGATAAAAGAGTCCAGGCAGAGGGGCGTTTACCACACCTGTCAACGGCCGAGCGCATGGAACACTCCAGCCCAGAGTGAAGTAATAATTTATTACCCGGGAACATATGTGCTCCCATTAAACTCACACTTTGCAAATTGAACTGGGTATAGCGACCCCTGGTCGAGCGAGCTATAAAAAGCTAACAGAACAAGTAATATAAAGAAAAACCTACTTGTCACACTCCGATAGGTCTACATCAGGATCATAACTGTAAGCGTATACACAATCGAACTTTGTTGCCCAACGCATTGAGTAGTACTGCCATTCTGTCTTCCTCTTGAACCAAGGAGAATGATGTGCTTTTGAATTTCAGAGAAACGACAATCCACCCTTCTTGATAAAGATCGGTTGGCTACCTGCCAAATGTCTCACTCATCGAGCTCCAGCGAGGAGTAGTGGCGGCGGCACTTCCGAAAATTCACTGATGTGGGGGGGCTGGTGTGCGGCCAATGCAGTGCCAGCTGTTTACAGCCTGATGGGGGAAGTGCGACGTCGAGGTCTCCTGGAGACATGAACGTAGTCGGCCGTCAGCCCGGGTGATCCCAGAGGGAGTTGACAAATGGCATTACTGCTCAGCAATGGGCATTAGTTATCGCTACTGTCCCCAAGTGTGTGACATTGAGACCACAAGTAAGAGCAGGGGGCATAGACAGCGAGACTATGATTGACCTTACGGCAGACTCTCGTTCTTCACTTTTGGTGGGCTGCTCAGCATCGCGGTAGCTGCCACTCACGACCCAGGTCAACAGACGTAACCAACGGGAAGGGGAGTCGACGTATTCCTCGATCGGCCGTGTTTTGCAAGCACAAAGCGCGTCCGTGAGGACAGCTCGATTGCAGTATAAGGCTGCTTTAATAGATATCTGTAAATACTACAACTGTTTCAGTATACAGTCCCGCGTTAATGTGCCCTCTCCTTCACCATCTCACCCATAATGAGGCGCAGAGGTCAGGAATAGGCACAGCTGTTACAGTTGGTGTCATGAAGCAGTCGTCGCACTTCACGACGTAGGTTGCCTGGGGAAGTGCTTTTCCAGCATACAAATCGTACAGTTTGGCGAGAGAAGTCATTATTGGCTAACTCGTGAGCCCAAACACAGTTTTTTAAAGTCGGGCATTAAGACTGGATGATTTAGTAAATTACATTCGAGCGGCATATCTCCAGTTCACTAGTATTGGCGCATTACAAAGGTGTGCGTTGAGCCACAATTTGTTTATGTTTAATTCAGTATTTGTTCTCAGTTACGAGACCCAATTTGTGGAGTACTGGATAGAGTATCATAAGGTTATGATTGCGAATTCATGTGAATCCGTGAACTTTTCATTGTTTGTTTTGCAGTCTTGCAGGGCATGAATTGCTGAGCACTGAGGCTGTAGGAGTCACATTTTTTTTCATGTACCCGTATTGACCATATGGCTCTCGATTGTTCACACTCTAGATGGGTAACGACACATGAGAAAAGGTAACCTGTAAGGTTTTCATTTAGTAGTGTTTTAGTGGGTTATTTGTGCTTCTGGTACTGTTAGTGGTGAAATCATGTGCTGGTGTTACTACAGAATCTGTTACTGTAACAGCACTATTGCGAATGTTAACATAGGAAAATTTTCACCAAAAGCTCGAACATGAGGACCTTCTTAATAGATTTGTGGCTTTGGAATCCTTTCAGGTTCAGTCAAAGCGTGAGTCAGGGGAAAATAAGGCAGAGTTGGAGTTAAATTCTTCTAATTTTGATCCAGCAGAAACCGCACTCCTCAGTCCCTTTCCAAATAGAACAGGCGTCTCCAAAAATTTTAGACTGATGGCCACACCGACTCATCCACTAAATCCCAAGGTCCAGAACCGAGCTATAATCTGCCTTCCTGGAGGCCTGATACCCTTGAACTGCTGGGAAATCCTCAATGTGGTGCAGAAGTTTTCGTGACACTTGCCACCACAGCCAGTCCTTACGGGCTGACACAGAGTAGCACTGCAGCACTCGTTACACAATGATCAGTTTATTGTTTGTTCTCGTGATGTGGCCTTAACTTCATTACATTGTTACAAATGAAAACCACTCGTGAGGCTTGCTGTAACACACTTTCGCAAAACCCGTGCTTGCGTGCTTGCGTGCTTCATTAAAATCGCAGCAAGAGTTCAGAACGTAGCTCGATTTGCATACTCCATCAGCACTGCAGGATATAAACAACCACCTTCCCGTGGGTGGGCAAACGGGGAAGAATGGTGGGACGCCCCCAAAGCAAATCGGCTGGAGACCTCGCCAAGAAAACAAGCAGAATTCAACAAGAGTAATTCAAAACACATATTCGCTGGAGAGCTTCTGTAAAGTTTGGAAGGTAGGAGACGAGATACTGGCAGAAGTAAGGCTGTGAGGACGGGGCGTTAGTCGTGCTCAGTTGGTAGAGCACTTTCCCGCAAAAGGCAAAGTTACTGAGTTCGAGTCTCTGTCCGCACACAGTTTTAATCTGCCAGGAAGTTTCATATCAGCGCACACTTAGCTGTAGAGTGAAAAATTTCATTCTAGAACCATATCATCAATCACTTAACTTCTAATAAACTGCGATTTCTTGAGAAGACTTGGCGCAGCACCCCCAAATTGCTCTCCCGAAACGTCCGCTGCCAGCCGCTTCAACGGTCGCAGGAAGTCGCGTCGGTCTCCCGTATTACGGCGTCGCAGCTCTCACCGGCCAGACTGATGTCGTGGTTGACTCCTGTCGCTCTCCTGTCGACTGCGAAGTCACTACACCTCGCTATACGCAGCGGCCCACTGGACTCGCGTTGCGACCTCACATGCACCGACGCTCAAGACGGACAAGTCATCTTGTGTCTCAATGCGCGACCGATCAACCGATCGATCCAACCGCCAATGACCATTGCTTGAGCAAACTCGAGCAGACTGGCGGCCTAACGCGCAGGCTCAGATGCAGGACCGGGCGTCCACCCACTGAGTTCTCTTACTGGCGGAGAGGAAAGTCTCTCATTTTGCGGCTTTAAAGGTTGATCCGAACGACAGACAGACACAGACTGCCTAACAAAGGCGGACGAGAGACAGACTAGCAAGCTGGGGACGAGAGACTGATCCAGACTGACCCACTGGCGAGCTCATAGCGCCCCTTGAATGCACGTGAACAGGCAACCTTTCCCCTTTCCCACCAGAGGGAGACACCAAAGCTGCGATTGCCACAGCGGCGCCACCGCCAGAAACGGAGGGCGACTCGCTCTTCAAAACAGCAATTTTTACCACGGCTCCTATTGTAGTGTTCAATTACGCGCAAATTTTGCTTTCTGGTCCAGGCAGTGATTGAGATATCTATGACATAGGGAGAGGGAGTGAATATCATTCCGCAGTTTCTGTTGGCACCTACGGGCAAGTGACCTGCTCATTTCACTGCCTCGCCGATAACCAATGTGCGTGCATGGCCTTACGTATTGTTGTGACTGCTTGACAGTATTAAATATGTAATAATGACGTTTTCCGGAGAATACAGAAGTTTAGTGGGTTTTGTGACCACAGTGTCTTAGTGAAAATACGGTATATTTAACAGCGAATTTTTAATTTTATAAAAATGCCCTGGAAGATAATTCCAGTGCAGTTCTTTACTCAGAAACCTTGTTCTTAATACTACTAATTGGCGTCAGTTTAATTTGCACTAAAGTCTCTTTTGTACAGATTCGTGGAAATAAGTAAAACACATGGATAGATAATGAGTGCTGAAATTTCCAAAAGCAATGGGGATATCTTTACTTCGTAACTGAGTGAAGTAATAAGTCAGTGTGTATAATTTGCAATAAAACAATATCAGTTCTCATGGAATACATAATGAGACTCAAAATTCTCAAAACTATTCCAAATTTACAAGATACAAACAGTTAGAAATTATGCGTGTTTGAAACGGTGTTTGAAATCTAAGAAAACGTTGTTTTAAGAAAGTAAAAACTGAACAACCTGCAGCAACTCTCCTAGTTTCCCCATCGCTCACTCAGTGACAGAACATGGAAAATCATTTACTGACGGCAAATTAATAAAGGTTTGCATGACTGCAGAAACTGAAGAAATATCTGCAGAAGAAGCTAATTTATTCAAAACATCAGTATTTCTGCAAACGCTGCAGCTCGAATGTAAATACATCAACTCAGTTTACTGAAAAAAGTAGCACTATGAGTGGTTGTTTTTGGTTCTGAGTGAGTCAACGTGTGTTTCAGATAGTGCACAGATTTTAATTCTTATTGAATGGATAAAGAAAAATAATGAAGTTTATGAACAGTTTCTTGACGTTCATAACATTCAAGGCATTACTACGAGAGAATAACTTTTTAAAGGCGTAGAAAATGTTGTTGAGGAAAACAGTCTTCAACGAAAAAACTTAAGGTGTGTCAAAACTGATGGTGGGAAAAACATTTGTGGAGAAAACACACGTCTCATTGCTGTCGTGTCAAAGGCGATAGAAAATGTCGGTGGATCGAAACCATTAATCGCACATTCCATCATTCATCAACAGTTCCTGTGTAGAAACTGCTTGCATGTATCAGAAGTCTTAAAGACACTCAGGTCAGCTGTATAAAAGACCACATACTCTCAGTCATCGTCAACTCTGCGAGTTTACTAAAGAGATTGAAGAAAACGATTTACCATATTATGCACCAGTGAGCTGGCTTAGCTGTGGAAAAGCTCGGTCTCGGTTTTTGGGCTCCTAGCAAGAACTGAGATTTTCTGAATGAAAGGAATCGATCTCTGCTGTCACAAAACGCTGAGTAGCTATGGAAGTTATCATTTTGTACAGATTTAACTAAACATTTGAACAACAGTAATTTGAAGTTACAAGGCGGAAACTAACTACTGCCTGATTTGCACACTCATATTAAATCCTTCAAACAAAAAAATGTTTTGTTTCAGTCTCAATCCAACAAAAAGTGTTTCATGTATTTTAATACATGCCAAAATTCATTAAACAGTCAGAGACTCCATTGCCGGTTACTTTTGCAACTGAAACTTCTAATGCTTGAATAATAAAATTTGAGTCCCGTGCTTCATATTTGAGTACAAACGATATTCCGATTATTCAGAACACTTTTAATGCCGATATACAACCTCGTGCCTCAGAATTGCAAATGGAAATGTTTGATTTGCAATGTAGCGACTTTTGTAGAGATAAATGATTGTATTCGTCATTTCTGGCATTTTATGTCTTTCACTCACACATATTTACCAGTTGCATGTGTTTGCTTGTGACTTTTTTCCACTTTTTGGTCAACTTTTGTTTTTTTGGTCATCAGTCTACTGATTGGTTTGATGCGGCCCGCCACGAATTCCTTTCCTGTGCTAACCTCTTCATCTCAGAGTAGCACTTGCAACCTACGTCCTCAATTATTTGCTTGACGTATTCCAATCTCTGTCTTCCTCTACAGTTTTTGCCCTCTACAGCTCCCTCTAGTACCATGAAAGTTATTCCCTCATGTCTTAGCAGATGTCCTATCATCCTGTCTCTTCTCCATATCAGTGTTTTCCACATATTCCTTTCCTCTCCGATTCTGCGTAGAATCTCCCCATTCCTTACCTTATCAGTCCACCTAATTTTCAACATTCGTCTATAGCACCACATTTAGAATGCTTCGATTCTCTTCTGTTCCGGTTTTCCCACAGTCCTTGTTTCACCATGCTGTACTCCAGATGTAATTCCTCAGAAATTTCTTCCTCAAATTAAGGCCGGTATTTGATATTAGTAGACTTCTCTTGGCCAGAAATGCCTTTTTTTGCCATAGCGAGTCTGCTTTTGATGTCCTCCTTGCTCCGTCGGTCATTGGCTATTTTACTACCTAGGTAGCAGAATTCCTTAACTTCATTCACTTCGTTACCATCAATCCTGATGTTAAGTTTCTCGCTGTTCTCATTTCTACTACTTCTAATTACGTTCGTCTTTCTCCGATTTACTCTCAAACCATACTGTGTACTCATTAGACTGTTCATTCCGTTCAGCAGATCATTTAATTCTTCTTCACTTTCACTCAGGATAGCAATGTCATCAGCTAATCGTATCATTGATATCCTTTCACCTTGTATTTTAATTCCACCCCTGAACCTTTCTTTTATTAACATCATTGCTTCCTCGATGTACAGATTTAAGAATAGGGGCGAAAGGCTACAGCCTTGTCTTACACACTTCTTAATACGAGCACTTCGTTCTTGATCGTCCACTCTTATTATTCTCACTTGCTGGTTGTACATATTATATATGACCCTTCTCTCCCTATAGCTTACCCATAAGTTTTTCAGAATC
This sequence comes from Schistocerca gregaria, assembly GCF_023897955.1. NCBI lineage: Eukaryota > Metazoa > Arthropoda > Insecta > Orthoptera > Acrididae > Schistocerca > Schistocerca gregaria. Next base: position 413,039,419 of record NC_064925.1, on the reverse strand, counting down.
TCGAATAGCTTGCTCCATTTTATATTGTGGAACGCTTTTTCCAGGTCGACAAATTCTTTCTTTAGCCTTGCTTCCATTATCATTGTGACAAAATGAACTATACAATAATATAAAAAGATCTAAATAAGACGCTGAGCATTGAAGCCGCTGCTGATAATTTCCCCTAGTGAGACCCCCAACTTCAAACAGTTGCGAGAGGGAAGTCGCAGCTACGTAAATCCCTTTCATTATAATTACAATACTTAATCTCATTATGTGAATTGCCTAAGTATGTCACTTACTTATGGTAGATTTTCAAGAAATACCATATAAGTAATTACAGTTAAAGCAATCAGTTCCTTTATATACGTCAGTTAATGTTTCTCTTAATTGGTAATAAATAAAAATAGCTGATTATTGTACGAAATTTTTATGATTTTCTCGCAATGTAAATTTTGCACTGTACAGTGTTACTTCGCGTAATGAGCAGTATTCGTTCCTGAACTTTCTCGTAATTAACCTTCGCAGGAGTCCATGTAGAATAACTCAATGCTTTCCATTCCGATTAAAATGGATACTCAAACAGTTTTATAATACAGTACACTAATTTTTTATTTGTACTACAGTACATCCTGTTTTAGAAGAAAGTTGTCTAAAGATATTTATTCTCGCCTGTGCTTCAAAATGTGTCGAAAAAGACACATACCTTCATCGTTAATAAAATTTGTAGCGAGCATAGCAACTACATTACTTACACCTTTAATGAATTCGTGTTAGTAAACGGCGACAAATCAGAATTAGATTCATAAAAATATACTGAAAGGGTAAGGGTTACGATGCATCAACGAAGGAAAAGACCTGGCAACGTTTTTGGAGAGAAATTCCAAACTCGTGGAAGCTCGGGCATTACAGATGACTTCACAGAGCATTGTCGCAGTGCAGAGTTTAGGTCCATACTTATAATGCGTCCGTGTTGTTCCACAGTGACTAGTTTTAGTATTGTGCGTTGCTGCTGGAATTGTTCTCCAGGAGCCGTGTGTATCTTGTGGTTTTGAATGAGCAGTCATTTTAATGCTGTCTGCGTACTGGATTTGGTGAGGGTGGCGACCGGACATCAGTTCGGCTTTGGACGGAGCAGTGAGGAGGTCAGCAGCGCGAGGGCAGGTCGGGACCACTGGTGGCGTGCAGGCGCTGTCAGACCCAGGGGCTGTAGCCGGCGACCGAACCCAGGACGTAAGAAGTTGAGTGACCTGCGTCCAGTAGTGAAACCTCCACTGTTTGTGACGTCCCAGTTGTTTGCGTGTTGCTGGTCTCAGGGTCGGTGAGACCAACCGCAGCAAGAGGAGTCTGTCAGGTTGGCGGAAGCTATTAGCCGCCTTCTACTCTTTGATGTTAGTGTGGATTAAGTATTGTTCTTATTAGTGAAGTGCAATAAGCGGTATATTCTACCTTGTGGCTGCTAACGCCGCAGTTACCCGCCCTGGAGGTTAACGTATTTTTCAGGCGTGTATCTTTCCCTGTCTTGTTGATGCTGTCCGACAATGCGTGTAATTAGACAACATCTTGAATTGTAATGTGAATATACTCTTGGGAGGTATACCTTGATTCCAGTGTTTCCTTTGGCCTTGGGTATATTTCTGAAGACGTGGTGCTGCCCATCTCTTCGCCGTTGTTTAAAAATGTACCATCGTTGTACCAGTGATCAGACGTTAGGCGGATTGGCTAGTCGGTTCGTTAAGGTGGTTTCAGAAAGGTTTTAGTATTTTAACATGCAACTGCCTTGTGATTCAGGACTTCAGCCATTGAGTCTTCTGAAAAATGCTTGCTGCCTTCTGCCCCCAATAATTTTGAATCCTTTCTTAATCAGGCCTTCAGCCTTAAATATTTGTAACATTGCTTGTGGCCTTCAAGCAACAAATAATTTTTAATCCTGTTTTAGTGATCCCTTCAGCCGTCATTATAGCTTGTTACAAGTTATTACCCCCATGAACCAAGGAACTTCACGTAGGTGGGGAGGCTTGCGTGCCTCAACGATACAGATAGCCGTACCGTAGGTGCAACCACAACGGGGTGGGGGTATCTGTTGAAAGGCCAGACAAACGTGTGGTTCCTGAAGAGGGGCAGCAGCCTTTTCAATAGTTGCAGGGGCAATAGTCTGGATGATTGACTGATCTGTCCTTGAAACACTAACAAAAACGGACTTGCTGTTGTGGTACTGCGAACTGCTGGAAGCAAGGGAAAACCACAGCCGTAATTTTTCCCGTGGGCATGCAGCTTTTCTGTATTATTAAATGATGATGGCGTCCTCTTGGGTAAAATAATCCGGAGGTAAAATAGTCCCCCATTCGGAACTCCGGGCGGGGACTAGTCAAGAGGATGGCGTTGTCAAGAGAAAGAAAACTGGCATTCTACGGATCGGAGCGTGGAATATCAGATCCCTTAATCGGGCAGGTAGGTTAGAAAATTTTAAAAGGGAAATGGATAGGTCAAAGTTATATATTGTGGGAATTAGTGAAATTCGGTGGCAGGAGGAACAAGACTTTTGGTAAGGTGAATACGGGGCTATAAATACAAAATCAAGTAGGGGTAATGCAGGTGTAGGTTTCATAAGGAATTAAAAAACAGGAGTGCTGGTAAGCTACTTCAAACAGCATAGTGAACGCATTATTGTGGCGAAGATAGACACGAAACTCATGCCTACTACAGTAGAACGAGTTTGTATGCCAACTAGCTCTGCAGATGATGAAGAAATTTCATCTACATCTACATCTACATCTACATGACTACTCTCCAATTCACATTTAAGTGCTTGGCAGAGGGTTCATCGAACCACAATCATACTATCTCTCTACTATTCCACTCCCGAACAGCGAGCGGGAAAAACGAACACCTAAGCCTTTCTGTTCGAGCTCTGATTTCTCTTATTTTATTTTGATGATCATTCCTACCTATGTAGGTTGGGCTCATCAAAATATTTTCGCATTCGGAAGAGAAAGTTGGTGACTGAAATTTCGTAAAAACGTCTCGCCGCGACGAAAAACGTCTATGCTGTAATGACTTCCATCCCAACTCGTGTATCATATCTGCCACACTCTCTCCCCTATAACGCGATAATACAAAACGAGCTGCCCTTTTTGCACCCTTTCGATGTCCTCCGTCAATCCCACCTGGTAAGGATCCCACACCGCGCAGCAATATTCTAACAGAGGAAGAACGAGTGTAGTGTAAGTTGTCTCTTTAGTGGACTTGTTGCATCTTCTAAGTGTCGTGCCAATGAAACGCAACCTTTGGCTCGCCTTCCCGACAATATTATGTATGTGGTCCTTCCAACTGAAGTGGTTCGTAATTTTAACACCCAGGTACTTAGTTGAATTGACAGCCTTGAGAATTGTACTATTTATCGAGTAATCGAATTCCAACGGATTTCTTTTGGAACTCATGTGGATCATCTCACACTTTTCGTTATTTAGCGTCAACTGCCACCTGACACACCATGCAGCAATCTTTTCTAAATCGCTTTGCAGCTGATACTGGTCTTCGGATGACCTTACTAGACGGTAAATTACAGCATCATCTGCGAACAGTCTAAGAGAACTGCTCAGATTGTCACCCAGGTCATTTATATAGATCAGGAACAGTAGAGGTCCCAGGACGCTTCCGTAGGGAACACCTGATATCACTTCAGTTTTACTCGATGATTTGCCGTCTATTACTACGAAACTGCGACCTTCCTGACAGGAAACCACGAATCCAGTCGCACAACTGAGACGATACCCCATAGCTCCGCAGCTTGATTAGAAGTCGCTTGTGAGGAACGGTCTCAAAAGCTTTCCGGAAATCTAGAAATACGGAATCAACTTGAGATCCCCTGTCGATAGCGGCCATTACTTCGTGCGAATAAAGAGCTAGCTGCGTTGCACAAGAGCGATGTTTTCTGAAGCCATGCTGATTACGTGTCAATAGATGGTTCCCTTCGAGGTGATTCATAATGTTTGAATACAGTATATGCTCCAAAACCCTACTGCAAACCGACGTCAGTGATATAGGTCTGTAGTTAAATGGATTACTCCTAGTACCCTTCTTGAACACTGGTGCGACCTGCGCAATTTTCCAATCTGTAGGTACAGATCTATCGGTGAGCGAGCGGATGTATATGAGTGCTAAGTAGGGAGCTATAGTATCAGCGTAATCTGAAAGGAACCTAATCGATATACAATCTGGACCTGAAGACTTGCCCGTATCAAGTGATTTGGGTTGCTTCGCAACCCCTAAAGTATCTACTTCTAAGAAACTCATGCTAGCAGATGTTCGTGTTTCAAATTCTGGAATATTCCATTCGTCTTCCCTGGTGAAGGAATTTCGGAAAACTGCGTTCAATAACTCCGCTTTAGCGGCACAGTCGTCGATAACAGTACCATCGGCACTGCGCAGCGAAGGTATTGACTGCGTCTTGCCGCTTGTGTACTTTACATACGACCAGAATTTCTTCGGATTTTCTACCAAATTTCGAGACAATGGTTCGTTGTGGAACCTATTAAAGGCATCTCGCATCGAAGTACGTGCCAAATTTCGCGCGTCTGTAAATTTTAGCCCATCTTCGGAATTTCGCGTTCTTCTGAACTTCGCATGCTTTTTTCCGTTGCTTCTGAATTGTATGATGAGATAAAGAAATTATTCAAGTAGTGAAGGGAGACGAAAATTTAAAAGTCATGGGTGACAGGAATTCGAGAGTACGAAAAGGGAGAGAACGAAACATAGTAGGTGAATATGGATTGGGGGCAAGAAATGAAAGAGGAGGTCGTCTGGTGGAATTTTGCACAGAGCATAACTTAATTATAGCTAACACTTGGTTCAAGGATAATAAACGAACGTTGTATACATGGAAGAATCCTGGAAAATACTAAAAGGTATCACATAGATTAACTAATGGTAAGACAGAGATTTAGGAACCAGGTTTTAAACTGCAGGAGCAAATGTCGACTCTGACCACAATCTACTGGTTATGAACTGTAGATTGAAACAGATGACATTGCAAAAAGGTGGGAATTTATGGAGATGGGTCCTGCATAAACTGAAAGAACGAGAGGTTGTACAAAGTTTCAGGGACAGCATAAGGAAACAAATGACAGAAAAGGGGGAAAGAAATACAGTAGAAGACAAATGTGCAGCGCTGGGGGGTGAAGTAGTGAAGGCAACAGAGGATCAAGTAGGTAAAAAGACGAGAGCTAGTAGAAATCCTTGACTAACAGAAGAAATATTGAATGTGTCTTATGAAAGGAAATAATATAAAAATACAGTAAATGAAGAAGGCAAAAAGGAATACAAACGTCTCAAAAATGTGATCGACAGGAAGTGGAAAATGGTTAAGCAGGCATGGCTAGAGGACAAATGTAAGGATGTAGAGGCTTATCTCGCTAGGGGTAAGATAGATACAGCCTACAGGAAAATTAAAAAGGCCCTTGGAGAAAAGAAAGCCACTTGTATGAATATCAAGAGCTCAGATGGGAAGCCAGTTGTAAGCAAAGATGACAAAGCACAAAGGTGGAAGGAGTATATAGAGGGTCTATATATGGGCGATGTACTTGAGGACAATATTTGGAAATGGAAGAGGATGTAGATGAAGATGAAATGGGAGATACAATACTGCATGAAGAGTTTGACAGAGCGCAGCAAATCTGAGTTGAAACAAGGCCCTGGGAGTAGACAACATTCCATTGGAACTACTGACGGCCTTGGAAGAGCTAGCCCTAACAAAACTCTACCATCTATTGAGCAAGATGTACGAGAGGGGCAAAGTATCCTCAGACATAAAGAAGAATATAATAATTCCAATCCCAAAAAAGCAGGTGTTGACAGATGTGAAAATTACCGAACTATCAATTTAATAAGCCACGGGTGCAAAATGGAAAAACTGGTGGAAGCCGACCTCAGGTAAGATTAGTTTGGCTTCCGTAGAAATGTTGGAACACTTGAGGAAATACTGACCCCACGGCTTATCTTAGAAGAAAGATTATCGAAAGGCAAACCTACGTTTCTGGCATTTCTAGACTTAGAGGAAGCTTTTGACAATGTTGACTGGTATACTCGCCTTCAAATTCTAACGGTGGTAGGGATAAAATACAGGGAGCGAAAGGCTATTTACAATTTGTACGGAAAGCAGATGGCAGTTATAAAAGTCGAGGGACGTGAAAGGGAAGCAGTGGTTGGGAAGGGAGTGCGACAGGTTTGTAGCCTATCCCCGTTTTATTCAATCTGTATATTGAGGAAGCAGTAAAGGAAACACAAGAAAAGGTCGGAGTAGGCATTAAAATCCATGGAGAAGAAATAAAAAACTTTGAGGTTCTCCAATGAGATTGTAATTCTGTCAGAGACAACAAAGGACTTGCAAGAGCAATTGAACGGAATGGACAGTGCCTTGAAAGGTGGTATAAGATCATCATCAACAAAAGCAAAAGGAAGATAATGGAATGCAGTCGAATTAAGTCGAGTGATGCTGAGGGAATTGAATTGGGAAACGAGACACTTATAGTAGTAAAGGAGTTTTGCTATTTGGCGAGTGAAATAAATGATGATGATGGAAGTAGAGAGGATATAAAATGTAGACTGGCAATGGCAAGGAAAGCGTTTCTGAATAAGAGGAATTTGTTAACATCGAGAACTGATTTAAGTGTCAGGAAGTTGCTTCTATTTATATAGGGTGTAGCTATGAATGGAAGTGAAACTTGGACGATAAATTGTTTAGACAAGAAGAGAATAGAAGCTTTCGAAATGTGGGGTTACAGAAGAATGCTGAAGAATGGATGGGTAGATCACATAACTAATGACGAGGTACTGAATAGAATTGTGGAAAAGTCTAGTTTGTGGCACAACTTGACTAGAAGAAGGGATCGGTTCGTAGGACATGTTCTGTGGCATCAAGGGATCACCAATTTGGTAGTGGAGGGCAGCGCGGAGGGAGACCAAGAAATGAATACACTAAGCAGATTCAGAAGGATGTAGGCTGCAGTAGGTAATGGGAGATGAAGAAGCTTGCACAGGATAGAGTAGCATGGGGACCTGCATCAAACCAGTCTCAGGACTGAAGACCACCATAACAACTACATGGAAGTTTTGCCAAATGTGGTTGAAGGATATTCAGTGATTCTAGGACGAGATTTTCTAGTCAAATATTGCGCGAGGATTGACCTTTGGCAAACTTCGCTTGAGCCCAGTGAAACTTTGTTTCACCTTGGTAATACAACTGTAAACGAGGCGACGTCGCTAGCCTCACGTGTGGTGAAGGTGATGCGAGTCGATTTCGTTAAAGATTGATCATCAGGATAAAATACCGGCTGGTATCGGAAAAACAGTGTGGGTTTCAGTGGGTACTGAGTTGTCTAGTGGGATCTTGTATGTGGTTGGGTCTCTCTCCAGTAATGAAGCGTTAGATATTTCACACTGTTTTGTTTGCAGAAACGTGGTGCACTGAGTAATGTTAATGGATAGTAGAAGGGTTTAAGTTAGTGTAGATAATTTTGTGAGAGGTGGAGTTAATCTCTCAAGAGGTATGCCGACCGGCGTGACCGAAGGGTTCTAAGCGCTACAGTCTGAAACCGCGCCACCGCTACGGACGCAGATTTGAATCCTGCATCGGGCATGGGTGTGAGTGATGTGCTTAGATTAGTTAGGTTTAAGTAGATCTAAGTTATGGGGCACTGATGACCTCAGAAGTTGAGCGACATAGTGCTCAGAACCATTTTTTGTCAAGAGGTACAATGTCAATACTAGATGAGGAATACATCGATAGGTTGGGATTGGATAGCAGTCATAAGCAAGCATTACGCAAGAAGCTGTGTCTCCCTTAGGACAGTGGTCGTACAAGCGTGGAAAAAGTATTATTTAAATTTATCAAACTGTTTTCATAGACGTGGGGTGTTGCCAGTGACTCTAGTAACTCAGAATTCTATATATTGGGGATAGTACACCAATTCACAGCAAATAGTTCGTACAGCGAGACATTTACGGACATTAATAGAAGGATTCATAGAACAGAAACTACGAGATGTGATCAAGAATGAAGTAACAGTCCCTGAAGTAAACATGTCGTAATCATCCCTAAGAAATCATTGGATGGAACCAAGGAATACATGTTTTCTGAGACGGCAGATGCTTATCCAACCTCTAATTTTACTCAAAGTTTTGATAAGTATTGAGTGTCGTTACTTTGCTGCAGTGAAACTCCAAATTTATCATCAGTTGGAAGTAACACTTGAGCATAGACCAAAGATAGCGTTTACGACGTCATGTGGAAATTATCATCATAAGAGGATGTCATTCGGTTTGGAAAACGCTCCTGCTGCTTTTCACCGGTTATTGGACGGAGTTTTATGAGGGTTAACGCCTAAGGTCCATACATGATCTATTTGAATGACTGAATAGTGTATTCAGCGGTTATACCAGAACGTGTGATACGAAAGGAGGATGCTTTTAGTAGGTTAAGTCAGCTCATTTGACAAACCGACGCAGTCGTTTGTCGCTTTGAGCAACCGCTATAGTACATTCATAAGGGATTTGGTGAATACAACTAAACCTTTGAACACATTAGTTAGTAAGCTAGATTCATGTTTCACGGATCATTTTGTACAACAAATAGTAACGATGTGTAATGAGTTATTACAAATACACATCGTAAATTAATTTGTAAAGATGGCTACATGGTAATCATTTATAACTATAAAATTTACATAAATGAGTTAGTAATTCCTGTCCGCCAACTTTTTCTAATTATAATAGAAATTCTTTTAGACAATATAAGTGCCAACAGGAAACTATTTCAGATTGTTATCGAATTTTACCTTACTGTCTGTCGAAGTGCTCAGAATGCTCAAATTCTGTAAGCAGATGACTGCAAGATGATCATGGGTGAGCAACACATACTATTCGTACAGCACGTTTTTGACTGATGTTGAATTTCTTTTCTGAAGATGAATTGGCCAGAACATTATCCCATATGACGTTACCGAAGTATGGGGTATACAGAAAGTTAATGATTTGCCTCTCCCTGAGATCTGCAATACTTCTAATTGCAAAAGTGTGTGAACCAAGTTGATTTAGTCATTCCGAAATGTACTTCTTCCAGTTTAAATGCTCATCAGTACTGACACATCAGAATTTGGAAGATTCACCCTGTTCATTATATCCTTTTTACATGTTGCCATGACCTATGATGTAATGGCCATAGGTATGAAGAACTGAATATTTTTAACACTGAGTGTGAGACCATTCGCCGGAAACTAATGATACTTTAAAAAACATCGTTTACCATTTCATCTGTTGCAAGGTTTAATGAAGGTACAGCTACTGCGGCACTGAGGGGTGATCAGACGAAGAAATACTTTGTGTGACTGAATTTGCGTTTAACATGAGAGGCCAATTCGTATGTGGTATATCATGAGATCCAAAGTAAAGCACAGTCGTTTCAGCAGTTGTCTACTACACTAAGCCAGTGTTAGCAAAACCTGAATACTATAGCAATTTTTTGCGAGGAGCTCAATACTTTTAATTTGAACTGTCATAGGTCAGTGGAAATATTTTCAGACAGGACTTGCAAAGTTAATGCTCAACATATGTGCATTCCACAAAGCAGGGGCCAACAAAGTGTTATCGTAGGAGGCTGCAGCTCTTAGGACTGTGGCGCAATTTGAGGAAATATATTTTGTCATGAAGCAATGGGTAGTTCACTGTTTTTTCCCTTTTGAGGTGAGGTGCTACAGGTGTGGGAGCAAGGGCCATACACAGAAAGAGTGAGAAATTGGTTCAAATGGCTCTAACCACTATGGCACTTAACATCTAAGGTCACCAGTCCCCTAGACTTAGAACTACTTAAATCTAACTAGCCTAAAATCATCACACACATCCATGTCCGGGGCAGGATTCAAACCTGCGACCGTAGCAGCAGCGCTGTTCCATACTAGAACCGCTCTAGCCGCTCGGGACAACGGCCTGCGAAATAGTGAAAGGAACTAGAGCGTTACTAATGTGGAGAAGTGGGCTACCGAGTATCTGAATGACGGCAGAGGAAGAACAGGAAGCATCATTGAGGTAAACAGCCGCTAAACAGAAACGGGAAAACTTTGACCAACGTAAGGCGGTCCTGATAGATCCTAGCACTACACAAGTCAGTGCACAGCCAGAAGGATGCTTAGTGGTTGTAGTGGGTGGTATGGAACAGAGGTTTCTTGTAGACACGAGGACACACGTTATCAGTCTGAATATGGTAAACATGGGGCGGCGGGACCACAACGATGTAAGTTACATGGGGTTGTCGATCGAAATGTTGCGTCGTTGGGTACGACAGTACGAGAGTTTAACTTTACGGAAACTAAGTATAAAGTGCACATGGTCGTTTTTCCAAGTGTGGGTGAGTTTTGGAAAAGCTCTTGAGCTCACTGAAACTTTGTTTCACTTGGGTAATACAGATGAAAACGTAGTGACATCGCAAGGCTTACGTGTCATGAAGGTGATGCCAGCTAAACTGCAGTCGAGTTAGTTAAAGATTGATCAACAGGATAAAACAGCAACAGGTATGGGAATGAAAGTGCAGGTTGCTGTGGGTACGGATTTACCTTGTGGGGCGTTGTATGTGGTTGAGCTCAAGTAATGGACAGTATGATGTTTCACATTGTTTTGTGCGCAGAAGCATAGCGCACTGAGTAATGTTAATTGAAATACTTGGTTCCCGTTAGTACAGCAAACTTTGACAGATCTGAAGCTAATCTATCAAAAGGTATAGTGATAGAAAAAGACGTCGATATGTGGAGTTACGGTAGAAGCAGTAAGTAAACATTAACTGATGAACTGTTTCACTTATAGGGCAGTAATCGTACAAGAATGGAAGAAGAATTAATGTAGTTTAGTGACTTGTTTTATACAGATTGTGTGTTACAGTAACACTAGTAAATCTGCCGTATATGCAGTTCTGATGTGGAAATACAGCTTATGGCGAACAATATCGTACAGCGGGACACGTACAACCATTAACAGAAGAGATCATTGAACAGCCACTACGAGATGGGATCACGAACCTAGTGACAGTCCCTGAAACACAAATATTGTAATGGTCCCTAAGAAATCACTGGGTGGGAAGAAGAAATACATTTCTTCTTTGATTATAGATGCTTATGAAATCCTTAATATTACGGAATATCCGTGGATAATTTGGTTGAATGTCGTTACTTTACCGCAAGGGACCTCAAAACCGGTTACAATCAATTAAAAGTAGCACTTGAACATTGGACAAAGACAGCGTTTACCGTTCCCTGTTGACATTATCAATATATGGGGATGCCATTGGATTCAAAAAGTGCACCTGCTACTTTCCAGCGGTTATTAGACGGAGTTTTAAGATTGTTAAAGCCTAAAGGCTATATTATCAATTTAGATGACTTAATTGTCTATTCAGCCGTTCTACCAAAAATTCTTTTTGATATGCTACAGTCAGCACGTCGGACGCCGTGCATGGGCAAGTACCCTTTGTTCAAACTCGAGTTAAGAATCTGGGACACATAATTTGTGAGCTTAGTGTACAGACTGATCTTCCTTTTACAGATGGAATTAAAAATTTTCTAGCACCATTGATGACCGAATAGATGCAGTCTTTCGTCGGTTTGTTCAACTACTACCATAAATTCGTAATGCATTTCGTGAAAGGATTTGTTAGTTAGTTAATTTCATGTTCATGAGTCAGTTTGTACAATAAATCGTAATGTGGAATGAGTTACTTTACGTACTCATCGTAAACAGGACTATATGCTAAACATTTATAAATTTATATTTTTCCCTAAAATATAAATATGTGGAACAGTAATGCTTACCCATCATCTTTTACAAGTTACAATAGAAATTTTCATACCGACAAGAAGAAAGTGCTACCGAGAAACTTTTTCAGTTTGTTTTCGAACTTTACTTTGCTTTCTGTTAGACATTTTGTATTGCCTGGCAAGTGATTAAAAACTTTTCTTGCAACATCCTACACCACTTCTTTTTCCGACGGCGACCTTAACATGGAATAATGAATATCATTTTTCCTTCTGACATTGTAATTACGTACATCGTTGTTCCTTTTGAAGTGCGGTGAAATATTTACAAAAGTCTTCAGGAGCTAATAAATAAATTGTGTAATGGGATTCACAATGCTCCACTGCTTACACAGATGTCTAAAGGCGATCACAGGTGAGAATCACATATTATCCTTACAGCACGTATTTTGAGCTATGAAGAGTTTCATTTTTAAGGATGACTTAGCGCAGAACATTACTGAATGAAAACATTGAGAATACGACGAGTTAATGATTTGTGTCTCCCTAAGGTTTGCAAAATTTATAATTGCAGAAATGTCTGAGCTAACCTTTTTATGGAGTTCAAAAATGTGTTTTTTCCAGTTTATATTCTCAACACTATGCACATAAAAGCATTTTGATGTTCTCACCCTATTCATTATTTCCTTACTGTGTGATGCCGTTATCATTGCTGTAGTACCTCTAGATACACAGAACTTAATATGTCGTGTCTTTTTAAATTGGTGGGTGAGACCATTCGCAGAAAACCAGTCAACGATACCTCTGAAAACATTTGTGTCTTTTTATATTGACTGCGAGACAACTCGCAGAAAACCAGGCAATGACACTTTTTAAAAATATTGTTTACCATTTGTTCGGTTTCTGTATGTGTGTTTGGACTGATTTTAGCACCGGTGTCGTATGCACCCAGAACTATTTCTGTTTGTTGTGTATTAGACCAAAGACTGTCTAAATATGTGTGGAACAATAGCAGACTCAAGTCTGAACCTTGGTTATTCATGCCCATGGACTATAATTCTTGAATTATTAAGTACAACATTCTGCATTTACTTGGTTAGATATGACATTATCCATTGGTGGGCTGTACAATCAGTCTCACAAAATTTCAATTTATCCAGGAGGACATTGTGAATCATTCAGTCAGAGGCCTTAAGTAGGTTTCAGAAAATACCAAACGATGCTACTTCATAATTTAATCACTGTAAAACGTGGCGAGTTAACGTGTAAATGGCTTTCTCAACAGAGCACCTGTTTTAAAACCCTAACTGTGATTTCCTGAGGATATTTTCATTGCTAAGGTGAGATATTATTCTAGGAGAAATCACCTTCTCAGATATTTTTTCCAAATGATATCAGCAGTGAAATAGGTCTATACTAAGTTAGTGATGCATTTCATAGTTCGGATAAGACTCTGTCTTCTCAAGTTCAGTGAGTGTGATTACGAGGTTGGACACGCAAATGCAGACAAATAGAATCGCAATATAACGATGCTGAGTACTCTGGCCAAGACTATATTGGAATAGCAGCAAGCACAGGCAGATAGTAAAGAGCGTTACGATTTTAAGTCAAACTGCGCTTTGTCATGCAAGAGGATATTCGGTACACAATTCCAAAAGAAAGTGTTACAACAGGCTCCTGAGCATGCTATTTCAGATGGTGGCGACCTACGATCAACAGATAGACGTATTGCGAAATGGGTTTGGTGGGGAACAGGAAGAGTGGCGTGGTGAAATATGTCATAGGCTGTGTACCATGTGCTCAGAGAGTGGATTCTTTGCACCAAAAAATCCCTTCACAGAGGTTACCAGAGGCGTCGAAGTCATTTTAAATGCTGGTTATAGACATTTGCTAACCACAGCCAGTGCATCTGTAAAGAATACATATGTACTTACGATCATTAAGGTTTCTTACGGTATCTCGTTATAATAGCAATTCCAGATCAAAAGGCCAGTACTGTAGCACAAGTATTTATTAATAATTGGACACTGAAGATTGGAGTGCCTGATACCTTAGTTACAGACCAGGGGTACGAACTTAGTTACGGTACCTACAACCAGCTGTGCCGTGTGTTGCATATTCGGAAGTTACGAACGAGCCCTTTCTAACCACAAACGAAAAGCACGTTGGAGCGTGTGGCTAAGATCATTTCTAAACTACTAAGCTTTTACCTGAAGGCCAGACACAACGACTGGGATATCCAATTTGCATATGTAGTTTGGGCGAACAATTTAAAGGTCCATACGGGAACAGCCATGTGACTATTTGAGGTACGGGATGAAAATGCCCACTTAATTTGACTTTTGAGATCCTAAATTTCTAGCTAATAGCGAACCAATGAATAAGAGAAGAAACGCGCAAAACTCGTACACAAAGGCTCTGGAACACCAGGAACAGCGAAATAGGCGCACTGGCAGGCTGCCGCAGTATCGTAGATGGCAGTGTGTGTTAACTACTAGCCCCTATATTGTTGTTGTTGTCTTCAGTCCTGAGAGTGGTTTGATGCAGCTCTCCATGCTACTCTATCCTGTGCAAGCTGCTTCATCTCCCAGTACCTACTGCAACCTACATCCTTCTGAATCTGCTTAGTGTACTGATCTCTCGGTCTCCCTCTACGATTTTTACCCTCCACGCTGCCCTCCAATGCTAAATTTGTGATCCCTTGATGCCTCAAAACATGTCCTACCAACCGATCCCTTCTTCTAGTCAAGTTGTGCCACAAACTTCTCTTCTCCCCAATCCTATTCAATACCTCCTCATTAGTTACGTGATCTATCCACCTTATCTTCAGTATTCTTCTGTAGCACCACATTTCGAAAGCTTCTATTCTCTTCTTGTCCAAACTAGTTATCGTCCATGTTTCACTTCCATACATGGCTACACTCCAAACAAATACTTTCAGAAACGACTTCCTGATACATAAATCTATATTTGATGTTAACAAATTTCTCTTCTTCAGAAACGCTTTCCTTGCCATTGCCAGTCTACATTTTATATCCTCTCTACTTCGACCATCATCAGTTATTTTACTTCCTAAATAGCAAAACTCCTTTACTACTTTAAGTGTCTCATTTCCTAATCTAATTCCCTCAGCATCACCCGATTTAATTTGACTACATTCCATTATCCTCGTTTTGCTTTTGTTAATGTTCATCTTATATCCTCCTTTCAAGACACTGTCCATTCCGTTCAACTGCTCTTCCAAGTCCTTTGCCGTCTCTGACAGAATTACAATGTCATCGGCGAACCTCAAAGTTTTTACTTCGTGTCCATGAATTTTAATACCTACTCCAAATTTTTCTTTTGTTTCCTTTACTGCTTGCTCAATATACAGATTGAATAACATTGGGGAGAGGCTACAACCCTGTCTCACTCCTTTCCCAACCACTGCTTCCCTTTCATGCCCCTCGACTCTTATTACAGCCATCTGGTTTCTGTACAAATTATAAATAGCCTTTCGCTCCCTGTATTTTACCCCTGCCACCTTTAGAATTTGAAAAAGAGTATTCCAGTCAACATTGTCAAAAGCTTTCTCTAAGTCTACAAATGCTAGAAACGTAGGTTTGCCTTTTCTTAATCTTTCTTCTAAGATAAGTCGTAAGGTCAGTATTGCCTCACGTGTTCCAACATTTCGACGGAATCCAAACTGATCCTCCCCGAGGTCTGCATCTACCAGTTTTTCCATTCGTCTGTAAAAAATTCGCGTTAGTATTTTGCAGCCGTGGATTATTAAACTGATAGTTCGGTAATTTTCACATCTGTCAGCACCTGCTTTCTTTGGGATTGGAATTATTATATTCTTCTTGAAGTCTGAGGGTATTTCGCCTGTGTCATACATCTTTCTCACCAGCTGGTAGAGTTTTGACATGACTGGCTCTCCCAAGGCCGTCAGTAGTTCTAATGGAATGTTGTCTACTCCGGGGGCCTTGTTTCGACTCAGGTCTTTCAGTGCTCTGTCAAACTCTTCACGCAGTATCGTATCTCCCATTTCGTCTTCATCTACATCCTCTTCTATTTCCATAATATTGTCCTCAAGTACATCGCCCTTGTATAAACCTTCTATATACTCCTTCCACCTTTCTGCCTTCCCTTCTTTGCTTAGAACTGGGCTGCCATCTGAGCTCTTGATATTCATACACGTGGTTCTCTTCTCTCCAAAGGTCTCTTTAATTTTCCTGTAGGCAGTATCTATCTTACCCCTAGTGAGATAAGCTTCTACATCCTTACATTTGTCCTCTAGCCATCCCTGTTTAGCAATTTTGCACTTCCTGTAGATCTCATTTTTGAGACGTTTGTATTCCTTTTTGCCTGCTTCATTTACTGCATTTTTATATTTTCTCCTTTCATCAATTAAATTCAATATTTCTTCTGTTACCCAAGGATTTCTAGCAGCCCTCGTCTTTGTACCTACTTTATCCTCTGCTGCCTTCACTACTACATCCCTCAGAGCTACCCATTCTTCTTCTACTGTATTTCTTTCCCCTATTCCTGTCAATTGTTCCCTTATGCTCTCTCTGAAACTCTGTACAACCTCTGGTTCTTTCAGTTTATCCAGGTCCCATCTCTTTAATTTCTCACATTTTTGCAGTTTCTTCAGTTTTAATCTACAGGTCATAACCAATAGATTGTGGTCAGAGTCCACATCTGCCCCTGGAAATGTCTTACAACTTAAAACCTGGTTCCTAAATCTCTGTCTTACCATTATATAATCTATCTGATACCTTTTAGTATCTCCGGGGTTCTTCCACGTATACAACCTTCTTTCATGATTCTTAAACCAAGTGTTAGCTATGATTAAGTTGTGCTCTGTGCAAAATTCTACTAGGCGGCTTCCTCTTTCATTTCTTTGCCCCAGTCCATATTCACCTACTATGTTTCCTTCTCCCCCTTTTCCTACTACCGAATTCCAGTCACCTATGACTATTAAATTATCGTCACCCCTCACTATCTGAATAATTTCTTTTATTTGATCATACATATCTTCAGTTTCTTCGTCATCTGCAGAGCTAGTTGGCATATAAACTTGTACTACTGCAGTAGGCGTGGGCTTCGTGTCTATCTTGGCCACAATAATGCGTTCACTATACTGTTTGCAGTAGCTTACCCGCATTCCTATTTTCCTATTCATTATTAAACCTACTCCTGCATTACCCCTATTTGATTTTGTGTTTATAATCCTGTAGTCACCTGACCAGGAGTCTTGTTCATCCTACCACCGAATTTCACTAATTCCCACTATATCTAACTGTAACCTATCCATTTCCCTTTTTAAATTTTCTAACCTACCTGCCCGATTAAGGGATCTGACATTCCACGCTCCGATCCGTAGAACGCCCCTATATACCAAAGAGAAAAACAAATAATTTCTTGACTAAATATCACGAACCGTACCAGGTCCTGGATATGACCTCAGCTGTTAACGGAGAGGTACAGTCTCCTACCAAACGTACAATTTCTATCCTGCACGTCAGTCTAGTTAAGCAGTTTAAGAGTGGTTTGGACGCTTTGGCCGACCCGTTACGATTAAGTGCAGCTGGTCGAAAGGAGGAACCAAATCGTCTAGACAGCTTAAAGCACAAGGAATGCCAATGGTCAGACGTCACTGTTGTTACATCATTTGAAATTTTATGTCGGTATTTTTGATATTTGTGTTATGGCTATTTTTTGCTTTCTGTTGCTTTCAGGGAATTTATTGTTTTCATGTCGTCGACACATGAGGTTTTTTTCATTATTGTAGGGTTATTTTCAGGTATTTGTCACTGTTGTTCTTGTTGCTATCTGTCGT
The DNA here is from genome assembly GCF_023897955.1 of Schistocerca gregaria. Taxonomy (NCBI): domain Eukaryota; kingdom Metazoa; phylum Arthropoda; class Insecta; order Orthoptera; family Acrididae; genus Schistocerca; species Schistocerca gregaria. Next base: position 413,021,821 of record NC_064925.1, on the reverse strand, counting down.
TAGTTACTCGTTCCGGAAGGAGGACGGGGGTGATAGATGGATCCTTTCCACAGTTGGCGACTTCGTTATGACATCCTGGATGATGGGAATGGTCCTGGGTTTGCCATACATCATCGGGAGTGGAGCAGAATGCTTAGCTGTCGTTCAAATGTCTGTTTAAGGTGTATATTTCTCCAGGCAGTCGGATACCTTCCTTATGAGACATCAGTGGACAAGGAAATCAACAGATCAGAGATATGAAATTCCGAGGCTTCGAGATTTTGTTTCGTACTGATATACAGAGGCATGGGGAAGTGACTTTTTCTATGGAGATTCTGACGGAGTGTCATGTTGTTGTGGTTGTGGTCTTCAGTCCTGAGACTGGTTTGATGCAGCTCCCCATGCTACTCTATCCTGTGCAAGCTTCTTCATCTCCCAGTACCTATTGCAACCTACATCCTTCTGAATTTGCTTAGTGTAGTCATTTCTTGATCTCCCTCTACGGTTTTCACCCTGCACGCTGCCCTCAAATACTAAATGGTGATCCCTTGATGCCTCAGAACATGTCCTACCAACCGATTCCTTCTACTGGTCAAGTTGTGCGACAAACTTCTCTTCTCCCCAATCCTATTCAATACTTCCTCATTACTTATGTGATCTACCCATCTAATCTTCTGCATTCTTCTGTAGAACAACATTTCGAAAGCCTCTATTACCTTCCTGTCCAAACTATTTATCGTCCATGTTTCACTTCCATACATGGCTACACTCCATACAAATACTTTCAGAAATGACTTCCTGACACTTAAATCTATACTCGATGTTAACAAATATCTCTTCTTCAGAAATGCTTTCCTTGCCATTGCCAGTCTACATTTTATATCCTCTCTACTTCGACCTTCATCAGTTAGTTTGCTCCCCAAATAGCAAAACACCTTTACTACTTTAAGTGTGTCATTTCCTAATCTAATACCCTCAGCATCACGAGACATAATTCGACTACATTCCATTCTCCTCGTTTTGCTAATGTTGATGTTCATCTTGTATCATCCTTTCAAGACACTATCCATTCCATTCGACTGCTCTTCCTAGTCCATTGCTGTCTCTGACAGAATTACGATGTCATCGGCGAACCTCAAAGTTTTTATTTCTTCTCCCTGGATTTTAATACCAACTCCGAATTTCTCTTTTGTTTCCTTCACTGCTTGCTCAATATACAGATTGAATAACATCGGGGAGAGACTACAATCCTGTCTCGCTCCCTTCACAACCTTTGCTATCCTTTCATGCCCCTTGACTCTTAGAACTGCCATCTGGTTTCTGTACAAATTGTAAATAGCCTTTCGCTCTCTGTATTTTACCCCTGCCACCTTCAGAATTTGAAAGAGAGTATTCCAATCAACATTGTCAAGGGCTTTCTCTATGTCTACAAATGCTAGAAACGTAGGTTTGCCCTTCCTTAATCTAGCTTCTAAAATAAGTCGTAGCTTCAGTATTGCCTTACGTGTTCCAACATTTCTACGGAATCCCAACAGATCTTCCACGAGATCAGCTTCTACTAGTTTTTCCATTCGTCTGTAAAGAATTCGCGTTAGTATTTTGCAGCTGTTACTTATTAAACTGATAGTTCGGTAACTTTCACATCTGTCAACACCTCCTTTCTTTGGGATTGGAATTATTATATTCTTCTTGAAGTCTGAGGGTATTTCGCCTGTCTCATACATCTTACTCATCAGATGGTAGAGTTTTGTTAGGACTGGCTCTTCCTAGGCCGTCAGTAGTTCCGATGGAATGTTGTCTACTCCGGGGTCCTTGTTTCGACTCAGGTCTTTTAGTGCTCTATCAAACTCTTCATGCAGTATCGTATCGCCCATTTTATCTTCATCTACATCCTCATCCATTTCCATAATATTGTCCTCAAGTACATCGCCTTTGTATAGACCCTCTATATACTCCTTCCACCTTTCTGCTTTCTCTTCTTTGCTTAGAACTGGTTTCCATCTGAGCTCTTGATGTTCATAAAGTGGTTCTCTGATCTCCAAAGGTCTCTTTAATTTTCCTGTAGGCAGTATCTAACTTAACTCTGGTGAGATAAGCCTCTACATCCTTACATCTGTCGTCTAGCCATCCCTGCTTAGCCATTTTGCACTTCCTGTCGATCTCATTTTTGAGACGTCTGTATTCCTTTTTGTCCGCTTCATTTACTGCATTTTTACATATTCTCCTTTCATCAATTAAATTCAATATTTCTTCTGTTACCCAAGGATTTCTACTAGCCCTCGTCTTTTTACCTACTTAATCTTCTGCTACCTTCACTACTTCATCCCTCAAATCTACCCATTCATCTTCTATTGTATTTCTTTCCATTCCTGTCAATCGCCCTTATGCTCTCATTGAAACTCTGTACAACCTCTGTTTCTTTTAGTGTATCCAGGTCCCATGTCCTTAAATTCCCACATTTTTGCAGTTTCTTCAGTTTTAATCTACAGGTCATAATCAATATGTTGTGGTCAGTCTCCACATCTGCTCCTGGAAATGTCTTACAATTTAAAAGCTGGTTCCTAAATCTGTGTCTTACCATTATATAATCTATCTGAAACCTGTCAGTATCTGCAGGCTTCTTCCATACATACAGCCTTCTTTTATGATTCTTGAACCAAATGTTAGCTATGATTAAGTTGTGCCTTGTGCAAAATTCTACCAGGCGGCTTCCTCTTTCATTTCTTTGCCCCAGTCCATATTCACCTACTATGTTTCCTTCTCCCCCTTTTCCTACTACCGAATTCCAGTCACCTATGACTATTAAATTATCGTCACCCCTCACTATCTGAATAATTTCTTTTATTTGATCATACATATCTTCAGTTTCTTCGTCATCTGCAGAGCTAGTTGGCATATAAACTTGTACTACTGCAGTAGGCGTGGGCTTCGTGTCTATCTTGGCCACAATAATGCGTTCACTATACTGTTTGCAGTAGCTTACCCGCATTCCTATTTTCCTATTCATTATTAAACCTACTCCTGCATTACCCCTATTTGATTTTGTGTTTATAATCCTGTAGTCACCTGACCAGGAGTCTTGTTCATCCTACCACCGAATTTCACTAATTCCCACTATATCTAAATGTAACCTATCCATTTCCCTTTTTAAATTTTCTAAGCTACCTGCCCGATTAAGGGATATGACATTCGACGCTCCGATCCGTAGAACGTTGGTTTTCTTTCTCCTGATAACGACATCCTCTTGAGTTGTCACCGCCCGGAGATCCGAATGGGGGACTATTTTACCTCCGGAATATTTTACCCAAGAGGACGCCATCATCATTTAATCATACAGTAAAGCTGCATGCCCTCGGGAAAAATTACGGCCGTAGCTTCCTCTTGCTTTCAACCGTTCGCAGTACCAAAACAGCAAGGCCGTTTTGGTTAGTGTTACAAGGCCAGATCAGTCAATCATCCAGACTGTTGCCCCTGCAACTACTGAAAGGGATGCTGCACCTCTTCAGGAACCACACGTTTGTCTGGCCTCTTAACAGATACCCCTTCGTTGTGGTTGCACCTACGGTACTGCTATCTGTATCGCTGAGGCACGCCAGCCTCCCCACCAACGGCGAGGTCCATGGTTCATGGGGGGAGGGGAGTATTATAATAACAGTAATTAAGAGCACACTTATTACAGCTTGTATATGTTAGCCACAGCCTGTTGTCTGTAGGAAGTGAACTTGGTCAAATGCGGGAGATAATTTAGTCAAAACATTGTCTGTGGTAGCAGAGTAGGAGAAGTTCCGAAATTAATTGATGTACTTGGTCATTTTCAAAAAGCGGTGACTCACGGACGTCTTGTAGAAACCTCTTCAAAGAACTGGGTTTACTAACTACTGCCCCTCAGTATATTTACTCCTTAATGAAATTTGTTTTAAATAATATATCTCTTTTTCCAACAAACAGCTCAGTTCATACATACAATACCAGGAACAAAAATGATCTGCACAAGGACTTAAAAGCACTTACTTTAGTTCTAAAAGGGGTCCACTACTCAGGAACACACATCTTCAATAATTTGCCAGCAAACATAAAAAATTTAGTTACAAATAGAGATCAGTTGAAAAGGAGCCTGAAAGACTTACTAGTGGCCAACTCCTACTCCATTGACGAATTTTTTAATAGAAACATATGATGTGTTTTACACATTTATACTATTAGTAATGTTATTTCAGCTTAAAGAAATAAAATAAAATAAAGGTAAAATTTTCCACATCCACGAGGATCTCCTCAACACCGATCTATGGAACGAAAAACTAATCTAATCTAATCTAATCTATGAAGAGTGAGATGCTGTGGCTTTCTTCATGGGAAGGGTTTCTTTCTTAGGTGTACACTCACTTGTATGACTGTCAATCCACTAACGAGGAATTCACTGCATTGGCCAGACGGGCCATTATGGGTATAGGTTTATACTCACTTGTATGATTGTCAATACACCAACGCGGAATTCACTGCAATGGCCAGAAGGGGCCATTAAGCGTGTTACACTTTCAGAATTCAGAGCACCTTGAGGCCACCCTCACACCTGTACTTACACATTCATTACACATATATATAGATTCACAGCAGGTGGAAATTTCAGTGGAGCGGATGTTACATTATATCCAAACAATTCAAGAAAATCGTCAAATCATGATTATATAGATGCTTTTCAGCAACCAAGATGTCGTGTCTTTACTAGGTATTTGCATATTTTATTTATGCAATAATCGCAGAATGGCACACCCTACAGATGAGCCGAGACACTAGTTGCCAGACGAGTGTTTAGCAGGCAATGGCAGTGGGAACGATTGATGGAAGTAGAAGTTCTGTATTAGGTATAAACTTTACATTCAGGATTGTACTGCAGTAAGGTCCTGGAGACCTCCCATTAAGAGTCATCTCATGATGTAAATGGACAAGGCAGGACCAATGTGGGACACGTGAGGAGTGGAAGGCTCGGTCCTGGAAGATTCTGGACCAATATTTCGAAAGAGGGGATGTGTGTTGCACACCAAAAATTTAGATGCGCGAGTTGCGATTATCTTAAACGTGTTATTCCCACTCGCGGCTACGCAGTTGAGGGAAGCCTGTCCGAAGTGCTAACAGAGTAAGCCTTTGGACTTGGACGGGCGAGCCACGTCGAACTTCAATGCCGAATCATAGTATGAGCAAGAGTGAGGTGATGTTTTATAAGAGACACTTGGCACTACCGAGAAACTAACGCGTTGCAAAGTTTGAAACGTCCCATTAGAAAAATTGTACAAGACTGTGCTTAAACTGACACACAATATTTTTAGCACTACGCAATCTGACTTTCAATAATCCCTACAAAAGAATGGCCCTGACTAACATTAACCTATACTCTTCACAAATCACTTACCTCACAAAAATCTTCGTTACTCGAACTACTGCAATACAGCGAGCACCACTACTGCCAGCTAAATAAAATATTCAAACTACTGAAGGCACTAACTACTGACAGGCATAGTTAGCAAATGAAAGATTTTAATACAGAACAGACAATGTATTTACCTTAATAGTCATAATATATAAATCAGTTCGTGACACCAATTCTTACAAATTTCAAAACTCCGCCATCTCTCTACCCACGTCCACCACTGCTGGCGGCTCACCTCCAACTGCGCAATGCTACGCGCTGTTAGCATCCAGCTGACGCTGCCCGACACTACAATGGCGAGTGTTACAACAATGCAAACTAGCCACAGACTGCAAACAGCACAGCCAGTGATTTTCATACAGAGCGCTACATGGCGTAACCAATAAGAAATCCTAAACAGCCTACTTACATAGCCCCCATGCTCACCACAAAAAATTTTACAAATTGTTTTGGGCACTGGGCAATACATATTTGAAAAAAATTTTTCACAATTACAATAACAAAGAAATCATATGCACACATTTATTGATACAATGTTTGTCAAAAGCTAAAATTTTCTCACAGTCCGCAAAGACCATCTGCTGGAAAACCTGGCAACGAGGCACACCATGTCTGTGGCGTGATGGCTGCGGGATTTGCGGGAAGTTTCGATGATGTGGGGAGTTTGGGCCCAGCCAGTCTCAACCCCCTGAGCCACTTCGGTCGATGGACTACCAGATGTCTACAGTCTGGCTGCGAGAGATGCTCAATCGCGGTCTCCTAGAAACCTAGAAGTCCTTGGCCACTAGCCACGCAGGATTAGCTGAGTGGTCTGAGGCACTGCAGTCATGGGCTGTGCGGCTGGTCCCGTGAGAGGTTCGAGTCCTCCCTCGGGCTTGGGTGTATGTGTTTGTCCTTAGGTTAATTTAGCTTATGTAGTGTGGAAAGTTAGGGATTGATGACCTCCGAAGTTAAGTCCCATAAGATTTCACGCACATTTTAATATTTGGCCACCGTCTTCGTTTATCTCTGCCGAGTGACTAGGGCATCGCTTGTCGTCATCAGGACATCTATTGTCATCTGCCACACACTAGGGCACGAGTGGTGACAACGAGTACGGGGGGCTGTTTAGCCGACACACTCCGGAGGGCCTGGACAGCCAGCGCTAATCTTTGTCGCTGGCGGCAGCCACGGCGGCCCAGGATAACAGGCGTCAGCGCAATCCGCGGTCGGCTGAGTTTTCAAGCAGATAATGCGACACTGAGGCTAGACAGAGTGCTGTGCAGGGTTGCTTCAATGGCCGTGTGTCAGTGCCATGACTGTTTCACTTCTACTTCGGATTTGAATCGGCCCGCTCCTTCGCCATTTCTCTCACCCGTCCTGACGGATAGCGACGAGGGTTAGGCCGGGTCAGTTCAGTACACAGATCACAGTTTTCCTTGTTCTGATGAGGAGGTTTCTCTTTTCCTTTTTGACATATATTGCAGCATACAGGATAATAATTTTTTGTTTTGTTTTAGAAGCCTTTACTCTTTTTACAAATAACAATTTTTATTTTTAATTCGTGTACACAGTTATCTGGGATTTACGATTCATAATGTTTTTGCTCATTCATTAGAACTGGATTTGCTATATTGATTAGAGTTTTGGTTTTTCTACCTGCTACATACGAGTCAATAGTTCAGATGTGATTAGAGTGAGTCATATCTGTAGTAAGTGTGGAACTCTACAAAAATGATGTCATTATAGTGGAGAAAGGACATTAGTTTGATTAATAAATTACTGTTTGAAAATTAAAGTTACCTTCAAGCTACCACCTCTAAACTCACCTGTTATGGGAAAAGGTTGAGATTGTGGAGAAGTTTGAGTCTTGAGTCGTTTGAGTATTGTCAGAGCATGTCGACTATAATGGAATATAGAACAATTCATATTTAAATTATTTGTTTAATTACTATTAGTATGAATCTGGACTTAAAAATATTATTTATCTGGAGTGGGCATGCGGTGGATTGTGGAAAGAGGCTGTCAGCTATAGCTGATTGTGCTTCTGTGATCATCAACGGAGTTTTTCCAATGAATAATTAATGTTTGTGGGGCGATAATGTAACTTTTAGTACATCATTTCTACAAAGATTTAATGTTTACACTGATGTGTTTAATTTGATACAATTTCTGTATCTAGTACTACTTATGGTATTCTGCAAAATGATTCTATAGCTCCTGTTGATGACATGTAGAGAAGTAATTCAGTTTCAAAACACAATTGTAAATTGAATAATATGCTAGTGTTTCAAATAATATGGGACAAGTTGGTGTCTAATGTGAAGGAGCCTAGTTAAATGTTAGTCTCAGAACTAGTGAAATTACAGAATAGTACCGATTGGTTTAATGGTAATTTGCTGGCTGTTCCCAGCCAACAACGAGTTAGTGCCATTCTACTACAGAGACGAATTCACAATTTAGTGCAAAAGTTCGAGTTCACTGTGGAAGACATTTCGAGAAAATTTAGTGTACTTACCACTCGGTTAAGGTAAGAGCTGCAGAGAGGCTCTCTGCTGTGAAAGAAATAAGTGTGGTTTCGGTAGAAGAGACTCCACTAGTAATCACTACAAAATTTCTGTTCACTTTGCACAAATGATTTATCCTATATTCACCAGTTGTGCAGAACTGTAATCCTAATCCCAAAATTGAGTTTCTACTCTGCTACTCTCAAAGAAATCTCTTGAACTGTAGAATGCATTGATTATGAACAATTTAAAGAACTTAATTATAAAATTTACTTCCAAAATTGTTGAAAGATTCATTGATAGGACAGTATGTCAGATTATTCAAAAGGTTCAAACGGTTTACTTTGCGAAAGATACCGACTTCTTGTGAGTCAAGTCTAAAAATATCATGGCTAAGACTTGGTTCAAAAATCATAAAAGAAGGTTGTATACAAGGAAGAGGCCAGGTGATACTGACAGGATTCAGATAGGTTACATAATGGTATGTCATAGATTTAGGAACCAGGTTTTAAAGTGTAAGACATTTCCAGAGGCAGATGTGCTCACCAACGACAATGTATTGGTTATGAACTCTAGATTATAACTGAAGAAACCGCAAAAAGTTGGGAATTTAAGGAGATGGGACCTGGATAAACTGACTAAACCAGAGGTTGTACAGAGTTTCGGTGAGAGATAAGGGAACAATATACAGAAAAGGGGGAAAGATATACAGTAGAAGAAGAATGGGTAGCTGTGAGGAATGAAATAGTGAAGGCAGCAAAGGGTCTAGTAGGTAAAAAGACGTGGGCTAGTAGAAATCCTTGGGTAACAGAAGAGATACTGAATGTAAGAGATGAAAGGAGAAAATATAAAAATGCAGTAAATAAAGCACGCAAAAAGGAATACAAGAGTCTCAGAAGTGAGATCGACAGAAAGTGCAAAATGGCTAAGCAGGGATGGCTAGAGGACAAATGTAAGGATGTAGAGGCTTATCTCACTAGGGGTGAGATAGATACTACCTATAGGAAAATTAAAGAGACCTTTGGAGAAAAGAGAGCCACTTGTATGAATATACGGAGCTCAGATGGGAAGCCAGTTCTAAGCAAAGAAGACAAAGCAGAAAGTTGGAAGGAATTTATAGAGGGTCTATACAAGGGCAGTGTAGTTGAGGACAATATTATGTAAATTGAAGAGGATGTAGATGAAGATGGAATGGGAGATACAATACTGCATGAAGAGTTTGACAGGGCACTGAAAGATCTGAGTCGAAACAAGGCCCCAGGAATAAACAACATTCAATTAGAACTACTGATGGCCTTGGGAGAACCAGTCCTGACAAAACTCTACCATCTGGTGAGCAAGATGTATGTTACAGGCGAAATACCCTCAGACTTCAAGAAGAATATCATAATTCCAATCTCAAAGAAAGCAGTTGCTGACAGATGTGAAAATTACCGAACAATCGGTTTAATAAGTCACAGCTGCAAAATACTAACGCGAATTCTTTACAGACGAATTGAAAAACTGGTAGAAGTCGCCCTCGGGGAAGATCACTTTGGATTCTGTAAAAATATTGGAACACGTAAGGCAAAACTGAACCTACGCCGTATCTTAGAAGTTAGATTAAGGAAAGGGAAACCTAAGTTTCTAGCATTTGTAGACTTCGAGAAAGCTTTTGACAATGTTGACTGGAAGACTCTCTTTCCAATTCTGAAGTCGGCAGGGGTAAAATACAGAGAACGAAAGGCTATTTATCATTTGTACAGAAACCAGATGCCAGTTATAAGAGTAGAGGGGCATGTAAGGGAGGCAGTGGTTGGGAATTGAGTGAGACAGGGTTGTAGCCTATCCACGATGTTATTCAATCTGTATATTGAGCAAGCAGTGAAGGAAACAAAAGAAAAATTCAGAGTAGCTATTAAAATCCATGGAGAAGAAATAAAAACTTTGAGGTTTACCGATGAAATTGTCATTCTGTCAGAGACAGAAAAGAACTTGGAAGAGCAGTTGAACGGAATGGAGATTGTCATGAAAGTTGGCAATAAGATGAACATCAACAAAAGCAAAACGAGGGTAATGGAATGTAGTCGAATTAAGTCGGGTGATGCTGATGGAATTAGATTAGGAAATGACATGTCCTTAAAACTCTCGGGAGAAGATTAACTCGAGTGAGACTGACTGTACATGCAGAAAAATGGAGGCTGAATTCCATTTCACACAGCCATTGCCATCACGGATCTTTTCACCACAATAGGCACTTTTGTTGACCCACAACATCGTAATCATTTAATCTGTGTTCCTGTCATGAATTTTCTGTTAGCGAAACTAAAAATTTCTTAAAAGGAAATCGTTTTGGAACTCTGGAAACATTCGAAAGAATGTGACTGACATACTGAGGGCCCTAGGACAGTGCCTTTCGGCGCTGCTGCCAAGCCTGGGAACCACGATTACACCGACGTAAAGTCGACGAAAGAAACTGCTACGTAGGAACCAATACTCGAGAAATGACTTTAGTAGACAAAAAATCAGTCACATTACTTTTCTCATACACGTAGCATGTTTTAAATTTTTACTTAAATCTCAACCGGAACATTGAGGTCTGAGTAGTAGATGTCACTTTCTACAATGAAGGTCGTTTTCAGTATTTCCAAGTTGAGGGCCTTAGTTATACATCAGCATCTGTTTAAAAAGTATATTGAGAGAAAACGTCAACAACAATGACGGAAGTTGGTTTTTTGATATTTTTTGTGTTCATAAAACCAGCATTACACCCTATTGAAAGTGGGTTGTTATTGATAAGACTGTGCTAAAGGTATTTCCAATTTCTTGACCCTGATCGCATATCAGTTGCCCTTTAAAAACCATGTTGTTAATATCGTTCAACAACAATTAACGAATTTTTTTTTAAAAATTCAGTTTGGTCACAATGTAGCCCCCCCCCCCACCTCTTGGTTATTGCACGTTATGTAAAATGTGTTGGCATTACGGAAGTTAATCAGTCTTTTAACGTAAACGTTAGTATCTACATTCTGATACTATACCTTTTAGCAGTTCTGTATGTAATATTAAATAAAATCTTTTTATATATTTATCCAAGAATAATTGTTTGTATTGCAATATTGTAATAGTGACTTTATTGTTATTGTGGAAATAAAATTTGGTAATCATGAATTATATTTCTATAATGTCAAGCATGCAGTCTTCACCATGATGTTACCATTAATCAAACCCAGCTTCAGTATTATCACACAAACTTAATATTCATTGCTAAGTGGCTTCCTTTCTTTATATGAGTATAAAGGATATCTTTAACTCGTTTTGCATGAGTTTATACCACCCTGAAATGAATCTTTTCATAAAACATTAGAGAATTGCTCCTATTTATACGGAGAAGTCTATGAAAGTTGTATATTAAACAATTCTTTTATTTCTTCGTAGTTTTTTCTTCTTTAAACAGTGAAACTAATATTGCGTGCATTTCAAAAAGATGTTTTATAGCTGGTAACGATAGGTCACGAAGGTCTTGGCGCAATATATGTTGCAGTTTAGTGGTTCACCTACAGCTACAGCCAACCACGTGTTAGGCAGGTCACTTGTATCATTTAGCCAAATCAATTTAATTCGTACTTGTGTCCTGAACGTGGTGGTCATGGTGTCTAAAACTGATCATAGTATGATACTGCAGTTAGGGATTTGGTGAGACGGTCACAGTTTTTTGCAGTGCATAGTAATACACAATGCGTTGGATATTTACATATTGTGATGTTTACATATTTAAATTGCAATTGTTTTCGGTCCTGCAGTGATGATTAATTCCTGCACGGTCTAGCGTTCAGTGAAATAGTATTGCAGAGCCTCAGAGATCGATTATTTTTCGCATGTTGCAACATGACTACAGGAAAGTATTTTAATTGTTCTGTTTAATGTTTCATGCACTCCACTTCATCATTGTCACTTGCTTTTGAAGTTACTTAATGCACTGCTGGAATATGTGTAGAGGAACCTTCTCTTTTGGTAATTTCTAAAAATTCGTTACCGGTTCACATTTAGTTTAAGCCTATACGATTTACACTCCTGGAAATGGAAAAATAACACATTGACACCGGTGTGTCAGACCCACCATACTTGCTCCGGACACTGCGAGAGGGCTGTACAAGCAATGATCACACGCACGGCACAGCGGACACACCAGGAACGGCGGTGTTGGCCGTCGAATGGCGCTAGCTGCGCAGCATTTGTGCACCGCCGCCGTCAGTGTCAGCCAGTTTGCCGTGGCATACGGAGCTCAATCGCAGTTTTTAACGCTGGTAGCATGCCGCGACAGCGTGGACGTGAACCGTATGTGCAGTTGACAGACTTTGAGCGAGGGCGTATAGTGGGTATGCGGGAGGCCGGGTGGACGTACCGCCGAATTGCTCAACACGTGGGGCGTAAGGTCTCCACAGTACATCGATGTTGTCGCCAGTGGTCGGCGGAAGGCGCACGGACCCGTTGACCTGGAACCGGACCGCAGCGACGCACGGATGCACGTCAAGACCGTAGGATCCTACGCAGTGCCGTAGGGGACCGCACCGCCACTTTCCAGCAAAATAGGGACACTGTTGCTCCTGGGTTATCGGCGAAGACCATTCGCAACCGTCTCCATGAAGCTGGGCTACGGTCCCGCACACCGTTAGGCCGTCTTCTGCTCACACCCCAACATCGTGCAGCCCGCCTCCAGTGGTGTCGCGACAGGCGTGAATGGAGGTTCGAATGGAGACGTGTCGTCTTCAGCGATGAGAGTCGCTTCTGCCCTGGTGCCAATGATGGTCGTATGCGTGTTTGGCGCCGTGCAGGTGAGCGCCACAATCAGGACTGCATACGCCCGAGGCACACAGGGCCAACACCCGGCATCATGGTGTGGGGAGCGATCTCCTTCACTGGCCGTACACCTCTGGTGATCGTCGAGGGGACATTGAATAGTGCACGGTACATCTAAACCGTCATCGAACCCATCGTTCTACCTCTCTTAGACCGGCAAGGGAACTTGCTGTTCCAACAGGACAATGCACGTCCGCATGTATCCCGTGCCACCCAACGTGCTCTAGAAGGTGTAAGTCAACTACCCTGGCCAGCAAGATCTCTGGATCTGTCCCCCATTGAGCATGTTTGGGACTGGATGAAGCGTCGTCTCACGCGGTCTGCACGTCCAGCACGAACGGTGGTCCAACTGAGGCGCCAGGTGGAAATGGCATGGCAAGCCGTTCCACGGGACTACATCCAGCATCTCTACGATCGTCTCCATGGGAGAATAGCAGCCTGCATTGTTGCGAAAGGTGGATATACACTGTACTAGTGCCGACATTGTGCATGCTCTGTTGCCTGTGTCTATGTGCCTGTGGTTCTGTCAGTGTGATCATGTGATGTATCTGACCCCAGGAATGTGTCAATAAAGTTTCCTCTTCCTGGGACAATGAATTCATGGTGTTCTTATTTCAATTTCCAGGAGTGTATATCTATTGTTTGATTATTTTAACTCTTGCAGGGTATACTACCCACTGAAGGATGTATTTACAGTGCGTAAGGTAATATGTGTTACCACTTAAGTACCCTCCTGGCATCTAGTGGCAGTCCGCTGCATCAGCGTTAGTTTTAGTTTGTTGTGAAATACAGCCTTAAGTAAGGCAAGAAGTATTGCATCCAAACAAATAGCAGTGTATTAATGGTTATTGAGAACTATGGTTATCATTAATATAGTTTCTGGAAGCGGCATGGAAAGTATACTTCCCGCAAAAATAATCTTTCAGTTGTGGTCCTCTGGAAGCATACTTAGCACCAGCTAAAGGCTATCAAAAAACTTTAGAGAATAGTTCTTACCACCTCTGTCTATGCCAGACATGTTGTGGTAGTACACTACACAAGGTGTACGAAAACTGCTACACCAATTAATTCCTGTATGTCGTGGGATTAATGCTGTTGTCAAAGGACATTGCTTCCCTCCTGAAATATACCATATTGCATCCTGTATCAGCTCGTAGCTTTATTCAGTTACAAAGTTTCAAGGATTGTTTTCACATTGTGGTAAGTAGACAATAATATCGGTAACAAATATTTTAAAAATAAAATAAAGGAAAATATAAAATTAAAACTGAAAACAATGTTAATTATTTTATTTACGTGTAGTGGCAACACATAACAGCACTCAATAGGGAAGTGGGAAATCCATTTACAGCCAATTTAAATACCTCACAAAGATGGCGTGGTGATATACGTATGAACATAGTTTTTGGTCCTATATCTCCAAAATAAAGTTATTAAAAAATTAATACCCTAAGTTGATCACATTTCTAATAGGCTATAAAATATTATGTTCGTTGATTTGCTACAAAAACGTGCCTGCGAAAGAGTTAACACAGTATATTAGTTAAACCTTAGGGCTACTCATTTACGCTCCTTCAGTCATTTATTTAATATTCGGGAGTGATTTTGGAGCATGTGTTATCTGAAATATTTGCAGCATACCTATTGCCAATATCCTCTTTGTGAATTTAGTGACTTCCCGTGATACCGATAATAAATTAATTCAGCTACATCCTTGCTCTTTTTTACTGTAATGTTTACCATAACAAGCCCCTTATAGAAAATAGTATGGATGACAATCCAATATGCTGAATATATGATGCACGTGGTGGATACAAGGAAGGCTATTGAAACACTTAACACGATGGACACATTTCTATATCTAGGTTCTCGACTACAGGTAAGAGGATGAGCAAGCAGGAACCACAGTGATCTGAATCGATTCAGACACACCACTGACATTCTTTTATGTACATCCGCATAAAATAAAAGATATAAAGAACAACGGTGAAGACAGTTGCCTTATGTGGTACTGAGCGATCGCACACGCCCAGGAGTTTTAAAGTTTCACTACATTATCAAAATTCGGATGCTGAGAAGGCCATTAGCCACTTCCGACTCGACCACAGTAACAAGACAAAGATCTGACAACTAACTAGGGTGGCTCCATTCAACGAAAAGATCCAAAAATGTAGCGTTTGCTGGTATGGACACATTATATACCACCTACATTAGTTATCAGCTTAGCCTATCGTCTCACTCTTGAAGACCACGGCCATCGCGGAATACCTTAACCGCATTGGATAGGTACTATAAACGTATATCTTGAATCAAGGAACCTAAACCCACAGATAGTGTTAGAACGTAAGAAAAGGTGTACATTGACCAAAAAAGCAGACCACGCTCCAATGAGACTAAGCTTAGAAGAAGAGGAAGAAGAAGATGATGATGTTGAAAAGAGAGCACAATAGGAGGGTCTCGATATTAATGATAAGAACAGAAGCCTAAACTAGCGAAATCACAAAAACAGGTTGTGAACGGCCAGAGACTCAGCGGCGCGATAATGTTCTCCCGCCGAAAAGTTTAATGACGGACAGCGAGAAGAACGAGGCAGCTCTGCGAGGAGAGATTCCCAAGGTAGCGGTACGAGTCACAAAATTAAGGCAACTACGGAGGTGGCTTTTGCACGCATGAACAGGGGACGGGACAACTGTTGTGCTAAGCGAGTTTCGAAGAGCGCCACCAGAAATGAGGACGCGGTGTGGAAAATTTATACGCGACGAGAGGCAATACGTCCCACCGAGAGGGGAGGAACAAAACAAAATCGTGATAGATATCACCAATGGGCAGCCTGAAGGGCGCTCTTTGCGTCCAGAGTTCTGAAATATTGGCATAGAGTAATTTTTAAACTAGCTTCATAGTATAGCAGACACTAGAGGCTGCGTAGCCTAAGCAGATGATCTCCTAATTACAGTATCTGCCAGCACAAGCGCTAAATTAGTAGAGGACTTTAATGAATCTCTTGAAAGCCTAAGTAATTGGTGCACAGAAAACCGTCAACCGAAATGACGATACAAAAGAGTTTTTATGTTAGCCCTCTAAATTTTGGAAATGCAGCCGCGCAAATAAAAATTCTTCTGCCGAATGTTCGGGTGAGTATCATCCGGCCGTCCACAGAACGTGCGGTAAGACCGACGACAATGTGCTATGTGCGGTCTTATGTGCTCCACCGCGGCGGTATAGCGTATGCGGGTCACAGACGCTGGTCAGAGGCATTAAGACACGCTTATATAAGCGCCGCCTATGACGAAGACGTACAGACATTCGATTCGCATATTGATATATGTTCAGCGTAGATGAAACCATGACGACTTCCATGCAGTTTAACTACACCAAGAGCAGGGTTCCATGCTTTGTCCAAACAGAAACCACAATCTCAGATTACGAAAATATTAGCTTATCTACATCGAGTAAAGCTGCAATGTTCGTGAGAGGCCGGATGAAAACGTTAACACTGTTTTTCTCAAGAATATGACGGATCTTCGATCACATAGTAGGTGAATATGGGTTGGGGGTAAGTAATGAAAGAGGAAGCCATCTGGTAGAATTTAGCACAGAGCATAACTTAATCATAGCTAACACTTGGTTCAAGAATCACAAAAGAAGGTTGTATACATGGAAGAATCCTGGAGATACTAGATGGTATCAGATAGATTATATAATGGTAAGATAGAGATTTAGGAACCAAGTTTTAAGTTGTAAGGCATTTCCAGGAGCACATGTGGACGCTGACGACAATCTATTGGTCATGAACTCTAGATTAAAACTGAAGAAACCGCAAAATGAGATGCACAGGAAGTGCAAAATGGCTAAGCAGGGATGGCTAGAGGATAAATTATAAGGATGTAGAGGCTGATCTCACAAGGGGTAAGACAGATATTGCCTACAGACCTTTGTGGAAAAGAGAGCCACTTGTATGAATATCAAGAGCTCAGATGGAAACCCAGTTCTAAGCAAAGAAGGGAGAGCAGAAAGGTGGAAAGAGTATATAGAGGGTCTACATACGGGCGATATACTTGAGGACAATATTATGGAAACGGAAGAGGATGTAGAAGAAGATATAATGGGAGATACGATACTGTGTGAAAGACCTGAGTCGAAACAAGGCCCGGGAATAGACAACACTCCATTAAAATTACTGACGGCCTTGGGAGAGCCAGTCCTGACAAAACGCTATCATCTGGTCAGCAAGTTGTATCAGAGAGGCGAAATACCCTCAGACATCAAGAAGAATATAATAATTCCAATCCCAAAGAAAGCAAATGTTGATAGATGTGAAAATTACCGAACAATCAGTTTAATAACTCACAGCTGCAAAATACTACCGCGAATTCGTTATAGACGAATGGAAGTCTGGTAGAAGCCGACGTCTGGGAAGATCGGTTTGGATTAGATAGAAATGTTGGAACCTTGAGTCAATGCTAACCTTACGAGTAATCTTAGAATAAAGAGTAATGAAAGGCAAACCTAGGATAATAGCATTTGAAAACTTAGAGAAAGCTTGTCACAATGTTGACTGGAACACTCTCTTTCAAATTCTAAAGGATGCAGGTGTAAAATACAGTCAGCAAAAGGCTAGTTACAATTTGCACAGAAACCAGATGTCAGTTATAAGAGTCGAGGGTCATGAAAGGGAAGCAGTGGTTGGGAAGGGAGTGAGACAGGGTTGTAGCCTCTCCCCGATGTTATTCAATCTGTAAACTGAGCATGCAGTAAAGGAAACAAAAGGTATTAAAATCCATGGAGAAGACATAAAAACTTTGAGGTTTGCCGATGACATTGTAATTCTGTCAGAGACAGCAAAGGACTTGGGTGAGCAGTTGAACGGAATGGACAGTGTCTTGAAGGAAGGATATAAGATGAACATCAACAAAAGTAAAACGAGGAGAATGGAATGTAGTCTAATTAAGTCAGGTGATGCTGAGACAATTAGATTAGGAAATGAGACAGTTAAAGTAGTAAAGTAGCTTTGCTATTTAGAGAGCAGAATAACTAATGATGGTCGAAGTAGAGAGGCAATAAAATGTAGACTGGCAATAGCAAGGAAAGCGTTTCTGAAGAAGAAAAATTTGTTAACATCGAGTATAGATTTAAGTATCAGGAGGTCGTTTCTGAAAGTATTTGTATGGAGTGTAGCCATGTATGGAAGTGAAACATGGACGATAAATAGTTTAGAAAAAGATAAGCTTTCGAAATGTGGTGCTACAGAAGAATGCTGAAGAATGGATGGGTAGATCACATAACTAATGAGGAGTAATTGAATAGGATTGGGAAGAAGAGGAGTTTGTGGCATAACTTGAGAAGAAGAAGAGACCGGTTGGTAGGACATGTTCTGAGACATCAAGGGATCACAAATTTAGCAATGGAGGGCAGAGTGGAGGGTAAAAATTTTAGAGGGAGAGCAAGAGATGAATACACTAAGCAGATTCACAACGATGTAGGTTCAGTAGGTACTGGTAGATGAATAAGCTTGCACAGGATAGAGTAGCATGGAGAGCTGCAACAATCCAGTCTGTGTACTGAAGACCACAACAATAACAAAGACAATTGCCATCACACACCTGCATTGTAGGTTTCGCGTTGAATTCTCTACGAATTTGTTGCGGAGAAAATCCATTCGTTTTCTAAAAGCTCTTGAGGCATGTGAGCTCTTCCTGCAATTTATCTGCGCCGTACGCACTAAGGTCTTAAAGACATCTGTTGTCTGTGAATGGCGAACGCATCTACTGGCGTGTAGATATTGAAATGAATGTTTTGGTTTACGATATACGGCATGACCTAATGTGCCATCAACTTTAGGGCGAACGACAGCATCCAAATTGGGGAGGCAGCCATCTTTTTCTATTTCCATAGTAAATATAATACTAGCATAGCTAGAATTCAGAAGCTCAAGAAATCGATGTAATTAATCCATCTCGTGCAGCCACACTACAAATGTGTCGCACACGTACCTCTGAATACCGGTGGTTTAAAAATTGCTAAGTCCTGTGCCTTATCCTCGAAGCCTTTCATGAATAAATTAGCCACCAGAGAGGATAAGGAATTTCCATTAGCAACCCCATCAATCTGCTAATAAAATTGACCATTAAACAGAAAACAAAATGAGAAAACCACATGATCAAGCAACGTCGTGATGTGCTTATCAAAATGTTTTGGCCGATAAACGATAAAGGGTCCTTTAAACGTACTTTAATATTTAATGATGCCACGTCAAAACAATCGAGCACATCCGTACTATATAGCATGACAGTGGTATGTCTATGAATTTAACGCATAGCATTAAATCCATGGAATTAAATTCATAGAATTACATATGTGATGTGTACTTTTCGTATCATTGGTTTTAATAAGGATGCTAAATATTTAGCAGAAAAATGCGTGAACCATTAGTGCTCGTTATATTCCTCATATTGTCATCTGGTTGGTAGGATCTTTGTTAAGTTTCCGGTATTCACCAGAACTAAGTTAACCACATATATTTTTCTTGTGGACTTCCTGAAGCTAAGGGACGGTGTCATTACCTTTATCAGCACGCAGCACGACTGGGTCACTATCCTCACGCAGCTTTTATACCGCAAAACTCACCTCCTTGGAAACATTTCTTCTTTGTGGGCTGTGTTTCCTAATTATTTGAAGGCTTTCACGTCTGATTTCATCTGCTCTGATAGCGGTAGGCCAACTTCTTCAATAGCACTGACCGAAGATGATATCAGCAAAGTCTTTGGTTAAGGGGCATCTTTGGACTAGGAAGATCGTTAAAGTCGAGGGACCCCACAATGAGAATGAATGATCAACTCATGTAGAGAAAAGTAATATACAGGTACTTTGGTTTAAACATGGAAGAAAAGCAGATGTAGATATCGTCTGCCAGAGAGACATTACAATGCTGCACAAAATAAGTACAACTGGCCAAAGAAATCTAAGTGCAGTAACAACGTACCAAAAAACAATACTAACGCTGTTGTGAGGTACAGGTGGAGTGTCTAGGCTCGTACAGCCAGAAAGTTAAGGACACCCACACTCTAAGGGAAGCACAGGGAAGCGTGCTTCTATGCCTTAGAGTTTTGTAGAGACCAATGCCGAATGAGGCACTCCTGGTGATATTAGACATGCTAATGTGGACACAGCCACATGAAAGTAAGGTATACTGCATTGGTTCAGAAAGGGAGAATAAGGAACGGTATAGGAGCTACTGAGCACAAGAGCCACATCGAATAAGGAAATGAAGGCATACACCGATAGAAAA
Source organism: Schistocerca gregaria (assembly GCF_023897955.1). NCBI lineage: Eukaryota > Metazoa > Arthropoda > Insecta > Orthoptera > Acrididae > Schistocerca > Schistocerca gregaria. The sequence goes on along the minus strand of NC_064925.1, from coordinate 413,001,807 downwards.
TGGCAATATTGCTTTGACGAGCCAAAAACAGGAAGGAGAACTAAACATTTCCAACCTAACATACAAGAAAGATCGACATGTCATAATTCTACCCGACCAAGGAAACTACACACTACCTGACGGGACATGGTCCATATCTTTCTTTAATACAGAATATACAACCACACATCACAGTCCCTTGTGAATATGGAGATATCAGAGCACTGGACCGTATCGTTTGAGAAAGTGCCACTAGACATAACGTTTATATATAATTTGGTTACAAATATACCAGGGATGTCGGCTGAACAGGACGGGACACCTTGTCAAAAAGCAAATACCAGAGTATTTCTCCTGAGGTTTGTAGCTATGGTTAATTCAGTGACGAAATTTCGGTTAAACACCCAAAATTCCAATTAGCATCAGCGTGAGCTGAAGGAGCAATCAGATCACAAGGAATATGAACGAAAACGGAGATTAACGGACGGATAACACTCAGCGAAGGCCGGCCAGAGTGGCTCTGAGGTTCTAAGGGCTACAGTCTGAAGCCGAGCTACCTCTTCAGTCGCAGGTTCGAATCCTGCCTCGGGCATGGATGTGTCTGTTATCCTTAGGTTAGGTAGGTTTAATTATTTCAAAGTTCTAGGCGACTGATGATCTCAGACGTTAAGTCGCATAGTACTTAGAGACATTTGAACCATTGTTGAACTCACGGAAGCTCAAGTACGGCGATGTAAACACGGAATTGCTGAGCAGCAGTAAATAACGTCCACTCGCTAGCGCGGCTGAAACTAAACTACCACTAGGCCACGAGCTGTTGACAACTACTCTGTTACCTGATATGTGCTCTAAAGGACTGGATCTTCAGCCACACTAGCAGATTACTTTTACTTTCAAGGAGCTGGATATTGAAGTTTGTCTTGTACACTCTCGTTTACGGTTTTCATTCATCAGGTTAGATGAGGAAAGGATGTATATACCGATATTTGTACATCGAGAACGCTAGCGCACGACCACGAGATGCGGGCGCTAAAGCTTCGCATTCGATGATTATATGTGGCGCAGTTTCATCCTCCTCACCACTTAGTCCACACTTAGTGGGCCTTTCCTTCCTTACCCATCGTGTGTTGATGTTTTATGAAGTTCCCGGCCAGTCATGAGTTCTACCACGAGTTTGATTTGTTTCCTGTTCAAGTTCCTTATTAAAGAACTTCTCTTGAAATACGTATTCAGCAACATTGGTAAGCCATATTTTTGATTTTGCGTCTCAGATCAATATTCTAAGTGCTACCTTGTGATTCAACTATGTAGTTTTGATTGTACCATCGATTTAGGTTATGGCAGGTTCCGGTCCAATAAATCGACACATCGTGCGTGTCCATGTCATTGTATTAGGTTGTTCATTGCTATCAGTTTCTGAGTGATCAGGGACCCCCCGTAATTTTACCCTGTTGTTTTCCCCTAGTCTCCGAAGGGCTTCATTGCATTCTGCGACGATCTTTGATCTCGATCGAGGGGCTGATAGAGAGTTCACAGCTGGTTAGCAATCTTGACGCATGTGTAACATTCCCACTGTATTTCTGTCTCTGCGTGAAATTCTGCCCTACTTTACCTTTCACTCTAAAAAAAAAGTTATTTATTACCAAGACTATGTCCTTACAAACTATTATCCACCTTGAGCTTGTATGCTAACCTTTAACTAAGTATAACGTAATTCGATCTGAAATGTAACTGGTCTGACTACAACCTCTCTTTATATTAAATGTGCAACGGAAGTAAAAGAGTTACATGCCCCTAATCAAAATTTCCACTTACCTCATGTCTTGTGACAACACTTTTGCAGATTTTTCGAAAGGACAACAGGAAACGGCAAGCAGGCAGCACTTAAACTAAAATTCTGTTTCAAAAGAAATTATATAAAAACTGTTGCGTACCTCGTGGTGCAATGTGAACAACGACGTTTTGAAGAGGTATGAAATTTGCAGAGAATTTCTATAAAAATGAAAAAGCTTAATCAGTTGAAATGTTAATTCATGATCAGGAAAGTGGGAAGGTCTTTCTCTCATCTCTGGGCAAATGCACGACTTTAACTATCTGGAAACAATCATTTCTACTAATTAGGTGCTCAGTACTGCAGTCGTATCTCAGACTCGTCCACTTAACAAAAATGGTTATTCAAAATTTATATTCGTTTCAATTTTCAATATATAGATGGTATTCATCATTGTTGTCCTTTACAACATATCTTTCTTCATCTAAAAGATACAATCACAAGTCAACACAGCACTACGAAATACGTCCTTCGCCTACCCTACTTAAAATAACGTATCAAAGTACGCAGAGACAAAACTAAAGATTGTGTAACGTCAATTGCTCTCCCTCTAACACGCACATACAAAAATCAAAACGACATGACCACCTTACAGAAATAGGTGTTACGATCTTCGTAACACCTACGCAAATGCATCTCCATGCACACGCCGATAGCGGATAATTTCGCCTGTGGCCAACTTCCCTCTAGAGACTGCTCTCTCTCTATTCTGCGCTTTGCCCCCTATATTCGGGCCCTAGCAGGTTTATCTGTTTTCGACTCTCCAACATACCAGACTTTGTCTCCTGAAAGGTGTTGTCGTTCGTTCTTCCACTGCTCCCTCTTGCAGTTGTTGCGTCGAAAAGTTTATGAAGTAGCAAAAAGTTATCGTATGGCCAGTCGGCATTTCACAAACAGTTCCTATATTTACCACATTCACTCAACTGGTGTGAAATTCTCGTTATGCTAAAGGAATCAATTTCTTTCTAATTTTTTAACTGTTTGTCCCTACCGCTGTCTCCATTGTAACCAAAAGATGCAGTGGTGCCATGTCCAGCATGGTCTCCATACCAGCAGAGGGTGTGCTGCTATTTACTCCCGATATACGAGTCCAATGTTTGCACCTTGCCAACTTCCCTAACAATCACCTTCTACTTCATTTCGCCATATTGTAGCCCCATCACTTGTCATAGATCTTATTACAGTAGTGAATATTCAGATTAGGTTCCTAGGGATTTAGAACCTATTTTTTACATGTGGGCGTTTCAGTGTTCAAAAGAGTGTTTTTTGCTATAAATGTTTATTCGTTATGTAGATGGCCCACGATAGTTTCGTATCCCTCTGCTCGTAGAGGTTTATCAAGAAGCTTGACATTCCAGTATACGATGTATGTGATGAATTTGCTTCCTCGTAAATGGTGCTACATCAGTTTTCTTGGGCCTGACACTTATAGTCTTTTTTCTGCACCAGTTTTCCGCAATGTGTAGTACACTTTGTGCTGTTACGTCCTTTGAAATTTCGGCGCGGTGTTTGTGAATTGTTAGAATTTTATTCCTACCGCCAGCACTCAGTAGAGTCATTCCTGGCCTATGTGGTAACAAAGTAAGCTACTCGACGGTATTGTTGCGACAAAACAGTCCAGCAGGGGTGCATTTACGACACCTGTCAACGGCCGAGCGCATGGAACATTATGACCAAGATTGAAGTAATATTTTATTACTCGTCAACGTACGTGCTACCAAGAAACTCACACTTCGCAAATTACACTGGGTATAGCGACACGTGCTCAGAAGAGAGCGAGCTAAAAAAATCTAACAGAACAAGTAATATAAAAAGAACCTACTCGTCATCCTCCGATAGGTCTACATCAGAATCATGGTTGTAAGCGTATAAATAATCGAACTTCGTTGCTCAAAGCATTGAGTAGTACTGCCATTCTGTCTGCCACTTGAACCAAAGAGAATGATGTGCTTTCGAATGTCAGAGAAACCACAATCCATCCGTCTTGATGAAGATCGGTTGACTATCTGCCCAATGTCTGACTTATCGAGTTCCGGCGAGGAGTAGTAGCTGCGGGACTTCGGGAACATCACTGAAGTGGGGGGCGGGTGTGCGGCCAATGAAGTGCCAGCTGTTTACAGCCTTAATTGGGGAAGTGCGACTTAGATTCCTCCAAGAGACGTGAATTTAGTCGGCCATCACCACGTGTGATCCCAGGGGGAGTTTACAAGGGCATTACTGCTCAGCATTGGGCATCTGTTATCGCTACTGCCCCCAAGTCTGTGACAACTGTTTGAGTACACAGCCCTGCGTTAATCTGCCCTCTCCCTCACCATCGCACCCATTACTGGGGAAGAGGTCAGGAATTGACTCAGATGCCACAGTTGGTGTTATGCAGTAGTCATTACGCTTCACGACGCAGGTTGTCTGGGGAAGTGTTTTTCCAGCACACAAACAGTGCAGTGTGCTGAGAGAAGTGATTTTTGGGTAACTCTTGAGCCCAAACACTGTTTCTTAGAGTCGGGCAGTAAGACTGGGTAATTTAGTAAATTACATTCGATCGGCATATCTCCAATTCACAGGTATTGGCTCATTATAGTGGGGTGCGTTGAGCCACACTTTGTTTATGTTTAATTCGGTATTGGTTCTCAGTTAAGAGACCCAATTTGTGGATCACTGGATAGAGTATCATAAGGTTATATTTGCGAATTCGTGTGAATCCGTGAACTTGTCATTGTTTGTTTCACAGTCTTGCAGGGCACGAATTGCCGTGCACTAAGGCTACAGCAGGCGATTGTTTTACATGTACACGTGTTGATGATTTGGCTCTCGATTGTTCAGACTGTAGATGGGTGACGACAGATGAGAAAAGGCAACTTATAAGGTATTGCTTTAGTTTTGTTTTAGTGGGTTATTTGTGTTTCTGGTACCGCTAGTGGTGAAATCAAGTAATGGTGTTACTACAGAATCTGTTGCTCCTGTAACAGTGCAATTGCAGTTGTTAACGTAGGGAAGGTTCCACCAAAAGCTTGAGCATGAGGACCTTCTTAATAGATTAGTGGCTCTGGGAACCTTTCAGGTTCACTCACAGCCTGAGTCATGGGAAAATAAGGCAGAGTTGGAATTAGATTCTTCTATTTTTGATCCAGCAGTAACCACACTCAGCAGTCCCTTTCCAAGTGGAACTGGCGTGACCAAAAATTTTAGGCTGATGGCCACAGAGACTCTTCCACTAATTCCCAAGATCCAGAACTGAACTATAATCTGCCTTCCTGGAGGCCTGATGCCCTAGTACTGCTCGGAAATCCTCAATGTAGTGCAAAAGGTTTCGTGACACTTGCCACTGCTGCCAGCCCTACGGGATGACACCGAGTAACACTGCAGCACCCATTACACCATGATCGGTTTATTGTTTGTTCTTGAGATGTGGCCTTAACTACATTACATTGTTAGAAATAAAAACAACTCTTGAAGCTTTCTGTAACACTCTTTCGCGAAAGCTTGTTACTTCCCCGTGTGGCATCAAAATCGCAGGAGTTCAGAACGTAGCTAGATCTGCATATTCTATCAGCACTACAGGATATCTTCCCACCACAACATATCTCACCATGCGTCGACAATGGCTACCTATTCGTTCCCTGCGATCATCTCTGGCTCAAAAAAACCTGGACAGACCTTGGTTCATAACACCTTACTACTGTAATGTTGAAATACGATGAAATTTTTGTTTCAGGTCTAGGCAGTGACTGATATATCTATGGCATAGGGAGCGGGAGTGAATATCATTCCGCAGTTTCTGTTGCCACTTACGGGTAAGTGTCCTGCTCATTTCGCTACCTCGCCAATAACCAACGTGTGTGCAGGTCTTTACGTATCGTTGCGACTACTTGACAGTACTAAATATATAATACTGACGTTTCCCGGAGAGTACAGAAGTTTAGTGTGTTTTGTGACTACAGTGTCTTAGTGAAAATACGGTATAGCTAACAGCTAATTTTTAATTTATTTAAATCCCCATGAAGATAAATCCAGTACAATTCTTTACTCAGAAACCTTCTTCTCAATACTATTAATTAGTGTCAATTTGATTTGCACTCAAGTCTCTTTTGTACAAATTCGTGTAAATATGCAAAAGGCAAGGAAGATAGATAGTAAGTGCTGAAATTTCCAAGAGCAATGGGGACATATTTATTTCGTAATTGAGTGAAGTAATACGTCAGTGTGTATAATTTGCAATAAAACAATATCAGTTCTCAAGGAAAACATTATGAGACTAAAAATTCTCAAAACATTTCCAAATTTACAAAATACCAACATTTAGAAATTATGCGTGTTTGAAACGTGGTTTGAAATCTCAGAAAATGCTGTTTTAAGAAAATAAAAACTGAACAACAAGCAGCAACTCTCCTAGTTTCCCCATGGCTCACTCAATAACAAAACATGGAGAATCATTTACTGACCTCAAATTAATGAAGGATTGCATGACTACAGAACCTGAAGAAATGTTTTAAAAAAAAGTTAGTTTACTTAAAAACATCAGTTTCTCTGCAAACGCTACACCTCCAATCTAAATACATTAATTCAGTTTTCTCTGAAAACTCAACAATATGAGTCGTTGTTTTTGGTTCTGAATGAGTCAACATGTGTTTTGGATAGTTCACAGGTGTTAATTCTTATTGAATTGATGAACAAAAATTATGAAGTTTATGAACAGTTTCTTGACGTTCATAGCATTCATGGCATTTAAACAAGAGATGAACGTTTTAAAGGTGTAGAAAATTCTGTTGAGAGAAACAGTCTTCAATGGAAAAACTTAAGGTGCGACATAACTGATAGAGGCAAAAGAGATTTGTGGAGAAAACACAAGTGTCATTGCTGTAGTGTCAAACACGATAGAAAATGTCGGTGGATCGAAACTATTAATCGCACATTTCATCATTCATCAACAGTTCCTGTGTGGAAAATGTTTGGATTTATCAGAAATCTTAAAGACACAAAAGTCAGCTGTATAAAAGACACGTACTCTTCCATCGTCAACTCTGCGAGTTTACTGAAGGGAATGAAGAAAATGATTTACAGTATTATGAACTAGTGAGCTGGTTTTGCTGTGGAAAAGCTCTGACTCGGTTTTTGGGTTCCTAGCAAGAATTGAAATTTTCTGAATGAAAGCAATCGATCTCTGCTGTCATAAAACGCTGAGTAGCTATGGAAGTTATCATTTTGTACAGATTTAACTAAACATTTGAACAACAGTAATTTCAAGTTACAAGGCGAAAACTAACTACTGCCTGATTTGCACATTCATATTAAATCTTTTCAACAAAAAAATATATTGTTGCAGCCTCAGTTCCACAAAAAGTGCTTCATGTATTTTAATACATGCCAAAATTCATTAAGTAGTCAGAAACTACATTCCCAGTTGCTTTTCCAAATGAAACTTCGAAAACGTGAAAATTAAATTTTGAGTCCTTTGTTTCAGATTTTGGTACAAACGATATTAAGATTATCAAAAGCCTTTTATTGCCGACATAGAATCTCTTGCCTGAGAATTGCAAATGGAAATGTTTGATTTACAATGTAGCGATTTTTGTAGAGATAATCATTGTATTCGTCATTGCTGGCATTTTATGTCTTCCACTCACACAGTTTCACCAGTTGCATGTGTTTGCTTGTGACTTTATTCCACTTTTGGCTCTAGTTACCATTGTGAAAAAGATGCACTATACAATAATATTAAAGATCTAAACAAGCCGACGAGCATTTGAAGCCGCTATTGATAATTTTCCCTTGTGACACCCCCCAACTGCAATAACAGTTTCAAGAGGGAAATTGCAGCTACGTAAATTCTTTAATTATAATTACAATTCTGAATCTCATTATGTGAATTGCCTACGTATGTCACTTAGTTATGTTAAATATTCAAGAAATATCTTTTAAGTATTTACAGTTGAAGCAATCAGTTCCTTTAAATAGCCAGTTAACGTTTGTCTTAATTGGTAATAATTAAAAAGAACTGATTATTGTACGTATTTTGTACGATTTACTCACACTGTAAATTTTGCACTGTACAGTGCTACTTCGCGTAATGAGCAGCATTCGTTCCTGAACTTTCTCGTAATTAACCCTCGTAAGAGAAACACTTCTCAATGCTTTCCATTCCGAATAAAACAGGTACTGAAAAAGTTTCATAATACAGTATAGTAATTTTTTATTTGTATTACAGTACATCCTGTTTTAGAAGAAAATTGTCTAAATGTTTATTTTCTTTCCTGGGCTTCAAAATGTATCGAAAAAGAGACATACCTTCATCGACAATAAAGTTTGTAGTGAGCACAGCTACTAGCTTACTTATATCTTTAATGATTTCGTGTTAGTAAACAACGACAAAGCAGAATTCGATTCGTAAACAGATACTGAAATGCGAAGGGTTACGATGCATCAACGAAGAAAAAGACCTTCCAACATCGTTGGAGAGAATTTGCAAACTCGTCGCGGAAGCTCTGGCATTACAGATGACAGCACAGAGCATTGTCGCAGGCTCTACTTTTACAGTGTCGAGTTTACAGGAGACCGTGTGACCTACAAATTATTCATTTCTAGTGACCAAAGAGAGAAATGCAGGCCTTTGAATCGTTTTTGTATTTAAAAAAAAGAAGCAAACAGCTTGGTGGAATTACACAGTCAAGGCAGCCTGTAAAAGGAAAAAAAAGGCGTATCAAAAATGGCTACATACTTGAACACAGGTAGACAGAGAAAGTTATGTTGAGGAAAGAAACAAAGCCAAACAGATAATTGCAGCATCCACGAAGAAATCTTGGGAAGACTTTGGAAACAGGTTGGAGACTATGGGTCAAGCTCCTGGAAAACCATTCTGGAGTGTAATTAGCAGTCTTCGAAAGGGAGGTAAGAAGGAAATTACAAGTATTTTGAACAGGTCAGGGAAACTGCTGGTGAATCCTGTGGATGCCTTGGGCAGATCTAGGGAATATTTTGAAGAGTTTCTCAATGTAGGTGAAAATACGATCAGTAATGTTTCACATTGTGAGGTATAATGGGATAGGAATGATGACGGAAATAGGATCACATTTGAGGAAGTGGAGAAAATGGTCAATAGACTGCAGTGCAATAAAGCAGCTGGGGTGGATGAAATTAAGTCGGAACTCATCAAATACAGTGGAATGTCAGGTCTTAAATGGCTACACAGGATAATTGAAATGGCCTGGGAGTCGGGACAGGTTCCATCAGACTGGACAAAAGCAGTAATCACACCAATCTTTAAACATGGAAACAGAAAACATTGTAACAACTATCTCTTTCATCAGCGTTGTGGGTAAAATCTTCTCAGGTATTGTTGAAAGGAAAGTGCGAGTATTAGTTGAGGACCAATTGGATGAAAATCAGTGTGGGTTTAGGCCTCTTAGAGGTTGTCAGGACCAGATCTTTAGCTTACGGCAAATAATGGAGAAGTATTACGAGTGGAACAGAGAATTTTATCTACGCTTTATAGATCTAGAAAAGGCATATGACCGGTTCCTAGGAGGAAGTTATTGTCTGTTCTACGAAATTATTGAATATGAGGCAAACTTTTGCAAGCAATTAACGGTCTTTACATGGGTAGTCAGGCAGCAGTTAGAGTTGACGGTAAATTGAGTTCATGGTTCAGAGTAGTTTCAGGGCAAGACAAGGCTGCTACCTGTCGCCACTGTTGTTCATATTATTTATGGATCATATGTTGAAAACAATAGACTGGCTGGGTGAGATTAAGATATGTGAACAAAAAATAAGCAGTCTTGCATATGCGAATGACTTAGTTGTGATGGCAGATTCGATTGAAAGTTTGCAAAGTGATATTTCAGAGCTAGATCAGAAATGTAAGGACTATGGTATGAAGATTAGCATCTCGAAAACGAAAGTAATGTCAGTGGGAAAGAAATATAAATGGATTGAGTGCCAAATAGGAGGAACAAAGTTAGAACAGGTGGACGGTTTCAAGTGCTTAGGATGCATATTCTCACAGGATGGCAACATAGGCACAGAACTGGAAGCGAGGTGTAGCAAAGCTGTGCATTGAGCGCTCAGCTACGATCTACTCTCTTCTGCAAGAATGAAGTCAGTGCCAAGACTAAATTATCTGTGCACCGTTCAATCTTTCGACCAACTATGTAGTATGGGAGCGAAAGCTGGATGGATTCAGCATTAGAGGGTAGGAGGAGTCGGGGCAGACCAAGGAGAAGGTACCTAGTTTCGGTTAAGAATGATTTTGAAGTAAAAGGTTTAACATCAGAAGAGGCACCAATGTTAGCACTGAATAGGGGATCGTGGAGGTATTTTATAAGGGGGCTATGCTCCCCCCCCCCCCATGAACCAAGGACCTTGCCGTTGGTGGGGCGGCTTGCGTGCCTCAGCGATACAGATGGCCGTACCGTAGGTGCAACCACAACGGAGGGGTATCTGTTGAGAGGCCAGACAAACATGTGGTTCCTGAAGAGGGGCAGCAGCCTTTTCAGTAGTTGCAGGGGCAACAGTCTGGATGATTGACTGATCTGGCCTTGCAACATTAACCAAAACGGCCTAGCTGTGCTGGTACTGCGAATGGCTGAAAGCAAGGGGAAACTACAGCCGTAATTTATCCCGAGGACATGCAGCTTTACTGTATGATTAAATGATGATGACGTCCTCTTGGGTAAAATATTCCGGAGGTAAAATAGTCCCCCATTCGGATCTCCGGGCGGGGACTACTCAGGAGGACGTCGTTATCAGGAGAAAGAAAACTGGCATTCTACGGATCGGAGCGTGGAATGTCAGATCACTTAATCGGGCAGGTAGGTTAGAAAATTTAAAAAGGGAAATGGATAGGTTAAAGTTAGATATAGTGGGAATTAGAGAAGTTCGGTGGCAGGAGGAACAAGAGTTTTGGTCAGGTGAATACAGGGTTATAAATACAAAATCAAATAGGGGTAATGCAGGAGTAGGTTTAATAATGAACAGGAAAATAGGAATGCGGGTAAGCTACTACAAACAGCATAGTGAACGCATTATTGTGGCCAAGATAGACACAAAGCCCATGCCTACGACAGTAGTACAAGTTTATATGGCAACTAGCTCTGCAGATGATGAAGAAATTGATGAAATGTATGATGAGATAAAAGAAATTATTCAGGTAGTGAGGGGAGACGAAAATTTAATAGTCATGGGTGACTGGAATTCGTCAGTAGGACAAGGGAGAGAAGGAAACATAGTAGGTGATTATGGATTGGGGCTAAGAAATGAAAGAGGAAGCCGTCTGGTAGAATTTTGCACAGAGCATAACTTAATCATAGCTAACACTTGGTTCAAGAATCATAAAAGAAGGTTGTATACATGGAAGAATCCTGGAGATACTAAAAGGTATCAGATAGATTATATAATGGTAAGACAGAGATTTAGGAATCAGGTTTTAAATTGTAGGACATTTCCAGGGGCAGATGTGGACTCTGACCACAATCTATTAGTCATGACCTGTAGATTAAAACTGAAGAAATTGCAAAAAGGTGGGAATTTAAGGACATGGGATCTGGATAAGCTGAAAGAACCAGAGGTTGTACAGAGTTTCAAGGAGAGCATAAGGGAACAATTGGCAGCAATGGGGCAAAGAAACACAGTTGAAGAAGAATGGGTAGCTCTGAGGGATGAAGTAGTGAAGGCAGCAGAGGATCAAGTAGGTAAAAAGACGAGGGCTAGTAGAAATCCTTGGGTAACAGAAGAAATATTGAATTTAATTGATGAAAGGAGAAAATATAAAAATGCAGTAAATGAAGCTGGCAAAAAGGAATACAAACATCTCAAAAATGAGATCGACAGGAAGTGCAAAATGACTAAGCAGGGATGGCTAGAGGACAAATGTAAGGATGTAGAAGCTTATCTCATTAGGGGTAAGATAGATACTGCCTACAGGAAAATTAAAGAGACCTTTGGAGAGAAGAGAACCACGTGTATGAATATCAAGAGCTCAGATGGCAATCCAGTTCTAAGCAAAGAAGGGAGGGCAGAAAGGTTGAAGGAGTATATAGAAGGTTTATACAAGGGCGATGTACTTGAGGACAATATTATGGAAATGGAAGAGGATGTAGATGAAGACGAAATGGGAGGTAAGATACTGCGTGAAGAGTTTGACAGAGCACTGAAAGACCTGAGTCGAAACAAGGCCCCCGGAGTAGACAACATTCCATTAGAACTACTGACGGCCTTGGGAGAGCCAGTCATGACAAAACTATACCAGCTTGTGAGCAAGATGTATGAGACAGGTAAAATACCCTCAGACTTCAAGAAGAATAAAATAATTCCAATCCCAAAGAAAGCAGGTGCTGACAGATGTGAACATTACCGAACTATCAGTTTAATAAGCCATAGCTGCAAAATACTAACACGAATTCTTTACAGACAAATGGAAAAACTGGTAGATGCTGACCTCGGGGAGGATCAGTTTGGATTCCGTCGAAATGTTGGAACATTTGAGGCAATACTGACCTTACGACTTATCTTAGAGGAAAGATTAGGAAAAGGCAAACCTACGTTTCTTGCATTTGTTGACTTAGAGAAAGCTTTTGACAATGTTGACTGGAATACTCTCTTTCAAATTCTGAAGGTGGCAGGGGTAAAATACAGGGAGCGAAAGGCTATTTACAATTTGTACAGAAACCAGATGGCAGTAATAAGAGTCGAGGGGCATGAAAGGGAAGCAGTGGTTGGGAAAGGAGTGAGACAGGGTTGTAGCCTCTCCCCGATATTATTCAATCTGTATATTGAGCAAGCAGTAAAGGAAACAAAAGAAAAATTTGGAGTAGGTATTAAAATTCATGGAGAAGAAATAAAAACTCTGAGGTTCGCCGATGACATTGTAATTCTGTCAGAGACGGCAAAGGACTTGGAAGAGCAGTTGAACGGAATGGACAGGGTCTTGAAAGGAGGATATAAGATGAACATCAACCAAAGCAAAACGAGGATAATGGAATGTAGTCAAATTAAATCGGGTGATGCTGAGGGAATTAGATTAGGAAATGAGACACTTAAAGTAGTAAAGGAATTTTCCTATTTAGGAAGTAAAATAACTGATGATGGTCGAAGTAGAGAGGATATAAAATGTAGACTGGCAATGGCAAGGAAAGCGTTCCTCAAGAAGAGAAATTTGTTAACATCGAATATAGATTTATGTATCAGGTAGTCGTTTATGAAAGTATTTGTTTGGAGTGTAGCCATGTATGGAAGTGAAACATGGACGATAACTAGTTTGGACAAGAAGAGAATAGAAGCTTTTGAAATGTGGTGCTACAGAAGATTGCTGAAGATTAGATGGGTAGATCACGTAACTAATGAGGAGGTATTGAATATAATTGGGGAGAAGAGAAGTTTGTGGCACAACTTGACTAGAAGAAGGGATCGGTTGGAAGGACATGTTTTGAGGCATCAAGGGATCACAAATTTAGCATTGGAGGGCAGCGTGGACGGTAAAAATCGTAGAGGGAGACCAAGAGATGAATACACTAAGCAGATTCAGAAGGATGTAGGTTGCAGTAGGTACTGGGAGATGAAGCAGCTTGCACAGGATAGAGTAGCATGGAGAGCTGCATCAAACCAGTCTCAGGACTGAAGACAACAACAACATGCTCCAGACTGAACGCTGAAAGGCATAATCAGTCTTAAAATAATGATGATGATTATGATGATGATAATGTTTTGATCGCTGTTCCAAAAATTGGTTATTAAAAATGGTCATTAAACACCAAAAAAAAAAAAAACGAAACAGACTCTTCACGCGAAACATGGTTCGGTAAGCTAGTCGTTTTATGACATTTTCTTCTACTCATTCTGCGAATCACGTCTTATGGCAGGTGCTCTATAAGCAATATTCGACTGCAATAATAAAACATTGCAGCGGACTGTATACCTTACGCGTCGGGCGCGTTACCGCAGATGCTGTTTGTGTGCCGGTTTTGGCCCCCGGGCTGTAGTGTGGAGACACCTGATCAATGGGAGGTCAATCGGTTTAAATTAATAATGTTGCAGCTGCTGCTAACGAGCGGTTGGTCATACGAAACATGACTATAGTTTAACAGGAGAGACCAAGACATATGCAGTATATTATAAGACTAAAATATTACTAATATTTAAATATTGTGTTACGATTTTTGGAGTCGAGTTAATTAATTTGAAATACTGAGTTTTACTATCAACTCAGGAAGCTAATTTCTGATGTTTTCTTTAAGAATTCTTTACTGAAATTAATTTGATTAATAATGTTGTTTAGTATTAATTAAACGTTTCGGGCATATTTAATTAATTATTCAAAGAGCAACATATCAAGATCTTAAATAAAGCAAGGTCGTTACAGCACTTGGCGGCTGGACTACTTCAGCGTTACCAAAAGCAAAATACCACACAAATATTTTTTCGAGAAATAAGTACTCTGACTCTGAACTTCAGTGAGTCAGTGGAAGCACTTTCTGACAGGATTGGCAAAGTCGATATGAGACCTAAGTGCCTATCCACAATGCGGAGGCGAACAAAGTGTTACTGCACGAGGCGGCAGCTCTTAGAGGTATAGCGTAATTGGAGGAAATATATTTTGCTGAAGCAACAGGGAGATCACCATTTATTCGCTTCCGAGATCAGATGCTGTGGGTGTGGACACAAGGGCCATATGCAGAAACGGTGTAAGCAACCAGAATGTTATTCATGTTGGGAAGCGCGCCACCAAGCATCTGAAAATCAGAAGAAAAGAATAGGAAGCACCTATGGGAGCAGCAGGTCTTAAAATGAAACGCAATGGTTCGACTGCCAGGAAAAAGTAAAACTGGAAAAGTTTGTGCGCAGACGGTAAGCTCCTCAGTAAGCTTAATTGGCGATGTGTAACAGAGGTTTCTAGTAGACACTTGGGCACATGTGTCCGTTATCAGTCCGGACCAGGTAAACAGGAGGTGACAGGGCCACCACGATATATGGTACATGAGCAGTGTGCGGCTCACGTGGATGCCGTTCATAGCCTGACACATTGTAATAGCGATACTGGCGTCTCGAGTTCTTAGTGTGTTCAATGGCGCCACTACGTTTACTCGCCTTGTCTCTCCGTGAGTGGCAGCAGCAGCGCTTATCGATAGCGCGTACAGTGGTACCATCTTTGGGGCATCCTCTAGTATTTCCGGGTGGTCGTGTGTCGAGCTAGTGAGTTGGGACGGAGCAGTAGTGAGGTCCGGACAGCTGGTATTCACCCGACCGCTGGCGACACACATGCTCTATCCGACGGAACGATGTGGTCGTGAGAGTGCGCAACCAAGTCAAGGACCGGATTCAGCGAGCTTTAGTTGGATGGACCGTGATATTGGAGTAGTGCCACTTACACTTGTGTGTGTATGTGTGTGTGTGTGTGTGTGTGTGTGTCCGCCGAAGTGACCTCATGGCAATAAGTTATCAGGCCACAAGTTATACTGGTATCCTTCCCGTGCCTAACTTGAGATGGGGACGACCGTTGGTTGGTCGTTCTGTCTGTCGTCGCGGCGGACGACGTGCATTTGGTCTTCCGACAGCTTCTAGCTTCTTTTTGGTTGTGCCGACTTATAATTCGTCCGTGCTGTATCACAGAGACTGGTTTTAGTATTGTGCGTTGCTGGTGGAATTGTTCTCCAGGAGTCGTGTGTTTCTCCTGGTTTTGGATGAGCAGTTATTTTAATGCTGTCTGCGTACTGGATTTGGTAAGCGTGGCGAATGGACACTAGTTCGGCTTCGAAATGAGCAGCGAGGAGGTCTGCAGTGCAAGGCCAGGCCGGGACCTCTGGTGGCTTGCAGGCACTGTCAGACCGAGGGGCTGTAGCCGACGTCCGAACCCAGGACGTTTGAAGTTGAGTGACCTGTGTGCAGTACTGAAACCTCCACTGTTAGAGATCTCGCTGTTGTTTGTGTGTTGCTGCTCCCAGGGTCGTTGAGACCAAACGCAAGAAGTGGAGTCTGTCAGGTGTGACAGAAGCTATTAGCCGCCTTCTACCCTTTGATGTTAGTTTGGATTTAGTATTATTCTTGTTAGAGATGTGCAAACAGCGGTATATTCTGCCTTGTGGCCGCTAACGACGCAGTTACCTGCCCTGGAGGTTAGCCTACTTTTCAGGTGTGTACCTTTCCTTGTCATGATGATGCTGTCCGACAATGCGTGTAGTTCGAAAACCTCTTGAAGTGTACTGTGAATATACTTTTGGGAGGTATTCGCTGGTTCCAGTGTTTCCTTCTTGGGTATGTTTCTGAAGACGTGGTGCTGTCCATCTCTTCGCCATAGTTTAAAAATATTCCATCGTTGTACCAGTGATCAGACGTTAGGCTGATTGGTTAGTCGGTCGGTGGGTGCTTAAGATACCCTTAGTGAGAGTTGCCATCCTGTTACGTGAGTACATCTCTTGGCTGTCTGTATCACCGCTTACACAGCTGTAGTCAAGTCCCTCGGGTTGATGAGGGGGCACTGTCTGTGTATCACTCCGTCTTATTCGGAGAAGTTGTGATAATTGTTTCGAATTTACCCTACTGTTTTAACATGTTGTTGTCATGTTAACATGTTATTGTCATACCCACTTGTAATTCCGGCCTTCAACCGTTGCATTGTTTGCAACAATGCGTGTGGCCTTCAGCAGACAAATTATTTTGTTTTTCTTAATAAGGCCTCCTGCCATCACTATAGCCTGTTTCAGTGCGTTAAGATAGTTCCAGAAAGGTTTTAGTATTTTAACATGCAACTGCCTCCTTACTTGTAATTGCTTGTGGTTTTCTGCCTCCAATAATTTTGAATCCTTTCTTAATCATCCCTTCAGCTTTTAATTTTTTGTAACATTGGTTGTGGCCTTCAGTATGGAAGTTTTTCCATATGTGGATGAAGGATATTCAGTGATTCTAGGACTAGATTTTCTAGTCAAATATTGTGCGAGGATTGAACTTTGGCAATGTTCGCTTGATCCCAGTGAAACTTTGTTTCACTTTGGTAGTACATCTGCAAACTAAGCGACGTGGCAAGCTCACGTATAGTGAAAGAGGTAAGGAGGTGCCAGTCAATTTCGTTAGATTAGATGAGATTAAATTAAATTAATACTTGTTCCATAGATCATGAATACAACACTTTGTAATGATGTGGAACATGTCAGGTTAATAAAAGATGTCTGTATAAGATATTACATTACACCAAATATTGCATGACACTAATGTTTAAGTTGTCGTTGGTGTTTTCTGCCACCCCCCCCCCCCCAACCACTTAATTTATATCTAAAATTTCCGCCAATGAGTAGAAGGAGTTGTCATGTAGAAATAGTTTTAATTTATTTTTAAATGTTAGTTGGGTATCTGTCATGATTTTGATGCTGTTTGAGATGTGACCAAAGACTTTCGTGGCAACATAATTTACCCCTTTCTGTGCCAAAGTCAGATTTAACTTTGCATAGTGTAGATCATCCTTTCTCCTGGTGCTATAGCTATGCACACTGCTATTACTTTTGAACTTGGTTGGATTATTAACAACAAATTTCATAAGTGAATATATAAACTGTGAGGTTGCTGTGAGGATCCCTAGATCCTTAAATAGATGTCTGCAGGATGACCGTGAGTGGGCTCCAGAAATTATTCTGATGACACGTTTTTGAGCAATGAATACTTTTCTACACAACGATGAGTTACCACAGAATATGATACCATACGAAAGCAGTGAATGAAAGTAGGCATAGTAAGCTAATTTACTGAGATTCTAATCACAAACATTTGCAGTAACCCTAATAGCGTACGTAGCTGAACTCAGACGTTTCAGCAGACCATCAATGTGTTGCTTCCAGTTTAACCGATCATCAATGCACACACCTAAAAATTTTTCGAAAATTCTGCATTAGCTGCTCACTTCTTTTCAAAGTCTGTATATATTACTGGAGTTGTGCCATTTACTGTACGGAACTGAATATACTGTTTTTTATCAAAACTTAAAGAGAGTCCGTTTGCTGAGAACCTCTTAATAATTTTGTGAAAAACATCATTTACAACTACATCAATTACTTCTTGGTTTTTGGATGTTATTACTATACTTGTATCACCATAAAAAAGAACTAACTTTGCATCTTCGTCAATATGGAATGGTAAGTCATTAATGTATATTAAGAACAGTAAATTACCTAAGACCGAATCCTGTGGGACCCCGTACTTGATAGCCCTCCAGTTTGAGGAATCAGATGTTGTTTTAACATTACATGTACCACTTACTTCAACTTTCTGCATTCTTCCAGTTATGTATGAAGTAAACCACTTGTGCACTGCCCCACTCATACCGTAACGATTTAGCTTATTTAAAAGAATTCCATGATTAACACAATAAAATGCCTTTGAGATATCACAAAAAATACCAGTGGGTGATGTCCGGTTATTTAGAGCATTTAATATTTGATCAGTGAAAGCGTATATAGCATTTTCTGTTGAAAAGCCTTTCTGAAAACCAAACTGACATTTTGTTAGTACTTTATTTTTACAGATATGGGAGACTACTCCGGAATACATTACTTTCTCAAAATTTTTTGATAGATCAGTCATAAGAGAGATTGGGCGGTAGTTGTTGAAATCTGTCGTATCCCCCTTTTTATGCAATGGTTTTACAATGGCATATTTCAGTCTATCGGGGAAAACATCCTGCTCCAAAGAGCAATTACATACGTGGCTCAGAATCTTACCTATATGTGGGGAACAAGATTTAAGTATCTTGCTGGAAATGCCATCAATTCCATAAGAGCTTTTACTTTTCAGTGACTTTATTATTTTACTGATTTCAGAGGGAGTAGTTGGTGGAATTACAGTTGTTTCAAATTGCAAAAGGTATGGCCTCTTCTATTAGTAGCCTTGCCTCTTCTGGTAAAGATCTGGATCCTATTTTCTCCACAACATTTAAAAAATGATTATTTCAAATATTTTCAATTTGTGATTGTTTGTTAGTACACTTGTCATCAGTTTTATGGCACTAACGTCATCCTGTGCTCTTGGTTGCCATTTTTGCCTTTCAATAATATTCCAAACTGCTTTAATTTTATTATCAGAGTTACTGATCTCAGACATAATACACATGCTTCTGGACTTTTAATAAATTTTTTTGCACTGCCAATAGTTTTTATAATAATGAACAATTTCGAGGTCAGTACTCAATCTTGCTGTTAGATATAGTTCTCTTTTACGGTTGCAAGATATTCTTATTCCTTCAGTTAGCCAAGGTTTTTTATATATTTTCTTTGAATTATGTTTAACTATATTTTTGCAAGAACAATTTTCAAGTACCCTTAAAAATGTACCGTGAAATTAGTTATATTCTAAGTTTGCATTGGGTTCCTTATACACTTCATCCCAGTCTAACTGCTGTAGGGTTTCCCTAAAGTTTGCAATATTTATATTGTTAATTGAACGCACTGCTTTGAAACTTTGATTTGATATACTGCATGGAGCTTTGTCATGTACTGTAACTAGCTGTGCACCATGATCTGAAAGACCATTCTCAACAGGATAATCATTTATGTTCTTAAACATATCTTAGTCTATAGAAAAGTTATCTATCAATGTACTGCTGTTCTTTGTTATCTGAGTAGGGAAATCAATGACGGAGCGCAAATTGAAAGAACTACTAATATTACAAGGTCATTCTTCCTATTACACTCTTTCAGTAAATCAACATTGAAATCCCCACAAATGATAATTGGCTTCCCCCTGTCTGACAGATAGCACAACAAAGCATCCAAGTTTTCTAGAAATAGCTGGAAATTCCCAGAGGGGGACCTATACACTGTTAAAATAATGAAAGTGCCATCATTTAGTTTACGTTCAGTAGCACATGCTCCCATATGTTGCTCTACACAAAATTTTTAGTTTCTAAACTTGGAAGCTTTTGAGATATATGGCAACTCCTCCTCTCATCATATTGTCTCTACTTATATGTGCACCTAATTTGTACCCATTGATGCTAACCTATTGCATATCAGTGACAATGTGATTCTCAGACAGGCATAGTACATCTATTACATTCTCAGTTTCTATATCTTATAAACAAAGCAGTTTAAGATTGATCATCATGATAAAATACCGGCAGCTATCGGGAATACAGTGTGGGTTTCAGTAGGTACTGAGTTGTCTTGTGGGATCTTGTATGTGGTTGGGTCTCTCTCGAGTAATGAAGAGTTTTAATGTTTTACACCGTTTTGTTTGCAGAAGCGTGGCGCACTGAGTAATGTTAATGGATAGTATAAGGGTTTCAGTTAGGGTAGATAATTCAAGGAGAGGTGGAGTTAATCTGTCAAAAGGTATAATGGCAATACTAGAAGAACAATATATCGATAGATTATGTTTGGATGGCAGTCATAAGCAAGCATTACGCAGGAAGCTTTGTCACTTGAAGAACAGTGATCGCAAAATCTTGGAAAAGTTTGCACAGATGGGATGTTGCCAGCGACTCTAGTAACTCAAAACTGTCCAAAGTTGTGGTAGTACACCAATTTATAGCAAATATTTCGTCCAGCGAGATATTTACAGACAATAATACTAGAGACAGTCCCTGAAGTACAGATTTCGTAATCATCCCTAAGTAATCATTGGATGGAACCAAGAAATACATGTTGTCTGAGATATGGATGCTTATCCAATCGCTAATTTTAGGGAAATTTTGGATAAGTGTTGAGTGTCGTTACTTTACTGCAGTGGAACTCCAAATTTATCATGAGTTGGAAGTAGCCCTTGAGCATAGGCCAAAGACAGCGTTAACCGTATCATGCGTATATTATCGATATAAGCGGGTGTAATTCGGATTGGAAAATGTTCCCGCTACTTCTCACCGGTTACTGGACGAGGTTTTATGAGGGTTAACGCCTAAGGTCCATACATGATGTATTTGAATGACTGAATAGTGTATTCAGCGGTTATACCAGAACGTGTGAGACGATTGGAGGATGCTTTTAGTACGTTAAATCAGTTCATTTGACAAGCAGATTCACTCGTTCACCTCTTTGACCAACCACGATAGTAAATTCGTAAGGGATTTGGTGAATACAACTGAACGTTTGAACACATTAGTTAGTAAGCTAGATTCATGTTTCATGGATCAGTTTCTACAACAAATAGTAATGATGTGTAATGAGTCATTTCAAATACATATTGCAAATTAATTTGTAAAGATTGCTACATTCTAACCATTTATATCCTTAAATGTGACAGATATGAGCTAGTAATTCCTGTCCACTAGCTTTTACCAATTAAAATAGAAATTATTTTTTTGTACCGAAGTGTCAACAAGAAACGTTTCTGGATTGTTTTTGATTTTCACTTTACTCTCTGTCGGAATCCTCAGAATGCTCAACTCCTTAAACAGATAACTTGCAAGACGATCATGGGTGATCACCACTTATTCGTACAACACGTTTTTGAGCGATGAAGAGTTTCTTTTTTAAAGATGAATTGCCCCAGAACATTACCCCATATGACATTACTGAAGTATGGGGTATACAGAAAGTTACTGATTTGCCTCACTCTGAGATTTGCAATGTCTTTAATTGCAAAAGTGTCTGAACGTAGTTGTTTAAGGAATTCCAAAATGTACTTTTTTCCGGTTTAAATGAACATCAGTGCTGACACACAAGGATTTTGAAGTTTCACCCAATTCATTATTTCCTTACTACTTGTTACCTTGACCTCTAATGCAGTGCCTATAGATACACAGAACTGAATATACTGTTTTTTAAAAATTGACTGTCAGACCATTCGTGGGAAACTAATGATACTTTTAAAAACATCGTTTACCATTTCATATGTTTCTTGTGTATGCTTGGACAGATAATAATTCTAGTGTTATGTGCAAAAACAACTATTTCTTCTGGTTGGGTATCAGACCAAAGATTGTATATATGGAACAATAATAGCCTGAAGACTGAGCCTTGGGGATTCATGTCCCTGGACGATACTGGTTGAATCACTAAGTACAACGTTTTGCATTCATTTGGTTACATATGACATTATCGATTGATTTTCTGTGTCACCAGTCTCATAAACCTACGATTTCTCTATGGCAGTACTGTCATTCACACAGTCAGACGCCTTAGGTACGTCGCAGGAAATACCAAGTGGTGCTTTTCATCATTTAATGTTTTTAAAATTTATTTACTTAACATATAAAAGGCGTTCTCAGTAGAGCAACTCTTCTGAAAGCCAAAATGTAATATGCTGAGTATATATTATTGTTGATAAGTTGAGATACTATTCCGAAACAAATCACCTGATATCAGCAACGAAACATATATCATATTTCTTAACGAGGAGCTTAACAACACGATATGTCAGTCTCTGTGGAAAAATGCCTTGAGTTAATCATGCACTGCCTATTTCAGACAAGACCAGGCTTATTATATGGAAACAAATCTTTAGTACTCCATCGGGAACTCCATCAAAACCAGATGAGATATATGTTTGAGAGAATGTATAATTTTCGTAACTAGATAACTTACAAACAGAGTAAAGTTTCAGTGGATGTTGGAGGAGTAAATGATTTCAGATCCCGCATTAGTTATTCCAGATTTTGACAGAATTAATCCTCTCTGATGACGCATTAAATAAGACAATCGGCTGTATTTTCGGTCAGATGCTTGATGTAGAGTATGTAGCGTGGCGCTTTAATAAGCCGTAAAGCAACGGCTCAACAAAGGAAAAGGAAATGTTAACGGTCACATGTGATATCACACATTACTGATGCTTTTTGCATGGTAGAAGATTTAAAGTTGTGTCGGATCATGCGTCACTGAACTGATTGTTTAGTCTAAAAGTGCCTCTACTATTTTGCCACGTTGGTCTCTCAAGTTCAGTAAGTTTAATTACGAGTTTGTCGGGAATAAGACACACAAATGCGGATACATTAAGTCGCAAAATAGCCATGTTTAGTGTATTGGACAAGAGTGTATTGGAGCAGCAGGGAGCACAGGCAGACGATAAAGACTGTCAGACCTTTAAGTCACAGCCGCACGTTATCATACTTGAAGATTTGTTGTATAGAGTACCGAAAGGGGACCACTTATCATGGTCCCGCCTGTTCTTCAAAATTAAGTGCTACAACAAGCTCATGACCAGCAGTTGGCTGTTGCTGAATGCCGACGAGCAAGAGACAGGCTTATTGTGGGATGGTTTTGGTGGAGGAACAGGCAGCCTGATATGGAGGAACATGTCAAACAATGTGTACCATGCGCTGATGGAGAGGATACTTTGAACTAGAGAATCCCTTCCCTGAGGTTAACACAGGCGTTGAAGCCATTTTAAATGCTTGAGCTCGACATTTGCTATCCACCGAACACCCGTACGTATGTTCTCACGGTCATCGACTTTTCGCGGTATCTAGTTATTATACAAATTCCAGATCAACAGGCCAGTACTGAGGCACTAGTATTAGTTAACAATTGGATACTGGAGATTGGAGTCCCCGATAACTTAATTGCGGACCAGGGTAAGAGCTTAGCTTTGGGACCTACGGAGCAAATGTGCCATGTGTTGCGTATTCGGAAGTTAAGGAAGAGCCCGTTCCACCCGCAAACCAAAAGTAGAATGGGACACCAGCGTAAGATGATTTGCAAAATACTAAGCTTTAATGCCGACTGGGATATCAATTTTCTATGTATAGTTGCACGTGCAACTCGAAGGTCCACACGGTAACAGTTATGTCTCTACCTCAGGTAGTATACGGGCCGAAAATACCACTTTGACGCTCTAAGTCCTAAATTAGGCGCCAACAGCGATCCAGTGAAGAAGTTTGTGAGAAGAAATCGGGAGGTGTGGAAAAACGTACAAAAAGCGAACACGAAGGTTATGGCATGCCATGAACCGCCGAATAGGCTAATGGGCAGACTACCACAGTACCGTGTACGGCAGTGGGTATTGGTCAAATATCACAGACCAGGCCGGCCGCGGTGGTCTCGCGGTTCTAGGCGCGCAGTCCGGAGCCGTGCGACTGCTACGGTCGCAGGTTCGAATCCTGCCTCGGGCATGGATGTGTGTGATGTGCTTAGGTTAGTTAGGTTTAAGTAGTTCTAAGTTCTACGGGACTGATGACCACAGCAGTTGTGTCCCATAGTGCTCAGAGCCACTTTTTTCCTTTTTTTTGATGTGTGTTGTTCTCTAGGCAATCGGATGTCTTCCTTATGAGGCATCAGCGGATATTGAAATGAGGAATGAAATTGGGAGATTGAAAGATTTTCTTTCGGAATTGTTTAAAGAGATACAAAGAAGTGACGGTTATTTCGGGACTTACAAGAGAGCTGTCTTAGTCACAGTTTATCTACGGTAAATTATGAACACAGTTATCACAGATGGTACATATTGTATCACAGACTATAGTTAAGAGGAACAGAGCTTGGTTGGTTATGGGAGATTCATAAAAATATTATTCTTCGTACCAGATGAGGCGGATGCTCTGAAATTGAATTATTCACTTGGTCATATTCAGAAAACGGCCGATTCCTATGACGAGTGCCGTGGAATGGAACGCAACTCGGGGCGGATTTCCCTCTTCCGTTTACACTCACTGGTATGACTGTCATGACACTGACGCGGAATTACTGTATTGGCCAGAAGGGCCATTAACGGCATTACCCTTCGGGAATTTAGCTCACCTTAACGCCGCCCTCAACCCTGAACTTACGCGTTCGTTAGAAAAATTTATGGAATGACAGGAGGGGCAAATTTTAATGGAGGTCATATATAAAATCGTCAGCACGAGGTTATATCGATAATTATTTCATCTACCAGTTGTTCCTGCTTCTACTAGGTTTTTGTCTATTTTATTTCTGTAATAAGTGCAGAAGGGGACAGAGTTAACCGGCAGAGGCCATGGGACAACTGACGGGAGTAGATTCTCTATACTAGGTAGCATAAACATTAGACTGAGGACTGTATCGTAGTTAGGTCCTCGAAATCGCACTTTGAGAGTAAGTATATAAAAGAGAAACTCATATAGGTCATCTCAGGGCTGCAGCTGGGTGTTGCCATCAGCACAGCACAGAATTCTTTTGGTTAAGTCTAATTTTAATTAAAGATTCGTCTTGGAAGACTCGGGAGATCTTTCGAAAGAAAGGAGGTGCCCCAACTGTGAATATTTTAAACGTTTTATTTTAACAAGCGGCCAGTCTGCAGAGGCCAGCCCTGCCGATGTGCTAATCGAGTAAGCTTTTAGATTGCACTTTTAACATTACACTAAAACTTTATGTCCAGAAAGGCTTGAAACGCTAGACTCAGGGGAGGCAAATAGAACCGTGAAATCCTCAAAACGTCGTGACCAACAGTAAAATGATGTATTATATCTACATCTAGATCTACATGGATACTCTGCAAATCACATTTAAGTGCCTGGCACAGGGTTCATCGAACCACCTTTACAATTTCAATCTCGTATAGCGCGCGAAAAGAATGAACCACTATATTTTTCCGTACGAGTTCTGTTTAAAGGCGTTGACATACGTCAACAGGGACAGATGAAAATTTGTACCCCGACTGGGAGTTCAACCCGGGATCTTCTGCTTCTAAGACAGATGCTCTATCCATCTGAGCCACCGAGGACGCAGAGGATACGGCGAATGCAGTGATTTATCTCTGGCACGCCTCTCGAAAATCCCACATTTTCAAAGTTTCTTGTAGGCACGAGGGCACACGTTATCAGTCTGAGCCTTGTA
Source organism: Schistocerca gregaria (assembly GCF_023897955.1). NCBI lineage: Eukaryota > Metazoa > Arthropoda > Insecta > Orthoptera > Acrididae > Schistocerca > Schistocerca gregaria. The sequence goes on along the minus strand of NC_064925.1, from coordinate 412,976,307 downwards.
AACAGGGGGCGGCGGGACCTCAACGATATAAGTTACATGGGGTTGGTGACAGAAATGTTCAGTCGTTGGGTACGACGGTACGTGAGTTTACCATTACGGAAACTAAGTTTAAAGTGCATATGGATGTTTTACCACGTGTGGGTGAACTTTTGAAAAGCTCTTCAGCTCAATGAAACCTTGTTTCACTTGGGTAACACAGTTGCAAACGAAGCGACATCGCAAGGCTTACGTGTCATGAAGGTGATGCCAGCTAAACTCGTTAAAGACTTACCAGCAGGATAAAATATAAGCAGGTATGGGAATGAAAGCATTTTGAAGTTTTAACGTTATTGATTATTTTCTTACTGTGTATTATCGTTATCATTGGTGTAGTACCTCTAGATACGCAGAACTCAATATGCTGTTTCTTTTTAAAATGAAGGGCGAGACCACTCGCATAAAACGAGTCAGACACAGTTTTAAAAATATTGTATACCATTTGTTCTGTTTCTGTATGTATGTTTGGACTGATTTTAGTACCGGTGTCGTCTGCAACCAGAACTAATTCTGTTGTTGTGCATTAGACCAAAGATCGTTTACATATGTTGGGATCAATAGCAGACCCAAGTTTGATCCTTAGGGATTCATGTCCCTGGACTACGATTCTTGAATTATTGAGCACAACCTTCTGCATTTACTTGGATATATATGACATTATCCATTGGTTGGCTGTACATTCAGTCACACTAAATTTCTATTTATCTAGAAGAATATTGTGATTCATACGGGCAGAAGCCTTAAGTAGGTTGCAGGAAATACCAACCGATGCTACTTCATAAATTAATCATTGAAAAACTTGGCGGTTTAACATGTAAATGGCTTTCTCAATAGAGCATTACTTATGAAACCCTAACCGTGATTTTCTGAGGATATTTTCATTGCTAAGGTGAGATACTATTCTACAAAAAAAACACCTTCTCAGATATTTTTTTCAAATGATGCCAGCAGTGAGACAGGTCTGTAGCTGAGTTAGTGATGCAATACGTAGTTCGGATAAGACAGGATTTATTAAATGGAAACAAATACGTAATACAGTGCAAGAAGGAGACATTTGCTAACCATAGCCAGAAAACCTGTAAACAATAAGTATGTGCTTACGATCATCAATGTTTCTCACGGTATTTAGTAATGATAGCAAATCCAGATAAAAAGGCCAGTACTGTAACACAAGTATTTATTAACAGTTGGACACTGAAGATTGTAGTGCCTGATAACTTAGCTATAGACCGGGGGTACGAACTTATTTTCAGTACCTACATCCAGCTGTGCTGTATATAGCATTTTAGGAAGTTATGAACGAGCCCTTTGTATCCAGAAGCCGGCCGCGGTGGTCTAGTGGTGCTAGGCGCTCTGTCCGGAACCGCGAGACTGCTACGGTCGCAGGTTTGAATCCTGCCTCGGGCATGGATGGAAAGTGAGAATAAGACCATTTCTTAACTACTAAGATTTTACTTGAATGCCAGACACGACGACTGGGATACCAATTTTGCATTACTAGCGAACAACTTAAAGGTGTATATTGGAACTGTCATGTCACTATGTGAGATGCTGGATGAAAATGCATACTCAATTTGACGTTTTGGGGTCCTAAATTACTATCGAATAGCGAACCAATGAATAAGAGAAGGTACGTGCAAAACCCGTACACAAAGGTTCTGGAACGCCAGGAACAGCGAAATAGGCGCACTCGTAGCGTCCACAGTATCGTAGAGGGCAATGTGTGTTAACTACTAGCCCCTATATACCAAAGAGGAAGAAAAATAATTTCTTGACTAAATATGATGATCAGTACCACGTCGTTGGTATGACCTCAACTGTCAACGGGAAGGTACAGTCTCCTACCAAAACGTACAATGTCTATACTGCACGTCTGTCTGGTTAAACAGTTGAAGAGTACATTGGACGCTTTGACCGGCCCGGTAAGATTAGGTGAAGCTGGTGGAAAGGAGAAACGTAATCGTCCAGTCAGCTTCAAGCACATGGCATGCCTATGGTCTGACGTCACTGTTGTTGTATTATTTGAAATATTATGTTGAAGTAGGATTTATTCTTGATATCTGTGTTATGGGTATTTCTTGCATTGTGTTGTTTTCATGTCTTTGCCACACGTGTTTTTTATTATTGTAGTTTCATTGTCAGGCACTTGTTACTGTTGTTCTTGTTGCTATCTGTCGTTAGTTACTCGTTTCGGAAGGAGGACGGGGGTGATAGATGGTTCCTTTCCTGAGTAGGTGACTTTGTTATGATATCCTGGATGATGGGAATGGTCCTGGGTTTGCCATACATCATCGGGAGTGGAGCAGAATGCTTAGCTGTCTTTCAGATGTTTGTTTCAGGTATATATTTCTCTAGGCAGTTGGATACCTTCCATATGAGACATCAGTGGACATTGAAATCAACACATCAGAGAAATGAAATTCTGAGACTACTAGATTTTGTTTCGCATTGATATACAGATGCACAGGGAAGTAACGCTTTTTAGGGAGGTGCTCAAGGTGTGTCATAATCACAGCAAATTAAGAGCACACTTATCACAGCTTGAATATGTTGGCCACAACCTGTTGTTTGTAGAAAGTGAACTTGGTTAAATGCGGGAGAAAAATTAATAAAAACGTTGTCTGCGATAGCAGAGTAGGAGAAGTTCCGAAATTAAATGATGTACTTGGTCATTTTCAAAAAGCGGTGACTGCTGTGAAGAGTGAGGTGCTATGGCTTTCATCCTGGGGAGGGTTTCTCTCTTAGGTGTACACTCACTTGTGTGACTGTCAATACACTAACGCGGAATTCACTGCATTGGCCAGAGGGGCCATTAAGCGTGACACACTTCCAGAATTGAGAGCACCTTGAGGCCACCCTCACCCCTGTACTTACACATTCATTACACATATTTATCGATTCACAACATGTGCAAATTTCAGTGGAGCGGATGTTACATTATATCCACACCATTCAGGAAAATCGTCAAATCATGATTACATAGATATCTTTCAGCAACCACGATGTCGTGTCTTTACTAGGTATTTGCATATTAAATTTATGCAGTAATCGCAGAAGGGCACAACCTACAGATCAGCCTAGGCACCAGTTGCCAGACGAGTTTTTAGCAGGCAATGGCCGTGGGAACGATTGATGGAAGTAGAAGTTCTGTATTAGGTGGTACAAAATTCACATTCAGGATTGTATTGTAGTATGGTCCTGGAGACCTCCCATTAAGAGTCAGCTCATGCTGTAAATGGGTAAGGAAGGACCCATGTGATACAACTCAGGAATGGAAGGCTCGGTCCTGGAATATTCTGGACGAATCTTTCGAAAGAGATTATCTTAAACGTGTTATTCCCAGTAGAGGCAAGCCTGTCCGAAGTGCTAACAGAGTAAGCCTTTGGACTTGGACGGGCGAGCCACGTTGAACTTCAATGCCGAGTCATAGTATGACCAAGAGTGAGGTGATGTTTTATAAGAGACACTTGCGCTCTACCGAGAAACTAACGCGTTGCAAATTTCACTAGGTGTAGGAGCCCGTACTCGGGGCACAGCGAGCTAGTAAAAGCTGAAAGCCAATTAAAAAGAAATAAACATACTCGTCCCCCTATAATAGTACTAAGTCGGACTCGTAGTTGTATGGTTATAAGTGATCGAGCGTAGGAACTCAAAGCATGAAGTAATGCCTACATTCTGTCTGCTTATTAAACTGGGTAGAGCCATGTCATTTGTGTTTCACAGACACCACGACCCACCCTTGGTGATGGAAATCTGCTAGCAACCTGGCAACGAGGCACACCATGTCTGTAGCGTGATTTGTGGGAAGTTTGATGATGTGGGGAGTTTGGGCCCAGTCAATCTCCACCTCCTGAGCTACTTTGGTCGATGGATTACCAGATGTCTACCGTCCGGCTGCGAGAGATGCTCACTCGCGTTCTCCTAAAAACCTAGACGTCTTTGGCCATTGGCGGCGCAGGATTAGCTGAGTGGTCTAAGGCGTTGCAGTCATGGGCTGTGCGGCTGTTCGCGGCTGAGGTTAGAGTCCTCCCTCGGGCATGGGCGTATGTGTTTGTCCTTAGGTTAATTTAGCTTAAGTAGAGTGTAAAGTTATGGACTGATGACCTCAGCAGTTAAGTCCAATAAGATTTCACAGACATTTGAATATTTGGCCACCGTCTTCGTCTATCTCTGGCCAGTGACTAGGGCATCGCTGGTCATCATCAGGACATCTATCGTCATCTGCCACACACTAGCGCACTAGTGGAGACAACGAGTACGGGGGGCTGCTTAGCCGACACACTCCGGAGGGCCTGGACAGCCAGCGCTCATCTTTGTCGCTGGCGGCAACCACGGCGGCCCAAGATAACAGGTGTCAGCGCATTCTGCGTTCGACTGAGTTTTCAAGCACGTAATGCGACACTGAGGCTAGATAGAGTGCTGTGCATGGCTGCTTCAACAGAGCTGTGTCGGTGCTATGACTGTTTCACTGCAAGTTCGGATTTGAATCTGTCCGCTCCTTCCCCATTTTTGTCACCCGACCTGATAGATAGCGACGAGGGATTGGCCGGGTCAATTCAGTACAGAGATCACAGTTTTCCTTGTGCTGATGAGGAGGTTTCTCTTTTACGTTTTTGACGTATATTTCAGCATAAAGGATAATTTTTTTTGTTTTATTTTGAAGCCTTTACTCTTGTTACATGTAACAAATTTATTTGTTAATTCGTGTACACAGTTGTCTGGGATTTACGCTTCATAATGTTTTTGCTTATTCATTGGAACTGGATTTGCAATATAGAGTTGTGGTTTTTCTGCCTCCGATATAGGAGTCAATAGTTCAGATACTATTACAGGGAGTCATATCTGGAGTAGGAATAGTACCCTACAAACATGATGTCATTTTAGTGGAAAAAGGACATGAGTTTGCTTAATAAATTAGTGTTTGAAAATTCAAGTTTTCTTCAAACTACCACATCTACACTCACCTTTGTTTGAACAGGGTGAGATTGTGAAGAAGTTAGAGTCTTGAGTCGTTTGTGGATTGAGGGAGCATGTCCAGTATAATGGAATATAGGACAATTCATGTTAAAATTATTTGTTTAATTACTATTAGCGTGAATCTGTATTTAAAAAAAATTATATATATGGAGTGGGCATACGGTAGATTGTGGGAAGAGGCTGTCAGCTAGGGCTGATTGTGCTTCTGTAATCATCAATGCAGCTTTTCAAATGAATAATTAATGTTTGTGGAGCGATAATGTAACTTTTAGTACATCATTCCTACAAAGATTTAATGTTTACACTGATGTGTTTAATTTGATACAATTTCTGAATCTAGTACTACATGTGGTATTCTGCAAAATGATACTATAGCTCCTGTTGATGTCCTATAGAGACGTAATTAGGTTTAAGAACACAATTAAAAAAATGAATAATATGCTAATGTTCCAAGAATTATGGGGCACGTTGGAGTCTATTGTTAAGGGGCCTAATTAAATGTTAGCCCCAGAACTAGTGGAAAGGAACGTAGAGTAAAATTACAGACTAGTACGAGATGGTTTAATGGTAACTTGCTGGATCTTCCCAGTCAACAACCAGGCAGTGCCATTCTACTACAAAGGCGAATTCAGAATTTAGTGCATAAGTTTTGAATTCACTGTGGAAGACACTTCATGAAAATTTAGTGCACTTACCACTCGGTTAAGGTAAGAGCTGCAGAGAGGCTCTCTGCTGTGAAAAAAATAAGAGTGGTTTCTGTAGATGAGAGTCCAGTAGTTATCATGACAAAATTACTGTTCACTTTGCAGATACAAGTAATTTATCCTATATCAACCAGTTGTACAGAACTGTAATCATAATCCTAAAACTCAGTTTCCACTCTACTACTCTCGAAGAACTCTCTTGAACAGTAGAATGGATTGATTATTAACAACTTATAGAACTTACTTATCAACTAACTTATAAAATTGCTTAAGGCTGTATTGATTGGACAGTATGTCAGTTTATTCAAAAACTTAAAACAGTTTAGTTTGCGAAAGTTACCTATTTTTGTGAGTCTAATCTAGGAATATCATAGCTAACACTTGGTTCAAGAATCATAAAAGAAGATTGTATACATGGAAGAAGCCTAGAGATACTGACAGGTTTCAGGTAGATTTTATAGTGGTAAGACAGAGATTTAGCAAGCAGGTTTTAAATTAGAAGATTTTTCCAGGGTCTGATTTGCACCCCGACCACTATCTATTGGTTATGAACTGTAAATTAAAACTGAAGAAACTGCAAAATGGTGGGAATTTAAGGAGATGGGACCTGGATAAGCTGAAACAACCAGAGGTTGTACAGAGTGTCAGGGAGAGCATAAGGGAACAATAGACAGGAATGGAGGAAAGAAATATGGTAGAAGAAGAATGGGTAGCACTGAGGGATGAAGTGGTGAGGGCAGGGATAAAGGGAAAAGTCAGTATTGATTTTCTTTGTCAAGGTTATAGCTTCATCCGAATTTAGTAATTGTGTGGAATTTGGCTGGTGATGCGATTTTAGGGGCTGATATCTTGTTGAAATACCAAGATGTGATGGCCTTGGGCTGTGCTGTAGTGAGTTTTAAGTATAATTATGGTATGTTAGAGCATGAGGGAAGAGTTGCATTTCGCGACTGAGTATGGTGTTCAAGCAGTCTTATTACATCATTTGCCAATGAAATCGTTGAACTTCACAAGAAATATGGAGTTGGAGTATCTGTGCTGAAATGGTAGGCGAATTGCTGAAAGCCAATTTATTTAGTGTACTGCGACATAATTCTGCAATGTTTTCAGTGCATCCACGGACACAAAATTCTTTTGTGTGTTGTTGCATTATGAACATGATTTCCCCGGTTGTTATCATGCTTTCGATTAATTTTTGCGGTACTGCTAGCTCTCTTTTTCTACTTAGTGTCGATAAAGGGATTTTACTATGAGCCATCAGTTTAGCTCAGAATTTTCGATGAAGTTTTGTGTATCAATAAAAAATTCTCAGGCATAAAAAGTGGAACAAATGTACTAAAAGTGGAAATGAAGATTATAAATATGTTCAGATTGTGGGACGTGCTGAGAAGTAAAAGTGATATTTGAAAAACCTCACGACAGGTATGTAAATAGTGTGATGATTTTCTCTTCATGCACTCAGCATATAGCATGAATTGTTGTTTAGAAAGTGATGTACATGTTGACACTATAAGTTTATTGAACATCTGAGGTGATGTATACTGTGAGTCCATTCATAAATATTTTAATGTGAATGGATTAGATGTGGATTATGCGCTGAAGAGCCAAAGAAACTAGTACAAATGTGGAATATAGCGTAGGGCCCCGTGAGCACGCAGAAGTGCTGCAACACGATGTGATATGGACTCGGCTAATGTCTGAAGTAGTGCTGCATGGAATTGACATTATGAATTATGCTGGACTGTCCATAAATCCATAAGAGTATGATAGGTGGAGATCTCTTCTGAACAGCTCGTTGGAAAAGCATCCTACATATGTTCAGTAATGTTCATGCGTGGGGCGTTTGGTGGTCAAAGAAGTGTTTAAACGCAGAAGAATGCTACTGGAGGCACTATGTAGCAATTCTAGAGGTGTGGGGTACCACACTGTCCTGCTGGAATTGCCCAAGTCCATCGGAATGCACAATGGGCATGGATGGATTCAGGTGATCAAACATATTGCTTATGCACTTGTCATCCGTCAGAGTCGTATATGAGGTTCCATATCACTGCAAATGCACACATCCCACACCATTACACAAGCTTCCACCAGCTTGGACAGTCCTCTGATGACGACCAGGCATAATTTTTCCCGTGATCAACAGTCCAATGATGTGTTGATTGGTCTAGCCAAAGTGTAAAGTATTGTATCGTGCAGTCATCAGGGTACAGGAGTCGACCTTCGCCTCCAGAAGAACATATCGATGCTGTTTCTTTGAAAGGTTCTCAAGTTGACACCTTCAAACTACATTATTGTTTTTAAGGAATTATACTACCAGATTCCGTATATGTATGGTGTGAGGAAAGTAATGTCGCAGACAGCACTCGAACGATCTAGCAGTGCTTTGTACACTGGCGTGATCGTCGCTTTCTGACAGTCTGAGTTTTCAGCTCTGTACATGAATCACGTGAATTTTGGTAGCCTCCATCAGTGAAGTTGAGTTTTTGTTTTGAGTTTACAGTAATGGAACAGTGGAATTTGGAACGACGTTATTCAGTCACGTTTATTGTTAAACTTGGGTATTCAATGAGTGTGACCATCAAAAGTTGGAACAGGGCTATGGGAATCATTCCTTGTTAAGAGCACAAATTGTTCGCTGGCACAAATCATTCTTGGAAGGCTGATAGCCTGGTGAAGATGAATCTCGCTCACGGAGGCCTTCAAAATCAAAAACCGACCAGAACGTCGAACGTGTGCATGGTCTTTCGAGACCAGACGGACATTTAACAATAATGATAATGGGTGAGCTGTCAAACTTGGCACCTTTCACCTTAAATCAAAGATCTGACTGAAGATTTGCACATGTGGAAGGTTTGTGCCAAAATGGTGCTGAGAAATCTCACAATTCAGAAGAACAACAATTGAAGAAACACGTGTGTTGGTGTTCTTGAGAAGACTGCCATTAACTGCGAATGTTTCATTAGTGTGATCATCGGTGTTGAATTGAGGATTATTGAGTATGATCCTGATACAATGGGGCAAAGGGAGGAGTGGCACAGTGAGACATCTTCTCCACCAAATTAGCTCGAATGAGCAAATCAAAGATAAAAACAGCTTATATTTACTTTTTTGACTGTAGGGACATAATGCACAATGAATTTGTTCATTCAGTAAAAACTGTCAACCTTGTGTTATGCAAGGATATCCTTAAAACTCTCAGGAGAAGATTAAATAGAGTGAGACCGACTGTACATACAGACGAAAGGACGCTGAATCATGATAGAGTTCCATTTAACACAACCATTTCCATCACGGATCTTGTCACCACAAAAGGTATTTCTGTTGTCCAACAGGAACCCTAATCACCTGATCTAAGTCCCTGTCATGCATTTTCTGTTCGCGAAACTAAGAATTTCTTTAAAGGACGTCGTTTTGGGAGTCTGGAAACATACTGAAAGCCCTAGGATTTAAAGCCTTTTGGCGCTGCTGCCAAGCCTGGGAACAACGATTATACCGACGTAAATTAGGCGAAGGAGACTACTGTGTAGGAACCAATGATCGAAAAAAAACCCTGGTAGACAAAAAATCAGACACATTACTTTCCTAATATACCGAGGATGTTTCAATTTTTATTCATTTAATCTCAACCGAAAAATTTAAGTCTCTGTAGTAGATATCACTTCACTTTCTACAATGAAGGTCGTTTCCAGTATTTCCAAGTTGATGGCCTTAATTACACATCAGCATCTCTTTAAAAAGTATATTGAGAGAAAACGTCAAAAACAATTACCCAACTGGCTTTTTTATATTTTTTGTGGTGTTCATAAAACCAGCATTACACCTTATTGAAAGTGTGTAGTAATTGCTAAGACTGTGCTAAAGGTATTTCTAATTTCCAGACCCTGATCGCATATCAGTTGGCTTTTAAAAAACATGTTGTTAATATTGTTCAACAACAATTAACGAATTTTTAAAAAAACTTATTCAGGGTGTTCAAAGTGTCGCCCCCCATCCTCATGGTAATGCACATTATGTAAAATGTGTTGGCATTACGGGAGTTAATCAGTCTTTTAACGTAAACTTTAGTATCTACATTCTGATAATATACCTTTTAGGAATTCTGTATGTAACGTTTAATAAAATCTTATTAGATATTTACCTTCGAATAATTGTTTGTGTTGCAATGCTCTATATGTGGCTTTATTGTTATTGTGGAACTAAAAAATTTATACTCATGAATTAGATTTCTATAATGTCAAGCATGCAGTTTTCCCCATGCCGTTACCATTAATAAAACCTAGCTTCAGTATTATCACACAAACTTAATGTTCATTGCTAAGTGGCTTCCTTCCCTTATGTGAGTGTAAAGGATAATTCTCTCTTGTTTTGCATATGTTTATAACATCCCGAAATGAATAATTTCAGTACACATTACAGAACTGATCACAGAATGAAATTTCAGTTAGGGATTTGGTGAGACGGCTACAGTTGTTTGCAGTGCGTAGTAATTCACAACGCATTGCATACTTACATATTGTGATGATTACATATTTAAATTGTAATTGTTTTCTGTCCTGCAGTGGTGATTAATTCCGGCACGGTCTAGCGTTGAGTGACATGGTATTGAGGAGCCTCAGAGATCGATTATTTTTCGCATGTTGCAACATGAGTACAGGATAGTATTTCAATTGTTCTGAATGATGTTTTATGCACTCCGTTTTAATATTGTCCCGTGCATTTCAAGTTACTTAATGCACTGCTGGAATATGTGCAGAGAAACCTTATCTTTCCGTGATTTCTAAAAATTCGGTAGAGGTTCACACTTAGTGTAGAGCCTATGTGATGTATATGTAATATTCGATTATTTTAACCCTTTTAGGGTGTACTTCCCACTGTTGTATGTATTTGCAGTGCGTAAGGGAATTTGTGTTATCGCTTGTGAACCCTCTTGGCATCTAGGGGAAGTTCGCTTCACCAGCTGTAGTTTTAGTTTGTTGTGAAGTACAGCCTTCAGGACTGCGAGAGGTATATATCTCGACAAAAAGCGGTGTATTAATAGATTATTCTGAATGATGGTAACCTCCAGTATAGTATCTGGAAGTGGCTTGGGAAGTATACTTCCTGTAAATTTAATCTGTCATTTGTGGTCCTTGGTAGCGTACTTAGCACCAACACAGGGGTATCCAAAAACATTTAGGAACATTTCTTACAACCTCTCTCTATGCCAGACATGTTGTGGTAGTACACTGCACAAGGTGTACTAAAACTACTACAACAATTAGTTTTTGTATGTCGTGGGATTAATACTGTTGTCAGAATTCATTGCTTCCCTCCTGCAATATCCTTTATTGCATCACTTACCAGGTCGTAGCTTTATCCAGTGACAATGTTTCAAGGATTGTTTTCACATTGTGGTAAGTTAACATTAATATCGGTAACAAATATTTTCAAAACAAAATAAAAATAGAAAACATTGTTCATGATTTTATTTGCGTGTAGTGGCAACACATAACAGCACACAAAAAGGAAGTGGAAAATCCATTTACAACCAATTTAAATACCTCACAAAGACTGGGTGGTGATATATGTACGAAAATAGTTTCTGGTCCTCTATCTCAAAAATAAAGTTATTACAAAATAAATACTGTACGTTTACCACATTCATGAAACGATAGCAAAATATTATATTCGCTGAGGTGCTACAAAAAATGTGCCCTCGAAAGAGATAACACTGTGTATCAGTTAAATTTTTTGGCAACTCATATACGTTCCTTCGGTCATTTATTTAATTTTCGTGAGTTGTTTTGGAGCATGTGTTGTCTGCGCTATCTGCAGCATACCTGTAGCCAATACCCACTTTGTGAATATAGTGATCATGTGTGATACAGATAATTAAATAATTCAGCTACATACTTGCTCTTTTTACTGTTATGTTTACCATAACATGCCCCTTATAGAAAACAGTATAGATGACAATCCAATATGGTGAAGATATGATGCACGTGGTGGATACAAGGAAGGCTATTGAAACACTTACCAAGAGGGACACATTTCTGTATCTAGGTTCTCGACTACAGGTAAGTGAATGAGCAAGCAGGAATCACAGTGATCTGGAACGATTCAGACACATCACTGATATTATTTGTGAAAACTAAATCCACATCCACGTAAATAAAGGATATAAGGCACAACGGTGAAGACAGTTGCATTATGTGATCCTGAGCGTAAGCTCACACCAAGGAGTTTTCAGGTTTCACTACATTATGAAAATTCGGATGCTGAGAAGACCATTAGCCACTTCCCGCTCGGCCACAGTAACAAGACAACGATCTGACAACTAACTGTAGTGGCTCCAATCAACGAAAAGGTCCAAAAATGGAGCGTTCGGTGGTATGGACACATTATATAGCACCTACGTTAGTCATCAGCTTAGCCTACCGACTCACTGTTGAAGACCACAACCAACGCGGAAGACCTTAACCGCATCGGATAGGTACTATAAACGTATATCTAAAATGAAGGAACATAAACCCACAGCTAGCGTTAGAACGTACGAAAAGGTGTACATTGTCCAAAAAAGCAGACCAAGCTCCAATGGGACTACGCTAAGAAGGAGTAGAAGAAGATGATGATGATGTTGGAAAGAGAGCACAACAGGATGGTCTCGATATTAATGAGTAGAACAGGGGTCTGAACTAGAGAAATCACAAAAACAGTTTGTGAACGGCGAAAGCCTCAGAGGCGCGATAACGTTCTCCCACCGAAAAGTTTAACGACGGACAGTGAGAAGAACGAGGCAGCTGTGCGAAATGAGATTCCCGAGGTAGCGGTACGGGTCACAATAGTAAAGGCCACTTCGGAGGTGGCTTTCGCACGTATGGACAGGGGACAGGACAACTGTAGTGCGAAGGGAGTTTAGAAGAGCGCCACCAGAAATGAGGACGCTGCATGGAAAGTTTATATGCGACGAGAGGCAATACGTGACACCGAGAGGGAAGGAAGTAATGCAGCGTATAATTAGCCTCGAAATTAGTTAACTGAGAAATTGTAACCAAGGAATCAGAGTAGTTTCAGCTCCGCCCCGCAATGAAAGTAAGTTGAGGGGGAAAATATGGTGTGTTATAGACAACATACAAGAAGAGCTTCTGTGCTGCCACCTGAAGGATCACAGAAATATAATAGGCATGAATCCCCTGCAGGATGGTGTCAGGAAATGGAAAACCACCCATGATCGGTAAATCAACCAGTACATCGTGTGACCACCTCAGTCGCCAAGTACGTTATAGGCACAATGATATGTACATCTATGGCTTCTGATAATTTATGGTGGCGTGCCCTGTTAAAATGAATGAAGCAGATGGACTGCCTCATATGTCTCTATAACAGACTACGAAATTGTTGGACAAACATTCAGATGCAACTGGAATGTACTTGAGACAAAGTCGGGACAGCCTGCCGGAGTGGCCGAGCGGTTCTAGGCGCTACAGTCTGGAACTGCGCGACCGCTTCGGTCCCAGGTTCGAATACTGCCTCGGGCATGGATGTGTGTGATGTCCTTAGGTTATTTAGGTTTAAGTAGTTCTAAGTTATAGGGGACTGATGACCTCAGATTTTAAGTTAGTTAGAGCTCAGAGCCATTTGAAACATTTGAACCAAAATCGTGACAGATATCACCAAAGGCCTGCCTGAAGGATGCTCTTTGCGTCCACAGTTCTGAAATGTTGGCATAGAGTCATTAATAAACCAGCTTCATAGTACAGCCGACACTAGAGGCTGCGTAGCCTACGGAGTTGATCTCCTAATTACAGTATCTGCCAGCACAAGCGCTAAATGAGAAGAGGATTTCAGTGAAGTTCTTGAAAGACTAAGTAATTGGTGCAAAGAAAACATTTATCCGAAATCACCATACAAAAGTGTTTTTATGCTAGCCCTCTAAATTTCGGACATGCAGCCGCGCAAATAAAATTTCTTTCACCGATAGTTCGGGTGACTATCGTCCGACCATCCATAGAACGTGCGGTAAGGCTGACGACAATGTGCTATGTGCATCCTTACATGCTCCACAGTGGCGGTGTTTCGTATGCGGGTCACAGACGCTGGTCAGCAGCATTAAGACACGCTTATATCAGCGCCCCTTCTGAGGAAGGCGTACAGAAATTCGATTCGCTTATTGGTATATGTTCGGCGTAGATGAAACCATGACGACTTCTCTGCAGTTTAGTTACCCCAAGAGCAGGGTTCTATGCTTTGTCCAAACAGAAACCACTATCTCCGTTTATTAAATTATTAGCTAATCTACATCGAGTAAAGCTGCAATCTTCCTGAGATAGCCTTAACACAGTTTTTCTCAAGAATATGACGGATTTCGAGGGAAGAGCACTCACATAGGGCAAAACAGTAATTGATCTAAAGGAATTACGATCTTCTTTCCCATTACATAGTAGGTGAATATGGATTGGGGGTAAGTAATGAAAGAGGAAGCCATCTGGTAGAATTTTGCACAGAGCATAACTTAATCATAGCTAACACTTGCTTCAAGAGTCATAAAATAAGGTTGTGTACATGGAAGAATCCTGGAGATATTAGAAGGTATCAGATAGATTATATAATTGTAAGACAGAGATTTAGGAATCAGGTTTTAAATTGTAAGATATTTCCAGGAGCACATGTGGACTCTGACCACAATCTACTGGTTATGAACTGTAGATTAAAACTGAAGAAACTGCAAAAAGGTGGGAATTGAAGTGTATGAGACCTTGATAAATTGACTACACCAGAGATTGTACAGAGTTTCGCGGATAGCATAAGTGTACACACCGATACATCTAATACCCTGTAGCACATCCTCTTGCATTGATGCATGCCTGTAATTGTCGTGGCTACTATCCACAAGTTCATCAACGCACTGTTGATTCAGGTTGTCGCACTCCTCAACGGAAATTTGCCGTTGATCCCTCAGAGTGGTGATGTATCACGTCATTCAGAAACAGCCCTTTTTAGCCTATCCCAGGCATGTTCGGTAGGGTTCATGTCTGGAGAACATGCTGGCCATTCTAGTCAAGCGATTTTGTTATTCTGAAGGATGTCATTCACAAGATGTGCACGAAGGAGGGGCTACTTGTCGTCCATGAAGACGAATGCCTTGTAAATATGCTGCCCATAATTATGGTTGCACTATCCGTCGGAGGGAGCTTTTCACGTATCGTACAGCCGTTACATCGCCTTCCATGACCATCAATGGCATACGTCGGCCTCACATAATCCACCTCAAAACTACAGGGAACCTCCACGTTGCTGTAGTCAGTGGACAATGTGTCTAAGGAGTTCAGCCTGACCAGGTTGCCTCCAAACATGACTCCGACGATTCTCAGTTTGAAGGCTTACGCGATACACAACAGTGAAGAGAACATGATGCCAGTCTTGAGCGGTCTATTCGGCAAGTTGTTGGGTCCATGTGTACCGCGCTGCATGGTGTCGTGGTTGCAAACATGAACCTCGCGTTGGTCGTCGTGACTGAAGTTGTGCATCATGTAGCCTATTACGCACAGTTTGAGTTGTAACACGACGTCCTGTGGCAGCACGAAAAGCAGTATTTAACATGGTGGCATTGCTGTCAGGGTACCCCCGAGCCATGATCCGTACGTCGCGGTCGTCCACTGCATTAGTAGCCCTTGCTCGGCCTGAGCAACGCATATCATCGACAACTCCTGTCTCTCTGTATCTCCTGCATGTTTGGACAACATCGTTTTGTTTCACTCTGACACACCTGGACACTTCCCTTGTTGATAGCACTTCCTGGCACACAGTAAGAATGCGGACACGATCAAACCGCAGTATTGACCGCCTAGGCACGTTGGATCTACAGACCACATGAGCCGTGTACCTCCTTCCTGGTGGAGTGAATGGTTTTGATCGGCTATCGGACAGTCTTCGTCTAATGGGAGCAGCTCATGCATGGCTGTTTACACCTTTAGGCACGTTTAGTGACCTATCTGAACAGTCAAAGGGACTATTTGTGTCATACGGAATCCACACTCAACGTCTATCTTCAGGATTTCTGGTAACCGGAGTGATGCAAAACTTTTTTTGATGTATGTATTAGCATATGAACTGCAAGCATACATTGGCTAGAGACAACAAGGAAAAGGCCACATATGAAGACGACGAGTTGCACCATAGCAGAACATCCAGCTATAGCAACTTTTCACAAGGAGAGAGGAGATGAGCCTCGGGGATGATTCCCTTGCAGTCACCTCCCAATCTATACAACTTGGGTGGCAGTATCAGGGTCCCTATGAAACCTGAGCTGTGGCTCAGTCTGCCAGTGGTTACTATCAAGACAAATGAAAAATCTAGCTTGGTTGTGTGACCGGTTAGAGTTCGGAACTGCGAGACTGCTACGGACGCAGGATCGAATCCAACCTCGGGCGTGGATGGGTGTGATGTCTTTAGGTTAGTTAGGTTTAATTAGTTCTACGTTCTAGGGGACTGATGACCTCAGCTCTCCCATAGTGCTCAGAGCCATTAGAACCATTTTTTGTCCTTTCCAAATAGAGGTAGCTACTTCTAAGTTTGCAGGAAATAAAGGTGGATCGTTCACCCTCTCTCTCTCACTCACTCTCTCTCTCTATCTCTCTCTCTCTCTCTCTCTCTCTCTCTCTCTCTGTCTGTCTCTCTCGCTCTCTCTCTCTCTCTCTTTCTTTCTTCTGTTCTCAATCTGCTCGACACTTATGCACCATTGCGAGTTAGGTGTACGTCAGCATCGCATATTTGGTTGCATCTGCGCGTGCATTCCTATGAGCATGAGTGTTACGTTTAAGAGCTTTTTCGTAGCCGTAGCTGTGAATCACCTATCATTCAATGGAAGCTGCTAAGGACACAAACAATTAAAAAAGAGATACGTTTTGCAGCAATTTCAAGGGGGGCATGTTAAGTATCACCTAGCTGCTGATGTGAGCAACACATGCTGTCTAATGCACTCCACTTGAAATTAATGTAACCAGGCCTCTCAATGTAGATGGAGTAATCGAAAGTGATTAGCTGCTGAGCGTCATCATTTCTCATTCCGTCCCAAGTGAAACAATGACTGCAAGGGACGTTAATATTATTGCACTCTCTGCTGCTCCTCCTCCAAATGGAGGTCTTTTTGCTAGCTTCAGAAAGGAGCAACGTTAAGCAACTAAGTTGCTAGTGAGCATACGACCCTTACAGTCTTAAACAATTACCATGTGAGTTTCTGGCAACTCAAGTCTACTTGTTTACGTACTGGACAACGGGGAGGGAAACTGATCATACAATTTCGTCAGGGGCGAACTGGGTAACGATGTGGCAGAAAGTCGACATTTTCTTTTCAGAAGAGTTATTTCAAATTTCTCCTCAGCAAGTGACTTCAGAACAACTTATGAAAATCTCTGGACTTGGCTGAACGGGTAATTTTAACTCTTTTAAAGCCATATAGAGCGCAAATAACTCAATACTACTTCACGCAACTATTACTTCTAGTCGATAGATCAAGCTATCCGATACATGCTTTACATTCGGCCGTTTGCCACAAGTACCTTGCACTCCTTTGGCGCAATTTATGGGCAAATTGGTGGTAGACTCTTTACATGTGGAAGTGGCTTTAAAATGGCAGGGTAAAGAATTTGTGGAAATTTGCACAGAGAGCGCAAATAAGTAGGGCAAGAGTAACTAGTGGGAACCGTTGTTTCTCCTTGTGTTATCAGTTGACGTGAATAACAGAGAAAGAAACGGAAAAGAAAAAGAAAAACGTACAACGTTGGTAAACTATAAAGGTGTGTTCTGTCCCATGATATCATGTGTACTCTACGTACATTGTTCTCAAATGCAATGCGAAACCCCTCACTCTTTACATCACGTATGATAACACTTGTTCGAAAACTGTGTACCTGTTTCAATTTGCACTGTAAGTCCCCATAACACGACAAGGCTTCAATAATCAATTTGGTTCTTAGAACATGTTGGGTGTACATGTATTATTGTACTAACTAAAACCGTTACTTTGGGCAGAATTTGTAAATCATTCATGAGCTAATATTTAAATTTCCTAAAAACACTCCATTATCAGACATTTTGACGTTTCTGTAGGTTTCATCTACTAGAATACTAATTAGTAAAACATCTTCGTAGGGACCTCTCCCTGTTCTCATTCCAATCATTCTGACTGTCCAACAGTCCATAATGGACGCACTGTAATTCCGTATGATCAGTACGTGACGTGATATTTATTTTTTTCTTCACAGATGTTCCGAAGGCTTTTGGGCGTGTTCTGCCTCCAGTCTCGGCGGAAGACAGAGGAAGACTTTTACGGAGACCTGATAGACGTCGATTTAATTGGAAAGCCAGAGGTGAGAACCACCGAGATTTATTGGAAAAACACTAATGACTCTTAGGTGCACCCACGTTTACTAAGATAATAACTTGAGACCTCTGATTAATGTAAGGCCTTCTGGATTTAGTAAATCTGTCATAGCTACTCGTAGTTATAAATAGGCCATCATAGAATAACAACTATTCCTTGGTGCCTTCGTTAAACGTGCTTGTAGCGCTAATAAAATGAAATATCCTTCGGCTTTCTATACGAGTACATCCGTTTCATAGGAACTCAGTAGCCACTGTCCCGCTAAAAATTGCTCTTTGTACAAGAAGAATGTACTTTAAATAAAAAGGAGGTTACGCATTGGAATAATAGTCAGAAATCGCTTAAGTTTCTGAGTTTTAATAGTAGATGGAACTATTCGAAATCACAAGAGCTGCATAAGAATTTACGGAATGTGGAGAAATGTCTTCATAATATGGTTTCTGTTGGTTCCAAAATCGGTAACAAGGTAGTTTACACTACGTGCAACTCCTGCTAGTACAGCATTTATCACTACTGAAGATTCTCTCTAACTTCTGATAAAATTAATGCAAGAACTGTATCAGATCTCACTTATGCATGATGATGATTCCTTAGCCGATACTTGGACAAACTAAGTAGGCGATGATTTTAGGTCCGGCTTAGCCACTTGCAGGTTTTCAAGTCCACCGTTGTAACTGAATGTGCGTACACGTTCTCGGTATTTAGAGGTCTCAAAGCAGTGAGTGGACCCATTAGCTTATTCTGTTTTGCTTATGGATGATGTTATGTGTGTGAGATGTTAGGTACCAGTTGGAGGTTGTTTATGTGACTATTTGTACTGCTCGTACTTGGCTGGTTCTTGTGGTCAGACGATAGAAGTTCTTAAACTAATTGGATTTTCTACAGGCTATTAATGAGGGACTTTTTCACTATGTGTCGCCGTCACAGGAGGGTTTCAGTAGGGGCCATGTTCAACGACTTAAACGTGGCGTCTCACGTTTTAGTCACGTAGTAGAGAGGTGGGACCACATCGTTTTAACTTGTTAAACTAATTTATATGCATAAAATGTAATCTTTCATGGGCGGTATTGTCTTCACTTAAAACCACTGGTCTGGTAGGCCGTGGCCGATTTATAAAACTCTCCCCTGACGTTTCATCTCCCACTGCTAGAGACATCCTCGGAGGATATCTGTCGCAGTCGGAGACGAAATGTCATTAGAGAATTTTGTACAGCGACCAGGGATTATCAGCCCGGATGATTTAAGCGAAGATAATTTAAAAACAGTTTGCTTCAATCCCTATTCTATGTACAACACATTAACGATCCAGACCCAAGGTAAAATACCGACGTATTGTTACCTTACGACCGTCTGGAAAACCTTCCAAGTATGTGCTACCAAAGCTAAGACATTTCTGTCAAACTGATAAATGTTGTAAGGCTGCTGAATTTAATACACTAATATAACATTAATTTAGTTTATGCTGCGATTAAACGCCCACAATACATTAGATGTTACATAAAACAAAGAAAAATAAAACAAAAAATCAACAAATGAATGAATTGTAACGATGGAAACAAACTTCCCACAGAGGATGAGCGCCGCGCGTTGGCGGCTGCCCTCAGACGTGGACGAGTTGGTTCTGCTGGCAGCGCAGGCGGAGAAGTCACGGCCACCACCTGCTGCCATTGATGTAGCCTGCGGCAAAGTAATCGGGAAGGTAAGGCGGCACTAAACACACAACTTCATTAATAACTTGCTGCTATGGGATAAGTTAGATTACATACAACGTACCCTTTTCTCAGACCAATATAAAGTGGCACAAGTTTAGTTAATACTGGAAGATAATAATTATGATCCTTGTCACCGTTAATGGTTTCGCCTGAAGACCCTTCCCTTTCTTTCGATCACACACAATAATAGATAGATGTTCTCTCTTAATGTACACTTTGTCCATAAGAGTCACACTATACTATTATTGGTACTGTAGTTGCGTAAAGTAAGTCTTATGAATTTTAAAGGGAAGAATTGCTTTTGTGTGCAGGTGAACGATGGCTGGATGGTTGTGACGACTGCGGAGATCCATGAGCCGCCTGTGGTGGAGTGTGACGAGGACATCCCGGCGATCCCTCGCCGCCGGAGAGGGTGTCGGAGGTTCTGGGCGGAGAGAGTCGGGGAGAAGACCGTTGTGCGCCCACCTGGGGGCCGGGCACACCGCCTCACTACCCACTAAACGTATTCATGACGAGGACATGCCACCAGTTTCTCGTCGTCAGTGTGGGTATTGGAGGTGCTGGGTGAAGAAAAGTCAGGGACAGGGATAATGACTCACTAACCAGTTGTCATGTTCGTGAGGACATGATTACAGTGGGTATCCCAACAATGCCTCAACGTTTGGGATGTGTTAGAGATACTGGCCAGAGAATGTCACTGCTAGGACTCTTGGGTGACTACAAATTGGGTGGTGACAACAGCTTTTCTACAAGCCAGTGAACATATTCATGAGGAACCAAGTACATTGGCTCAGAAGGACACCCCACTGATGCCATGTCATCAGTGACAGTGCTGGTGGTTCGGGCAGAGAAAACCAGGACTAAATCTCTTGTTTGTCAGAAAAGTGAATGGGGAGACCGACTCACAGATATTGAAAGTGAATGAATTATTAAATGAATTGATAAAATGAAACTTTAAAAGTATCCATGTAAAAGAATGTTAATGAAGCTCCAATATCATTGAACTCCATTTAAACAAATAATGAAATAAAGTTAAAAATATCTATAAAATATGTACGATTATTTCTATCTCTTTACATGTATGACTGCCTTTAGACAAATATTTGAGAATGTTATCTTTTTAGATGTCCATCTCCCACAGAAATATTATGCACAGACTGCCATACCTTTCAGTACATAGGATATCCTTCTTCTTTATGAGAAATGACACATAATATTGAGTTCATTTGGCTTACGACCAACTAACAAACAAATTACACACGTAGTACATTTTACCTGTCTGCATTGATGCATAGTGCAGTTGTATTTTTACATAAATGAATTTGTCTCTTACCTAACGGAAATGAAACAGCCATATAACATTATAACATAGCTGTGAGTGAAAGCGCGTCATTCGCTAGAATTCCTACGACAGAAAAGAAGTGAAAACAGAGGACGATCATACTGAACATCGATTGAAACTTGCGAGGAACTAAAGCGGGCAACGATTGGCTTAAAACACAATTGCTCTCCTCTCAACTACAGGGATTTGATTCTACATGTCAATAAAATTAATATTCCATACAAGTATCTAATGATAGTCTCTGATATTACACGGTGCCTAAGGGTTACAGGAGTCACATTTTTTAATCAATCATCAGTAAATGTAGTTTCTGGTTTGGAAGTGTCGGGCGCAACTTCCAGTGTTACTCAAGACTACTGAACATGTAATAAGGACAATATTCACACACACCATATTCTGAACACGTGAAGAGTTGACGTACACAGAAACGATCCTACAGACACATAAGTAACACCACTGCACTACGTGGCGAAATTTAATAAGTGTAAGTAGATGAATTAATAAATACACACAAAGTATAAGCTAATTATGTACAGAAAAAATATTCATGTATTAGGAGTATTCCAAGGCCACCGGCCTTATCATTATGCTCAACTGCTCAACTTTACTGCTTGCACAGCATGGATATAAATGTTGCGAGTGGGCCAGACAACTATGAAGAGCATTCGCCGGTGAGAACATCAATGCTATTTTATTCAGTAGAACATTTACACAAATTCTTCTCCTCTTATTCTTACGAAAAAACTAAATTTTACCAAATTCTTAACAAGAAAAAGTTTCCCTTATTAGCTAAACCATTCTTTTGTTTATAATACTTTGGTAGTGACCGAAAATAACATTTTTTTGTAGACTCAAAAATTCGTTAAAGCTACTAAAATTCACCGTAAACTAGAAGTAAACACACAACAAATGTGTTACGCCCGTCGGTGACGTATGTTTAGAATAAGACGAAGCTATATGAATAAAATTGAGACCTCGCTTATGCGGTGATAATGGAACAGACAGCATCGGTGGTGCAGCGCTGCCATCCACGACCGTACTGGTAGGTGGGCAGATCCCATACAAGATCAACTACAACAGACGCAAAACTAATCTTAAGAACTTATAACAGTGCACTCCATTTACAGCAAAGTAAGGACAAATTCTGGAACATAACAAATTGTAAGGCAACATAAATTGATAAAACCATATCCCCAATGACTACACACGATTATAAGCAAACTATCTGCAGGCGAAACTCAGAATTGCAATGGGTTATACAGTCCTCTGCAACACCAAAATTACAGTAACACCAAATTACAGTAAAAGGCGAGAAGACAAGTCTTCAACGCTCCAAAATTAATTTACTATATGAATGAACATAATGACGGCCTTGAAAATAGTAGCTTTTTTAAAAATGAATCTCCTTATTTTTATTGAGAGACCAGACAAACTTAAATGCCCAAAAAAGATGTACTAAAGCTGGTCCAGAATAACTTCAATGAAAAGGGTAGCTATCCTTAAGATAAACTGCACTGCTTTTAAATAGGAGACACGACAGAATTTCAATCTCCAGAAGTTTTTCATCAGTAGTTGGCGATAATAACTTAAATGAAAAAAGCAGGACCTATTAAAAAAATCTTCACCAATGAAATGAGCATAAGTTATTTTGGAATGAACCGAGACAGGCAACAACTACAGCGATACAGTTGAGGGGAACCTGGCAGGACTACCACGATGATAGGGAGAAAAGCACGAAGTTTATCTTAACAAGCTTACCGAAATACTTCATTAATTAATACGGAAGGGCACACAAGGTATCATGAAACTTGGATTATTCAAATTTATGGAGTTTACTATAACCCCAAAAGTGGCCAAAACGACGTCCTTGTACGGAACAGGACCCTAGCCGCCGATAAAGAGTTTAATACGTCAGGGCTGAAAGGCAGTAGATGAATTACCTCAAGTGGGAGAAGTATTGTGAGTGTTGGAACATTGTGAGGAATTTGCGAATGCATTAACGTTCCACAACAGTGATACTTCAGTTGACGTATTTGTTGGCTATTGGTCTGTTCTGTAAGAGTGTGGCTGATGTAGTAGAGATTCCGTTAATGTTGGATGACTTAGAAAGGCAGGTTTTGTGATAAAGTTAATGGTCACGAGGAAGGGCCGAACTAGCGGTTTTCTGACGTGATGACTAATAAACTCTGAGTCACCACCAGGATTCAGTATAAGATCGGTTTGATGGACGATATTCTGGTTTTCGCCACCCAAAAAGAAAAATTTGTGACAGCTGATTAATGAGAGGCACCGAGTCGGCGTGATACGGGTTTTCACCTCTTCGTATGCGTCACCCATGTTTCAGGCATCGAAGGGTCTAGCATGTAGTTAGCGATCAGTAGTTGATTATACAATTCGTAACCAAAAAGCCGTCTTAAAATCTGTACCTCTCCTGGACTTCCGTACCTGTTCTATTTTCTTTGCAGGGGGCACAATATACTACCGTCCTGAATTTGAACAAGGCGTACCAGAAGATTTCTCTCACTGAGAACTGTAAACGTGGTACAAGGTCTGACACCGTTTGGAACTGTACCAGTTCGGTAGTGTTCCTTTCAGTTTATACACCGAGACGGCATTACTATCATTTCTCTTAGACTCTGTTTTGGGTGAGGAGTGATTCAAATCAGTGTGCAGCAAAGTCCTTATTAGCGTGCAGGAAGTGGGTTTGGCCGTTAAACCATCCATGGTAAGTCTGAAACAAAGGAAGCTTCCCTTTTTAGGACCTTGGTCTCAAGCAGTGTTGTTAAAATAGATCAGGGGAAGAGACGAGATTTTTAGAGAAGAGGGAAGTACCTCGCTTTATCAGTGTCTCACATTTTTTTATAAGCTTTGTTTCGAATTTTGTCCAATTAGCAGCCACAGTAAATGGCTTGAGGGAGAAAGGGTTGAGTTTCCAGATGGGGGAAACGCAGCACGCGGTCTTTGAGACAATTATAGTATCTTTGAGTATTCTGCAGGTTTAGGATGTTCCGGATTTAGAACGAAACTTCATTGTGCAAACGTGTGCTTCTAATTCTAGCGTTTTAGCTGTCGTTCCACAAAAAAACGATGGAGTGCGATCCGACCGTTTAGCTTATGCTTCCAGAGCCATGTCCCACACGTAACTGAAGTACTCCGTGTGAGTGGGAGGTCTTCTTGGTTTTGGCCTTCCAAAAGTTCAAGTTCCACTTGGAGCTTTGCCATTTGTCCTCGGAACAGACCGTCAGGCTTTGATTTGGGTGGTCGCGAGATCCAGGAAGACAGGACCAATCGCGAGGTGGGTTCGAGGTGGGCTGTGTATGTTTACACCTTTCGTTTCAAAATGGTTCAAATGGCTCTGAGCACTATGGGACTTAACATCTATGGTCATCAGTCCCCTAGAACTTAGAACTACTTAAACCTAACTAACCTAAGGACATCACACAACACCCAGCCATCACGAGGCAGAGAAAATCCCTAACCCCGACGGGAATCGAACCCGGGAACCCGGGCGTGGGAAGCGAGATCGCTTTCGCACGACCACGAGATGCGGGCCCTTTCGTTTCCTTGTCAGGCACATCCAGGGAGCAAATAATCTGGTAACAGATTCATTTAGCCGTATGTTCCAGGAGCATGCAACGGAATAACAGCTGTAACGTGATTCACTGGACTCCAAATGGGTTTCAATCGTGTTTTCTGAGGTACATGAGCTCTTTGGGAAGTTGCTGGACCAATTAGAGGCAGGAACCATAGAATCAGGGGATGAGACAAAATCCTGATACTGGGAAAGGTGTCAGGTAATGAACTGAGAAAAGAAGTATATGTTTTAAGTCTAAGAGCGTTTACCGTGATTTATTTTCAAAGAATATTCTTAAGAATTTATTTTATGTACTAGCGATTCATCAAGAACATTAGCACCCGCATCTCGTGGTCGTGCGGTAGCGTTCTCGCTTCCCACGCCACGGGTTCCGCGTTTGTATTCCCGGCTGGGTCAGGGACTTTCTCTGCCCCGTGATGGCTGGGTGTTTTGTGCTCTCCTTAGGTTAGTTAGGTTTAAGTAGTTCGATTTTAACTTGTAAGGTGAAAGGGTGGCGACTTTATATACTAAAATGATCATTTAAATAAGAGCCCATGATATGCAATCTTATATAAAATTCTACAAGTTTGGCCAGACCACAGTTAAGATGCTCTACAGTACACAGATACCGCCTCTTAAGATCATAGGCAATAATATCAAAGTTTCCAAAGATCGAAACATATTTCAGATATTAGACCGTTACACTCCAACCAATAAATTCGTTAACACACCAAATCCGACAAACATGACAGAGGTAGTTGCTGACGTACGGTAGCTTGATAGGGAGAGTACCGCCCCCAAAGCAAACGACTGGTGAATTCACCAAGAAAACATGTAGAATGTAACAAGAGTAAATCAAACAACATGTCACCAATCACTTAACTTTTAATAAACGGCGATTTCTCGAGAGGACCTGGCGCAGCACCCCCAAATCGCTCTCCCGAACCGTCCGCTGCCAGTCGCTTCAACGGACGCAGGAAGGCGCGCCGATCTCCCGTCTCACGGCGTCGCAGCTCACACCGACCAGACTCATGTCGTGGGTCGACTCCTGTTGCTCTCGTGTCGACCGCGAAATCACTACCCCTCGCTATACGCCGCGGCCCACTGGGCTCACATGGCGACCTCACATGCGCCGACGCTCCAGACGGCAAGTCGTCTTGTGTCTCAGTGCACGACGGACGAACCGATCAGTCCAACCGCCAATTACCATTGCCTGAGCAAACTCGAGCAGAATGGCGGCCTAACGCGCAGACTCAGATGCAGCAAATAAGCCCCGTCCGGACGACCACTCGCTGAGTTCTCTTACTGCCTAACAAACCCGGACGAGAGACACAGTGGCAAGCTGGAGACGAGAGACTTACCGAGACTGACCGAATGGCGAGCTCATAGCGCCCCTTAAATTCACGTGAAGAGGCAACTTTTCCCCTTTCCCACCAGAGGGAGACACCAAGGCTGCGATTGTCACAGCGGCGCCGCCGCCACCAGAAACGGGGGTGACTGTTTCACACTACGCGCTGCAGCGCGCTGTTCAAAACAGCAATTCTTACCCCAGCTCAGAGCGACAGATCCTTTAAGATCTGTTTACCAGAGTAACTAGTATTGGCCATTTTTAAGTATTTTTACAACCCGTTATTGTCGGTTATTTTGAAGTGAATAAAACCATTATGAATGCTTAAGATTATCTGTCTGGTCCACAACGAATAAAGATGTACGTAAATTTGTGGGTAGGTGTGAAGATTGCAAATGCGTCAAGCTCAAAAACAGTTTTACAGAAGGCTTACTTCAGTCCACGCGAGGAAGTGATCCCATGGAGAAAATGTTCATTGATTACGTCGCACCAGTCATACGGCATAGGGATGGGAACCGTTATGGTTTTGTAGTGGTGGACTCCATTTTTATTTTTAAGGTCATCAGGTTTGATGCGGCTCGCAACGAATTCCTCTCCTGTGCTTACCTCTTCATCTCAGAGTAGTATATCCAGCTTAAGTCTTCCGTTATTTGCTGGATGTATTATAATCTCTGTCTTCCCCTACAGCTCCCTCTAGTACTATGATATCTTAACAGATGTCCTATCATCCCGTCTCTTCCCCTTGTCAACGTTTTCTACGTATTTTGTTCCTCACCGATTATGCGTAGAACCTTCTCATTCCTTACCTCAGCAATTCATATAATTATCAACATTCGTCTGTACCACCACATCTCAGATGCTTCGATTCTATTCTGTTGTGATTTTCCGTAGTCCATGTATCAATGTCATACAATTCTGTGCTCCATACGTACACTTTCAGAAATTTCTTCATCAAATTAAGGCCTATGTTTGACTCTAGTAGACTTCTCTTGGCCAGGAATGCCATTTTTTCCATTGCTAGTCTGTTTTTGACGTCCTTGCTCCGTTCATCATTGGTTATTTTTCTGCCTAGATAGCAGAATTTCTTAGCTTCATCTACTTCGTGAGCATCAACGTTGATGTTACGTTTCTCGCTGTTATCATTTCTGCTACCTCTCATAGTTTTCGTCTTTCTTGGATATACTCTCTGTTCAGATCCTGTACTCAATAGATAGTTCATACCGTTTAGCATAACATGTAATCCTTCTTTACTTTCAATCAGGATCTCAATGTCATAAACGAATCGTATCACAGAATTTTAACTCCACTCCTGAAGCTTTCCTTTATTACCATTATTGCTCCTTCGATGTACAGATAGAACAGTAGGGCGGAAAGTCTACGTCCCTACCTTACACTCCTTTTATTTCGGCCATTTCGCTCTTAGTCACCCACTCATATTATTCCCTCTGGGCTTTTGTACATATAAAATATTACCCGTCCCTCTCTATAGCTTACCCCTATTGTTCTCACAATTTCAAACAAGCTGCACCATATTACATTGTCGAAGGCTTTCTCCAACTCGAGAAATCCTAAGAACATGTCTTGGTTTTGCTTTAGTCTTGCTTCCATTATCAACTGTAGTCTCAGAATTTCCTCACTGGTGCTTTTACCTTTTCTAAAGCTAAACTGATCGTCATCTAATACATCCCACAATTTTCTTTCCGTTTCTTCTGTATATATAAGTCTTGTCACCAACTTCAGTGCGTGATCTGTAAAGCTGACTGTGCGATAATTCTGGCATCTCTCAGCTCTTGCAGTCTTCGGAGTTGTGTGGATCATATTTTTCCGAAAATCAGGTCGTATGTCGCCAGACTCTATTAAACACCCATCATGTACAGATACCCTTCAAAATCATGTCTGAGTTACGGAGGCTCGGATAGATCTCTCAATCGCGATAGTCACGCGGAATCTTCGACGGTTTTCCGTGCCAGGCCCTTTGACAAGCATTTGGTGAGGCAATTGCAGATTGAAAGGGAAGATGGAAACAGCGGCTGAAGGCGCGCGCGTGGGCTACCGCCTTCCAGTCCTGATATATTGAACTTTATCAGTCCGAGAGTGGTATTTTGGTCAAAACAACGTCCTTGTATAGATCAAGTCTACATCCGTCGAGATAGAGTTTAATATGTTTTAACGGAACGCACTCATTTTTCTTTTTAGTTTTAGAAAGTTGCAGCTTGGTATCTTTGCCCATGACGGTATTGTGTACCAAGGGGCTGAGAGGGTTGAGCATCTGGATTTTCTAGCTTGGACCCACAAAGCGTGAGACCAACTTAGAAAATTTGGCTACTTCACACTAAACTTGGCCACAAAACTGGAAAGAAAAATATGAACACCAATCCTCACCCTGCATACATGGTGACCCTTATTATAGCGCTGTGCCTACCTCCAAATTGTGAGCCCAGTATTCTTTCCCCTTGTCTTCCATTGCTGCTGTGCGACCTCAGGTGTGACTTTTCCCTGCGAAAGATCATTCACAGACCGTAAAGTAGGCAGTGGAGAATTCAGAGGGTAACTCGACGTCAAGCAGAGGGGTGTTGCCTTACGAATCTCGTGAAGACCCATATCAAAGGCTGAGTTGAACCTCGGAATAGAAAAAGTCCACTGGTGCTGAGATTCTGCGTCATACATGATCAGTGTAGTTTTTAAATTACTGTTCATTGTTTTGGCAATCGAACGCCGAGGGCAGTACGGTAGGATGATGAACAGAACCGCTTAAAGTGACTGGACAAAAAGGCTCAGTACTGTCACCAACCTCTGACTGAAGGAGGGCAAAAAGTGGAGAATAGTCTAGACAACTGGCGTATGGTGAAGTCCGTAGTCATTCGACTGCACGGAAACAACTTTGTACACCAGGTAATAGCGTCCCCGTAGTCTAGGTGTAGCGTACTTGTGTAGTAATCGAAACGTCCTCGGCTCCCTGTGTGAAACCCGCAACGGGTTAAATTTTGATTAATAATAAATATTGGCGGCCGAAAACTTTCGGGGGAAGAAGACCTCCTCATTATGCCAACGGTCTTGTTGAAGAGAGCGGAGGAGCGGATAGAGGTTTATCCCCCCACTTGTCTTTGGGGAGGGGGGAGGGGGGAATGCTCCTAAAGGAGGAAGAAACAGCAATGGCCTACGGCATATGGATGCGTAAGGCAATGGAAACCATTGCATTAGATCACGTAACACTTATCCAGGGGACATTTGGCCTGTAACTGAACAAGTGTCTTGATGATCTATTCATCGGAAAAAGATTCTGGAACAGTCCCCCCTCTCCGATCTCCAGGAGGAGGCTGCCATCACTAGGTGACCATGAGAAAAAGATAGAATACTCTGATAAGGGATAAAGTTTTCGAATCGCGGCGTGGAATGTGAGAAGCTTGTTTGTAGTAGGGATGGTAGAAAGTTTAAAAAGAGATATACAAATTCTTAATCTACACAGTTAGGGTCATTGTTGTGTTCTGGAAAGAAGTCATACATTTGTGGTCATATGAGTGTAGGGTATTATCAAGAACAGGAAAAAATGTTTAAAGGGAGAAGGATTCGGTATAAATAGGAAGGTAGGGCAGATAGACTGTTACTGTGATATAGTACTTCTGATCAGAATCGACAGCAAACCGACACCGACAACGATAGTTCGGATATACATGCCAACGTTGCATACTGAAGATGAAGAGAGAGAGAAAGTGAATGATTATATTCAAAGCGTAATACAGTACATAAATGGAGATGAAAATCTAATAGTCATGCAGGACTGCAATGCAGTTGTAGGGGAAGGAGTAGAAGAAAAGGGTACAGGAGAATATGAGCCTTGGTCAAGAATGAGAATGGAGAAAGGTTAATGGAGTTCTGAAAAAATTTCAGCTGTAATATCGAATACTCCGTTCAATAATCACAAGAGAAAGAGGTACATTTGAAGAAGGGTGGGTGGTACCGGAAGATTTAAGTTAGATTACTTCATGGTTTGACAGAGCTTCCGAAATGGATTGTAAGGCGTACCCAGGATCAGATATAGACTCTGATCACAATGTAGCAGATACGAAGAGTAGGCTGAAGTTCAAGAGATTAGTCACGAAGAAACAATACGTAAGGGAGTGGGATACGGAAGTACTAAGAAATGACGAGATACGCTTGAAGTCCTCTAAGGCTATAGATTCAGCAATAAATAATTACACAGTAGGCAGTACACTTGAAGAGGAGTGGACATCTCTAAAACTGGAAAAAAATAGGTACAAACACGGTAACTGAGAACAAATGATGGCTAAGAAGGAAATACTTTAGCTGATCGATGAAAGAAGAAACTATAAAAGTGTTTAGGGAAAGGCAGGCATACAAAGATACAAATGGCTGAAGAATTAAATAAATAGGAAGTGCTGAGAACCTAAGACAAAATTGCTGCATGAAAAACGTGAAGAAATCGGAAAAGAAATGACTGTCAGAAGGACTGACCCAGCATACAGGATAGTCAAAACAACCTTCGTTGACATTAAAAGCAATGGTGGTAACATTAAGTGTGCACCGGGAACTCCACTGTTAAATACAGAGGAGAGAGCAGTTGGGTGGAAAGATTACATTGAAGGCTCTTAACGAGGCGGAAGATTTGCCTGACGTAATAGAAGAGAAGACAGAAGTCGATTTAGAAGAGATACGGGATCCGGTACTAGAATCAGAAGAGCTTTGGAAAACTGAAGACCAAATAAGGCAGAAGGGATAGATAACAATCCATTAGAATTTCTATTATAATTGGGGGAAGTGGCAACGAAAATACTGTTCACGTTGTGTTTAGTAGAGTCTGTCAACATACGACCTGACTTCGGAAAAATATGATCCACACAAGTCCGAAGACTGCAAGAGCTGAGAGATGCCAGAATTATCGCACATTCAGCTTTACAGCTCACGCATCCAAATTGGTGACATGAATAATATGCAGAAGAAAGGAAACGAAAATTGGGGGAGGTATTTGAAAAGGTTAGAAAAGGTAAAAGCACCAGAGAGGCAATTCTGAGACTACAGTTGATAATGGAAGCAAGACTAAAGAAAAACCAAGACATGTTCATAGGATTTGTCGAGTTGGAGAAACCATTCGACAATGTAATATGGTGTTGGTTTTTCGAAATTCTGAGAACAACAGGGGTAAGCTATAGAGAGGGACGGGTAATATTTCATATGTACAAAAGCCCAGAGGGAATAATAAGAGTAGGTAAGTAAGAACGAAGCGGTCGGAATAAAATGGGTGTAAGGCAGGGATGTAGACTTTCCGCCCTACTGTTCAATCTGTACATCTATGAACAAGATCGGTGCTCTTGTTGATGGTGTCCATTATAATGAGGTATCTGTTAACATGGATGGTGGGGAGTCGGTAACTGGATTTACATGAAAGAAAAACCTTTAATGTTTAAATGAAATAGTTGCTGGATCTGTACATTTACGATAGTTGTATAAATATTAAATAACTTGGCCATATTTATCTGTTGCACAATGGATAGCAGTAGGACGTAAAAATGAGACTTTTGCGAGAGAATACGTGCTCTGGTAAAAACATCACACTTATTGAAGACACAACGGAACAGCTAATAAACTAAACGATTAACAAATGGGTGATTAAATGATGACTAACTGAAAACCTCAGCTGCCGATAGGTGTTGTTGATAAACCGCGATGTGTACAGCTGAAAATGTGCGCCCCAACCGGGACTCGAAATCGGGATGACCCTTGATCTCGATGCAGGGGCTGATGGATATTTCACAGCTGCGTAGCAATGTGAATAAATGAGTAATATTCCCACTATATTTTTATTTCTGTATGAAATTTAGCCTTTTTTTCCACTCTATAAGAAATAGAAATTGAACCGTAACTTGTTTAAATACAATTTCTCTTTACACTACATTTTATAACTGTAGTAAAACAGCAAGCTCCTAATGAAAATTTCCACTCACCTCGCGTCTTGTGACAACACTGGCGCAGATTTCTCGGAAGCACAACAATAAACGGCAAGCAGGCAGCAGATAATCTAGATTTCTGTTTCAAAATGAAATTTCAAACAATATTCAAACTGTTGATTATCTCATGATGGAATGTGGATAATGATTTACAACGTGTACAATGATGAGAGAGAATTTATATAAAAATATAACTGCTTAATCAATTGAAATCTTGACGTATGAGTCAGGGAAGTGGGGTAGTCATTCTCTCAGCTCTCGGCATGTAAACAAAGTTAACTTGCTGCCAATAATCGTTACTACAAGTTACGTGAACAGTGCTGCAGCTTTACTCAAACTTATTGTATTACAAAAAGCTATTATGAAAATTTATATTCCTTTCACTTTTCTATAAATACGTCATATTCATTATCGCTGTCTTCCAGTTGCAGTTAAGCGGTCCAATCTCTGTACCTTACCGAGCTCCCCAGCAACCTCCATCTTCTTCATTCCGTCATATTGTAACCCCATCTATTTTCATATATCTAATTACAGTAGTGAATATCCAGAACATATTCCTAGTGATTTAGATTAATTCTATCAACAGACACTTTTAGTGCTCACAAGAGTGCTTTTTGCCTCGTAACGTTTATTATTTACACAGTTTCGCATCCCCCTACTTCTAGAGCTTCAACGAGACACTTGACATTCCAGTATACGATGTATGTAATGGATTTGGTTCCTCATAAATGGTGCTATATCAGTTTTCTTTGATCTGACACCTAGATACTGTTATCTGCATCGGTATTCTGAAGTGTGTTGTACACTTTCTGCTGTTGCGACTTGGAAAACTTTGTCGCGGAATTTGTAAATTTTCGCAATTTTATTCGTACCGCGTCCAGGTGGTAGATGCCAGCCCAGCCGATGCGCTAATTAAGTAAGGCACTGGACGGTATTGTTGACATTATGACAAAACCGTGCAGGCACAGGGGCATTTACGACAACGATCAACGGCCGAGCGCATGAAATGATGTGTGACTAAGAGTCAAGTAATATTTTATTATATTTTGTTACTCGAGAACGCACACTTTACAGATTAAACTGGGTCTATCAACCATTTCTCACTAGAGAACGAGCTACAAAAAGCTAACGGGAAAAGTAATATGAAAAAACTATTCGTCATCCTCCTACAGGTATACTTCGGAAGCATAGCTGTAAGTGTACAAATAATCGAACTGCACTGAGTTGCAAAGGAAGCACACCTGATCTGTGCAAGAATGTTGTTACGACCAAATTACCCACCCTATTACTGATCAGGTCTCCACCCTCCGAGATAAAGTATATAACATGTCAGGGTCGATCGGAGGTAGGCCATCCTTAGAGAGTTTGGACTTTGTGTTAGAGTAAGCGCACAGGCGATGGAACACAGCATCTCCGAGGTAACGATGAAATGGAGCATTTCCCTTACGACCATTTCATGAGTGTACCGTGAATATTAGGAATCCGGTAAAATATTAATGCAAAGCTTTACGCCTCGTCTTGTCCATCAACAGTTGGAGTGATATGGGACCC
The DNA here is from genome assembly GCF_023897955.1 of Schistocerca gregaria. Lineage (NCBI taxonomy): Eukaryota > Metazoa > Arthropoda > Insecta > Orthoptera > Acrididae > Schistocerca > Schistocerca gregaria. The sequence goes on along the minus strand of NC_064925.1, from coordinate 412,942,739 downwards.
CTGGTAAGTCTAGATACATGTCTGACAGATGACACGCATGTAAGCATCCTGTCTGATAACGTGCATCCCTCCATGTCCATTGTGAATCCCGACAAACTTGGGCAATTCCAGCAGGACAATGTGACTCCCCATACTTCCAGAATTGCTACAGAGTAGCTACAGTAATACTCTTCTTAGTTTAAACACATCCGCTGGCACCAACATCCCCAGACATGAACTTTTTGGAGCATATGTGGGACGCCTTGCAACGTGCTGTTTAGAAGAGATCTCCATCCCCTCTTACCGTTATTGATTTTTGGGAAGCCTTGCAGGATTCATGGTGTCAGCTCCCTCCAGCGCTACTTCAGGCTTTAGTCGAGTCCATGTCGCGTCAAGTTGCGGCAGTTCCAGAGTGCTCACAAGGGGCCTGCAGAATATTAAGCAGGTGTACCAGTTTCTTTTGCTCATCAGGGTATAGGAAAGATAAACCTCGCGCGGTTCCAGACTGAAGCGCCTAGAACTGCTAGTTCACACCGGACGGATATTACCTGTGTAATCCAATCATCTATTTCCAGGGATGTCGGCTGAACATGACGTGACACATTTTCAAAAGAAAATACCAAAGTTTTCTTCCTGAGATTTATAGCTATGCTTAATACAGCGACGAAATTTCGGTTAAACACCCAAAATTCCAATTAACATCAGCACGACCAGAAGGAGCAATCAGATTACAAGGAATATGAGCGAACGCGGAGATAAACTGACGGATAACACTCAACGAAGATCAAGTACAGCGATGTAAACAGGGAATTGCAGATCAGCAAAGAAAACAACGTCCACTCGCTAGCGCAGCTGAAAGTGAACTACCACTAGACCACGAGCTGCGGACAACCTCTTTGCTATCTGATATGCGCTTTATGGGACTGGCTATTCAGCCACACAAGCAGATTACTTTTACTCTCACAGAGTTAGATATGAAATTTGTCTTGTACACTCTCATTCACGCTTTTCATTGATCAAGTTAGATGAGGAAAGGATGTACATACCTACATACTGCACATAGATGTATTGAATATGCGTAATCGTGCTCGGACAGTTACCAAACAATAGTAAAACGTGAAGTGAAATAGAGAAAATATACCTTGTAGCCACTAAAGTCGCCTTAGCCCACTGCTGAACCCGCGGAAACTGAATTCATTGTACCGTTTCGCCCCCTATGGTTGTAGTAAAGCAAACAGGTACCATTAGGAAGTGGTAGAAGACTCTTCAATAGATCCTTATTACAGGCGATTTCCTCAGGCTCTATAGAGTCGAATATTGTGTGACTTTTGCCCGCTAAAGCTTATATGTGGTGCAGTTTCATCCTCCTCACCACTTAGTCCACTCTTGGAGAGCCTTTCCTTCCGTATCCATCGTGTGTTGATGTTTTATGAAGTTCCCCGTCCAGTCATGAGTTCTGTTCAAGTTCGATATTATAGAACTTCTCTCGAAATATGGATTCGGCAATATTGTTATGCCATATTTTTAATTTTGAGTCTTTGATCAATATTCTACGCACCGCCTTCTGATTCAACTATGTAGTTTTGACTATAAAATCACCTTAGGTTATCACAGGTTCCGGTCCAATAAATCGACACATCGCGCTGTCCTGGTCATTCTATTAGATTGTTCATTGCCATCAGCTCCTGAGTGACCAGGGACCCCAGTAATTTTCCCCTGTTCTTTCCCCTAGTCTCCGAAGGGCTTCATTGCTATCTGCGATGACCTTTGATATCGTTCCAGGGGCTGAAAGATATTTCATAGCTGGTTAGCAGTCTGAATACATGAGTAACAATCCCGCTGTATTTCCGTTTCTGCGGGAAACTTAGCCCTACTTTAATTTCCACTCTTAAAAAAATACTTGTTACCAAGACTATTTCTTTACAAACTGTTATCCACCTTGAGCTCGTATGCTAACTTTTAACAAAGTATAACGTAATTTGATCTGAAATGTAACTGCGCTGAATACAACATCTCTTTATATTAAATGTGCAACTGAAGTAAATAAGTGGCATGCCTGTAATCAAAATTTCCACTTACCTCACGTCTTGTGACAACACTTTTGCAGATTTCTCCAAAGTTCAACAGCCAACGGCAAGCAGACAGCAGCTGAGGTAGATTCCTATTTCAAAATGAAATTATCAAATTATATTCAAACTGTTGCCTACCTCTTGGTGCAATGTGAGGAACGCACAAAGGAGTACAAAATCTGCAGAGAATTCATATAAAAATGAAATAACTTAATCAGTTGAAATTTTAATTCATGATCAGGGAAGTGGGGTTGTCTTTCTCTCAGCTCTGGGCAAATGAACGACTTTAACTATCTGGCAATGATCAATTCTACAAATTAGGTGCGCAGTGCTGCAGTCGTATCTGAGGCTCCTTCACTTTCAAAGCAAAAAAAATCGTATTCAAAATTTATATTCCTTTCAATTTTCATCATATACATCAAACTCATCTTTGTTGTCATTTACATTCCATCTTTTTTCATCTAAAATGTACAATCACAAGTTAACACAGTGATGTACTCTTTCTACAGGGTCAATAACAAGTGACAAACAGTTATCTTTAAAGGTAATGATAAGGAAAAGGATTAATTCGCCCCAACGCTTCACTTTAGATTTTGCATTTACTGTAACACCCTTCAGTGTAAACAACAGAACAAGCAAAGTAACAATGAGAGAATATTTGAACTCGTAATATTTGCTGTATAACTTTAGTATTATTTAATAAGCAATAGGAATCTAAGATTATTCCTATCTAACAAACATGTTTTTAAGACCATAAACGATAAAGATCAAAGGTTACGAAAGTCCAATGAACTTGAGCAAGGATCTCTTTTTCAGTCTCTAAATGAAGTCAGTAGGTGACATAGGGGATAATAGGACTTACAATTAAATGTTACACGAATAAGAACGATCACTCAATAAGAATTATAAACACAAATTAAAGAAGATCCATTTAAAGCAATTAACATCAATAGCAAATAACTAAGTCACGTGTCATCAAATGTATGAAAATCAAATCTTTCAGCTCTATAACAATGTTGGATTGTGGAATCCGCCGGATTACCAACACAGAAGGCTAAAGTCTACCAAACAACAATTTCTCCAAAGCTAGAACCATCTTAATAGTGTAAAATATTTAGGTTATCCAGAAATATTGTAATTCGCCTTTCTTGGGCAAAACGGTGGAGTAGATAAATAACCTCTTATTTCATGCTCCTAGAACATTGAGCGGCAATAGACACTCGGACAACTCTTATCCAGCGTGGCTCGGGAAAGAGGATGGCTCCACTAGGAGGAGGAAACATTTACCAGAACTGGAAAGGGAACTCGTCTAACACGAGCCACTAGGTTGGACGAAGACCAGATGGCGAATTTTAATCATTAACCAAAGCTTGCTAGCCAGAGGACGAAAATTACAGAGGCAAAGATATCTTTATTTGTGCTCACAAGAACTGATAATTTCTGCAAATGAGATTCCAGGAGCATAAATACGGGACTTCGGAGCTAAGGAGAGCAAGTCAGCAATGGTCTCCACCCAATAGGCGTAACATTTCAGACAGATGGAGCAACCGACATCAGTCGTGGCTAGGCCGATTACCAAATAGAAACTCTGGCACTACCTTAAATGTAATTAAATAGAGCACTTAAATGCCACGGGGAATAAACTCCTTAACACAAGAATATACACACAATAACAACGGCTAAAGTTAAATATACCTACGTACTAAAACACAACAGATATTGGCTAACATTAACATAATCTCGCAATTCAGATATCCATTAAATTAATTGGCTACAATCCTCTCTCCGCCAGACAATACACGGTTATTTAATATCTTACAACGCGCTTATCCAAACAGTTACCTACGCCGTCCATGGTAAAATAACAACTTGCAGATGGTCCACAGCCAAAAAAACTTTCTTTTTTTTTGTTTCTTTTCTACGCGCGCTTTATGTCAGCATGGCGTTCAAATACACGATCATGCAAGGGGCAGTAACACACACGCAACGCAATTTCCGATCGCAAACTCAAAGCAGAGAAACGTTCCACACAGTTATCAATAGCTCCCACAACACCGGGAGTTTGGCCCCGCCAGACGACTACCGTTGCACTAAATAGATGAAGAATGCTACTTTCAGTGACGACACCACCTTCTGGAGGCTATTAGCAGTCGCATACGGACTTCACAGCTTCCCCAGCCCATGAACTAAAACCAAACGTTGTCCACAGATTTGCAGCCTGTTGTATCCTCACAGCCCGGCTTTTTGGGCTCATCCAGACTTAGCGTAGAGGGACCTAGAGGGACCGAGCGCCCCTCTGCAGAACGGTCGTCCAAGGCTGAACACTCTTCGCAACTGCCTCCTCCGCCCTCGGCACGCCACACCGCGGCTCCTCCCAGAGGGCGCGCTAGCAGCGCTCTCGCGGAGGCTCCGCAACGTCCTCTACGAGAAACTCCAAACAAGAGTAAACCAAGAGAAAAACAGGAACCGTGCCAAAAGACACGCTTCACACAGCACTACGAAATACGTCCCTCACCTACCCTACTTCAAATAACGTTGCAGAGCGCGCAGAGGCAAATACTTTGCCACGACAATACCAAACATTGTTTAACGTAAATTGCTCTCTCTCTAAAGTGCGTGTACAAAAATGAAAACGACATGACCACCTTACAAAAATAGGTGCTACCATCTTTGTAGCACCAACGGAAATGCTCCTCCTTGTAAACCCAGAAAACGGGAAATTTCGCCTGTGGCTATCTCCCCTCGAGATACTGCTGTCTCTGTTCTACGCTGTGCCCCGTAAATTCTGGCTCCAGAAGGTTTATCTGTTTTCGACCTTCTACCAGACCAGATTATGTCTCCTGCAAGGTATTGTGGTTCATTCTTCGACTGCTCCCTTCTTGCAGTTGTTAGAGCGAAACGTTTATGAAATAGCAAAATGTTATTGTATGGTAAGTCGGCATTTCATAGACAATTCCTATATTTATCACACTCGTTATACTGATTCGAAGTTCTCCTTATGCTAAAGGAATCAAGTTATTTCTAGTTTTTTAACTGTATGTCCCTGCAGCTGCCTCCATTGTAATCAAAAGATGCAAAGGTGGCATGTCCACCATGGTTTCCATACCAGCAGTGGGTGTGTTGCTGATTCCTCCTTTTTCAGATAACCAGGCCAATGTCTGTACATTACTAAGCTCCCTAACAACCACCCTCTACTTCATTCGTCCATACTGTAGCCCTGTCAGTTAGAAGCTAGTTTTTACAACTGGCCATTTTAGTACTGGAAAGAGTGCTTTTTGCCCACATATGTTGATTCTTTACGTGAGGGACCCATGATAGTTTCTCATCCCTCTACTCGTAGAGTTTCATAATTAACCTTGACATTCAAGTATACGATCTGTGTGATGAATTTTCTTCTTCATAAATGGTGCTCCATAAATGGTGCTACATCAGTTGTGTAGTACACTTTGTGCTGTTGCGCTCCTTAAATGTTCGGCTTGGGATATGTGAACAGTTAGAATTTTATTCCTACCGCCTGCAGGCAGTAGAGGCCTGCCCAGTCTATGTGATAACTAAGTAAGCCACTCGACGGTATTGTTACCACTATGATAAAACAGTCCAGGCAGAGGGGCGTTTACGCCACCTGTCAACGGCCGAGTGCATGGAACAGTGTGACCAAGAGTGAAGTAATATTTTATTACTCAGGAACGTACGTGCTACCAAGAAACTCATACTTCGCAAATTTAACTGGGTATAGCAACCCGTGCTCAGTAGAGAGCGAGCAAGAAAAAGCTAACGGAACAAGTAATATAAAGAAAACCTACTCATCACGATCCGATAAGTCTACATCAGAAGCATAGGTATAAGCTTCGTTGCTCAAAGCATTGAATAGTGCCGCCGTTCTGCCTGAGTTTGAACCAAACAGAATGATGTGCTTTTGAATTTCAGAGTAACCACAACACGCGCTTCTTGATGAAGATCTGTTGACTACCTGCCCTCGTTCTTCACTTCTCGTGGGCAACTCTGCATCACGGTAGCTGCCACTCATGACTCAGGTCAACAGACGTCACCAACGGAAATGGGCGTCGACGTATTACTCGATCCGCCGTGTTTTCAAGCACAAAGCGCGTCCGTGAAGACAGCTGGAATGCAGTATAAGGCTGTTTTTATAAAGATCTGTCAATACTACAATCGTTTGAGTATACGACCCCTCGGTAATCTGCCCTCTCCCTCAGCATCTCACCCATCATGAGGGGCAGAGGTCAGGAATAGGCGGTGGTGGTGTTTACGGTTTAACGTCCCGTCGACAGCGAGGTCATTAGAGACGGAGCGCAATCTCGGGTTAGGGAAGGATGGGAAAGGAAATCGGCCGTGCCCTTTCAAAGGAACCATCCCGGCATTTGCCAGAAACGATTTAGGGAAATCACGGAAAACCTAAATCAGGATGGCTGGAGACGGGATTGAACAGTCGTCCTCCCGAATGCGTGTCCAGTGTGCTAACCACTGCGCCACCTGGCTCCGTCAGGTATAGGACCAACTGTTACAGTTGGTGTCATGAATTAGTCGTTCCGCTTCACGACGCGGATTGTCTGGGGAAATGTTCTTCCAGCATACAAACCGTAGAGTTAGCCGAGAGAAGTGATTGTTTGGTAACACTTAAGCACAATGAACGTGTCTTGGAGTCAGGCAGTAAGACTGGGTAATTTAGTAAATTACATCCGAGCAGTGGTACTCGTGGTATCTCCATTTCATTAGCATTGGCTCATTACAATGGGGTGCGCTGAACCACACGTTGTTTATGTTTGATTCAGTATTTTTTCTCAGTTAAGAGACCCACAACGTCGAGTACTGGGTGGAATATGATAAGGTTACGTTTGAGAATTCATGTGAATCCCTGAACTTATCATTGTTTGTTTTGCAATTTTGCAGGGCACGAATTGCCATGCACTACGGGTGTAGCAGGCACATTTTTTTACATGTACACGTGTTGATCATTTGGCTCTCCATAGTGCAGACTATAGATGGGTGACGACACATGAGAAAAGGTAACTTATAAGGTTTTTCTTCAGTAGTGAGTTACTTGTGTAGCTGGTACTGGTAGTGATGAAATAAAGTGCTTGTATTACAACAGAATCTGTTGCTGCTATAACAGAGCAATTGCGAATGTTAACAGAAGAAACGTTTTACCAAAAGTACGAGCATGAGGACCTTTTTCGTAGATTTGTGGCTTTGGAAACCTTTGAGGTTCAGTCACAGCCTATCGGGGAAAATAGGCAGAGTTGGAGGTAGATTCTTCTCCTTTTGATCCAGCAGTAACCGCACTTATCAGTCCCTTTCCCCATAGAACAGGCGACTCCAAGAATTTTAGTCTGATGCTCACATCGGATCTTCCACTAAATCCGAAAGACCAGAACCTAGTTAAATCTCACTCGTGTTATGAAGAGTTGGATGTTTCACATTGTTTTGTATGCAGAATCGTGGCTCACTGAGTAATGTTAATGGATAATATAAGGGTTTCAGTTAGCGTAAATAATTTTGGGAGAGGAGGAGTTAATTTGTCAAAAGGTATAATAACACTACTAAAGATGAAAACGTCGATACGTTGAGTTTGGACAGGAGTCATAAGCAAACATTACGCAAGAACCTGTGTCACTTGTAGGCCAGTGATCGCACAAATATCGAAAGTGTATTATTGAAATTTATCAACTTGTTTTGTAGAGATGGGGTGTTACCAGCTACTCTAGTAACTCAGCACTGTATAAAATTGGGATTTTACACCAATTTACAGCAAACAGTTCGTACAGCGAGATATTTACAGACATTAATAGAGAAGTTCGTGGAACAGAAACTACGAGATTGGATCAAGAATGAAGTAGCAGTCTCTGAAGTACACATGTCGTAATCATCCCTAAGAAATCATTGGATGGAACCAAGGAATACATGTTTTTTCTGAGATAGTAGATGATTATCGAATAACTAATTTTACTGAAATTTTGGATAAGTGTTGATTGCCGTTATTTTACTGCATGTCACTCAAAAGTTGTCATCAGTTGGAAGTAGCACTTGAGCACAGGCCAAAGACAGCGTTTACCGCATCATGCGGACATTATTAATAGAAGCGAATGTCATTCGGTTTGGAAATCGCTCCTGCTACTTTTCAGGGGTTATTGGACGTAGTTTTAAGAGGGTTAAATCCTAAGGCCCATACATGATCTATTTGAATGACTTAATAGTGTATTCTTCGGTTAAACCAGAACATGTAAGACGATTGGAGGATGCTTTTAGTAGGTTAAGTCTGCACATCTAACAAGCAGATGCAGTCGTTTGTCGCTTTGAGCTATCGTAAATTCATAAGGGATTTCTTGAAAACAACTGAACATTTGAACAAATTAGTTAGTAAGTTAGATTTATGTTCCATAGATAATTCTGTACAACAAATAGTAATGATGTGTAATCAGCCATTTCACATACACATCGCCAATTAATTTGTAAAGATGGCTACATGCTAATCATTTATAACTGTAAAATTTACAGATTTAAGCTAGTAGCTCCTGTCCAACAACTTTTACCCATTAAATAGAAATTCCTTTACTGAACAGAAGTGTCAAGAAGAAACTTTTTAAGATTGTTTTTGAATTTTACTTTACTGTCTGTCAGAATGCTCAACTCCTTAAACAGATGACTGTAAGATGATCATGGGTGACCGCCACATATCATTCGTACAGTAGGTTTTTGAACAATGATGTGTTTCTTTTTTAAAGATGAATTTCCCCAGAACATTATCCCATTTGACGTCACTGAATGAAAATATGGGGTATACAGCATGTTACTGATTTGCCTCTCCCCGAGATTTGCAATGTTTCTAATTCCAAAAGTGTCTGAACTATGTTGTTTTAGGAGTTCCAAAATGCACTTATTCCAGTGTAAATGCTCGTCAATACTGACACATGACATTTTTGAAGTTGCAACCTGTTCGCTATTTCCTTACTACTTGTTACCTTAACACTGATGTAGTACTCATAGATATGAAGAACTGAATATATTGTGCCTTTTTAAAATTGAGTGTGAGATCTTTCGCAGATAACCAATGCTACTTTTAGAAACATCGTTTATCATTTGTTCAGTTTCTTGTGTATGCTTGGACTGGTTACACGACTAGTGTTATGTGCAAAAAGAATTATTTCTGCTTGTGGCGTATCAGACCACAGATCGGTTACATATATGTAGGGAACAATAATAGGCCTAATACTGAACCTTGGGGAATCATGTCCTTGGACTCTACTGGCTGACTTATTTAGTACAACATTTTTTATTGGTTCGGTTACATATGACATTATCGTTTGATTTTCTGTGTCTCCAGTCTCTTAAATCTGCAATTTATCTAGGACTGTACTGTGATTCACACTGTCAAACGCCTCAGACAGGTCGCAGAAAATGCCAAATGGTGCTATTTATCATTTAATGCTCCTAAGATTTGGGGAGTTAACATTTATTACTCTATCGGGAACACCATCAAAACCAGATAAGATTTATGTTTTAGAGAATGTATAATTTTCTTAATAGGTAATTCACAAAGAGTGTAATGTTTCAGTGGACGCAGGAGTATCAGGTATCAATGGAGCAATTGGGGGAAACAATGATTTCCGATGTAGTATTGCTATTCCAGATTTTGACAAAGAGTTGATCCCGTCTTATGATTCCTGAAATAAGGCAGTAGGCTGTATTTTGGTTCGGGTGCTTTGTGGACAGGGACACCTATTAATTTATGAACCGTGACGGTTTAATAAGGCGTAAAGTAACGGCTCAACAACTGAAAAGAATATGTTAAAGGTCATATGTGATATTACATATTTCTGATGTTTTGTGAATGGTAGAAAATTTAAAGTTGTGACTGATCATGCGTCATTGAACTGATTGTTTAGTCTAAATGATCCGTCTTCTCGTTTGTCACGTTGGGCCCTCAATCTAATACGTTTAATTACGAGGTTGTCGGGCATAAGACACACAAATGATATTACATTAAGTCGCAAAACAGCCTTGTTTAGTGTATTGGGCAAGAGTTTATTGGAACAGCAGGGTGCATAATCAGACGGTAACGATTATGAAGCCTTTAAGTCACAGCCGCACGCTATAATACTTGAAGATTTGTTGTTCAGACTTGCGAAATAGGGGCCACGTATCGTGGTCCCGAGAGTTCTTCAAAAGGAACTGATACAACAGGCTCATGACCAGCTGTTATCAGTTGTTGATAGCCAACGAGCAACAGACAGGCTTATTACGGAATGGTTTTGGTGGAGGAATAGGAAACGTGTCAAAGAATGTCTACCATGCCCTGAGGGAGAGGATATTTTGCACTAGAGAATCCCTTCGCTTAGGTCAACAGAGGCGTCGAATCCATTTTAAATGCTTGAGCTCGGCATTTACTATCCACAGTACACCTGTACGCATGTGCTTACGGCTATAGACCCCTTTTGCGGGATATAGTAATGAAATCAGTTCCAGATCAACAGGCCAGTACAGTGGCACTAGTATTATATTGGATATTGGAGATTTTAGTCCCGAATAACTTAAATGCCGTGCACCTCGAAGGTCCACATGGTAACAGTTATGTCTCTACCTGAGCCAGTATACGGGCCGAAAATGCCGTCCAACTTTGTCGCTTTAAGTCCTAAATTAGGCGCCAACAGCGAACCAGTGAATAAGATTGTGAGAAGAAATCGGGAGGTGTGGAAAAACGTACAAAAGGCGAACACGAAGGCCATGGACCGCCGAATAGGCTAATGGGCAGACTACCACAGTACCGTGTACGGCAGATGGTATTGGTCGCTAATCCCAGTACGCCAGAAGGAAAGACGAAGAAAATCTTGATCAAATATCACAGACCATATCTGGTCGTGGGGATGAACACGCCGGTTAACGGAAAGGTACAGGTTCCTACCAAAATGTATGTCGTGCACATCAGGCTGGTGAAACTATTTAAGAGTATTTTGGATGCTGTGCCACAGTTACCTGTGTCCTTAGTGGGATAGTCTGGAGAAGGCAGAATGTAGGAACCTCGTCCGTTAGACAATTCGAGGCACTAGGATGCCTAATACCTTGAGGTCACGTAATTAATAATGTTGTTGGATTATTTAGTGTGGTATGTTAGTGTTTAATTTATACTTGATATTTCTCTTATGTATACTTTTTGCATTGTCTTGTGTTCGGTTATATTTAGTGTTTTCGTATCATTGCAAGATATATTTTTCTTTTATTACTACACTATTATTATCAGGTTCTTGTTACTATTGTTTCTTCTTTCTGCTTGACGTTAGTTCCTGTCTTTGGAAGGACAGCGTTGATAGACTGTTTCTTTCCTCAGGTGACGATTATGTGATGTCATCCTGAATGATGGAATGGTCCTGGGTTTGTCATATATTATCAGGAGTGGAGCAGAACGCTTGGTTGTCGGTCAACAACTGGGTTGATTTGTGTTGTTCTTTAGGCAATCGAATGTCTTCCTTATAAGGCATCAGCGGATATTGAAATGAGGAATGAAATTCGTAGATTGAAAGATTTCCTTTCGGAATTGTTTAAAGAGATACAGAGAAGTGACGGTTATTTTGGGACTTACAAGGGAGCTGTGTTAGTCACAGTTTATCTACGGTAAATTATGAGCGTAGTTATCACAGCTGGCAGATATTGTATCACTGACTATAGTTAAGAGGAAAAGAGATTGGTTAATTGGGTGTGATCATTAATAAAAATATTGTTCTTCACACCAGATGAGGCGGATGTGCCGAAATTGAATTATTCATATGGTCATATTCAAAAAGCGGCTGATTCCTATGACGAGTGCCGTGGAATGGAACTCAACTGGGGGCGGATTTCCCTCTTCCGTTTACACTCACTGGTATGACTGTCATGACACTGACGCGGAATTACTGTATTGGCAAGAAGGGCCATTAAGGGCATTACTCTTCGGGCATTTAGCTCACCTTAATGCCACCCTCAACCCTGAACTTACGCGTTCGTTAGACAAATTTATGGAATGACAGGAGGTGAAAATTTTAATGGAGGTGATATACAAAATCGTAAGCACGAGGTTATATCGATAATTATTTCATCTACCAGTTGTGCCTGCTTCTACTAGGTATTTGTCTATTTTATTTCTGTAATAAATGCAGAAGGGGACAGAGTTTACAGAACAACAGGAACACCAGTTACCAGCCAAATGGTTAACCGTCATAAGCCATGGAACAACTGACGGGAGTAGAGTCTCTATACTAGGTAGCATAAACATTAGACTGAAGACTGTATTGTAGTTAGGTCCTCGAAATCGCACTTTGAGAATTAGTATATCAAGGAGAAACAAACATAGGTCATCTCAGGGCTGCAATCTGGGTGTTGCAATCAGCACAGCACAGATTTCTTTTGGTTAACGCTAATATTAATTAATTATTCGTCTTGGAAGACACGGGAGCTCTTTCGAAAGAAAGGAGGTGTGTAGCAGCCGGAAAAAAAGTTCGGTGCCCCAATTGTGAATATTTTAAACGTTTTATTTTAACAAGCGGCCAGTCTGTAGAGGCCAGCCCTGCCGATGTGCTAATCGAGTAAGCTTTTAGACTGCACTTTTGACATTACGCTAAAACTTTCTGGCCAAAAAGGCTTGACACACTACACTTAGGGGAGCCACATAGAGCTGTAAAATCCTCAAAACGTCGTGACCAACAGTAAAACTATGTATTATGTCTACATCTACATCTACATGGATACTCTGCAAATCACATTCAAGTGCCTAGCACAGGATTCATCGAACCACCTTTACAATTTCAATCTTGTATAGCGCGCGGAAAGAATGAACGCCTATATCTTTCCGTACGAGTTCTGCTTAAAGGCGTTGACAAACGTCAACAGGGACAGATGAAAATTTGTACCCCGACTGGGACTTCAACCCGAGATCTTCTGCTTCTAAGGCAGATGCTCTATCCATCTGAGCCACCGAGGACACATAGGATAGGACGAATGCAATGATTTATCTTTGGAACCCCTTCCGAGAGTCGCACATTTTCACATTATTTTCCCGCACTTCATTCGTAGTGTCCCCACCCTTTATACTCATTATTCGTGGCGCGTTGCCGATTCCCGTAAAAGTTTGGGTATTGTTTTTGCATCCGCGCAGAGGAAGAAGATGGTCAAATGGCCAGTGAGACTTAACTATATATATACTAAGATGATGTAGATTCTTCCAAATTTGTGATATTTCTCCTTCAGTATGTGACTGTCAGTACAATTTCAATCACAGCTTTATCTAACACTGGACTGAGTGCCACTGAACAGGAAACAATAAAGAATCAAAGGGAAATGAATCAATGTTGAGGTAATTGTTGATGTCAACCCTGAGAAATAGAATGTCCATGTGTTCTAAGGTCACGTAATGCTATTATTTCTGGAGTAAGGCGATCGTTATGGGAAGTCGCATCTGCTACCAAGCGGGGGAGACCTTATGACCAACTCCCTTAAACGTAAACTTTTCGATTAAGCTTAAACGAAAACACGTAAAAAAAACATAGAATGTGGAAGAAGACTGCATTTAAGAAAGTAAATATTTTCTTAGGAAATTTGAAAGTATAAAGTACCTGAATAGGTATCAATATTTTCAAAAGGTGGGTATTAAGTTCCGCTCCCCTCTGTCCACCTCCCTTGGTATCGCATGGGTTAATGATGTTACAGCTACTGCAGCACTGAGGGGTCAATCAGACGAAGAAATACTTTGTGTGACTGAATATGTGTTTAACATGAGAGGCCAGTTCGTATGTGGCATACCATGAGATCCAAAGTAAAGCACAGTCGTTTCAGCAGTTGGTTGCTGTATTACACCAGTGTTACAAAAAGAAAATACCATAGGAATTTTTTGCGAGGAGCTCAATACTTTTAATTTGAACTGTGATAAGTCCATGGAAATATTTTCAGGCAGGATTTGCGAAGTTAACCCTCAACATATGTGCGTTCCAAAAAAGCAGGAGCCAACAACGTGTTATCGCAGGAGGCTGCAGCTCTTAGGACTGTGGCGCAATTTGAGGAAATATATTTTGTCAGGAAGCAATAGGTAGCTCACTGATTTATCCCTTCTGAGGTGAGGTGCTACAGGTGTGGACGCAAGGGCCTTAGGAGGAAATAGTGTATAATTGGTTCAAATGACTCTAACCACTATGGGACCTAACTTCTGAGGTCATCAGTCCCCTAGACGTAGAACTACGTAAACGTAACTAACCTTAGGACATCACACACATCCATGCCCGACGCAGGATTCGAACCTGCGACCGTTGCAGTCGCGCGGTTCCGGACTGAGCGCCTTAACCGCGAGACCACCGCGGCCGGCGACGGTACGAGAGTTTACCATTACGGAAACCAAGTTTGAAGTGCATGTGGATGTTTTACCACGTTTGGGTTAACTTTGAAAAAACTCTTCAGTTCACTGAAAATTTGTTGCACTTGGGTAATACACTTGCAAACGAAGCGACATAGGAAGGCTTACGTGTCATGAAGGTGATGCCAGCTAAAATGCAGGCGAGTTCGTTAAAGATTGATCAGCAGGTATGGGAATGAAAGCGTTTTTAAGTTTTCACGTTATTTATTATTTCCTTACTGTGTATTACCGGTATCATTGGTGTAGTACCTCTAGATACGCAGAACGCAATATGCTGTGTATTTTTAAAATGAAGGGCGAGGTTACTAGCAGCAAACGAGTCAAAGAAACTTTTAAAAATATTGTATACCATTTGTTCTGTTTCTGTATGTATGCTTGGACTGATTTTGGTACCGGTGTCGTCTGCTACCAGACCTAATTCTGTTTGTTGTATATTAGACCAAAGATCCTTTACATATGTGGGGAACATTAGCAGACCCAAGTCTGATCGTTGGGGATTCATGTCCCTGGACTATAACACTTGAATTACTAAGTACCACATTCTGCATTTACTTCGATATATATGACATTATCCACTGGTTGGCTGTACAATCAATCTCACAAAATTTCTATATATCTAGAAGAATAATGGGATTCATACGGTCAGAAGCCTTAAGTAGGTTACAGGAAATACCAACCTATGCTACTTCATAATTTAATCATTGTTAAACTTGGCGAGTTAACATGTAAATGGCTTTCTCAAATGAGCACCACTTTTGAAACCCTACCTGTGATTTTCTGAGGATATTTTCAATGCTAAGGTGAGATACTACTCTACAAAAAATCTCCTTCTCAGATATTTTTTTCAAATCATGTCAGCAGTGAAACAGGTCTATAGCTGAGTTAGTGATGCAATACGTAGTTCGGATAAGACAGGATATATTAAATGGAAACAAATACGTAATACAGTGGAAGAAGGAGAGTCAGGTAGTGTCAGAGAAACTGTAGGAGGCAATGAGTTCCGATACAGTATTGGTTATTTCAGATATTAGAAAATGGTTCATTGTCTCTAACGAAGCTTGAAATGGACAGTCGGATGTATTCTGTGTCAAACGCAGTAAAATAATGCGTAACGTAACCACTAAAGAACCGAATGCCAGGGAGAGTGGCCGAGCGGTTGTAGGCGCTGCTCCTACGGTCACAGGTTCGAATCATGCCTCGGGCATAATTGTGTGTGATATCCTTATGTTAGTTAGGTTTAAGTAGTTCTAAGTTCTGGGGGAATGATGACCTCAAATGTTAAGTCCGATAGTGCTCAGAGCCATTTGAACCATTAACCGAAGCGTTAACGGCCATATGCGATACTATACATTTCTGGTGTTTCATGTCTGGTAGACGATTTAAACTTTAGGCTGATCTGAGTCAATTAAATGGTTGTTTTGTCTAAGAGACTCATCTACTGGTTTGCCTCAGTGCCTTCTCAAGTTCAGTGAGTATGATTACGAGGTTGTCTACACAAATGCAGATAAATTAAGCTGCAAAGTAGCCATTCTGAGTACTCTGGACAAGATTATATTGAAAGACCAGAAAGCGCAGGCAGATAGTAAAGGGTGATAGGCTTTTAAGTCAAACTGCACTTTATCATGAATGAGGATATTCGGTACACAATTCCA
The DNA here is from genome assembly GCF_023897955.1 of Schistocerca gregaria. Taxonomy (NCBI): domain Eukaryota; kingdom Metazoa; phylum Arthropoda; class Insecta; order Orthoptera; family Acrididae; genus Schistocerca; species Schistocerca gregaria. The sequence continues at coordinate 412,926,651 of NC_064925.1, read as the reverse complement.
AAATAAAGTGTTAAGTGATACAACGGGCTCATGAGCATGTTATTTCAGATCGTGGCGAACTACGATCAACAGATAGGCGTATTGCGGAATGGTTTCGGTTTGGAACAGGAAGAGTGGCTTGGTGAAATATTTGAAAGACTGTGTACCATGTGCTTAGAGAGTGAATACTTTGCACTAGAAAATCCCTTCGCAGAGTTTACCAGAGGCGTCGATGTCAATTTAAATGCTTATACAAGACATTTGATAACCATAGCCAGAACACCAGTAAACGATACGTATGTGCTTACGATCATCAACGTTTCTCACTGTATCTAGTAATAATAGCAATTCTAGATAAAAAGGCCAGTACTGTAGCACAAGTATTTATTAACAATTGGACACTGAACATTGGAGTGCCTGATAACTTAGCTATAGACCGGGGTGCGAACTTATTTTCAGTATCTACATCCAGCTGTGCTGTATATAGCATATTAGGAAGTTAAGAACGAGCCCTTTCTATCCAGAAGCCGGCCGCGGTGCTAGGCGCTCAGTCCGGAACCGCGAGACTGCTACGGACGCAGGTTCGAATCCTGCCTCGGGCATGGATGGAAAGTGAGAATAAGACCATTTCTTAACTACTAAGATTTTACTTGAATGCCAGACACGACGACTGGGATACCCATTTTGCATTAATAGCGAACAACTTAAAGGTTCATATTGGAACTGTCATGTCACTATGTGAGATGCGGGATGAAAATGCATACTCAATTTGACTTTTTGGGGTCCTAAATTACTATCGAATAGCGAACCAATGAATAAGAGAAGTAAGGTGCAAAACCCGTACACAAAGGTTCTGGAACGCCAGGAACAGCGAAATAGGCGCACTGGAAGCCTGCCTCAGTATCGCAGAGGGCAATGTGTGTTAACTGCTAGCCCCTATATACCAAAGAGGAAAACAAATAATTTCTTGACTAAACATCGCGAGCCGTACCACGTCGTTGATATGACCTCAACTGTTAACGGAAAGGTACAGTCTCCTACCAAATTTACAATGTCTATCCTGTACGTTGGTCTGGTTAAACAGTTTAAGAGTGCTTTGGACGCTTTGACTGACCCGGTAAGATTAGGTGAAGCTGGTGCAAAGGAGAAACGTAATCGTCTAGACAGCGTAAAGCACATTGCATGCCTACGGTCTGGCGTCACTGTTTTTGCATTATTTGAAATATTATGTTGGTGTTGGATTTATTCTTGATATTTGTGTTATGGGTATTTTGTGCATTGTTTTGTTTTCAGGGTATTTATTGTTTTCATGTCTTTGCCACATGTGTTTTTTATTACTGTAGTTTCATAGTCAGGTACTTGTTACTGTTGTTCTTGTTGCTATCTGTCGTTAGTTACTCGTTTCGGAAGGAGGACAGGAGTGATAGAGGGTTCCTTTCCTCAGTTGGCGAACTTGTTATGACATCCTGGATGATGGGAATGGTCCTGGATTTGCCATACTTCATCGGGAATGGCGCAGAATGTTTAGCTGTCGCACATATGTTTGTTTAAGATATATATATCACAAGGCAGTCGGATGCCTTCCTTATGAGACATCAGTGGTCATTGAAATCAACACATCAGAGAAATGAAATTCCGAGACTGCTAGATTTTGTTTCGGATTGATATACAGATGCACAGGGAAGTAACGTTTTTTAGGGAGGTGCTCAAGGAGTATCATAATCACAGTAAATTAAGAGCACACTTATCACAGCTTATATATGTTGGCCACAACCTGTTATCTGTAGGAAGTAGAGGAGGAGGAGTAGGAGATTAGTGTTTAACGTCCCGTCGACTACGGGGTTATTACAGACGGAGCGCAAGCTCGGGTGAGGGAAGGATGGGGAAGGAAATCGGCCGTGCCCTTTCAAAGGAACCATCCCGCCATTTGCCTGAAGCGATTTAGGGAAACCACGGAAAACCTAAATCAGGATGGCCGGAGACGGGATTGAAACGTCGTCCTTCCGGATGCGAGTCCAGTGTGATAACCACTGCGCCACCTGGCTCGGTGTTTGTAGGAAGTGAACTTGGTTAAATGCGGGAGAAAAATTAATAAAAACGTTGTCCGCAATAGCAGAGTAGGAGAAGTTCCAAAATTAAATGATGTACTCGGTCATTTTGAAAAAGCGGTATTGCTATGAAGAGTGAGGTGCTTTGGCTTTCATCCTGGGAAGGGTTTTTGTCTTAGGTGTACACTCACTTGTGTGACTGTCAATACACTAACGCGGAATTCACTGCATTGGCCAGAGGGGCCATTAAGCGTGTTACACTTCCAGAATTGAGAGCACCTTGAGGCCACCCTCACCCCTGTACTTACACATTCATTACACATATTTATCGATTCACAGCAGGTGGAAATTTCAGTGGAGCGGATGTTACATTATATCCACACCATTCAATAAAATCGTCAAATCATGATTACATAGATGATTTTCAGCAACCTAGATGTCGTGTCTTTACTAGGTATTTGCATATTCCTTTTATGCAGTAATCGCAGAAGGGCACAACCTACAGATCAGCCGAGGCACCAGTTGCCAGACGAGTTTTTAGCAGGCAATGGCCATGGGAAAGATTGATGGACGTAGAAGTTCTGTATGAGGTGGTATAAACTTTACATTCAGGATTGTATTGCTGTAAGGTCCTGGTGACCTCCCATTAAGAGTCAGCTCATGCTGTAAATGGATAAGGAAGGACCCATGTGGTACACTTCGGGAATGGAAGGCTCGGTCCTGGAAGATTCTGGACGAATCTTTCGAAAGAGGGGATGTGTGTTGCACACCAAAAATTTAGATGCGCGAGTTGAGATTATCTTAAACGTGTTATTCCCACTCGCGGCTACGCAGTAGAGGCAAGCCTGTCCGAAGTGCTAACAGGGTAAGCCTTTTGACTTGGACGGGCGAACCACGCTGAACTTCAGTGTCGAATCATAGTATGACCAAGAGTGAGCTGATGTTTCATAAGAGACACTTGCGCACTACCGAGATACTAACGCGTTGCAAATTTCACTGGATGTAGGAGCCCGTACTCGGGGCACAGCGAGCTAGTAAAAGCTGAAAGCCAAGTAACATGAAATAAACATACTCGTCCCCCTATAATAGTACCAAGTCGGACTCGTAGTTGTATGGTTATAAGTGATCGAGCGTAGGAACTCAAAGCATGACGCAATGCCTCCATTCTGTCTGCTTATTAAACTGGAGAGAATGCTGTCATCTGTGTTACAGAGAAACCATGACCCAGCCTTGGTGATGGAAATCTGTTGGCAAACCTGGCAACGAGGCAGACCATGTCTGTGCCGTGATGGCTGCGGGATTTGCGCGATGTTTGATGATGTGGGGAGTTTGGGCCCAGCCAATCTCCACCCCCTGAGCTACTTTGGTCGATGGACTACCAGATGTCTACAGTCTGGCTGCGAGAGATGATCACTCGCGGTCTCCTAGAAACGTAGACGTCTTTGGTACCGGCGGCGCAGGATTAGCTGAGTGGTCTAAGGCGCTGCAGTCATGGGCTGTGCGGCTGCTCGCGGCTGAGGTTAGAGTCCTCCCTCGGGCATGGGTGTATGTGTTTGTCCTTAGGATAATTTAGCTTAAGTAGAGTGTGGAGTTATGGACTGATGACCTCAGCAGGGAACTGGATTTGCAATGTAGATTAGAGTTGTGGTTTTTCTACCTCCTACATAGGAGTCAATAGTTCAGATGCTATGACAGGGAGTCATATCTGGAGTAGGAATAGTAACCTACAAACATGATGTCATTGTAGTAGAAAAAGGACATGAGTTTGCTTAATAAATTACTGTTTGAAAATTAAAGTTTCCTTCTAACTACCACCTCTACACTCACCTTTGTTTGAATACGGCGAGATTGTGAAGAAATTAGAGACTTAAGTCGTTTTTGCATTGAGAGAGCATGTCGAGTGTAATTTAATATAGAACAATTTATATTAAAATTATTTGTTTCATTACTATTACTATGAATCTGGATTTAAAATATATATATATATATATATATATATATATATATATATATATATATATATATATATATATATATATATATCTGGAGTGGTCATGCGGTGGATTGTGGTAAGAGGCTGTCAGCTTGGGCTGATTGTGCTTCTGTGATCATCAACGCAGTTTTTCCAATGAATAATTAATGTTTGTGGAGCGATAATGTAACTTTTAGTATATCATTCCTACAAGGATTTAATGTATTCACTGATGTGTCAATTTGATACAATTTCTGAATCTAGTACTACTTGTGGTATTCTGCAAAATGATACTATATCTCCTGTTGATGATCTATAGAGACGTAATTCAGTTTCAAAACACAATTAAAAAATGAATAATATGCTAATGTTCCAAGAATAAAGGGATTTGAGTCTAATGTGAAGGGGCCTAATTAAATGTTAGCCCCAGAACTAGTAGAAAGGAACGTAGAGTGAAATTACAAACTAGTACGAATTGGTTTAATGGTAACTTGCTGGATGTTCCCAGTCAACAAGGAGGCAGTGCTATTCTAGTACAGAGACGAATTCAGAATTTAGTGCAGAAGTTTGAATTCACTGTGGAAGACATTTCAAGAAAATTTAGTGCACTTACAACTCGGTTAATGTAAGAGCTGCAGAGAGGCTCTCTGCTGTGAAAAAAATAAGAGTGGTTTCTGTAGATGAGAGTCCAGTAGCTATCATGACAAAATTACTGTTCACTTTGCAGATACAAATTATTTATCATATATAAAACATGTACAGAACTGCAATCATAATTCTAAAACTGAGTTTCTACTCTACTACTCTCAAAGAACTCTCTTGAACTGTAGAGTGGATTGATTATTAACAACTTATAGAACTTACTTATACAACTTACTCCTAAAATTGTTGAAAGCGGTATTGATTGGACAATATGTCAGTTTATTCAAAAAGTTCAAACAGTTTACTTTGCAAAAGTTACCTATTTTTAGAGTCTAATCTAGGAATATCATAGCTAACACTTGGTTCAAGAATCATAAAAGAAGATTGTATACATGGAAGAAGCCTAGAGATACTGACAAGTTTCAGGTAGGTTATATAATGGTAAGACAGAGATTTAGCAAGCAGGTTTTAAATTATAAGACATTTCCAGGGGCAGATGTGCACCCCGACGACTATATATTGGTTATGAACTGCAAATTAAACCTGAAAAAACTGCAAAATGTTGGGAATTTAAGGAGATGGGACCTGGATAAACTGATAAACCAGAGGTTGTACAGAGTTTCAGGGAGAGCATAAGGTACATTAGACAGGAATGGGGGAAAGAAATACAGTAGAAGAAGAATGGGTCGCTCTGAGGGATAAAGTGGTGAATGCAGCAGAGGATGAAGTAGGTAAAAGACGAGGGCTAGTAGAAATCCTTGGGTAACAGAAGAAATATTGAATTTAATTGATAAAAGGAGAAAATATAAAAACGCAGTTAATGAAGCAGGCAAAAAGGTATACAAAGGTGTCAAAAATAAGATCGACAGGAAGTGCAAAATGGCTAAGCAGGGATGGTTAGAGGACAAATGTAAGGATGTACAGGGTTGTCTCACTAGGGGTAAGATAGACACTGCCTACAGGAAAATTAAAGAGACCTTTGGAGAAAAGTGAAACCACTATTATGAATGTCAAGAGCTCAGATGGTAACCCAGTTCTAAGCAAAGAAGGGAAAGCAGAAAGGTGGAATGAGTATATAGAGGGTGTACACAAGGGAAATGTACTTGAGGAAAATATTATGGAAATGGAAACGGATGGAGATGATACAACGTCAAGAGTTTGATGGAGCACTGAAAGATCGGAGTCGAAACAAGGCAGCGGGAGTAGACAACATTCCATTAGAACTACTGACGGCTATCTGGTGGGCAAGAAGTATCAGACAAGCGGAATACCCTCGGACATAAAGAAGAATAAGTCACAGCTGCAAAATACTACCGCGAATTCTTAACAGACGAATGTAAAAAAGTTAGAAGCCGACTTCGGGGAAGATCGGTTTGGAATCCGCAAAAAATATTGGAACACATGAAGCAATACTGACCCTACGATTTACCTTAGAAGAAAATTAAGGAAAGGCAAACCCATGTTTGTATCATTTGTAACTTAGAGAAAGGTTTTAACAATCTTGACTGGAATACTCTCGTTCAAATTCTGAAGTTGGCAGGGGTAAAATACAGGGAGCGAAAGGGTATTCACAATTTGTACAGAAACCAGATGGCAGTTATAAGAGCCATGGGGCATGAAACGGAAGCAGTGGTTGGGAAGGGAGTGAGACAGGATTGTAGCCTATCCAAGATGTTATTCAATCTGTATATTGAGCAAGCGATGAAGGAAACAAAAGAAAAATTCTGAGTAGGTATTAATATCCATGGAGATGTAATAGAAGCTTTGAGGTTTGCCGATGACATTGTAATTCTGTCAGAGACAGCAAAGGATTTGGAAGAGCAGTTGAACGGAATGGACACTGTGATGAAAGGAGGGAATAAGTTGAACATCAAAAAAAGCAATACGAGGATAATGGAATGTAGTCGAATTAAGTCAGGTGATGCTGAGGGAATTAGATTAGGAAATGAGACACTTAAAGTAGTAAAGGAGTTTTCCTATCTGGGGAGCAAAATAACTGATGATGGTCGAATTAGAGAACAAATAAAATGTAGACTGATAATGGCAAGGATAGCATTTCTGAAGAAGAGAAATTTGTTAACATCGAGTATAGATTTAAGTGTCAGGAAGTCGTTTCTGAAAGTATTCGTACGGAGCGTAGCCATGTATGGAAGTGAAAAATGGACTATAACTAGTTTGGACAAGAAGAGAATAGAAGCTTTCGAAATGTGGTGCTACAGAAGAATGCTGAGAGAAGAGAAGTTTGTGGCACAACTTGACTAGAAGAAGGGATCGGTTGGTAGGGCATGTTCTGAGGCATCAAGGGATCACCAGTTTATATTTAGAGGGCAGCGTGGAGGGCAAAAATCGTAGAGAGAGACCAAGAGATGAATACACTAAACAAATTCAGAACGATGTAGGTTGCAGTAGGTACTGGGCGATGAAGAAGCTTGCACAGGATAGTATAGCATGGAGCGCTGCATCAAACCAGTCTCAGCACTGACGACCACAACAACAACAACAATGTCAATATCGTTTTTGTTTCTGGCATAATGATAGAGTATGTTCTCTGTGGTGTCAAAATCTTCTGGGCTGTTTTCAGTGAATATAAATGACAAAAAGAGATAAAGTTTTATCATCATCACTAGTTTTGCCTTAGTGAACAAAGGGCTGCATTTTACCCTTGGGATAATTTCATAATTTTTTGTAGCAGCTATTTCAGAATCAGTACTACGTCACAGACATGACATGAGTGACCACATAACAACATCCCATGTGTGTGTGAAGCTAAAAAAGCCAAATTAAGCTGTGCAAATATATTTATTTCCACCTGGATCAAATAATCTCTTTATGAGGTAGGACGGCTTTAATATCTTTCTAAGGCATGATTACTGTGAAGTTGCCAATTTCGATTGGAATCAATCTATTGTCCTAGAAACTCTCCAAACGTTTGGAGATTTGGAGAAAATCAAATAGAGTGTAACAGGAGAGTAAAGAATTATGACAGTACTTGAATGAGACAGTTTCTAAAAGTGAAAAAATGTTGAGGTCATCGTTACAGCAAAGGTCGTGTGCCAGATAATAGTGATTTATATTCTGCTCAACAATATGAATGAGATCCTGTAGCTCGTTATGAAAGGAGGAGAATTCTTCACCAACATGGTCATTTTAATCATGATGCTGGAAACTATGAAATGAAGCATGGTTTTCAATATAACCATTTGTTGCCTGTTCTAAAATTTCAAGTTTTCATAATTACATTAAATAGTACTTATCCTCATGCTTGATTAGACTAGTTTGATTTTGTATTTCCTTCCACATGGCTAGCCGATCACAGAACTGATTTTGTATGTGGCTGTTTGGTAGGTGACCTTAGTACGTGAAACTGTGAACCATATGACGAGTTTTATCAGATATTCCTGTTAGAAGATTGGTCTGAAGCAGCGCAAGACATAATATTTGGCACACTTGGTTATGAAAAATATAAATAATACTCATTTTATAAGTCCTGCTTCATTCTTTGAATGAATGGTGTGGAAAAATAAATTTTCAACAATACTTACAATCCTATTGAACTGAATTATAATTGACGTGGAAAATTTCCTCCCAAGTTGAGCCATATTATTATTCCTGGTCAGGTAAATGGGTAGTTAGTGGGTTTTGAAATTTGCTCCAAGAATTAGAATATGACAATGCTGAAGAGAATGGATGTGGTAGAAGCAACAGTAAGTTATTTATCCTCATCTGAGGCCACAGAGCTGTTGGAATAATGATCAGCAGCAATGTGATACATATTGTGATAGATATGGGAACGGAAACTGGAGGAATCGGAGGAATTATGTGATTGCAATGAAAGCAACAATTTTAGGAGTGGTAATAGTGATTAGATAAGAAGACTGTTACCTCAAATCAAGATGCTGAAGAGAATGGTAGTTACTGACATTGACAAGTCTCTATTTTGTAGAAGTACGCTTATTTTATCCACAGAAAAATGTACGAGTGGGTAGCCCATAGACCCATAGCCACATAATTGAAAACTGATGTGCGCGGCTGATTTGAGTGCTGAAAGCAGATGGAAAAATGCCTGTGAGAAATTGAATATGTTGACTATTGTATGTTTGAGTTACCTATTGATAAGTGATAGACAGGAAAATCTCAACTCTCTAAAGAGGCCAACGTTTCAAATATATTTCACCTTGTGTTTAAGGTGTTGGAAGCCAGTCATCTGGGGTGAGCGAGTCAGCCTTTCACAGATCTGAAGTTGTAGCTTTATGGACTATTCCTTCTTTACCTTGGGCTCAAGTGAAAGGAATGATTAACAGAAAAGGAGCAGGGATGATGGGACAAGTCAGTGTTGATTTTCTTTGTCAAGGTTATAGCTTCATCCGAATTTAGTAACTGTCTGAAATGTAGCTAGTGATAAAATTTTAGGGGCTGATTTCTTGTTGAAATACCAAGAAGTGATGGCCTTTGGCTGTGTTGTAGTGAGTTTTAAGTATAATGATGGTATGTTAAAGCATGAGGGAAGAGTTGCCTGTCGTGACTGAGTATGGTGTTCACGCAGTCTTATTTCATCATTTGCCAATGAGGTCGTTGAACGTCACAATAAATATTTAGTTGGAGTAAGTGTGCTGAAGTGGTAGGCGAATTACTGAAAAGCAATTTATTTAGTGTACTGCGACATAATTCTTCAATATTTTCAGTGCATCCACGGACACAAAATTCTTTTGTGTGTGTTGTTGCATTATGGACATGATTTCCCTGGTTGTTATCATGTTTTCGATTAATTTTTGCGGTACGGCTAGATGTCTTTTACTACTTAGTGTTGATAAAGGGATTTTACTATGAGCCACAAGTCTAGCACCGAATTTTCGATGAAGTTTTGTGTGATGTACATGTTGACACTATAAGTTTATTGATCATCTGAGGGGTGATGTTCACTGTGAGTCCATTCATAAATACTTAAATGTGAATGGATTACATGTGGGTTATGCGCTGAAGAGCCAAAGAAAGTAGTACAACTGTGGAATATAGCGTAGGGCCCCGCGAGAACGCAGAACTGCTGCAACACGATGTGGTATGGAGTATGTTGAGTAATGTTCATGCGTGGGCAGTTTGGTGGTCAAAGAAGTGTTTAAACACAGAAGAGTGCTACTGCAGGCACTATGTAGCAATTCTAGACGTGTGGGGTACCACACTGTCCTGATGGAATTGCCCAAGTCGATCGGAATGCACAGTGGGCATGAATGGATTCAGGTGATCAGACAGAATGCTTATGCACTTGTCATCCGTCAGAGTCGTATAAGAGGTTCCATATCACTGTAAATGCACACATCCCACACCATTACACAAGCTTCCACCAGTTTCAACAGTCCTCTGATGACGACCAGGCATAATTTTTCCAGTGATCAACAGTCCAATGACGTGCTGATTGGTCTAGTCAAAGTGTAAAGTATTGTATCGTGCAGTCATCAGGGTACAGGAGTCGGCCTTCGCCTCCAGTAGCCCATATCGATGCTGTTTCTTTGAAAGGTTCGCAAGCTGACACCTTCAAACTATATTATTGTTTTTAAGGAATTATACTACCAGATTCCGTATATGTGTGGTGTGAGAAAAGTAATGTCGCAGACAGCACTTGAACGATCTAGCAGTGCTATGTACACTGGCGTGATCGTCGCTTTCTGACAGTCTGAGTTTTCAGCTCCTTACATGAATCACGTGATTTTTGGTAGCCCCCATCAGTGAAGTTGAGTTTTTGTTTTGTGTTTACAGTAATGGAACAGCGGAATTTAGAACGACGTTATTCAGTCACGTTTATTGTTAAACTTGGGGAATCAATGAGTGCGATCATTCAAAAGTTGAAACAGGCCTATAGGAAAAAATCCTTGTTAAGAGCACAAATTGTTCGCTGGCACAAATCATTCTTGGAAGGCTGATAGCCTGGTGAAGATGAATCTCGCTCACAGAGGCCTTCAAAATCAAAAACCGACCAGAACGTCGAACGTGTGCATGGTCTTTCGAGACCAGACGGACATTTAACAATAATTGAAGAAACACGTGTGTTGGTGTTCATGAGATGACTGCTATTAACTGCGAATGTTTCATTAGTGTAATCATCGGTGTTGAATTGAGGATTATTGAGTATAAGGGAGGAGTGGCACACTGAGACACCTTCTCCACCAAAGGAAGCTCGAATGATAAAATCAAAAATAAAAAAAAGCTTGTATTTACTTTTTTGACTGTAGGGAAATCATGCACAATGAATTTGTTCCTTCAGGACAAACTGTCAACCTTGTGTTATGCAAGGATATCCTTAAAACTTTCAGGAGAAGATTAAATCGAGTGAGACCGACTGTACATGCAGACTCTGAATCGTGATAGCGTTTCATTTAACACAACCATTTCCTTCACGGATCTTGTCACCACAAAAGGCATTCCTTGTGTCCCACAGGAACCCTAGTCACCTGATCTGTGTCCCTGTCATGCATTTTCTGTTGGCGAAACTAAGAATTTCTTCAAAGGACGTCGTTTTGGGACTCTGGAAACATACTGAAGGCCGTAGGACTCAAAGCCTTTCGGCGCTGCTGCCAAGCCTGGGAAGAATGATTATACCGACGTAAATTTGCCGAAAGAAACTACTGTGTAGGAACCAATTCTCGAAAAAAAAACCTTGGTAGACCAAAAATCAGTCACATTACTTTCCTAATCTACCGAGGATATTTCATATTTTTCATGTAATCTCAACCGAAAAATTTAAGTCTCAGTAGCAGATGTCACTTTCTACAATGAAGGACGTTTCCAGTATTTCCAAGTTGAGGGCCTTAGTTACACATCAGCATCTGTTTAAAAAGTATATTAAGAGAAAACGTCAAAAACAATTACCGAAATGGCTTTTTTATATTTTTTGTGGTGTTCATGAAACCAGCATTACACCTTATCGAAAGTGTGTAGTAATTGCTAAGACTGTGCTAAAGGTATTTCCAAATCTGGACCATGATCGCATATCAGTTGGCTTTTAAAAATCATGTTGTTAATATAGTTCAACAACAATTAACGACTTTTTAAAAAACTTTTTCAGGGTGTTCAATGTGTCGCCCCCCATCCTCATGGTAATGCACATTATGTAAAATGTGTTGGCATTACGGGAGTTAATCAGTCTTTTAACGTAAAGTTTAGTATCTACATTCTAATAATATACCTTTTAGCAGTTCTGTATGCAACGATTAAATAAAATCTTTTTAGATATTTACCTTCGAATAATTGTTTGTGTTGCAATGTTGTATATGTGGCTTTATTGTTATTGTGAAACTAAGAAAATTGGTACTCATGAATTATATTTCTATAATGTCAAGCATGCAGTCTTCACCATGAAGTTAGCATTAATAAGACCTAGCTTCAGTATTATCACACAAACTTAATATTCATTGCTAAGTGGCTTCCTTTCCTTATGTGAGTATAAAGGATATTTTTCTCTTGTTTTGCATGAGTTTATAACGTCCCGACATGAATCTTTTCAGAACACATTACAGAACTGATCACAGAATGAAATTTCAGTTAGGGATTTGGTGAGAAGGCTACAGTTGTTTGCAGTGCATAGTAATACACAATGCGTTGGATGCTTACATATTGTGATGTTTACATATTTAAATTGTAATTGTTTTCTGTCCTGCAGTGGTGATTAATTCCGGCACGGTCTAGCGTTGAGTGACATGGTATTGAAGAGCCTCAGAGATCGATTATTTTTCGCATGTAGCAACATGACTACAGGAAAGTGTTTAAGTTGTTCTGTCTAATGGTTAATGCACTCCGTTTATTATTGTCCCTTGCATTTCAAGTTACTTAATGCACTGCTGGAATATGTGCAGAGAAACCTTATCTTTCTGTGATTTCTAAAAATTCGGTAGAGGTTCACACTTAGTGTAGAGCCTATGTGATGTATACGTATTATTCGATTGTTTTAACGCTTTTAGTGTATACATCTCACTGTAGTGTGCATTTACAGTGCGTAAGGGAATTTCTGTTATCGCTTGTGAACCCTCCTGGCATCTAGTGGAAGTTCGCTGCACCAGCTGTAGTTTTAGTTTGTTGTGAAATACATCCTTCAGGATTGCGAGAAGTATACATCCCGACAAAAAGCGGTGTATTAATAGGTTATTCTGAATGATGGTAACCACCAATATAGTATCTGGAAGTGGCTTGGAAAGTATACTTCCTGTAAAATTAATCTGTCATTTGTGGTCCTTGGTAAGCGTACTTAGCACCAACAAAGGGGTATCCAAAAACATTTAGGAACATTTCTTACCACCTCTGTCTATTCCAGACGTCTTGTGGTAGTACACTGCACAAGGTGTACTAAAACTACTACAACAATTAGTTTCTGCATGTCGTGGGATTAATACTGTTGTCAGATTACATTGCTTCCCTCCTGAAATATCCTTTATTGCATCGCTTATCAGCTCGTAGCTTTATCCAGTGACAAAGTTTCAAGGATTGTTTTCACGTTGTGGTAAGTTAACATTAATATCAGTAACAATTATTTTCAGAAGAAAATAAAAACAGAAAGCACTGTTTATGATTTTATTTGCGTAGAGTGGCGACACATAACAGCACTCAAAAGGGAAGTGGGAAATCCATTTACAACCAATTTAAATACCTCACAAAGACGGGATGGTGATATATGTACGAACTTAGTTTTTGGTCCTCTATCTCAAAAATAAATAAAGTTATTAAAAATAAGTACAGGACGTTTACCACATTCATAAAACAATTGCAAAATATTACGTCCGCTGAGGTGCTACAAAAAATGTGCCCGCGAAAGAGTTAACACTGTGTATCAGTTAAATTTTATGGCTACTCATTTACGCTCCTTCGGTCATTTATTTAATTTTCGTGAGTTATTTTGGAGCATGTGTTGTCTGCGCTATCTGTAGCATACCTGTAGCCAATCTCCCCTTTGTGAATTTAGTGATCATGTGTGATACAGATACTTAAATAATTCAGCTACATACTTGCTCTTTTTACTGTTATGTTTACCATAACAAGCCCCTTATAGAAAATAGTATAAATGACAATCCAATATGGTGAAGATATGATGCACGTGGTGGATACAACGAAGGCTATAGAAACACTTAGCAAGATCGACACATTTCTATATTTAGGTTCTCGACTACAGGTAAGAGGATGAGCAAGCAGGAATCACACTGATCTGAATCGATTCAGACACATCACTGATATTGTTTGTGAGAACAAGATGCATATCCACATAAATTAAAAGATATAAGGCACAACGGTGAAGACAGTTGCATTATATGATACTGAGCGTAAGCTCAGACCAAGAAGTTTTCAGGTTTCACTACATTATGAAACTTCGGATGCTGAGAAGACCATTAGCCACTTCCCGCTCGGCCTAGTAACAAGACAACGATCTGACAACTAACTGGAGTGGCTCCAATGAACGAAAAGATCCAAAAATGGAGCGTTCGGTGGTATGGACACATTATATAGTATCTACTTTAGTCATCAGCTTAGCCTATTGTCTCACTGTTGAAGACCACAACCGCATCGGATAGGTACTATAAACGTATATCTAAAATGAAGGAACATAAACCCACAGGTAGTGTTAGAACGTAAGAAAAGGTGTACATTGTCCAAAAAAAGCAGACCACGCTCCAATGGGACTACGCTAAGAAGGAGTAGAAGAAGATGATGATGATGTTGGAAAGAGAGCACAACAGGAGGGTCTCGATATTAATGAGTAGAACAGGGGTCTGAACTAGAGAAATCACAAAAACAGTTTTTGAACGCCGAAAGCCTCAGAGGCGCGATAACGTTCTCCCACCGAAAAGTTTAATGGCGGACAGTGAGAAGAACGAGGCAGCTGTGCGAAGAGAGATTCCCGAGGTAGCGGTACGGGTCACAACAGTAAAGGCAACTTCGGAGGTGGCTTTCGCACGTATGAACAGGGGACGGGACAACTGTAGTGCGAAGGGAGTTTAGAAGAGCGCCACCAGAAATGAGGACGCTGCATGGAAAGTTTATATGCGACGAGAGGCAATAAGTCACACCGAGAGGGAAGGGGGTAATGCAGCGTATAATTAGCCTCGAAATTAGTAGAGGGAGAAACTGTAAACAAGGAATCAGAGTAGTTTCAGCTCCGCCCCGCAATGGAAGTAAGGTGAGGGGGAAAATATGGTGTGTTCTAGACAAAATACAAGAAGAGCTTCTGTGCTGCCACCTGAAGGATCACAGGATGGTGTCAGGGAAAAGAAAACCACCCATGATAGGTTAATCAACCAGCATATGTTGTGACCACCTTAGTCGACAAGTACGTTATAGTCACAATGACTGGTATAGCTATGGCTTCTGGTAATTTATTATGGCGGGCCCTGTTAAAATGAATGAAGCAGATGGACTGCCACATATGTCTCTATAACAGACTACGAAATTTTTGCACAGACATTCAGATGCAACTGGAATGTACTTGAAACAAAATCGGGACAGCCGGCCGGAGTGGGCGAGCGGTTCTACGCTCTACAGTCTGGAACTGCGCGACCGCTTTGGTCGCAGGTTCGAATACTGCCTCGGGAATGGATGTGTGTGATGTCCTTAGGTTAGTTAGGTTTAAGTAGTTCTAAGGTCTAGGGGACTGATGACCTCACATGTTAAGTCCCATAGTGCTCAGAGGCATTTGAAACATTGGAACCAAAATCGTGACAGATATCACGAAAGGCCTGCTTGTAGGATGCTCTTTGCGTCCACAGTTCTGAGATGTTGGCATAGAGTCATTAATAAACCAGCTTCATAGTACAGCAGACACTAGAGGCTATGTAGCCTACGGAGATGATCTCCTAATTACAGTATCTGGCAGCACAAGCGCTAAATGAGTAGAGGATTTTAGTGAAGTTCTTGAAAGACTAATTAATTGGTGCACAGAAAACAGTTAACCGAAATCACCATACAAAAGAGATTTTATGTTAGCCCTCTAATTTTAGGACATGCGGCCGCGCAAGTAAAATTTCTTCCGCCGATAGTTCGGGTGAATATTGTCCGGCCGTCCATAGAACGTGCGGTAAGGCTGACGACAATGTGCTATGCGCGTCCATACATGCTCCACAGCGGCGGTGTTTCGTATGCGGGTCACAGACGCAGGTCAGCAGCATTAAGATGCGCTTATGTAAGCGCCGCCTGTGAAGAAAGCGTACAGAAATTCGATTCGCTTATTGATATATGTTCGGCGTAGATGAAACCATGACAACTTCTCTGCAGTTTAGTTACTCCAAGAGCGGGGTTCTATGCTTTGTCCAAACAGAAACCACTATCTACGTTTATTAAATTATTAGTTAATCTTCATCGAGTAAAGTTGCAATCTTCGTGAGATATCCTTAACACAGTTTTTCTCAAGAATATGACGGATCTTCGAGGAGAGATCACTCACATAGGGCAAAACAGTAATTGATCTAAAGGAATTACTACCTTCTTTCCCATCACATAGTAGGTGAATATGGATTGGGGGTAAGTAACGAAAGAGGAAGCCATCTGGTAGAATTATGCACAGAGCATAGATTAATCATTGCTACCACTTGGTTCAAGAATCATAAAAAAAGGTTATATATATGGAAGAATCCTGCAGATACTAGAAGGTATCATATAGATTATGTAATGGTGAGACAGAGATTTAGGAACCAGGTATTAAATTATAAGACATTTCCAGGAGCACATGTGGACTCTGACCACAATCTACTGGTTACGAACCGTAGATTAAAACTGAAGAAACTGCAAAAAGGTGGGAATTTAAGTGGATGGGACCTTGATAAATTTACTACACCAGAGGTTGTAAAGAGTTTCGCGTAATGCATCAATGAAATATTGACAGGAATGGAGGAAAGAAATACAGTAGAAGAAGAATCGGTAGCTTTGAGGGACGAAGTGGTGAAGGCAGCAGAGGATAAGGTACGTAAAAAGGCGAGGGCTGGAAGAAATCCTTGGGTAACAAAGGAAATATTGAATTTAATTGATGAAAGGAGAAAATATAAAAATTCAGTAAATGAAGCAGGCAAAAAGGAATAGAAACGTCTCAAAAATGAGATCGATAGGAAGTGCAAAATGGCTAAGCAGGGATGGCTAGAAGATAAATTAAAAGGAGGTAGAGGCTTATCACACTAGGGGTAAGATAGATACTGCCTACAGGAAAATTAGCGTGACCTTTGGAGAAAAGAGAACGACTTATATGAATTTCATGAGCTCAGATGGATCCCAGTTCTAAGCAAAGAAGGGAAAGCAGAAAGGTGGAAGGAGTACATAGAGACTCTATACACGGGCGATGTACTTGAGGACAATATTATGGAAATGGAAGAGGATGTAGATGAAGATGTAATGGGAGATACGAGACTGTGTGAAGAGTTTGTCAAAGCACTGGAAAACCTATACCGAAACAAGGCCCCGGGAGTACACAAAATTACATCAGAACTGCTGACGACCTTGTTAGAACCAGTCCTTACAAAACCCTACCATCTGGTGAGCAAGATGTATGAGATAGCGAAATACCCTCAGTCTTCAATCCCAATGAAAGCAGGTGTTGACAGATGTTATGGAATAGTCGATGACATAACAAGGAAAGAAGAAGTGTGGCACAAGTGGAATTTGCTGACAGCGAAAATGCAAACATCATGAAAAAAAATGCGTCACTTTGGTTCCCAGAATTCCGAACCTATACAGAAAATTGGAATAGAAATCAACATAAACATTATTTCCCTCCTTTTTATTTCTCATGAAACACAAGCTTAGTATATTGTACTACTGTATAGCGAGACGTTCAGAGGTGGTGGTCCAGACTTTTGTACACACCGGTATCTCTAATACCCAGTAGCACACCCTGTTACATTGATGCATACCTGTATTCGTCGTGGCATACTATCCACAAGTTCATCAGCGCACTGTTTATTCAGGTTGTCGCACTCCTCAACGACAATTTGCCGTAGATCCCTCAGAGTGGTGATGGATCACGTCATCCATCCCTTGTTAGTCTATATCCCATACATGTTTGGTATGGTTCATGTCTGGAGAACATGCTGTCCACTCTAATCAAGCGATTTCGTTATTCTGAAGGATGTCATTCACAAGATGTGCACGAACGATGCCCTACTTGTAGTCCATGAAGACGAATGCCTTGTAAACATGCTGCCCATTATGTTTGCACTATTAGTCGGAGGAAGGCATTCACGTATCGTACAGCCCTTACATCGCCTTCCATGACCATGAATGGCATACGTCGGCCCCACATAATCCACCTCAAAACAGCAGGGAACCTCCACGTTCCTGTAGTCAATGGACAATGTGTCTAAGGAGTTCAGCCTGACCAGGTTGCCTCCAAACACGACTCCGGCGATTCTCAGTTTGAAGGCTTAAGCGACACACAACAGTGAAGAGAACATGATGCCAGTCTGGAGCGAACTATTCGGCAAGTTATCAGGTCCATGTGTACCGCGCTGCATGGTATCGTGGTTGCAAACATGAACCTCGCGTTGGTCGTCGTGACTGAAGTTGTGCATCATGTAGCCTATTACGCACAGTTTGAGTTGTAACACGACGTCCTGTTGCAACACGAAAAGCATTATTTAACATGGTGGCATTGCTGTCTGGGTGCCCCCGTGCCATAATCCGTAGGTCGCGGTCGCGCACTGCACTAGTAGCCGTTTCTCGGCCTGAGCGAGGCATATCATTGACAGCTCCTGTCTCTTTGTATCTCCTGCATGTCTGAACAACATAGTTCTGTTTCACTCCGACATCTGGACACTTCCCTTGCTGATAGCACTTCCTGGCACACAGTAAGAATGCGGACACGATCAAACCGCAGTATTGACCGCCTAGGCACGTTGGATCTACAGACTACATGAGCCGTGTACCTCCTTCCTGGTGGAGTGACTGTATATGATCTGCTATCGGACACACTTCGTCCAATGGGAGCAGCTCATGCATGGCTGTTTACACCTTTAGGCACATTTAGTGACCTATCTGAACAGTCAAAGTGACTATATGTGTCATACGGAATCCACAGTCAACGTCTGTCTTCAGGATTTCTGGGAACCGGAGTGATGCAACACTTTTTTTGAGAGTATGTATTAGCATATGAACTGCAAGCATACATTGGCTAGAGACAACAAGGAAAAGGCCACATATGAAGACGACGAGTTGTACCATAGCAGAACATCCAGCTACAGCAACTTTTCACAAGGAGGGAGGAGATGAGCCTCGGGGATTATTCCCTGGCAGTCACCTCCCAATCTATACAACTTGGGTGGCTGTAGCAGGGTCCCTATGAAACGTGAGCTGTGCCTCAGTCTGCCAGGGGTCACTATCAAGACAAATGAAAAATCTAGCTTGGTTGTGAGACGGGTGAGAGTAGTCTAATCTAGTGTTGTGTTAATGTAGTATAGTGCTGCAACGTGTGCAGTCAAAAATCACAAATTACAAAATTTTTGATGTCTCAAAGCAGCATAGTACAAAAGGCAAGTAGCATGTGACTATGGATTCCAAACTATTATACGGTTAATATCTATGTGGCAAATGGCCAAATGGTAGCCGGCAGCTGTGGTCGAGCGGTTCTAGGCTCTTGAGTCCGGAACCACGGTGCTGCTACGGTCGTAGTTTTGAATCCTGCCTCAGGCATGGCTATGTGTGATGTCCTTAGATTAGTTAGGTTTAAGTAGTTCTAAGTCCAAGGGATTTATGACCTCAGATGTTAAGTTCCATAGTGCTTAGAGCCATTTGAACCATCTTTTAAGCTAAAGGTTAGAAAACAGATTTGATTTTCAAACTTATTATTTACTGAATTTCATATTTCATACAGACTTTCAATTAATATTTTATGCAGATATTTGATGTAGATTATTCCAACCTACATAAGACAATGATTAGTTACACTAACACATCTGCAATTATGTTAAAATATTACGCGCAATGTTCATGTCAATACATGTGAAACATCTGGTTCACTGTTGCATTTAGGTAAAATACGAGAGAAAACACGAGATAAATCACTAAAAACACATAAATAAGTGTCCTTTTTGTACTGTATGGAAATGAGCAAGTGGTACTCAGCACTGGTGCAGAGCCTACTCCATCCTAATACCACCAACATGGCAGCAGTGGTTAACGTACACAGCCGCCATACGGTGGCGACAGCAGCGCCATATGCTCTCACATCATACCACTACATATTGTTTCACTTTCTAAACATTCAATCGTGTGTGTGTGTGTGTGTGTGTGTGTGTGTGTGTGTGTGTGTGTGTGTGTGTGTGTGTGTGTATGGTCTTTACTATGGAGGGTAATTCGCATTCGGGACCCAGTATTTACTACCGCATACAAATTTTGAAGCTGATTTGAACCGGAACTACACAGGCTACTTGAATTTGTTCTTAGAATCTTCTCCATCGTCCTGAAACTGTCATCATTGAGATCTACAGTGCCACATCAAACTATAGCGATAGTGGACTACGTGCCATTGGTTCAAATGGTTTAAAACGCTCTGAGCACTATGGGACTTAACATCTAAGACCATGGGTCCTCTAGAACGTAGAACTACATAAACCTAACAAAGCTAAGGACATTACACACATCCATGCCCGAGACAGGATTGCGACCGTAGCAGTTGCGCGGTTCCGGGCTGAAGCGCCTAGAAGCGCTAGGCCACCGCGGGCGGTCTACGTGGCATTAAGAAAAACTTATTACCCCAATTCTTCGCAAATATGGTTAAGGCTGTTCTCGATTATAACAGCTTATATCACATCATCATCTTCACTTATAGATTTTCAATGAGAGATGATTAATAAATTTTACTCAAGAGGAAAACAATAATATTGAGAATGAACATTGCACTAACTTATTTTGTATAGTTAGTACGATACTATTGTACTGTCAGAACAGGTCGTCACTCTTTAGCTTGGGTACCAGCGGAATTTGTCAACAATGAAATATCCTAGGTCATCAGGCGAGTAGTTGGGTAGCAACATTGCGATTCCGAATCGCATTGCGTAAACACATTGCCTGTGCTTGCGTGATTTTCGTTGTGCTATTCGTTTTGTTCTAGAGCGTCTTCTTGGTGAGAAAAGCTCATTAACTGAATATCTGAAGTGCTTTTCGTGAAAAGTCTTCCAACAGAAGAACTTCCAAAGCCAGCGTTTGGTGTGACGCAGTACGGAACCGTTAGTGAACATCGACATCTTTTCTTCTTCATCTCTTATTAAGACTAATATCCTTTGCCGTTAATGTCACTCTAAATTACCGCTGCTGAGCGCTTTAGCACACACATGAAATCGCCTGTAGTTGATTTTATTTGGATGTTTAATGACACCAGCTACATTGTAACGAAAAATGGAAAAAAAATGTTTCCAGTGATCCGACTTGAGCTTTACCCTGTGAGAGCAGTTTTGCAAAATCGTGGGCATGATTTCGGTAGCTGATGTAACCTGCTGAACTCTCTGTATCCTTCAAATTCTGAAAGGTGTATGTGTACATCATCAAGAGTGTTTAGGGGCTACGTGTCGGCTATATTCTGCGTCATATTACCATAAGGTATCGCTTTTTATGTCCTACATGTTCTAGAGATTGCCAAAGCTCTTTATATTGTTCATAGTCGACGAGGACCAAAAAAGCGAAAAGAAAATTGATATTGTTGAAAATTTATGGTATGTGGTAGCAGGGACTGATATGAATATTATACTTAAAAGTCCAGATCGGCGAGATGTGCGCTAGAGCGTATGGAACGGAGATGGTGGGGAAGAGAGGGATTTGTGTTCAAGACGAATTTTTTACTTATCTTAAATAAATTTGATAGGAAAATTGTCCTATTCAGTACTCTGTAGTAGGGTGGTGGTGGTGTGTAAATGGCACACACGTGAGGGTATGTAGTTGTCTGGTATTTGATCAAACTCTTCCCTCTTAGTTAGTCTGCAAACTGAAGCGCTACATTTGACTACGGTTTTATTACGTCGTTTTCTGGCTCTCTATTTGTCCGTCTGTCTCTTCCCCTCCCCCCCCCCCCTCTCTCTCTCTCTCTCTCTCTCTCTCTCTCTCTCTCTCTCTCTCTCTCTCTCTCTCTCATGCACTTACAGGCACTTCGTTGCAGAATGAGAGCGTGGCATTTATTTAGCTAAAAAGGGCCTTGCCGCCAAAAGGTATATGCCTAGTTTCCAATCTGTCAGCGGTGAACACCATTAAAAATTTGACTTCATTATACATTCCACAGTGGATGGTACTCTGAGGGGTCGCACAGATTCCGATCAAGTGGACGAGCATGTGTTCTTCTTTAAATTGTGTGTCTGTGTATCTACATTATCTGCCCACTTTGGTACAAAAGTACATTCACAGTTTAGGTAGCTCTGTGAAGTTGGTAACTGAGTAGTGAATGATGCGAAGTGAAGGCGACCAAACATGGGTTTGACGTCGGCAGCAGACCACGTACGAGCAACGAAATGAAAAGCGAAACAGATTGCAAACTTCAGAATGCAACATGGGGGCTGGATAGAGTAAAATGAAATCCATCTGCTACAAAGGAAAATAACATTCTGAGTCTGTTCGCGCACATCACATTTTGTTCCAGTAGAATCCAAGCACAAGAAACGTGTTTCGGTTGTAAATGTTTTGACAATTTTCAAGCAATCAGGGCTTTCGTGAAATGTTTTTTGTTTGCAGGAAGCTATGCAAAATATTGTATGGATAATTTGTTTAGAATGTGTTTTAGGAAGCGCATCGGTGACATTGATGTGTGTTCCTGAAGTTTTATTACAAGGAAATGGTGCACATACGTAAGGGAATTAAGGACTCCACTATTCATCTGTTGTGTGGCAGTGGAAATGAGTTACCGTTTATTGCTTCTAACCTCTTAATAAGTATGTTTGGATTTTGAATGTTGTTAGTTACATTAATTGTTCACTACTGTATAGTTAATATCTGTGATTACGTGTCACAGATTTTTACGTTTTTCGACCTTATGTTCAAAAGTATTCTCTATTGACTGATTATGTCTGACCTCTGGATGCACGAATAATATTCGAAATTGCCATTAATATGGCTCAAATATTTGGCTGCCGTTATTAATAAAATTACTCATCTTTGTCCCTCGTTTCCGAATATTTGACATACGTAACTGACCTACGAATAGTGTGGAAATCCTCACGTCTCCGAGAATTTCGTATCATCACACAATATTTCACGTTCTAAATATACAAACTTGTGTACATGTTCTTTAATAAGGACCTTAATGCTCTCAGGTGACGCAATATTTACTGTCCCACACGCATTACGATTTGGTTTCGAAACGCAGCTGAACCTTCTACACGTCTGTAATTGTAATAAATGTGTCGTCTTTTAGTATTATAGTTGCCTCTTGAAATCATTGCATCTCATTTCACAGTTTCTTTCGACGATCATCGTATTCTGACTACTTCTTAATTTTATTCAGGCTTTAAGAAAGGGTCATCTGCACATCGCAGCGTACCATAGACGCACTCAGGGCGTCGGTTTATAAATGTCAAAATTTCGTGTTAAGTGTCTGACGCAAACATATTTGGCTGAGCTGCTTTCGCAACGTTATTCTAACATGAAAAGAAGTGAATATTCGTTTATGTTCGCATTCATAAGTAGTTGCCACTATCATTTCACAGTACATTAAAGTATGATTTCAGGTACTCCTGTGGCTAAAGAGACACGTTGTAATCATCGAGGAAATAATTATATGATATGTGCAAGTCAGCTGCTTGTTTTTAAACCAAACTTAATACACAGTTCCCCAGGCACAAACGGATAGCTGATCGAAAATTATCGGCTCCTGCCAGCATATTAGGCTCATTTTGGGATATTTTCAATATTCTCAACATTTCTCGGCCCTGTCAGCATCTGTATAAACATTTATGTTAAATTAACAACAACCTCAGATGCAATGTTTACCTAGATTTACCTTGGTTTCAGTTGGGATAACCCAATCTTCTTCAGAATAAAAGAACTACGGTTCATCCGTAATGGACAATGTCAAAAACTAAAAGCTATAATATAGTAATACATCGTCATATTGCAATAACTTATCCGTTGTTCCCGTACTATAACGATGTATTACTATTTATAGTTTTTAGTTCTTGACGTTGTCCGTTATGGACAAGTCGTAGTTCCTTTTATTATGAAGAAGGTTGGGTTATCCCAACTAAAGTCTAGGTAAATCTAGGTAAACATTGCAATGTAGGTTGTTATTAATTAGAAATCAATATTTTCAGTAAATGCTATTCCTTTACCTCGCTTAAAAGGCAACGAAAAATTTGAGGGTGTAAGTTTAAAGCTGAAACTAACGTGGTCATCAAGGAAAGTTGCAAATTTTATAGCTTATAAGATATGCACTTCTGAACTGCAGTTGATTTGGGAATTTGTGGGCTTGGCAGATCAGTCACGTATTATACGTATGGTCAGTAAACTGTCTGGATGCAGTCGGAAGTAATCGCCGCTATTTGACGTAGGTCCCAGATTAATTTATGAACAATGAAATGTCAAACAACATTAGGTGGACAGTTGCATAGCAACATTGCGATTTCGAATCGTGTTGCGTAAACATATTGACTGTGCTTACGTGATTTTCGTAGTGCTGTTCTTTGTGCTCTAGAGCTTCTTTTCGGTGAGGCAAGTTCATTAATTGAGCTTGTCGAGAAAGGTCTTCCGATAAAAAAACTTACAAAGCCAGCATTGGATTGACGCAATACGGAACCGTATGTGATCAGTCAACACTTCTCTCGGACATCTCTTATCCACGCTAACCTTCTTTGCTGTTGATGTTCCTGTAATCTACTGCTGCTGAACCCTGTAGCTCACGCCTCAGATCACTTTTATTTGGTTTTACTTTGGATGTTTAATCACACCAGCTACATTCTAACGAGAAAGACAAAAGAAATCCTTTCCAATGCGACTTGAGATTCAATTATGAGAGTACTTTCACTAAATCGTGGGCATGATTTCGGTAAGTCATGTAGCCTGCGGAGTTCTTTACATTATTTAAATTCCGGAATTGTCTTATTTTCATTTTCGAGATGATTTATTGACTTTGTGCCGACTTTATTCTGCATCGTATTAGCATACTAAATTATGGTATGTCTTACATCTTGTATTTACTATCAAGATTGTGTATATTGGTCACAGCCCAGCCAACGAAGAACTGATAGGTCGAATCAAGAAAAAAATTGTTATAGTTGATAATTTAACCTTAGTAGGACTAGGGACTGACTTGAATATTATACTAATGGTCTAGACAGGCGGACTGCTTTGAGAAGAAGTGCAATCCAATGTTCAGTTAAGCTGCATTATAATTTCTTAACAAAATTGTCCTGTTCAATTCTCTGGAGAAGAAATGTTCTTAGTGTTGCAGCGGTTCAAAAAATCGTAGATTATTGAAAATAATAATTGGCATTGTAAAATTAATGTTTATTGTTAAATGTAGCGGATAAAGCAACTTATTAAATTGATGTCGGTCGTCAAAGTGCAATATAACGTTGTTAAGGGATAAATTATGTTCTGGTACTGTAACAGGGTGGAGGAGTGTGGGCGGATGGTACACACGTGATGGAACGGAGGCCGCTGGCATGTCGGTCAAACTCTTCCCTCTACGTTAGTCTGCAAACTGAAGCGCGACCAGCTGTTTCTCCATTCTCTCTCTACAATACTGTGTTACGAGTCTTTACACGAAAAGCCGCCACTTTTAACGATGGTTGTATTAGGTCACTTGCTGGCTGTCTATCTGTATCTCTCTCTACAGTTACAGTTACAGTGTACCGAGCTCATAGGTGGCGTTGTGAAGTTGGTAACTGAGTGGTCAATGAAGCAAAGCGAAGACGACCAAACATCTGTCGGACGTCAGTAGCCAAGTGGTAAAGAGCAACGGAAACAAAAACGGAAAACACTGCAACCTTCACAATGCAACGTAAGGGGAGGAGAGGTTCAAAAAATCCCAACTGCTACCAAATTACATGGAAGTAAAATAATGTTCATTGTCAGCTGGCGCACATCACGTTCTGTTTTAGTCGAAATCGTGTATAAGAAACGTGTTGCTGTTATAGAAGTTTTGCCCATTTTCAAGAAATCAGGATTTACCTGAGATCTTTTAGGTTTTTAGGAAACTGTGGGTAATTTGATTCAGAATGTCTTTAGACGTGCTTTGATGAACTCGGTGTGTCTTTCTTATGGTTTTACTGCAAGAATATGGTGTATATATGTAAGGGAATTGCTTAAGGTGTCTACTATTTACATGTCGCGTTGAAGCGGAAAGGAGTTGGGGTTTACTGCCTCTTACCACTAAATACGTATTTTTTTATTCTGGTTGCCAATAATTACATTACATACTGGTACTGTTGTATGGAGAATATCTTGTGATTTCGCATCCACTAATTTATAGGTTTTCTATCATCATGTCAAAAGTATGCACCATTTATTGTTTAAGTCTTACTTTTGGGTGCATGAATAGTATTCGACATTCCCGTTAATTTGTATCGAAGATCTCCCTCGTGTTATTAGAAACTCTGCACCCAGTTTGAGAAAATTTTATCAACGTAACTGACCTAGGAACTGGCTGCACTGCCTCATGTCTGTAACACTTTCGTGCCATCACGTTGTAAGTGTTCGAATATGTGTGTACATGTTCTCTAGTAAGGGTCTTAATTCTCTTAGGGAACCATTATTTACTACAGTATGAACATTTTGATTCTGTTTCGAAATACAGCTTCGCCTTCTGCATGCATTCCTCCATAATTAATTCACCGTCGTTTTGAATGTGTCTTCCTTGCAAACTATGGTGGCCCCTTGATACCATCGCTTTCGTTTTTTAGTTTCTTTCGACGCTTACTCCATTCCGTCGTAATTTTATTCAAGGTCTAAAGGGACGTATCTTCATATCCTGACGACCAACAGACCAACACAGTGCGTCGGTTCATAAATCTCAGAAGTTATTGGGAAATGTCTGATGCAATCGTATTTCGTACAACTATTAGTTCAGTGTTACTGAAACTTCACAAGACGTGACTGTTTCGTATCTGTTCATATTCACAAGAAGTTACCACTCGCATTTCACCGCATATTGAAAAAAATAATCTAAGGTATCGGTGTGTCACAAATATATGTTGTAGTCGTGTAGGCCGACGTTTTGCTCTGAAAGCAAATTTATTACACAATTCTGTAGGCACCTGCGGGTACTGTGTGCGGCTGCACTCAATTAAAAAGACGTCTATCAGCACATTAGCTTCGATTTGGGGCATTTTCAAATACACTTTATTCTTTTATCTTGCTTAGTAGGGAAATAACGAATCTGATTTTGAAATGTTTAATTAGATACTAACATTATCATTGATGAAGGTTACAAAGACATATAAGGCACGTTTTACCTATGGCTAGAGAAGCGCTGCGGTACAGTGAGGAGCTATCTAAGTTTTTTAGTGTGGGTCTTAGACGTTTTTTCAACAATGAAGTATCTCACAACACGAGGGGGCAGATGAGAGGCAACATTGCGATGGCGAATCGTGTGGCGTAAACATATTGTATGTGCTTGTGTGATTTTCGTAGTGCTATTTTTCGTGCTGTAGTGCTTCTTCTTGGTGAGAAAAGGTCATTGACTGAATATTTGAACTGTTTTATGAGGACCGTCTTTAGATAGGAAAACGTAATAACATAGCGTTTGGTGGGACACTATACGAAACAGTAAGTGAAAAGCCAACATCTTGTTTCCGTCATCTCTTATCCACAATATCATCATTTGCTGTTGACGTCGAGTGTATACTAATGCTGCTGATCGCTGTGATCTCAAATTTGAAATCGTTCGTATCCACCTAGCCCAGATGGGTTTTACCGAAGGAAACGATCCTTTCCGGTGATCATTCTTCGAAAGTAGATGTAGTAATCGAAAGTCATTAGCTGCTGAACGTCATCATTTCTCATTCCGTCCCAAGTGAAACAATGACTGCAAGGGACGTCAATATTATTGCACTCTCTGCTGCTCCTCCTCCTAATTGAGGCCTTTTTGCCAGCTTCAGAAAGGAGCAACGTTAAGCAACTCAGTTGCTAGTGAGCATACGACCCTTACAATCTGAAACAATTACCATGTGAGTTTGTGGCAACTCAGGTCTACTTGTTTACGTACTGGACAACAGAGAGGGAAACTGAGCATACAATTTCGTCAGGGGCGAACTGGGCAACGACGTGGCAGAAAGTCGACATTTTCTTTTCAGAAGAATTATTTCACTTTTCTCCTCAGCATCCGACTTTAGAACAACTTATGAAAATCTCTGGACTGGGCTGAACGGGTAATTTTAACTCTTTTAAAGCCATATAGAGCGCAAATAACTCAATGCTACCTCACGCAACTATTCCTTCTAGTCGATAGATCAAGCTATCCGATACATGCTTTACATTCGTCCGTTTGCCACAAGTACCTTGTACTCTTTTGGCGCAATTTTTGGGCAACTTGGTGGTAGACTCTTTGCATGTGGAAGTGGCTTTAAAATGGCAGGGTAAAGAATTTGTGGAAATTTGTACAGAGAGCCAAATAAGTAGGGCAGCAGTAACTAGTGGGAACCGTTGTTTGTCCTTGTGTTATCAGTTGACGTGAAGAACAGAGAAAGAAACGGAAAAGAAAAAGGAAAACGTACAGCGTTGATAAATATAAGGCTGTGTTCTGTCCCATGAAATCATGCGTACTGTTCGTACATGGTTCTAAAATGCAATGCGAAACCCCCCACCCTTTATATCACGTATCATAATACTTGTTCGAAAACTGTGTACCTGTTTTAATTGGCACTGTAAGTCCCCACAACCCGACAAGGCTTCAATCATCGATTTGGTTCTTATAACATGTTCGGTCTACATGTATTATTGTACTAACTGAAAGCGTTACTTTGGTCAGAATTTGTAAATCATTCATGAGCTAATATTTACATTTCCTAAAAACACTCCATTATCAGACATTTCGATGTTTTTGTTGGTTCCATCTACTAGAATACTGAGTAGTAAAATATCTTCGTAGGGCCCTCTCCCTGTTCTCTTTCCAATTTTTCTGACCGTCCAACAGTCCATAATGGACATGCTGTAATTCCGTATGATCAGTACGTGACGTTATATCTATTTTTTTCTTCGCAGATGTTCCGAAGGCTTTTGGGCGTGTTCTGCCTCCGGTCTCGGCGGGAGGCAGAGGAAGACTTTTACGGAGACCTCATAGACGTCGATTTAATTGGAAAGCCAGAGGTGAGGACCACCGAGATTTATTGGAAAAACAGTAATGACACTTAGGTGCACCCACGTTTACTAAGATAATTACTTGAGACCTCTGATTACTGCAAGACTTTCTGGATTTAGTAAAACAATCTTAGCTATTCGTAGTTGTAAATAGGTCATCATAGAATAACAACTATTCCTTTGTGCCTTCGTTAAACTTGCTTGTAGCGCTAATAAAACGAAATATCCTTCGGCTTTCTATGCGAGTACATCCGTTTCATAAGAACTCTGCAGCCACAGGCCTGCTCAAAATTGCTCTTTGTACAAGAAGAATGTACTTTAAATAAAAAGGAGGTTACGCATTGGAATAATAGTCAGAAATCACTTACGTTTCTGAGTTTTAATATTATTGGAACTATTCGAAACCACAAGAGCTTCACAAGAATTTACGAAATGTGGAGAAATGTATTCATAAACTGGTTGCTGTTGGTTCCAAAATCGGTAACAACGTAGTGTACATTACGTGCAACTACTGCTAGTACAGCATTTACCACTACTGAACATTCTCTATAAAATCTGATAAATTTAATGCAAGAACTGTATCTGATTTCATTTATGCTTGATGATGATTCGTTAGCTGATACTTGGATCAAATGAGTAGGCGATGATTTTAGGTCCGGCTTAGCCACTTGTAGGTTTTGAAGTCGTCCGTTGTAACTGAATGTGTGTACACGTGCTCGATATTTAGAGGCCTCAAAGCAGTGAGTGGATCCATTAGCTTCTTCTGTTTTGCTTATGGAGGATGTTATGAGTGTGAGATGTTAGGTACCAGTTGGAGGTAGTTTATGTGACTATTTGTACTGCTCGTACTTGGCTGGTTCTTGTAGTCAGACGATAGAAGTTCTGAAACTAATTGGATTTTCTAGAGACTATTTATGTGGGACTTTTTCACTATGTGTCGCCGTCACAGGAGGGTTTCAGTAGGGGCCATGTTCAACGACTTAAACGTGGCGACCCACGGTTTAGTCACGTAGTAGAGAGGTGGGACCACATCGTTTTAGCTTGTTAAACTAATTTATATGCATAAAATGTAAGCTTTCACGGCCGGTAATGTCTTCACTTGAAACCACTGGTCTGGTAGGCCGTGGCCGATTTATAAAACTCTCCCATGACGTTTCATCTCTCACTCCTAGAGACATCGTCGGAGAATATCTGTCGCAGTCGGAGACGAAATGTCATTAGAGAGTTTTGTACACTGACCAGGGACTATCAGCCCGGATGATTTAAGCGAAGATAATTTAAAAGCAGTTTGCTTCAAACCCATTCTAAGTACAACACATTAACGATCCAGACCCAGACAAATAATGTCGTATTGTTACCTTATGACCGTCGCGTTGGCGGCTGCGCTCAGACGTGGACGAGTTGGTTCTGCTGGCAGCGCAGGCGGAGAAGTCCCGGCCACCGCCTGCTGCCATTGATGTAGCCTGCGGCAAAGTCATCGGGAAGGTAAGGCGGCACTAAACACACAACTTCATTGATAACTTTCTGCTATGGGAAAAGTTAGATTACATACAACGTACCCTTTTCTCAGACCAATATAAAGTGGCACAAGTTAAGTTAATACTGGAATATAATAATTATGATCCTTGTCACCCTTAATGGTTTCGCCTGAAGACCCTTCCCTTTCTTTCGATTACACACAATAATAGAAAGATGTTCTCTCTTAATGTACACTTTGTCCATAAAAGTCACACTATACAATTATTGGTACTGTTGTTGCGTAAAGTAAGTCTTACGAATTTTAAAGGGAAGAATTGCATTGTGTGCAGGTGAACGATGGCTGGATGGTTGTGACGACTGCCGAGATCCATGAGCCGCCTGTGGTGGATTGTGACGAGGACATCCCGCCGATCCCTCGCCGCCGGAGAGGGTGTCGGAGGTGTTGGGCGGAGAGAGTCGGGGAGAAGACCGTTGTGAGCCCACCTGGGGGCCGGGCACACCGCCTGACTACCCAATAAACGTATTCCTGACGAGGACATCCCACCAGTTCCTCGTCGTCAGTGTGGGTGTTGGAGGTGCTTGGTGAAGAAAAGTCAGGGACAGGGACAGGGATAATGACTCACTAACCAATAGACATGTTCGTGAAGAACTGATTACAGTGGGTATCCCAACAGTGCCTCAACGTTGGGGATGTGTTAGAGATACTGGCCAGAGAATATCACGGCTAAAAGTCTTGGGCGACTGCAAATTGGATGGTGACAACAGCTTTTCTACAAGCCAGTGAACATAATCATGAGGAACAGTGTATGAGAAGGGCATATCACCGATGCCTCATTATTGGTCAGGGTGTTCGTGCTGCTAGATGGAGAATGTCATGACCGGGACTCTTACATGTCTGCAAATTAGATTGGGATACCGGCTCACTATCCAGTGAACATATTCATGTGGAACCAAGTACATTGGCTGAGAAGGACACCCCACTGATGCCATGTCATCAGTGACAGTGCTGGTGGTTCGTGCAGAGAAAATCACGACTAAATCTCTTGTTTGTCTGAAAGGTGAATGGGGACACCGACTCACAGATATTTAAAGTGAATGAATTATTAAATGAATTGATAAAATGAAACTTTAAAAGTATCCATGTAAAAGAATATTAATGAAGCTTTAATGTCATTGAACTCCATTTAAAAAAGTCATGAAATAAAATTAATAATATCTCTCAAAGATGCACGATTATTTCTCTCTCTTTACATGTATGACTGCATTTAGACAAATATCTTAGAATGTTACCTTTTTTGATGCCCATCACCCACAGAAATATTATACACAGACTGCCATAACTTTCAGTACAGAGAATATCCTTCTACATCTTTACAAATGGCACATAATAGTGAGTTCATTTGGCTTACGACCAACTAACAAACAAATTACACACGTAATCCATTTTAGCTGTCTGCATTGATGCATAGTACAGTTGTATTTTTACATAAATGCCTTTGTTTCTGAACTAACGGAAATGAAACAGCCATATAACATTATAACATAGCTGTGAGTGAAAGCGTGTCATTCGCTTGAATGTCTACGACAGAAAAGAAGTGAAAACAGAGGACGATCAAACTGAACATCGATTGAAACTTGCGAGGAACTAAAGCGGGCAACGATTTGCTTAAAACTCCATTGCTCTCCTCTCAACTACAGGGACTTCATTCTACACATCAATAAAATTTTTATTCCATACAAGTATCTAAGATAGTTTCTGATATTACAGGGTGCCTAAGGGTTACAGGAATTACAGTTTTTAATCAATCATCAGTAAATGTAGTTTCTGGTTTGGAAGTGTCGAGCGCAACTTCAAGTGTTACTCAAGACTACTGAACATTTAATAAGGACAATATTCACACACACCATATTCTGAACACGAGAAAACTTGACGTACACAGAAACGATCCTACAGACACATAAGTAACATCACTGCACTACGTGGCGCAATTTAATGAGAGTAAGTAGATGAATTAATAAATACACACAAAGTATAAGCTAATTATGTACAGAAAAATATATTAATGTATTAGGAGTATCCCAAAGCCACCGGCCTTATCATTATGCTCAACTGCTCAACATTACTGTTTGCACAGCATGAATATAAATGTTGCGAGTGGGCCAGACAACAATGAAGAGCATTCGCCGGTGACAACACCAACGCTATTTTATTCAGTAGAACATTAACACAAATTCTTCTCCCCTCACTCTTACGAAAAAACTAAATTTTTACCAAATTCTTAACAAGAAAAAGTTTCCCATATTAGCTAAACCTGTCTTTTGTTTATAATACTTTGGCAGTGATCGAAAATAACCTTTTTTTGTAGACTTGAAAATTCGTTAAAGCTACTAAAATTCACCGTAAACTAGAAGTAAACACCCAACAAATGTGTTACGCCAGTCGTCGACGTATGTTTAGAATAAGACGAAGCTATATGAATACAATTGAGAACTCGCTTATGCGGTGATAATGGAACAGACAACATCGGTGTTGCAGCGCTGCCATCCACGACCGTACTGGTAGGTGGGCAGATCCCATACAAGGTCAACTACACCAGACGCAAAACTAATCTTAAGAACTTATAACAGTGCACTCCATTTACAGCAAAGTAAGGACAAATTCTGGTACATAACAAATTGTAAGGCAACATAAATTGATAAAACCATATCCCCAATGACTACACACGATTATAAGCAAACTATCTGCAGGCGCAACTCAGAATTGCAATGGGTTATACAGTCCTCTGCAACACCAAAATTACAGTAACACCAGAATTACAGTAAAAGGCGAGAAGACAAGTCATCAACGCTCCAAAATTATTTTACGATATGAATGAACATAATGACGGCCTTGAAAATAGTAGCTTTTTTAAAAATGAATCTCCATATTTTTATTGGGAGACCAAACAAACTTTAAATGCCCAAAACTATGTACTAAAGCTGGTCCGGAATAACTTCAATGAAAAGGGTAGCCATCCTTAAGATAAACTGCACTGCTTTTAAATAGGAGACACGACAGAATTTCAATCTCCAGAAGTTTTTCATCAGTAGTTGGTGATAATAACTTAAATGAAAAAAGCAGGACCTATTAAAAAAATTTCACCAATGAAATGAGCATCAGTTATTTTGGAGTGAACCGCGACAGGCAACAAGTACAGCGATACAGTTGAGGGGAACCTGGCTGGACTACCACGATGATAGGGAGAAAAGCACGAAGTTTATCTTAACAAGCTCACCGAAATACATCATGAATTAATAGGGAACGACACACAAGGTATCATCAAACTTGGTTTATTCAAATTTATGGAGTTTACTATCACCCCAGAAGTGGCCAAAACGACGTCCTTGTACAGAACAGGACCCTAGCCGCCGATAAAGAGTTTAATACGTCAGGGCTGAAAGGCGGTAGATGAATTACCTCAAGTGGGAGAAGTTTTGTGAGTGTTGTAACATTGTGAGGAATTTACGAATGCATTAACGTTCCACAACAGTGATACTTCAGTTGACGTATTTGTTGACTATTGGTTTGTTCTGTAAGAGTGTGGCTGATGTAGTAGAGATACCGTTAATGTTGGATGACTTAGAGAGGCAGGTTTTGTTAATCGTCACGAGTTAGGGCCGAACTGGCTGTTTTCTGACGTGATGACTAATAAACTCGGTGTCACCACCAGGATTCAGTATAACATCGGTTTGATGGACGATATTCTGGTTTGCTAACGTCCATAACGGTTGCGCCACCCAAAATGAAAATTTTGTGACAGCTGATAATGAGAGGCATCGAGTCGGCGTGATACGGGTTTTCACCTCTCCGTATGCGTCGCCCATGTTTCAGGCATCGAAGGGTCTAGCATGTAGTTAGCGATCGATAGTTGATTATACAATTCCTAACCAAAAAGCCGTCTTAAACTCTGTACCGCTCCCGGACTTCCGTACCAGTTCTATTCCTTTGCAGGGGGCACAATATACTACCGTCCTAAATTTGAACAAGGCGTACCAGAAGATTTCTCTCATTGAGGATTGTAAACGTGCTACAGGATTTTACACCGTTTGGAAGCTGTACCAGATCGGTAGTGTTCCTTTCAGTTTATACACCGAAGCGGCAGTACTATCATTTCTCTTAGACTCTGTTTTGGGTGACGCGTGATTCAAATCAGTGTGCAGCAAAGTCCTTATTAGCCTGCAGGAAGTGGGTTTGACCGTTAAACCATCCATAGTAAATCTGGAACTAAGGGAGCTTCCCTTTTTAGGACCTTGGTCTCACCTTGTGTTGTTAAAATATATCAGAGAAAGAGACTGGATCTCTAGAGACGAAGGAAATACCTCTCTTTATCCGTATCTCACATTTTTTTGTAAACTTTGTTTCGAATTTTGTTCAATTTGCAGCCACAGTAAATGGCTTGAGGAAGAAAGGGTTGAGTCTCCAGATGGGGGAAACCCAGCACGCGGTCTTTGAGACAATTATAGTATCTTTGAGTATTCTGCATGTTTTGGATGTTACGGATTTTGAACGATCCTACATTGTCCAAACGTTTGCTTCTAATTCTAGCGTCGTTGCTGTCGTTCCACAAAAAAACGATGGAGTGCGATCGTTTAGCTTATGGTTCCAGAGCCATGTCCCACACGTAACTGAAGTACTCAGTGAGAGTGGGAAGTCTTCTTGGTTTTGGCCTTCCAAAAGTTCAAGTTCCACTTGGAGCTTTGCTATTTGTCCTCGGAACAGACCGTCAGGCTTTAATTTGGGTGCTCGCGAGATCCAGGAAGACAGGACCCGTTGCGAGGTGGGTTCGAGGTGGGCTGTGTATGTTTACACCTTTATTTTCCTTGTCAGGCACATCCAGGGAGCAAATAATCTGGTAACAGATTCATTTGCCGTATGTTCCAGGAGCATGCAACGGAATAACAGCTGTAACATGATTCACTGGACTCCAAATGGGTTTCAATCGTGTTTTCTGAGGTACATGACCTCTTTGGGAAGTTGCTGGACAAATTAGAGGCAGGAACCATAGAATCAGGGGATGAGACAAAATCCTGATACTGGGAAAGGTGTCAGGTAATGAACTGAGAAAAGAAGTATATGTTTTAAGCCTAAGAGCGTTTACCGTGAATTATTTTTAAAGAATATTCTTAAGAATTTATTTTATTTACTAGCGATTCATCTACTGTTCGTGCGGTAGCGTTCTCGCTTCCCACGCCACGGGTTCCCGCGTTTGTATTCCCGGCTGGGTCAGAGATTTTCTTTGCCCCGTGATGGCTGGGTGTTTTGTGCTCTCCTTAGGTTAGTTAGGTGTAAGTAGTTCGTTTTTAACTTGTAAAGTGAAAGGGCGGCGACTTTATATACTAAAATGATCATTTAAATAAGAGCCCATGATATGCAATCTTATATAAAATTCTACAAGTTTGGCCATACCATAGTTAAGATGCTCTACAGTACACAGATACCGCCTCTTAATATCATAGGCAATAATATCAAAGTATCCAAAGATCGAATCATATTTCAGATATTAGGCCGTTACACTCCAACCAATAAATTCGTTAACACACCAAATCCGACAAACATGACAGAGGTAGTTGCTAACGTACGGTAGATTGATAGGGAGAGTACCGCCCCCAAATCAAACGACTGGTGAATTCACCAAGAGAACATGTAGAATGTAACAAGAGTAAATCAAACAACATGTCACCAATCACTTAACTTTTAATAAACGGCGATTTCTCGAGAAGACCTGGCGCAGCATCCCCAAATCGCTCTCCCGAACCGTCCCCTGACAGCCGCTTCAACGGACGCAGGAATGCACGCCGATCTCACGTCTCACGGCGTCGCAGCCCACACCGACCAGACTCATGTCGTGGGTTGACTCCTGTTGCTCTCGTGTCGACCGCGAAGTCACTACACCGCGCTAAAAGCCGCGGCCCACTGGGCTCACGTGGCGACCTCACATGCGCCGACGCTCCAGACCGACAAATCATCTTGTGTCTTATTCCTTACCTCAGCAAT
Organism: Schistocerca gregaria; assembly: GCF_023897955.1. Lineage (NCBI taxonomy): Eukaryota > Metazoa > Arthropoda > Insecta > Orthoptera > Acrididae > Schistocerca > Schistocerca gregaria. The sequence continues at coordinate 412,890,272 of NC_064925.1, read as the reverse complement.
TCATATAATTATCAACATTCTTCTGTACCACCACATCTCAGATGCTTCGATTCTATTCTGCCGTGATTTTCCGTAGTCCATGTATCAATGCCATAAAATTCCGTGCTCCATACGTACAGTTTCAGAAATTTCTTCATCAAATTAAGGCCTATGTTTGACACCAGTAGACTTCTCTTTGCCAGGAATGCCATTTTTTCCATTGCTAGTCTGTTTTTGACGGTCTAGCTCCGTTCATCATTGGTTATTTTCCTGCCTAGATAGCAGAATTTCTTAGCTTCATCTACTTCGTGAGCATCAACGTTGATGTTATGTTTCTCGCTGTTATCATTTCTGCTACCTCTCATCGCTTCCGTCTTTTTCGGATATACTCTCTGTTCAGATCCTGTACTCAATAGATAGTTCATACCATTTAGCATATCATGTAAGCCTTCTTTAGTTTCAATCAGGATAGCAATGTCATAAACGAATCGTATCACAGAATTTTAACTCCACTCCTGAAGCTTTCCTTTATTACCATCATTGCTTCTTCGATGTACAGATTGAACAGTAGGGCGGAAAGTCTACGTCCCTACCTAACACCCTTTTTATTCCGGCCGCTTCGCTCTTAGTCACCCACTCTTATTATCCCCTCTGGGCTTTTGTACATATAAAATATTACCCGTCTCTCTCTATGGCTTACCCCTATTGTTCTCAGAATTTCAAACAACCTGCACCATATTATATTGTCGAAGGCTTTCTCCAATTCGACAAATCCTAAGAACAGGTCTTGGGTTTTCTTTAGTCTTGCTTCCATTATCAACTGCAGTCTCAGAATTGCCTCACTGATGGTTTTACCTTTTCTAAAGCTAAACTGATCGTCATCTAATACATCCCACAATTTTCTTTTCATTTCTTCTCTATATATAAGTCTTGTCAGCAACTTGGGTGCGTGAACTCTAAAGCTGACTGTGAGATAATTCTGGTTCCTCTCTGCTCTTGCACTCTTCGGAGTTGTGTGGATCATATTTTTCCAAAAATCAGGTCGTATGTCACCAGACTCTACTAAACACCCATCACTTACACATACTCTTCAAAAACATGTCTGAGTTACGCAGGCTCGGATAGATCTCTCAATCGCGATAGTCATGCGGAATCTTCGACGGTTTTCTGTGCCAGGCCTTTTGACAAGCATTTGGTGAGGCAATTGCAGATTGATAGGGAAGGCGGAAACAGCGGCTGAAGGCTCGCGCGCGGCCTATCGCCTTTCAGTCCTGACATATTGAACTTTATCAACCCAAGAGTGGTATTTTGGTCAAATCAACGTTCTTGTATAGACCAAGTCTACATTCGTCAAGATAGAGTTTAATATGTTTTAACTGAACGCACTCACTTTTCTTTTTAATTTGTGAAACTTGCATCTTGGTATCTTTGTCCGTGACGATATAGTGTAGCAAGGGGCTGAGAGGTTGAGCATCTGGATGTTCTAGCTTGGACCCACAAAGCGAGAGACCAACTTAGAAAATTTGTCTACTTCACCCTAGCCTTGGCCACAAAATAGGAAATAAAAACATGAACACCAACCCTCACCCTGCGTACATGGTGACCCTTATTATAGCACTGTGCCTACCTCCAATGTGTGAGCCCAGTATTCTTTCTCCTTGTTTTCCATTGCTGCTGTATGACCTCAGGTGTGACTTTGCCCAGCGAAAGATCGTTCAAAGACCGTAAAGTAGATAGTGGAGAATTAAGTGGGTATCTCCACGTCAAGCAGAGGGGTGTTGCCTTACGAATCTCGTGAAGACCCGTATCAAAGCCTGAGTTGAACCTTGGAATAGAAAAAGTCCACTAGTGCTGGGATTCTGTGTCATACATGATCAGTGCAGTTTTTAAAATACTGTTCATTGTTTCGGCAGTAGAACGCCGAGGGCAGTACGGTAGGGTGATTAACAGAAACGCTTAAATTGACTGGACTGAAAGGCTCAGTTCTTCACCAACCACTGTCTGAAGGAGGGCAAAAATGGAGAATAGTCTAGACAACTGGCGTATGGTGAAGGCAGTAGTCATTCGACTGCATGGAACCATCTTTATACACCAGGTAATAGTGTCCCTGTAGTCTAGGTGTGGCGCGCTTGTGTAGTAATCGAAACGTTCTCGGCTCCCTGTGTGAAACCCGCAACGGGTTAAATTTTGATTAATAATAAATATTGGCGGCCGAAGACTTTCGGGGTAAGAAGTCCCCCTCATTATGCCAACGGCCTTGTTGAAGAGGGCAGAGGAGCGGGCAGAGGTTTATAACCCCACTTGTCCTCGGGGTGGGAAATACCCCTAAAGGAGGAAGAATCAGCAGTGGCAAACGGCATGTGGATGCGAAAGGCAATGGAAACCATTGCATCAGATCATGTAACGCTTATCCAGAGGACACATGGCCTGTAAGTGAACAAGTGTCTTGATTATCTCTTCGTTGGAAAAAGATTCGGGAACAGTCCCCCCTCTCCGATCTCCAGGAGCGGGCTGCCAGCACTAGGTGACCATGAGAAAAAGATTGAATACTCAGATAAGGGATAAAGTTTTCGAGTCATGGCGTGGAATGTCAGAAGCTTGTTCATAGTAGGGATAGTAGAAAGTTTAAAAAGAGAAATGCAAAGGCTTAATCTACACACAGTTAGGGCCATTGTTGTGTTCTGGAAAGAAGTCAAGCATTTGTGGTCATATGAGTGTAGGGTAGTATCAAGAACAGCAAAAAATGTGTCAAAGGGAGAAGGATTCGGTATAAATAGGAAGGTAGGGGAGATAGACTGTTACTGTGATATAGTACTTCCTATCACCATCGACAGCAAACCAACACCGACAACGATAGTTCGGATATACATGCCAACGTTGTATACTGAAGATGAAGAGATAGAGAAAGTGTATGATGATATTCAGAGTGTAATACAGTACATAAATGGAGATGAAAATCTAATAGTCATGCGGGACTGCAATGCAGTTGTAGGGGAAGGAGTAGAAGAAAAGGGTACAGGAGAATATGAGCCTTGGTCAAGAATGAGAAAGGAGAAAGGTTAATGGAGCTCTGTAACAAATTTCGGCTAGTAGTTATCGAATACTCTGTTCAATAATCACAAGAGAAAGAGGTACATTTGGAAAAGGGCGGGTGGTACCGGAAGATTTAAGTTAGATTACTTCATGGTTTGACAGAGATTCCAAAATGGAATGTAAGCCATACCCAGGATCAGATATAGACTCTGATCACAATGTAGCAGATACGAAGAGTAGGCTGAAGTTCAAGAGATTAGTCACGAAGGAACAACATGCAATGAAATGGGATACGGAAGTACTAATAAATAACGAGATTCGCTTGAAGTTCTCTAAGGCTATAGATTCAGCAATAAATAATTACACAGTAGGCAGTACACTTGAAGAGGAATGGACATCTCTAAAACTGGAAACAAATAGGTACAAACCCGGTAACTGAGAACAAATGATGGCTAAGAAGGAAATACTTTAGCTGACCGACGAAAGAAGAAACTATAAAAGTGTTTAGGGAAAGGCAGATATACAAAGATACAAATGGCTGAGGAATTAAATAAATAGGAAGTGAAGAGAACCTAAGACAAAACAGCTGCATGAAAAACGTGAAGAAATCGGAAAATAAATGACTGTCACAAGGACTGACCCAGCATACAGGATAGTCAAAACAACCTTCGCTGACATTAAAAGCAATGGTGGTAACATTAAGTGTGCAACGGGAACTCCACTGTTAAATGCAGAGGAGAGAGCGGTTGGGTGGAAGGAGTACATTGAAGGCCCTTACCGACTTGGAAGATTTGCCTGACGTAATAGAAGAGGAAACAGGAGTCGATTTAGAAGAGATAGGGGATCCAGTACTAGAATCAGAAGAGCTCAGGAAAACTTAAGATCAAATAAGGCAGAAAGGATAGATAACTTTCCATTAGAATTTCTATGATCATTGGGAGAAGTGGCAACGAAAATACTCTTCACGTTGTGTTTAGTAGAGTCTGTCGACATACGACCTGACTTCGGAAAAATATGATCCATACAACTCCGAAGACTGCAAAAGCTGAGAGGTGCCAGAACTATCGCACATTCACCTTTACGCTTCACGCATCCAAATTGGGGACAAGAATAATATACAGAAGTAACGAAAAGAAAATTTGGGGATGTATCAGGTGATTATCAGCTTAGCGTTAGGAAAATTAAAAGCACCAGAGATTCAAATCTGAGATTACAGTTGATAATGGAAGCAAGACTAAAGAAAAACCAAGACATGTTCATAGGATTTGTCGAGTTGGAGAAAGCATTCGACAATGTAATATGGTGCAGGTTTTTCGAAATTCTGAGAACAATAGGGATAAGCTATGGAGAGGGACGGGTAATATTTCATATGTACAAAAGCCCAGAGGGAATAATAAGAGGGTAACTAAAAGCAAAGCGGTCGGAATAGAAAGGTGTAAGGCAGGGATGTAGACTTTCCGCCCTACTGTTCAATCTGTACATCCATGAACAAGATCGGTGCTCCTGTTGATGGTGTCCATTATAATGAGGTATCTGTTATCATGGAGGGTGGGGAGTCGGTAACTGGATATACATGAAATAAAAACCTTTAATGTTTAAATGAAATGGTTGCTCGATCTGTATATTTACGATAGTTGCGTAATGGATAGCAGTAGGACGTAAAAATGTAAGTTTTGCTAGAGAATACGTGCTCTGGTAAAAATATCACACTTGTTGAAGACACAACGGAACAAGCTAATAAACTAAACGATTAACAAATGGGTGATTAATCGATAACTGAAATCCTCTGCTGCCGCCTGGTGTTGTTGATATACCTCGATATAGACAGCTGACAATGTTTTCCTCGACCGGGACTCGAACCCGAAATCTCTTGCTTACATGACAGACGCTCTATCCATCTGAGCCACCGTGGACACATATGAATAGTTCGACTGCTGCGACGTATCCCGTACACGCTTCCCGTGAGAGACTCATTCCCAACTGTCCACAATTCTACATACGTAATGTACCTTATAGACATTTGCCCAATCACTGGTTACTCGGCCCGCTTTGGCGTTTCCCGTAAGAGTTTGGGCAACCTGTGCGCAATGGCACAGACGAAGGTCAGTGGCTAGGTAGCCTTTAACTAGTAAAACAGCACGCTCCTAATCAAAATCTCCTCTTTGCACGCGTCTTGTGACAACACTGGTGCAGATTTCTCGAAAGCACAACAGCAAACGGCAAGCAGGCAGCAGCTAATCTAGATTTCAGTTTCAAAATGAAATTTCCAAACAATATTCAAACTGTTGCTTATCTCATGGTGGAATGTGGATAATGATTTACAAAGTGTACAATGATGAGAGAGAATTTATATAAAAAAATAACAACTTAATGAATTGAAGTCTTGACGTATGAGTCAAACTTATTGTCTTACAAAAACTATTATGAAAAATTTATATTTCTTTCACTTTTCAATGAATACATCATATTCATTATAGCTATCCTCCTGTTGCAGCTAAGCGTTCCAATCTCTGTACCTTACCGAGCTCCCCTGCAACCACCTTCCACTTCTTTCCGTCATACTGTAACCCCATCTATTCTCATATATCTAATTACAGTAGTGAATATCCAGAACATATTCCTAGGGATTCAGATTAATTCTTTCCACAAACACTTTTAGTGCTCATAAGAGCGCTTTTTGCCTCGTAACGTTTATTATTTACACAGTTTCGCATCACTCTACTTGTAGAGCTTCATCGAGGTACTTGACATTCCACTATACGATGTATGTAACGGATTTGGTTCCTAATAAATGGTGCTACATCAGTTTTCTTGGACCTGACACCTAGATCCTGTTTTTTGCACCAGTTTTCCGAAGTGTGTTAAAAACCTTCTGCTGTTGCGACTTGGAAAACTTTTTCGCGGAATTTGTAAATTTTCGCAATTTTATTCGTACCGCGTCCAGGTGGTAGAGGCCAGCCCAGCCGATGCGGCAATTAAGTAAGGCACTGGGCGGCATTGTTGACATTACGACAAAACAGTGCAGGCAGAGGGGCATTTGCGACATCGATCAACGGCCGAGCGCAGGAAACGAAGTGTGAACAAGAATGAAGTAATATTTTATTACATTTTATTCCTCGAGAACGTACGTGATACCAAAAAACCTCACACTTTACATATTTAACTGGGTCTAGCAACCATTTATCCCTAGAGAACGAGCTACGAAAAGCTATCGGGAAAAGTAATATGAAAAAGCTACTCTTCATCCTCCTACAGGTGTACATGTGAAGCATAGCTGTAAGCATACAAATAAACGAACTGCACTGAGTTGCAAGGGATGCACACCTGATCTGTGCAAGGACGTTGTTACGACCAAATTACCCACCCTCGTACTTATCAGGTCTCCACCCTCCGAGAAAAAGTTTAACATGTCATGGTCGATCGGAGGTAGGCCATCCTTAGAGAGTTTAGACTTTGTATTACAGTAGGCTCACAGGCGATGGGACACAGCATCTCTGAGGTAACGATGAAATGGAGAATTTCCCTTACGACCATTTCACGAGTGTACCGTGAATATTAGGAATCCGGTAAAATATTAATGCAAAGCTTTACGCCTCGCCTGGTCCGTCAACAGTTGGAATGATGTGGGACCCCTGGTAAGTCTAGATACAAGTCTGACAGATGACACGTACGTAAGCATCCTGTCTGAAACATGCATCCCTCCATGCCCATTGTGAATCCCGACAAACTTGGGCAATTCCAGCAGGACAATGTGACACCCCACGCGTCCAGAATTGCTACAGAGTAGCTACAGGAATACTCTTCTGAGTTTAAACACATACGCTGGCACCAACCATCCCAGACACGAACATTATTGAGCATACCTGGGACGCCTCGCAACGTGCTGTTCAGAAGAGATCTCCATCCCCTCTTACTGTTACTGATTTTTGGAAGCCTTGCAGGATTCATGGTGTCAGCTCCCTCCAGCGTTACTTCAGACATTAGTCGAGTCCATGTCGCGTCATGTTGCGGCAGTTCAGAGTGCTCCCAAGGGGCCTGCAGGATATTAAGCAGGTGTACCAGTTTCTTTTGCTCTTCAGTGCATAGGAAAGAAAAACCTCGCGCGGTTCCAGAGTGAAGCGCCTAGAATCGCTAGTTCACACCGGCCGCCAATTACCTGTGTAATCCAGTCATCTATTTCCAGGGATGTCGGCTGAACAGGACATGACACGTTGTCAAAAGAAAATACCAAAGTATTCTTCCTGAGATTTGTAGCTAGGATAATACAGGGACGAAATTTCGGTTAAACACCAAAAATTCCAATTAACATCAGCACGACCAGAAGGAGCAATCAGATTACAAGGAATATGAGCAAACGCGGAGATGAACTGGCGGATAACACTCAACGAAGCTCAAGTACAGCGATGTAATCATGGAATTGCAGAGCAGCAAAGAAAACAGCGTCCACTCGCTATCGCAGCTGAAAGTGAACTACCACTATACCACGAGCTGCGGACAACCTCTTTGCTAACTGATATGGGCTGTATGGGACTGGCTCTTAAGCCACACTAGCAGATTACTTTTACTATCACAGAGTTAGATATGAAATTTGTCTTGTACACTCACATTCACGCTTTTCTTTCATCAGGTTAGATGGGGAAAGGATGTATATACCTACATACTGCACATAGATGTATTGAGTATGAGTAATCGTGCTCGGACATTTACCAAACGTTAGTAAAATGTGAAGTGAAATAAAGATAATATACCTTGTAGCCACTAAAGACGCACTCAGCGGCTCAGTCTTTTTTATTTAGTTTACAGTTTGCGCCCACATTTCAGGTGCCAGATGTACGTACATTAAGTTATATGGTAAGTAAAATGACGAAGAGGCTCATGTAGAGACCCTACAATTTGATATGTTTAATGCATGTAGATAAAAACAGTAATGGTCTTAGCCCACTGCTAAACCCACGGAAACAATTCATTGTGCTGTTTCACCCCCTGTGGTTCTAGTAAATCAAACAAGTACCATTAAGAAGTGATAGAAGACTCTTCACTAGATCCTTATTACAGGCGATTTCCTCAGGCTCTATCGAGTCGAATGTTGTGTGACTTTGGCCCGCTAAAGCTTATATGTGGTGCAGTTTCATCCTCCTCACCACTTAGTCCACTCTCAGAGAGCCTTTCCTTCCGTACCCATCGTGTGTTGATGTTTTATGAAGTTCCCCGTCCAGTCATGAGTTCTACCACGAGGTTGATCTGTTTCCTGTTCAAGTTCGACATTATAGAACATCTCTTGAAATATGGATTCGGCAATATTGTTATGCCATATTTCTGATTTTGAGTCTTAGATCAATATTCTACGCACCCCCTTCTGATTCAACAATGTAGTTTTGATTGTACCATCGCCTTAGGTTACGACAGGTTCCGGTCCAATAAATCGACACATCGCGCCTGTCCTGGTCTTTCTATTAGCTTGTTCATTGCCATCAGCTCCTGAGTGACCAGGGAAACCAGTAATTTTCCCCTGTTCTTTCCCCTAGTCTCCGAAGGGCTTCATTGCTTACTGTGATGATCTTTGATATCGTTGCAGGGGCTGAAAGATATTTCACAGCTGGTTAGAAGTCTGAATTCATGAGTAACATTCCCACAGTATTTCCGTTTCTGCGTGAAACTTAGCCCTACTTTAAATTCCACTCTTAAAAAAAGTACTTGTTACCAAGACTATTTCTTTACAAACTGTTATCCACCCTGAGCTCGTATGATAACTTTTAACAAAGTATAACCTAATTTGATCTGAAATGTAACTGCGCTGAATACAACCTCTCTTTATATTAAATGTGCAACTGAAGTAAATAAGTGGCATGCCTGTAATCAAAATTTCCACTTACCGCACGTCTTGTGACAACACTTTTGCAGATTTCTCCAAAGTACAACAGCCAACGGCAAGCAGACAGCAGCTGAGGTAGATTCCTATTTCAAAATGAAATTATCAAATTATATTCAAACTGTTGCCTACCTCTTGGTGCAATGTGAACAACGTACAAAAGAGTACAAAATTTACAGAGAATTCTTATAAAAATTAAATAACTTAATCAGTTGAAATTTTAATTCGTGATCAGGGAAGTGGGGTGGTCTTTCTCTCAGCTCTGGGCAAATGCACGACTCTAAGTATCTGGCAATAATCATTTCTACAAATTAGTTGCGCAGTGCTGCACTCGTATCTGAGACTCCTTCACTTTTAAAACAAAAAAATCGTATCCAAAATTTATATTCCTTTCAATTTTCATCATATACATCATACTCATCTTTGTTGTCCTTTACATTGCATCTTTCTTCATCTAAAATATATAATCACAAGTCAACACAGTGATGTACTGTTTCTACGGGGCAATCAATAAACTATTATCCCAACCAATTTCAATAACAAGTGACAAACAGTTATCTTTAAAGGTAATGATAAGGGATAGGAATAATTCGCCTAAACGCTTCTCTTTAGATTTTGCATTTATTGTCACACCCTTCAGTGTAAACAACAGAACAAGCAAAGTAACAATGAGAGAATATTTGAACTCGTAATATTTGCTGTATAACTTTAGTATTATTTAATAAGCAATAGGAATTTAAGATTATTCCTATCTAACAAACATGTTTTTAAGACCATAAACGATAGAGATCAACGGTTAAGTAAGTCCAATAAACTTGAGCAAGGATCACTTTTTCAGTCTCTAAATGAAGTCAGTAGGTGACATAGGGGATAATAGGACTTACATTAAATGTTAAACCAATAAGAATGATCACTCATTAAGAATTATAAACACAAATTAAAGAAAATCCATTTAAAGCAATTAAAATCAATAGCAAATAACTAAGTCACGTCTCATCAAATGTATGAAAATCAAATCTTTCAGTTCTATAACACTGTTGGATTGTGGAATACGCCGGATTACCGACACAGAAGGCTAAACTCTACCAAACAACAATGGAGTAGATAAATAACCTCTTATTTCATGCTCCTAGAACATTGAGCGGCAATAGACACTCGGGCATCTCTTATCCAGCGTGGCTTGGGAAAGAGGATGGCTCCACCAGGAGTAAACATTGACCTGAACTGGAAAGGGAACTCGTCTAACACGAGCCACTAGGTTGGACGAAGACAAGATGGTGAATTTTAATCATTAATCAAAGTTTCAGTTAGAGTAAATAATTTTGGGAGAGGAGGAGTTAATCTGTCAAAAGGTATAATGCCACTACTAAATATGAAAACGTCGATACGTTGAGTTTGGACAGGAGTCATAAGAAAATATTACGCAAGAAGCTGTGTCACTTGTAGGCCAGTGATCGCACAAATATGGAAAGTGTATTATTGAAATTTATCAACTTGTTTTGTAGAGATGGGGTGTTACCAGCTAATCTAGTATCTCAGCACTGTATAAAATTGGGATTTTACACCAATTTACAGCAAACAGTTCGTACTGCGAGACATTTACAGACATTAATAGAGAAGTTCATGGAACAGAAACTACGAGATTGGATCAATAATGAAGGAGCAGTCTCTGAAGTACACATGTCGTAATCATCCCTAAGAAATCATTGGATGGAACCAAGTTGTCATCAGTTGGAAGTAGCACTTGAGCATAGGCCAAAGACAGCGTTTACCGCATAATGCGGACATTATCAATAGAAGCGAATGTCATTCGGTTTGGAAATAGCTCCTGCTTCTTTTCAGGGGTTATTGGACGGAGTTTTAAGAGGGTTAAATCCTAAGGCCCATACATGATCTATTTGAATGACTTAATAGTGTATTCTTCTGTTAAACCGGAACATGTGAGACGATTGGAGGATGCTTTTAGTAGGTTAAGTCTGCACATCTGACAAGCAGATGCAGTCGTTTGTCGCTTTGAGCTATCGTAAATTCATAAGGGATTTCTTGAAAACAAATGAACAGTTGAATAAATTAGTTAGTAAGCTAGATTTATGTTCCATAGATAATTATGTACAACAAATAGTAATGATGTGTAATCAGCCATTTCACATACACATCGCCAATTAATTTGTAAAGATGGCTACATGCTAATCATTTATAACTGTAAAATTTACAGATTTAAGCTAGTAGCTCCTGTCCAACAACTTTTACCCATTAAATAGAAATTCCTTTACTGAACAGAAGTGTCAAGAAGAAACTTTTTAAGATTGTTTTTGAATTTTACTTTACTGTCTGTCAGAATGCTCAACTCCTTAAACAGATGACTGTAAGATGATCATGGGTGACCGCCACATATCATTCGTACAGTAGGTTTTTGAACAATGATGTGTTTCTTTTTTAAAGATGAATTTCCCCAGAACATTATCCCATTTGACGTCACTGAATGAAAATATGGGGTATACAGCATGTTACTGATTTGCCTCTCCCCGAGATTTGCAATGTTTCTAATTCCAAAAGTGTCTGAACTATGTTGTTTTAGGAGTTCCAACATGCACTTATTCCAGTGGAAATGCTCGTCAATACTGACACATGACAATTTTGAAGTTTCACCCTATTCGCTATTTCCTTACTACTTGTTACCTTAACACTGATGTAGTACTCATAGATATGAAGAACTGAATTTACTGTGCCTTTTTAAAATTGAGTGTGAGATCATTCACAGATAACCAATGCTACTTTTAGAAACATCGTTTATCATTTGTTCTGTTTCTTGTGTATGCTTGGACTGGTTACACTACTAGTGTTATGCGCAACAAGAATTATTTCTAATTGTGGCGTATCAGACCACAGATAGGTTACATACATATAGGGAACAATAATAGGCCTAATACTGAACCTTGGGGAATCATGTCCTTGGACTATACTGGTTGACTTATTTAGTACAACTTTTCGTATTGATTTGGTTACATATGATATTATCGATTGATTTTCCGTGTCTCCAGTCTCATAACTCTGCAATTTATCTAGGACTGTACAATGATTCACACTGTCAAACGCCTCAGACACGTCGCAGAAAATGCCAAATGGTGCTATTTATCATTTAATGCTTCTAAAATTTGGGGAGTTTACATGTAAATGGCGTTCTCAGTAGAGTAACTCCACTGAAAGCCATACTGTGATTTGCTTAGGATATGATTATTGCTAAGGTGCGATATTATTTCACAGCAAATCACCTAATGTAAGCAGCAAAACAGGTCGGTACCTACTGACATCTCTCTTATCATATTTCTTAAAGAGTCTTATGTCGCATTGCATATTTCAGATAAGGCCGAATTTATTATAGGGAAAAAATTTTTATTACTCTATCGGGAACACCATTAAAACAAGATGAGATTTATGTTTTATAGAAAGTATAATTTTCTTAATAGGTAATTAACAAAGAGTGTAATGTTTCAGTGGACGCAGGAGTATCAGGTATCAATGGAGCAATTGGGGGAAACAATGATTTCCGATGTGGTATTGCTATTCCAGATTTTGACATAGAGTTCATCCCGTCTTATGATTCCTCAAATAAGGCAGTCGGCTGTATTTTGGGTCGGACGCTTTATGGACAGGGGCACCTAGTAGTTTATGAACCGTGACGGTTTAATAAGGCGTAAAGTAACGGCTCAATAAATGAAAAGGAAATGTTAAAGGTCATATGTGATATTACACATTTCTGATGTTTTGTGAATGGTAGAAAATTTAAAGTTGTGACTGATCATGCGTCATTGAACTGATTGTTTAGTCTAAATGATCCCTCTTCTCGTTTGCCACGTTGGGCCCTCAAGCTTATACGTTTAATTACGAGGTTGTCGGGCATAAGACACACAAACGATGTTAGATTAAGTCGCAAAATCTGCCTTGTTTAGTGTATTTCGCAAGAGCTTATTGGAACAGCAGGGTGCATAGGCAGACGATAACGATTATCAAGCCTTTAAGTCACAGCCGCACGCTTTAATACTTGAAGATTTGTTGTACAAACTTCCGAAATAGGGGCCACGTACAGCGGCACTGAGAGTTCTTCAAAAGGAACTGATACAACAGGCTCATGACCAGCTGTTATCAGTTGTTGATTGCCGACGGACAACAGACAGGCTTATTACGGAATGGTTTTGGTGGAGGAATAGGAAGCGTGTCAAAGAATGTCTCCAATGCCCTGATGGAGAGGATATTTGGCACTAGAGAATCTCTTCGCTGAGGTCAACAGAGGCGTCGAATCCATTTTAAATGCTTGAGCTCGACATTTACTATCCACAGTACAACTGTACGCATGTGCTTACGGCTATAGAACTCTTTGCGGGATATAGTAATGATATCAATTCCAGAATAACAGGCCAGTACAGTGGCACTAGTATTATATTGGATATTGGAGATTTTAGTCCCCAATAACTTAATTGCCGACCAGAGAACGAGCTTAGTTTTGGAACCTACGGAGCAGATGTGTCATGTATTGCGTATTCGGAAGTTACGAAAGAGCCCGTTCCACCCGCAAACCAAAAGTTGAATGGAGCACCACCGTAAGACCATTTTTAAAATGCAAAGTCTTAATGATGACTGGGATATCTATTTTCTATAAATAGTTTGCACGTGCAACTCGAAGGTCCACATGGTAACAGTTATGTCTCTACCTCAGCCAGTATACGGGCCGAAAATGCCGTCCCACTTTGACGCTTTAAGTCCTAAATTAGGCGCCAACAGCGAAGCAGTGAAGAAGTTTGTGAGAAGAAATCGGGAGGTGTGGAAAAACGTACAAAAGGCGAACACGAAGGCCATGGACCGCCGAATAGGCTAATGGGCAGACTACCACAGTACTGTGTACGGCAGTGGGTATTGGTCGCTAATCCCAGTACGCCAGAAGGAAAGACGAAGGCAATCTTGATCAAATATCACAGACCATATCTGGTCGTGGGGATGAACACGCCGATTAACGGAAAGGTACAGGTTCCTACCAAAATGTATGTCGTGCACATCAGGCTGGTGAAACTATTTAAAAGTATTTTGGATGCTGTGCCACAGTTACCTGTGTCCTTGGTGGGATAGTCTGGAGAAGGCAGAATGTAGGAACCTCGTCCGTTAGACAATTCGAGGCACTAGGATGCCTAATACCTTGAGGTCACGTAATTAATAATGTTGTTGGATTATTTAGTGTGATATGTTAGTGTTTAATTTATACTTGATATTTCTCTTATGTATACTTTTTGCATTGTCTTGTGTTCGGTTTAGTATTTTCGTATCATTGCAAGATATATTTTTCTTTTATTACTATACTATTATTATCAGGTTCTTGTTACTATTGTTTCTTCTTTCTGCTTGCCGTTAGTTCCTGTCTTTGGAAGGAGAGCGATGATAGACTGTTTCTTTCCTCAGGTGACGATTTTGTGATGTCATCCTGAATGATGGAATGGTCCTGGGTTTGTCATACATTATCGGGAGTGGAGCAGAACGCTTGGTTGTCGGTCAACAACTGGTATGATTTGGGTTGTTCTCTAGGCAATCGGATGTCTTCCTTATGAGGCATCAGCGGATATTGAAATGAGGAATGAAATTGGTAGATTGCAAGATTTTCTTTCGGAATTGTTTAAAGAGATACAGGGATGTGACGGTTATTTCGGGACTTACAAGGGAGCTGTGTTAGTCACAGTTTATCTACGGCAAATTATGAGCATAGTTATCACAACTGGTAGATATTGTATCACTAACTATAGTGAAGAGGAAAATAGGTTGGTTAATTGGCGGAGATTATTAATAAAAATATTGTTCTTCACACCAGATGAGGCGGATGTTCCGAAATTGAATTATTCACTTGGTCATATTCAAAAAGCGGCCGATTCCTATGACGAGTGCCGTGGAATGGAACTCAACTCGTGGCGGATTTCCCTCTTCCGTTTATACTTACTGGTATGACTGTCATGACACTGACGCGGAATTACTGTATTGGCCGGAAGGGCCATTAAGGGCATTACCCTTCGGGAATTTAGCTCACCTTAATGCCACCCTCAACCCTGAACTTATGCGTTCGTTAGACAAATTTATGGAATGACAGGAGGTGAAAATTTTAATGGAGGTGATATACAAAATCGTAAGCACGAGGTTATATCGATAATTATTTCGTCTACCAGTTGTGTCTGCTTCTACTAGGTATTTGTCTATTTTATTTCTGTAATAAATGCAGAAGGGGACAGAGTTTACAGAACAACCGCCACACCAGTTTCCAGCCACATGGTTAACCGTCATAGGCCATGGAACAACTGACGGGAGTAGAATCTCTATACTAGGTAGCATAAACATTAGACTGAGGACTGTATTGTAGTTAGGTCCTCGAAATCGCACTTTGAGAGTTAGTATATAAAGGAGAAACTCACATAGGTCATCTCAGGGTTGTAGCTGGATGTTGCCATCAGCACAGCACAGAATTCTTTTGGTTAACGCTAATTTTAATTAAAGATTCGTCTTGGAAGACACGGGAGCTATTTCGAAAGAAAGGAGGTGTGTAGCAGCCGGAAAAATTTTCGGTGCCCCAATTGTGAAAATTTTAAACGTTTTATTTTAACAAGCGGCCAGTCTGTAGAGGCCAGCCCTGCCGATGTGCTAATCGAGTAAGCTTTTAGATTGCACTTTTGACATTATGCTAAAACTTTCTGGCCAAAAAGGCTTGACGCACTAGACTTAGGGGAGTCACATAGAACCGTAAAATTCTCAAAACGTCGTGACCAACAGTAAAATGATGTATTATATCTACATCTACATCTACATGGATACTCTGCAAATCACATTCAAGTGCCTGGCACAGGGTTCATCGAACCACCTTTACAATTTCAATCTTGTATAGCGCGCGGAAAGAATGAACGCCTATATCTTTCCGTACGAGTTCTGCTTAAAGGCGTTGACAAACGTCAACAGGGACAGATGAAAATTTGTACCCCGACTGGGACATCAACCCGAGATCTTCTGCTTCTAAGGCAGATGCTCTATCCATCTGAGCCACCGAGGACACATAGGATAGGGCGAATGCAGTGATTTATCTTTTGAAAGCCTCCCGAGAATCGCACATTTTCACATTATTTTCCCGCACTTCATTCGTAGTGTCCCCAACCTTTCTACTCATTATTCGTGGCGCGTTGCCGATTCCCGTAAAAGTTCGGGTATTGTTTTTGCATCCGCGCAGAGGAAGAAGATGGTCAAGTGGCCAGTGAGACTTAACTATATATATACTAAGATGATGTAGATTCTTCCAAATTTGTGATATTTCTCCTTCAGTATGTGACTGTCAGTACAATTTCAATCACAGCTTTATCTAACACTGGACTGAGTGCCACTGAACAGGAAACTATAAAGAATCAAAGGGAAATGAACAAATGTTGAGATAATTGTTGATGTCAACCCTGAGAAATAGAATGTCCATGTGTTCTAACGTCACGTAATGCTATTTTTTCTGGAGTAAGGCGATAGTTATGGGAAGTCGCATCTGCTACCAAGCGGGGGAGACCTTATGACCAACTCCCTTAAACGTAAATTTTCCGATTAAGCGTAAACGAAAAAAACGTAAAACAATCATAGAATGTGGAAGAAGACTGCATTTAAGAAAGTAAATATTTTCTTAGGAAATTTGAAAGTATAAAGTACCTGAATAGGTATCAATATTTTCAAAAGGTGGGCATTAAATTCCGCTCCCCTCTGTCCACCTCCCTTGGTCTCGCATGGGTTAATGATGTTACAGCTAGAGCAGCACTGAGGGGTCAATCAGACGAAGAAATACTTTGTGTGATTGAATTTGTGTTTAACATGAGAGGCCAGTTCGTATGTGGCATACCATGAGATCCAAAGTAAAGCACAGTCGTTTCAGCAGTTGGTTGCTGTATTACACCAGTGTTACAAAAAGAAAATACCATAGGAATTTTTCGCGAGGAGGTCAATGCTTTTAATTTGAACTGTGATAAGTCCATGGAAATATTTTCAGGCAGGATTTGCGAAGTTAATCCTCAACATTTGTGCGTTCCAAAAAAGCAGGAGCCAACAACGTGTTATCGCAGGAGCTGCAGCTCTTAGGACTATTGGCGCAATTTGAGGAAATATATTTTGTCATGAAGCAATAGGTAGCTCACTGATTTATCCCTTCTGAGGTGAGGTGCTACAGGTGTGGGCGCAAGGGCCATACGAGGAAATAGTGGATAATTGGTTCAAATGACTCTAACCACTACAGGACCTAACATCTGTGGTCATCAGTCCCCTAGAACTTAGAACTACTTAAACGTAACTAACCTAAGGACATCACACACATCCATGCCCGAGGCAGGATTCGAACCTGCGACCGTAGCAGTCGCGCGGTTCCGGACTGAGCGCCTTAACCGCGAGACCACCGAGGCCGGCGACGGTACGTTGAGTTTACCATTACAGAAACTAAGTTCGAAGTGCATATGGATGTTTTACCACGTGTGGGTTAACTTTGGAAAATGGCTTCAGCTCACTGAAAATTTGTTTCACTTGGGTAATACACTTGCAAACGAAGCGACATCGGAAGGCTTACGTGTCATGAAGGTGATGCCAGCTAAACTGCAGGCGAGTTCGTTAAAGATTGATCAGCAGGTATGGGAATGAAAGCGTTTTTAAGTTTTCACGTTATTTATTATTTCCTTACTGTGTATTACCGTTATCATTGGTGTAGTACTGAAACGTCGCCTCTGAAATATTATACACGATTGTGCTTAAACTGACACACAATAGTTTTAGCGCAACGCAATCTGACTTCCAAAAATCCCTACGAAAGAATGGTCCTGACTAACATTAACCTATACGTTTCACAAATCACTTACCTCACAAAAATCTTCGTTACTCAAGCTACTGCAATACAGCGAGCGCCACTACTGCCAGCTAAATAAAAGATTCAAACTACTGAAGGCACTAACTACTGATAGGTATAGTTAGCAAATGAAAGATTTTAATAGAGACCAAACAATGTATTTATCTTAGTAGTCATAATATATATATATATATCACTTCATGACACCAATTCTTACAAATTTCAAAACTCCGCCATCTCTCTCCCCATGTCCACCACTGCTGGCGGCTCACCTCCAACTGCGCAACGCTACGCGCTGTTAGCACCCAGCTGCCGGTGCCCAACACTACAATTGCAGTCAACAATGCAAACTAGCCACAGCACAACCAGTGATTTTTCATACAGAGCGCTACGTGGCGGCGGCGTTACCAATAAAAAAACTTAAACACCATACTTACATAGCCCCGATGCTCCCCACAAAAAAAAATTTACAAATTGTTTTGGGCAGTGGCCAATACAGATTTGAAAAAAATTTTTCATAATTACAATGACAAATAAATGAAATGCACACACTTATCGATACAATGTTGGTCAAAAGCTAAAATTTTCTCATAGTCTGAGCAATAAAAGTGATTGCACTTGGAATTAGTGGATTTCTAAGCAGTCTTGAAGAAGTAGTGTTGTCCTTCCAACGGAAAGACAGTGCTGACTCTTGACATGCAGACAGGTAATGGGCCACAACAGAGCAAACCCACAGCAGAGTCAGTCGAAGTTTTTAAGAATATTGGTAGGTAGGTCATCACAGAGTAGACCCTTTGTAGTCCTGGTAGAGATTAGTATTGGTGGGCCACCAGAGGTGCAGACCCTTGCAGTCCTTGTAGAAATAATGGTATTGGTGGGTCATCAAAGGTTCTGACCCACTGCAGTCCTTGTAGAAATAATGGTATTCATGGGTCATCAAAGGTGCTGACCCACAGCAGTCCTTGTAGAAATAATGGTATTCATGGGTCATCAAAGGTGCAGACCAACTGTAGTCCTTGTAGAGACGGCCAGCAGCCATCTGTTGCAACTGTCCAGGTGCACAATGACCATTGAAGAGTCTTGCAGGGAATACAGCAAGTCCATAAACTACCACTTGTCCACTCACAAAGAATTTGTTTGAAATGTCCTTAGAACCAGCAATGCTGTTATCCAGTCCCTTGCAGAATTATTAACACACGAGCAAACACTAATAGTCCCTACTTCTCACATATTGTCCATATACTATGACCAACAGAAACGTATGCAGTGAAATGTAATTTACAAGTTACTTAATTTGATGAACTGGTGTCAATTACAGTTTTATAACATAAGAATACAATAACAAAGGTACAAAATACATCTACAAAAATACAGAGCGCTACGTGGCGGCGGCGTTACCAATAAAAAAACTTAAACAGCCTACTTACAGTACCTCTAGATACGCAGAACTCAATATGCTGTGTATTTTTAAAATGAAGGGCGATATTACTCGCAGAAAACCAGTCAAAGAAACTTTTAAAAATATTGTATACCATTTGTCCTCTTTCTGTATGTATGCTTGGACTGATTTTGGTACCGGTGTCGTCTGCTACCAGACCTAATTCTGTTTGTTGTATATTAGACCAAAGATCGTTTACAAATGTGGGGAACATTAGCAGACCCAAGTCTGATCGTTGGGGATTCATGTCCTTGGACTATAACACTTGAATTACTAAGTACAACATTCTGCATTTACTTGGATATATATGACATTATCCACTGGTTAGCTGTACAATCAGTCTCACAATATTAATATTTATCTAGAAGAATATTGTAATTCATACGGTCAGATGCCTTAAGTAGGTTGCAGGAAATACCAACCGACGCTACTTCATAATTTAATCATTGTTACTCTTGGCGAGTTAACATGTAAATGCCTTTCTCAGTAGAGCACCACTTTTGAAACCGTACCTGTCATTTTCTGAGGATATCTTAAATGCTAAGGTGAGATACTATTCTACAAAAATCACCTTCTCACATATTTTTTTCAAATCATGTCAGCAGTGAAACAGGTCTATAGCTGAGTTAGTGATGCAATACGTAGTTCGAATAAGACACAATTTATTAAATGGAAACAAATACGTAATACAGTGGAAGAAGGAGAGTCAGGTAATATCAGAGAAACTGTAGGAGGCAATGAGTTCCGATACAGTATTGGTTATTTCAGATATTTGACAATGGTTCATTGTCTCTAACGAAGCTTGTAATGGACAGTCGGATGTATTCTGTGTCAAATGCAGTAAAATAATGCGTAAAGTAACCACTGAAGAACCGAATGCCAGTGAGTGTGGCCGAGCGGTTGTAGGCGCTGCTGCTACGGTCGCAGGTTCGAAACATGCCTCGGGCATAATAGTGTGTGATGTACTTAGGTTAGTTAGGTTTAAGTAGTTCTAAGTTCTGGGGGACTGATGACCTCAGATGTTAAGTCCCATAGTGCTCAGAGCCATTTGAACCATTAACCGAAGCGTTAACGTCCATATGCGATATTATACATTTCTGGTGTTTCATGTCTGGTAGACGATTTAAAGTTTTGGCTGATCTGAGTCAATTAAATGGTTGTTTTGTCTAAGTGACTCATCTACTTTTTTGCCTCAGTGCCTTCTCAAGTTCAGTGAGTATGATTACGAGGTGGTCTACACAAATGCAGATAATTTAAGTGGCAAAGTAGCCATTATGAGTACTCTGGACCAGAGTATATTAAAAGAGCAGAAAGCGCAGGCAGATAGTAAAGGGTGATAGGCTTTTAAGTCAAACTGAACTTCATCATGCACGAGGATATTCGGTACACAATTCCAAAAGAAAGTGTTAAGTGTTACAACGGGCTCATGAGCATGTTATTTCAGATCGTGGCGACCTACGATCAACAGATAGGCGTATTGCGGAATGGTTTCGGTTTGGAACAGGAAGAGTGGCTTGGTGAAATATGTGAAAGACTGTGTACCATGTGCTCAGAGAGTGAATACTTTGCACTAGAAAATCCCTTCGCAGAGGTTACCAGAGTTGTTGTTGTTGTTGTTGTCTTCAGTCCTGAGACTGGTTTGATGCAGCTCTCCATGCTACTCTATCCTGTGCAAGCTGCTTCATCTCCCAGTACCTACTGCAACCCACATCCTTCTGAATCTGCTTAGTGTACTCATCTATCGGTCTCCCTCTACGATTTTTACCCTCCACGCTGCCCTCCATTGCTAAATTTGTGATCCCTTGATGCCTCAAAACATGTCCTACCAACCGATCCCTTCTTCTAGTCAAGTTGTGCCACAAACTTCTCTTCTCTCCAATCCTATTCAATACCTCCTCATTAGTTATGTGATCTACCCATTTAATCTTCAGCATTCTTCTGTAGCACCACATTTCAAAAGCTTCTATTCTCTTCTTGTCCAAACTAGTTATCGTCCATGTTTCACTTCCACACATGGCTACACTCCAAACAAATACTTTTAGAAACGACTTCCTGATACATAAATCTATATTCGATGTTAACAAATTTCTCTTCTTCAGAAACGCTTTCCTTGCCATTGCCAGTCTACATTTTATATCCTCCCTACTTCGACCATCATCAGTTATTTTACTTCCTAAATAGCAAAACTCCTTCACTACATTAAGTGTCTCATTTCCTAATCTAATTCCCTCAGCATCACCCGATTTAATTTGACTACATTCCATTATCCTAGTTTTGCTTTTGTTGATGTTCATCTTATATCCTCTTTTCAAGACACTGTCCATTCCGTTCAACTGCTCTTCCAAATCCTTTGCCGTCTCTGACAGAATTACAATGTCATCGGCGAACCTCAAAGTTTTTACTTCTTCTCCATGAATTTTAATACCTCCTCCAAATTTTTCTTTTGTTTCCTTTACTGCTTGCTCAATATACAGATTGAATAACATCGGGGAGAGGCTACAACCCTGTCTCACTCCTTTCCCAGCCACTGCTTCCCTTTCATGCCCCTCGACTCTTATTACTGCCATCTGGTTTCTGTACAAATTATAAATAGCCTTTCGCTCCCTGTATTTTACCCCTGCCACCTTTAGAATTTGAAAAAGAGTATTCCAGTCAACATTGTCAAAAGCTTTCTCTAAGTCTACAAATGCTAGAAACGTAGGTTTGCCTTTTCTTAATCTTTCTTCTAAGATAAGTCGTAAGGTCAGTATTGCCTCACGTGTTCCAACATTTCGACGGAATCCAAACTGATCCTCCCCGAGGTCTGCATCTACCAGTTTTTCCATTCGTCTGTAAAGAATTCGCGTTAGTATTTTGCAGCCGTGGCTTATTAAACTGATAGTTCGGTAATTTTCACATCTGTCAGCACCTGCTTTCTTTGGGATTGGAATTATTATATTCTTCTTGAAGTCTGAGGGTATTTCGCCTGTCTCATACATCTTGCTCCCTAGCTGGTAGAGTTTTGTCAGGGCTGGTTCTCCCAAGGCCGTCAGTAGTTCTAATGGAATGTTGTCTACTCCGGGGGCCTTGTTTCGACTCAGGTCTTTCAGTGCTCTGTCAAACTCTTCACGCAGTATCGTATCTCCCATTTCGTCTTCATCTACATCTTCTTCCATTTCCATAATATTGTCCTCAAGTACATCGCCCTTGTATAAACCTTCTATATACTCCTTCCACCTTTCTGCCTTCCCTTCTTTGCTTAGAACTGGGCTGCCATCTGAGCTCTTGATATTCATACACATGGTTCTCTTCTCTCCAAAGGTCTCTTTAATTTTCCTGTAGGCAGTATCTATCTTACCCCTAGTGAGATAAGCTTCTACATACTTACATTTGTCCTCTAGCCATCCCTGTTTAGCCATTTTGCACTTCCTGTCGATCTCATTTTTGAGACGTTTGTATTCCTTTTTGCCTACTTCATTTACTGCATTTTTATATTTTCTCCTTTCATCAATTAAATTCAATATTTCTTCTGTTACCCAAGGATTTCTACTAGCCCTCGTCTTTGTACCTACTTTATCCTCTGCTGCCTTCACTACTTCATCCCTCAGAGCTACCCATTCTTCTTCTACTGTATTTCTTTCCCCTATTCCTGTCAATTGTTCCCTTATGCTCTCCATGAAACTCTGTACAACCTCTGGTTCTTTCAGTTTATCCAGGTCCCATCTCCTTAATTTCTCACATCTTTGCAGTTTCTTCAGTTTTAATCTACAGGTCATAACCAATAGATTGTGGTCAGAGTCCACATCTGCCCCTGGAAATGTCTTAAAACTTAAAACCTGGTTCCTAAATCTCTGTCTTACCATTATATAATCTATCTGATACCTTTTAGTATCTCCAGGGTTCTTCCATGTATACAACCTTCTTTCATGATTCTTAAACCAAGTGTTAGCTATGATTAAGTTGTGCTCTGTGCAAAATTCTACAAGGCGGCTTCCTCTTTCATTTCTTAGCCCCAATCCATACTCACCTACTATGTTTCCTTCTCTCCCTTTTCCTACACTCGAATTCCAGTCACCCATTACTATTAAATTTTCGTCTCCCTTCACTATCTGAATAATTTCTTTTATTTTATCGTACATTTCTTCAATTTCTTCATCATCTGCAGAGCTAGTTGGCATGTAAACTTGTACTACTGTAGTAGGTGTGGGCTTCGTATCTATCTTGGCCACAACAATGCGTTCACTATGCTGTTTGTAGTAGCTTACCCGCATTCCTATTTTCCTATTCATTATTAAACCTACTCCTGCATTACCCCTATTTGATCTTGTGTTTATAACCCTGCAGTCACCTGACCAGAAGTCCTGTTCCTCCTGCCACCGAACTTCACTAATTCCCACTATATCTAACTTCAACCTATCCATTTCCCTTTTTAAATTTTCTAACCTACCTGCCCGATTAAGGGATCTGACATTCCACGCTCCGATCCGTAGAACGCCAGTTTTCTTTCGCCTGATAACGACATCCTCCTGAGTAGTCCCCGCCCGGAGATCCGAATGGGGGACTATTTTACCTCCGGAATATTTTACCCAAGAGGATGCCATCATCATTTAATCATACAGTAAAGCTGCATGTCCTCGGGAAAAATTACGGCTGTAGTTTCCCCTTGCTTTCAGCCGTTCGCAGTACATGCACAGCAAGGCCGTTTTGGTTAATGTTGCAAGGCCAGATCAGTCAATCATCCAGACTGTTGCCCCTGCAACTACTGAAAAGGCTGCTGCCCCTCTTCAGGAACCACACGTTTGTCTGGCCTCTCAACAGATACCCTTCCGTTGTGGTTGCACCTACGGTACGGCCATCTGTATCGCTGAGGCACGCAAGCCTCCCCACCAACGGCAAGGTCCATGGTTCAGGGGGGGGGGGGGGGGGTTGGGTTACCAGAGGCGTCGATGTCAATTTAAATGCTTATTCTAGACATTTGCTAACCATAGCCATAACACCTGTAAACAATACGCATGTGCTTACGATCATCAATGTTTCTCACGGTATCTAGTAATAATAGCAATTCCAGATAAAAAGGCCACTACTGTAGCACAAGTATTTATTAACAGTGGGACACTGAAGGTTGGAGTCCCTGATAACATAGATATAGACCGGGGGTACGAACTTATTTTCAGTACCTACATCCAGCTGTGCTGTTTACAGCATATTAGGAAGTTGTGAACGAGCCCTTTCAATCCAGAAGCCGGCCGCGGTGGTCTAGAGGTGCTAGGCGCTCAGTCCGGAACCGCGAGACTGCTACCGTCGCAGGTTCGAATCCTGCCTCGGACATGGATGGAAAGTGAGAATCAGACCATTTCTTAACTACTAATATTTTAGTTGAATGCCAGACACGACGACTGGGATACCCATTTTGCATTAAAGCGAACAACTTAAAGGTTTATATTGGAACTGCCATGTCACTATGTGAGATGCGGGATGAAAATGCATACTCAATTTGACTTTGGGGTCCTAAATTACTATCGAATAGCGAACCAATGAATAAGAGAAGTAAGGTGCAAAACCCGTACACAAAGGTTCTGGAACGTCAGGAAAAGCGAAATAGACGCACTCGTAGCCTGCCTCAGTATCGCAGAGGGCAATGTGTGTTAACTACTAGACCCTATATACCAAACAGGAAGAGAAATAATTTCTTGACTAAATACCGCGAGCCGTACCACGTCGTTGGTATGACCTCAACTGTTAACGGAAAGGTACAGTCTCCTACCAAAACTTACAATGTCTATCGTTCACGTTGGTCTGGTTAAACAGATTAAGAGTGCTTTGGACGCTTTGACCGACCCGGTAAGATTAGGTGAAGCTGGTGCAAAGGAGAAACATAATCGTCTAGACAGCGTAAAGCACATGGCATGCCTATGGTCTGACGTCACTGTTGTTGCATTATTTGAAATATTATGTTGGTGTTGGATTTATTCTTGATATTCGTGTTATGGGTATTTTTTGCATTGTGTTGTTTTCAGGGTATTTATGGTTTTCATGTCTTAGCCACATGTGTTTTTTATTATTGTAGTTTGATTGTCAGGTTGTCAGGTACTTGTTAATGTTGTTCTTGTTGCTATCCGTCGTTAGTTACTCGTTTCTGAAGGAGGACAGGAGTGATAGAGGGTTCCTTTCCTCAGTTGGCGAACTTGTTATGACATCCTGGATGATGGGAATGGTCCTGGATTTGCCATACTTCATCGGGTGTGAAGCAAAATGTTTAGCTGTCGATCATATCTTTGTTTAAGATATATATATCACAAGGCAGTCGGATGCCTTCCTTATGAGACATCAGTGGTCATTGAAATCAACACATCAGAGAAATGAAATTCCGAGACTGCTAGATTTTGTTTCGGATTGATATACAGATTCACAGGGAAGTAACGATTTTTCGATTTTGAGGGAGGTGCTCAAGGAGTATCATAATCACAGTAAATTAAGAGCACACTTATCACAGCTTGTATATGTTGGCCACAACCTGTTGTTTGAAGGAAGTAGAGGAGGAGGAGTAGGAGATTAGTGTTTAACGTCCCGTCGACTACGGGGTTATTACAGACGGAGCGCAAGTTCGGGTGAGGGAAGGATGGGGAAGGAAATCGGCCGTGCCCTTTCAAAGGAACCATCCCGGCATTTGCCTGAAGCGATTTACGGAAATCACGGAAAACCTAAATCAGGATGGCCGGAGACGGGATTGAACCGTCGTCCTTCCGGATGCGAGTCCAGTGTGATAACCACTGCGCCACCTGGCTCGGTGTTTGTAGGAAGTGAACTTGGTTAAATGCGGGAGGAAAATTAATAAAAACGTTGTCCGCAATAGCAGAGTAGGAGAAGTTCCTAAATTAAATGATGTACTCGGTCATTTTGAAAAAGCGGTATTGCTATGAAGAGTGAGGTGCTTTGGCTTTCATCCTGGGAAGGGTTTCTGTCTTAGGTGTACACTCACTTGTGTGACTGTCAATACACTAACGCGGAATTCACTGCATTGGCCAGAGGGGCCATTAAGCGTGTTACACTTCCAGAATTGAGAGCACCTTGAGGCCACCCTCACCCCTGTACTTACACATTCATTACACATATTTATCGATTCACAGCAGGTGGGAATTTCAGTGGAGCGGAAGTTACATTATATCCACAAAATTCAATAAAATCGTCAAATCATGATTACATAGATGATTTTCAGCAACGAAGATGTCGTGTCTTTACTAGGTATTTGCATATTTCATATATGCAGTGATCACAGAAGGGCACAACCTACAGATCAGCCGAGGCACCAGTTGCCAGACGAGTTTTTAGCAGGCAATGGCAGTGGGAAAGATTGATGGACGTAGAAGTTCTGTATGAGGTGGTATAAACTTTACATTCAGGATTGTATTGCTGTAAGGTCCTGGTGACCTCCCATTAAGAGTCAGCTCATGCTGTAAATGGATAAGGAAGGACCCATGTGGTACACCTCGGGAATGGAAGGCTCGGTCCTGGAAGATTCTGGACGAATCTTTCGAAAGAGGGGATGTGTGTTGCACACCAAAAATTTAGATGCGCGAGTTGAGATTATCTTAAACGTGTTATTCCCACTCGCGGCTACGCAGTAGAGGCAAGCCTGTCCGAAGTGCTAACAGGGTAAGCCTTTTGACTTGGACGGGCGAGCCACGTTGAACTTCAGTGCCGAATCATAGTATGACCAAGAGTGAGCTGATGTTTCATAAGAGACACTTGCGCACTACCGAGAAACTAACGCGTTGCAAATTTCACTGGATGTAGGAGCCCGTACTCGGGGCACAGCGAGCTAGTAAAAGCTGAAAGCCAAGTAACATGAAATAAACATACTCGTCCTCCTATAATAGTACCAAGTCGGACTCGTAGTTGTATGGTTATAAGTGATCGAGCGTAGGAACTCAAAGCATGACGCAATGCCTCTATTCTGTCTGCTTATTAAAGTGGAGATAATGTTGTCATCTGTGTTACAGAGAATCCATGACCCAGCCTTGGTGATGGAAATCCGCTGGCAAACCTGGCAACGAGGCACACCATGTCTGTGGCGTGATGGCTGCGGGATTTGCGCGAAGTTTGATGATGTGGGGAGTTTGGGCCCAGCCAATCTCCACCCCCTGAGCTACTTTGGTCGATGGACTACCAGATGTGTACAGTCTGGCTGCGAGAGATGCTCACTCGCGCTCTCCTAGAAACGTAGACGTCTTTGGCCACCGGCGGCGCATGATTACCTGAGTCGTTTAGACTGCAGTCATGGGCTGTGAGGCTGTTCGTGGCTGAGGTTAGAGTCCTCCCTCGGGCATGGGTGTATGTGTTTGTCCTTTGGATAATTTAGCTTAAGTAGAGTGTAAAGTTATGGACTGATGACCTCATCAGGGAACTGGATTTGCAATGTACATTAGAGTTGTGGTTTTTCTACCTCCTACATAGGAGTCAATAGTTCAGATGCTATTACAGGGAAACATATCTGGAGTAGGAATAGTACCCTACAAACATGATGTAATTGTAGTGGAAAAAGGACATGAGTTTGCTTAATAAATTAGTGTTTGAAAATTAAAGTTTCCTTCAAACTACCACCTCTACACTCACCTTTGTTTGAACAGGGCGAGATTGTTAAGAAGTTAGAGACTCGAGTCGTTTGTGCATTGAGAGAGCATGTCGAGTATAATCGAATATAGAACAATTTATATTAAAATTATTTGTTTCATTACTATTAGTATGAATCTGGGTTTTTAAAAAATATATATATCTGGAGTGGTCATGCGGTGGATTGTGGAAAGAGGCTGTCAGCTAGGGCTGATTGTGCTTCTGTGATCATCAACGCAGTTTTTACAATGAATAATTAATGTATGTGGAGCGATAATGTAACTTTTAGTACATCACTCCTACATGGATTTAATGTTTACACTGATGTGTCGATTTGTTACAATTTCTGTATCTAGTACTACTTGTGGTATTCTGCAAAATGATACTATAACTCCTGTTGATGGTCTATAGAGATGTAATTCAGTTTCAAAACACTATTAAAAAATGAATAATATGCTAATGTTCCAAAAATTATGTGATTTGAGTCTAATGTGAAGGGGCCTAATTAAATGTTAGCCCCAGAACTAGTAGAAAGGAACGTAGAGTGAAATTACAAACTAGTACGAATTGGTTTAATGGTAACTTGCTGGATGTTCCCAGTCAACAACGAGGCAGTGCTATTCTACTACAGAGATGAATTCAGAATTTAGTGCAGAAGTTTGAATTCACTGTGAAAGACATTTCAAGAAAATTTAGTGCACTTACCACTCGGTTAAGGTAAGAGCTGCAGAGAGGCTCTCTGCTGTGAAAAAAATAAGAGTGGTTTCTGTAGATGAGAGTCCAGTAGCTATCATGACAAAATTACTGTTCACTTTGCAGATACAAATTATTTATCATATATAAACCAGTAGTACAGAACTGTAATCATAATCCTAAAACTGTGTTTCTACTCTACTACTCTCGAAGAACTCTCTTGAACTGTACAATGGATTGATTATTAAGAACTTATAGAACCTACGTATACAACTTACTCCTAAAATTGTTGAAAGCGGTATTGATTGGACAGTATGTCAGTTTATTCAAAAAGTTCAAACAGTTTACTTTGCGAAAGTTACCTATATTTTTAGTGTAATCTAGGAATATCGTAGCTAACACTTGGTTCAAGAATCATAAAAGAAGATTGTATACATGGAAGAAGCCTAGAGATACTGACAAGTTTCAGGTAGGTTATGTAATGGTAAGACAGTGATTTAGCAAGCAGGTTTTAAATAATAAGACATTTCCAGGGGCAGATGTGCACACCAACCACTATCTATTGTTTATGAACTGTAAATGAAACCTGAAGAAACTGCAAAATGTTGGGAATTTAAGGAGATGGGACCTGGATAAACTGATAAACCAGAGGTTGTACAGAGTTTCAGGGAGAGCATAAGGGAACAATAGACAGGAATGGGGGAAAGAAATACAGTAGAAGAAGAATGGGTCGCTCTGAGGGATAAAGTGGTGAATGCAGCAGAGGAAGATATAGGTAAAAAGACGAGGGCTAGTAGAAATCCTTGGGTAACAGAAAAAATATTGATTTTAATTGATAAAAGGAGAAAATATAAAAACGCAGTTAATGAAGCAGGCAAAAAGGAATACAAACGTGTCAAAAATAAGATCGACAGGAAGTGCAAAATGGCTAAGCAAGGATGGCTAGAGGACAAATGTAAGGATGTACAGGGTTATCTCACTAGGGTTAAGATAGACACTGCCTACAGGAAAATTAAAGAGACCTTTGGAGAAAAGTGAAACCACTATTATGAATGTCAAGAGCTCAGATGGTAACCCAGTTCTAAGCAAAGAAGGGAAAGCATAAAGGTGGAATGAGTATAAGGAGGGTCTACACAAGCGAAATGTACTTGAGGAAAATATTACTGAAATGGAAGAGGACGGAGATGATACTACGTGAAGAGTTTGATGGAGCACTAAAAGATCGGAGTCGAAACAAGGCAGCGGGAGTAGACAACATTCCATTAGAACTACTGACGGCTATCTGGTGAGCAAGATGTATGAGACAGGCGAAATACCCTCGGACATAAACAAGAATGTAATAATTCCAATCCCAAAGAAAGCAGGTGTTGACAGATGTGAAAATTAGCGAACAATCAGTTTAATAAGTCACAGCTGCTAAATACTACCGCGAATTCTTTACAGACGAATGTAAAAACTGGCAGAAGCCGACTTCGGGGAAGATCAGTTTGGATTCCGTAAAAAATATTGGAATACATGAAGCAATACTGACCCTACGCCTTATCTTAGAAGAAAATTAAGGAAACGCTAACGCAAACCTATGTTTGTAACTTAGAGAAAGCTTTTAACAATCTTGACTGGAATACTCTCGTTCAAATTCTGAAGTTGGCAGAGGTAAAATACAGGGAGCGAAAGGCTATTCACAATTTGTACAGAAACCAGATGGCAGTTATAAGAGCCATGGGGCATGAAACGGAAGCAGTGGTTGGGAAGGGAGTGAGACAGGATTGTAGCCTATCCAAGATGTTATTCAATCTGTACATTGAGCAAGCAGTGAAGGAAACAAATGAAAAATTCTGAGTAGGTATTAATATCCATGGAGATGTAATGGAAACTTTGAGGTTTGCCGATGACATTGTAATTCTGTCAGAGACAGCAAAGGATTTAGAAGAGCAGTTGAACGAAATGGACACTGTGATGAAAGGAGGGAATATGATGAACATCAAAAAAAGCAATACGAGGATAATGGAATGTAGTCGAATTAAGTCAGGTGATGCTGAGGGAATTAGATTAGGAAATGAGACACTTAAAGTAGTAAAGGAGTTTTCTTATCTGGGGAGCAAAATAACTGATGATGGTCGAATTAAAGAACAAATAAAATGTAGACTGACAATGGCAAGGGAAGCATTTCTGAAGAAGGGAAATTTGTTAACATCGAGTATAGACTTAAGTGTCAGGAAGTCGTTTCTGAAAGTATTCGTATGGAGCGTAGCCATGTATGGAAGAGCAAAATGGACTATAACTACTATGGACAAGAAGAGAATAGAAGCTTTCGAAATGTGGTGCTACAGAAGAATGCTGAGAGAAGAGAAGTTTGTGGCACAGCTTGACTAGAAGAAGGGATCGGTTGGTAGGACATGTTCTGAGGCATCAAGGGATCACCAGTTTATAATTGGAGGGCAGCGTGGAGGGCAAAAATCGTTGAGAGAGACCAAGAGATGAATACACTAAACAGATTCAGGACGATGTAGGTTTCAGTAGGTACTGGGCGATGAAGAAGCATGCACAGGATAGTATAGCATGGAGCCCTGCATCAAACCAGTCTCAGCCCTGACGACCACAACAACAACAACAACAATGTCAATATCGTTT
Organism: Schistocerca gregaria; assembly: GCF_023897955.1. Classification (NCBI taxonomy): domain Eukaryota; kingdom Metazoa; phylum Arthropoda; class Insecta; order Orthoptera; family Acrididae; genus Schistocerca; species Schistocerca gregaria. The sequence continues at coordinate 412,859,162 of NC_064925.1, read as the reverse complement.
TTGTTTCTGGCATCATGATAGAGTATGTTCTCTGTGGTGCCAAAATCTTCTATGCTGTTTTCAGTGAATATAAATGACAAAAAGAGATAAAGTTTTATCATCATCACTATTTTTACCCTTGGGCTAACTTCATAATTATTTGTAGCAGCTATTTCAGAATCAGTACTACATCACAGACATGACATGAGTGACCACATAACAACAGCCCATGTGTGTGTGAAGCTAAAAAAGCCAAATTAAGCTGTGCAAATATATTTATTTCCACCTGGATCAAATAATCTCTGTTTGAGGTAGGACGGCTTTAATATCTTTCTAAGGCATGATTAATGTGAAGTTGCCAATTTCGTTTGGAATCAATCTATTGTCCTAGAAACTCTCCAGACGTTAGGAGATTTGGAGAAAATCAAATGGAGTGTAACAGAAGAATAAAGAATTATGTCAGTACTTGAATGAGAGAGTTTCTAAAAGTGAAAAAATGTTGAGGTCATTGTTACAGCAAAGGTCGTGTGCCAGATAATAGTGATTTATATTCTGTTCAAGAAGATGAATGTGATCCTGTAGCTCGGTTTGAAAGGAGGAGAATTCTTCACCAACATGGTCATTTTAATCATGATGCTGGAAACTATGAAATGAAGCATGGTTTTCAATATAACCATTTGTTGCCTGTTCTAAAATTTCAAGTTTTCATAATTACATTAAATAGTACTTATCCTCATGCTTGATTAGACTAGTTTGATTTTGTATTTCCTTCCACATGGCTAGCCGATCACAGAACTGATTTTGTATGTGGCTGTTTGGTGGGTGACCTTAGTATGTGCAACAGTGAACCATATGACGAGTTTTATTAGATATTCCTGTTAGAAGATTGGTCGGAAGGAGCGCAAGACATAATCTTTGGTATACTTGGTTATGAAAAATATTAATAATACTCATTTTATAAATCCTGCTTCATTCTTTGAATGAACGGTGTGGAAAAATAAATCTTTAACAATATTTACAATCCTACTGAATGAATTATAATTGACGTGGAAAATTTCCTCCCAAGTTGAGCCATATTATTATTCTTGGTCAGGTAAATGGGTAGTTAGTGGGTTTTGAAATTTGCTCCAAGAATTAGAATATGACAATGCTGAAGAGAATGGATGTGGTAGAAGCAACAGTAAGTTATTTATCCTAATCTGAGGCCACAGAGCAATTGGAATAATGATCAGCAGCAATGTGATACATATTGTGATAGATATGGGAAAGGAAACTTGAGGAATCGGAGGAATTATGTGATTGCAATGAAAGCAACAATTTTAGGAGTGGTAATAGTGATTACCTTAGAAGACTGTTACGTCAAATCAAGATGCTGAAGAGAATGGTAGACACTGACATTGACATGTCCCTATTTTGTAGAAGTACGCTTATTTTATACACAGAAAAATGTTCAAGTGGGTAGCCCATAGCCCCATAGCCACATAATTGAAAACTGATGTGCGCGGCTGATTTGAGTGCTGAAAGCAGAATGAAAAATGCCTGTGAGAAATTGAATATGTTGACTATTGTATGTTTGAGTTACCTATTGATAAGTGATAGACAGGAAAATCTCAATTCCCTGAAGAGTCCAACGTTTCAAATATATTTCACCTTGTGTTTAAGGTGTTGGAAGCCAGTCATCTGGGGTGAGCGAGTCAGCATTTCACAGATCTGAAGTTGTAGCTTTATGGACTATACCTTCTTTACCGTGGGCTCAAGTGAAAGGGATGATTAACAGAAAAGGAGCAGGGAGGAAGGGACAAGTCAGTATTGATTTTCTTTGTCAAGGTTATAGCTTCATCCGAATTTAGTAACTGTGTGGAATTTGGCTAGTGATACGATTTTAGGGGCTAATTTCTTGTTGAAATACCAAGAAGTGATGGCCTTTGGCTGTGTTGTAGTGAGTTTTAGGTATAATGATGGTATGTTAAAGCAATGAGGGAAGAGTTGCCTGTCGTGAATGAGTATGGTGTTCAGGCAGTCTTATTTCATCATTTGCCAATGAGGTCGTTGAACTTCACAATAAATATTGAGTTGGAGTAAGTATGCTGAAGTGGTAGGCGAATTACTGAAAGGCAATTTATTTAGTGTACTGCGACATAATTCTTCAATGTTTTCAGTGCATCCAGACACAAAATTCTTTTGTGTGTGTTGTTGCATTATGGACATGATTTCCCTGGTTGTTATCATGTTTTCGATTAATTCTTGTGGTACCGCTACATGTCTTTTTGTACTTAGTGTTGATAAAGGGATTTTATTATGAGCCACAAGTCTAGCACAGAATTTTCGATGAAGTTTTGTGTGATGTACATGTTGACACTATAAGTTTATTGATCATCTGAGGTGATGTTCACTGTGAGTCCATTCATAAATACTTTAATGTGAATGGATTGCATGTGGATTATGCGCTGAAGAGCCAAAGAAACTAGTACAACTGTGGAATATAGCGTAGGGCCCCGCGAGCACGCAGAACTGCTGCAACACGATGTGGTATGGAGTATGTTGAGTAATGTTCATGCGTGGGGAGTTTGGTGGTCAAAGAAGTGTTTAAACGCAGAAGAGTGCTACTGGAGGCACTATGTAGCAATTCTAGACGTGTGGGGTACCACACTGTCCTGATGGAATTGCCCAAGTCGATCGGAATGCACAATGGGCATGAATGGATTCAGGTGATCAGACAGAATGCTTATGCACTTGTCATCTGTCAGAGTCGTATAAGAGGTTCCATATCACTGTAAATGCACACATCCCACACCATTACACAAGCTTGCACCAGCTTGAACAGTACTCTGATGACGACCAGGCATAATTTTTCCAGTGATCAACAGTCCAATGATGTGCTGATTGGTCTAGTCAAAGTGTAAAGTATTGTATCGTGCAGTCATCAGGGTACAGGAGTCGGCCTTCGCCTCCAGAAGCCCATATCGATACTGTTTCTTTGAAAGGTACGCACGCTGACACCTTCAAACTATATTATTGTTTTTAAGGAATTATACTACCAGATTCCGTATATGTGTGGTGTGAGAAATGTAATGTAGCAGACAGCACTTGAACGATCTAGCAGTGCTATGTACACTGGCGTGATCGTCGCTTTCTGACAGTCTGAGTTTTCAGCTCCTTACATGAATCACGTGATTTTTGGTAGCCCCCATCAGTGAAGTTGAGTTTTTGTTTTGTGTTTACAGTAATGGAACAGCGGAATTTAGAACGACGTTATTCAGTCACGTTTATTGTTAAACTTGGGGAATCAATGAGTGCGATCATTCAAAAGTTGAAACAGGCCTATAGGAAAAAATCCTTGTTAAGAGCACAAATTGTTCCCTGGCACAAATCATTTTTGGAAGGCTGATAGCCCGATGAAGATGAATCTCGCTCACGGAGGCCTTCAAAATCAAAAACCGACGTGAACATCGAACGTGTGCATGGTCTTTCGAAACCATACGGACATTTAACAATAAAGATAATGGGTGAACTGTCAAACTTGACAACTTCCACGTTAAATAAAAAATCTGACTGAAGATTTTCACATGTGCAAGGTTTGTGCCAAAATCGTGCTGAGAAATCTCACAATTCAGAAGAACAACAATTGAAGAAACACGTGTGTTGGTGGTCATGAGAAGACTGCTATTAACTGCGAATGTTTCATTAGTGTAATCATCGTTGTTGAATTGGGGATTATTGAGTATGATCCTGAGACAATGGGGCTATGTGAGCAGTGGCAACTGAGACACCTTCTCCACCAAAGGAAGCACGAATGAGAAAACCAAAAATAAAAAAAGCTTCTATTTACTTTTTTGACTGTAGGGATATCATGCACAATGAATTTGTTCCTTCAGGACAAACTGACAACCTTGTGTTATGCAAGGATATCCTTAAAACTCTCAGGAGAAGATTAAATCGAGTGAGACCGACTGTACATGTAGACGAATGGACTCTGAATCGTGATAGCGTTCCATTTAACACAACCATTTCCTTCACGGATCTTGTCACCAGAAAAGGCATTCCTGTTGTCCCACAGGAACCCTAGTCACCTGATCTGTGTCCCTGTCATACATTTTCTGTTGGCGAAACTAAGAATTTCTTCAAAGGACGTCGTTTTGGGACTCTGGAAACATACTGAAGGCCGTAGGACTCAAAGCCTTTCGGCGCTGCTGCCAAGCCTGTGAAGAATGATTATACCGACGTAAATTTGCCGAAATAAACTACTGTGTAGGAACCAATTCTCGAAAAAAAACCTTGGTAGGCCAAAAATCAGTCACATTACTTTCCTAATATACCGAGGATATTTCATATTTTTCATGTAATCTCAACCGAAAAATTTAAGTCTCAGTAGCAGATGTCACTTTCTACAATGAAGGACGTTTCCAGTATTTCCAAGTTGAGGGCCTTAGTTACACATCAGCATCTGTTTAGACAGTATATTGAGACAAAACGGTAAAAACAGTTACCGAAATGGCTTTTTTATGTTTTTTGTGATGTTCATGAAACCAGCATTACACCTTATCGAAAGTGTGTAGTAATTGCTAAGACTGTGCTAAAGGTATCTCCAAATCTGGACCATGATCGCATATCAGTTGGCTTTTAAAAAGCGTGTTGTTGATACAGTTCAACAACAATTAACGACTTTTTAAAAAACTTTTTCAGGGTGTTCAATGTGTCGCCCCCCATCCTCATGGTAATGCACATTATGTAAAATGTGTTTCATTACGGGAGTTAATCAGTGTTTTAACGTAAAGTTTAGTATCTACATTCTAATAATATACCTTTTAGCAGTTCTGTATGCAACGATTAAATAAAATCTTTTTAGATATTTACCTTCGAATAATTGTTTGTGTTGCAATGTTGTATATGAGGCTTTATTGTTATTGTGGAACTAAAAAAATTGGTACTCATGAATTAGATTTCTATAATGTCAAGCATGCAGTCTTCACCATGAAGTTAGCATTAATAAAACCTAACTTCAGTATTATCACACAACCTTAATATTCATTGCTAAATGGCTTCCTTTCCTTATGTGAGTATAAAGGATATTTTTCTCTTGTTTTGCATGACTTTATAACGTCCCGAAATGAATCTTTTCAGAACACATTACAGAACTGATCACAGAATGAAATTTCAGTTAGGGATTTGGTGAGAAGGCTACAGTTGTTTGCAGTGCATAGTAATACACAATGCGTTGGATACTTACATATTGTGATGTTTACATATTTAAATTGTAATTGTTTTCTGTCCTGCAGTGGTGATTAATTCCGGCACGGTCTAGCGTTGAGTGACATGGTATTGAAGAGACTCAGAGATCGATTATTTTTCGCATTTTGCAACATGACTACAGGAAAGTATTTAAATTGTTCAGTCTAATGTCTTATGCACTCCGTTTTATTATTGTCCCTTGCATTTCAAGTTACTTAATGCACTGCTGGAATATGTGCAGAGAAACCTTATCTTTCTGTGATGTCTAAAAATTCGGTAGAGGTTCACACTTAGTGTAGAGCCTATGTGATGTATATGTATTATTCGATTGTTTTAACCCTTTTAGTGTGTACCTCTCACTGTAGCATGTATTTACAGTGCGTAAGGGAATTTGTGTTATCGCTTGTGAACCCTCCTGGCATCTAGTGGAAGTTCGCTGCACCTGCTGTAGTTTTGGTTTGTTGAGAAATACAGCCTTCAGGTTTGCGAGAAGTATATATCCCGACAAAAAGCGGTGTATTAATAGGTTATTCTGAATGATGGTAACCACCAATATAGTATCTGTAAGTGGCTTGGAATGTATACTTCCTGTAAAATTAATCTGTCATTTGTGGTCCTTGGTAAGCGTACTTAGCACCAACAAAGGGGTATCCAAAAACATTTAGGAACATTTCTTACCACCTCTGTCTATGCCAGACATGTTGTGGTAGTACATGGCACAAGGTGTACTAAAACTACTACAACTATTAGTTTCTGTATGTCGTGGGATTAATACTGTTGTCAGATTACATTGCTTCCCTCCTGCAATATCCTTTATTGCATCCCTTATCAGCTTGTAGCTTTATCCAGTGACAAAGTGTCAAGGATTGTTTTCACGTTGTGGTAAGTAAACATTAATATCAGTAACAATTATTTTCAGAACAAAATAAAAACAGAAAACACTGTTTAAGATTTTATTTGCGTAGAGTGGCGACACATAACAGCACTCACAAGGGAAGTGGGAAATCCATTTACAACCAATTTAAATACCTCACAAAGACGGGGTGGTGATATATGTACAAACTTAGTTTTTGGTCCTCTATCTCAAAAATAAATAAAGTTATTAAAAATAAGTACAGTACGTTTACCACATTCATAAAACAATTGCAAAATATGACGTTCCCTGAGGTGCTACAAAAAATGTGCCCGCGAAAGAGTTAACACTGTGTATCAGTTAAATTTTATGGCTACTCATTTACGCTCCTTCGGTCATTTATTTAATTTTCGTGATTTATTTTGGAGCATGTGTTGTCTGCGCTATCTGTAGCATACCTGTAGCCAATATCCCCTTTGTGAATTTAGTGATCATGTGTGATTCAGATACTTAAATAATTCAGCTACATACTTGCTCTTTTTACTGTTGTGTTTACCATAACAAGCCCCTTACAGAAAATAGTATAGATAACTATCCAATATGGTGAAGATATGATGCACGTAGTGGATACAACGATGTCTATTGAAACACTTAGCAAGATGGACACATTTCTATATCTAGGTTCTCGACTACAGGTAAGAGGATGAGCAAGCAGGAATCACAGTGATCTGAATCGATTCAGACACATCACTGATATTATTTGTGAGAACAAGATGCACATCCACATAAAATAAAAGATATAAGGCACAACGGTAAAGACAGTTGCATAATGTGATACTGAGCGTAAGCTCACACCAAGGAGTTTTCAGGTTTCACTACATTATGAAAATTCGGATGCTGAGAATACCATTAGCCATTTCCCGCTCGGCCACAGTAACAAGACAACGATCTGACAACTAACTGGAGTGGCTCCAATCAACGAAAAGATCCAAAAAAGGAGCGTTCGGTGGTATGGACACATTATATAGCACCTACTTTAGTCATCAGCTTAGCCTATTGTCTCACTGTTGAAGACCACAACCAACGCGGAAGACCCACAGGTAGTGTTAGAACGTACGAAAAGGTGTACATTGTCCAAAAAAGCAGACCAAGCTCCAATGGGACTACGCTAAGAAGGAGTAGAAGAAGAAGATTATGATGTTGGAAAGAGAGCACAACAGGAGGGTCTCGATATTAATGACTAGAACAGGGGTCTCAACTAGAGAAATCACAAAAACAGTTTGTGAACGGCCAAAGCCTCAGAGGCGCGATAACGTTCTCCCACCGAAAAGTTTAATGACGGACAGTGAGAAGAACGAGGCAGCTGTGCGAAGAGAGATTCCCGAGGTAGCGGTACGGGTCACAATAGTAAAGGCAACTTCGGAGGTTACTTTCGCACGTATGAACAGGGGACGGGACAACTGTAGTGCGAAGGGAGTTTAGAAGAGCGCCACCAGAAATGAGGACGCTGCATGGAAAGTTTATATGCGACGAGAGGCAATACGTCACACCGAGAGGGAAGGAGGTAATGCAGCGTATAATTATCCTCGAAATTAGTAGAGGGAGAAATTGTAACCAAGGAATCAGAGTAGTTTCAGCTTCGCCCCGCAATGAAAGTAAGGTGAGGGGGAAAATATGGTGTGTTCTAGACAAAATACAAGAAGAGCTTCTGTGCTGCCACCTGAACGATCACAGAAATATAATAGGCGTTAATCCGCTGCAGGATGGTGTCAGGAAATGGAAAACATTCATGATCGGTAAATCAACCAGCATATGTTGTGACCACCTCAGTGGACAAGTACGTTATAGGCACAATGACTGGTATAGCTATGGCTTCTGGTAATTTATGGTGGCGGGCCCTGTTAAAATGAATGAAGCAGATGGACTGCCTCATATGTCTCTATAACAGACTACGAAATTTTTGCACAGACATTCAGATGCAACTGGAATGTACTTGAAACAAAATCGGGACAGCCGCCTGGATTGGGCCGAGCGGTTCTACGCTCTACAGTCTGGAACTGCGTGACCGCTTTGGTCGCAGGTTCGAATACTGCCTCGGGAATGGATGTGTGTGATGTCCTTAGGTTAGTTAGCTTTAAGTAGTTCTAAGGTCTAGGGGACTGATGACCTCACATGTTAAGTCCCATAGTGCTCAGAGCCATTTGAAACATTGGAACCAAAATCGTGACAGAGATCACCAAAGGCCTGCTTGTATGATGCTCTTTGCGTCCACAGTTCTGAGATGTTGGCATAGAGTCATTAATAAACCAGCTTCATAGTACAGCAGACACTAGAGGCTGTGTAGCCTAGGGAGATGATCTCCTAATTACAGTATCTGGCAGCACAAGCGCTAAATGAGTAGAGGATTTTAGTGAAGTTCTTGAAAGACTAAGTAGTTGGTGCACAGAAAACAGTTAACCGAAATCACCATACAAAAGAGATTTTATGTTAGCCCTCTAATTTTCGGACATGCGGCCGCGCAAATAAAATTTCTTCCGCCGATAGATCGGGTGAATATTGTCCGGCCGTCCATAGAACGTGCGGTAAGTCTGACGACAATGTGCTATGCGCGTCCTTACACGCTCCACAGCGGCGGTGTTTCGTATGCGGGTCACAGACGCTGGTCAGCAGCATTAAGATACGCTTATACACTCCTGGAAATTGAAATAAGAACACCGTGAATTCATTGTCCCAGGAAGGGGAAACTTCATTGACACATTCCTGGGGTCAGATGCATCACATGATCACACTGACAGAACCACTGGCACGTAGACACAGGCAACAGAGCATGCACAGTGTCGGCACTAGTACAGTGTATATCCACCTTTCGCAGCAATGAAGGCTGCTATTCGCCCATGGAGATGATCGTAGAGATGCTGGATGTAGTCCTGTGGAACGGCTTGGCATACCATTTCCACCTGGCGCCTCAGTTGGACCAGCGTTCGTGCTGGACGTGCAGACCGCGTGAGACAACGCTCCATCCAGTCCCAAACATGCTCAATGGGGGACAGATCCGGAGATCTTGCTGGCCAGGGTAGTTGACTTACACATTCTAGAGCACGTTGGGTGGCACGGGATACATGTGGACGTGCATTGTCCTGTTGGAACAGCAAGTTCCCTTGACGGTGTAGGAATGGTAGAACGATGGGTTCGATGACGGTTTGGATGTACCGTGCACTATTCAGTGTCCCCTCGACGATCACTAGAGGTGTACGGCCAGTGTGGGAGATCGCTCCCCACACCATGATGCAGGGTGTTGGCCCTGTGTGCCTTGGTCGTATGCAGTCCTGATTGTGGCGCTCACCTGCACGGCGCCAAACACGCATACGACCATCATTGGCACCAAGGCAGAAGCGAATCTCATCGCTGAGGACGACACGTCTCCATTCGTCCCTCCATTCACGCCTGTCGCGACACCACTGGAGGCGGGCTGCACGATGTTGAGGCGTGAGCGGAAGACGGCCTACCGGTGTGCGGGACCGTAGCCCAGCTTCATGGAGACGGTTGCGAATGGTCCTCGCCGATACCCCAGGAGCAACAGTGTCCCTAATTTGCTGGAAAGTGGTGGTGCGGTCCCCTACGGCACTGCGTAGGATCCTACGGTCTTGGCGTGCATCCGTGCGTCGCTGCGGTCCGGTCCCAGGTCGACGGGCACGTGCACCTTCCGCAGGCCACTGGCGACAACATCGATGTACTGTGGATACCTCACGCCCCACGTGTTGAGCAATTCGGCGGTACGTCCAACTGGCCTCCCGCATGCCCACTATACGCCCTCGCTCAAAGTCCGTCAACTGCACATAAGGTTCACGTCCACGCTGTCGCGGCATGCTACCAGTGTTAAAGACAGCGATGGAGCTCCGTATGCCACGGCAAACTGGCTGACACTGACGGCGGCGGTGCACAAATGCTGCGCACCTAGCGCCATTCGACGGCCAACACCGCGGTTCCTGGTGTGTCCGCTGTGCCGTTCGTGTGATCATTGCTTGTACAACCCTCTCGCAGTGTCCGGAGCAAGTATGGTGGGTCTGACACACAAGTGTCAATGTGTTCTTTTTTCCATTTCCAGGAGTGTATAAGCGCCGACTGTGAAGAAAGCGAACAGAAAATCGATTTTCTTATTGATATATGTTCGGCGTAGATGAAACCATGACCACTTCTCTGCAGTTTAGTTACTCCTAGAGCGGGGTTCTATGATTTGTCCAAACAGAAACCACTATCTCCGTTTATTAAATTGTTAGCTAATCTACATCGAGTAAAGTTGCAATCTTCGTGAGATAGCCTTAACACAGTTTTTCTCAAGAATATGACGGATCTACGAGGAGAGAGCACCCACATAGGGCAAAACAGTAATTGATCTAAAGGAATTACTATCTTCTTTCCCATCACATAGTAGGTGAATATGGATTGGGGGTAAGTAATGAAAGAGGAAGCCATCTGGTAGAATTTTGCACAGAGCATAACTTAATCATTGCTACCACTTGGTTTAAGAATCATAAAAAAAGGTTATATATATGGAAGAATCATGGAGATACTAGAAGGTATCAGATAGATTATGTAAGGGTGAGAAAGAGATTTAGGAACCAGGTATTAAATTGTAAGACATTTCCAGGAGCACATGTGGACTCTGACCAAAATCTACTGGTTATGAACTGTAGACTAAAACTGAAGAAACTGCAAAAAGGTGGGAATTTAAGTGGATGGGACCTTGATAAATTGACTACACCAAAGGCTGTACAGAGTTTCGCGGATAGCATAAGTGAAATATTGACATGAATGGAGGAAAGAAATACAGAAGAAGGAGAATCGGTAGCTTTGAGGGAGGAAGTGGTGAAGGCAGCAGAGGGTAAAGTACGTAAAAAGACGAGGGCTAGAAGAAATCCTTCGGTAACAGAGGAAATATTGAATTTAATTGATGAAAGGAGAAAATATAAAAATGCAGTAAATGAAGCAGGTAAAAAGGAATAGAAACGTCTCAAAAATGAGATCGACAGGAAGTGCAAAATGGCTAAGCAGGGATGGCTAGAGGACAAATGGAAGGATGTAGAGGCTTTTCTCACTTGGGGTAAGATAGATACTGCCTACAGGAAAATTAGCGAGACCTTTGGAGAAAAGAGAATCATCTATATGAATTTCATGAGCTCAGATGGATCCCAGTTCTAAGCAAAGAAGGGAAAGCAGAAAGGTCGAAGGAGTAGATAGAGACTCTATACACGGGCGAAGTACGTGAGGACAATATTATGGAAATGGAAGAGGATGTAGATGAAGATGTAATGGGAGATACGATACTGTGTGAAGTGTTTGCCAAAGCACTGAAAGACCTATGCCGAAACAAGGCCCCGGGACTAAACAAAATTACATGAGAACTACTGACGACCTTGTTAGAGCCAGTCCTTACAAAACCCTACCATCTGGTGAGCAAGATGTGTGAGACAGCGAAATACCCTCAGTCTTCAATCCCAATGAAAGCAGGTGTTGACAGATGTGAAAATTACCAAACTATCAGTTTAATAAGTCACAGCTGCAAAATACGTGGGGCATATAAGAAAGATCCACAAGTCATAATTCTTCCCGACCAAGGAACCTACACACCACCTGACGGGACATGGCCCATATCCTTCTTTAATGCAGAAAATACAACCAGACATTACAGGCCCTTGTGAATATGGAGCAGTTGTCACACTTGAACACATCGTGTGAGAATGTGCCACTACACAAAACGTTGCAGACTACGATAGTTGGTTATGGAATAGTCGATGACATAACAAGGAAAGAAGAAGTGTGGCACAAGTGGCATTTGCTGACAGTGAAAATGCACACATCATGAAAAACAAAATGCGTCATTTTGGTTCCCAGAATTCCGAACCTATACAGAAAATTGGAAGAGAAATCAACATAAACATTATTTCCATCCTTTTTATTTCTCATGAAACCCAAGCTTAGTATATTGTACTACTGTATAGCGAGACGTTCAGTTGTGGTGGTCCAGACTTTTGTACACACCGGTACCTCTAATACAAAGAAGCACACCCTGTTGCATTGATGCATGCCTGTATTCGTCGTGGCATACTATCCACAAGTTCATCAGCGAACTGTTTATTCAGGTTGTCGCACTCCTCAATGGCAATTTGCCGTAGATCCCTCAGAGTGGTGATGGATCACGTCATAGATCCCTTGTTAGTCTATATCCCATACATGTTTGGTAGTGTTCATGTCTGGAGAACATGCTGTCCACTCTAATCAAGCGATTTCGTTATTCTGAAGGATGTCATTCACAAGATGTGCACGAAGGATGCGCTACTAGTAGTCTATGAAGACGACTGCCTTGTAAACATGCTGCCCATTATGATTGCACTATTAGTCGGAGGAAGGCATTCACGTATCGTACAGCCGTTACATCGCCTTCCATGACCATGAATGGCATACGTCGGCCCCACATATTACACCTCAAAACAGCAGGGAACCTCCACGTTCCCGTAGTCAGTGGGCAATGTGTCTAAGGAGTTCAGCCTGACCACGTTGCCTCCAAACATGACTCCGGCGATTCTCAGTTTGAAGGCTTATGCGACACACAACAGTGAAGAGAGCGTGATGCCAGTCTGGAGCGAACTATTCGGCAAGTTATCAGGTCCATGTGTACCGCGCTGCATGGTATCTTGGTTGCAGACATGAACCTCGCGTTGGTCGTCGTGAGTGAAGTTGTGCATCATGTAGCCTATTACGCACAGTTTGAGTTGTAACACGACGTCCTGTTGCAGCACGAAAAGCATTATTTAACATGGTGGCATTGCTGTCAGGGTGCCCCCGAACCATAATCCGTGGGTCGCGGTCGCGCACTGCACTAGTAGACCTTTCTCGGCCTGAGCGAGGCATATCATCGACAGCTCCTGTCTCTTTATATCTCCTGCATGTCTGAACAACATCGTTTTGTTTCACTCCAACACACCAGGACACTTCCCTTATTGATAGCACTTCCAGGCACAAAGTAAGAATGCGGACGCATTCAAACCGCGGTATTGACCGTCTAGGCACGATGGAACTACAGACTACATGAGCCGTGTACCTCCTTCCTGGTGGAGTGACTGTATATGATCTGCTATCGGACACACTTCGTCCAATGGGAGCAGCTCATGCATGGCTGTTTACACCTTTAGGCACGTTTAGTGACCTATCTGAACAGTCAAAGAGACTATATGTGTCATACGGAATCCACAGTCAACGTCTGTCTTCAGGATTTCTGGGAACCGGAGAGATGCAACACTTTTTTTGAGAGTATGTATTAGCATATGAACTACAAGCATACATTGGCTAGAGACAACAAGGAAAAGGCCACATATGAAGACGACGAGTTGTACCATAGCAGAACATCCAGCTACAGCAACTTTTCACAAGGAGGGAGGAGATGAGCCTCGGGGATTATTCCCTGGCAGTCACCTCCCAATCTATACAACTTGGGTGGCTGCAGCAGGGTCCCTATGTAACTTGAGCTGTGCCTCAGTCTGCCAGGGGTCACTATCAAGACAAATGAAAAATCTAGCTTGGTTGTGAGACGGGTGAGAGTAGTCTAAACTAGTGTTGTGATAATGTAGTATAGTGCTGCAAAGTGTACTGTTGTATAGTAATGCAGTCAAAAATCACAAATTACAAAATTTTTGATGTCTCAAAGCAGCATAGTACAAAAGGCAAGTAGCATGTGACTATGGATTCCAAAGTAATATACGGTTAATATCTATGTGGCAAATGGCCAAATGGTAGCCGGCAGCTGTGGCCGAACGGTTCTAGGCTCTTGAGTCCGGAACCACGCTGCTGCTACGGTCGTAGTTTTGAATCCTGCCTCAGGCATGGATATGTGTGATGTCCTTAGATTAGTTAGGTTTAAGTAGTTCTAAGTCCAAGGGATTTATGACCTCAGATGTTAGGTTCCATAGTGCTTAGAGCTATTTCTACATCTACATCTACATCTACATCCATACACCGCAAGCCACCTGACGGTGTGTGGGGGAGGGTACCCTGAGTACCTCTATCGGTTCTCCCTTCTATTCCAGTCTCGTATTGTACGTGGAAAGAAGGATTGTCGGTATGCTTCTGTGTGGGCTCTAATCTCTCTGATTTTATCCTCATGGTCTCTTCGCGAGATATACGTAGGAGGGAGCAATATACTGCTTGACTCTTCGGTGAAGGTATGTTCTCGAAACTTTAACAAAAGCCCGTACCGAGCTACTGAGCGTCTCTCCTGCAGAGTCTTCCACTGGAGTTTATCTATCATCTCCGTAACGCTTTCGCAATTACTAAATGATCCTGTAACGAAGCGCGCTGCTCTCCGTTGGATCTTTTCTATCTCTTCTATCAACCCTATCTGGTGCGGATCCCACACTGCTGAGCAGTATTCAAGCATTGGGCGAACAAGCGTACTGTAACCTACTTCCTTTGTTGTCGGATTGCATTTCCTTAGCATTCTTCCAATGAATCTCAGTCTGGCATCTGCTTTACCGACGATCAACTTTATATGATCATTCCATTTTAAATCACTCCTAATGCGTACTCCCATATAATTTATGGAATTAACTGCTTCCAGTTGCTGACCTGCTATTTTATAGCTAAATGATAAGGGACCTATCTTTCTATGTATTCGCATCACATTACACTTGTCTACATTGAGATTCAATTGCCATTCCGTGCACCATGCGTCAATTCGCTGCAGATCCTCCTGCATTTCAGTACAATTTTCCATTGTTGCAACCTCTCGATACACCACAGCATCATCTGCAAAAAGCCTCAGCGAACTTCCGATGTCATCCACCAGGTCATTTATGTATATTGTGAACAGCAACGGTCCTATGACACTCCCCTGCGGCACACCTGAAATCACTCTTACTTCGGAAGACTTCTCTCCATTGAGAATGACATGCTGCGTTCTGTTATCTAGGAACTCCTCAATCCAATCACACAATTGATCTGATAGTCCGTATGCTCTTACTTTGTTCATTAAACGACTGTGGGGAACTGTGTCAAACGCCTTGCTGAAGTCAAGAAACACGGCATCTACCTGTGAACCCGTGTCTAAGGCCCTCTGAGTCTCGTGGACGAATAGCGCGAGCTGGGTCTCACACGACCGTCTTTTTCGAAACCCATGCTGATTCCTACAGAGTAGATTTCTAGTCTCCAGAAAAGACATTATACTCGAACATAATACGTGTTCCAAAATTCTACAACTGATCGACGTTAGAGATATAGGTCTATAGTTCTGCACATCTGTTCGACGTCCCTTCTTGTAAACGGGGATGACCTGTGCCCTTTTCCAATCCTTTGGAACGCTTCGCTCTTCTAGAGACCTACGGTACACCGCTGCAAGAAGGGGGGCAAGTTCCTTCGCGTACTCTGTGTAAAATCGAACTGGTATAGCATCAGGACCAGCGGCCTTTCCTCTTTTGAGCGATTTTAATTGTTTCTCTATCCCTCTGTCGTCTACTTCGATATCTACCATTTTGTCAACTGTGCGACAATCTAGAGAGGGAAGCACAGTGCAGTCTTCCTCTGTGAAACAGCTTTGGAAGAAGACATTTAGTAATTCGGCCTTTAGTCTGTCATCCTCTGTTTCAGTACCATTTTGGTCACAGAGTGTCTGGACATTTTGTTTTGATCCACCTACCGCTTTGACATAGGACCCAAATTTCTTAGGATTTTCTGCCAAGTCAGTACATAAAACTTTACTTTCAAATTCATTGAAAGCCTCTCGCATAGCCCTCCTCACACTGCATTTCGCTTCGCGTAATTTTTGTTTGTCTGCAAGGCTTTGGCTATGTTTACGTTTGCTGTGAAGTTCCCTTTGCTTCCGCAGCAGTTTTCTAACTCGGATATTGTACCACGGTGGCTCTTTCCCATCTCTTACGATCTTGCTTGGCACATACTCATCTAACGCATATTGTACCATGGTTTTGAACTTTGTCCACTGATCCTGAACACTATCTGCACTTGAGACAAAACTTTTGTGTTGAGCCGTCAGGTACTCTGTAATCTGCTTTTTGTCACTTTTGCTAAACACAAAAATCTTCCTACCTTTTTTAATATTTCTATTTACGGCTGAAATCATCGATGCAGTAACCGCTTTATGATCGCTGATTCCCTGTTCTGCATTAACTGATTCAAATAGTTAGGGTCTGTGTCACCAGAAGGTCTAATATGTTATCGCCACGAGTCGGTTTTCTGTTTAACTGCTCAAGGTAGTTTTCAGATAAAGCACTTAAAAGTATTTCACTGGATTCTTTGTCCCTGCCACCCGTTTTGAACGTTTGAGTCTCCCAGTCTATATCCGGCAAATTAAAATCTACACCCAGAACTATAACATGGTGGGGAAATCTACTCGAAATATTTTCCAAATTTTTCTTCAGGTGCTGAGCCACAACAGCTGTTGAGACCGGGGGCCTATAGAGACATCCAATTACCATGTCTGAGCCTGCTTTAACCGTGACCTTCACACAAATCATTTCACAATTCGAATCTCCGTCAATTTCCTTCGATACTATTGTACTTCTTATCGCTATAAAACGCCTCCCCCTTCACTGTCCAGCCTATCTCTCGGTATACATTCCAATCAGAGTTTAGGATTTCATTACTGTTTACGTCTGGTTTCAGCCAACTTTCTGTTCCTAGTACTATATGGGCTTTGTGACCGTTTGCTAATGAGAGCAGTTCTGGGACCTTTCTATAGACGCTCCTGCAGTTTACTATTAGCACATTGATATTGTTATTCCTTGTTGCATTTTGCCTACTCCTGCCTTGCCGCGTCTCAGGAGGCGTCTTGTCGGGCCTAGGGAGGGAATTCTCTAACCTAAAAAAAAACCCATGTGCACTCCACACGTACTCCGGTACCCTCGTAGCCGCTTCCGGCGTGTAGTGCACGCCTGACCTATTCAGGGGGACCCTACATTTCTCCACCCGATAGCGGAGGTCGAGAAATTTGCACCTCAGCTCTCCGCAGAATTGTCTCAGCCTCTGGTTTAAGCCTTCCACTCTGCTCCAAACCAGCGGACCGCGATCGGTTCTGGGAACGATACTACAAATAGTTAGCTTTTAAGCTAAAGGTTAGAAAACAGATTTGATTTTCAAACTTACTATTTACTGAATTTCATATTTCATACAGACTTTCAATTAATATTTTATGCAGATATTTAATGTAGATTATTCCAACCTACATAAGACAATGATTAGATACACTAACACATCTGCAATTATGTTAAAATATTACGCACAATGTTCATGTCAATACATGTGAAACATCTGGTTCACTGTTGTATTTAGGTAAAATACGAGAGAAAACACGAGATAAATCACTAAAAAACACATAAATAAGTGTCCTTTTTGTACTGTATGGAGATGAGCAAGTGGTACTCAGCACTGGCGCAGAGCCTACTCCTTCCTAATACCACCAACATGGCAGCAGTGGTTAACGTACACAGCCGCCATACGGTGGCGACAGCAGCGCCATATGCTCTCACATCATACCACTACATAATGTATCACTTTCTAAACCATCAATCGTGTGTGTGTATATATGGTCTTTACTATGGAGGGTAATTCGCATTCGGGACCCAGTATTTACTACCGCATACGAATTTTAAAACTGATTTGAACCGGAACTACACAGGCTACTTGAATTTGTTCTTAGAAACTTCTCCATCGTCCTGAAACTGTCATCATTGGGATCTACAGTGCCAGATCAAACTATAGCGATAGTGGACTACGTGCCATTGGTGCAAATGGTTTAAAACGCTCTAAGCACTATGGGACTTAACATCTAAGGCCATAAGTCCTCTAGAACGTAGAACTACATAGACCTAACAAACCTAAGGACATCACACACATCCATGCCCGAGACAGGATTGCGACCGTAGCAGTTGCGCGGTTCCGGGCTGAAGCGCCTAGAAGCGCTAGGTCAACGCGGGCGGCCTACGTGGCATTAAGAAAAACTTATTACCCCAATTCTTCGCAAATATGGTTGCAGCTGTTCTCGTTTATAACAGCTTATATCACATCATCATCTTAACTTCTAGATTTTCAAAGAGAGATGATTAATAAATTTTACTCAAGAGGAAAACAATAATACTGAGAATGAACATTGCAGTAACTTATTTTGTATAGTTAGTACGATACTATTGTACTGTCAGAACAGGTCGTCGCGCTTTAGCTTGGGTACCAGCGGAATTTGTCAACAATGAAGTGTCCTAGGTCATCAGGCGAGCAGTTGCGTAGCAACATTGCGATTCCGAATCGTATTGCGTAAACACATTGTCTGTGCTTGCGTGATTTTCGTTGTGCTATTCGTTTTGTTCTAGAGCGTCTTCTTGGTGAGAAAAGGTCATTAACTGAATATCTGAAGTGCTTTTCCTGAAAAGTCTTCCAACAGAAGAACTTCCAAACCCAGCGTTGGGTGTGACGCAGTACGGAACCGTAAGTGAACATCGACATCTTTTCTTCTTCATCTCTTATCACGACTAATATCCTTTTCCGTTAATGTCCCTCTAAATTACTGCTGCTGAGCGCTTTAGCACACACATGAAATCCCTTGTAGTTGATTTTATTTGGATGTTTAATCACACCAGCTACATTGTAACGAAAAATGGGAAAAAAAAGTTTCCAGTGATCCGACTTGAGCTTTAGCCTATGAGAGCAGTGTTGCAAAATTGTGGGCACGATTTCGGTAGCTCATGTAACCTGCTGAACTCTCTATATCCTTCAAATTCTGAAAGGTGTATATGTACATCATCAAGAGTGTTTAGGGGCTACGTGTCGGCTATATTCTGCGTCATATTACCATAATGTATCGCTTTTTATGTCCTACATGTTCTAGAGATTGCCAAGGCTCTTTATATTGTTCATAGCCGACGAGGACAAAAAAAGCGAGGTGAAAATTGATATTGTTGAAAATTTGTGCTAGGTGGTAGCAGGGACTGATATGAATATTATACTTAAAAGTCCAGATGGGCGAGATGTGCGCTACAGCGTATGGAAGGGAGATGGCATGGGATGTGGTGGGGAAGAGAGGGGTTTGGGTTCAAGGTGAATTTTTTATTTATCTTAAATAAATAGAAATGAGTTGCTTCAAGCAAAAATGTATTTCTGTAATCAGTAAGCTACATTAAATTTGTTAGGAGAATTGTCCTATTCAGTACTCTGTAGCAGGGTGGTGGTGGTATGTAGATGGCACACACGTGAGGGAATGTAGTTGTCTGGTATTGGATCAAACTCTTCCCTCTTCGTTAGTCTGCAAACTGAAGCGCTACCGGCTAAACCGCCACATTTGACCACGGTTTTATTACGTCGCTTTCTGGCTCTCTATTTGTCCGTCTGTCTCTCCCGCTTCCCTCTCTCTCTCTCTCTCTCTCTCTCTCTCTCTCTCTCTCTCTCTCTCTCTCTCTCATACACTTACAGGCACTTCGTTGCAGAATGAGAGCGTGGCATTTATTTAGCTAAAAAGGGCCTTTCCGCCAAAAGGCATATGCCTAGTTTCCAATCTGTCAGCGGTGAACACCATTAAAAATTTGACTTCATCATACATTCCACAGTGGATGGTACTCTGAGGGGTCACACAGATTCCGATCAAGTGGACGAGCATGTGTTCTCCTTTACATTGTCTGTCTGTGTATCTACATTATCTGCCCACTTTGGTACAAAAGTACATTCACAGTGTAGGTAGCTCTGTGAAGTTGGTAACTGAGTAGTGAATGATGCGAAGTGAAGGCGACCAAACATGGGTTGGACGTCGGCAGCTGACCACGTACGAGCAACGAAATCAAAAGCGAAACAGATTGTAAACTTCAGAATGCAGCATGGGGGCTGGACAGAGTAAAATGAAATCCATCTGCTACAAAGGAAAATAATATTCTGTGTCTGTTCGCGCACATCACATTTTGTTCCAGTTGAATCTAAGCACAAGAAACGTGTTTCGGCTGTAAATGTTTTGACAAATTTCAAGCAATCAGGGCTTTCGTGAAATCTTTTATGTTTGCAGGAAGCTATGGAAAATATTGTAAAGATAATTTGTTTAGAATGTGTTTTAGGAAGCGCATCGGTGACGTTGATGTGTGTTCCTGAAGTTTTGTTACAAGGAAATGTTGCACATACGTAAGGGAATTAAGGCCTCCACTATTCATCTGTTGTGTGGCAGTTAAAATGAGTTACCGTTTATTGCTTCTAACCTCTAAATAAGTATGTTTGGATTTTGAATGTTGTTAGTTACATTAATTGTTCACTACTGTATAGTTAATATCTGTGATTACGTGTCACAGATTTTTAAGTTTTTCGACCTTATGTTCAAAAGTATTCTCCATTGACTGATTATGTCTGACCTCTGGATGCACGAATAATATTCGAAATTGCCATTAATATGGCTCAAATATTTGGCTGCCGTTAGTAGTAAATTTACCCCTCTTTGTCCCTCGTTTCCGAATATCTGATATACGTAACTGACCTACGAATAGTGTGGAAATCCTCACGTCTCCGAGAAATTCGTATCATCACACAATATTTCACGTTCTAAACATACAAACTTGTGTACATGTTCTTTAATAAGGACCTTAATGCTCTCAGGTTACGCAATATATACTGCCTCATGCGCATTACGATTTTGTTTCGAAACGCAGATGAACCTTCTGCACGTCTGTCATTGTAATAAATGTGTCGTCTTTTAGTATTATAGTTGCCTCTTGAAATCATTGCATCTTACTTCACAGTTTCTTTCGACGATCGTCGTATTCTGACTACATCTTAATTTTATTCAGGCTTTAAGAAAGGGTCATCTGCACATCGCAGCGCACTATAGACGCACTCAGGGCGTCGGTTTATAAATGTCAAAATTTCGTGTTAAGTGTCTGATGCAAATATATTTCGCAGAGCTGCTTTCCCAATGTTATTCAAACTTGAAAAGATGTGAATATTCGGATATGTTCGCATACATAAGTAGTTGCCACTATCATTTCACAGTACATTAAAGTATGATTTCAGGTACTCCTGTGGCTAAAGGACACGTTGTAATCATCGAGGAAATAATTATATAATATGAGCAAGTCAGCTGCTTGTTTTTAAAACAAATTTATTACACAGTTCTCCAGGCACAAACGGGTAGGTGATCGAAAAATTATCGGCTTCTGCCAGCATATTAAGCACATTTTGGGATATTTTCAATATTCTCAACATTTCTCGGCTCTGTCAGCATCTGTATAAACATTTATGTTAAATTAACAACAACCTCAGATGCAATGTTTACCTAGATTTACCTTGGTTGCAGTTGGGATAACCCAATCTTCTTCAGAATAAAAGGAACTACGATTCGTCCGTAATGGACAACGTCGAAAACTAAAAACTGTAATACAGTAATACATCGTCATATTGCAATAACTTATCCGTTGTTTCCGTACTATAACGATGTATTACTATTTATAGTTTTAGTTCTTGACGTTGTCCGTTATGGACAAGTCGTAGTTCCTTTTATTATGAAGAAGGTTGGGTTATCCCAACTAAAGTCTAGGTATTCATTGCAATGTAGGTTGTTATTAATTAGAAATCAATATTTTCAGTAAATGCTATTCCTTTACCTCGCTTAATAGGCAACGAAAAATTTGAGGGTGTAAGTTTAAAGCTGAAACTAACGTGGTCATCAAGGAAAGTGACAAATTTCATAGCTTATAAGATATGCACTTCTGAACTGCAGTTGATTTGGGAATTTGTGGGCTTGGCAGATCAGACACGTATTATACGTATGGTCAGTAAACTATCTGGATGCAGTCGGAAGTAATCGTCGCTATTTGACGTAGGTCCCAGAGTAATTTATGAACAATGAAATGTCAAACAACATTAGGTGGACAGTTGCATAGCAACATTGCGATTTCGAATCGTGTTGCGTAAACATATTGACTGTGCTTACGTGATTTTCGTAGTGCTGTTCTTTCTGCTCTAGAGCTTCTTTTCGGTGAGACAAGTTCATTAATTGAGCTTGTCGAGAAAGGTATTCCGCCAAAGAAACTTACAAAGCCAGCGTTGGATTGACGCAATACGGAACCGTATGTGATTAGTCAACATCTTCTCTCGGTCATCTCTTATCCCCGCTAACCTTCTTTGCTGTACATGTTACTGTAATCTACTGCTGCTGAACGCTGTAGCTCACGCCTCAGATCACTTTTATTTGGTTTTACTTTGGATGTTTAATCACACCAGCTACATTCTAACGAGAAAGACAAAAGAAATTCTTTCCAATGCGACTTGAGATTCAATTCACGAGAGTACTTTGACTAAGTCGTGGCCATGATTTCGGTAAGTCATGTAGCCTGCGGAGTTCTTTACATTCTTTAAATTCAGGAATTTTTTATTTTCATTTTCGAGATGATTTATTGACTTTGTGCCTACATTATTCTGCACCGTATTAGCATACTGAATCATGGTATGTCTTAAGTCTTGTATTTATTATCAAGATTGTGTATATTGGTCACAGCCCTGCCAACGAAGAACAGATAGGTCGAATCAAGAAAAAAATTGTTATAGTTGATAATTTAACCTTAGTATGACTAGGGACTGACATGATTATTATACTCATGGTCTAGACAGGCGGACTGCTTTGAGAAAAAGTGCAATCTAGTGTTCAGTTAAGCTGCATTATAATTTCGTAAGAAAATTGTCCTGTTCAATTCTCTGGAGAAGAAATATTCTTAGTGTTGCAGCGGTTAAAAAAATCGTAGATTATTGAAAATAATAATTGGCGTTTTAAAATTGTTTATTGTTAAACGGAGGGGATAAAGGAACTTATTAAATGGATGTCGCTTGTCAAAGTGCAATATAACGTTGTTAAGGGATAAATTATGTTCTGGAGCTGTAACAGGGTGGAGGAGTGTGGGCGGATGCTACACACGTGAGGGAACGGAGGCCGCTGGCATGTCGTCAAACTCCTCCGTCTTCGTTAGTCTGCATACTGAAGCGCGGCCAGTCGTTTCTCCATTCTCTCTCTACCCTACTATGTCACGAGTCATTACACTAAAAGCCGCCACTTTTAACGATGGTTGTATTAGGTCACTTGCTGGCTGTCTATCTGTATCTCTCTCTACAGTTACAGTTACAGTGTACCAAGCTCATAGGTGGCGTTGTGAAGTTGGTAACTCAGCGGTCAATGAAGCAAAGCGAAGACGACAAAACATCTGTCGGACATCAGTAGCCAAGTGGTAAAGAGCAATGGAAACAAAAACGAAAAACACTACAACCTTCACAATGCAACGTAAGGGGAGGAGAGGTTCAAAAAGTCCCAACTGCTACCAAATTACATGGAAGTAAAATGATGTTCATTGTCAGCTGGCGCACATCACGTTCTGTTTTAGTCGAAATCGTGTATAAGAAACGTGTTGCTGTTATAGAAGTTTTGCCCATTTTCAAGAAATCAGGATTTACCTGAGATCTTTTAGGTTTTTAGGAAACTGTGGGTAATTTGATTCAGAATGTCTTTAGACGTGCTTTGATGAACTCTGTGTGTCTTTCTTATGGTTTTACTGCAAGAATATGGTGTAGATATGTAAGGGATTGCTTAAGGTGTCTACTATTTACATGTCGCGTTGCAGCGGAAAGGAGTTGGGGTTTACTGCTTCTTACCACAAAAATACGTATTTTTTGATTCTGGTTGCTAATAATTACATTACATACGGGTACTGTTGTATGGATAATATCTTGTGATTTCGCATCCACTAATTTATAGGTTTTCTATCATCATGTCAAAAGTATGCACCATTTATTGTTTAAGTCTTACTTTTGGGTGCATGAATAGTATTCGACATTTCCGTTAATTTGTATCGAAGATCTCCCTCGTGTTATTAGTAACTCTGCACCCAGTTTGAGCAAATTTCATGAACGTAACTGACCTAGGAACTGGCTGCACTGCCTCACGTCTGTAACACTTTCGTGCCATCACGTTGTAAGTGTTCAAACTTGTGTGTACATGTTCTTTAATAAGGGTCTTAATTCTCTTAGGGAACCATTATTTACTACAGTATGCGCATTTTGATTCTGTTCCGGAACACAGCTTCGCCTTCTGCATGCATTCCTCCATAATTAATTCACCGTCGTTTTGAATGTGTCTTCCTTGCAAACTACGGTGGCCCCTTGACACCATCGCTTTCGTTTTTTAGTTTCTTTCGACGCTTACTCCATTCCGTCCTAATTTTATTCAAGGTCTAAAGGGACGTATCTGCATATCCTGACGACCCACAGACCAACTCAGTGCGTCGGTTTATAAATCTCAGAAGTTCTTGGGAAATGTCTGATGCAATCGTATTTCGTACAACTATTATTTCAGTGTTACTGAAACTTCACAAGACGTGACTGTTTCGTATCTGTTCATATTCACAAGTAGTTACCACTCGCATTTCACCGCATATTGAAAAAAATAATCTAAGGTATCGGTCTGTCAAAAATATATGTTGTAGTCGTGTAGGTCGACGTCTTGCTTTGAAAGCAAATTTATTACACAATTCTGTAGGCATCTGCGGGTACTGTGTGCGGCTACACTCAATTATAAAGACTTCTATCAGCACATTAGCTTCGATTTGGAAAATTTTCAAATACACATTATTCTTTTATCTTGCTTAGTAGGGAAATAATGAATCTGATTTTAAAATGTTTAATTCGATACTAATATTATCATTGATGAAGGTTACGAAGACAGATAAGCCACGTATTACCAATGGCTAGTAAAGCGCTGCGGTGCAGTGAGGAGCTATCTAAGTTTTTTAGTGTGGGTCGTAGACAATTTTTTCAAAAATGAAATATCGCACAACACGAGGGGGTCGATGAGAGGCAACATTGCGATGGCGTATCGTGTGGCATAAACATATTGTATGTGCTTGTGTGATTCTCGTAGTGCTATTTTTCGTACTGTAGTGCTTCTTCTTGGTGAGAAAAGGACACTGACTGAATATTTGAACTGTTTTTTGAGGACCGTCTTTAGATAGGGAAACGTTACAAGATACCGTTTGGTGGGACACTATACGAAACAGTAAGTGACGAGCCAACATCTTGTTTCCGTCATCTCTTATCCGTAATATCATCATTTGCTGTTGACGTCGAGTGTAAACTAATGCTGCTAATCGCTGTGATCTCAAATTTGAAATCGTTCGTATCCACCTTTATTCAGATGTTTATTCGAGCAGGTGTGTTTCAGCGAAGGAAACGATCCTTTCCGGTGATCAGATTTGATATTCATACTTCGAGAGTAGTTTCACAGTATTGTCGGGCATGGTTTCGGTAATTGATGTACCCCCAGAATTATTTGCATTCGGTGAATGCCGATAGTGTTTTGTTTCCATTATCAAGTGAATTTAGTGGCTAGCTAGCGACGTTGTTTTAGGACATATTAGAATACTACATCATGTTACGTACTGCATATAGTGTAGACCATAAAGGTTCTTTATTTTGTTCAGCGTGATTCACCAGCAGCAAATATATGTACACAATTAATTTTTGCTTGTCTGCAACATGGGTGTATCCTGCGACAAGAAGATGCGGCAGCTTTGCCTCCCTATGAACTAACTGATACCTTGTATCGCCAGCGAGACAGAAAAAAAAGTCAGAATAAGTTTGAAGAAATGCATCACAGTTATTGGGTGCTGTGAAGTGGCATGAATCGTGAACTCTGTCATTCTACAAACTAATATGAGTTGCCTACATCTCGTCCCCATGGCCCTATTTTTGCAGACGTTCTACATACACATCTGCTCTGTAGTGTAAATAAATGATATTTGATTGTGGTGTATACGCAGCAAACGAAAAAACATGAATTTCGTTCATGTAATGGTTACTTCCACGTCCAGTCGGTTTAGCTGTTGCTGAATCTTACAGCTATTATGATCGCGGTCCATGAGACTTATTTGTCCTGGCTCTCCGTCCACAGGCAGCGTTGATCATCATTGATGCTCTCGATTCCGCTGAGGCTTGCAGACACAACTGGTCAGTCGCGAAAAGTCGCGGAACCACGAACCCCTCAATAGATGTCCCACACAATTCGGATGATACGTCAGGAACAAAAGAGTTTCAAGTGCCTCGACATACGACATGGGAGGTTCGCCAGTAGCTATTTAGCATTTTATTTAACAGCGAGTACAGTTGCATGCGCTTTTTTGCTTTAGAAGAGAACTATCCTGTCTTGACAGTATATTTTAGGGTAAGGCAACGGTTAAAGAAGATGAAAGAATTTAATTAGAGATGCTATAATGTTCGTAGATTATGAAAATGCTTTTGAGAAATACAATAGACGAGTGATACGTTACATCCTGCAAACAAAGGTTACCCGGTTCGTCTAATCAACTCTTTTGAAGCTGTTACAAATGGCCAAAAATTATGATGGAGAATAAAGAACTTGTGTAAAAAGAGTTCAGTAATGAAATTAAAAACTACGGTCCAAAATTAAACGCAAAATAATTTGAGCAGGCTAAATGAGATTTTTCCGTAGTGTTATAGCGTGAATCTGGAAATAGTGCCTTATATGTAGAGATTAAAAATAAATTAGAATTTGATTTAGTGTGTAAAAAAGAAGACCTTAAGAGCAAAAGATGGCGGGGGTATATTTCAGTACTGTTTATCTTAGCCTGCTGTAGTAAGTTGACAGCAATCCAGTTTCCAGTGATGCTGAAGTCGACTGTTAAGCACTGATTAGTAATCTCAGCTTGGGCTTTCTGGGGCAGGGATTCTGAGGGTATTAGATTAGGAAATGGCACACTTAAAGTAGTAAAAAAGTTTTGCTATTTGGGGAGCAAAATAACTGATGATGGTCGAAGTAGAGAGGATATAAAATGTAGACTGGCAACGGCAAGGAAAGCGTTTCTGAAGAAGAGAAATTTGTTAACATCGAATATAGATTTAAGTGTCAGGAAGTCGTTTCTGAAAGTATTTGTATGGAGTGGAGCCATGTATGGATGTGAAACATGGACTACAACTAGTTTGGACAAGAAGAGAATAGAAGCTTTCGAAATGTGGTGCTACAGAAGTATGCTGAAGATAAGGTGGATAGATCACGTAACTAATGAGGAGGTATTGAATAGGATTGGGGAGGAGAGAAGTTTGTGGCACAACTTGACTAGAAGAAGGGATCGGTTGGTAGGACATGTCCTGTGGCATCAAGGGATCACAAATTTAGCATTGGAGGGCAGCGTGGAGGTTAAAAATCGTAGAGGGAGACAGAGAGATGAATTCACCAAGCAGATTCAGAAGGATGTAGGTTGCAGTAGGTACTGGGAGATGAGGAAGCTTGCACAGGATAGAGTTGCATGGAGAGCTGCATCAAACCAGTCTCCGGATGAAGGCAACAACAACAACATCATACTTGCCAAGTTCCTTGTCGCAGTGGTTCCTGTCAGATCCCCGAAGTTTACTGCTGTCGAGCTGGTCTAACACTTGGATCGGTGGCCACCCAGTATGCAGAGCGCAGTTGGCAAAAGGGGTGCACTCAGCCCTTGTGAGGCAAGCTGATTGAGAAGCAGCGGCTCGCCGGCCAGAGTGGTCGAGTGGTTCTAGGCGTTAGAGTCTGGAAGCGCAAGACCGCTACGGTCGCAACTTCGAATAATGCCTCGGGCATGACCGTGTGTGATGTCCTTAGTTTAGTTAGGTTTAAGTAGTTCTAAGTTCTAGGGGACTGATAACCTCATAAGTTAAGTCCCATAGTGCTCAGTGCCACTTGAACAAAGCAGCGAATCCGGTCTAGTAAACTGTCATACGTCCGGGAGAGCGGTGTGCTGACCACATGCCCCTCCATATCCGCTTCTAGCGACGCCTGTCGGCTGAGTATGACACGGCGGCCGGTCGGTAACTTGGTGCTTCCTGGCCTGTTCGGATGGAGTTTAGTTTTTAGACTCCTATACTTGAGTTAAGAGGCATTTATCAACTTACTGACGATCTGCATGTTGCGTTGAGCTCGATTCATGGTTTCTTAGGATTTACCTTTAACATTACATCACCAGAAAAGCACCACTTTCAAGCACGTTCCTGTTAGATCGGTTCCTTGTCTGTCCACCTCTTCGGTACAGGTTCCACAATTGATTCTAAATCAACTTAAAGGTGACGTAGAGTCTCGAAACTTGCAGCATTGTTCAGACGTACCTGGTAAAGCAATATTAGCTCACTATCTTGTCTGGCGTGTGGCGGAGGGTACTTTATATACCACTGCCATCTGCCCCTTTTTCTGACCCAGTCGCGAATGGCCCGAGGGAACGGTAGGTGGTAATCCACCGTGGGAGGTCAGATGTATCCACTTTTTTTCCCACACGGTCATATCCTTAGGTAAACGTAGGAGAAAGCAACAGGTTTTGCAAGTAAGGTGAACATAAACTACAATAATCCTGAAATATATCATAGACTCCGTTTTAATCTCACCAAAATGTAACTTTAACTCTTTTAAAGCCATGTAGAGCGCAAATAACTCAATGCTACCTCACGCAACTATTCCTTCTAGTCGATAGATCAAGCTATCCGATAAATGCTTTACATTCGTCCGTTTGCCACAAATACCTTGTACTCTTTTGGCGCAATTTATGGGCAAATTGGTGGTAGACTCTTTGCATGTGGAAGTGGCTTTAAAATGGCAGGGCAAAGAATTTGTGGAAATTTGTACAAAGAGCCAGATAAGTAGGGCAACAGTAACAGAGAAAGAAACGGAAAAAGAAAAAGGAAAACGTACAGCGTTGGTAACTATAAAGCTGTGTTCTGTCCCATGAAATCATGCGAAACCCGACCCCCCCCCCTCTATACATCACGTATCATAATACTAGTTCGAAAACTGTGTACGTGTTTTAATTGGCACTGTAAGTCCCCACAACCCGACAAGGCTTCAATCATCGATTGGGTTCTTAGAACATGTTCGGTCTACATGTATTATTGTACTAACTGAAACCGTTACTTTGGTCAGAATTTGTCAATCATTCATGAGCTAAT
This sequence comes from Schistocerca gregaria, assembly GCF_023897955.1. NCBI lineage: Eukaryota > Metazoa > Arthropoda > Insecta > Orthoptera > Acrididae > Schistocerca > Schistocerca gregaria. The sequence continues at coordinate 412,830,115 of NC_064925.1, read as the reverse complement.
ATTTAAATTTACTAAAAACACTCCATTATCAGACATTTCGACGTTTCTGTAGGTTCCATCTACTAGAAAACTGATTAGTAAAATATCTTCGTAGAGACCTCTCCCTGTTCTCATTCCAATCTTTCTGACCGTCCAACAGTCAATAATGGACACGCTGTAATTCCGTGTGATCAGTACGTGACGTGATATCTATTTTTTTCTTCGCAGATGTTCCGGAGGCTTTTGGGCGTGTTCTGCCACCGGTCTCGGCGGGAGGCAGAGGAAGACTTTTACGGAGACCTGATAGACGTCGATTTAATTGGAAAGCCAGAGGTGAGGACCACCGAGATTTATTGGAAAAACAGTAACGACACTTAGGTGAACCCACGTTTACTAAGATAATTACTTGAGACCTCTGATTACTGCAAGACCTTCTGGATTTAGTAAATCTATCTTAGCTACTTGTAGTTGTAAATAGGTCATCATAGAATAACAACTATTCCTTTGTGCCTTCGTTAAACTTGCTTGTAGCGCTAATAAAACGAAATATCCTTCAGCTTTCTATACGAGTACATCCGTTTCATAGCTACTCTGTATACACTGGCCCGCTCAAAATTGTACTTTGTACTAGAAGAATGTACTTTAAATAAAAAAGGAGGTTACGCAGGACATTAATAGTTAGAAATCACTTAAGTTTCTGAGATTTAATATTAGATGGAACTATTCGAAATCACAAGAGCTGCACAAGAATTTACGGAATGTGGAGAAATGTATACATAAACTGGTTTCTGTTGGTTCCAAAATCGGTAACAACGTAGTTTACACTACGTGCAACTCCTGCTAGTACAGCATTTATCACTATAGAAGATTCACTCTAACTTCTGATAAAATTAATGCAAGAACTGTATCAGATCTCACTTGTGCATGATGATGATTCGTTAACTGATACTTGGACCAACTGAGTAGGCGATGATTTTAGGTCCGGCTTAGCCACCTGCAGGTTTCCAAGTCGACTATTGTAACTGAATGTGCGTACACATCCTCGCAGAATATCTGTCGCAGTCGGAGACGAAATGTCATTAGAGAGTTTTGTACACCGACCAGGGACTATCAGCACGGATGATTTAAGCGAAGATAATTTAAAAGCAGTTTGCTTCAATCCCTATTCTAAGTACAACATATTAACGATCCAGACCCAAGGTAAAATACTGTCGTATTGTTACCATATGACAATCTGGAAAACAATCCAAGTATGTGCTACCAAAGCTAAGACCTTTCTGTCTAACTGATAAATGTTGCAATGCGGCTGAATTTAATACGCTAACAGGAGAGTAATTTAACTTATGGCGCGAGTAAACGCCCACAAATTATTAGATGTTACATAAAAGTTATAAAATAAAACTGAAAATCAACAAATGGATGAATTGTCACCTTGGAAACAAATCTCCCACAGAGGATGAGCGCCGCGCGTTGGCGGCTGCGCTCAGACGTGGACGAGTTGGTTCTGCTGGCAGCGCAGGCGGAGAAGTCCCGGCCACCGCCTGCTGCCATTGATGTAGCCTGCGGCAAAGTCATCGGGAAGGTAAGGCGGCACTAAAGTCACAACTTCATTGATAACTCGCTGCTAAGGTTTAAGTTAGATTACATACAACATACCCTTTTCTCAGACCAATATATAGTGGCACAAGTATAGTTAATACTGGAAGATAATAATTATGATCCTTGTCACCGTTAATGATTTCCCCAGAACACACTTCCCTTTCTTTCGATCACACACAATAATAGAAAGATGTTCTCTCTTAATGTACACTTTGTCCATACGAGTCACACTATACAATTATTGGTACTGTAGTTGCGTAAAGGAAGTCTTATGACTTTTAAAGGGAAGAATTGCTTTTGTGTGCAGGTGAACGATGGCTGGATGGTTGTGACGACTGCCGAGATCCATGAGCCGCCTGTGGTGGAGTGGGACGAGGACATCCCGCCGATCCCTCGCCGCCGGAGAGGGTGTCGGAGGTGCTGGGCGGAGAGAGTCGGGGAGAAGACCGTTGTGCGCCCACCTGGGGGCCGGGCACACCGCCTGACTACCCACTAAACATATTCCTGACGAGGACATCCCACCAGTTCCTCCTCGTCAGTGTGGGTGTTGGAGGTGCTGGGTGAAGAAAAGTCAGTGCAAGAACTGTTGTGCGGGTACAAAATGGACAGGGATAATGACTCACTAACCAATAGACATGTTCGTGAGAAACTGATTACATTGGATATCCCAACAATGCCTCAACGTTGGGGATGTGTTAGAGATACTGGCCAGAGAATGTCACGGCTAAGAGTCTTGGGTGACTGCAAATTGGGTGGTGACAACAGCTTTTCTACAAGCCAGTGAACATATTCATGAGGAACTTAGAACAGTGTATGAGGAGGGCAAATCACTGATGCCTCATTATTGGACAGGGTGTTCGTGCTGCTGGATGGAGAATGTCATGACTGGGACTCTTGCATAACTGCAAAGTGGATTGGGATATCGGCTCACTAGCCAGTGAACATATTCATGTGGAACCAAGTACACTGGCTCAGAAGGACATCCCATTGATGCCATGTCATCAGTGAATGTGCTGGTGGTTCGGGCAGATAAAAACAATACTAAATCTCTTGTTTGTCTGAAAAGTGAATGGGGACACCGACTCACAGATATTTAAAGTGAATGTATTATTAAATGAATTGATAAACTGAAACTTTAAAAGCATCCATGTAAAAGAATGTTAATGAAGCTTTAATATCATTGAACTCCATTTAAACAAGTAATGAAATAAAATTAATAATATCTATCAAAGATGCACGATTATTTCTCTCTCTTTACATGTATGACTGCATTTAGACAAATATTTGAGAATGTTATCTTTTTTGATGCCCATCACCCACAGAAATATTATACACAGACTGCCATAACTATCAGTACACAGATTATCCTTCTTCATCATTACAAATGACACATAATAGTGAGTTCATTTGGCTTACGACCAACTAACAAACAAATTACACACGTAGTGCATTTTACCTGTCTGCATTGCTGCATAGTGCTGTTGTATTTTTACCTAACGGAAATGAAACAGCCATATAACATTATAACATAGCTGTGAGTGAAAGCGCGTCATTCGCTTGAATGAAAAGAAGTGAAAACAGAGGGCGATCAAACTGAACATCGATTGAAACTTGCGAGGAACTAAAGCGGGCAACGATTTGCTTAAAACTCCATTGCTCTCCTCTCAACTGCAGGGATTTGATTCTACACACCAATAAAATTTTTATTCCATACAAGTATCTAAGATAGTTTCTGATATTACAGGGTGCCTAAGGGTTACAGGAGTCACAGTTTTTAATCAATCATCAGTAAATGTAGTTTCTGGTTTGGAAGTGTCGAGCGCAACTTCCAGTGTTACTCAAGACTACTGAACATTTAATAAGGACAATATTCACACACACCATATTCTGTCACGAGAAGAGTTGACGTACACAGAAACGATCCTACAGACACATAAGTAACACCACTTCACTACGTGGCGTAATTTAATTTGTGTATGTAGATGAATTAATAAATACACACAAAGTACAAGCTAATTATGTACAGAAAAAATATTAATGTATTAGGAGTATCCCAAGGCCACCGGCCTTATCATTATGCTTAACTGCTCAACTTTACTGTTTGCACAGCATGGATACAAATGTTGCGAGTGGGCCAGACAACAATGAAGAGCATTCGCCGGTGACAACACCAACGCTATTTCATTCAGTAGAACATTAACACAAATTCTTCTCCCATTACTATTACGAAAAAACTAAATTTTTACCAAATTCTTAACAAGAATAATTTTCCCATATTAGCTAAACCTGTCTTTTGTATATAATACTTTGGCAGTGATCGAAAATAACCTTTTTTTGTACACTTGAAAATCATTAAAGCTACTAAAATTCACCGTAAACTACAAGTAAACACACAACAAATGTGTTACGCCCGTCAGTGACGTATGTTTAGAATAAGACGAAGCTATATGAATAAAATTGAGACCTCGCTTATGCGGTGATAATGGAACAGACAGCATCGGTGGTGCAGCGCTGCCATCCACGACCGTACTGGTAGGTGGGCAGATCCCATACAAGGTCAACGACAACAGACGCAAAACTAATCTTAAGAACTTATAACAGTGCACACCATTTACAGCAAAGTAAGGACCAATTCTGGTACATAACAAATTGTAAGGCAACATAAATTGATAAAACCATATCCCCAATGACTACACACGATTTTAAGCAAACTATCTGCAGGCGCAACTCAGAATTGCAATGGGTTATACAGTCCTCTGCAACACCAAAATTACAGTAACACCAGAATTACAGTAAAAGGCGAGAAGACAAGTCATCAACGCTCCAAAATTATTTTACCATATGAATGAACATAATGACGGCCTTGAAAATAGTAGCTTTTTTAAAAATGAATCTCCATATTTTTATTGGGAGACCAAACAAACTTCAAATGCCCAAAAAAGATGTACTAAAGCTGGTCCGGAATAACTTCAATGAAAAGCGTAGCTATCCTTAAGATAAACTGCACTGCTTTGAAATAGGAGACACGACAGAATTTCAATCTCCAGAAGTTTTTCGTCAGCAGTTGGCGATAATAACTTAAATGAAAAGAGCAGGACTTATTAAAAAATCTTCACCAATGAAATGAGCATCAGTTATTTTGGAATGAACCGTACAGGAAACAAGTATAGCGATACAGTTGAGGGGAACCTGGCTGGACTACCACGATGCTAGGGAGAAAAGCACGAAGTTTATCTTAACAAGCTCACCGAAATACATCATGAATTCATAGGGAAGGGCACAGAAGGTATCATCAAACTTGGATTATTCAAATTTATGGAGTTTACTATCACCCCAAAAGTGGCCAAAACGACGTCCTTGTACAGAACAGGACACTAGCCGCCGATAAAGAGTTTAATACGTCAGGGCTGAAAGGCGGTAGATGAATTACCTCAAGTGGAGAAATTTTGTGAGTGTTGGAACGTTGTGAGGAATTTGCGAATGCATTAACGTTCCACAACAGTGATACTTCAGTTGACGTATTTGTTGACTATTGGTTTGTTCTGTAAGAGTGTGGCTGATGTAGTAGAGATTGAGTTAATGTTGGATGACTTAGAGAGGCAGGTTTTGTGATAAAGTGAATGGTCACGAGTTAGGGCCGTACTGGCGGTTTTCTGACGTGATGACTAATAAACTCGGTGTCACCACCAGGATTGAGTGTAACATCGGTTTGATGGACGATATTGTGGTTTGCTAACGTCCATAACGGTTGCGCCACCAAAAATGAAAATTTTGTGATAGCTGATTAATGAGAGGCATCGAGTCGGCGTGATACGGGTTTTCACCTCTCCGTATGCGTGGCCCATGTTTCAGGCACCGAAGGGTCAAGCCGGTAGTTAGCGATCGGTAGTTGATTATACAATTCCTAACCAAAAAGGCGTCTTAAAATCTGTACCGCTTCTGGACTTCCGTACCTGTTCTATTTCCTTTGTAGGGGGCACAGTATACTACCGTCCTGAATTTGAACAAGGCGTTCCAGAAGATTTCTCTCATTGAGGACTGTAAACGTGCTACAGGTTTTTACACCGTTTGGAAGCTGTACCAGTTCGGTAGTGTTCCTTTCAGTTTATACACCGAAGCGGCAGTACTATCATTTCTCTTAGACTCTGTTTTGGGTGACGCGTGATTCAAATCAGTGTGCAGCAAAGTCCTTATTAGCCTGCAGGAAGTGGGTTTGACCGTTAAACCATCCATGGTAAATCTGGAACTAAGGGAGCTTCCCTTTTTAGGACTTTGGTCTCACCTAGTGTTGTTAAAATAGATCAGAGAAAGAGACAAGATCTTTAGAGTAGAAGGAAATACCTCTCTTTATCCGTATCTCACATTTTTTTTATAAACTGTGCTTCGAATTTTGTCCAATTTGCAGAAACAGTAAATGGCTTGAGGAAGAAAGGGTTGAGTCTCCAGATGGGAGAAACCCAGCACGCGGTCTTTGAGACAATTATAGTATCTTTGAGTATTCTGCATGTTTTGGATGTTATGGATTTTGAACGATCCTTCATTGTCCAAACGTTTGCTTCTAATTCTAGCGTCGTTGCTGTCGTTCCACAAAAAAACGATGGAGTGCGATCGTTTAGCTTATGGTTCCAGAGCCATGTCCCACACGTAACTGAAGTACTCCGTGTGAGTGGGAGGTCTTCTTGGTTTTGGCCTTCCAAAAGTTCAAGTTCCACTTGGAGCTTTGCCATTTGTCCTCGGAACAGACCGTCAGGCTTTAATTTGGGTGGTCGCGAGATCCAGGAAGACAGGACCAATCGCGAGGTGGGTTCGAGGTGGGCTGTGTATGTGTACACCTTTCGTTTCCTTGTCAGGCACATCCAGGGAGCAAATAATCTGGTAACAGATTCATTTAGCCGTATGTTCCAGGAGCATGCAACGGAATAACAGCTGTAACATGATTCACTGGACTCCAAATGGGTTTCAATCGTGTTTTCTGAGGTACATGAGCTCTTTGGGAAGTTGCTGGACAAATTAGAGGCAGGAACCATAGAATCAGGGGATGAGACTAAATCCTGATACTGGGAAAGGTGTCAGGTAATGAACTGAGAAAAGAAGTATATGTTTTAAGTCTAAGAGCGTTTACCGTGATTTATTTTCAAAGAATATTCTTAAGAATTTATTTTATTTACTAGCGATTCATCAAGAACATTAGCACCCGCATCTCGTGTTCGTGCGGTAGCGTTCTCGCTTCCCACGTAACGGGTTCCCGCGTTTGTATTCCCGGCTGGGTCAGGGATTTTCTCTGCCCCGTGATGGCTGGGTGTTTTGTGCTCTCCTTAGGTTAGTTAGGTTTAAGTAGTTCGATTTTAACTTGTAAGGTGAAAGGGTGGCGACTTTATATACTAAAATGATCATTTAAATAAGAGCCCATGATATGCAATCTTATATAGAATTCTACAAGTTTGGCCAGAACATAGTTAAGATGCTCTACAGTACACAGATACCGCCTCTTAAGATCATAGGCAATAATAACAAAGTTTCCAAAGATCGAAACATATTTCAGATATTAGACCGTTATACTCCAACCAATAAATTCGTTAACACACCAAATCCGACAAACATGACAGAGGTAGTTGCTAACGTACGGTAGATTGACAGGGAGAGTACCGCCCCCAAAGCAAACGACTGGTGAATTCACCAAGAAAACATGTAGAATGTAACAAGAGTAAACCAAACAACATGTCACCAATCACTTAACTTTTAATAAACGGCGATTTCTCGAGAAGACCTGGCGCAGCAATCCCAAATCGCTCTCCCGAACCGTCCCCTGCAGTCGCTTCAACGGACGCAGGAAGGCGCGCCGATCTCCCGTCTCACGGCGTCGCAGCTCACACCGACCAGACTCATGTCGTGGGTTGACTCCTGTTGCTCTCGTGTCGACCGCGAAGTCACTACACCGTGCTATACGCCGCGGCCCACTGGGCACACGTGGCGACCTCACATGCGCCGACGCTCCAGACCGACAATTCGTCTTGTGTCGCAGTGTGCGACCGACCAACCGATCATTCCAACCGCCAATGACCATTGCGTGAGAAAACTCGAGCAGAATGGCGGCCTAACGCGCAGACTCAGATGCAGCAAATAATCCCCGACCGGGCGACCACTCGCTGAGTTCTCTTACTGCCTAACAAATGCGGACGAGAGACTGACCCAGAATGACCAAATGGCGAGTTCATAGCGCCCCTTAAATTCACGTGAAGAGGCAACCTTTCCCCTTTCCCAGCAGAGGGAGACACCAAAGCTGCGATTGCCACAGCGGCGCCACCGCCACCACAAACGGGGGGCGACTGTTTCACGCTACGCGCTCTTCAAAACAGCAATTTTTACCCCGGCTCAGAGCGACAGATCCTTTAAGATCTGTTTACCAGAGCAACTAGTGTTGGCCATTTTTAAGTATTTTGAAAACCCCCTTATTGCCGGTAATTTGGAAGTGAGTAAAACGGTTATGAAAGCTAAAAATTATCTTTCTGGTCCACAACGAATAAAGATGTACGTAAATTAGTGGGTAAGTGTGAAGATTGCAAATGCGTCAAGCCCAAAAACAGTTCTACAGAAGGCTTACTTCAGTCCACGCGAGGAAGTGATCCCATGGACAAAATGTTCATTGATTATGTCGCATCAGTCCCACGGCAAAGGGATGGGAACCGTTATGGTATTGTAGTGGTGGACTCCATGTTTATTATTTGGGTCATCAGGTTTTTCACTAGCTTGATTCGGCCCGCCACAAATTCCACTCGTGTGCTAACCTCTTCATCTCAGAGAAGTACATCCAGCCAAAGTCTTCAGTTATTTGCTGGATGTATTATAATCTCTGTCTTCCCCTACAGCTCCGTGAAGTACTATGGAAGCATTTCTTTGATATCTTAACAGATGACCTATCATCCCTTCTCTTCCCCTTGTCAATGTTTTCCACGTATTTTGTTCCTCGCCGATTCTGCGTAGAACCTTCTCATTCCTTACCTGAGAAATTCATATAATTTTCAACATTCGTCTGTAGCAATACATCTCAGATGCTTCGATTCTATTCTGCCGTGATTTTCCGTAGTCCATGTATCAATGCCATACAATTCTGTGCTCCATACGTACTGTTTCAGAAATTTCTACATCAAATTAAGGCCTATGTTTGACACCAGTGGACTTCTCTTGGCCAGAAATGCCATTTTTTCCATTGCTAGTCTGTTTTTGACGTCCTTGCTCCGTTCATCATTGGTTATTTTTCTGCCTAGATAGCAGAGTTTCTTAGCTTCATCTACTTCGTGAGCATCAACGTTGATGTTATGTTTCTCGCTGTTATCATTTCTGCTACCTCTCATCGCTTTCGTCTTTCTTGGATATACTCTCTGTTCAGATCCTGTACTCAATAGATAGTTCATACCGTTTAGCATATCATGCAATCCTTCTTTACTTTCAATCAGGATAGCAATGTCATAAACGGATCGTATCACAGAATTTTAACTCCACTCCTGAAGATTTCCTTTATTTCCATCATTGCTTCTTCGATGTACAGATTGAACAGTAGGGCGGAAAGTCTACGTCCCTACCTTACACCCTTTTTAATCCGGCCGCTTCGCTCATAGTCACCCACTCTTGTTATCCCCTCTGGGCTTTTGTACGTATAAAATATTACCCGTCTCTCTCTATAGCTTACCCCTATTTTTCTTTAGTCTTGCTTCTATTATCAACTGTAGTCTCAGAATTGCCTCACTGGTGGTTTTACCTTTTCTAAAGCTAAACTGATCGTCATCTAATACATCCCACAATTTTCTTTTCATTTCTTCTGTATATATAAGTCTAGTCACCAACTCGGGTGCGTGACCTGTAAAGCTGACTGTGCGATAATTCTGGTTCCTCTCTGCTCTTGCACTCTTCGGAATTGTGTGAATCATATTTTTCCGAAAATCAGGTCGTATGTCACGAGACTCTACTAAACACCCATGACTTACAGATACCCTTCAAAACCATGTCTAAGTTACGGAGGCTCGGATAGATCTCTCAATCGCGTTAGTCATGCGGAATCTTCGACGGTTTTCTGTGCCACGCCTCTTGACAAGCATTTGGTGAGGCAACTGCAGATTGTTAGGGAAAGCGGAAACACCGGCTGAAGGCTCGCGCGCGGCCTATCGCCTTTCAGTCCTGACATATTGAACTTCATCAATCCGAGAGTGGTATTTTGGTCAGAGCAACGTTCTTGTATAGATCAAGCCTACATCCGTAGAGATAGAGTTTAATATGTTTTAACTGAACGCACTCACTTTTCATTTTAATTTGAGAAACTTGCAGCTTGATATCTTTGCCCGTGACGATATTGTATAGCAAGGGTCTGAGAGGGTTGAGCATCTGGATGTTCTAGCTTGGACCCACAAAGCGAGAGACCAACTTAGAAAATTTGGCTACTTCACCTTAGCCTTGGCCACAAAATTGGAAATAAAATCATGAACACCAACCCTCACCCTGCATACATGGTGACCCTTATTATAGCACTGAGCCTACCTCCAATGTGTGAGCCCAGTATTCTTTCTCCTTGTTTTCCATTGCTGCTGTATGACCTCAGAAGTGACTTTGCCCGGTGAAAGATCGTTCAAATAGCGTAATGTAGAGAGTGGAGAATTCAGAGGGTATCTCCACGTCAAGCAGAGGGGTGTTGCCTTACGTATCTCGTGAAGACCCGTATCAAAGGCTGAGTTGAACCTTGGAATAGAAAAAGTCCACTAGTGCTGAGATTCTGTGTCATACATGATCAGTGCAGTTTTTAAATTACTGTTCATTGTTTCGACAATAGAACGCCGAGGGCAGTACGGTAGGGTGATGAACAGAAACGCTTAAATTGGCTGGACAAAAAGGTTCAGTACTGTCACCAACCATTGTCTGCAGGAGGGCAAAAAGTGGAGAATAGTCTAGACAACTTGCGTATGGTGAAGGCAGTAGTCATTCGACTGCATGGAACCATCTTTATACACCAGGTAATAGTGTCCCTGTAGTCTAGGTGTGGCGCGCTTGTGTAGTAATCGAAACGTTCTCGGCTCCCTGTGTGAAACCCGCAACGGGTTAAATTTTGATTAATAATAAATATTGGCGGCCGAAGACTTTCGGGGTAAGAAGTCCCCATCATTATGCCAACGGCCTTGTTGAAGAGGGCGGAGGAGCGAACGGAGGTTTATAACCCCACTTCTCCTCGGGGTGGGAAACACCCCTAAAGGAGGAAGAATCAGCAGTGGCCAATGGCAAGTGGATGCGAAAGGCAATGGAAACCATTGCATCAGATCACGTAACGCTTATCCAGAGGACATTTGGCCTGTAAGTGAACAAGTGTCTTGATTATCTCTTCGTTGGAAAAAGATTCGGGAACAGTCCCCCCTCTCCGATCTCCAGGAGGGGGCTGCCAGCACTAGGTGACCATGAGAAAAAGATTGAATACTCAGATAAGGGATAAAGTTTTCGAGTCATGGCGTGGAATGTCAGAAGCTTGTTCGTAGTAGGGATGGTAGAAAGTTTAAAAAGAGAAATGCAAAGGCTTAATCTACACACAGTTAGGGTCATTGTTGTGTTCTGGAAGGAAGTCATGCATTTGTGGTCATATGAATGTAGGGTAGTATCAAGAACAGCAAAAAATGGTTTAAAGGGAGAACGATTCGGTATAAATAGGAAGGTAGGGGAGATAGACTGTTACTGTGATATAGTACTTCCTATCACCATCGACAGCAAACCAACACCGACCACGATAGTTCGGATATACATGCCAACGTTGCATACTGAAGATGAAGAGATAGAGAAAGTGTATGATGATATTCAAAGTGTAGTACAGTTCATAAATGGAGATGAAAATCTAATAGTCGTGCGGGACTGCAATGCAGTTGTAGGGGAAGGAGTAGAAGAAAAGGGTACAAGAGAATATGAGCCTTGGTCAAGAATGAGAAAGGAGAAAGGTTAATGGAGTTCTGTAACAAATTTCGCCTAGTAGTTATCGAATACTCTGTTCAATACTCACGAGAGAAAGAGGTACATTTGAAAAAAGGCAGGTGGTACCGGAAGATTTAAGTTAGATTACTTCATGGTATGACAGAGATTCCGAAATGGATTGTAAGCCATACCCAGGATCAGATATAGACTCTGATCACAATGTAGCAGATACGAAGAGTAGGCTGAAGTTCAAGAGATTAGTCAGGAAGAAACAACATGCAATGAAATGGGATACGGAAGTACTAAGAAATGACGAGATATACTTAAAGTTCTCTAAGGCTATAGATTCAGCAATAAATAATTACACAGTAGGCAGTACACTGGTACACTTGAAGAGGAATCGACATCTCTAAAACTGGAAACAAATAGGTACAACACGGTAACTGAGAACAAATGATGGCTAAGAAGGAAATACTTTAGCTGATCGATGAAAGAAGAAAGTATAAAAGTGTTTAGGGAAAGGCAGGTATACAAAGCTACAAATGGCTGAGGAATTAAATAAATAGGAAGTGCAGAGAACCTAAGACAAAACTGCTGCATGAAAAACGTGAAGAATTCGGAAAATAAATGACTGTCACAAGGACTGACCCAGCATACAGGATAGTCAAAACAACCTTCGTCGACATTAAAAGCAATGGTGGTAACATTAAGTGTGCACCGGGAACTCCACTGTTAAATGCAGCCGGCCGCGGTGGTCTCGCGGTTCTAGGCGCGCAGTCCGGAACCGTGAGACTGCTACGGTCGCAGGTTCGAATCCTGCCTCGGGCATGGCTGTGTGTGATGTCCTTAGGTTAGTTAGGTTTAAGTAGTTCTAAGTTCTAGGGGACTGATGACCACAGCAGTTGAGTCCCATAGTGCTCAGAGCCATTTGAACCATTTGTTAAATGCAGAGGAGAGAGCAGTTGGGTGGAAGGAGTACATTGAAGGCCCTTACCGTCTCGGAAGATTTGCCTGACGTAATAGAAGACGAAACAGGAGTCGATTTAGAAGAGATAGGGGAAGCAGAACTAGAATCAGAAGGGCTCAGGAAAACTTAAGATCGAATAAGGCAGGAAGGATAGATAACTTTCTACTAGAATTTCTATGATCATTGGGGGAAGTGGCAACGAAAATACTGTTCACGTTGTGTTTAGTAGAGTTTGTCGACATACGACCTGACTTCGGAAAAATATGATCCATACAACTCCGAAGACTGCAAGAGCTGAGAGGTGCCAGAATTATCGCACATTCAGCTTTACAGCTCACGCATCCAAATTGGTGACAAGAATAATATACAGAAGGAACGAAAAGATAATTTGTGGATGTTTCAGATGATTACCAGTTTAGCGTTAGGAAAGGTAAAAGCACCAGAGAGGCAATTCTGAGACTACAGTTGATAATGGAAGCAAGACTAAAGAAAATCAAAGACATGTTCATAGGATTTGTCGAGTTGGAGAAAGCATTCGACAATGTAATATGGTGCAGGTTTTTCGAAATGCTGAGAACAATAAGGATGAGCTATGGAGAGGGACGGGTAATATTTCATATGTACAAAAGCCCAGATGGGATAAATAGAGTGGGTGACTAAGAGCGAAGCGGCCGGAATTAAAAGGGTGTAATGTAGGGACGTAGACTTTCCGCCCTACTGTTCAATCTGTACATCCATGAACAAGATCGGTGCTCATGTTGATGGTGTCCATTATAATGAGGTATCTGTTAACATGAAGGGTGGGGAGTCGGTAACTGGATATACATGAAATAAAAACCTTTAATGTTTAAATGAAATGGTTGCTCGATCTGTATATTTACGATAGTTGCGTAATGGATAGCAGTAGGACGTAAAAAATGAAAGTTTTGCGAGAGAATACGTGCTCTGGTAAAAATATCACACTCATTGAAGACACAACGGAACAAGCTAATAAACTAAACGATTAACAAATGGGTGATTAAATGATGACTAACTGAAATCCTCTGCTGCCGCCAGGTGTTGTTGATATACCTCGATATAGACAGCTGACAATGTTTTCCCAGACCGGGACTCTATCCCGGAATCTCTTGCTAACATGGCCGACGCTCTATTCATCTGAGCCACCGTGGACACATATGAATAGTTCGACTGCTGCGACGTATCCCGTACACGCTTCCCGTGAGACACTCATTCCAACAATTCTACATACGTAATGTACCTTATAGACATTTGCCCATTCACTGGTTACTCGCGCACGCTTTGGCGATGCCCGTAAGAGTTTGGGCAACCTGTGCGCAATCGCACAGACGAAGGTCAGTGGCTAGGTAGCCTTTAACTAGTAAAACAGCACGCTCCTAATCAAAATTTCCACTCACCTCGCGTCTTGTGTCAACACTGGCGCAGATTTCTCGAAAGCACAACAGCAAACGGGAAGCAGGCAGCAGCTAATCTAGATTTCTGTTTCAAAATGAAATTTCCAAACAATATTCAAACTGTTGCTTATCTCATGGTGGAATGTGGATAATGATTTACAAAGTGTACAATGATGAGAGAGAATTTATATAAAAATATAACAACTTAATCAATTGAAATCTTGACGTATGAGTCAGACATCTTGTGTTACAAAAAACTATTATGAAAAATTTATATTTGTTTCACTTTTCAATGAATACATCATATTCATTATAGCTGTCCTCCTGTTGCAGCTAAGCGGTCCAATCTCTGTACCTTACCGAGCTCCCCAGCAACCACCTTCCACTTCATTCCGTCATACTGTAACCCCATCTATTCTCATATATCTAATTACAGTAGTGAATATCCAGAACATATTCCTAGGGATTTAGATTAATTCTTTCCACAGACACTTTTAGTGCTCATAAGAGCGCTTTTTGCCTCGTAACGTTAATTATTATACAGTTTCGCGTCCCTCTACTTCTAGAGCTTCATCGAGGTACTTGACATTCCAGTATACGATGTATGTAACGGATTTGGTTCCTCATAAATGGTGCTACATCAGTTTTCTTGGACCTGACACCTAGATCCTGTTTTTTGCACCAGTTTTCCGAAGTGTGTTGAAAACTTTGTGCTGTTGCGACTTGGAAAACTTTGTCGCGGAATTTGTAAATTTTTGCAATTTTATTCGTACCGCGTCCAGGTGGTAGATGCCAGCCCAGCCTATGCGCTAATTAAGTAAGGCACTGGACGGTATTGTAGACATTATGACAAAACAGTGCAGGCACAGGGGCATTTGCGACACCGATCAACGGCCGAGCGCATGAAGCGAAGTGTGAACAAGAGTGAAGTAATATTTTATTACATTTTATTACTCGAGAACGTACGTGATACCAAAAAACCTCACACTTTACATATTTAACTGGGTCTAGCAACCATTTATCACTAGAGAACGAGCTACGAAAAGCTAACGGGAAAAGTAATATGAAATAGCTACTCGTCATCCTCCTACAGGTGTACATCTGAAGCATAGCTGTAAGCGTACAAATAATCGAACTGCACTGAGTTGCAAGGGATGCAGACCTGATCTGTGCAAGGACGTTGTTACGACCAAATTACCCACCCTCGTACTGACCAGGTCTCCACCCTCCGAGAAAAAGTTTAACATGTCATGGTCGATCGGAGGTAGGCCATCCTTAGACAGTTTGGACTTTGTATTACTGTAAGCTCACAGGCGATGGGACACAGCATCTCTGAGGTAACGATGAAATGGAGAATTTCCCTTACGACAATTTCACGAGTGTAACGTGAATATTAGGAATCCGGTAAAATATTAATGCAAAGCTTTACGCCTCGCCTTGTCCGTCAACAGTTGGAATGATGTGGGACCCCTGATAAGTCTAGATACAAGTCTGACAGATGACACGTACGTAAGCATCCTGTCTGATAACATGCGTCCCTCCATGTCCACTGTGAATCCCGACAAACTTGGGCAATTCCAGCAGGACAATGTGACACCCCACACGTCCAGAATTGCTACAGAGTAGGTACAGGAATACTCTTCTGAGTTTAAACACATACGCTGCGTGAAACGTAGCCCTACTTTAAATTCCACTCTTAAAAAAATACATGTTACGAAGACAATTTCTTTACAAACTGTTATCCACCTTGAGCTCGTATGCTAACTTTTAACAAAGTATAACCTAATTTGATCTGAAATGTAACTGCGCTGAATACAACCTCTCTTTATATTAAATGTGCAACTGAAGTAAATAAGTGGCATGCCTGTAATGAAAATTTCCACTTACCTCACGTCTTGTGACAACACTTTTGCAGATTTCTCCAAAGTACAACAGCCAACGGCAAGCAGACAGCATCAGAGGTAGATTCCTATTTCAAAATGAAATTATCAGATTATATTCAAACTGTTGCCTACCTCTTGGTGCAATGTGAACAACGTACAAAAGAGTACAAAATTTACAGAGAATTCTTATAAAAATGAAATAACTTGATCCGTTGAAATTTTAGTTCATGATCAGGCAAGTGGGGTGGTCTTTCTCTTAACTCTGGGCAAATGCACGACTTTAACTATCTGGCAATAATCATTTCTACAAATTAGGTGCGCAGTGCTGCAGTCGTATCTGAGACTCCTTCACTTTTAAAACAAAAAAATCGTATCCAAAATTTATATTCCTTTCAATTTTCATCATATACCTCATACTCATCTTTGTTGTCCTTTAAATTGCATCTTTCTTCATCTAAAATATACAACCACAAGTCAACACAGTGATGTACTGTTTCTACAGGGTCAATGAATAAACAATTTTCCCAACCAATTTCAATAACAAGTGACAAACAGTTATCTTTAAAGGTAATGATAAGGGAAAGGATTAATTCGCCCCAACGCTTCTCTTTAGATTTTGCATTTATTGTCACACCCTTCAGTGTAAACAACAGAACAAGCAAAGTAACAATGAGAGAATATTTGAACTAGTAATATTTCCTATATAACTTAAGAATTATTTAATAAGCAATAGGAATCTAAGATTATTCCTATCTAACAAACATGATTTTAAGACCATAAACGATAAAGATCAACGGTTAAGAAAGTCCAATAAACTTGAGCAAGGATCACTTTTTCAGTCTCTAAATGAAGTCAGTAGGTGACATAGGGGATAATAGGACTTACATTAAATGTTAAACCAATAAGAATGATCACTCATTAAGAATTATGAACACAAATTAAAGAAAATCCATTTAAAGCAATTAACATCAATTGCAAATAACTAAGTCACGTCTCATCAAATGTATGAAAATCAAATCTTTCAGTTCTATAACACTGTTGGATTGTGGAATACGCCGGATTACCGACACAGAAGGCTAAAGTCTACCAAACAACAATTTCTCCAAAGCTAGAACCATCTTAATAGTGTAAAATACTTAGGTTATCCAGAAATACTATAATTCGCCTTTCTTGGGCAAAACGGTGGAGTAGATAAATAACCTCTTATTTCATGCTCCTAGAACATTGAGCGGCAATAGACACTCGGGCAACTCTTATCCAGCGTGGCTCGGGAAAGAGGATGGCTCCATCAGGAGGAGGAAACATTTACCCGAACTGGAAAGGGAACTCGTCTAACACGAGCCACTAGGTTGGACGAAGACCAGACGGCGAATTTTAATCATTAATCAAAGCCTGCTGGCCAGAGGACGAAAATTACAGAGGAAAAGGTATCTTTATTTGTACTCACAAGAACTGGTAACTTCTGTAAATGAGATTCCAGCAGAACTGCCGCCTCAGTATCAATACGGGGCTTCGAAGCTAAGGAGAGCAAGTCAACAACTGTCTCCACCCAATAGGCGTAACATTTCAGACAGATCGAGCAACCGACATCAGTCGTGGCTAGGCGGATTACCAAATAGAAACTGTGGCACTACCATAAATGTAATTACATAGAGCACTTAAATGCCACTCTTTAACACAAGAATATACCCACAATAACAAAGACTAAAGATAAATATACCTACGTACTAAAACACAACAAATATTGGCGAACATTAACATAATCTCGCAATTCAGACATCCATAAAATTAATTGGCTACAATCCTCTCTGTCTCTCCGCCAGACAATACACGGTTATTTAATATCTTACAACGTGCTTATCCAAACAGTGACCTACGCCGTCCATGGTAAAATAACAGCTTGCAGAAGGGCCACAACCAAATAAATTTCCCTTTTTTTTGTTTTTTTCAACGCGCCCTTTAAGTCAGCATGGCGTTCAAATACACGATCATGCACGGGGCAGTAACACTCACGCAACGCAATTTCCCATCACAAACTCAAAGCAGAGAAACGTTCCACACAGTTATTAATAGCTCCCACAACACTGGAGTTTGCCCCGCCAGACGACGAGCGTTGAACTAACTAGATGAAAAATCTTACTTTCAGTGACGACACAACTTTCTGGAGGTTATTAGCAGTCGCAGACGGACTTCATAGCTTCCCCAGCCCATGAACGGAAACCAAACGTTGTCCACAGGTTTACAGCCTCTTGTGTCCTCACAGCCTGGTTTTTGGGCTCATCCAGACTTAGCGTAGAGGGACCTAGAGGGACCGAGCGTCCGGCTACAGAACGGTGGTCCAAGGCTGAACAGTCATCTCAACTGCCTCCTCCGCCCTCGGCACGCCACACCGCGGCTCCTCCCAGAGGGCGCGCTAGCAGCGCTCTCGCGGAGGCTCCGCAACGTCCTCTACGAGAAACTCCAAACAGGAGTAAACCAAGGGAAAAACAGGAACCGTGCCAAAAGACACGGTTCACACAGCACTACGAAATACGTCCGTCACCTACCCTACTTCAAATAACGTAGCAGAGCGCGCAGAGGCAAATACTTTGCCACGACATTACCAAACATTGTTTAACGTAAATTGCTCTCTCTCTAAAGTGCGTGTACAAAAATGAAAACGACATGACCACCTTACAAAAATAGGTGCTACGATCTTTGTAGCACCAACGGAAATGCTCCTCCTTGTAAACCCAGAAAACGGGGAATTTCGCCTGTGGCTATCTTCCCTCGAGATACTAGTCTCTCTGTTCTACGCTGTGCCCTGTAAATTCTGTCCCCAGAAGGTTTATCTGCTTTCGACCTTCTACCAGACCAGGTTACGTCTCCTGCAAGGTATTGTGGTTCATTCTTCGACTGCTCCCTTCTTGCAGTTGTTAGAGCGAAACGTTTATGAAATAGCAAAATGTTATTGTATGGTAAGTGGGCATTTATAGACAATTCCTATATTTATCACACTCGTTATACTGATTCGAAGTTCTCCTTATGCTAAAGGAATCAAGTTATTTCTAGTTTTTTAACTGTATGTCCATGCAGCTGCCTCCATTGTAATCAAAAGATGCAAAGGTGACATGTCCACCATGGTCTCCATACCAGGTAGTGGGTGTGCTGCTGATTCCTCCTTTTACAGATAAACAGTCCCATGTCTGTACATTACTAAGCTGTGCTGCTGATTCCTACTTTTACAGATAACCAGTCCAATGACTGTACATTACTAAGCTCCCTAACAACCACCTTCTACTTTATTCCTCCATACTGTAGCCCCATCAGTTAGAAGCTAGTTTTTACAACTGGCCATTTTAGTGCTGCAAAGAGTGCATTTTGCCCAAAAATGTTGATTCTTTACGTGAGGGACCCATGATAGTTTCGCATCCCTCTACTCGTAGAGTTTCATCATTAACCTTGACATTCAGGTATACGATCTGTGTGATGAATTTTCTTCTTCATAAATGGTGCTACATCAGTTTTCTTGGGTCCGACACTTACATTCTCTTTTCTGCCCCATTTTTTTCAAAATGTGTAGTACACATTGTGCTGTTGCGCAATACATGATCTATTTGAATGACTTAATAGTGTATTCTTCGGTTAAACCGGAACATGTGGGACGATTGGAGGATGCTTTTAGTAGGTTAAGTCTGCACATCTAACAAGCACATGCAGTCGTTTGTCGCTTTGCGCTATCGTAAATTCATAAGGGATTTCTTGAATACAACTGAACATTTGAACAAATTAGTTAGTAAGTTAGATTTATGTTCCACAGATAATTCTGTACAACAAATAGTAATGATGTGTAATCAGCCATTTCACATACACATCGCCAATTAATTTGTAAAGATGGCTACATGCTAATCATTTATAACTGTAAAATTTACAGATTTAAGCTAGTAGCTCCTGTCCACCAACTTTTACCCATTAAATATAAAATCTTTTACTGAACAGAAGTGTCAAGAAGAAACTTTTTCAGATTGTTTTTGAATTTTAATTTACTGTCCTGTCGGAATGCTCAGAATGATCAACTCCTTAAACAGATGACTGTAAGATGATCATGGGTGACCGCCACATATCATTCGTACAGTAGGTTTTTGAACAATGAAGTGTTTCTTTTTTAAAGATGAATTGCCCCAGAACATTATCCCATTTCTCGTCACTGAATGAAAATATGGGGTATATAGCATGTTACTGATTTGCCTCTCCCCGAGATTTGCAATGTTTCTAATTCCAAAAGGGTCTGAACTATGTTGTTTTAGGAGTTCCAAAATGCACTTATTCCAGTGTAAATGCTCGTCAATACTGACACATGACAATTCTGAAGTTTCACCCTATTCGCTATTTCCTTACTACGTGTTACCTTAACACTGATGTAGTACTCATAGATATGAAGAACTGAATATATTGTGCCTTTTTAAAATTGAGTGTGAGATTATTCGCAGATAACCAATGCTACTTTTAGAAACATCGTTTATCATTTGTTCTGTTTCTTGCGTATGCTTGGACTGGTTACGCTATTGTTGTTATGAGCAAAAAGAATTATTTCTGCTTGTGGCGTATCAGACCACAGATCGGTTACATATATGTAGGGAACAATAATAGGCCTAATACTGAACCTTGGGGAATCATGTCCTTGGACTCTACTGGTTGACTTATTGAGTACAACTTTTCTTATTGATTTGGTTACATATGACATTATCGTTTGATTTTCTGTGTCTCCAGTCTCATAAATCTGCTATTTATCTAGGACTGTACTGTGATTCACACTGTCAAACGCCTCAGACAGGTCGCAGAAAATGCCAAATGGTGCTATTTATCATTTAATGCTTCTAAGATTTGGGGAGTTAACATTTATTACTCTATCGGGAACACCATCAAAAGCAGATAAGATTTATGTTTTAGAGAATGTGTAATTTTCTTAACTAGGTAATTCACAAAGAGTGTAATGTTTCAGTGGACGCAGGAGTATCAGGTATCAATGGAGCAATTGGGGGAAACAATGATTTGCGATGTAGTATTGCTATTCCAGATTTTGACAAAGAGTTCATCCCGTCTTATGATTCCTCAAATAAGGCAGTCGGCTGTATTTTGGGTCGGATGCTTTATGGACAGGGGCATCTAGTAGTTTATGAACCGTGACGGTTTAATAAGGCGTAAAGTAACGGCTCAACAAATGAAAAGGAAATGTTAAAGGTCATATGTGATATTACACATTTCTGATGTTTTGTGAATGGTAGAAAATTTAAAGTTGTGACTGATCATGCGTCATTGAACTGATTGTTTAGTCTAAATGATCCCTCTTCTCGCTTGCCACATTGGGCCCTCAAGCTAATACGTTTAATTACGAGGTTGTCGGGCATAAGACACACAAACGATGTTACATTAAGTCGCAAAACAGCCTTGTTTAGTGTATTGGGCAAGAGTTTATTGGAACAGCAGGGTGCATAGGCAGACGATAACGATTATCAAGCCTTTAAGTCACAGCCGCACGCTTTAATACTTGAAGATTTGTTTTACAGACTTCCGAAATTGGGGCCACGTATCGCGGTCCCGAGAGTTCTTCAAAAGGAACTGATACAACAGGCTCATGACCAGGTGTCATCAGTTGTTGATTGCCGACGGACAACAGACAGGCTTATTACGGAATGGTTTTGGTGGAAGAATAGGAAGCGTGTCAAAGAATGTCTACCATGCCCTGAGGGAGAGGATATTTTGCACTAGAGAATCCCTTCGCTGAGGACAACAGAGGCGTGGAAGCCATTTTAAATGCTTGAGCTCGACATTTACTATCCACAGTACACCTGTACGCATGTGCTTATGGCTATAGAACTCTTTTGCGGGATATAGTAATGATATCAATTCCAGATCAACAGGCCAGTACAGTGGCACTAGTATTATATTGGATATTGGAGATTTTAGTCCCCAATAACTTAATTGCCGACCAGAGAACGAGCTTAGTTTTGGAACCTACGGAGCAGATGTGTCATGTATTGCGTATTCGGAAGTCCGTTCCACCCGCAAAACAAAAGTTGAATGGAGCACCACCGTAAGACCATATTCAAAATGCAAAGCCTTAATGATGACTGGGATATCTATTTTCTATATATAGTTTGCACGTGCAACTCGAAGATCCACATGGTAACAGTTATGTCTCTACCTGAGCCAGTATACGAGCCGAAAATGCTGTCCCACTTTGACGCTTTAAGTCCTAAATTAGGCGCCAACAGCGAAGCAGTGAAGAAGTTTGTGAGAAGAAATCGGGAGGTGTGGAAAAACGTACAAAAGGCGAACACGAATGCCATGGACCGCCGAATAGGCTAATGGGCAGACTACCACAGTACCGTGTACGGCGGTGGGTATTGGTCGCTAATCCCAGTACGCCAGAAGGAAAGACGAAGAAAATCTTGATCAAATATCACAGACCATATATGGTCGTGGGGATGAACACGCCGGTTAACGGAAAGGTACAGGTTCCTACCAAAAAGTATGTCGTGCACATCAGGCTGGTGAAACTATTTAAGAGTATTTTGGATGCTGTGCCACCGTTACCTGTGTCCTTAGTAGGATAGTCTGGATAAGGTAGAATGTAGGAACCTCGTCCGTTAGACAATTAGAGGCACTAGGATGCCTAATACCTTGATGTCACGTAATTAATAATGTTGTTGGATTATTTAGTGTGGTATGTTAGTGTTAAATTTATACTTGATATTTCTCTTATGTATACTTTTTGCATTGTCTTGTGTTCGGGTGGATTTAGTGTTTTCGTATCATTGCAAGATATATTTTTCTTTTATTACTATACTATTATTATCAGGTTCTTGTTACTATTGTTTCTTCTTTCTGCTTGCCGTTAGTTCCTGTCTTTGGAAGGAGAACGTTGATAGGCTGTTTCTTTCCTCAGGTGACGATTTTGTGATGTCATCCTGAATGATGGAATGGTCCTGGGTTTGTCATACATTATCGGGAGTGGAGCAGAACACTTGGTTGTCGGTCAACAACTGGTATGATTTGTGTTGTTCTCTAGGCAATCGTATGTCTTCCTTATGAGGCATCAGCGGATATTGAAATGAGGAATGAAATTGGTAGATTGAAAGATTTTCTTTCGGAATTGTTTAAAGAGATACAGGGAAGTGACGGTTATTTCGGGACTTACAAGTGAGTTGTGTTAGTCACAGTTTATCTACGGCAAATTATGAGCATAGGTATCACAGCTGGTAGATATTCTATCACTGACTATAGTTATCAAGCGTCTGCAGAAGAATTAAACGATTTCTTCTCAACATCTGTAATCTGCCACGCAGCGACAAATTACCAGCCCCAAGATATCAATCTCTCGAGAGACAAGTTTTTCCTAAAACATGTCACTACCGGCACAGTACACAAGGCAATTATGAGAATCTCTTCCGAGACAGTAGGAAATGATGGAGTGAGCATGGGCATGATTAAAAACGTCGTAGACACTATTATTCCAGTTATCACAGACATCTTCAACCTGTCTCTTGTCAGTAGTATATATCCTACTGAGTGGAAGCAAAGTTTAATTCAGCCTATACCCAAGACTGGCAACTCTAAGTCACCAGGTGACTACAGGCCGATCAGCATACTACCTGCAATATCTTAAGCCCTAGAATACATCGTCCATGAACAGTTCACGGATTACCTCAAAACTCATAACATCCATGACGAATATCAGTCAGACTTTCGAAAGGACCATAGTACAGCAACTGCATTAATCAAAGTAACTGATGACATTAAACTTGCTATGGACAGACATGAAGCTACAATCCTAACACTGCTTGAATTTAGCAAGGTTTTTGAAACAGTTGACTTCGATATATTACTAATTAAAATGAAACAGCTGAATTTCTCAATCAGCGCAATATACTGGTTCGACAGCTACCTCAAAAACAGAAGTCAACAAGTCGTTTGTGAGTCGGAAAAGTCATCATGGAAAAGCGTGCACTCTGGAGTTCCCCAAGGCTCCGTCCTTGGTCCACTACTCTTCTCACTGTACATTAATGATATTTCTTCAGTGATTCACTCCTGCAGCTACCATCTATATGCTGACGACATCCAACTGTACATAAGTGCAAGCCCCAAAAACATGGCTGGCGTAGTAGCGAGTATGAACGCAGATCTTTGCTCTGTTTCTCGCTGGGCACAGAACCTAGGTCTGAAACTAAACCCCAAGAAATCCCAGGTCACACTTATATCTCATCCAAAGTTAATCAGCCGGTACTTTCGCGAAACGGTCCCTAAAATACTCCTCAATGGAACCCAACTACCATACCAAAAAACAGTAAAAGACCTTGGAACACTCTTGGATGAACACCTAAACTGGGAAGAACAAACAGTCACAGCTTGCCGGAAATCGCTCTCCTCCCTACATGCAATTCAAAAAGTTTGAAAAATATTTCCAACCCATGTTAAACAAACATTAGTCCAAACACTAGTCTTGACTAATCTTTACTACTGTGATGTAGTTCAACATGGCACAAATAGTGAAAATTCTAGATGCCTCGAGCTAGTGATGAATGCTTGCGTTAGATACATGTGCAATATTCGCTTCATACTCCCAGCTAAGTTGGATACGCCTACATAAATCACGCGATCTCCACACGATGTGCTTACTTCATCGATTTCTTAGCCACTGGTGCCCCCAATACTTATCTTCTCACATTAAACACCTATCATCATTCCACAATCGCAGTACCAGATCGGTTACGTCTATCATCTTGGCTGTACCTTTACATAACACAAAATCTTTCTACGTGTCATTCTCCATCTCAGCCATACAACTATGGAACGCACTCCCCTGTGATCTGCGTCTTATCCAGAACTACACAACATTCAAGAGGGAACTCAAAACTTACATATTAGGGACGGTATAGCCACCATTGTTGTGCCCCTCCCATCTATTTCTTTCTCCTCTCCATCACAGCTTCGAATTTTACCATTCTTTTTCTCTTCCTCCAACCTATCTACCTCTTATATATCTCTTTCACCCCATTCTATCGTCTTATGTCTGTGCTCGATGAGAATAACTCACAAGCTGCAAGAATATAACGAGAAATTTCCTAACTAACAATGGGACTGACATTCATAAAAGAAAAGTACGTTTACTTTCATATACATAGTCACTATTATTATTATTATTATTATTATTATTATTATTATTATTATCATTTTTATTATCATTATTATTCTTGATTGTTATAATTACTTTTATTGTTATAATTATCATTGTACTACTGTTATAATCTCAATTTTTTTGTTTAACATCAATACCGCATAATACGTTAAATGTCCTTAATGTTATTTAGAAACTGTAACTCGTTCAATCTGAGTATGCCTGGTTAGGTGTAAGAGAGGGCCTGAAGGCCCTAATCTTGCCAGGTAAAATAAATGCATAAATAAATAAATAAAAAATAAATAAATATTTGAAATATTATGTTGGTGTTGGATTTATTCTTCATATTTGTGTTATGGGTATTTTTTGCATTGTGTTGTTTTCAGGGTATTTATTGTTTTCATGTCTTTGCCACATGTGTTTTTTATTATTGTAGTTTCATTGTCAGGTACTTGTTGATGTTGTTCTTGTTGCTATCTGTCGTTAGTTACTCGTTTCGGAAGGAGGCAGGAGTGATAGATGGTTCCTTTCCTCAGTTGGCGAACTTGTTATGACATCCTGGATGATGGGAATGGTCCTGGATTTGCCATACTTCATCGGGAGTCGAGCAGAATGTTTAGCTGTCGTTCATATGTTTGTTTAAGATATATATATCACAAGGCAGTCGGATGCCTTCCTTATGAAACATCAGTGGTCATTGAAATCATCACATCAGAAAAATGAAATTCCGAGATTGCTAGATTTTGTTTCGGATTGATATACAGATTCACAGGGAAGTAACGAATTTTAGGGAGGTGCTCAAGGAGTATCATAATCACAATAAATTAAGAGCACACCTATCACAGCTTGTATATGTTGGCCACAACCTGTTGTTTGCAGGAAGTAGAGGAGGAGGAGTAGGAGATTAGTGTTTAACGTCTGGTCGACTACGGGGTTATTACAGACGGAGCGCAAGCTCGGGTGAGGGAAGGATGGGGAAGGAAATCGGCCGTGCCCTTTCAATGGAACCATCCCGGCATTTGCCTGAAGCGATTTAGGGAAATCACGGAAAACCTAAATCAGGATGGCCGGAGACGGGATTGAACCGTCGTCCTTCCGGATGCGAGTCCAGTGTGCTAACCACTGCGCCACCTGACTCGGTGTTTGTAGGAAGTGAACTTGGTTAAATGCGGGAGAAAAATTAATAAAAACGTTGTCCGCGATAGCAGAGTAGGAGAACTTCCTAAATTAAATGATGTACTTGGTCATTTTGAAAAAGCGGTATTGCTATGAAGAGTGAGGTGCTTTGGCTTTCATCCTGGGAATGGTTTTTGTCTTAGGTGTACACTCACTTGTGTGACTGTCAATACACTAACGCGGAATTCACTGCATTGGCCAGAGGGGCCATTAAGCGTGTTACACTTCCAGAATTGAGAGCACCTTGAGGCCACCCTCACCCCTGTACTTACACATTCATTACACATATTTATCGATTCACAGCAGGTGGAAATTTCAGTGGAGCTGATGTTACATTATATCCACAACATTCAAGAAAATCGTCAAATCATGATTAAATACATGATTTTCAGCAACCAAGATGTCGTGTCTTTACTAGGTATTTGCATGTTCCTTTTATGCAGTAATCGCAGAAGGGCACAACCTACAGATCAGCCGAGGCACCAGTTGCCAGACGAGTTTTTAGCAGGCAATGGCCGTGGGAAAGATTGATGGACGTAGAAGTTCTGTATTAGGTGGTATAAACTTTACATTCAGGATTGTATTTTAGTAAGGTCCTGGTGACCTCCCATTAAGAGTCAGCTCATGCTGTAAATGGATAAGGAAGGACCCATGTGGTACACCTCAGGAATGGAAGGCTCGGTCCTGGAAGATTCTGGACGAATCTTTCGAAAGAGGGGATGGGTGTTGCACACCAAAAATTTAGATGCGCGGGTTGAGATTATCTTAAACATGTTATTCCCACTCGCGACTACCCAGTAGAGGCAAGCCTGTCCGAAGTGCTAACAGAGTTAGCCTTTGGACTTGGACGGGCGAGCCACGTTGAACTTCAATGCCGAATCATAGTATGACCAAGAGTGAGCTGATGTTTCATAAGAGACACTTGCGCACTACCGAGAAACTAACGCGTTGCAAATTTCATTGGATGTAGGAGCCCCTACTCGGGGCACAGCGAGCTAGTAAAAGCTGAAAGCCAAGTAACATGAAATAAACATACTCGTCCCCCTATAATAGTACTAAGTCGCACTCGTAGTTGTATGGTTATAAGTGATCGAGTGTGGGAACTCAAAGCATGAAGTAATGCCTCCATTCTGTCTGCTTATTAAACTGAAGAGAATGCTGTCATCTGTGTTATAGAGATACCATGACCCAGCCTTGGTGATGGAAATCCGCTGGCAAACCTGGCAACGAGGCACACCTTGTCTGTGGCGTGATGGCTGCGGGATTTGCGCGAAGTTTGATGATGTGGGGAGTTTGGGCCCAGCCAATCTCCACCCCCTGAGCTACTTTGGTCGATGGACTACCAGATGTCTACAGTCTGGCTGCGAGAGATGCTCACTCGCGGTCTCCTAGAAACCTAGACGTCTTTGGCCACCGGCGGCGCATGATTAGCTGAGTGGTCTAAGGCGCTGCAGTCATGGGCTGTGCGGCTGTTCGCGGCTGAGGTTAGAGTCCTCCCTCGGGCATGGGTGTATGTATTTGTCCTTAGGATAATTTAGCTTAAGCAGAGTGTAAAGTTATGGACTGATGACCTCAGCAAGGAACTGGATTTGCAATGTAGATTAGAGTTGTGGTTTTTCTACCTCCTACATAGGAGTCAATAGTTCAGATGCTATTACATGGAGTCATATCTGGAGTAGGAATAGTACCCTACAAACATGATGTCATTGTAGTAGTAAAAGGTCATGAGTTTGCTTAATAAATTAGTGTTTGAAAATTAAAGTTTCCTTCAAACTACCACCTCTACACTCACCTTTGTTTGAATAGGGCGAGATTGTGAAGATGATAGAGACATAAGTCGTTTGTGCATTGAGAGAGCATGTCGAGTATAATGGAATATAGAACAATTTATTTTAAAATTATTTGTTTCATTACAATTAGTATGAATCTGGATTTAAAATATATATATATATATATATATATATATATATATATATATATATATATCAGGAGTGGTCATGCAGTGGATTGTGGAAAGAGGCTGTCAGCTTGGGCTGATTGTGCTTCTGTGATCATCAACACAGTTTTTCCAATGAATAATTAATGTTTGTGGAGCGATAATGTAACTTTTAGTACATCACTCCAACAAGGATGTAATGTTTACAATAATGTGTCAATTTGATACAATTTCTGAATCTAGTACTACTTGTGGTATTCTGCAAAATGAATACTATAGCTCCTGTTGATGATCTATAGACATGTAATTCAGTTTCAAAACACAATTAAAAAATGAATAATATGCTAATGTTCCAAGAATTATTGGATTTGAGTCTAATGTAAGGGGCCTAATGAAATGTTAGCCCGAGAACTAGTTGAAAGGAACATAGAGTGAAATTACAAACTAGTACGAATTGGTTTAATGGTAACTTGCTGGATGTTCCCAGTCAAAAACGAGGCAGTGCTATTCTACTACAGAGACGAATTCAGCATTTAGTGCAGAAGTTTGAATTCACTGTGAAAGACATTTCAAGAAAATTTAGTGCACTTACCACTTGGTTAAGGTAAGAGCTGCTGAGAGGCTCTCTGCTGTGAAAAAAATAAGAGTGGTTTCTGTAGATAAGAGTCCAGTAGTTATCATGACAAAATTACTGTTCACTTTGCAGATACAAATTATTTATCATATATAAACCAGTTGTACAGAACTGTAATCATAATCCTAAAACTGAGTTTCTACTCTACTACTCTCGAAGAACTCTCTTGAACTGTCGAGTGGATTGATTATTAACAACTTATAGAACTTACTTATACAATTTACTCCTAAAATTGTTGAAAGCGGTATTGATTGGACAACATGTCAGTTTATTCAAAAATTTCAAACAGTTTACTTTGCGAAAGTTACCTATTTTTTTTTAGTCTAATCTAGGAATATCATAGCTAACACTTAGTTCAAGAATCATAAAAGAAGATTGTATACATGGAAGAAGCCTAGAGATATTGACAAGTTTCATGTAGGTTATGAACTGTAAATGAAACCTGAAGAAACTGCAAAATGGTGGGAATTTAAGGAGATGGGACCTGGATAAAGTGATAAACCAGAGGTTGTACAGAGTTTCAGGGAGAGCATAAGGGAACAATAGACAGGAATGGGGGAAAGAAATACAGTAGAAGAAGAATGGGTCGCTCTGAGGGATAAAGTGGTGAATGTAGCAGAGGATGAAGTAGGTAAAAAGACGAGGGCTAGTAGAAATCCTTGGGTAACAGAAGAAAAATTGAATTTAATTGATAAAAGGAGAAAATATAAAAACGCAGTTAATGAAGCAGGCAAAAAGGAATACAAACGTGTCAAAAATAAGAACGACAGGAAGTGCAAAATGGCTAGGCAGCGATGGCTAGAGGTCAAATGTAAGGATGTACAGGGTTATCTCACTAGGGGTAAGATAGACACTGCCTACAGGAAAATTAAAGAGACCTTTGGAGAAAAGTGAAACCACTATTATGAATGTTAAGAGCTCAGATGCTAACCCAGTTCTAAGCAAAGAAGGGAAAGCATAAAGGTGGAATGAGTATATAGAGGGTCTACACAAGCGCAATGTACTTGAGGATAATATTACAGAAATAGAAGAGGATGGAGATGATACTACGTGAAGAGTTTGATGGAGCACTGAAAGATCGGAGTCGAAACAAGACAGCGGGAGTAGACAACATTCCATTAGAACTACTGACGGCCATCTGGTGAGCAAGATGTATGAGACAGGCGAAATACCCTCGGACATAAAGAAGAATGTAATAATTCCAATACCAAAGAGAGCAGGTGTTGACAGATGTGAAAATTAGCGAACAATCAGTTTAATAAGTCACAGCTGCTAAATACTACCGCGAATTCTTCACAGACGAATGTAAAAACTGGTAGAAGCCGACTTCGGGGAAGATCGGTTTGGAATCCGTAAAAAATATTGGACCACGTGAATCAATACTGACCCTACGACTTAACTTAGAAGAAAATTAAGGAAAGGCAAACCTATGTTTGTAGCATTTGTAACTTAGAGAAAGCTTTTAACAATCTTGACTGGAATACACTCGTTCAAATTCTGAAGTTGGCAGGGGTAAAATAAGGGAGCGAAAGGCTATTCACAATTTGTACAGAAACCAGATGGCAGTTATAAGAGCCATGGGGCATGAAACGGAAGCAGTGGTTGGGAAGGGAGTGAGACAAGATTGTAGCCTATCCAAGATGTTATTCAATCTGTATATTGAGCAAGCGGTGAAGGAAACAAATGAAAAATTCTGAGCAGGTATTAATATCCATGGAGATGTAATGGAAACTTTGAGGTTTGCCGATGACGTTGTAATTCTGTCAGAGACTGCAAAGGATTTGGAAGAGCAGTTGAACGGAATGGACACTGTGATGAAAGGAGGAAATATGATGAACATCAACAAAAGCAATGCGAGGATAATGGAATGTAGTCGAATTAAGTCAGGTGATGCTGAGGGAATTAGATTAGGAAATGAGACACTTAAAGTAGTAAAGGAGTTTTCTTATCTGGGGAGCAAAATAACTGATGATGGTCGAATTAAAGAACAAATAAAATGTAGACTGACAATGGCAAGGAAAGCATTTCTGAAGAAGAGAAATTTGTTAACATCGAGTATAGACTCAAGTGTCAGGAAGTCGTTTCTGAAAGTATTCGTATAGAGCGTAGCCATGTATGGAAGTGAAAAATGGACTATAACTAGTTTGGACAAGAAGAGAATAGAAGCTTTCGAAATGTGGTGCTACAGATGAATGCTGAGAGAAGAGAAGTTTGTGGCACAGCTTGACTAGAAGACAGGATCGGTTGGTAGGACATGTTCTGAGGCATCAAGGGATCACCAGTTTATAATTGGAGGGCAGAGTGGAGGGCAAAAATCGTAGAGAGGGACCAAGAGATGAATACACTAAACAGATTCAGAACGATGTAGGTTGCAGTAGGTACTGGGCGATGAAGAAGCTTGCACAGGATAGTATAGCATGGAGCGCTGCATCAAACCAGTCTCAGCACTGACGACCACAACAACAACAACAACAATGTCAATATCGTTTTTGTTTCTGGCATCATGATAGAGTATGTTCTTTGTGGTGTCAAAATCTTCTGTGCTGTTTTCAGTGAATATAAATGACAAAAAGACATAAAGTTTTATCATCATCATTATTTTTATCTTAGTGAACAAAGGGCTGCATTTTACCCTTGGGCTAATTTCATAATTATTTGTAGCAGCTATTTCAGAATCAGTACTACGTCACAGACATGACATGAGTGACCACACAACAACAGCCCATATGTGTGTGAAGCTAAAAAAGCCAAATTAAGCTGTGCAAATAAATTTATTTCCACCTGGATCAAATAATCTCTGTATGAGGTAGGACGGCTTTAATATCTTTCTAAGGCATGATTAATGTGAAGTTGCCAATTTCGTTTGGAATCAATATATTGTCCTAGAAACTCTCCAGACGTTTGGAGATTTGGAGAAAATCAAATGGAGTGTAACAGGAGAATGAAGAATTATGACAGTACTTGAATGAGAGAGTTTCTAAAAGTGAAAAAATGTTGAGGTCATTGTTACAGCAAAGGTCGTGAGCCAGATAATAGTGATTTATATTCTGTTCAAGAAGATGAATGACATCCTGAAGCTCGTTATGAAAGGAGGAGAATTCTTCACCAACATGGTCATTTTAATCATGATGCTGGAAACTATGAAATGAAGCATGGTTTTCAATATAATCATTTGTTGCCTGTTCTAAAATTTCAAGTTTTCATAATTACATTAAATAGTAGTTATCCTCATGCTTGATTAGACTAGTTTGATTTTGTATTTCCTTCCACATGGCTAGCCGATCACAGAACTGATTTTGTATGTGGCTGTTTGGTGGGTGACCTTAGTATGTGCAGCTGTGAACCATATGACGAGTTTTATTAGATATTCCTGTTAGAAGATTGGTCGGAAGGAGCGCAAGACATAATCTTTGGCATACTTGGTTATGAAAAATATTAATAATACTCATTTTATAAATCCTGCTTCATTCATTGAATGAATGGTGTGGAAAAATAAATTTTTAACAATACTTACAATCCTACTGAACTGAATTATAATTGATGTGGTAAAATTCCTCCCAAGTTGAGCCATATTATTATTCCTGGTCAGGTAAATGGGTAGTTAGTGGGTTTTGAAATTTGCTCCAAGAATTAGAATATGACAATGCTGAAGGGAATGGATGTGGTAGAAGCAACAGTAAGTTATTTATCCTAATCTGAGGCCACAGAGCAATTGGAATAATGATCAGCAGCAATGTGATACATATTGTGATAGATATGGGAACGGAAACTGGAGGAATCGGAGGAATTATGTGATTGCAATGAAAGCAACAATTTTAGGAGTGGTAATAGTGATTAGATTAGAAGACTGTTACGTCAAATCAAGATGCTGAAGAGAATGGTAGTCACTGACATTGACAAGTCTCTATTTTGTAGAAGTACGCTTATTTTATCCACAGAAAAATGTACGAGTGGGTAACCCATACACCCATAGCCACATAATTGAAAACTGATGTGCGCGGCTGATTTGAGTGCTGAAAGCAGATTGAAAAATGCCTGTGAGAAATTGAATATGTTGACTATTATATGTTTGAGTTAC
This sequence comes from Schistocerca gregaria, assembly GCF_023897955.1. Taxonomy (NCBI): domain Eukaryota; kingdom Metazoa; phylum Arthropoda; class Insecta; order Orthoptera; family Acrididae; genus Schistocerca; species Schistocerca gregaria. The sequence goes on along the minus strand of NC_064925.1, from coordinate 412,797,358 downwards.
ATATTGATAAGTGATAGACAGGAAAATCTCAATTCTCTGAAGAGTCCAACGTTTCAAATATATTTCACCTTGTGTTTAATGTGTTGGAAGCCAGTCATCTGGGGTGAGCGAGTCAGCATTTCACAGTTCTGAAGTTGTAGCTTTATGGATTATTCCTTCTTTACCGTGGACTCAAGTGAAAGGGATGATTAACAGAAAAGGAGCAGGGATGAATGGACAAGTCAGTATTGATTTTCTTCGTCAAGGTTATAGCTTCATTCGAATGTAGTAACTGTGTGGAATTTGGCTAGTGATACGATTTTAGGGGCTGATTTCTTGTTGAAATACCAAGAAGTGATGGCCTTTGGCTGTGTTGTAGTGAGTTTTAAGTATAATGATGGTATGTTAAAGCATGAGGGAAGAGTTGCCTGTAGTGACTGAGTATGGTGTTCAAGCAGTCTTATTTCATCATTTGCCAAAGAGGTCGTTGAACTTCACAATAAATGTTGAGTTGGAGTAATTGTGCTGAAGTGGTAGGCAAATTACTGAAAGGCAATTTATTTAGTGTACTGCGACATAATTCTTCAATATTTTCAGTGCATCCAGGGACACAAAATTCTTTTGTGTGTGTTGTTGCATTATGGACATGATTTCCCTGGTTGTTATCATGTTTTCGATTAATTCTTGTGGTACCGCTACATGTCTTTTTGTACTTAGTGTTGATAAAGGGATTTTATTATGAGCCACAAGTCTAGCACAGAATTTTCGATGAAGTTTTGTGTGATGTACATGTTGACACTATAAGTTTATTGATCATCTGAGGTGATGTTCACTGTGAGTCCATTCATAAATACTTTAATGTGAATGGATTGCATGTGGATTATGCGCTGAAGAGCCAAAGAAACTAGTACAACTGTGGAATATAGCGTAGGGCCCCGCGAGCACGCAGAACTGCTGCAACACGATGTGGTAAGGAGTATGTTGAGTAATGTTCATGCGTGGGGAGTTTGGTGGTCAAAGAAGTGTTTAAACGCAGAAGAGTGCTACTGGAGGCACTATGTAGCAATTCTAGACGTGTGGGGTACCACACTGTCCTGATGGAATTGCCCAAGTCGATCGGAATGCACAATGGGCATGAATGGATTCAGGTGATCAGACAGAATGCTTATGCACTTGTCATCTGTCAGAGTCGTATAAGAGGTTCCATATCACTGTAAATGCACACATCCCACACCATTACACAAGCTTGCACCAGCTTGAACAGTACTCTGATGACGACCAGGCATAATTTTTCCAGTGATCAACAGTCCAATGATGTGCTGATTGGTCTAGTCAAAGTGTAAAGTATTGTATCGTGCAGTCATCAGGGTACAGGAGTCGGCCTTCGCCTCCTGAAGCCCATATCGATACTGTTTCTTTGAAAGGTACGCACGCTGACACCTTCAAACTATATTATTGTACAGTAATGGAACAGCGGAATTTAGAACGACGTTATTCAGTCACGTTAATTGTTAAACTTGGGGAATCAATGAGTGCGATCATTCAAAAGTTGAAACAGGCCTATAGGAAAAAATTCTTGTTAAGAGCACAAATTGTTCGCTGGCACAAATCATTTTTGGAAGGCTGATAGCCCGATGAAGATGAATCTTGCTCACGGAGGCCTTCAAAATCAAAAACCGACGAGAACGTCGAACGTGTGCATGGTCTTTCGAAACCAGACGGACATTTAACAATAAAGATAATGGGTGAACTGTCAAACTTGACAACTTTCACGTTAAATCAAAAATCTGACTGAAGATTTGCACATGTGGAAGGTTTGTGCCAAAATCGTGCTGAGAAATCTCACAATTCAGAAGAACAACAATTGAAGAAACACGTGTGTTGGTGTTCATGAGAAGACTGCTATTAACTGCGAATGTTTCATTAGTGTAATCATCGTTGTTGTATTGAGGATTATTGAGTATGATCCTGAGACTATTGGGCAAAGTGAGGAGTGGCACACTGAGACATGTTCTCCACCAAAAGAAGCTCGAATGAGAAAATCAAATATAAAAAAAGCTTGTATTACTTTTTTGACTGTAGGGATATCATCCACAATGAATTTGTTCCTTCAGGACGAACTGTCAACCTTGTGTTATGCAAGGATATCCTTAAAACTCTCAGGAGAAGATTAAATCGAGTGAGACCGACTGTACATGCAGACGAATGGACGCTGAAACGTGATACCGTTCCATTTAACACAACCATTTCCATCACGGATCTTGTCACCACAAAAGGCATTTGTGTTGTCCCACAGGAACCCTAGTCACCTGATGTGTGTCCCTGTCATGCTTTTTCTGTTGGCGAAACTAAGAATTTCTTCAAAAGACGTCGTTTTGGGACTCTGGAAACATACTGAAGGCCGTAGGACTCAAAGCCTTTCGGCGCTGCTGCCAAGCCTGGGAAGAATGATTATACCGACGTAATTTGCCGAAAGAAACTACTGTGTAGGAACCAATTCTCGAAAAAAAACCTTGGTAGACCAAAAATCAGTCACATTACTTTCCTAATATACCGACGATATTTCATATTTTTCATGTTATCTCAACCGAAAAATTTAAGTCTCAGTAGTAGATGTCACTTTCTACAACGAAGGCCGTTTCCAGTATTTCCAAGTTGAGGGCCTTAGTTACACATCTGCATCTCTTTAAAAAGTAAATTGAGAGAAAACGTCAAAAACAATTACCGAAATGGCTTTTTTATATTTTTTGTGGTGTTCATAAAACCAGCATTACACCTTATCGAAAGTGTGTAGTAATTGCTAATACTGTGCTAAAGGTATTTCCATATCTGGACCATGATCGCATATGAGTTGTTAATATAGTTCAACAACAATTAACAAATTTTTTAAAAAACATTTTCAAGGTGTTCAATGTGTCGCCCCCCATCCTCATGTAAATGCATATTATGTAAAATGTGTTGGTATTACGGGAGTTAATCAGTCTTTTAACGTAACGTTTAGTATCTACATTCTAATAATATACCTTTTAGCACTTCTGTATGCAACGATTAAATAAAATCTATTTATATATTTACCTTCGAATAATTGTTTGAGTTGCAATGTTGTATATGTGACTATATTGTTATTGTGGAACTAAAAAATTGGTACTCATGAACTAGATTTCTATAACGTCAAGCATGCAGTCTTCACCATGAAGTTAGCATTAATAAAATCTAGCTTCAGTATTATCACACAAACATAATATTCATTGCTAAGTGGCTTCCTTTCCTTATGTGAGTATAAAGGATATTTTTCTCTTGTTTTGCATGAGTTTATAACATCCCGAAATGAATCTTTTCAGAACACATTACAGAACTGATCACAGAATGAAATTTCAGTTAGGGATTTGATGAGATGGCTACAGTTGTTTGCAGTGCATAGTAATACACAATGCGTTGTATACTTACATATTGTGATGTTTACATATTTAAATTGTAATTGTTTTCTGTCCTGCAGTGGTGATTAATTCCGGCACGGTCTAGCGTTGAGTGACATGGTATTGAGGAGCCTCAGAGATCGATTATTTTTCGTATGTTGCAACATGACTACAGGATAGTATTTCAATTGTTCTGAATGATGTTTTATGCACTCCGTTTTATTATCGTCCCTTGCATTTCAAGTTACTTAATGCACTGCTGGAATATGTGCAGAGAAACCTTATCTTTCTGTGATTTCTAAAAATTCGGTAGAGGTTCACACTTAGTGTAGAGCCTATGTGATGTATGTGTATTATTTGATTGTTTTAACCCTTTTAGTGTGTACTTCTCACTGTAGTATGTACACTCCTGGAAATGGAAAAAAGAACACATTGACACCGGTGTGTCAGACCCACCATACTTGTTCCGGACACTGCGAGAGGGCTGAACAAGCAATGATCACACGCACGGCACAGCGGACACACCAGGAACCGCGGTGTTGGCCGTCGAATGGCGCTAGCTGCGCAGCATTTGTGCACCGCCGCCATCAGTGTCACCCAGTTTGCCGTGGCATACGGAGCTCCATCGCAGTCTTTAACACTGGTAGCATGCCGCGACAGCGTGGACGTGAACCGTATGTGCAGTTGACGGACTTTGAGCGAGGGCGTATAGTGGGCATGTGGGAGGCCGGGTGTACGTACCGCCGAACTGCGCAACACGTGGGGCGTGAGGTCTCCACAGTACATCGATGTTGTCGCCAGTGGTCGGCGGAAGGTGCACGTGCCCGTCGACCTGGACCGGACCGCAGCGACGCACGGATGCACGCCAAGACCGTTGGATCCTACGCAGTGCCGTAGGGGAGCGCACCGCCACTTCCCAGCAAATTAGGGACACTGTTGCTCCTGGGGTATCGGCGAGGACCATTCGCAACCGTCTCCATGAAGCTGGGCTACGGTCCCACACACCGTTAGGCCGTCGTCCGCTCACGCCCCAACATCGTGCAGCCCGCCTCCAGTGGTGTCGCGAGAGGCGTGAATGGAGGGACGAATGGAGACATGTCGTCTTCAGCGATGAGAGTCGCTTCTGCCTTGGTGCCATTGATGGTCGTATGCGTGTTTGGCGCCGTGCAGGTGAGCGCCACAATCAGGACTTCATACGACCGAAGCACACAGGGCCAACACCCGGCATCATGGTGTGGGGAGCGATCTCCTACACTGGCCGTACACCTCAGGTGATCGTCGAGGGGACACTGAATAGTGCACGGTACATCCAAACCGTCATCGAACCCATCGTTCTACCATTCCTCACCGGCAAGGGAACTTCCTGTTCCAACAGGACAATGCACGGCCGCATGTATCCCGTGCCACCCAACGTGCTCTAGAAGGTGTAAGTCAACTACCCTGGCCAGCAAGATCTCCGGATCTGTCCCCCATTGATCATGTTTGGGACTGAATGAAGCGTCATCTCACGCGGTCTGCACGTCCAGCACGATCGCTGGTCCAACTGAGGCGCCAGGTGGAAATGGCATGGCAAGCCGTTCCACAGGACTACATCCAGCATCTCTACGATCATCTCCATGGGCGAATAGCAGCCTGCATTGCTGCGAAAGGTGGATATACACTGTACTAGTGCCGACATTGTGCATGCTCTGTTGCCTGTGTCTATGTGCCTGTGGTTCTGTCAACGTGATCATGTGATGTATCTGACCCCAGGAATGTGTCAATAAAGTTTCCCTTTCGTTGGACAATGAATTCACGGTGTTCTTATTTCAATTTCCAGGAGTGTATTTACAGTGCGTAAGGGAATTTGTGTTATCGCTTGTGAACCCTCCTGGCATCTAGTGGAAGTTCGCTGCACCAGCTGTAGTTTTAGTTTGTTGTGAAATACAGCCTTCAGGATTGCGAGAAGTATATATCCCGACAAAAAGCGGTGTATTAATAGGTTATTCTGAATGATGGTAACCACCAATATAGTATCTGGAAGTGGCTTGGAAAGTATACTTCCTGTAAAATTTATCTGTCAATTGTGGTCCTTGGTAAGCGTACTTAGCACCAACAAAGTGGTATCCAAAAACATTTAGGAACATTTCTTACCACATCTGTCTATTCCAGACATGTTGTGGTAGTACACTGCACAAGGTGTACTAAAACTACTACAACAATTAGTTTCTGTATGTCGTGGGATTAATACTGTTGTCAGATTACATTGCTTCCCTCCTGCAATATCCTTTATTGCATCCCTTACCAGCTCGTAGCTTTATCCAGTGACAAAGTTTCAAGGATTGTTTTCACGTTGTGGTAAGTTAACATTAATATCAGTAACAATTATTTTCAGAACAAAATAAAAACAGAAAACACTGTTTATGATTTTATTTGCGTGGAGTGGCGACACATAACAGCACTCAAAAGGGAAGTGGTAAATCCATTTACAACCAATTTAAATACCTCACAAAGACGGGGTGGTGATATATGTACGAACTTAGTTTTTGGTCCTCTATCTCAAAAGTAAAGTTATTAAAAATAAGTACAGTACGTTTACCACATTCATAAAACGACAGAGAAATATTATGTTCGCTGAGGTGCTACAACAAATGTGCCCGCGAAAGAGTTAACACTGTGTATCAGTTAAATTTTATGGCTACTCATTTACGCTCCTTCCGTCATTTATTTAATTTTCGTGAGTTATTTTGGAGCATGTGTTGTCTGCGCTATCTGTAGCATACCTGTAGCCAATATACCCTTTGTGAATTTAGTGATCGTGTGTGATTCAGATACTTAAATAATTCAGCTACATACTTGCTCTTTTTACTGTTATGTTTACGATAACAAGCCCCTTATAGAAAATAGTATAGATGACAATCCAATATGGTGAAGATATGATGCACGTGGTGGATACAACGAAGGCTATTGAAACACTTAGCAAGATGGACACATTTCTATATCTAGGTTCTCGACTACAGGTAAGAGGATGAGCAAGCAGGAATCACAGTGATCTGAATCGATTCAGACACATCACTGATATTATTTGTGAGAACAAGATGCACATCCACATAAAATAAAAGATATAAGGCACAACGGTGAAGACAGTTGCATTATGTGATACTGAACGTAAGCTCACACCAAGGAGTTTACAGGTTTCACTACATTATGAAAATTCGGATGCTGAGGAGACCATTAGCCATTTCCCGCTCGGCCATAGTAACAAGACAACGATATGACAACTAACTGGAGTGGATCCAATCAACGAAAAGATCCAAAAATGGAGCGTTCGGTGGTATGGACACATTATATAGCACCTACTTTAGTCGTCAGCTTAATCTATGGTCTCACTGTTGAAGACCACAACCAGCGCGGAAGACCTTAACCGCATCGGATAGGTACTATAAACGTATATCTAAAATGAAGGAACATAAACCCAGAGCTAGCGTTAGAACGTACGAAAAGGTGTACATTGTCCAAAAAAGCAGACCAAGCTCCAATGGGACTACGCTAAGAAGGAGTAGAAGAAGATGATGATGTTGGAAAGAGAGCACAACAGGAGGGTCTCGATATTAATGAGTAGAACAGGGGTCTGAACTAGAGAAATCACAAAAACAGTTTGTGAACGGCGAAAGCCTCAGAGGCGCGATAACGTTCTCACACCGAAAAGTTTAATGACGGACAGTGAGAAGAACGAGGCAGCTGTGCGGTACGGGTCACAATAGTAAAGGCAACTTCGGAGGTGGCTTTCGCACGTATGAACAGGGAACGGGACAACTGTAGTGCGAAGGGAGTTTAGAAGAGCGCCAGCAGAAATGAGGACGCTGCATGGAAAGTTTATATGCGACGAGAGGCAATACGTCACACCGAGAGGGAAGGAGGTAATGCAGCGTATAATTAGCCTCAAAATTAGTAGCGGGAGAAATTGTAACCAAGGAATCAGAGTAGTTTCAGCTCCGCCCCGCAATGAAAGTAAGGTGAGGGGGAAAATATGGTGTGTTCTAGACAAAATACAAGAAGAGCTTCTGTGCTGCCACCTGAAGGATCACAGAAATATAATAGGCGTTAATCCCCTGCAGGATGGTGTCAGGAAATGGAAAACCACCCATGATCGGTAAATCAACCAGCATATGTTGTGACCACCTCAGTGGACAAGTACGTTATAGGCACAATGACTGGTATAGCTATGGCTTCTGGTAATTTATGGTGGCGGGCCCTGTTAAAATGAATGAAGCAGATGGACTGCCTCATATGTCTCTATAACAGACTTCGAAATTTTTGCATAGACATTCAGATGCAACTGGAATGTACTTGAAACAAAATCGGGATAGCCGGCCGGAGTGGCCGAGCGGTTCTAGGCTCTACAGTCTGGAACTGCGCGACCGCTTCGATCGCAGGTTCGAATACTGCCTCGGGCATGGATGTGTGTGATGTCCTTAGGTTAGTTAGGTTTAAGTAGTTCTAAGTTCTAGGGGACTGATGACCTCACATGTTAAGTCCCATAGTGCTCAGAGCCATTTGAAACATTGGAACCAAAATCGTGACAGATATCACCAAAGGCCTGCTTGTAGGATGCTCTTTGCGTCCACAGTTCTGAGATGTTGGCATAGAGTCATTAATAAACCAGCTTCATAGTACAGAAGACACTAGAGGCTGCGTAGCCTACGGAGATGATCTCCTAATTACAGTATCTGGCAGCAGAAGCGCTAAATGAGTAGAAGATTTTAGTGAAGTTCTTGAAAGACTAAGTAATTGGTGCACAGAAAACAGTTAACCGAAATCACCATACAAAAGAGATTTTATGTTAGCCCTCTAATTTTCGGCTATGCGGCCGCGCAAATAAAATTTCTTCCGCCGATACTTCTGGTGAATATTGTCCGGCCATCCATAGAACGTGCGGTAAGGCTGACGACAATGTGCTATGCGCGTCCTTACATGCTCCACAGCGGCGGTGTTTCGTATGTGGGTCACAGACGCTGGTCAGCAGCATTAAGATGCGCTTATATAAGCGCCGCCTGTGAAGAAAGCGTACAGAAATTCGATTCGCTTATTGATATATGTTCGGCGTAGATGAAACCATGACAACTTCTCTGCAGTTTAGTTACCCCAAGAGCTGGGTTCTATGCTTTGTCCAAACAGAAACCACTATCTCCGTTTATTAAATTATTAGCTAATCTACATCGAGTGAAGTTGCAATCTTCGTAAGATAGCCTTAACACAGTTTTTCTCAAGAATATGACGGATCTTCGAGGAGAGAGCACTCACATAGGGCAAAACAGTAATTGATCTAAAGGAATTACTATCTTTTTTCCCATCACATAGTAGGTGAATAAGGATTGGGGTAAGTAATGAAAGAGAAAGCCATCTGGTAGAATTTTGCACAGAGCATAACTTAATCATTGCTACCACTTGGTTCAAGAATCATAAAAAAAGGTTATATATATGGAAGAATCCTGGAGATACTAGAAGGTTTCAGATAGATTATGTAATTGTGAGACAGATATTTAGGAACCAGGTATTAAATTGTAAGACATTTCCAGGAGCACATGTGGACTCTGACCACAATCTAGAGGATATGAACTGTATATTAAAACTGAAGAAACTGCAAAAAAGGTGGGAATTTAATTGGATGGGACCTTGATAAATTGACTACACCAGAAATTTTACAGAGTTTCGCGGATAGCATAAGTGAAATATTGACAGGAATGGAGGAAAGAAATACAGTAGAAGAGGAATCGGTAGCTTTGAGGGACGAAGTGGTGAAGGCAGCAGAGGATAAAGTACGTAAAAAGACGAGGGCTAGAAGAAATCCTTGGGTAACAGAGGAAATATTGAATTTAATTGATGAAAGGAGAAAATATAAAAATGCAGTAAATGAAGCAGGTAAAAAGGAATAGAAACGTCTCAAAAATGAGATCGACAGGAAGTGCAAAATGGCTAAGCAGGGATGGCTAGAGGACAAATGGAAGGATGTAGAGGCTTTTCTCACTTGGGGTAAGATAGATACTGCCTACAGGAAAATTAGCGAGACCTTTGGAGAAAAGAGAACCACTTACATGAATTTCATGAGCTCAGATGGATCCCAGTTCTAAGCAAAGAAAGGAAAGCAGAAAGGTGGAAGGAGTAGATAGAGACTCTATACACGGGCGATGTACTTGAGGACAATATTATGGAAATGGAAGAGGATGTAGATGAAGATGTAATGGGAGATACGATACTGTGTGAAGAGGTTGCCAAAGCACTGGAAGACCTATGCCGAAACAAGGCCCCGGGATTACACAAAATTACATTAGAACTACTGACGACCTTGTTAGAGCCAGTCCTTACGAAACCCTACCATCTGGTGAGCAAGATGTGTGAGACAGCGAAATACCCTCAGTCTTCAATCCCAATGAAAGCAGGTGTTGACAGATGTGAAAGTTACCAAACTATCAGTTTAATAAGTCACAGCTGCAAAATACGTGGGGCATATAAGAAAGATCCACAAGTCATAATTCTTCCCGACCAAGGAACCTACACGCTACCTGACGGGACATGGCCCATATCCTTCTTTAATGCAGAAAATACAACCAGACATTACAGGCCTTTGTGAATATGGAGCAGTTGTCACACTTGAACACATCGTGTGAGAATGTTCCACTACACAAAACGTTGCAGACTACGATAGTTGGTTATGGAATAGTCGATGATATAACAAGGAAAGAAGAAGTGTGGCACAAGTGGCATTTGCTGACAATGAAAATGCACACATCATGAAAAAAAATGCGTCATTTTGGTTCCCAGAATTCCGAACCTATACAGAAAATTGGAATAGAAATCAACATAAACATTATTTCCATCCTTTTTATTTCTCATGAAACCCAAGCTAAGTATATTGTACTACTGTATAGCGAGACGTTCAGTGGTGGTGGTCCAGACTTTTGTACACACCGGTACCTCTAATACAAAGTAGCACACCCTCTTGCATTGATGCATGCCTGTATTCGTCGTGGCATACTGTCCACAAGTTCATCAGCGCACTGTTTATTCAGGTTGTCGCACTCCTCAACGGCAATTTGCCGTAGATCCCTCAGAGTGGTGATGGATCACGTCATCCATCCCTTGTTAGTCTATATCCCATACATGTTTGGTAGTGTTAATGTCTGGAGAACATGCTGTCCACTCTAATCAAGCGATTTCGATATTCTGAAGGATCTCATTCACAAGATGTGCACGAAGGATGCGCTACTTGTAGTCCATGAAGACGAATGCCTTGTAAACATGCTGCCCATTATGGTTGCACTATTAGTCGGAGGAAAGCATTCACGTATTGTACAGCCGTTACATCGCCTTCCATGACCATGAATGATATACGTCGGCCCCACATAATCCATCTCAAAACTGCAGGGAACCTCCACGTTCCTGTAGTCAGTGGACAATGTGTCTAAGGAGTTCAGCCTGACCACGTTGCCTCCAAACATGACTCCGGCGATTCTCAGTTTGAAGGCTTATGCGACACACAACACTGAAGAGAACATGATGCCAGTCTGGAGCGAACTATTCGGCAAGTTATCAGGTCCATGTGTACCGCGCTGCATGGTATCGTGGTTGCAAACATGAACCTCGCGTTGGTCGTCGTGAGAGAAGTTTTGCATCATCTAGCCTATTACGCACAGTTTGAGTTGTAACACGACGTCCTGTTGCAACACGAAAAGCATTATTTAACATGGTGGCATTGCTGTCAGGGTGCCCCCGTGCCATAATCCGTAGGTCGCGGTCGCGCACTGCGCTAGTAGCCCTTTCTCGGCCTGAGCGAGGCATATCATCGACAGCTCCTGTCTCTTTGTATCTCCTGCATGTCTGAACAACATCGTTTTGTTTCACTCCGACACACCTGGACACTTCCCTTGTTGATAGCACTTCCTGGCATAAAGTAAGAATGCGGACGCGATCAAACCGCGGTATTGACCGTCTAGGCACGATGGAACTACAGACTACATGAGCCGTGTACCTCCTTCCTGGCGGAGTGACTGTATGTGATTTGCTATCGGACACACTTCGTCCAATGGGAGCAGCTCATGCATGGCTGTTTACACCTTTAGGCACGTTTAGTGACCTATCTGAACAGTCAAAGTGACTATATGTGTCATACGGAATCCACAGTCAACGTCTGTCTTCAGGATTTCTGGGACCCGGAGTGATGCAAAACTTTTTTTGATGTATGTATTAGCATATGAACTGCAAGCATACACTGGCTAGAGACAACAAGGAAAAGGCCACATATGAAGACGACGAGTTGTACCATAGCAGAAAATCCAACTACAGCAACTTTTCACAAGGAGGGAGGAGATGAGCCTCGGGGATTATTCCCTGGCAGTCACCTCCCAATCTATACAACTTGGGTGGCAGTAGCAGGGTCCATATGAAACCTGAGCTGTGCCTCAGTTTGCCAGGGGTCACTATCAAGACAAATGAAAAATCTAGCTTGGTTGTGCGACGGGTGAGAGTAGTCTAATCTAGTGTTGTGTTAATGTAGTATAGTGCTGCAAAGTGTACTGTTGTATAGTAATGCAGTCAAAAATCACAAATTACAAAATTTTTGATGTCTCAAAGCAGCATAGTACAAAAGGCAAGTAGCATGTGACTATGGATTCCAAAGTAATATACGGTTAATATCTATGTGGCAAATGGCCAAATGGTAGCCGGCAGCTGTGGCCGAACGGTTCTAGGCTCTTGAGTCCGGAACCACGCTGCTGCTACGGTCGTAGTTTTGAATCCTGCCTCAGGCATGGATATGTGTGATGTCCTTAGATTAGTTAGGTTTAAGTAGTTCTAAGTCCAAGGGATTTATGACCTCAGATGTTAGGTTCCATAGTGCTTAGAGCTATTTCTACATCTACATCTACATCTACATCCATACACCGCAAGCCACCTGACGGTGTGTGGGGGAGGGTACCCTGAGTACCTCTATCGGTTCTCCCTTCTATTCCAGTCTCGTATTGTACGTGGAAAGAAGGATTGTCGGTATGCTTCTGTGTGGGCTCTAATCTCTCTGATTTTATCCTCATGGTCTCTTCGCGAGATATACGTAGGAGGGAGCAATATACTGCTTGACTCTTCGGTGAAGGTATGTTCTCGAAACTTTAACAAAAGCCCGTACCGAGCTACTGAGCGTCTCTCCTGCAGAGTCTTCCACTGGAGTTTATCTATCATCTCCGTAACGCTTTCGCAATTACTAAATGATCCTGTAACGAAGCGCGCTGCTCTCCGTTGGATCTTTTCTATCTCTTCTATCAACCCTATCTGGTGCGGATCCCACACTGCTGAGCAGTATTCAAGCATTGGGCGAACAAGCGTACTGTAACCTACTTCCTTTGTTGTCGGATTGCATTTCCTTAGCATTCTTCCAATGAATCTCAGTCTGGCATCTGCTTTACCGACGATCAACTTTATATGATCATTCCATTTTAAATCACTCCTAATGCGTACTCCCATATAATTTATGGAATTAACTGCTTCCAGCTGCTGACCTGCTATTTTATAGCTAAATGATAAGGGACCTATCTTTCTATGTATTCGCATCACATTACACTTGTCTACATTGAGATTCAATTGCCATTCCGTGCACCATGCGTCAATTCGCTGCAGATCCTCCTGCATTTCAGTACAATTTTCCATTGTTGCAACCTCTCGATACACCACAGCATCATCTGCAAAAAGCCTCAGCGAACTTCCGATGTCATCCACCAGGTCATTTATGTATATTGTGAACAGCAACGGTCCTATGACACTCCCCTGCGGCACACCTGAAATCACTCTTACTTCGGAAGACTTCTCTCCATTGAGAATGACATGCTGCGTTCTGTTATCTAGGAACTCCTCAATCCAATCACACAATTGATCTGATAGTCCGTATGCTCTTACTTTGTTCATTAAACGACTGTGGGGAACTGTGTCAAACGCCTTGCTGAAGTCAAGAAACACGGCATCTACCTGTGAACCCGTGTCTAAGGCCCTCTGAGTCTCGTGGACGAATAGCGCGAGCTGGGTCTCACACGACCGTCTTTTTCGAAACCCATGCTGATTCCTACAGAGTAGATTTCTAGTCTCCAGAAAAGACATTATACTCGAACATAATACGTGTTCCAAAATTCTACAACTGATCGACGTTAGAGATATAGGTCTATAGTTCTGCACATCTGTTCGACGTCCCTTCTTGAAAACGGGGATGACCTGTGCCCTTTTCCAATCCTTTGGAACGCTTCGCTCTTCTAGAGACCTACGGTACACCGCTGCAAGAAGGGGGGCAAGTTCCTTCGCGTACTCTGTGTAAAATCGAACTGGTATTCCATCAGGACCAGCGGCCTTTCCTCTTTTGAGCGATTTTAATTGTTTCTCTATCCCTCTGTCGTCTACTTCGATATCTACCATTTTGTCAACTGTGCGACAATCTAGAGAGGGAAGCACAGTGCAGTCTTCCTCTGTGAAACAGCTTTGGAAGAAGACATTTAGTAATTCGGCCTTTAGTCTGTCATCCTCTGTTTCAGTACCATTTTGGTCACAGAGTGTCTGGACATTTTGTTTTGATCCACCTACCGCTTTGACATAGGACCCAAATTTCTTAGGATTTTCTGCCAAGTCAGTACATAGAACTTTACTTTCAAATTCATTGAAAGCCTCTCGCATAGCCCTCCTCACACTGCATTTCGCTTCGCGTAATTTTTGTTTGTCTGCAAGGCTTTGGCTATGTTTATGTTTGCTGTGAAGTTCCCTTTGCTTCCGCAGCAGTTTTCTAACTCGGATATTGTACCACGGTGGCTCTTTCCCATCTCTTACGATCTTGCTTGGCACATACTCATCTAACGCATATTGTACCATGGTTTTGAACTTTGTCCACTGATCCTGAACACTATCTGCACTTGAGACAAAACTTTTGTGTTGAGCCGTCAGGTACTCTGTAATCTGCTTTTTGTCACTTTTGCTAAACACAAAAATCTTCCTACCTTTTTTAATATTTCTATTTACGGCTGAAATCATCGATGCAGTAACCGCTTTATGATCGCTGATTCCCTGTTGTGCATTAACTGATTCAAATAGTTCGGGTCTGTTTGTCACGAGAAGATCAAATATGTTATCGCCACGAGTCGGTTTTCTGTTTAACTGCTCAAGGTAGTTTTCAGATAAAGCACTTAAAAATATTTCACTGGATTCTTTGTCCCTGCCACCCGTTTTGAACGTTTGAGTCTCCCAGTCTATATCCGGCAAATTAAAATCTACACCCAGAACTATAACATGGTGAGGAAATCTACTCGAAATATTTTCCAAATTTTTCTTCAGGTGCTGAGCCACAACAGCTGTTGAGCCCGGGGGCCTATAGAGACATCCAATTACCATGTCTGAGCCTGCTTTAACCGTGACCTTCACACAAATCATTTCACAATTCGAATCTCCGTCAATTTCCTTCGATACTATTGTACTTCTTATCGCTATAAAACGCCTCCCCCTTCACTGTCCAGCCTATCTCTGCAGTATACATTCCAATCAGAGTTTAGGATTTCATTACTGTTTACGTCTGGTTTCAGCCAACTTTCTGTTCCTAGTACTATATGGGCTTTGTGACCGTTTGCTAATGAGAGCAGTTCTGGGACCTTTCTATAGACGCTCCTGCAGTTTACTATTAGCACATTGATATTGATATTCCTTGTTGCATTTTGCCTACTCCTGCCTTGCCGCGTCTCAGGAGGCGTCTTGTCGGGCCTAGGGAGGGAATTCTCTAACCTAAAAAAAAACCCATGTGCACTCCACACGTACTCCGGTAACCTCGTAGCCGCTTCCGGCGTGTAGTGCACGCCTGACCTATTCAGGGGGACCCTACATTTCTCCACCCGATAGCGGAGGTCGAGAAATTTGCACCTCAGCTCTCCGCAGAATTGTCTCAACCTCTGGTTTAAGCCTTCCACTCTGCTCCAAACCAGCGGACCGCGATCGGTTCTGGGAACGATACTACAAATAGTTAGCTTTTAAGCTAAAGGTTAGAAAACAGATTTGATTTTCAAACTTACTATTTACTGAATTTCATATTTCATACAGACTTTCAATTAATATTTTATGCAGATATTTAATGTAGATTATTCCAACCTACATAAGACAATGATTAGATACACTAACACATCTGCAATTATGTTAAAATATTACGCACAATGTTCATGTCAATACATGTGAAACATCTGGTTCACTGTTGTATTTAGGTAAAATACGAGAGAAAACACGAGATAAATCACTAAAAAACACATAAATAAGTGTCCTTTTTGTACTGTATGGAGATGAGCAAGTGGTACTCAGCACTGGCGCATAGCCTACTCCTTCCTAATACCACCAACATGGCAGCAGTGGTTAACGTACACAGCCGCCATACGGTGGCGACAGCAGCGCCATATGCTCTCACATCATACCACTACATAATGTATCACTTTCTAAACCATCAATCGTGTGTGTGTATATATGGTCTTTACTATGGAGGGTAATTCGCATTCGGGACCCAGTATTTACTACCGCATACGAATTTTAAAACTGATTTGAACCGGAACTACACAGGCTACTTGAATTTGTTCTTAGAAACTTCTCCATCGTCCTGAAACTGTCATCATTGGGATCTACAGTGCCAGATCAAACTATAGCGATAGTGGACTACGTGCCATTGGTGCAAATGGTTTAAAACGCTCTAAGCACTATGGGACTTAACATCTAAGGCCATAAGTCCTCTAGAACGTAGAACTACATAGACCTAACAAACCTAAGGACATCACACACATCCATGCCCGAGACAGGATTGCGACCGTAGCAGTTGCGCGGTTCCGGGCTGAAGCGCCTAGAAGCGCTAGGTCAACGCGGGCGGCCTACGTGGCATTAAGAAAAACTTATTACCCCAATTCTTCGCAAATATGGTTGCAGCTGTTCTCGTTTATAACAGCTTATATCACATCATCATCTTAACTTCTAGATTTTCAAAGAGAGATGATTAATAAATTTTACTCAAGAGGAAAACAATAATACTGAGAATGAACATTGCAGTAACTTATTTTGTATAGTTAGTACGATACTATTGTACTGTCAGAACAGGTCGTCGCGCTTTAGCTTGGGTACCAGCGGAATTTGTCAACAATGAAGTGTCCTAGGTCATCAGGCGAGCAGTTGCGTAGCAACATTGCGATTCCGAATCGTATTGCGTAAACACATTGTCTGTGCTTGCGTGATTTTCGTTGTGCTATTCGTTTTGTTCTAGAGCGTCTTCTTGGTGAGAAAAGGTCATTAACTGAATATCTGAAGTGCTTTTCGTGAAAAGTCTTCCAACAGAAGAACTTCCAAACCCAGCGTTGGGTGTGACGCAGTACGGAACCGTAAGTGAACATCGACATCTTTTCTTCTTCATCTCTTATCACGACTAATATCCTTTTCCGTTAATGTCCCTCTAAATTACTGCTGCTGAGCGCTTTAGCACACACATGAAAACGCTTGTAGTTGATTTTATTTGGATGTTTAATGACACCAGCTACATTGTAACGAAAAATGGAAAAAAAAGTTTCCAGTGATCCGACTTGAGCTTTAGCCTATGAGAGCAGTGTTGCAAAATTGTGGGCACGATTTCGGTAGCTCATGTAACATGCTGAACTCTCTATATCCTTCAAATTCTGAAAGGTGTATATGTACATCATCAAGAGTGTTTAGGGGCTACGTGTCGGCTATATTCTGCGTCATATTACCATAATGTATCGCTTTTTATGTCCTACATGTTCTAGAGATTGCCAAGGCTCTTTATATTGTTCATAGCCGACGAGGACAAAAAAAGCGAGGTGAAAATTGATATTGTTGAAAATTTGTGCTAGGTGGTAGCAGGGACTGATATGAATATTATACTTAAAAGTCCAGATGGGCGAGATGTGCGCTACAGCGTATGGAAGGGAGATGGCATGGGATGTGGTGGGGAAGAGAGGGGTTTGGGTTCAAGGTGAATTTTTTATTTATCTTCAATAAATAGAAATGAGTTGCTTCAAGCAAAAATGTATTTCTGTAATCAGTAAGCTACATTAAATTTGTTAGGAGAATTGTCCTATTCAGTACTCTGTAGCAGGGTGGTGGTGGTATGTAGATGGCACACACGTGAGGGAATGTAGTTGTCTGGTATTGGATCAAACTCTTCCCTCTTCGTTAGTCTGCAAACTGAAGCGCTACCGGCTAAACCGCCACATTTGACCACGGTTTTATTACGTCGCTTTCTGGCTCTCTATTTGTCCGTCTGTCTCTCCCGCTTCCCTCTCTCTCTCTCTCTCTCTCTCTCTCTCTCTCTCTCTCTCTCTCTCTCTCTCTCTCTCTCTCATACACTTACAGGCACTTCGTTGCAGAATGAGAGCGTGGCATTTATTTAGCTAAAAAGGGCCTTTCCGCCAAAAGGCATATGCCTAGTTTCCAATCTGTCAGCGGTGAACACCATTAAAAATTTGACTTCATTATACATTCCACAGTGGATGGTACTCTGAGGGGTCACACAGATTCCGATCAAGTGGACGAGCATGTGTTCTCCTTTACATTGTCTGTCTGTGTATCTACATTATCTGCCCACTTTGGTACAAAAGTACATTCACAGTGTAGGTAGCTCTGTGAAGTTGGTAACTGAGTAGTGAATGATGCGAAGTGAAGGCGACCAAACATGGGTTGGACGTCGGCAGCTGACCACGTACGAGCAACGAAATCAAAAGCGAAACAGATTGTAAACTTCAGAATGCAGCATGGGGGCTGGACAGAGTAAAATGAAATCCATCTGCTACAAAGGAAAATAATATTCTGTGTCTGTTCGCGCACATCACATTTTGTTCCAGTTGAATCTAAGCACAAGAAACGTGTTTCGGCTGTAAATGTTTTGACAAATTTCAAGCAATCAGGGCTTTCGTGAAATCTTTTATGTTTGCAGGAAGCTATGGAAAATATTGTAAAGATAATTTATTTAGAATGTGTTTTAGGAAGCGCATCGGTGACGTTGATGTGTGTTCCTGAAGTTCTGTCACAAGGAAATGTTGCACATACGTAAGGGAATTAAGGACTCCACTATTCATCTGTTGTGTGGCAGTGGAAATGAGTTACCGTTTATTGCTTCTAACCTCTAAATAAGTATGTTTGGATTTTGAATGTTGTTAGTTACATTAATTGTTCACTACTGTATAGTTAATATCTGTGATTACGTGTCACAGATTTTTACGTTTTTCGACCTTATGTTCAAAAGTATTCTCCATTGACTGATTATGTCTGACCTCTGGATGCACGAATAATATTCGAAATTGCCATTAATATGGCTCAAATATTTGGCTGCCGTTAGTAGTAAATTTACCCCTCTTTGTCCCTCGTTTCCGAATATCTGATATACGTAACTGACCTACGAATAGTGTGGAAATCCTCACGTCTCCGAGAAATTCGTATCATCACACAATATTTCACGTTCTAAACATACAAACTTGTGTACATGTTCTTTAATAAGGACCTTAATGCTCTCAGGTTACGCAATATATACTGCCTCATGCGCATTACGATTTTGTTTCGAAACGCAGATGAACCTTCTGCACGTCTGTCATTGTAATAAATGTGTCGTCTTTTAGTATTATAGTTGCCTCTTGAAATCATTGCATCTTACTTCACAGTTTCTTTCGACGATCGTCGTATTCTGACTACATCTTAATTTTATTCAGGCTTTAAGAAAGGGTCATCTGCACATCGCAGCGCACTATAGACGCACTCAGGGCGTCGGTTTATAAATGTCAAAATTTCGTGTTAAGTGTCTGATGCAAATATATTTCGCAGAGCTGCTTTCCCAATGTTATTCAAACTTGAAAAGATGTGAATATTCGGATATGTTCGCATACATAAGTAGTTGCCACTATCATTTCACAGTACATTAAAGTATGATTTCAGGTACTCCTGTGGCTAAAGGACACGTTGTAATCATCGAGGAAATAATTATATGATATGAGCAAGTCAGCTGCTTGTTTTTAAAACAAATTTATTACACAGTTCTCCAGGCACAAACGGGTAGGTGATCGAAAAATTATCGGCTTCTGCCAGCATATTAAGCACATTTTGGGATATTTTCAATATTCTCAACATTTCTCGGCTCTGTCAGCATCTGTATAAACATTTATGTTAAATTAACAACAACCTCAGATGCAATGTTTACCTAGATTTACCTTGGTTTCAGTTGGGATAACCCAATCTTCTTCAGAATAAAAGGAACTACGATTCGTCCGTAATGGACAACGTCGAAAACTAAAAACTATAATATAGTAATACATCGTCATATTGCAATAACTTATCCGTTGTTTCCGTACTATAACGATGCATTACTATTTATAGTTTTAGTTCTTGACGTTGTCCGTTATGGACAAGTCGTAGTTCCTTTTATTATGAAGAAGGTTGGGTTATCCCAACTAAAGTCTAGGTATTCATTGCAATGTAGGTTGTTATTAATTAGAAATCAATATTTTCAGTAAATGCTATTCCTTTACCTCGCTTAATAGGCAACGAAAAATTTGAGGGTGTAAGTTTAAAGCTGAAACTAACGTGGTCATCAAGGAAAGTGACAAATTTCATAGCTTATAAGATATGCACTTCTGAACTGCAGTTGATTTGGGAATTTGTGGGCTTGGCAGATCAGACACGTATTATACGTATGGTCAGTAAACTATCTGGATGCAGTCGGAAGTAATCGTCGCTATTTGACGTAGGTCCCAGAGTAATTTATGAACAATGAAATGTCAAACAACATTAGGTGGACAGTTGCATAGCAACATTGCGATTTCGAATCGTGTTGCGTAAACATATTGACTGTGCTTACGTGATTTTCGTAGTGCTGTTCTTTCTGCTCTAGAGCTTCTTTTCGGTGAGACAAGTTCATTAATTGAGCTTGTCGAGAAAGGTATTCCGCCAAAGAAACTTACAAAGCCAGCGTTGGATTGACGCAATACGGAACCGTATGTGATTAGTCAACATCTTCTCTCGGTCATCTCTTATCCCCGCTAACCTTCTTTGCTGTACATGTTACTGTAATCTGCTGCTGCTGAACGCTGTAGCTCACGCCTCAGATCACTTTTATTTGGTTTTACTTTGGATGTTTAATCACACCAGCTACATTCTAACGAGAAAGACAAAAGAAATTCTTTCCAATGCGACTTGAGATTCAATTCACGAGAGTACTTTGACTAAGTCGTGGCCATGATTTCGGTAAGTCATGTAGCCTGCGGAGTTCTTTACATTCTTTAAATTCAGGAATTTTTTTATTTTCATTTTCGAGATGATTTATTGACTTTGTGCCTACATTATTCTGCACCGTATTAGCATACTGAATCATGGTATGTCTTAAGTCTTGTATTTATTATCAAGATTGTGTATATTGGTCACAGCCCTGCCAACGAAGAACAGATAGGTCGAATCAAGAAAAAAATTGTTATAGTTGATAATTTAACCTTAGTATGACTAGGGACTGACATGATTATTATACTCATGGTCTAGACAGGCGGACTGCTTTGAGAAAAAGTGCAATCTAGTGTTCAGTTAAGCTGCATTATAATTTCGTAAGAAAATTGTCCTGTTCAATTCTCTGGAGAAGAAATATTCTTAGTGTTGCAGCGGTTAAAAAAATCGTAGATTATTGAAAATAATAATTGGCGTTTTAAAATTAATGTTTATTGTTAAACGGAGGGGATAAAGGAACTTATTAAATGGATGTCGCTTGTCAAAGTGCAATATAACGTTGTTAAGGGATAAATTATGTTCTGGAGCTGTAACAGGGTGGAGGAGTGTGGGCGGATGCTACACACGTGAGGGAACGGAGGCCGCTGGCATGTCGTCAAACTCCTCCGTCTTCGTTAGTCTGCATACTGAAGCGCGGCCAGTCGTTTCTCCATTCTCTCTCTACCCTACTATGTCACGAGTCATTACACTAAAAGCCGCCACTTTTAACGATGGTTGTATTAGGTCACTTGCTGGCTGTCTATCTGTATCTCTCTCTACAGTTACAGTTACAGTGTACCAAGCTCATAGGTGGCGTTGTGAAGTTGGTAACTGAGCGGTCAATGAAGCAAAGCGAAGACGACAAAACATCTGTCGGACATCAGTAGCCAAGTGGTAAAGAGCAATGGAAACAAAAACGAAAAACACTACAACCTTCACAATGCAACGTAAGGGGAGGAGAGGTTCAAAAAGTCCCAACTGCTACCAAATTACATGGAAGTAAAATGATGTTCATTGTCAGCTGGCGCACATCACGTTCTGTTTTAGTCGAAATCGTGTATAAGAAACGTGTTGCTGTTATAGAAGTTTTGCCCATTTTCAAGAAATCAGGATTTACCTGAGATCTTTTAGGTTTTTAGGAAACTGTGGGTAATTTGATTCAGAATGTCTTTAGACGTGCTTTGATGAACTCTGTGTGTCTTTCTTATGGTTTTACTGCAAGAATATGGTGTAGATATGTAAGGGATTGCTTAAGGTGTCTACTATTTACATGTCGCGTTGCAGCGGAAAGGAGTTGGGGTTTACTGCTTCTTACCACAAAAATACGTATTTTTTGATTCTGGTTGCTAATAATTACATTACATACGGGTACTGTTGTATGGATAATATCTTGTGATTTCGCATCCACTAATTTATAGGTTTTCTATCATCATGTCAAAAGTATGCACCATTTATTGTTTAAGTCTTACTTTTGGGTGCATGAATAGTATTCGACATTTCCGTTAATTTGTATCGAAGATCTCCCTCGTGTTATTAGAAACTCTGCACCCAGTTTGAGCAAATTTCATGAACGTAACTGACCTAGGAACTGGCTGCACTGCCTCACGTCTGTAACACTTTCGTGCCATCACGTTGTAAGTGTTCAAACTTGTGTGTACATGTTCTTTAATAAGGGTCTTAATTCTCTTAGGGAACCATTATTTACTACAGTATGCGCATTTTGATTCTGTTCCGGAACACAGCTTCGCCTTCTGCATGCATTCCTCCATAATTAATTCACCGTCGTTTTGAATGTGTCTTCCTTGCAAACTACGGTGGCCCCTTGACACCATCGCTTTCGTTGTTTAGTTTCTTTCGACGCTTACTCCATTCCGTCCTAATTTTATTCAAGGTCTAAAGGGACGTATCTGCATATCCTGACGACCCACAGACCAACTCAGTGCGTCGGTTTATAAATCTTAGAAGTTCTTGGGAAATGTCTGATGCAATCGTATTTCGTACAACTATTATTTCAGTGTTACTGAAACTTCACAAGACGTGACTGTTTCGTATCTGTTCATATTCACAAGTAGTTACCACTCGCATTTCACCGCATATTGAAAAAAATTATCTAAGGTATCGGTCTGTCAAAAATATATGTTGTAGTCGTGTAGGTCGACGTCTTGCTTTGAAAGCAAATTTATTACACAATTCTGTAGGCATCTGCGGGTACTGTGTGCGGCTACACTCAATTATAAAGGCTTCTATCAGCACATTAGCTTCGATTTGGAAAATTTTCAAATACACATTATTCTTTTATCTTGCTTAGTAGGGAAATAATGAATCTGATTTTAAAATGTTTAATTCGATACTAATATTATCATTGATGAAGGTTACGAAGACAGATAAGCCACGTATTACCAATGGCTAGTAAAGCGCTGCGGTACAGTGAGGAGCTATCTAAGTTTTTTAGTGTGGGTCTTAGACAATTTTTTCAAAAATGAAATATCGCACAACACGAGGGGGTCGATGAGAGGCAACATTGCGATGGCGTATCGTGTGGCATAAACATATTGTATGTGCTTGTGTGATTCTCGTAGTGCTATTTTTCGTACTGTAGTGCTTCTTCTTGGTGAGAAAAGGACACTGACTGAATATTTGAACTGTTTTTTGAGGACCGTCTTTAGATAGGGAAACGTTACAAGATAGCGTTTGGTGGGACACTATACGAAACAGTAAGTGACGAGCCAACATCTTGTTTCCGTCATCTCTTATCCGTAATATCATCATTTGCTGTTGACGTCGAGTGTAAACTAATGCTGCTAATCGCTGTGATCTCAAATTTGAAATCGTTCGTATCCACCTTTATTCAGATGTTTATTCGAGCAGGTGTGTTTCAGCGAAGGAAACGATCCTTTCCGGTGATCAGATTTGATATTCATACTTCGAGAGTAGTTTCACAGTATTGTCGGGCATGGTTTCGGTAATTGATGTACCCCCAGAATTATTTGCATTCGGTGAATGCCGATAGTGTTTTGTTTCCATTATCAAGTGAATTTAGTGGCTAGCTAGCGACGTTGTTTTAGGACATATTAGAATACTACATCATGTTACGTACTGCATATAGTGTAGACCATAAAGGTTCTTTATTTTGTTCAGCGTGATTCACCAGCAGCAAATATATGTACACAATTAATTTTTGCTTGTCTGCAACATGGGTGTATCCTGCGAGAAGAAGATGCGGCAGCTTTGCCTCCCTATGAACTAACTGATACCTTGTATCGCCAGCGAGACAGAAAAAAAAGTCAGAATAAGTTTGAAGAAATGCATCACAGTTATTGGGTGCTGTGAAGTGGCATGAATCGTGAACTCTGTCATTCTACAAACTAATATGAGTTGCCTACATCTCGTCCCCATGGCCCTATTTTTGCAGACGTTCTACATACACATCTGCCCTGTAGTGTAAATAAATGATATTTGATTGTGGTGTATAAGCAGCAAACGAAAAAACATGAATTTCGTTCATGTAATGGTTACTTCCACGTCCAGTCGGTTTAGCTGTTGCTGAATCTTACAGCTATTATGATCGCGGTCCATGAGACTTATTTGTCCTGGCTCTCCGTCCACAGGCAGCGTTGATCATCATTGATGCTCTCGATTCCGCTGAGGCTTGCAGACACAAGTGGTCAGTCGCGAAAAGTCGCGGAACCACGAACCCCTCAATAGATGTCCCACACAATTCGGATGATACGTCAGGAACAAAAGAGTTTCAAGTGCCTCGACATACGACATGGGAGGTTCGCCAGTAGCTATTTAGCATTTTATTTAACAGCGAGTACAGTTGCATGCGCTTTTTTGCTTTAGAAGAGAACTATCCTGTCTTGACAGTATATTTTAGGGTAAGGCAACGGTTAAAGAAGATGAAAGAATTTAATTAGAGATGCTATAATGTTCGTAGATTATGAAAATGCTTTTGAGAAATACAATAGACGAGTGATACGTTACATCCTGCAAACAAAGGTTACCCGGTTCGTCTAATCAACTCTTTTGAAGCTGTTACAAATGGCCAAAAATTATGATGGAGAATAAAGAACTTGTGTAAATAAACAACAATAAAACAGAATTAGACAAGTATGTAACCTGTCTCCAGCTCTTTTCAACTTCTACGTGGGTGACCTAGTCAATGCTTGGAAAGGCATCAGCTACGGCATAAAAATCCACAGGGAGAAATGTTTTAATACTCTGCTATAAGCAGATGCTCAAATGACGAGAGTTCAGTAATGAAATTAAAAACTACGGTCCAAAATTAAACGCAAAATAATTTGAGCAGGCTAAATGAGATTTTTCCGTAGTGTTATAGCGAGAATCTGGAAATAGTGCCTTATATGTAGAGATTAAAAATAAATTAGAAGTTGATTTAGTGTGTAAAAAAGAAGACCTTAAGAGCAAAAGATGGCGGGGGTATATTTCAGTACTGTTTATCTTAGCCTGCTGTAGTAAGTTGACAGCTATCCAGTTTCCAGTGATGCTGAAGTCGACTGTTAAGCACTGATTAGTAATCTCAGCTTGGGCTTTCTGGGGCAGGGATTCTGAGGGTATTAGATTAGGAAATGGCACACTTAAAGTAGTAAAAAAGTTTTGCTATTTGGGGAGCAAAATAACTGATGATGGTCGAAGTAGAGAGGATATAAAACGTAGACTGGCAACGGCAAGGAAAGCGTTTCTGAAGAAGAGAAATTTGTTAACATCGAATATAGATTTAAGTGTCAGGAAGTCGTTTCTGAAAGTATTTGTATGGAGTGGAGCCATGTATGGATGTGAAACATGGACTACAACTAGTTTGGACAAGAAGAGAATAGAAGCTTTCGAAATGTGGTGCTACAGAAGTACGCTGAAGATAAGGTGGATAGATCACGTAACTAATGAGGAGGTATTGAATAGGATTGGGGAGGAGAGAAGTTTGTGGCACAACTTGACTAGAAGAAGGGATCGGTTGGTAGGACATGTCCTGTGGCATCAAGGGATCACAAATTCAGCATTGGAGGGCAGCGTGGAGGTTAAAAATCGTAGAGGGAGACAGAGAGATGAATTCACCAAGCAGATTCAGAAGGATGTAGGTTGCAGTAGGAACTGGGAGATGAGGAAGCTTGCACAGGATAGAGTTGCATGGAGAGCTGCATCAAACCAGTCTCCGGATGAAGGCAACAACAACAACATCATACTTGCCAAGTTCCTTGTCGCAGTGGTTCCTGTCAGATCCCCGAAGTTTACTGCTGTCGAGCTGGTCTAACACTTGGATCGGTGGCCACCCAGTATGCAGAGCGCAGTTGGCAAAAGGGGTGCACTCAGCCCTTGTGAGGCAAGCTGATTGAGAAGCAGCGGCTCGCCGGCCAGAGTGGTCGAGTGGTTCTAGGCGTTAGAGTCTGGAAGCGCAAGACCGCTACGGTCGCAACTTCGAATAATGCCTCGGGCATGACCGTGTGTGATGTCCTTAGTTTAGTTAGGTTTAAGTAGTTCTAAGTTCTAGGGGACTGATAACCTCATAAGTTAAGTCCCATAGTGCTCAGTGCCACTTGAACAAAGCAGCGAATCCGGTCTAGTAAACTGTCGTACGTCCGGGAGAGCGGTGTGCTGACCACATGCCCCTCCATATCCGCTTCTAGCGACGCCTGTCGGCTGAGTATGACACGGCGGCCGGTCGGTAACTTGGTGCTTCCTGGCCTGTTCGGATGGAGTTTAGTTTTTAGACTCCTATACTTGAGTTAAGACGCATTTATCAACTTACTGACGATCTGCATGTTGCGTTGAGCTCGATTCATGGTTTCTTAGGATTTACCTTAACATTACATCACCAGAAAAGCACCACTTTCAAGCACGTTCCTGTTAGATCGGTTCCTTGTCTGTCAACCTCTTCGGTACAGGTTCCACAATTGATTCTAAATCAACTTAAAGGTGACGTAGAGTCTTGAAACTTCCAGCATTGTTCAGACATACCTGGTAAAGCAATATTAGCTCACTATCTTGTCTGGCGTGTGGCGGAGGGTACTTTATATACCACTGCCATCTGCCCCTTTTTCTGACCCAGTCGCGAATGGCCCGAGGGAACGGTAGGTGGTAATCCACCGTGGGAGGTCAGATGTATCCACTTTTTTTCCCACACGGTCATATCCTTAGGTAAACGTAGGAGAAAGCAACAGGTTTTGCAAGTAAGGTGAACATAAACTACAATAATCCTGAAATATATCATAGACTCCGTTTTAATCTCACCAAAATGTAACTTTAACTCTTTTAAAGCCATGTAGAGCGCAAATAACTCAATGCTACCTCACGCAACTATTCCTTCTAGTCGATAGATCAAGCTATCCGATAAATGCTTTACATTCGTCCGTTTGCCACAAATACCTTGTACTCTTTTGGCGCAATTTATGGGCAAATTGGTGGTAGACTCTTTGCATGTGGAAGTGGCTTTAAAATGGCAGGGCAAAGAATTTGTGGAAATTTGTACAAAGAGCCAGATAAGTAGGGCAACAGTATCAGAGAAAGAAACGGAAAAAGAAAAAGGAAAACGAACAGCGTTGGTAACTATAAAGCTGTGTTCTGTCCCATGAAATCATGCGTACTGTTCGTACATTGTTCTAAAATGCAATGCGAAACCCGACCCCCCCCCCCCCCCTCTATACATCACGTATCATAATACTAGTTCGAAAACTGTGTACGTGTTTTAATTGGCACTGTAAGTCCCCACAACCCGACAAGGCTTCAATCATCGATTGGGTTCTTAGAACATGTTCGGTCTACATGTATTATTGTACTAACTGAAACCGTTACTTTGGTCAGAATTTGTCAATCATTCATGAGCTAATATTTAAATTTACTAAAAACACTCCATTATCAGACATTTCGACGTTTCTGTAGGTTCCATCTACTAGAAAACTGATTAGTAAAATATCTTCGTAGAGACCTCTCCCTGTTCTCATTCCAATCTTTCTGACCGTCCAACAGTCAATAATGGACACGCTGTAATTCCGTGTGATCAGTACGTGACGTGATATCTATTTTTTTCTTCGCAGATGTTCCGGAGGCTTTTGGGCGTGTTCTGCCACCGGTCTCGGCGGGAGGCAGAGGAAGACTTTTACGGAGACCTGATAGACGTCGATTTAATTGGAAAGCCAGAGGTGAGGACCACCAAGATTTATTGGAAAAACAGTAACGACACTTAGGTGAACCCACGTTTACTAAGATAATTACTTGAGACCTCTGATTACTGCAAGACCTTCTGGATTTAGTAAATCTATCTTAGCTACTTGTAGTTGTAAATAGGTCATCATAGAATAACAACTATTCCTTTGTGCCTTCGTTAAACTTGCTTGTAGCGCTAATAAAACGAAATATCCTTCAGCTTTCTATACGAGTACATCCGTTTCATAGCTACTCTGTATACACTGGCCCGCTCAAAATTGTACTTTGTACTAGAAGAATGTACTTTAAATAAAAAAGGAGGTTACGCAGGACATTAATAGTTAGAAATCACTTAAGTTTCTGAGATTTAATATTAGATGGAACTATTCGAAATCACAAGAGCTGCACAAGAATTTACGGAATGTGGAGAAATGTATACATAAACTGGTTTCTGTTGGTTCCAAAATCGGTAACAACGTAGTTTACACTACGTGCAACTCCTGCTAGTACAGCATTTATCACTATAGAAGATTCACTCTAACTTCTGATAAAATTAATGCAAGAACTGTATCAGATCTCACTTGTGCATGATGATGATTCGTTAACTGATACTTGGACCAACTGAGTAGGCGATGATTTTAGGTCCGGCTTAGCCACTTGCAGGTTTCCAAGTCGACTATTGTAACTGAATGTGCGTACACATCCTCGCAGAACATCTGTCGCAGTCGGAGACGAAATGTCATTAGAGAGTTTTGTACACCGACCAGGGACTATTAGCACGGATGATTTAAGCGAAGATAATTTAAAAGCAGTTTGCTTCAATCCCTATTCTAAGTACAACATATTAACGATCCAGACCCAAGGTAAAATACTGTCGTATTGGTACCATATGACAATCTGGAAAACAATCCAAGTATGTGCTACCAAAGCTAAGACCTTTCTGTCTAACTGATAAATGTTGCAAGGCGGCTGAATTTAATACGCTAACAGGAGAGTAATTTGACTTATGGCGCGAGTAAACGCCCACAAATTATTAGATGTTACATAAAAGTTATAAAATAAAACTGAAAATCAACAAATGGATGAATTGTCACCTTGGAAACAAATCTCCCACAGAGGATGAGCGCCGCGCGTTGGCGGCTGCGCTCAGACGTGGACGAGTTGGTTCTGCTGGCAGCGCAGGCGGAGAAGTCCCGGCCACCGCCTGCTGCCATTGATGTAGCCTGCGGCAAAGTCATCGGGAAGGTAAGGCGGCACTAAAGTCACAACTTCATTGATAACTCGCTGCTAAGGTTTAAGTTAGATTACATACAACATACCCTTTTCTCAGACCAATATATAGTGGCACAAGTATAGTTAATACTGGAAGATAATAATTATGATCCTTGTCACCGTTAATGATTTCCCCAGAACACACTTCCCTTTCTTTCGATCACACACAATAATAGAAAGATGTTCTCTCTTAATGTACACTTTGTCCATACGAGTCACACTATACAATTATTGGTACTGTAGTTGCGTAAAGGAAGTCTTATGACTTTTAAAGGGAAGAATTGCTTTTGTGTGCAGGTGAACGATGGCTGGATGGTTGCGACGACTGCCGAGATCCATGAGCCGCCTGTGGTGGAGTGGGACGAGGACATCCCGCCGATCCCTCGCCGCCGGAGAGGGTGTCGGAGGTGCTGGGCGGAGAGAGTCGGGGAGAAGACCGTTGTGCGCCCACCTGGGGGCCGGGCACACCGCCTCACTACCCACTAAACGTATTCATGACGAGGACATCCCACCAGTTCCTCCTCGTCAGTGTGGGTGTTGGAGGTGCTGGGTGAAGGAAAGTCAGTGCAAGAACTGTTGTGCGGGTACAAAATGGACAGGGATAATGACTCACTAACCAATAGACATGTTCGTGAGAAACTGATTACATTGGATATTCCAACAATGCCTCAACGTTGGGGATGTGTTAGAGATACTGGCCAGAGAATGTCACGGCTAAGAGTCTTGGGTGACTGCAAATTGGGTGGTGACAACAGCTTTTCTACAAGCCAGTGAACATATTCATGAGGAACTTAGAACAGTGTATGAGGAGGGCAAATCACTGATGCCTCATTATTGGACAGGGTGTTCGTGCTGCTGGATGGAGAATGTCATGACTGGGACTCTTGCATAACTGCAAAGTGGATTGGGATATCGGCTCACTAGCCAGTGAACATATTCATGTGGAACCAAGTACACTGGCTCAGAAGGACATCCCATTGATGCCATGTCATCAGTGAATGTGCCGGTGGTTCGGGCAGATAAAAACAATACTAAATCTCTTGTTTGTCTGAAAAGTGAATGGGGACACCGACTCACAGATATTTAAAGTGAATGTATTATTAAATGAATTGATAAACTGAAACTTTAAAAGCATCCATGTAAAAGAATGTTAATGAAGCTTTAATATCATTGAACTCCATTTAAACAAGTAATGAAATAAAATTAATAATATCTATCAAAGATGCACGATTATTTCTCTCTCTTTACATGTATGACTGCATTTAGACAAATATTTGAGAATGTTATCTTTTTTGATGCCCATCACCCACAGAAATATTATACACAGACTGCCATAACTATCAGTACACAGATTATCCTTCTTCATCATTACAAATGACACATAATAGTGAGTTCATTTGGCTTACGACCAACTAACAAACAAATTACACACGTAGTGCATTTTACCTGTCTGCATTGCTGCATAGTGCTGTTGTATTTTTACCTAACGGAAATGAAACAGCCATATAACATTATAACATAGCTGTGAGTGAAAGCGCGTCATTCGCTTGAATGAAAAGAAGTGAAAACAGAGGGCGATCAAACTGAACATCGATTGAAACTTGCGAGGAACTAAAGCGGGCAACGATTTGCTTAAAACTCCATTGCTCTCCTCTCAACTGCAGGGATTTGATTCTACACACCAATAAAATTTTTATTCCATACAAGTATCTAAGATAGTTTCTGATATTACAGGGTGCCTAAGGGTTACAGGAGTCACATTTTTTAATCAATCATCAGTAAATGTAGTTTCTGGTTTGGAAGTGTCGAGCGCAAATTCCAGTGTTACTCAAGACTACTGAACATTTAATAAGGACAATATTCACACACACCATATTCTGTCACGAGAAGAGTTGACGTACACAGAAACGATCCTACAGACACATAAGTAACACCACTTCACTACGTGGCGTAATTTAATTTGTGTATGTAGATGAATTAATAAATACACACAAAGTACAAGCTAATTATGTACAGAAAAAATATTAATGTATTAGGAGTATCCCAAGGCCACCGGCCTTATCATTATGCTTAACTGCTCAACTTTACTGTTTGCACAGCATGGATACAAATGTTGCGAGTGGGCCAGACAACAATGAAGAGCATTCGCCGGTGACAACACCAACGCTATTTCATTCAGTAGAACATTAACACAAATTCTTCTCCCCTTACTCTTACGAAAGAACTAAATTTTTACCAAATTCTTAACAAGAATAATTTTCCCTTATTAGCTAAACCTGTCTTTTGTATATAATACTTTGGCAGTGATCGAAAATAACCTTTTTTTGTACACTTGAAAATCATTAAAGCTACTAAAATTCACCGTAAACTACAAGTAAACACACAACAAATGTGTTACGCCCGTCAGTGACGTATGTTTAGAATAAGACGAAGCTATATGAATAAAATTGAGACCTCGCTTATGCGGTGATAATGGAACAGACAGCATCGGTGGTGCAGCGCTGCCATCCACGACCGTACTGGTAGGTGGGCAGATCCCATACAAGGTCAACGACAACAGACGCAAAACTAATCTTAAGAACTTATAACAGTGCACACCATTTACAGCAAAGTAAGGACCAATTCTGGTACATAACAAATTGTAAGGCAACATAAATTGATAAAACCATATCCCCAATGACTACACACGATTATAAGCAAACTATCTGCAGGCGCAACTCAGAATTGCAATGGGTTATACAGTCCTCTGCAACACCAAAATTACAGTAACACCAGAATTACAGTAAAAGGCGAGAAGACAAGTCATCAACGATCCAAAATTATTTTACCATATGAATGAACATAATGACGGCCTTGAAAATAGTAGCTTTTTTAAAAATTAATCCCCATATTTTTATTGGAAGACCAAACAAACTTGAAATGCCCAAAAAAGATGTACTAAAGCTGGTCCGGAATAACTTCAATGAAAAGGGTAGCTATCCTTAAGATAAACTGCACTGCTTTGAAATAGGAGACACGACAGAATTTCAATCTCCAGAAGTTTTTCGTCAGCAGTTCGCGATAATAACTTAAATGAAAAGAGCAGGACTTATTAAAAAATCTTCACCAATGAAAAGAGCATCAGTTATTTTGGAATGAACCGTACAGGCAACAAGTATAGCGATACAGTTGAGGGGAACCTGGCTGGACTACCACGATGCTAGGGAGAAAAGCACGAAGTTTATCTTAACAAGCTCACCGAAATACATCATGAATTCATAGGGAAGGGCACAGAAGGTATCATCAAACTTGGATTATTCAAATTTATGGAGTTTACTATCACCCCAAAAGTGGCCAAAACGACGTCCTTGTACAGAACAGGACCCTAGCCGCCGATAAAGAGTTTAATACGTCAGGGCTGAAAGGCGGTAGATGAATTACCTCAAGTGGAGAAATTTTGTGAGTGTTGGAACGTTGTGAGGAATTTGCGAATGCATTAACGTTCCACAACAGTGATACTTCAGTTGACGTATTTGTTGACTATTGGTTTGTTCTGTAAGAGTGTGGCTGATGTAGTAGAGATTGAGTTAATGTTGGATGACTTAGAGAGGCAGGTTTTGTGATAAAGTGAATGGTCACGAGTTAGGGCCGTACTGGCGGTTTTCTGACGTGATGACTAATAAACTCGGTGTCACCACCAGGATTGAGTGTAACATCGGTTTGATGGACGATATTGTGGTTTGCTAACGTCCATAACGGTTGCGCCACCCAAAATGAAAATTTTGTGATAGCTGATTAATGAGAGGCATCGAGTCGGCGTGATACGGGTTTTCACCTCTCCGTATGCGTGGCCCATGTTTCAGGCACCGAAGGGTCAAGCCGGTAGTTAGCGATCGGTAGTTGATTATACAATTCCTAACCAAAAAGCCGTCTTAAAATCTGTACCGCTTCTGGACTTCCGTACCTGTTCTATTTCCTTTGTAGGGGGCACAGTATACTACCGTCCTGAATTTGAAAAAGGCGTTCCAGAAGATTTCTCTCATTGAGGACTGTAAACGTGCTACAGGTTTTTACACCGTTTGGAAGCTGTACCAGTTCGGTAGTGTTCCTTTCAGTTTATACACCGAAGCGGCAGTACTATCATTTCTCTTAGACTCTGTTTTGGGTGACGCGTGATTCAAATCAGTGTGCAGCAAAGTCCTTATTAGCCTGCAGGAAGTGGGTTTGACCGTTAAACCATTCATGGTAAATCTGGAACTAAGGGAGCTTCCCTTTTTAGGACCTTGGTCTCACCTAGTGTTGTTAAAATAGATCAGAGAAAGAGACAAGATCTTTAGAGTAGAAGGAAATACCTCTCTTTATCCGTATCTCACATTTTTTTTATAAACTATGCTTCGAATTTTGTCCAATTTGCAGAAACAGTAAATGGCTTGAGGAAGAAAGGGTTGAGTCTCCAGATGGGAGAAACCCAGCACGCGGTCTTTGAGACAATTATAGTATCTTTGAGTATTCTGCATGTTTTGGATGTTATGGATTTTGAACGATCCTTCATTGTCCAAACGTTTGCTTCTAATTCTAGCGTCGTTGCTGTCGTTCCACAAAAAAACGATGGAGTGCGATCGTTTAGCTTATGGTTCCAGAGCCATGTCCCACACGTAACTGAAGTACTCCGTGTGAGTGGGAGGTCTTCTTGGTTTTGGCCTTCCAAAAGTTCAAGTTCCACTTGGAGCTTTGCCATTTGTCCTCGGAACAGACCGTCAGGCTTTAATTTGGGTGGTCGCGAGATCCAGGAAGACAGGACCAATCGCGAGGTGGGTTCGAGGTGGGCTGTGTATGTGTACACCTTTCGTTTCCTTGTCAGGCACATCCAGGGAGCAAATAATCTGGTAACAGATTCATTTAGCCGTATGTTCCAGGAGCATGCAACGGAATAACAGCTGTAACATGATTCACTGGACTCCAAATGGGTTTCAATCGTGTTTTCTGAGGCACATGAGCTCTTTGGGAAGTTGCTGGACAAATTAGAGGCAGGAACCATAGAATCAGGGGATGAGACTAAATCCTGATACTGGGAAAGGTGTCAGGTAATGAACTGAGAAAAGAAGTATATGTTTTAAGTCTAAGAGCGTTTACCGTGATTTATTTTCAAAGAATATTCTTAAGAATTTATTTTATTTACTAGCGATTCATCAAGAACATTAGCACCCGCATCTCGTGTTCGTGCGGTAGCGTTCTCGCTTCCCACGTAACGGGTTCCCGCGTTTGTATTCCCGGCTGGGTCAGGGATTTTCTCTGCCCCGTGATGGCTGGGTGTTTTGTGCTCTCCTTAGGTTAGTTAAGTTTAAGTAGTTCGATTTTAACTTGTAAGGTGAAAGGGTGGCGACTTTATATACTAAAATGATCATTTAAATAAGAGCCCATGATATGCAATCTTATATAGAATTCTACAAGTTTGGCCAGAACATAGTTAAGATGCTCTACAGTACACAGATACCGCCTCTTAAGATCATAGGCAATAATAACAAAGTTTCCAAAGATCGAAACATATTTCAGATATTAGACCGTTATACTCCAACCAATAAATTCGATAACACACCAAATCCGACAAACATGACAGAGGTAGTTGCTAACGTACGGTAGATTGACAGGGAGAGTACCGCCCCCAAAGCAAACGACTGGTGAATTCACCAAGAAAACATGTAGAATGTAACAAGAGTAAACCAAACAACATGTCACCAATCACTTAACTTTTAATAAACGGCGATTTCTCGAGAAGACCTGGCGCAGCAATCCCAAATCGCTCTCCCGAACCGTCCCCTGCAGTCGCTTCAACGGACGCAGGAAGGCGCGCCGATCTCCCGTCTCACGGCGTCGCAGCTCACACCGACCAGACTCATGTCGTGGGTTGACTCCTGTTGCTCTCGTGTCGACCGCGAAGTCACTACACCGCGCTATAAGCCGCGGCCCATTGGGCTCACGTGGCGACCTCACATGCGCCGACGCTCCAGACCGACAAGTCGTCTTGTGTCTCAGTGTGCGATCGACCAACCAATCATTCCAACCGCCAATGACCATTGCCTGAGCAAACTCGAGCAGACTGCCGGTCTAACGCGCAGACACAGATGCAGCAAATAATCGCCGACCGGGCGACCACTCGCTGAGTTCTCTTACTGCCTAACAAATGCGGACGAGAGACTGACCCAGAATGACCAAATAGCAAGTTCATAGCGCCCCTTAAATTCACGTGAAGAGGCAACCTTTCCCCTTTCCCACCAGAGGGAGACACCAAAGCTGCGATTGCCACAGCGGCGCCACCGCCACCACAAACGGAGGGCGACTGTTGCACGCTACGCGCTGCAGCGCGCTCTTTAAAACAGCAATTTTTACCCCGGCTCAGAGCGACAGATCCTTTAAGATCTGTTTACCAGAGTAACTAGTGTTGGCCATTTTTAAGTATTTTGAAAACCCCCTTATTGCCGGTCGTTTGGAAGTGAATAAAACGGTTATGAAAGCTAAACATTATCTTTCTGGTCCACAACGAATAAAGATGTACGTAAATTAGTGGGTAAGTGTGAAGATTGCAAATGCGCCAAGCCCAAAAACAGTTCTACAGAAGGCTTACTTCAGTCCACGCGAGGAAGTGATCCCATGGACAAAATGTTCATTGATTATGTCGCATCAGTCCCACGGCAAAGGGATGGGAACCGTTATGGTATTGTAGTGGTGGACTCCATGTTTATTTTTTGGATCATCAGGTTTTTCACTAGTTTGATTCGGCCTGCCACAAATTCCACTCGTGTGCTAACCTCTTCATCTCAGAGAAGTACATCCAGCCAAAGTCTTCCGTTATTTGCTGGATGTATTATAATCTCTGTCTTCCCCTACAGCTCCGTGTAGTACTATGGAAGCATTTCTTTGATATCTTAACAGATGCCCTATCATCCCTTCTCTTCCCCTTGTCAATGTTTTCCACGTATTTTGTTCCTCGCCGATTCTGCGTAGAACCTTCTCATTCCTTACCTGAGAAATTCATATAATTTTCAACATTCGTCTGTAGCAATACATCTCAGATGCTTCGATTCCATTCTGCTGTGATTTTCCGTAGTCCATGTATCAATGCCATACAATTCTGTGCTCCATACGTACAGTTTCAGAAATTTCTACATCAAATTAAGGCCTATGTTTGACACTAGTAGACTTCTCTTGGCCAGAAATGCCATTTTTTCCATTGCTAGTCTGTTTTTGACGTCCTTGCTCCGTTCATCATTGGTTATTTTTCTGCCTAGATAGCAGAATTTCTTAGCTTCATCTACTTCGTGAGCATCAACGTTGATGTTATGTTTCTCGCTGTTATCATTTCTGCTACCTCTCATCGCTTTCGTCTTTCTTGGATATACTCTCTGTTCAGATCCTGTACTCAATAGATAGTTCATACCGTTTAGCATATCATGCAATCCTTGTTTACTTTCAATCAGGATAGCAATCTCATAAACGAATCGTATCACAGAATTTTAACTCCACTCCTGAAGATTTCCTTTATTTCCATCATTGCTTCTTCGATGTACAGATTGAACAGTAGGGCGGAAAGTCTACGTCCCTACCTTACACCCTTTATATTCCGGCCGCTTCGCTCATAGTCACCCACTCTTATTATCCCCTCTGGGCTTTTGTACATATAAAATATTACCCGTCTCTCTCTAAAGCTTACCCCTATTTTTCTTTAGTCTTGCTTCTATTATCAACTGTAGTCTCAGAATTGCCTCACTGGTGGTTTTACCTTTTCTAAAGCTAAACTGATCGTCATCTAATACATCCCACAATTTTCTTTTCATTTCTTCTGTATATATAAGTCTAGTCACCAACTCGGGTGCGTGACCTGTAAAGCTGACTGTGCGATAATTCTGGTTCCTCTCTGCTCTTGCACTCTTCGGAATTGTGTGAATCATATTTTTCCGAAAATCAGGTCGTATGTCACGAGACTCTACTAAACACCCATGACTTACAGATACCCTTCAAAATCATGTCTGAGTTACGGAGGCTCGGATAGATCTCTCAATCGCGTTAGTCATGCGGAATCTTCGACGGTTTTCTGTGCCACGCCTCTTGACAAGCATTTGGTGAGGCAACTGCAGATTGTTAGGGAAAGCGGAAACACCGGCTGAAGGCTCGCTCGCGGCCTATCGCCTTTCAGTCATGACATATTGAACTTCATCAATCCGAGAGTGGTATTTTGGTCAGAGCAACGTTCTTGTATAGATCAAGCCTACATCCGTAGAGATAGAGTTTAATATGTTTTAACTGAACGCACTCACTTTTCATTTTAATTTGAGAAACTTGCAGCTTGATATCTTTGCCCGTGACGATATTGTATAGCAAGGGGCTGAGAGGGTTGAGCATCTGGATGTTCTAGCTCGGACCCACAAAGCGAGAGACCAACTTAGAAAATTTGGCTACTTCACCTTAGCCTTGGCCACAAAATTGGAAATAAAATCATGAACACCAAACCTCACCCTGCATACATGGTGACCCTTATTATAGCACTGAGCCTACCTCCAATGTGTGAGCCCAGTATTCTTTCTCCTTGTTTTCCATTGCTGCTGTATGACCTCAGAAGTGACTTTGCCCGGTGAAAGATCGTTCAAATAGCGTAATGTAGAGAGTGGAGAATTCAGAGGGTATCTCCACGTCAAGCAGAGGGGTGTTGCCTTACGTATCTCGTGAAGACCCGTATCAAAGGCTGAGTTGAACCTTGGAATAGAAAAAAAAAGTCCACTAGTGCTGAGATTCTGTGTCATACATGATCAGTGCAGTTTTTAAATTACTGTTCATTGTTTCGACAATAGAACGCCGAGGGCAGTACGGTAGGGTGATGAACAGAAACGCTTAAATTGGCTGGACAAAAAGGTTCAGTACTGTCACCAACCATTGTCTGCAGGAGGGCAAAAAGTGGAGAATAGTCTAGACAACTTGCGTATGGTGAAGGCAGTAGTCATTCGACTGCATGGAACCATCTTTATACACCAGGTAATAGTGTCCCTGTAGTCTAGGTGTGGCGCACTTGTGTAGTAATCGAAACGTCCTCGGCTCCCTGTGTGAAACCCGCAACGGGTTAAATTTTGATTAATAATAAATATTGGCGGCCGAAGACTTTCGGGGTAAGAGGTCCCCATCATTATGCCAACGGCCTTGTTGAAGAGGGCGGAGGAGCGAACGGAGGTTTATAACCCCACTTCTCCTCGGGGTGGGAAACACCCCTAAAGGAGGAAGAATCAGCAGTGGCCAATGGCAAGTGGATGCGAAAGGCAATGGAAACCATTGCATCAGATCACGTAACGCTTATCCAGAGGACATTTGGCCTGTAAGTGAACAAGTGTCTTGATTATCTCTTCGTTGGAAAAAGATTCGGGAACAGTCCCCCCTCTCCGATCTCCAGGAGGGGGCTGCCAGCACTAGGTGACCATGAGAAAAAGATTGAATACTCAGATAAGGGATAAAGTTTTCGAGTCATGGCGTGGAATGTCAGAAGCTTGTTCATAGTAGGGATGGTAGAAAGTTTAAAAAGAGAAATGCAAAGGCTTAATCTACACACAGTTAGGGTCATTGTTGTGTTCTGGAAAGAAGTCATGCATTTGTGGTCATATGAATGTAGGGTAGTATCAAGAACAGCAAAAAATGTTTTAAAGGGAGAAGGATTCGGTATAAATAGGAAGGTAGGGGAGATAGACTGTTACTGTGATATAGTACTTCCTATCACCATCGACAGCAAACCAACACCGACAACGATAGTTCGGATATACATGCCAACGTTGCATACTGAAGATGAAGAGATAGAGAAAGTGTATGATGATATTCAAAGTGTAATACAGTACATAAATGGAGATGAAAATCTAATAGTCATGCGGGACTGCAATGCAGTTGTAGGGGAAGGAGTAGAAGAAAAGGGTACAAGAGAATATGAGCCTTGGTCAAGAATGAGAAAGGAGAAAGGTTAATGGAGTTCTGTAACAAATTTCGCCTAGTAGTTATCGAATACTCTGTTCAATAATCACGAGAGAAAGAGGTACATTTGAAAAAAGGCAGGTGGTACCGGAAGATTTAAGTTAGATTACTTCATGGTATGACAGAGATTCCGAAATGGATTGTAAGCCATACCCAGGATCAGATATAGACTCTGATCACAATGTAGCAGATACGAAGAGTAGGCTGAAGTTCAAGAGATTAGTCAGGAAGAAACAACATGCAATGAAATGGGATACGGAAGTACTAAGAAATGACGAGATACACTTAAAGTTCTCTAAGGCTATAGATTCAGCAATAAATAATTACACAGTAGGCAGTACACTTGTACACTTGAAGAGGAATCGACATCTCTAAAACTGGAAACAAATAGGTACAACACGGTAACTGAGAACAAATGATGGCTAAGAAGGAAATACTTTAGCTGATCGATGAAAGAAGAAAGTATAAAAGTGTTTAGGGAAAAGCAGGTATACAAAGCTACAAATGGCTGAGGAATTAAATAAATAGGAAGTGCAGAGAACCTAAGACAAAACTGCTGCATGAAAAACGTGAAGAATTCGGAAAATAAATGACTGTCACAAGGACTGACCCAGCATACAGGATAGTCAAAACAACCTTCGTCGACATTAAAAGCAATGGTGGTAACATTAAGTGTGCACCGGGAACTCCACTGTTAAATGCAGCCGGCCGCGGTGGTCTCGCGGTTCTAGGCGCGCAGTCCGGAACCGTGAGACTGCTACGGTCGCAGGTTCGAATCCTGCCTCGGGCATGGCTGTGTGTGATGTCCTTAGGTTAGTTAGGTTTAAGTAGTTCTAAGTTCTAGGGGACTGATGACCACAGCAGTTGAGTCCCATAGTGCTCAGAGCCATTTGAACCATTTGTTAAATGCAGAGGAGAGAGCAGTTGGGTGGAAGGAGTACATTGAAGGCCCTTACCGTCTCGGAAGATTTGCCTGACGTAATAGAAGACGAAACAGGGTCGATTTAGAAGAGATAGGGGAAGCAGAACTAGAATCAGAAGGGCTCAGGAAAACTTAAGATCAAATAAGGCAGGAAGGATAGATAACTTTCTATTAGAATTTCTATGATCATTGGGGGAAGTGGCAACGAAAATACTGTTCACGTTGTGTTTAGTAGAGTTTGTCGACATACGACCTGACTTCGGAAAAATATGACCCATACAACTCCGAAGACTGCAAGAGCTGAGAGGTGCCAGAATTATCGCACATTCAGCTTTACAGCTCACGCATCCAAATTGGTGACAAGAATAATATACAGAAGGAACGAAAAGATAATTTGTGGATGTTTCAGATGATTACCAGTTTAGCGTTAGGAAAGGTAAAAGCACCAGAGAGGCAATTCTGAGACTACAGTTGATAATGGAAGCAAGACTAAAGAAAATCAAAGACATGTTCATAGGATTTGTCGAGTTGGAGAAAGCATTCGACAATGTAATATGGTGCAGGTTTTTCGAAATGCTGAGAACAATAAGGATGAGCTATGGAGAGGGACGGGTAATATTTCATATGTACAAAAGCCCAGATGGGATAAATAGAGTGGGTGACTAAGAGCGAAGCGGCCGGAATTAAAAGGGTGTAATGTAGGGACGTAGACTTTCCGCCCTACTGTTCAATCTGTACATCCATGAACAAGATCGGTGCTCATGTTGAAGGTGTCCATTATAATGAGGTATCTGTTAACATGAAGGGTGGGGAGTCGGTAACTGGATATACATGAAATAAAAACCTTTAATGTTTAAATGAAATGGTTGCTCGATCTGTATATTTACGATAGTTGCGTAATGGATAGCAGTAGGACGTAAAAAATGAAAGTTTTGCGAGAGAATACGTGCTCTGGTAAAAATATCACACTCATTGAAGACACAACGGAACAAGCTAATAAACTAAACGATTAACAAATGGGTGATTAAATGATGACTAACTGAAATCCTCTGCTGCCGCCAGGTGTTGTTGATATACCTCGATATAGACAGCTGACAATGTTTTCCCAGACCGGGACTCTATCCCGGAATCTCTTGCTAACATGGCCGACGCTCTATTCATCTGAGCCACCGTGGACACATATGAATAGTTCGACTGCTGCGACGTATCCCGTACACGCTTCCCGTGAGACACTCATTCCAACAATTCTACATACGTAATGTACCTTATAGACATTTGCCCATTCACTGGTTACTCGCGCACGCTTTGGCGATGCCCGTAAGAGTTTGGGCAACCTGTGCGCAATCGCACAGACGAAGGGCAGTGGCTAGGTAGCCTTTAACTAGTAAAACAGCACGCTCCTAATCAAAATTTCCACTCACCTCGCGTCTTGTGTCAACACTGGCGCAGATTTCTCGAAAGCACAACAGCAAACGGGAAGCAGGCAGCAGCTAATCTAGATTTCTGTTTCAAAATGAAATTTCCAAACAATATTCAAACTGTTGCTTATCTCATGGTGGAATGTGGATAATGATTTACAAAGTGTACAATGATGAGAGAGAATTTATATAAAAATATAACAACTTAATCAATTGAAATCTTGACGTATGAGTCAGACATCTTGTGTTACAAAAAACTATTATGAAAAATTTATATTTCTTTCACTTTTCAATGAATACATCATATTCATTAAAGCTGTCCTCCTGTTGCAGCTAAGCGGTCCAATCTCTGTACCTTACCGAGCTCCCCAGCAACCACCTTCCACTTCATTCCGTCATACTGTAACCCCATCTATTCTCATATATCTAATTACAGTAGTGAATATCCAGAACATATTCCTAGGGATTTAGATTAATTCTTTCCACAGACACTTTTAGTGCTCATAAGAGCGCTTTTTGCCTCGTAACGTTAATTATTATACAGTTTCGCGTCCCACTACTTCTAGAGCTTC
The DNA here is from genome assembly GCF_023897955.1 of Schistocerca gregaria. Taxonomy (NCBI): domain Eukaryota; kingdom Metazoa; phylum Arthropoda; class Insecta; order Orthoptera; family Acrididae; genus Schistocerca; species Schistocerca gregaria. Next base: position 412,755,375 of record NC_064925.1, on the reverse strand, counting down.
ATCGAGGTACTTGACATTCCAGTATACGATGTATGTAACGGATTTGGTTCCTCATAAATGGTGCTACATCAGTTTTCTTGGACCTGACACCTAGATCCTGTTTTTTGCACCAGTTTTCCGAAGTGTGTTGAAAACTTTGTGCTGTTGCGACTTGGAAAACTTTGTCGCGGAATTTGTAAATTTTTGCAATTTTATTCGTACCGCGTCCAGGTGGTAGATGCCAGCCCAGCCTATGCGCTAATTAAGTAAGGCACTGGACGGTATTGTAGACATTATGACAAAACAGTGCAGGCACAGGGGCATTTGCGACACCGATCAACGGCCGAGCGCATGAAGCGAAGTGTGAACAAGAGTGAAGTAATATTTTATTATATTTTATTACTCGAGAACGTACGTGATACCAAAAAACCTCACACTTTACATATTTAACTGGGTCTAGCAACCATTTATCACTAGAGAACGAGCTACGAAAAGCTAACGGGAAAAGTAATATGAAATAGCTACTCGTCATCCTCCTACAGGTGTACATCTGAAGCATAGCTGTAAGCGTACAAATAATCGAACTGCACTGAGTTGCAAGGGATGCAGACCTGATCTGTGCAAGGACGTTGTTACGACCAAATTACCCACCCTCGTACTGACCAGGTCTCCACCCTCCGAGAAAAAGTTTAACATGTCATGGTCGATCGGAGGTAGGCCATCCTTAGACAGTTTGGACTTTGTATTACTGTAAGCTCACAGGCGATGGGACACAGCATCTCTGAGGTAACGATGAAATGGAGAATTTCCCTTACGACAATTTCACGAGTGTAACGTGAATATTAGGAATCCGGTAAAATATTAATGCAAAGCTTTACGCCTCGCCTTGTCCGTCAACAGTTGGAATGATGTGGGACCCCTGATAAGTCTAGATACAAGTCTGACAGATGGCACGTACGTAAGCATCCTGTCTGATAACATGCGTCCCTTCATGTCCACTGTGAATCCCGACAAACTTGGGCAATTCCAGCAGGACAATGTGACACCCCACACGTCCAGAATAGGTACAGGAATACTCTTCTGAGTTTAAACACATACGCTGCGTGAAACGTAGCCCTACTTTAAATTCCACTCTTAAAAAAATACATGTTACGAAGACAATTTCTTTACAAACTGTTATCCACCTTGAGCTCGTATGCTAACTTTTAACAAAGTATAACCTAATTTGATCTGAAATGTAACTGCGCTGAATACAACCTCTCTTTATATTAAATGTACAACTGAAGTAAATAAGTGGCATGCCTGTAATGAAAATTTCCACTTACCTCACGTCTTGTGACAACACTTTTGCAGATTTCTCCAAAGTACAACAGCCAACGGCAAGCAGACAGCATCAGAGGTAGATTCCTATTTCAAAATGAAATTATCAGATTATATTCAAACTGTTGCCTACCTCTTGGTGCAATGTGAACAACGTACAAAAGAGTACAAAATTTACAGAGAATTCTTATAAAAATGAAATAACTTGATCCGTTGAAATTTTAGTTCATGATCAGGCAAGTGGGGTGGTCTTTCTCTCAACTCTGGGCAAATGCACGACTTTAACTATCTGGCAATAATCATTTCTACAAATTAGGTGCGCAGTGCTGCAGTCGTATCTGAGACTCCTTCACTTTTAAAACAAAAAAATCGTATCCAGAATTTATATTCCTTTCAATTTTCATCATATACATCATACTCATCTTTGTTGTCGTTTACATTGCATCTTTCTTCATCTAAAATATACAACCACAAGTCAACACAGTGATGTACTGTTTCTACGGGGCAATCAGTAAACTATTTTCCCAACCAATTTCAATAACAAGTGACAAACAGTTATCTTTAAAGGTAATGATAAGGGAAAGGATTAATTCGCCCCAACGCTTCTCTTTAGAGTTTGCATTTATTGTCACACCCTTCAGTGTAAACAACAGAACAAGCAAAGTAACAATGAGAGAATATTTGAACTCGTAATATTTGCTATATAACTTAAGAATTATTTAATAAGCAATAGGAATCTAAGATTATTCCTATCTAACAAACATGTTTTTAAGACCATAAACGATAAAGAGCAACGGTTAAGAAAGTCCAATAAACTTGAGCAAGGATCACTTTTTCAGTCTCTAAATGAAGTCAGTAGGTGACATAGGGGATAATAGGACTTACATTAAATATTAAACCAATAAGAATGATCACTCATTAAGAATTATAAACACAAATTAAAGAAAATCCATTTAAAGCAATTAACATCAATTGCAAATAACTAAGTCACGTCTCATCAAATGTATGAAAATCAAATCTTTCAGTTCTATAACACTGTTGGATTGTGGAATACGCCGGATTACCGACACAGAAGGCTAAAGTCTACCAAACAACAATTTCTCCAAAGCTAGAACCATCTTAATAGTGTAAAATACTTAGGTTATCCAGAAATACTATATTTCGCCTTTCTTGGGCAAAACGGTGGAGTAGATAAATAACCTCTTATTTCATGCTGCTAGAAATTTGAGCGGCAATAGACACTCGGGCAACTCTTATCCAGCGTGGCTCGGGAAAGAGGATGGCTCCATCAGGAGGAGGAAACATTTACCCGAACTGGAAAGGGAACTCGTCTAACACGAGCCACTAGGTTGGACGAAGACCAGACGGCGAATTTTAATCATTAATCAAAGCCTGCTGGCCAGAGGACGAAAATTACAGAGGAAAAGGTATCTTTATTTGTACTCACAAGAACTGGTAACTTCTGTAAATGAGATTCCAGCAGAACTGCCGCCTCAGTATCAATACGGGGCTTCGAAGCTAAGGAGAGCAAGTCAACAACTGTCTCCACCCAATAGGCGTAACATTTCAGACAGATCGAGCAACCGACATCAGTCGTGGCTAGGCGGATTACCAAATAGAAACTGTGGCACTACCATAAATGTAATTACATAGAGCACTTAAATGCCACTCTTTAACACAAGAATATACCCACAATAACAAAGACTAAAGTTAAATATACCTACGTACTAAAACACAACAAATATTGGCGAACATTAACATAATCTCGCAATTCAGACATCCATAAAATTAATTGGCTACAATCCTCTCTGTCTCTCCGCCAGACAATACACGGTTATTTAATATCTTACAACGTGCTTATCCAAACAGTGACCTACGCCGTCCATGGTAAAATAACAGCTTGCAGAAGGGCCACAACCAAAAAAATTTTCCTTTTTTTTGTTTTTTTTTTTCTACGCGCCCTTTAAGTCAGCATGGCGTTCAAATACACGATCATGCACGGGGCAGTAACACTCACGCAACGCAATTTCCGATCACAAACTCAAAGCAGAGAAACGTTCCACACAGTTATTAATAGCTCCCACAACACTGGAGTTTGCCCCGCCAGACGACGAGCGTTGAACTAACTAGATGAAAAATCTTACTTTCAATGACGACACAACTTTCTGGAGGTTATTAGCAGTCGCAGACGGACTTCATAGCTTCCCCAGCCCATGAACGGAAACCAAACGTTGTCCACAGATTTACAGCCTCTTGTGTCCTCACAGCCTGGTTTTTGGGCTCATCCAGACTTAGCGTAGAGGGACCTAGAGGGACCGAGCGTCCGGCTACAGAACGGTCGTCCAAGGCTGAACAGTCATCTCAACTGCCTCCTCCGCCCTCGGCACGCCACACCGCGGCTCCTCCCAGAGGGCGCGCTAGCAGCGCTCTCGCGGAGGCTCCGCAACGTCCTCTACGAGAAACTCCAAACAGGAGTAAACCAAGGGAAAAACAGGAACCGTGCCAAAAGACACGGTTCACACAGCACTACGAAATACGTCCGTCACCTACCCTACTTCAAATAACGTAGCAGAGCGCGCAGAGGCAAATACTTTGCCACGACATTACCAAACATTGTTTAACGTAAATTGCTCTCTCTCTAAAGTGCGTGTACAAAAATGAAAACGACATGACCACCTTACAAAAATAGGTGCTACGATCTTTGTAGCACCAACGGAAATGCTCCTCCTTGTAAACCCAGAAAACGGGGAATTTCGCCTGTGGCTATCTTCCCTCGAGATACTAGTCTCTCTGTTCTACGCTGTGCCCTGTAAATTCTGTCCCCAGAAGGTTTATCTGCTTTCGACCTTCTACCAGACCAGGTTGCGTCTCCTGCAAGGTATTGTGGTTCATTCTTCGACTGCTCCCTTCTTGCAGTTGTTAGAGCGAAACGTTTATGAAATAGCAAAATGTTATTGTATGGTAAGTGGGCATTTATAGACAATTCCTATATTTATCACACTCGTTATACTGATTCGAAGTTCTCCTTATGCTAAAGGAATCAAGTTATTTCTAGTTTTTTAACTGTATGTCCATGCAGCTGCCTCCATTGTAATCAAAAGATGCAAAGGTGGCATGTCCACCATGGTCTCCATACCAGGTAGTGGGTGTGCTGCTGATTCCTCCTTTTACAGATAAACAGTCCCATGTCTGTACATTACTAAGCTGTGCTGCTGATTCCTACTTTTACAGATAACCAGTCCAATGACTGTACATTACTAAGCTCCCTAACAACCACCTTCTACTTTATTCCTCCATACTGTAGCCCCATCAGTTAGAAGCTAGTTTTTACAACTGGCCATTTTAGTGCTGCAAAGAGTGCATTTTGCCCAAAAATGTTGATTCTTTACGTGAGGGACCCATGATAGTTTCGCATCCCTCTACTCGTAGAGTTTCATCATTAACCTTGACATTCAGGTATACGATCTGTGTGATGAATTTTCTTCTTCATAAATGGTGCTACATCAGTTTTCTTGGGTCCGACACTTACATTCTCTTTTCTGCCCCATTTTTTTCAAAATGTGTAGTACACTTTGTGCTGTTGCGCAATACATGATCTATTTGAATGACTTAATAGTGTATTCTTCGGTTAAACCGGAACATGTGAGACGATTGGAGGATGCTTTTAGTAGGTTAAGTCTGCACATCTAACAAGCACATGCAGTCGTTTGTCGCTTTGCGCTATCGTAAATTCATAAGGGATTTCTTGAATACAACTGAACATTTGAACAAATTAGTTAGTAAGTTAGATTTATGTTCCACAGATAATTCTGTACAACAAATAGTAATGATGTGTAATCAGCCATTTCACATACACATCGCCAATTAATTTGTAAAGATGGCTACATGCTAATCATTTATAACTGTAAAATTTACAGATTTAAGCTAGTAGCTCCTGTCCACCAACTTTTACCCATTAAATATAAAATCTTTTACTGAACAGAAGTGTCAAGAAGAAACTTTTTCAGATTGTTTTTGAGTTTTAATTTACTGTCCTGTCGGAATGCTCAGAATGATCAACTCCTTAAACAGATGACTGTAAGATGATCATGGGTGACCGCCACATATCATTCGTACAGTAGGTTTTTGAACAATGAAGTGTTTCTTTTTTAAAGATGAATTGCCCCAGAACATTATCCCATTTCTCGTCACTGAATGAAAATATGGGGTATATAGCATGTTACTGATTTGCCTCTCCCCGAGATTTGCAATGTTTCTAATTCCAAAAGGGTCTGAACTATGTTGTTTTAGGAGTTCCAAAATGCACTTATTCCAGTGTAAATGCTCGTCAATACTGACACATGACAATTCTGAAGTTTCACCCTATTCGCTATTTCCTTACTACTTGTTACCTTAACACTGATGTAGTACTCATAGATATGAAGAACTGAATATATTGTGCCTTTTTAAAATTGAGTGTGAGATTATTCGCAGATAACCAATGCTACTTTTAGAAACATCGTTTATCATTTGTTCTGTTTCTTGCGTATGCTTGGACTGGTTACGCTATTGTTGATATGAGCAAAAAGAATTATTTCTGCTTGTGGCGTATCAGACCACAGATCGGTTACATATATGTAGGGAACAATAATAGGCCTAATACTGAACCTTGGGGAATCATGTCCTTGGACTCTACTGGTTGACTTATTGAGTACAACTTTTCTTATTGATTTGGTTACATATGACACTATCGTTTGATTTTCTGTGTCTCCAGTCTCATAAATCTGCTATTTATCTAGGACTGTACTGTGATTCACACTGTCAAACGCCTCAGACAGGTCGCAGAAAATGCCAAATGGTGCTATTTATCATTTAATGCTTCTAAGATTTGGGGAGTTAACATTTATTACTCTATCGGGAACACCATCAAAAGCAGATAAGATTTATGTTTTAGAGAATGTGTAATTTTCTTAACTAGGTAATTCACAAAGAGTGTAATGTTTCAGTGGACGCAGGAGTATCAGGTATCAATGGAGCAATTGGGGGAAACAATGATTTGCGATGTAGTATTGCTATTCCAGATTTTGACAAAGAGTTCATCCCGTCTTATGATTCCTCAAATAAGGCAGTCGGCTGTATTTTGGGTCGGATGCTTTATGGACAGGGGCATCTAGTAGTTTATGAACCGTGACGGTTTAATAAGGCGTAAAGTAACGGCTCAACAAATGAAAAGGAAATGTTAAAGGTCATATGTGATATTACACATTTCTGATGTTTTGTGAATGGTAGAAAATTTAAAGTTGTGACTGATCATGCGTCATTGAACTGATTGTTTAGTCTAAATGATCCCTCTTCTCGCTTGCCACATTGGGCCCTCAAGCTAATACGTTTAATTACGAGGTTGTCGGGCATAAGACACACAAACGATGTTACATTAAGTCGCAAAACAGCCTTGTTTAGTGTATTGGGCAAGAGTTTATTGGAACAGCAGGGTGCATAGGCAGACGATAACGATTATCAAGCCTTTAAGTCACAGCCGCACGCTTTAATACTTGAAGATTTGTTTTACAGACTTCCGAAATTGGGGCCACGTATCGCGGTCCCGAGAGTTCTTCAAAAGGAACTGATACAACAGGCTCATGACCAGGTGTCATCAGTTGTTGATTGCCGACGGACAACAGACAGGCTTATTACGGAATGGTTTTGGTGGAAGAATAGGAAGCGTGTCAAAGAATGTCTACCATGCCCTGAGGGAGAGGATATTTTGCACTAGAGAATCCCTTCGCTGAGGACAACAGAGGCGTGGAAGCCATTTTAAATGCTTGAGCTCGACATTTACTATCCACAGTACACCTGTACGCATGTGCTTATGGCTATAGAACTCTTTTGCGGGATATAGTAATGATATCAATTCCAGATCAACAGGCCAGTACAGTGGCACTAGTATTATATTGGATATTGGAGATTTTAGTCCCCAATAACTTAATTGCCGACCAGAGAACGAGCTTAGTTTTGGAACCTACGGAGCAGATGTGTCATGTATTGCGTATTCGGAAGTCCGTTCCACCCGCAAAACAAAAGTTGAATGGAGCACCACCGTAAGACCATATTCAAAATGCAAAGCCTTAATGATGACTGGGATATCTATTTTCTATATATAGTTTGCACGTGCAACTCGAAGATCCACATGGTAACAGTTATGTCTCTACCTGAGCCAGTATACGAGCCGAAAATGCTGTCCCACTTTGACGCTTTAAGTCCTAAATTAGGCGCCAACAGCGAAGCAGTGAAGAAGTTTGTGAGAAGAAATCGGGAGGTGTGGAAAAACGTACAAAAGGCGAACACGAATGCCATGGACCGCCGAATAGGCTAAAGGGCAGACTACCATAGTACCGTGTACGGCGGTGGGTATTGGTCGCTAATCCCAGTACGCCAGAAGGAAAGACGAAGAAAATCTTGATCAAATATCACAGACCATATATGGTCGTGGGGATGAACACGCCGGTTAACGGAAAGGTACAGGTTCCTACCAAAAAGTATGTCGTGCACATCAGGCTGGTGAAACTATTTAAGAGTATTTTGGATGCTGTGCCACCGTTACCTGTGTCCTTAGTAGGATAGTCTGGATAAGGTAGAATGTAGGAACCTCGTCCGTTAGACAATTAGAGGCACTAGGATGCCTAATACCTTGATGTCACGTAATTAATAATGTTGTTGGATTATTTAGTGTGGTATGTTAGTGTTAAATTTATACTTGATATTTCTCTTATGTATACTTTTTGCATTGTCTTGTGTTCGGGTGGATTTAGTGTTTTCGTATCATTGCAAGATATATTTTTCTTTTATTACTATACTATTATTATCAGGTTCTTGTTACTATTGTTTCTTCTTTCTGCTTGCCGTTAGTTCCTGTCTTTGGAAGGAGAACGTTGATAGACTGTTTCTTTCCTCAGGTGACGATTTTGTGATGTCATCCTGAATGATGGAATGGTCCTGGGTTTGTCATACATTATCGGGAGTGGAGCAGAACGCTTGGTTGTCGGTCAACAACTGGTATGATTTGTGTTGTTCTCTAGGCAATCGTATGTCTTCCTTATGAGGCATCAGCGGATATTGAAATGAGGAATGAAATTGGTAGATTGAAAGATTTTCTTTCGGAATTGTTTAAAGAGATACAGGGAAGTGATGGTTATTTCGGGACTTACAAGTGAGCTGTGTTAGTCACAGTTTATCTACGGCAAATTATGAGCATAGTTATCACAGCTGGTAGATATTCTATCACTGACTATAGTTATCAAGCGTCTGCAGAAGAATTAAACGATTTCTTCTCAACATCTGTTATCTGCCACGCAGCGACAAATTACCAGCCCCAAGATATCAATCTCTCGAGAGACAAGTTTTTCCTAAAACATGTCACTACCGGCACAGTACACAAGGCAATTATGAGAATCTCTTCCGAGGCAGTAGGAAATGATGGAGTGAGCATGGGCATGATTAAAAACGTCGTAGACACTATTATTCCAGTTATCACAGACATCTTCAACCTGTCTCTTGTCAGTAGTATATATCCTACTGAGTGGAAGCAAAGTTTAATCCAGCCTATACCCAAGACTGGCAACTCTAAGTCACCAGGTGACTACAGGCCGATCAGCATACTACCTGCAATATCTTAAGCCCTAGAATACATCGTCCATGAACAGTTCACGGATTACCTCAAAACTCATAACATCCATGACGAATATCAGTCAGACTTTCGAAAGCACCATAGTACAGCAACTGCATTAATCAAAGTAACTGATGACATTAAACTTGCTATGGACAGACATGAAGCTACAATCCTAACACTGCTTGAATTTAGCAAGGTTTTTGAAACAGTTGACTTCGATATATTACTAATTAAAATGAAACAGCTGAATTTCTCAATCAGCGCAATATACTGGTTCGACAGCTACCTCAAAAACAGAAGTCAACAAGTCGTTTGTGGGTCGGAAAAGTCATCATGGAAAAGCGTGCACTCTGGAGTTCCCCAAGGCTCCGTCCTTGGTCCACTACTCTTCTCACTGTACATTAATGATATTTCTTCAGTGATTCACTCCTGCAGCTACCATCTATATGCTGACGACATCCAACTGTACATAAGTGCAAGCCCCAAAAACATGGCTGGCGTAGTAGCGAGTATGAACGCAGATCTTTGCTCTGTTTCTCGCTGGGCACAGAACCTAGGTCTGAAACTAAACCCCAAGAAATCCCAGGTCACACTTATATCTCATCCAAAGTTAATCAGCCGGTACTTTCGCGAAACGGTCCCTAAAATACTCCTCAATGGAACCCAACTACCATACCAAAAAACAGTAAAAGACCTTGGAACACTCTTGGATGAACACCTAAACTGGGAAGAACAAACAGTCACAGCTTGCCGGAAATCGCTCTCCTCCCTACATGCAATTCAAAAAGTTTGAAAAATATTTCCAACCCATGTTAAACAAACATTAGTCCAAACACTAGTCTTGACTAATCTTTACTACTGCGATGTAGTTCAACATGGCACAAATAGTGAAAATTCTAGATGCCTCGAGCTAGTGATGAATGCTTGCGTTAGATACATGTGCAATATTCGCTTCATACTCCCAGCTAAGTTGGATACGCCTACATAAATCACGCGATCTCCACACGATGTGCTTACTTCATCGATTTCTTAGCCACTGGTGCCCCCAATACTTATCTTCTCACATTAAACACCTATCATCATTCCACAATCGCAGTACCAGATCGGTTACGTCTATCATCTTGGCTGTACCTTTACATAACACAAAATCTTTCTACGTGTCATTCTCCATCTCAGCCATACAACTATGGAACGCACTCCCCTGTGATCTGCGTCTTATCCAGAACTACACAACATTCAAGAGGGAACTCAAAACTTACATATTAGCGACGGTATAGCCACCATTGTTGTGCCCCTCCCATCTATTTCTTTCTCCTCTCCATCACAGCTTCGAATTTTACCATTCTTTTTCTCTTCCTCTAACCTATCTACCTCTTATATATCTATTTCACCCCATTCTATCGTCTTATGTCTGTGCTCGATGAGAATAACTCACAAGCTGCAAGAATATAACGAGAAATTTCCCAACTAACAATGGGACTGACATTCATAAAAGAAAAGTACGTTTACTTTCATATACATAGTCACTATTATTATTATTATTATTATTATTATTATTATTATTATTATTATTATTATTATTATCATTTTTATTATCATTATTATTCTTGATTGTTATAATTACTTTTATTGTTATAATTATCATTGTACTACTGTTATAATCTCAATTTTTTTGTTTAACATCAATACCGCATAATACGTTAAATGTCCTTAATGTTATTTAGAAACTGTAACTCATTCAATCTGAGTATGCCTGGTTAGGTGTAAGAGAGGGCCTGAAGGCCCTAATCTTGCCAGGTAAAATAAATGCATAAATAAATAAATAAAAAATAAATAAATATTTGAAATATTATGTTGGTGTTGGATTTATTCTTCATATTTGTGTTATGGGTATTTTTTGCATTGTGTTGTTTTCAGGGTATTTATTGTTTTCATGTCTTTGCCACATGTGTTTTTTATTATTGTAGTTTCATTGTCAGGTACTTGTTGATGTTGTTCTTGTTGCTATCTGTCGTTAGTTACTCGTTTCGGAAGGAGGCAGGAGTGATAGATGGTTCCTTTCCTCAGTTGGCGAACTTGTTATGACATCCTGGATGATGGGAATGGTCCTGGATTTGCCATACTTCATCGGGAGTCGAGCAGAATGTTTAGCTGTCGTTCATATGTTTGTTTAAGATATATATATCACAAGGCAGTCGGATGCCTTCCTTATGAAACATCAGTGGTCATTGAAATCATCACATCAGAAAAATGAAATTCCGAGATTGCTAGATTTTGTTTCGGATTGATATACAGATTCACAGGGAAGTAACGAATTTTAGGGAGGTGCTCAAGGAGTATCATAATCACAATAAATTAAGAGCACACCTATCACAGCTTGTATATGTTGGCCACAACCTGTTGTTTGCAGGAAGTAGAGGAGGAGGAGTAGGAGATTAGTGTTTAACGTCTGGTCGACTACGGGGTTATTACAGACGGAGCGCAAGCTCGGGTGAGGGAAGGATGGGGAAGGAAATCGGCCGTGCCCTTTCAATGGAACCATCCCGGCATTTGCCTGAAGCGATTTAGGGAAATCACGGAAAACCTAAATCAGGATGGCCGGAGACGGGATTGAACCATCGTCCTTCCGGATGCGAGTCCAGTGTGCTAACCACTGCGCCACCTGACTCGGTGTTTGTAGGAAGTGAACTTGGTTAAATGCGGGAGAAAAATTAATAAAAACGTTGTCCGCGATAGCAGAGTAGGAGAAGTTCCTAAATTAAATGATGTACTTGGTCATTTTGAAAAAGCGGTATTGCTATGAAGAGTGAGGTGCTTTGGCTTTCATCCTGGGAAGGGTTTTTGTCTTAGGTGTACACTCACTTGTGTGACTGTCAATACACTAACGCGGAATTCACTGCATTGGCCAGAGGGGCCATTAAGCGTGTTACACTTCCAGAATTGAGAGCACCTTGAGGCCACCCTCACCCCTGTACTTACACATTCATTACACATATTTATCGATTCACAGCAGGTGGAAATTTCAGTGGAGCTGATGTTACATTATATCCACAACATTCAAGAAAATCGTCAAATCATGATTAAATACATGATTTTCAGCAACCAAGATGTCGTGTCTTTACTAGGTATTTGCATGTTCCTTTTATGCAGTAATCGCAGAAGGGCACAACCTACAGATCAGCCGAGGCACCAGTTGCCAGACGAGTTTTTAGCAGGCAATGGCCGTGGGAAAGATTGATGGACGTAGAAGTTCTGTATTAGGTGGTATAAACTTTACATTCAGGATTGTATTTTAGTAAGGTCCTGGTGACCTCCCATTAAGAGTCAGCTCATGCTGTAAATGGATAAGGAAGGACCCATGTGGTACACCTCAGGAATGGAAGGCTCGGCCCTGGAAGATTCTGGACGAATCTTTCGAAAGAGGGGATGGGTGTTGCACACCAAAAATTTAGATGCGCGGGTTGAGATTATCTTAAACATGTTATTCCCACTCGCGACTACCCAGTAGAGGCAAGCCTGTCCGAAGTGCTAACAGAGTTAGCCTTTGGACTTGGACGGGCGAGCCACGTTGAACTTCAATGCCGAATCATAGTACGACCAAGAGTGAGCTGATGTTTCATAAGAGACACTTGCGCACTACCGAGAAACTAACGCGTTGCAAATTTCATTGGATGTAGGAGCCCCTACTCGGGGCACAGCGAGCTAGTAAAAGCTGAAAGCCAAGTAACATGAAATAAACATACTCGTCCCCCTATAATAGTACTAAGTCGCACTCGTAGTTGTATGGTTATAAGTGATCGAGTGTAGGAACTCAAAGCATGAAGTAATGCCTCCATTCTGTCTGCTTATTAAACTGAAGAGAATGCTGTCATCTGTGTTATAGAGATACCATGACCCAGCCTTGGTGATGGAAATCCGCTGGCAAACCTGGCAACGAGGCACACCTTGTCTGTGGCGTGATGGCTGCGGGATTTGCGCGAAGTTTGATGATGTGGGGAGTTTGGGCCCAGCCAATCTCCACCCCCTGAGCTACTTTGGTCGATGGACTACCAGATGTCTACAGTCTGGCTGCGAGAGATGCTCACTCGCGGTCTCCTAGAAACCTAGACGTCTTTGGCCACCGGCGGCGCATGATTAGCTGAGTGGTCTAAGGCGCTGCAGTCATGGGCTGTGCGGCTGTTCGCGGCTGAGGTTAGAGTCCTCCCTCGGGCATGGGTGTATGTGTTTGTCCTTAGGATAATTTAGCTTAAGCAGAGTGTAAAGTTATGGACTGATGACCTCAGCAAGGGACTGGATTTGCAATGTAGATTAGAGTTGTGGTTTTTCTACCTCCTACATAGGAGTCAATAGTTCAGATGCTATTACATGGAGTCATATCTGGAGTAGGAATAGTACCCTACAAACATGATGTCATTGTAGTAGTAAAAGGTCATGAGTTTGCTTAATAAATTAGTGTTTGAAAATTAAAGTTTCCTTCAAACTACCACCTCTACACTCACCTTTGTTTGAATAGGGCGAGATTGTGAAGATGATAGAGACATAAGTCGTTTGTGCATTGAGAGAGCATGTCGAGTATAATGGAATATAGAACAATTTATATTAAAATTATTTGTTTCATTACAATTAGTATGAATCTGGATTTAAAATATATATATATATATATATATATATATATATATATATATATATATATATATATATAAGGAGTGGTCATGCAGTGGATTGTGGAAAGAGGCTGTCAGCTTGGGCTGATTGTGCTTCTGTGATCATCAACACAGTTTTTCCAATGAATAATTAATGTTTGTGGAGCGATAATGTAACTTTTAGTACATCACTCCAACAAGGATGTAATGTTTACAATAATGTGTCAATTTGATACAATTTCTGAATCTAGTACTACTTGTGGTATTCTGCAAAATGATACTATAGCTCCTGTTGATGATCTATAGACATGTAATTCAGTTTCAAAACACAATTAAAAAATGAATAATATGCTAATGTTCCAAGAATTATTGGATTTGAGTCTAATGTAAGGGGCCTAATGAAATGTTAGCCCGAGAACTAGTGGAAAGGAACATAGAGTGAAATTACAAACTAGTACGAATTGGTTTAATGGTAACTTGCTGGATGTTCCCAGTCAAAAACGAGGCAGTGCTATTCTACCACAGAGACGAATTCAGCATTTAGTGCAGAAGTTTGAATTCACTGTGAAAGACATTTCAAGAAAATTTAGTGCACTTACCACTTGGTTAAGGTAAGAGCTGCTGAGAGGCTCTCTGCTGTGAAAAAAATAAGAGTGGTTTCTGTAGATAAGAGTCCAGTAGTTATCATGACAAAATTACTGTTCACTTTGCAGATACAAATTATTTATCATATATAAATCAGTTGTACAGAACTGTAATCATAATCCTAAAACTGAGTTTCTACTCTACTACTCTCGAAGAACTCTCTTGAACTGTAGAGTGGATTGATTATTAACAACTTATAGAACTTACTTATTCAATTTACTCCTAAAATTGTTGAAAGCGGTATTGATTGGACAACATGTCAGTTTATTCAAAAATTTCAAACAGTTTACTTTGCGAAAGTTACCTATTTTTTTTTAGTCTAATCTAGGAATATCATAGCTAACACTTAGTTCAAGAATCATAAAAGAAGATTGTATACATGGAAGAAGCCTAGAGATACTGACAAGTTTCATGTAGGTTATGAACTGTAAATGAAACCTGAAGAAACTGCAAAATGGTGGGAATTTAAGGTGATGGGACCTGGATAAAGTGATAAACCAGAGGTTGTACAGAGTTTCAGGGAGAGCATAAGGGAACAATAGACAGGAATGGGGGAAAGAAATACAGTAGAAGAAGAATGGGTCGCTCTGAGGGATAAAGTGGTGAATGCAGCAGAGGATGAAGTAGGTAAAAAGACGAGGGCTAGTAGAAATCCTTGGGTAACAGAAGAAAAATTGAATTTAATTGATAAAAGGAGAAAATATAAAAACGCAGGTAATGAAGCAGGCAAAAAGGAATACAAACGTGTCAAAAATAAGAACGACAGGAAGTGCAAAATGGCTAAGCAGCGATGGCTAGAGGTCAAATGTAAGGATGTACAGTGTTATCTCACTAGGGGTAAGATAGACACTGCCTACAGGAAAATTAAAGAGACCTTTGGAGAAAAGTGAAACCACTATTATGAATGTTAAGAGCTCAGATGCTAACCCAGTTCTAAGCAAAGAAGGGAAAGCATAAAGGTGGAATGAGTATATAGAGGGTCTACACAAGCGCAATGTACTTGAGGATAATATTACAGAAATAGAAGAGGATGGAGATGATACTACGTGAAGAGTTTGATGGAGCACTGAAAGATCGGAGTCGAAACAAGACAGCGGGAGTAGACAACATTCCATTAGAACTACTGACGGCCATCTGGTGAGCAAGATGTATGAGACAGGCGAAATACCCTCGGACATAAAGAAGAATGTAATAATTCCAATACCAAAGAGAGCAGGTGTTGACAGATGTGAAAATTAGCGAACAATCAGTTTAATAAGTCACAGCTGCTAAATACTACCGCGAATTCTTCACAGACGAATGTAAAAACTGGTAGAAGCCGACTTCGGGGAAGATCGGTTTGGAATCCGTAAAAAATATTGGACCACGTGAATCAATACTGACCCTACGACTTAACTTAGAAGAAAATTAAGGAAAGGCAAACCTATGTTTGTAGCATTTGTAACTTAGAGAAAGCTTTTAACAATCTTGACTGGAATACACTCGTTCAAATTCTGAAGTTGGCAGGGGTAAAATAAGGGAGCGAAAGGCTATTCACAATTTGTACAGAAACCAGATGGCAGTTATAAGAGCCATGGGGCATGAAACGGAAGCAGTGGTTGGGAAGGGAGTGAGACAGGATTGTAGCCTATCCAAGATGTTATTCAATCTGTATATTGAGCAAGCGGTGAAGGAAACAAATGAAAAATTCTGAGCAGGTATTAATATCCATGGAGATGTAATGGAAACTTTGAGGTTTGCCGATGACATTGTAATTCTGTCAGAGACTGCAAAGGATTTGGAAGAGCAGTTGAACGGAATGGACACTGTGATGAAAGGAGGAAATATGATGAACATCAACAAAAGCAATGCGAGGATAATGGAATGTAGTCGAATTAAGTCAGGTGATGCTGAGGGAATTAGATTAGGAAATGAGACACTTAAAGTAGTAAAGGAGTTTTCTTATCTGGGGAGCAAAATAACTGATGATGGTCGAATTAAAGAACAAATAAAATGTAGACTGACAATGGCAAGGAAAGCATTTCTGAAGAAGAGAAATTTGTTAACATCGAGTATAGACTCAAGTGTCAGGAAGTCGTTTCTGAAAGTATTCGTATAGAGCGTAGCCATGTATGGAGGTGAAAAATGGACTATAACTAGTTTGGACAAGAAGAGAATAGAAGCTTTCGAAATGTGGTGCTACAGATGAATGCTGAGAGCAGAGAAGTTTGTGGCACAGCTTGACTAGAAGACAGGATCGGTTGGTAGGACATGTTCTGAGGCATCAAGGGATCACCAGTTTATAATTGGAGGGCAGAGTGGAGGGCAAAAATCGTAGAGAGAGACCAAGAGATGAATACACTAAACAGATTCAGAACGATGTAGGTTGCAGTAGGTACTGGGCGATGAAGAAGCTTGCACAGGATAGTATAGCATGGAGCGCTGCATCAAACCAGTCTCAGCACTGACGACCACAACAACAACAACAATGTCAATATCGTTTTTGTTTCTGGCATCATGATAGAGTATGTTCTCTGTGGTGTCAAAATCTTCTGTGCTGTTTTCAGTGAATATAAATGACAAAAAGACATAAAGTTTTATCATCATCACTATTTTTATCTTAGTGAACAAAGGGCTGCATTTTACCCTTGGGCTAATTTCATAATTATTTGTAGCAGCTATTTCAGAATCAGTACTACGTCACAGACATGAAATGAGTGACCACATAACAACAGCCCATATGTGTGTGAAGCTAAAAAAGCCAAATTAAGCTGTGCAAATATATTTATTTCCACCTGGATCAAATAATCTCTGTATGAGGTAGGACGGCTTTAATATCTTTCTAAGGCATGATTAATGTGAAGTTGCCAATTTCGTTTGGAATCAATCTATTGTCCTAGAAACTCTCCAGACGTTTGGAGATTTGGAGAAAATCAAATGGAGTGTAACAGGAGAATAAAGAATTATGACAGTACTTGAATGAGAGAGTTTCTAAAAGTGAAAAAGTGTTGAGGTCATTGTTACAGCAAAGGTCGTGTGCCAGATAATAGTGATTTATATTCTGTTCAAGAAGATGAATGACATCCTGAAGCTCGTTATGAAAGGAGGAGAATTCTTCACCAACATGGTCATTTTAATCATGATGCTGGAAACTATGAAATGAAGCATGGTTTTCAATATAATCATTTGTTGCCTGTTCTAAAATTTCAAGTTTTCATAATTACATTAAATAGTACTTATCCTCATGCTTGATTAGACTAGTTTGATTTTGTATTTCCTTCCACATTGCTAGCCGATCACAGAACTGATTTTGTATGTGGCTGTTTGGTGGGTGACCTTAGTACGTGAAACTGTGTACCATATGACGAGTTTTATCAGATATTCCTGTTAGAAGAATGGTCTGAGCAGCGCAAGACATAATCTTTGGCATATTTGGTTATGAAAAATATTAATAATACTCATTTTATAAATCCTGCTTCATTCATTGAATGAATGGTGTGGAAAAATAAATTTTTAACAATACTTACAATCCTACTGAACTGAATTATAATTGATGTGGTAAAATTCCTCCCAAGTTGAGCCATATTATTGTTCCTGGTCAGGTAAATGGGTAGTTAGTGGGTTTTGAAATTTGCTCCAAGAATTAGAATATGACAATGCTGAAGGGAATGGATGTGGTAGAAGCAACAGTAAGTTATTTATCCTAATCTGAGGCCACAGAGCAATTGGAATAATGATCAGCAGCAATGTGATACATATTGTGATAGATATGGGAACGGAAACTGGAGGAATCGGAAGGATTATGTGATTGCAATGAAAGCAACAATTTTAGGAGTGGTAATAGTGATTAGATTAGAAGACTGTTACCTCAAATCAAGATGCTGAAGAGAATGGTAGTCACTGACATTGACAAGTCTCTATTTTGTAGAAGTACGCTTATTTTATCCACAGAAAAATGTACGAGTGGGTAGCCCATAGACCCATAGCCACATAATTGAAAACTGATGTGCGCGGCTGATTTGAGTGCTGAAAGCAGATTGAAAAATGCCTGTGAGAAATTGAATATGTTGACTATTGTATGTTTGAGTTACATATTGATAAGTGATAGACAGGAAAATCTCAATTCTCTGAAGAGTCCAACGTTTCAAATATATTTCACCTTGTGTTTAAGGTGTTGGAAGCCAGTCATCTGGGGTGAGCGAGTCAGCATTTCACAGATCTGAAGTTGTAGCTTTATGGATTATTCCTTCTTTACCGTGGACTCAAGTGAAAGGGATGATTAACAGAAAAGGAGCAGGGATGAATGGACAAGTCAGTATTGATTTTCTTCGTCAAGGTTATAGCTTCATTCGAATTTAGTAACTGTGTGGAATTTGGCTAGTGATACGATTTTAGGGGTTGATTTCTTGTTGAAATACCAAGAAGTGATGGCCTTTGGCTGTGTTGTAGTGAGTTTTAAGTATAATGATGGTATGTTAAAGCATGAGGGAAGAGTTGCCTGTAGTGACTGAGTATGGTGTTCAAGCAGTCTTATTTCATCATTTGCCAAAGAGGTCGTTGAACTTCACAATAAATGTTGAGTTGGAGTAATTGTGCTGAAGTGGTAGGCAAATTACTGAAAGGCAATTTATTTAGTGTACTGCGACGTAATTCTTCAATATTTTCAGTGCATCCAGGGACACAAAATTCTTTTGTGTGTGTTGTTGCATTATGGACATGATTTCCCTGGTTGTTATCATGTTTTCGATTAATTTTTGCGGTACCGCTAGATGTCTTTTTCTACTTAGTGTTGATAAAGGGATTTTACTATGAGCCACAAGTCTAGCACAGAATTTTCGATGAAGTTTTGTGTGATGTACATGTTGACACTATAAGTTTATTGATCATCTGAGGTGATGTTCACTGTGAGTCCATTCATAAATACTTTAATGTGAATGGATTACATGTGGATTATGCGCTGAAGAGCCAAAGAAACTAGTACAACTGTGGAATACAGCGTAGGGCCCCGAGAGCACGCAGAACTGCTGCAACACGATGTGGTATGGAGTATGTTGAGTAATGTTCATGCGTGGGGAGTTTGGTGGTCAAAGAAGTGTTTAATCGCAGAAGAGTGCTACTGAAGGCACTATGTAGCAAATCTAGACGTGTGGGGTACCACACTGTAATGATGGAATTGCCCAAGTCGATCGGAATGCACAATGGGCAGGAATGGATTCAGGTGATCAGACAGAATGCTTATGCACTTGTCATCTGTCAGAGTCGTATAAGAGGTTCCATATCACTGTTAATGCACACATCCCACACCATTACACAAGCTTCCACCAGCTTGAACAGTCCTCTGATGACGACCAGGCATAACTTTTCCAGTGATCAACAGTCCAATGATGTGCTGATTGGTCTAGTCAAAGTGTAAAGTATTGTATCGTGCAGTCATCAGGGTACAGGTGTCGGCCTTCGCCTCCTGAAGCCCATATCGGTGCTGTTTCTTTGAAAGGTTCGCAAGCTGACACCTTCAAACTATATTATTGTTTTTAAGGAATTATACTACCAGATTCCGTATATGTGTGGTGTGAGAAATGTAATGTAGCAGACAGCACTTGAACGATCTAGCAGTGCTATGTACACTGGCGTGATCGTCGCTTTCTGACAGTCTGAGTTTTCAGCTCCTTACATGAATCACGTGATTTTTGGTAGCCCCCATCAGTGAAGTTGAGTTTTTGTATTGTGTTTACAGTAATGGAACAGCGGAATTTAGAACGACGTTATTCAGTCACGTTAATTGTTAAACTTGGGGAATCAATGAGTGCGATCATTCAAAAGTTGAAACAGGCCTATAGGAAAAAATCCTTGTTAAGAGCACAAATTGTTCGCTGGCACAAATCATTTTTGGAAGGCTGATAGCCCGATGAAGATGAATCTTGCTCACGGAGGCCTTCAAAATCAAAAACCGACGAGAACGTCGAACGTGTGCATGGTCTTTCGAAACCAGACGGACATTTAACAATAAAGATAATGGGTGAACTGTCAAACTTGACAACTTTCACGTTAAATCAAAAATCTGACTGAAGATTTGCACATGTGGAAGGTTTGTGCCAAAATCGTGCTGAGAAATCTCACAATTCAGAAGAACAACAATTGAAGAAACACGTGTGTTGGTGTTCATGAGAAGACTGCTATTAACTGCGAATGTTTCATTAGTGTAATCATCGTTGTTGTATTGAGGATTATTGAGTATGATCCTGAGACTATTGGGCAAAGTGAGGAGTGGCACACTGAGACATCTTCTCCACCAAAAGAAGCTCGAATGAGAAAATCAAATATAAAAAAAGCTTGTATTACTTTTTTGACTGTAGGGACATCATCCACAATGAATTTGTTCCTTCAGGACGAACTGTCAACCTTGTGTTATGCAAGGATATCCTTAAAACTCTCAGGAGAAGATTAAATCGAGTGAGACCGACTGTACATGCAGACGAATGGACGCTGAAACGTGATACAGTTCCATTTAACACAACCATTTCCATCACGGATCTTGTCACCACAAAAGGCATTCGTGTTGTCCCACAGGAACCCTAGTCACCTGATGTGTGTCCCTGTCATGCATTTTCTGTTGGCGAAACTAAGAATTTCTTCAAAAGACGTCGTTTTGGGACTCTGGAAACATACTGAAGGCCGTAGGACTCAAAGCCTTTCGGCGCTGCTGCCAAGCCTGGGAAGAATGATTATACCGACGTAATTTGCCGAAAGAACTACTGTGTAGGAACCAATTCTCGAAAAAAAACCTTGGTAGACCAAAAATCAGTCACATTACTTTCCTAATATACCGACGATATTTCATATTTTTCATGTTATCTCAACCGAAAAATTTAAGTCTCAGTAGTAGATGTCACTTTCTACAATGAAGGCCGTTTCCAGTATTTCCAAGTTGAGGGCCTTAGTTACACATCTGCATCTCTTTAAAAAGTATATTGAGAGAAAACGTCAAAAACAATTACCGAAATGGCTTTTTTATATTTTTTGTGGTGTTCATAAAACCAGCATTACACCTTATCGAAAGTGTGTAGTAATTGCTAATAATGTGCTAAAGGTATTTCCATATCTGGACCATGATCGCATATGAGTTGTTAATATAGTTCAACAACAATTAACAAATTTTTTAAAAAACATTTTCAAGGTGTTCAATGTGTCGCCCCCCATCCTCATGTAAATGCATATTATGTAAAATGTGTTGGTATTACGGGAGTTAATCAGTCTTTTAACGTAACGTTTAGTATCTACATTCTAATAATATACCTTTTAGCACTTCTGTATGCAACGATTAAATAAAATCTATTTATATATTTACCTTCGAATAATTGTTTGAGTTGCAATGTTGTATATGTGACTTTATTGTTATTGTGGAACTAAAAAATTGGTACTCATGAACTAGATTTCTATAACGTCAAGCATGCAGTCTTCACCATGAAGTTAGCATTAATAACATCTAGCTTCAGTATTATCACACAAACATAATATTCATTGCTAAGTGGCTTCCTTTCCTTATGTGAGTATAAAGGATATTTTTCTCTTGTTTTGCATGAGTTTATAACATCCCGAAATGAATCTTTTCAGAACACATTACAGAACTGATCACAGAATGAAATTTCAGTTAGGGATTTGATGAGATGGCTACAGTTGTTTGCAGTGCATAGTAATACACAATGCGTTGTATACTTACATATTGTGATGTTTACATATTTAAATTGTAATTGTTTTCTGTCCTGCAGTGGTGATTAATTCCGGCACGGTCTAGCGTTGAGTGACATGGTATTGAGGAGCCTCAGAGATCGATTATTTTTCGTATGTTGCAACATGACTACAGGATAGTATTTCAATTGTTCTGAATGATGTTTTATGCACTCCGTTTTATTATCGTCCCTTGCATTTCAAGTTACTTAATGCACTGCTGGAATATGTGCAGAGAAACCTTATCTTTCTGTGATTTCTAAAAATTCGGTAGAGGTTCAC
Source organism: Schistocerca gregaria (assembly GCF_023897955.1). Classification (NCBI taxonomy): domain Eukaryota; kingdom Metazoa; phylum Arthropoda; class Insecta; order Orthoptera; family Acrididae; genus Schistocerca; species Schistocerca gregaria. Next base: position 412,733,157 of record NC_064925.1, on the reverse strand, counting down.
ACTTAGTGTAGAGCCTATGTGATGTATGTGTATTATTCGATTGTTTTAACCCTTTTAGTGTGTACTTCTCACTGTAGTATGTACACTCCTGGAAATGGAAAAAAGAACACATTGACACCGGTGTGTCAGACCCACCATACTTGTTCCGGACACTGCGAGAGGGCTGAACAAGCAATGATCACACGCACGGCACAGCGGACACACCAGGAACCGCGGTGTTGGCCGTCGAATGGCGCTAGCTGCGCAGCATTTGTGCACCGCCGCCATCAGTGTCACCCAGTTTGCCGTGGCATACGGAGCTCCATCGCAGTCTTTAACACTGGTAGCATGCCGCGACAGCGTGGACGTGAACCGTATGTGCAGTTGACGGACTTTGAGCGAGGGCGTATAGTGGGCATGTGGGAGGCCGGGTGTACGTACCGCCGAACTGCGCAACACGTGGGGCGTGAGGTCTCCACAGTACATCGATGTTGTCGCCAGTGGTCGGCGGAAGGTGCACGTGCCCGTCGACCTGGACCGGACCGCAGCGACGCACGGATGCACGCCAAGACCGTTGGATCCTACGCAGTGCCGTAGGGGAGCGCAACGCCACTTCCCAGCAAATTAGGGACACTGTTGCTCCTGGGGTATCGGCGAGGACCATTCGCAACCGTCTCCATGAAGCTGGGCTACGGTCCCACACACCGTTAGGCCGTCGTCCGCTCACGCCCCAACATCGTGCAGCCCGCCTCCAGTGGTGTCGCGAGAGGCGTGAATGGAGGGACGAATGGAGACATGTCGTCTTCAGCGATGAGAGTCGCTTCTGCCTTGGTGCCATTGATGGTCGTATGCGTGTTTGGCGCCGTGCAGGTGAGCGCCACAGTCAGGACTTCATATGACCGAGGCACACAGGGCCAACACCCGGCATCATGGTGTGGGGAGCGATCTCCTACACTGGCCGTACACCTCAGGTGATCGTCGAGGGGACACTGAATAGTGCACGGTACATCCAAACCGTCATCGAACCCATCGTTCTACCATTCCTCACCGGCAAGGGAACCTCCTGTTCCAACAGGACAATGCACGGCCGCATGTATCCCGTGCCACCCAACGTGCTCTAGAAGGTGTAAGTCAACAACCCTGGCCAGCAAGATCTCCGGATCTGTCCCCCATTGATCATGTTTGGGACTGAATGAAGCGTCATCTCACGCGGTCTGCACGTCCAGCACGATCGCTGGTCCAACTGAGGCGCCAGGTGGAAATGGCATGGCAAGCCGTTCCACAGGACTACATCCAGCATCTCTACGATCATCTCCATGGGCGAATAGCAGCCTGCATTGCTGCGAAAGGTGGATATACACTGTACTAGTGCCGACATTGTGCATGCTCTGTTGCCTGTGTCTATGTGCCTGTGGTTCTGTCAACGTGATCATGTGATGTATCTGACCCCAGGAATGTGTCAATAAAGTTTCCCTTTCGTTGGACAATGAATTCACGGTGTTCTTATTTCAATTTCCCGGAGTGTATTTACAGTGCGTAAGGGAATTTGTGTTATCGCTTGTGAACCCTCCTGGCATCTAGTGGAAGTTCGCTGCACCAGCTGTAGTTTTAGTTTGTTGTGAAATACAGCCTTCAGGATTGCGAGAAGTATATATCCCGACAAAAAGCGGTGTATTAATAGGTTATTCTGAATGATGGTAACCACCAATATAGTATCTGGAAGTGGCTTGGAAAGTATACTTCCTGTAAAATTTATCTGTCAATTGTGGTCCTTGGTAAGCGTACTTAGCACCAACAAAGTGGTATCCAAAAACATTTAGGAACATTTCTTACCACCTCTGTCTATTCCAGACATGTTGTGGTAGTACACTGCACAAGGTGTACTAAAACTACTACAACAATTAGTTTCTGTATGTCGTGGGATTAATACTGTTGTCAGATTACATTGCTTCCCTCCTGCAATATCCTTTATTGCATCCCTTATCAGCTCGTAGCTTTATCCAGTGACAAAGTTTCAAGGATTGTTTTCACGTTGTGGTAAGTTAACATTAATATCAGTAACAATTATTTTCAGAACAAAATAAAAACAGAAAACACTGTTTATGATTTTATTTGCGTGGAGTGGCGACACATAACAGCACTCAAAAGGGAAGTGGAAAATCCATTTACAACCAATTTAAATACCTCACAAAGACGGGGTGGTGATATATGTACGAACTTAGTTTTTGGTCCTCTATCTCAAAAGTAAAGTTATTAAAAATAAGTACAGTACGTTTACCACATTCATAAAACGACAGAGAAATATTATGTTCGCTGAGGTGCTACAACAAATGTGCCCGCGAAAGAGTTAACACTGTGTATCAGTTAAATTTTATGGCTACTCATTTACGCTCCTTCCGTCATTTATTTAATTTTCGTGAGTTATTTTGGAGCATGTGTTGTCTGCGCTATCTGTAGCATACCTGTAGCCAATATACCCTTTGTGAATTTAGTGATCGTGTGTGATTCAGATACTTAAATAATTCAGCTACATACTTGCTCTTTTTACTGTTATGTTTACGATAACAAGCCCCTTATAGAAAATAGTATAGATGACAATCCAATATGGTGAAGATATGATGCACGTGGTGGATACAACGAAGGCTATTGAAACACTTAGCAAGATGGACACATTTCTATATCTAGGTTCTCGACTACAGGTAAGAGGATGAGCAAGCAGGAATCACAGTGATCTGAATCGATTCAGACACATCACTGATATTATTTGTGAGAACAAGATGCACATCCACATAAAATAAAAGATATAAGGCACAACGGTGAAGACAGTTGCATTATGTGATACTGAGCGTAAGCTCACACCAAGGAGTTTACAGGTTTCACTACATTATGAAAATTCGGATGCTGAGGAGACCATTAGCCATTTCCCGCTCGGCCATAGTAACAAGACAACGATATGACAACTAACTGGAGTGGCTCCAATCAACGAAAAGATCCAAAAATGGAGCGTTCGGTGGTATGGACACATTATATAGCACCTACTTTAGTCATCAGCTTAGCCTGTTGTCTCACTGTTGAAGACCACAACCAGCGCGGAAGACCTTAACCGCATCGGATAGGTACTATAAACGTATATCTAAAATGAAGGAACATAAACCCAGAGCTAGCGTTAGAACGTACGAAAAGGTGTACATTGTCCAAAAAAGCAGACCAAGCTCCAATGGGACTACGCTAAGAAGGAGTAGAAGAAGATGATGATGTTGGAAAGAGAGCACAACAGGAGGGTCTCGATATTAATGAGTAGAACAGGGGTCTGAACTAGAGAAATCACAAAAACAGTTTGTGAACGGCGAAAGCCTCAGAGGCGCGATAACGTTCTCACACCGAAAACTTTAATGACGGACAGTGAGAAGAACGAGGCAGCTGTGCGAAGACAGATTCCCGAGGTAGCGGTACGGGTCACAATAGTAAAGGCAACTTCGGAGGTGGCTTTCGCACGTATGAACAGGGAACGGGACAACTGTAGTGCGAAGGGAGTTTAGAAGAGCGCCAGCAGAAATGAGGACGCTGCATGGAAAGTTTATATGCGACGAGAGGCAATACGTCACACCGAGAGGGAAGGAGGTAATGCAGCGTATAATTAGCCTCAAAATTAGTAGCGGGAGAAATTGTAACCAAGGAATCAGAGTAGTTTCAGCTCCGCCCCGCAATGAAAGTAAGGTGAGGGGGAAAATATGGTGTGTTCTAGACAAAATACAAGAAGAGCTTCTGTGCTGCCACCTGAAGGATCACAGAAATATAATAGGCGTTAATCCCCTGCAGGATGGTGTCAGGAAATGGAAAACCACCCATGATCGGTAAATCAACCAGCATATGTTGTGACCACCTCAGTGGACAAGTACGTTATAGGCACAATGACTGGTATAGCTATGGCTTCTGGTAATTTATGGTGGCGGGCCCTGTTAAAATGAATGAAGCAGATGGACTGCCTCATATGTCTCTATAACAGACTTCGAAATTTTTGCATAGACATTCAGATGCAACTGGAATGTACTTGAAACAAAATCGGGATAGCCGGCCGGAGTGGCCGAGCGGTTCTAGGCTCTACAGTCTGGAACTGCGCGACCGCTTCGATCGCAGGTTCGAATACTGCCTCGGGCATGGATGTGTGTGATGTCCTTAGGTTAGTTAGGTTTAAGTAGTTCTAAGTACTAGGGGACTGATGACCTCACATGTTAAGTCCCATAGTGCTCAGAGCCATTTGAAACATTGGAACCAAAATCGTGACAGATATCACCAAAGGCCTGCTTGTAGGATGCTCTTTGCGTCCACAGTTCTGAGATGTTGGCATAGAGTCATTAATAAACCAGCTTCATAGTACAGAAGACACTAGAGGCTGCGTAGCCTACGGAGATGATCTCCTAATTACAGTATCTGGCAGCAGAAGCGCTAAATGAGTAGAAGATTTTAGTGAAGTTCTTGAAAGACTAAGTAATTGGTGCACAGAAAACAGTTAACCGAAATCACCATACAAAAGAGATTTTATGTTAGCCCTCTAATTTTCGGCTATGCGGCCGCGCAAATAAAATTTCTTCCGCCGATACATCTGGTGAATATTGTCCGGCCATCCATAGAACGTGCGGTAAGGCTGACGACAATGTGCTATGCGCGTCCTTACATGCTCCACAGCGGCGGTGTTTCGTATGTGGGTCACAGACGCTGGTCAGCAGCATTAAGATGCGCTTATATAAGCGCCGCCTGTGAAGAAAGCGTACAGAAATTCGATTCGCTTATTGATATATGTTCGGCGTAGATGAAACCATGACAACTTCTCTGCAGTTTAGTTACCCCAAGAGCTGGGTTCTATGCTTTGTCCAAACAGAAACCACTATCTCCGTTTATTAAATTATTAGCTAATCTACATCGAGTGAAGTTGCAATCTTCGTAAGATAGCCTTAACACAGTTGTTCTCAAGAATATGACGGATCTTCGAGGAGAGAGCACTCACATAGGGCAAAACAGTAATTGATCTAAAGGAATTACTATCTTTTTTCCCATCACATAGTAGGTGAATAAGGATTGGGGTAAGTAATGAAAGAGAAAGCCATCTGGTAGAATTTTGCAGAGAGCATAACTTAATCATTGCTACCACTTGGTTCAAGAATCATAAAAAAAGGTTATATATATGGAAGAATCCTGGAGATACTAGAAGGTTTCAGATAGATTATGTAATTGTGAGACAGATATTTAGGAACCAGGTATTAAATTGTAAGACATTTCCAGGAGCACATGTGGACTCTGACCACAATCTAGAGGATATGAACTGTATATTAAAACTGAAGAAACTGCAAAAAAGGTGGGAATTTAATTGGATGGGACCTTGATAAATTGACTACACCAGAAATTTTACAGAGTTTCGCGGATAGCATAAGTGAAATATTGACAGGAATGGAGGAAAGAAATACAGTAGAAGAAGAATCGGTAGCTTTGAGGGACGAAGTGGTGAAGGCAGCAGAGGATAAAGTACGTAAAAAGACGAGGGCTAGAAGAAATCCTTGGGTAACAGAGGAAATATTGAATTTAATTGATGAAAGGAGAAAATATAAAAATGCAGTAAATGAAGCAGGTAAAAAGGAATAGAAACGTCTCAAAAATGAGATCGACAGGAAGTGCAAAATGGCTAAGCAGGGATGGCTAGAGGACAAATGGAAGGATGTAGAGGCTTTTCTCACTTGGGGTAAGATAGATACTGCCTACAGGAAAATTAGCGAGACCTTTGGAGAAAAGAGAACCACTTACATGAATTTCATGAGCTCAGATGGATCCCAGTTCTAAGCAAAGAAGGGAAAGCAGAAAGGTCGAAGGAGTAGATAGAGACTCTATACACGGGCGATGTACTTGAGGTCAATATTATGGAAATGGAAGAGGATGTAGATGAAGATGTAATGGGAGATACGATACTGTGTGAAGAGGTTGCCAAAGCACTGGAAGACCTATGCCGAAACAAGGCCCCGGGATTACACAAAATTACATTAGAACTACTGACGACCTTGTTAGAGCCAGTCCTTACGAAACCCTACCATCTGGTGAGCAAGATGTGTGAGACAGCGAAATACCCTCAGTCTTCAATCCCAATGAAGGCAGGTGTTGACAGATGTGAAAGTTACCAAACTATCAGTTTAATAAGGCACAGCTGCAAAATACGTGGGGCATATAAGAAAGATCCACAAGTCATAATTCTTCCCGACCAAGGAACCTACACGCTACCTGACGGGACATGGCCCATATCCTTCTTTAATGCAGAAAATACAACCAGACATTACAGGCCTTTGTGAATATGGAGCAGTTGTCACACTTGAACACATCGTGTGAGAATGTTCCACTACACAAAACGTTGCAGACTACGATAGTTGGTTATGGAATAGTCGATGATATAACAAGGAAAGAAGAAGTGTGGCACAAGTGGCATTTGCTGACAATGAAAATGCACACATCATGAAAAAAAATGCGTCATTTTGGTTCCCAGAATTCCGAACCTATACAGAAAATTGGAATAGAAATCAACATAAACATTATTTCCATCCTTTTTATTTCTCATGAAACCCAAGCTAAGTATATTGTACTACTGTATAGCGAGACGTTCAGTGGTGGTGGTCCAGACTTTTGTACACACCGGTACCTCTAATACAAAGTAGCACACCCTCTTGCATTGATGCATGCCTGTATTCGTCGTGGCATACTGTCCACAAGTTCATCAGCGCACTGTTTATTCAGGTTGTCGCACTCCTCAACGGCAATTTGCCGTAGATCCCTCAGAGTGGTGATGGATCACGTCATCCATCCCTTGTTAGTCTATATCCCATACATGTTTGGTAGTGTTAATGTCTGGAGAACATGCTGAAGACGAATGCCTTGTAAACATGCTGCCCATTATGGTTGCACTATTAGTCGGAGGAAAGCATTCACGTATCGTACAGCCGTTACATCGCCTTCCATGACCATGAATGATATACGTCGGCCCCACATAATCCATCTCAAAACAGCAGGGAACCTCCACGTTCCTGTAGTCAGTGGACAATGTGTCTAAGGAGTTCAGCCTGGCCACGTTGCCTCCAAACATGACTCCGGCGATTCTCAGTTTGAAGGCTTATGCGACACACAACACTGAAGAGAACATGATGCCAGTCTGGAGCGAACTATTCGGCAAGTTATCAGGTCCATGTGTACCGCGCTGCATGGTATCGTGGTTGCAAACATGAACCTCGCGTTGGTCGTCGTGAGAGAAGTTGTGCATCATCTAGCCTATTACGCACAGTTTGAGTTGTAACACGACGTCCTGTTGCAACACGAAAAGCATTATTTAACATGGTGGCATTGCTGTCAGGGTGCCCCCGTGCCATAATCCGTAGGTCGCGGTCGCGCACTGCGCTAGTAGCCCTTTCTCGGCCTGAGCGAGGCATATCATCGACAGCTCCTGTCTCTTTGTATCTCCTGCATGTCTGAACAACATCGTTTTGTTTCACTCCGACACACCTGGACACTTCCCTTGTTGATAGCACTTCCTGGCACAAAGTAAGAATGCGGACGCGATCAAACCGCGGTATTGACCGTCTAGGCACGATGGAACTACAGACTACATGAGCCGTGTACCTCCTTCCTGGCGGAGTGACTGTATGTGATTTGCTATCGGACACACTTCGTCCAATGGGAGCAGCTCATGCATGGCTGTTTACACCTTTAGGCACGTTTAGTGACCTATCTGAACAGTCAAAGTTACTATATGTGTCATACGGAATCCACAGTCAACGTCTGTCTTCAGGATTTCTGGGACCCGGAGTGATGCAAAACTTTTTTTGATGTATGTATTAGCATATGAACTGCAAGCATACACTGGCTAGAGACAACAAGGAAAAGGCCACATATGAAGACGACGAGTTGTACCATAGCAGAACATCCAACTACAGCAACTTTTCACAAGGATGGAGGAGATGAGCCTCGGGGATTATTCCCTGGCAGTCACCTCCCAATCTATACAACTTGGGTGGAAGTAGCAGGGTCCCTATGAAACCTGAACTGTGCCTCAGTCTGCCAGGGGTCACTATCAAGACAAATGAAAAATCTAGCTTGGTTGTGCGACGGGTGAGCGTAGTCTAATCTAGTGTTGTGTTAATGTAGTATAGTGCTGCAAAGTGTACTGTTGTATAGTAATGCAGTCAAAAATCACAAATTACAAAATTTTTGATGTCTCAAAGCAGCATAGTACAAAAGGCAAGTAGCATGTAACTATGGATTCCAAACTAACATACGGTTAATATCTATGTGGCAAATGGCCAAATGGTAGCCGGCAGCTGTGGCCGAGCGGTTCTAGGCTCTTTAGTCCGGAACCAGGCTGCTGCTACGGTCGTAGTTTTGAATCCTGCCTCAGGCATGGATATGTGTGATGTCCTTAGATTAGTTAGGTTTAAGTAGTTCTAAGTCCAAGGGATTTATGACCTCAGATGTTAAGTTCCATAGTGCTTAGAGCCATTTCTACATCTACATCTACATCCATACACCGCAAGCCACCTGACGGTGTGTGGCGGAGGGTACCCTGAGTACCTCTATCGGTTCTCCCTTCTATTCCAGTCTCGTATTGTACGTGGTAAGAAGGATTGTCGGTATGCTTCTGTGTGGGCTCTAATCTCCCTGATTTTATCCTCATGGTCTCTTCGCGAGATATACGTAGGAGGGAGCAATATACTGCTTGACTCTTCGGTGATGGTATGTTCTCGAAACTTTAACAAAAGCCCGTACCGAGCTACTGAGCGTCTCTCCTGCAGAGTCTTCCACTTGAGTTTATCTATCATCTCCGTACCGCTTTCGCAATTACTAAATGATCCTGTAACGAAGCGAGCTGCTCTCCGTTGGATCTTCTCTATCTCTTCTATCAAACCTACCTGATGCGGATCACACACTGCTGAGCAGTATTCAAGCATTGGGCGAACAAGCGTACTGTAACCTACTTCCTTTGTTGGCGGATTGCATTTCCTTAGCATTCTTCCAATGAATCTCAGTCTGGCATCTGCTTTACCGACGATCAACTTCATATGATCATTCCATTTTAAATCACTCCTAATGCGTACTCCCATATAATTTATGGAATTAACTGCTTCCAGTTGCTGACCTGCTATTTTGTCGCTAAATGATAAGGAACCTATCTTTCTATGTATTGGCATCACATTACACTTGTCTATATTGAGATTCAACTGCCATTCCGTGCACCATGCGTCAATTCGCTGCAGATCCTCCTGCATTTCAGTACAATTTTCCATTGTTGCAACCTCTCGATACACCACAGCATCATCTGCAAAAAGCCTCAGTGAACTTCCGATGTCATCCACCAGGTCATTTATGTATATTGTGAACAGCAACGGTCCTATGACACTCCCCTGCGCCACACCTGAAATCACTCTTACTTCGGAAGACTTCTCTCCATTGAGAATGACATGCTGCGTTCTGTTATCTAGGAACTCCTCAATCCAATCACACAATTGATCTGATAGTCCGTATGCTCTTACTTTGTTCATTAAACGACTGTGGGGAACTGCGTCAAACGCCTTGCGGAAGTCAAGAAACACGGCATCTACCTGTGAACCCGTGTTTAAGGCCCTCTGAGTCTCGTGGACGAATAGCGCGAGCTGGGTCTCACACGACCGTCTTTTTCGAAACCCATGCTGATTCCTACAGAGTAGATTTCTAGTCTCCAGAAAAGACATTATACTCGAACATAATACGTGTTCCAAAATTCTACAACTGATCGACGTTAGAGATATAGGTCTATAGTCCTGCACATCTGTTCGACGTCCCTTCTTGAAAACGGGGATGACCTGTGCCCTTTTCCAATCCTTTGGAACGCTTCGCTCTTCTAGAGACCTATGGTACACCGCTGCAAGAAGGGGGGCAAGTTCCTTCGCGTACTCTGTGTAAAATCGAACTGGTATAGCATCAGGACCAGCGGCCTTTCCTCTTTTGAGCGATTTTAATTGTTTCTCTATCCCTCTGTCGTCTACTTCGATATCTACCATTTTGTCAACTGTGCGACAATCTAGAGAGGGAAGCACAGTGCAGTCTTCCTCTGTGAAACAGCTTTGGAAGAAGACATTTAGTAATTCGGCCTTTAGTCTGTCATCCTCTGTTTCAGTACCATTTTGGTCACAGAGTGTCTGGACATTTTGTTTTGATCCACCTACCGCTTTGACATAGGACCCAAATTTCTTAGGATTTTCTGCCAAGTCAGTACATAGAACTTTACTTTCAAATTCATTGAAAGCCTCTCGCATAGCCCTCCTCACACTGCATTTCGCTTCGCGTAATTTTTGTTTGTCTGCAAGGCTTTGGCTATGTTTGTTTGCTGTGAAGTCCCCTTTGCTTCCGCAGCAGTTTTCTAACTCGGATGTTGTACCACGGTGGCTCTTTCCCATCTCTTACGATCTTGCTTGGCACATACTCATCTAACGCATATTGTACCATGGTTTTGAACTTTGTCCACTGATCCTGAACACTATCTGCACTTGAGACAAAACTTTTGTGTTGAGCCGTCAGGTACTCTGTAATCTGCTTTTTGTCACTTTTGCTAAACACAAAAATCTTCCTACCTTTTTTAATATTTCTATTTACGGCTGAAATCATCGATGCAGTAACCGCTTTATGATCGCTGATTCCCTGTTCTGCATTAACTGATTCAAATAGGTCGGGTCTGTTTGTCACCAGAAGGTCTAATATGTTATCGCCACGAGTCGGTTTTCTGTTAAACTGCTCAAGGTAGTTTTCAGATAAAGCACTTAAAAATATTTCACTGGATTCTTTGTCCCTGCCACCCGTTATGAACGTTTGAGTCTCCCAGTCTATATCCGGCAAATTAAAATCTACACCCAGAACTATAACATGGTGGGGAAATCTACTCGAAATATTTTCCAAATTTTTCTTCAGGTGCTGAGCCACAACAGCTGTTGAGCCCGGGGGCCTATAGAGACATCCAATTACCATGTCTGAGCCTGCTTTAACCGTGACCTTCACACAAATCATTTCACAATTCGAATCTCCGTCAATTTCCTTCGATACTATTGTACTTCTTATCGCTATAAACACGCCTCCCCCTTCACTGTCCAGCCCATCTCTGCGGTATACATTCCAATCAGAGTTTAGGATTTCATTACTGTTTACGTCTGGTTTCAGCCAACTTTCTGTTCCTAGTACTATATGGGCTTTGTGACCGTTTATTAATGAGAGCAGTTCTGGGACCTTTCTATAGACGCTCCTGCAGTTTACTATTAGCAAATTAATATTGTTATTCCTTGTTGCATTTTGCCTACTCCTGCCTTGCCGCGTCTCAGGAGGCATCTTGTCGGGCCTAGGGAGGGAATTCTCTAACCTAAAAAAAACCCATGTGCGCTCCACAGGTACTCCGCTACCCTCGTAGCCGCTTCCGGCGTGTAGTGCACGCCTGACCTATTCAGGGGGACCCTACATTTCTCCACCCGATAGCGGAGGTCGAGAAATTTGCACCCCAGCTCTCCGCAGAATCGTCTCAGCCTCTGGTTTAAGCCTTCCACTGGGCTCCAAACCAGCGGACCGCGATCGGTTCTGGGAACGATACTACAAATAGTTAGCTTTTAAGCTAAAGGTTAGAAAACAGATTTGATTTTCAAACTTATTATTTACTGAATTTCATATTTCATACAGACTTTCAATTAATATTTTATGCAGATATTTAATGTAGATTATTCCAACCTACATAAGACAATGATTAGTTACACTAACACATCTGCAATTATGTTAAAATATTACGCGCAATGTTCATGTCAATACATGTGAAACATCTGGTTCACTGTTGTATTTAGGTAAAATACGAGAGAAAACACGAGATAAATCACTAAAAACACATAAATAAGTGTCCTTTTTGTACTGTATGGAGATGAGCAAGTGGTACTAAGCACTGGTGCAGAGCCTACTCCTTCCTAATGCCACCAACATGGCAGAATGGTTAACGTACACAGCCGCCATACGGCGGCGACAGCAGCGCCATATGCTCTGACATCATACCACCACATAATGTTTCACTTTCTAAACCTTCAATCGTGTGTGTGTGTGTGTGTGTGTATATGGTCTTTACTATGGAGGGTAATTCGCATTCGGGACCCAGTATTTACTACCGCATACGAATTTTGAAACTGATTTGAACCGGAACTACACAGGCTACTTGAATTTGTTCTTAGAATCTTCTCCATCGTCTTGAAACTGTCATCATTGGGAACTACAGTGCCAGATCAAACTATAGCGACAGTGGACTACGTGCTATTGGTTCCAATGGTTTAAAACGCTTTCTGGCTCTCTATTTGTCCGTCTGTATCTCTCCCCCCCTCCCCCCCGCCCCCCCCCCCCCATCACTCTCTCTGTCTCTCTCTCTCTCTCTCTCTCTCTCTCTCTCTCTCTCTCTCTCTCTCATACACTTACAGGCACTTCGTTGCAGAATGAGAGCGTGGCATTTATTTAGCTAAAAAGGGCCTTGCCGCCAAAAGGCATATGCCTAGTTTCCAATCTGTCAGCGGTGAACACCATTAAAAATTTGACTTTATTATACATTCCACAGTGGATGGTACTCTGAGGGGTCGCACAGATTCCGATCAAGGGGACGAGCATGTGTTCTCCTTTACATTGTCTGTCTGTGTATCTCTATTATCTGCCCACTTTGGTACAAAAGTACATTCACAGTGTAGGTAGCTCTGTGAAGTTGGTAACTGAGTAGTGAATGATGCGAAGTGAAGGCGACCAAACATGGATTGGACGTCGGCAGCTGACCACGTACGAGCAACGAAATGAAATGCGAAACAGATTGCAAACTTCAGAATGCAACATGGGGGCTGGACAGAGTAAAATGAAATCCATCTGCTACAAAGGAAAATAATATTCTGTGTCTGTTCGTGCACATCACATTTTGTTCCAGTAGAATCCAAGCACAAGAAACGTGATTCGGCTGTAAATGTTTTGACAATTTTCAAGCAATCAGGGCTTTCGTGAAATCTTTTATGTTTGCAGGAAGCTATGGAAAATATTGTAAGGATAATTTGTTTAGAATGTGTTTTAGGAAGCGCATCGGTGACGTTGATGTGTGTTCCTGAAGTTTTATTACAAGGAAATGGTGCACATACGTAAGGGAATTAAGGACTCCGCTATTCATCTGTTGTGTGGCAGTGGAAATGAGTTACCGTTTATTGCTTCTAACCTCTAAATAAGTATGTTTGGATTTTGAATGTTGTTAGTTACATTAATTGTTCACTACTGTATAGTTAATATCTGTGATTACGTGTCACAGATTTTTACGTTTTTCGACCTTATGTTCAAAAGTATTCTCTATTGACTGATTATGTCTGACCTCTGGATGCACGGATAATATTCGAAATTGCCATTAATATGGCTCAAATATTTGGATGCCGTTAGTAGTAAATTTACCCCTCTTTGTCCCTCGTTTCCGAATATCTGATATACGTAACTGACCTACGAATAGTGTGGAAATCCTCACGTCTCCGAGAAATTCGTATCATCACACAATATTTCACGTTCTAAACATACAAACTTGTGTACATGTTCTTTAATAAGGACCTTAATGCTCTCAGGTTACGCAATATATACTGCCTCATGCGCATTACGATTTTGTTTCGAAACGCAGCACGTCTGTCATTGTAATAAATGTGTCGTCTTTTAGTATTATAGTTGCCTCTTGAAATCATTGCATTTTACTTCACAGTTTCTTTCGACGATCGTCGTATTCTGACTACATCTTAATTTTATTCAGGCTTTCAGAAAGGGTCATCTGCCCATCGCAGCGTACCATAGACGCACTCAGGGCGTCGGTTTATAAATGTCAAAATTTCGTGTTAAGTGTCTGACGCAAACATATTTGGCTGAGCTGCTTTCGCAACGTTATTCTAACATGAAAAGAAGTGAATATTCGTTTATGTTCGCATTCATAAGTAGTTGCCACTATCATTTCACAGTACATTAAAGTATGATTTCAGGTACTCCTGTGGCTAAAGGACACGTTGTAATCATCGAGGAAATAATTATATCATATGTGCAAGTCAGCTGCTTGTTTTTAAAACAAATTTATTACACAGTTCTCCAGGCACAAACGGGTAGGTGATCGAAAAATTATCAGCTTCTGCCAGCATATTAAGCTTATTTTGGTATATTTTCAATATTCTCAACATTTCTCGGCTCTGTCAGCATCTGTATAAACATTTATGTTAAATTAACAACAACCTCAGATGCAATGTTTACCTAGATTTACCTTGGTTTCAGTTGGGATAACCCAATCTTCTTCAGAATAAAAGGAACTACGATTCGTCCGTAATGGACAACGTCGAAAACTAAAAACTATAATATAGTAATACATCGTCATATTGCAATAACTTATCCGTTGTTCCCTTACTATAACGATGTATTACTATTTATAGTTTTTAGTTCTTGACGTTGTCCGTTATGGACAAGTCTTAGTTCCTTTTATTATGAAGAAGGTTGGGTTATCCCAACTAAAGTCTAGGTAAATCTAGGTAAACATTGCAATGTAGGTTGTTATTAATTAGAAATCAATATTTTCAGTAAATGCTATTCCTTTACCTCGCTTAATAGGCAACGAAAAATTTGAGGGTGTAAGTTTAAAGCTGAAACTAACGTGGTCATCAAGGAATTTCATAGCTTATAAGATATGCACTTCTGAACTGCAGTTGATTTGGGAATTTGTGGGCTTGGCAGATCAGACACATATTATACGTATGGTCAGTAAACTGTCTGGATGCAGTCGGAAGTAATCGTCGCTATTTGACGTAGGTCCCAGAGGAGTTTATGAACAATGAAATGTCAAACAACATTAGGTGGACAGTTGCATAGCAACATTGCGATTTCGAATCGTGTTGCGTAAACATATTGACTGTGCTTACGTGATTTTCGTAGTGCTGTTCTTTGTGCTCTAGAGCTTCTTTTCGGTGAGACATGTTCATTAATTGAGCTTGTCGAAAAAAGGTCTTCCGCCGAAAAAACTTACAAAGCCAGCGTTGGATTGACGCAATACGGAACCTTATGTGATTAGTCAACATCTTCTCTCGGTCATCTCTTATCCACGCTAACCTTCTTTACTGTACATGTTACTGTAATCTACTGCTGCTGAACGCTGTAGCTCACGCCTCAGATCACTTTTATTTGGTTTTACTTTGGATGTTTAATCACACCAGCTACATTCTAACGAGAAAGACAAAAGAAATTCTTTCCAATGCGACTTGAGATTCAATTTACGAGAGTACTTTGACTAAATCGTGGCCATGATTTCGGTAAGTCATGTAGCCTGCGGAGCTCTATACATTCTTTAAATTCCGGAATTTTTTTATTTTCATTTTCGAGATGATTTATTGACTTTGTGCCGACATTATTCTGCATCGTATTAGCATACTGAATCATGGTATGTCTTAAATCTGGTATTTATTATCAAGATTGTGTATATTGGTCTAGACAGGCGGACTCCTTTGAGAAAAAGTGCAATCCAGTGTTCAGTTAAGCTGCATTATAATTTCGTAAGAAAATTGTCCTGTTCAATTCTCTGGAGAAGAAATATTCTTAGTGTTGCAGCGGTTAAAAAAATCGTAGATTATTGAAAATAATAATTGGCGTTTTAGAATTAATGTTTATTGTTAAACGGAGGGGATAAAGGAACTTATTAAATGGATGTCGCTTGTCAAAGTGCAATATAATGTTGTTAAGGGATAAATTATGTTCTGGTACTGTAACAGGGTGGAGGAGTGTGGGCGGATGCTACACACGTGAGGGAACGGATGCCGCTGGCATGTCGTCAAACTCTTCCGTCTTCGTTAGTCTGCAAACTGAAGCGCGGCCAGCCGTTTCTCTCTACCCTACTATGTCACGAGTCATTAAACTAAAAGCCGCCACTTTTAACGATGGTTGTATTAGGTCACTTGCTGGCTGTTTATCTGCATCTCTCTCTACAGTTACAGTTACAGTGTACCGAGCTCATAGGTGGCGTTGTGAAGTTGGTAACTGAGTGGTCAATGAAGCAAAGCGAAGACGACCAAACATCTGTCGGACGTCAGTAGCCAAGTGGTAAAGAGCAACGGAAACAAAAACGAAAAACACTGCAACCTTCACAATGCAACGTAAGGGGAGGAAAGGTTCAAAAAGTTCCAACTGCTACCAAATTACATGGAAGTAAAATAATGTTCATTGTCAGCTGGCGCACATCACGTTCTGTTCCAGTAGAAATCGTGTATAAGAAACGTGTTGCTGTTATAGAAGTTTTGCCCATTTTGAAGAAATCAGGATATACCTGAGATCTTTTAGGTTTGGTGGACACTGTGGATAATTTGTTACAGAAAGTTTATAGACGTGCTTATGAACTCGGTGTGTCTTTCGTATTGCTTTACTGCAAGAATATGGTGTAGATATGTAAGGGAATTGCTTAAGGTGTCTACTATTTACATGTCGCGTTGCAGCGGAAAGGAGTTGGGGTTTACTGCTTCTTACCACTAAATACGTATTTTTTGATTCTGGTTGCTGATAATTACATTACATACGGGTACTGTTGTATGGATAATATCTTGTGATTTCGCATCCACTAATTTATAGGTTTTCTATCATCATGTCAAAAGTATGCACCATTTATCGTTTAAGTCTTACTTTTGGGTGCATGAATAGTATTCGACATTTCCGTTAATTTGTATCGAAGATCTCCGTCGTGTTATTAGTAACTGTGCACCCAGTTTGAGCAAATTTTATGAACGTAACTGACCTAGGAACTGGCTGCACTGCCTCACGTCTGTAACACTTTCGTGCCATCACGCTGTAAGTGTTCAAACATGTGTGTACATGTTCTTTAATAAGGGTCTTAATTCTCTTAGGGAACCATTATTTACTACAGTATGCGCATTTTGATTCTGTTCCGGAACACAGCTTCGCCTTCTGCATGCATTCCTCCATAATTAATTCACCGTCGTTTTGAATGTGTCTTCCTTGCAAACTACGGTGGCGCCTTGACACCATCGCTTTCGTTTTTCAGTTTATTTCGACGCTTACTCCATTCCATCCTAATTTTATTCAAGGTCTAAAGGGACGTATCTGCATATCCTGACGACCCACAGACCAACTCAGTGCGTCGGTTTATAAATCTCAGAAGTTCTTGGGAAATGTCTGATGCAATCGTATTTCGTACTACTATTAGTTCAGTGTTACTGAAACTTCACAAGAATTGACTGTTTCGTACCTGTTCATACTCACAAGTAGTTACCACTCGCATTTCACCGCATATTGAAAAAAATTATCTAAGGTATCGGTCTGTCAAAAATATATGTTGTAGTCATGTAGGTCGACGTCTTGCTTTGAAAGCAAATTTATTGCACAATTCTGTAGGCATCTGCGGGTACTGTGTGCGGTTACACTTATAAAGACTTCTATCAGCACATTAGCTTCGCTTTGGGAAATTTTCAAGTACACATTATTCTTTTATCTTGCTTAGTAGGGAAATAATGAATCTGACTTTGAAATGTTTAATTCGATACTAACATTATCATTGATGAAGGTTACGAAGACAGATAAGCCACGTATTACCAATGGCTAGTAAAGCGCTGCGGTACAGTGAGGAGCTATCTAAGTTTTTTAGTGTGGGTCTTAGACAATTTTTTGAAAAATGAAATATCGCTCAACACGAGAGGGTCGATGAGAGGCAACATTGCGATGGCGTATCGTGTGGCATAAACATATTGTCTGTGATTTTGTGATTTTCGTAGTGCTATTTTTCGTACTGTAGTGCTTCTTCTTGGTGAGAAAAGGACATTGACTGAATATTTGAACTGTTTTTTGAGGACCGTCTTTAGATATGGAAACGTAACAAGTTAGCGTTTGGTGGGACACTATACGAAACAGTAAGTGACGAGCCAACATCTTGTTTCCGTCATCTCTTATCCGCAATATCATCATTTGCTGTTAACGTCGAGTGTAAACTAATGCTGCTAATCGCTGTGATCTCAAATTTGAAATCGTTCGTATCCACCTTTATTCAGATGTTTATTCGAGCAGGTGTGTTTTACCGAAGGAAACGATCCTTTCCGGTGATCAGATTTGATATTCATACTTGGAGAGTAGTTTCACAGTATTGTCGGGCCTGGTTTCGGTAATTTATGTACCCCCGGAATTATTTGCATTCGGTGAATGCCGATAGTTTTTTGTTTCCATTATCAAGTGAATTTAGTGGCTAGCTAGCGACGTTGTTTTAGGACATATTAGACTACTACATCATGTTACGTACTGCATATAGTGTAGACCATGAAGGTTCTTTATTTTGTTCAGCGTGATTCACCAGCAGCAAATATATGTACACAATTAATTTTTGCTGGTCTGCAACATGGGTGTATCCTGCGAGAAGAAGATGCGTCAGCTTTGCCTCAGTATGAACGAACTGATACCTTGTAGCTCCAGCGAGACAGAAAAAAAAGTCAGAATAAGTTTGAAGAATAGCATCACAGTTATTGGGTGCTGTGAAGTGGCATGAATCGTGAAGTCTGTCATTCTACAAACTAATATGAGTTTCCTACATCTCGTCCCCATGGCCCTATTTTTAGCAGACGTTCTACATACACATCTGCTCTGTAGTGTAAACAAATGATATTTGATTGTGGTGTATAAGCAACAAACGAAAAAACATGAAAATTGTTCATGTAATGGTTACTTCCACGTCCAGTCGGTGTAGCTGTTGCTGAATCTTACAGCTAGTATGATCGCGGTCCATGAGACTTATTTGTCCTGGCTCTCCGTCCACAGGCAGCGTTGAACATCATGGATGTTCTCGATTCCGCTGAGGCTTGCAGACACAAGTGGTCAGTCGCGAAAAGTCGCGGAACCACGAACCCCTCAATAGATGTCCCACACAATTCGGATGATACGTCAGGAACAAAAGAGTTTCAAGTGCCTCGACATACGACATGGGAGGTTCGCCAGTAGCTATTTAGCATTTTATTTAACAGCGAGTACAGTTGCATGCGCTTTTTTGCTTTAGAAGAGAACTATCCTGTCTTGACAGTATATTTTAGGGTAAGGCAACGGTTAAAGAAGATGAAAGAATTTAATTAGAGATGCTATAATGTTCGTAGATTATGAAAATGCTTTTGAGAAATACAATAGACGAGTGATACGTTACATCCTGCAAACAAAGGTTACACGGTTCGTCTAATCAACTCTTTTGAAGCTGTTACAAATGGCCAAAAATTATGATTGAGAATAAAGAACTTGTGTAAATAAACAACAATAAAACAGAATTAGACAAGTATGTAACCTGTCTCCAGCTCTTTTCAACTTCTACGTGGGTGACCTAGTCAATGCTTGGAAAGGCATCAGCTACGGCATAAAGATCCACAGGGAGAAATGTTTTAATACTCTGCTATAATCAGATGCTCAAATGACGAGAGTTCAGTAATGAAATTAAAAACTACGGTCCAAAATTAAACGCAAAATAATTTGAGCAGGCTAAATGAGATTTTTCCGTAGTGTTATAGCGTGAATCTGGAAATAGTGCCTTATATGTAGAGATTAAGAATAAATTAGAAGTTGATTTAGTGTGTAAAAAAAAGACCTTAACAGCAAAAGATGGCGGGGGTATATTTCAGTACTGTTTATCTTAGCCTGCTGTAGTAAGTTGACAGCAATCCAGTTTCCAGTGATGCTGAAGTCGACTGTTAAGCACTGATTAGTAATCTCAGCTTGGGCTTTCTGGGGCAGGGATTCTGAGGGTATTAGATTAGGAAATGGCACACTTAAAGTAGTAAAGAAGTTTTGCTATTTGGGGAGCAAAATAACTGATGATGGTCGAAGTAGAGAGGATATAAAATGTAGACTGGCAACGGCAAGGAAAGCGTTTCTGAAGAATAGAAATTTGTTAACATCGAATATAGATTTAAGTGTCAGGAAGTCGTTTCTGAAAGTATTTGTATGGAGTGGAGCCATGTATGGAAGTGAAACATGGACTACAACTAGTTTGGACAAGAAGAGAATAGAAGCTTTTGAAATGTGGTGCTACAGAAGTATGCTGAAGATAAGGTGGATAGATCACGTAACTAATGAGGAGGTATTGAATAGGATTGGGGAGGAGAGAAGTTTGTGGCACAACTTGACTAGAAGAAGGGATCATGTCCTATGGCATCAAGGGATCACAAATTTAGCATTGGAGGGCAGCGTGGAGGTTAAAAATCGTAGAGGGAGACAGAGAGATGAATTCACCAAGCAGATTCAGAACGATGTAGGTTGCAGTAGGTACTGGGAGATGAGGAAGCTTGCACAGGATAGAGTTGCATGGAGAGCTGCATCAAACCAGTCTCCGGATGAAGGCAACAACAACAACATCATACTTGCAAAGTTCCTTGTCGCAGTGGTTCCTGTCAGATCCCCGAAGATTACTGGTGTCGAGCTGGTCTAACACTTGGATCGGTGGCCACCCGTATGCAGAGCGCAGTTGGCAAACGGGGTGCACTCAGCCCTTGTGAGGCAAGCTGAGGAGATACTTGATTGAGAAGCAGCGGCTCGCCGGCCAGAGTGGTCGAGTGGTTCTAGGCGTTAGAGTCTGCAAGCGCAAGACCGCCACGGTCACAAGTTCGAATCCTGCCTCGGGCATGGCCGTGTGTGATGTCCTTAGTTTAGTTAGGTATAAGTAGTTCTAAGTTCTAGGGGACTGATAACCTCATAAGTTAAGTCCCATAGTGCTCAGTGCCACTTGAACAAAGCAGCGACTCCGGTCTAGTAAACTGTCATACGTCCGGGAGAGCGGTGTGCTGACCACATGCCCCTCCATATCCGCTTCTAGCGACGCCTGTCGGCTGAGTATGACACGGCGGCCGGTCGGTAACTTGGTGCTTCCTGGCCTGTTCGGATGGAGTTTAGTTTTTAGACTCCTATACTTGAGTTAAGAGGCATTTATCAACTTACTGACGATCTGCATGTTGCGTTGAGCTCGATTCATGGTTTCCTTGTCTGTCAACCTCTTCGTTACAGGTTCCACAATTGATTCTAAATCCACTTAAAGGTGACGTAGAGTCTTGAAACTTCCAGCATTGTTCAGACATACCTGGTAAAGCAATATTAGCTCACTATCTTGTCTGGCGTGTGGCGGAGGGTACTTTATATGCCACTGCCATCTGCCCCTTTTTCTGACCCAGTCTCGAATGGCCCGAGGGAACGGTAGGTGGTAATCCACCGTGGGAGGTCAGATGTATCCACTTTTTCCCACACGGGCATATCCTTAGGTAAACGTAGGAGAAAGCAACAGATTTTGCAAGTAAGGTGAACATAAACTACAATAATCCTGAAATATATCAGAGACTCCGTTTAAATCTCACCAAAATGTAATTTTAACTCTTTGAAAGCCATATAGAGCGCAGATAACTCAATGCTACCTCACGCAACTATTCCTTCTAGTCGATAGATCAAGCTATCCGATACATGCCTTACATTCGTCCGTTTGCCACAAGTACCTTGTCCTCTTTTGGCGCAATTTATGGGCAAATTGTTGGTAGACTCTTTGCATGTAGAAGTGGCTTTAAAATGGCAGGGCAAAGAATTTGTGGAAATTTGTACAGAGAGCCATATAAGTAGGGCAATATTAACTAGTGAGAACCGTTGTTTGTGAAGAACAGTGAAGAACGTGAAGAACAGAGAAAGAAACGCAAAAAGATAAAGGAAAACGTACAGCGTTGGTAACTATAAAGCTGTGTTCTGTCCCATGAAATCATGCGTACTGTTCGTACATTGTTCTAAAATGCAATGCGAAACCCCGCCACTCTATACATCACGTATCATAATACTAGTTCGAAAACTGTGTACCTGTTTTAATTGGCACTGTAAGTTCCCACAACCCGACAAGCCTTCAATCATCGATTTGGTTCTTAGAACATGTTCGGTCTACATGTATTATTGTACTAACTGAAACCGTTACTTTGGGCAGAATTTGTAAATCATTCATGAGTTAATATTTTAATTTCCTAAAAACACTCCATTATCAGACATTTCGACGTTTCTGTAGGTTCCATCTACTAGAATACTGATTAGTAAAATATCTTCGTAGAGAACTCTCCCTGTTCTCATTCCAATCTTTCTGACCGTCCAACTGTCAATAATGAACACGCTGTAATTCCGTGTGATCAGTACGAGACGTGATATCTATTTTTTTCTTCGCAGATGTTCCGGAGGCTTTTGGGCGTGTTCTGCCTCCGGTCTCGGCGGGAGGCAGAGGAAGACTTTTACGGAGACCTGATAGACGTCGATTTAATTGGAAAGCCAGAGGTGAGGACCACCGAGATTTATTGGAAAAACCCACGTTTACTAAGATAATTACTTGAGACCTCTGATTACTGCAAGACCTTCTGGATTTAGTAAATCTATCTTAGCTACTCTTAGTTGTAAATAGGTCATCATAGAATAACAACTATTCCTTTGTGCCTTCGTTAAACTTGCTTGTAGCGCTAATAAAACGAAATATCCTTCGGCCTTCTATACGAGTACATTCGTTTCATAGGAACTCTGTTGCCACTGGCCCGCTCAAAATAGTACTTTGTACAAGAAGAATGTACTTTAAATAAAAAAGGAGGTTACGCAGGACATTAATAGTCAGAAATCACTTAAGTTTCTGAGATTTAATATTAGATGGAACTATTCGAAATCACAAGAGCTGCACAAGAATTTACGGAATGTGGAGAAATGTATTCATAAACTGGTTTCTGTTGGTTCCAAAATTGGTAACAACGTAGTTTACACTACGTGCAACTCCTGCTAGTACAGCATTTATCACTATTGAAGATTCACTCTAACTTCTGATAAAATTAATGCAAGAACTGTATCAGATCTCACTTGTGCATGATGATGATTCGTTAACTGATATTTGGACCAACTGAGTAGGCGATGATTTTAGGTCCGGCTTAGCCACTTGCAAGTTTCCAAGTCGAATGTTGTAACTGAATGTGCGTACACATCCTCGGAGAATATCTGTCGCAGTCGGAGACGAAAAGTCATTAGAGAGTTTTGTACACCGACCAGGGACTATCAGCACGGATGATTTAAGCGAAGATAATTTAAAAGCAGTTTGCTTCAATCCCTATTCTAAGTACAACATATTAACGATCCAGACCCAAGGTAAAATACTGTCGTATTGTTACCATATGACCGTCTGGAAAACAATCCAAGTATGTGCTACCAAAGCTAAGACCTTTCTGTGTAACTGATAAATGTTGCAAGGCGGCGGAATTTAATACACTAACAGGAGAGTAATTTAACTTATGGTGCGAGTAAACGCCCACAAAATATTAGATGTTACATAAAAGATAGGAAATAAAACTGAAAATCAACAAATGGATGAATTGTTACCTTGGAAACAAATCTCCCACAGAGGATGAGCGCCGCGCGTTGGCGGCTGCGCTCAGACGTGGACGAGTTGGTTCTGCTGGCAGCGCAGGCGGAGAAGTCCCGGCCACCGCCTGCTGCCATTGATGTAGCCTGCGGCAAAGTCATCGGGAAGGTAAGGCGGCACTAAACACACAAATTCATTGATAAATTGCTGCTAAGTGATAAGTTAGATTACATACAACATACCCTTTTCTCAGACCAATATAAAGTGGCACAAGTATAGTTAATACAGGAAGATGATAATTATGATCCTTGTCACCGTTAATGATTTCCCCTGAAGAGTCTTCCCTTTCTTTCGATCACACACAATAATAGAAAGATGTTCTCTCTTAATGTACACTTTGTCCATACGAGTTACAATATACAATTATTTGTACTGTTGTTGCGTAAAGGAAGTCTTATGAATTTTAAAGGGAAGAATTGCTTTTGTGTGCAGGTGAACGATGGCTGGATGGTTGTGACGACTGCCGAGATCCATGAGCCGCCTGTGGTGGAGTGTGACGAGGACATCCCGCCGATCCCTCGCCGCCGGAGAGGGTGTCGGAGGTGCTGGGCGGAGGGAGTCGGGGAGAAGACCGTTGTGCGCCCACCTGGGGGCCGGGCACACCGCCTCACTACCCACTAAACGTATTCCTGACGAGGACATCCCACCATTTCCTCGTCGTCAGTGTGGGTGTTGGAGGTGCTGGGTGAAAAGAAGTCAGTGCAAGAACTGTTGTGCGGGTAAAAAATGGACAGGGATAATGACTCACTAACCAATAGACATGATCGTGAGGAACTGATTACATTGGATATCCCAACAATGCCTCAACGTTGGGGATGTGTTAGAGATACTGGCCAGAGAATGTCACGGCTAAGAGTCTTGGGTGACTGCAAATTGGGTGGTGACAACAGCTTTTCTACAAGGCAGTGAACATATTCATGAGGAACTTAGAACAGTGTATGAGGAGGGCAAATCACCGATGCCTCATTATTGGACAGGGTGTTCGTGCTGCTGGATGGAGAATGTCATGACTGGGACTCTTGCATAACTGCAAAGTGGATTGGGATATCGGCTCACTAGCCAGTGAACATATTCATGTGGAACCAAGTACACTGGCTCAGGACATCCCATTGATGCCATGTCATCAGTGACAGTGCTGGTGTTTCGGGCAGATAAAATCAAGACTAAATCTCTTGTTTGTCTGAAAAGTGAATGGTGACAGCGACTCACAGATATTTAAAGTGAATGAATTATTAAATGAATTGATAAACTGAAACTTTAAAAGCATCCATGTAAAAGAATGTTAATGAAGCTTTAATATCATTGAACTCCATTTAAACAAGTAATGAAATAAAATTAATAATATCTATCAAAGATGCACGATTATTTCTCTCTCTTTACATGTATGACTGCATTTAGACAAATATTTGAGAATGTTATCTTTTTTGATGCCCATCACCCACAGAAATATTATACACAGACTGCCATAACTATCAGTACACAGATTATCCTTCTTCATCATTACAAATGACACATAATAGTGAGTTCATTTGGCTTACGACCAACTAACAAACAAATTACACACGTAGTGCATTTTACCTGTCTGCATTGCTGCATAGTGCTGTTGTATTTTTACCTAACGGAAATGAAACAGCCATATAACATTATAACATAGCTGTGAGTGAAAGCGCGTCATTCGCTTGAATGAAAAGAAGTGAAAACAGAGGTCGATCAAACTGAACATCGATTGATACTTGCGAGGAACTAAAGCGGGCAACGATTTGCTTAAAACTCCATTGCTCTCCTCTCAACTGCAGGGATTTGATTCTACACACCAATAAAATTTTTATTCCATACAAGTATCTAAGATAGTTTCTGATATTACAGGGTGCCTGAGGGTTACAGGAGTCACATTTTTTAATCAATCATCAGTAAATGTAGTTTCTGGTTTGGAAGTGTCGAGCGCAACTTCCAGTGTTACTCAAGACTACTGAACATTTAATAAGGACAATATTCACACACACCATATTCTGTCACGAGAAGAGTTGACGTACACAGAAACGATCCTACAGACACATAAGTAACACCACATCACTACGTGGCGTAATTTAATTTGTGTATGTAGATCAATTAATAAATACACACAAAGTATAAGCTAATTATGTACAGAAAAAATATTAATGTATTAGGAGTATCCCAAGGCCACCGGCCTTATCATTATGCTTAACTGCTCAACTTTACTGTTTGCACAGCATGGATACAAATGTTGCGAGTGGGCCAGACAACAATGAAGAGCATTCGCCGGTGACAACACCAACGCTATTTTATTCAGTAGAACATTAACACAAATTCTTCTCCCCTTACTCTTACGAAAAAACTAAATTTTTACCAAATTCTTAACAAGAAAAAGTTTCCCATATTAGCTAAACCTGTCTTTTGTTTATAATACTTTGGCAGTGATCGAAAATAACCTTTTTTTGTAGACTTGAAAATTCGTTAAAGCTACTAAAATTCACCGTAAACTAGAAGTAAACACACAACAAATGTGTTACGCCCGTCGGTGACGTATGTTTAGAATAAGACGAAGCTATATGAATAACATTGAGACCTCGCTTATACGGTGATAATGGAACAGACAGCATCGGTGGTGCAACGCTGCCATCCACGACCGTACTGGTAGGTGGGCAGATCCCATACAAGGTCAACTACAACAGACGCAAAACTAATCTTAAGAACTTATAACAGTGCACTCCATTTACAGCAAAGTAAGGACCAATTCTGGTACATAACAAATTGTAAGGCAACATAAATTGATAAAACCATATGCCCAATGACTACACACGATTATAAGCAAACTATCTGCAGGCGCAACTCAGAATTGCAATGGGTTATACAGTCCTCTGCAACACCAAAATTACAGTAACACCAGAATTACAGTAAAAGGCGAGAAGACAAGTCATCAACGCTCCAAAATTATTTTACCATATGAATGAACATAATGACGGCCTTGAAAATAGTAGCTTTTTTAAAAATGAATCCCCATATTTTTATTGGAAGACCAAACAAACTTGAAATGCCCAAAAAAGATGTACTAAAGCTGGTCCGGAATAACTTCAATGAAAAGGGTAGCTATCCTTAAGATAAACTGCACTGCTTTTAAATAGGAGACACGACAGAATTTCAATCTCCAGAAGTTTTTCATCAGCAGTTGGCGATAATAACTTAAATGAAAAGAGCATTACTTATTAAAAAATCTTCACCAATGAAATGAGCATCAGTTATTTTGGAATGAACCGTACAGGAAACAAGTACAGCGATACAGTTGAGGGGAACCTGGCTGTACTACCACGATGCTAGGGAGAAAAGCACGAAGTTTATCTTAACAAGCTCACTGAAATACATCATGAATTAATAGGGAAGGGCACATAAGGTATCATCAATCTTGGATTATTCAAATTTATGGAGTTTACTATCACCCCAAAAGTGGCCAAAACGACGTCCTTGTACAGAACAGGACCCTAGCCGCCGATAAAGAATTTAATACGTTAGGGCTGAAAGGCGGTAGATGAATTACCTCAAGAGGAAAAAGTTTGTGAATGTTGGAACGTTGTGAGGAATTTGCGAATGCATTAACGTTCCACAACAGTGATACTTCAGTTGACGTATTTGTTGACTATTGGTTTGTTCTGTAAGAGTGTGGCTGATGTAGTAGAGATTCCGTTAATGTTGGATGACTTAGAGAGGCAGGTTTTGTGTAAAGTTAATGGTCACGATTTAGGGCCGAACTGGCGGTTTTCTGACGTGATGACTAATAAACTCGGTGTCACCACCAGGATTCGCTATAACATCGGTTTGATGGACGATATTCTGGTTTGCTAACGTCCATAACGGTTGCGCCACCCAAAATGAAAATTTTGTGACAGCCGATTAATGAGAGGCATCGAGTCGGCGTGATACGGGTTTTCACCTCTCCGTATGCGTCGCCCATGTTTCAGGCACCGAAGGGTCAAGCCGGTAGTTAGCGATCGGTAGTTGATTATACAATTCCTAACCAAAAAGCCGTCTTAAAATCTGTACCGCTTCCGGACTTCCGTACCTGTTCTATTTCCTTTGCAGGGGGCACAGTATACTACCGTCCTGTATTTGAACAAGGCGTCCCAGAAGATTTCTCTCATTGAGGACTGTATACGTGCTACAGGTTTTTACACCGTTTGGAAGCTGTACCAGTTCGGTAGTGTTCCTTTCAGTTTATACACCGAAGCGGCAGTACTATCATTTCTCTTAGACTCTGTTTTGGGTGACGCGTGATTCAAATCAGTGTGCAGCAAAGTCCTTATTAGCCTGCAGGAAGTGGGTTTGATCGTTAAACCATCCATGGTAAATCTGGAACTAAGGAAGCTGCCCTTTTTAGGACCTTGGTCTCACCTAGTGTTGATAAAATATATCAGAGAAAGAGACAAGATCTTTAGAGAAGAAGGAAGTATCTCTCTTTATCCGTATCTCACATTTTTTTATAAACTGTGCTTCGAATTTTGTCCAATTTGCAGCCACAGTAAATGGCTTGAGGAAGAAAGGGTTGAGTCTCCAGATGGGGGAAACCCAGCACGCGGATTTTGGGACAATAATAGTATCTTTGAGTATTCTGCATGTTTTGGATGTTATGGATTATGAACGATCTTTCATTGTCCAAACGTGTGCTTCTAATTCTAGCGTCGTTGCTGTCGTTCCACAAAAAAACGATGGAGTGCGATCGTTTAGCTTATGGTTCCAGAGCCATGTCCCACACGTAACTGAAGTACTCCGTGTGAGTGGGAAGTCTTCTTGGTTTTGGCCTTCCAAAAGTTCAAGTTCCACTTGGAGCTTTGCCATTTGTCCTCGGAACAGACCGTCAGGCTTTGATTTGGGTGGTCGCGAGATCCAGGAAGACAGGACCAATCGCGAGGTGGGTTCGAGGTGGGCTGTGTATGTTTACACCTTTCGTTTCCTTGTCAGGCACATCCAGGGAGCAAATAATCTGGTAACAGATTCATTTAGCCGTATGTTCCAGGAGCATGCAACGGAATAACAGCTGTAACATGATTCACTGGATTCCAAATGGGTTTCAATCGTGTTTTTCTGAGGTACATGAGCTCTTTGGGAAGTTGCTGGACAAATTAGAGGCAGGAACCATAGAATCAGGGGATGAGACAAAATCCTGATACTGGGAAAGGTGTCAGGTAATGAACTGAGAAAAGAAGTATGTGTTTTAAGTCTAAGAGCGTTTACCGTGATTTATTTTTAAAGAATATTCTTAAGAATTTATTTTATTTACTAGCGATTCATCAAGAACATTAGCACCCGCATCTCGTGTTCGTGCGGTAGCGTTCTCGCTTCCCACGTAACAGGTTCCCGCGTTTGTATTCCCGGCTGGGTCAGGGATTTTCTCTGCCCCGTGGTGGAAGGGTGTTTTGTGCTCTCCTTAGGTTAGTTAGGTTTAAGTAGTTCGATTTTAACTTGTAGGGTGAAAGGGCGGCGACTTTATATACTAAAATGATCATTTAAATAAGAGCCCATGATATGCAATCTTATATAGAATTCTACAAGTTTGGCCAGACCATTGTTAAGATGCTCTACAGTACACAGATACCGCCTGTTAAGATCATAGGCAATAATAACAAAGTTTCCAAAGATCGAAACATATTTCAGATATTAGACCGTTACACTCCAACCAATAAATTCGTTAACACACCAAATCCGACAAACATGACAGAGGTAGTTGCTAACGTACGGTACATTGATAGGGAGAGTACCGCACCCAAAGCAAACGACTGGTGAATTCACCAAGAAAACATGTAGAATGTAACAAGAGTAAACCAAACAACCTGTCACCAATCACTTAACTTTTAATAAACGGCGATTTCTCGAGAAGACCTGGCGCAGCAATCCCAAATCGCTCTCCCGAACCGTCCCCTGCCAATCGCTTCAACGGACGCAGGAAGGCGCGCCTATCTCCCGTCTCACGGCGTCGCAGCTCACACCGACCAGACTCATGTCGTGGGTTGACTCCTGTTGCTCTCGTGTCGACCGCGAAGTCACTACACCGCGCTATAAGCCGCGGCCCATTGGGCTCACGTGGCGACCTCACATGCGCCGACGCTCCAGACCGACAAGTCGTCTTGTGTCTCAGTGTGCGATCGACCAACCAATCATTCCAACCGCCAATGACCATTGCCTGAGCAAACTCGAGCAGACTGCCGGTCTAACGCGCAGACACAGATGCAGCAAATAATCGCCGACCGGGCGACCACTCGCTGAGTTCTCTTACTGCCTAACAAATGCGGACGAGAGACTGACCCAGAATGACCAAATAGCAAGTTCATAGCGCCCCTTAAATTCACGTGAAGAGGCAACCTTTCCCCTTTCCCACCAGAGGGAGACACCAAAGCTGCGATTGCCACAGCGGCGCCACCGCCACCACAAACGGAGGGCGACTGTTGCACGCTACGCGCTGCAGCGCGCTCTTTAAAACAGCAATTTTTACCCCGGCTCAGAGCGACAGATCCTTTAAGATCTGTTTACCAGAGTAACTAGTGTTGGCCATTTTTAAGTATTTTGAAAACCCCCTTATTGCCGGTCGTTTGGAAGTGAATAAAACGGTTATGAAAGCTAAACATTATCTTTCTGGTCCACAACGAATAAAGATGTACGTAAATTAGTGGGTAAGTGTGAAGATTGCAAATGCGCCAAGCCCAAAAACAGTTCTACAGAAGGCTTACTTCAGTCCACGCGAGGAAGTGATCCCATGGACAAAATGTTCATTGATTATGTCGCATCAGTCCCACGGCAAAGGGATGGGAACCGTTATGGTATTGTAGTGGTGGACTCCATGTTTATTTTTTGGATCATCAGGTTTTTCACTAGTTTGATTCGGCCTGCCACAAATTCCACTCGTGTGCTAACCTCTTCATCTCAGAGAAGTACATCCAGCCAAAGTCTTCCGTTATTTGCTGGATGTATTATAATCTCTGTCTTCCCCTACAGCTCCGTGTAGTACTATGGAAGCATTTCTTTGATATCTTAACAGATGCCCTATCATCCCTTCTCTTCCCCTTGTCAATGTTTTCCACGTATTTTGTTCCTCGCCGATTCTGCGTAGAACCTTCTCATTCCTTACCTGAGAAATTCATATAATTTTCAACATTCGTCTGTAGCAATACATCTCAGATGCTTCGATTCCATTCTGCTGTGATTTTCCGTAGTCCATGTATCAATGCCATACAATTCTGTGCTCCATACGTACAGTTTCAGAAATTTCTACATCAAATTAAGGCCTATGTTTGACACTAGTAGACTTCTCTTGGCCAGAAATGCCATTTTTTCCATTGCTAGTCTGTTTTTGACGTCCTTGCTCCGTTCATCATTGGTTAATTTTCTGCCTAGATAGCAGAATTTCTTAGCTTCATCTACTTCGTGAGCATCAACGTTGATGTTATGTTTCTCGCTGTTATCATTTCTGCTACCTCTCATCGCTTTCGTCTTTCTTGGATATACTCTCTGTTCAGATCCTGTACTCAATAGATAGTTCATACCGTTTAGCATATCATGCAATCCTTGTTTACTTTCAATCAGGATAGCAATCTCATAAACGAATCGTATCACAGAATTTTAACTCCACTCCTGAAGCTTTCCTTTATTACCATCATTGCTTCTTCGATGTACAGATTGAACAGTAGGGCGGAAAGTCTACGTCCCTACCTTACACCCTTTATATTCCGGCCGCTTCGCTCATAGTCACCCACTCTTATTATCCCCTCTGGGCTTTTGTACATATAAAATATTACCCGTCTCTCTCTAAAGCTTACCCCTATTTTTCTTTAGTCTTGCTTCTATTATCAACTGTAGTCTCAGAATTGCGTCACTGGTGGTTTTACCTTATCTAAAGCTAAACTGATCGTCATCTAATACATCCCACAATATTCTTTTCATTTCTTCTGTATATATAAGTCTAGTCACCAACTCGGGTGCTTGACCTGTAAAGCTGACTGTGCGATAATTCTGGTTCCTCTCTGCTCTTGCACTTTTCGGAGTTGTGTGAATCATATTTTTCCGAAAATCAGGTCGTATGTCACGAGACTCTACTAAACACCCATGACTTACAGATACCCTTCAAAACCATGTCTAAGTTACGGAGGCTCGGATAGATCTCTCAATCGCGTTAGTCATGCGGAATCTTCGACGGTTTTCTGTGCCACGCCTCTTGACAAGCATTTTGTGAGGCAACTGCAGATTGTTAGGGAAAGCGGAAACACCGGCTGAAGGCTCGCGCGCGGCCTATCGCCTTTCAGTCCTGACATATTGAACTTCATCAATCCGAGAGTGGTATTTTGGTCAGAGCAACGTTCTTGTATAGATCAAGTCTACATCCGTAGAGATAGAGTTTAATATGTTTTAACTGAACGCACTCACTTTTCATTTTAATTTGAGAAACATGCAGCTTGATATCTTTGCCCGTGACGATATTGTGTAGCAAGGGGCTGAGAGGGTTGAGCATCTGGATGGTCTAGCTTGGACCCACAAAGCGAGAGACCAACTTAGAAAATTTGGCTACTTCACCCTAGCCTTGGTCGCAAAATTGGAAATAAAATCATGAACACCAACCCTCACCCTGCATACATGGTGACCCTTATTATAGCACTGTGCCTACCTCCAATGTGTGAGCTCAGTATTCTTTCTCCTTGTTTTCCATTGCTGCTGTATGACCTCAGAAGTGACTATGCCCGGTGAAAGATCGTTCAAATAGCGTAAAGTAGACAGTGGAGAATTTAGAGGGTATCTCCACGTGAAGCAGAGGGGTGTTGCCTTACGTATCTCGTGAAGACCCGTATCAAAGGCTGAGTTGAACCTTGGAATAGAAAAAGTCCACTAGTGCTGAGATTCTGTGTCATACATGATCAGTGCAGTTTTTAAATTACTGTTCATTGTTTCGACAATAGAACGCCGAGGGCAGTACGGTAGAGTGATGAACAGAAACGCTTAAATTGGCTGGACAGAAAAGTTCAGTACTGTCACCAACCATTGTCTGAAGGAGGGCAAAAAGTGGAGAATAGTCTAGACAACTGGCGTATGGTGAAGGCAGTAGTCATTCGACTGCATGGAACCAACTTTATACACCAGGTAATAGTGTCCCTGTAGTCTAGGTGTGGCGCGCTTGTGTAGTAATCGAAACGTTCTCGGCTCCTTGTGTGAAACCCGCAACGGGTTAAATTTTGATTAATAATAAATATTGGCGGCCGAAGACTTTCGGGGTAAGAAGTCCCCATCATTATGCCAACGGCCTTGTTGAAGAGGGCGGAGGAGCGAACGGAGGTTTATAACCCCACTTTTCCTCGGGGTGGGAAACACCCCTAAAGGAGGAAGAATCAGCAGTGGCCAATGGCATGTGGATGCGAAAGGCAATGGAAACCATTGCATCAGATCACGTAACGCTTATCCAGAGGACATTTGGCCTGTAACTGAACAAGTGTCTTGATGATCTCTTCGTTGGAAAAAGTTTCGGGAACAGTCCCCCCTCTCCGATCTCCAGGAGGGGGCTGCCAGCACTAGGTGACCATGAGAAAAAGATTGAATACTCAGATAAGGGAGAAAGTTTTCGAGTCATGGCGTGGAATGTCAGAAGCTTGTTCATAGTAGGGATGGTAGAAAGTTTAAAAAGAGAAATGCAAAGGCTTAATCTACACACAGTTAGGGTCATTGTTGTGTTCTGGAAAGAAGTCATGCATTTGTGGTCATATGAGTGTAGGGTAGTATCAAGAACAGCAAAAAATGGTTTAAAGGGAGAAGGATTCGGTATAAATAGGAAGGTAGGGGAGATAGACTGTTACTGTTATATAGTACTTCCTATCACCATCGACAGCAAACCAACACCGACAACGATAGTTCGGATATACATGCCAACGTCGCATACTGAAGATGAAGAGATAGAGAAAGTGTATGATGATATTCAAAGTGTAATACAGTACATAAATGGAGATGAAAATCTAATAGTCATGCGGGACTGCAATGCAGTTGTAGGGGAAGGAGTAGAAGAAAAGGGTACAGGAGAATATGAGCCTTGGTCAAGAATGAGAAAGGAGAAAGGTCAATGGAGTTCTGTAACAAATTTCGGCTAGTAGTTATCGAATACTCTGTTCAATAATCACAAGAGAAAGAGGTACATTTGGAAAAAGGCGGGTGGTACCGGAAGATTTAAGTTAGATTACTTCATGGTTTGACAGAGATTCCGAAACGGATTGTAAGCCATACCCAGGATCAGATATAGACTCTGATCACAATGTAGCAGATACGAAGAGTAGGCTGAAGTTCAAGAGATTAGTCAGGAAGAAACAACATGCAATGAAATGGGATACGGAAGTACTAGGAAATGACGAGATACGC
The DNA here is from genome assembly GCF_023897955.1 of Schistocerca gregaria. Taxonomy (NCBI): domain Eukaryota; kingdom Metazoa; phylum Arthropoda; class Insecta; order Orthoptera; family Acrididae; genus Schistocerca; species Schistocerca gregaria. Next base: position 412,699,307 of record NC_064925.1, on the reverse strand, counting down.
TTGAAGTTCTCTAAGGCTATAGATACAGCAATAAATAATCACACAGTAGGCAGTACACTTGAAGAGGAATGGACATCTCTGAAACTGGAAACAAATAGGTACAAACCCGGTAACTGAGAACAAATGATGGCTAAGAAGGAAATACTTTAGCTGATCGATGAAAGAAGAAACTATAAAAGTGTTTAGGGAAAGGCAGGTATACAAAGATACAAATGGCTGAGGAATTAAATAAATAGGAAGCGCAGAGAACCTAAGACAAAACTGCTGCATGAAAAACGTGAAGAAATCGGAAAATAAATGACTGTCAGAAGGACTGACCCAGCATACAGGATAGTCAAAACAACCTTCTCTGACATTAAAAGCAATGGTGGTAACATTAAGTGTGCACCGGGAACTCCACTGTTAAATGCAGAGGAGAGAGCAGTTTGGTGGAAAGAGTACATTGAAGGCACTTACCGACTCGGAAGATTTGCCTGACGTAATAGAAGACGAAACAGGAGTCGATTTAGAAGAGCTAGGGGAAGCAGAACTAGAATCAGAAGGGTTCAGGAAAACTTAAGATCGAATAAGGCAGGAAGGATAGATAACTTTCTATTAGAATTTCTATGATCATTGGGGGAAGTGGCAACGAAAATACTGTTCACGTTGTGTTTAGTAGAGTCTGTCGACATACGACCTGACTTCGGAAAAATATGATCCATACAACTCCGAAGACTGCAAGAGCTGAGAGGTGCCAGAATTATCGCACATTCAGCTTTACAGCTCACGCATCCAAATTGGTGACAAGAATAATCTACAGAAGGAACGAGAAGATAATTTGGGGATGTTTCAGATGATTACCAGTTTAGCGTTAGGAAAGGTAAAAGCGATAGAGAGGCAATTCTGAGACTACAGTTGATAATGGAAGCAAGACTAAAGAAAAACCAAGACATGTTCATAGGATTTGTCGAGTTGGAGAAAGCATCGACAATGTAATATGGTGCAGGTTTTTCGATTTTCTGAGAACAATAGGGATGAGCTAATGTGAGGGACGGGTAATATTTCATATGTACAAAAGCCCATATGGGATAATTAGAGTGGGTGACTAAGAGCGAAGCGGCCGGAATAAAATGGGTGTAAGGTAGGGACGTAGACTTTCCGCCCTACTGTTCAATCTGTACATCCATGAACAAGATCGGTGCTCATGTTGATGGTGTCCATTATAATGAGGTATCTGTTAACATGAAGGGTGGGGAGTCGGTAACTGGATATACATGAAATAAAAACCTTTAATGTTTAAATGAAATGGTTGCTCGATCTGTATATTTGCGATAGTTGCGTAATGGATAGCAGTAGGACGTAAACATGAAAGTTTTGCGAGAGAATACGTGCTGTGGTAAAAATATCACACTTATTGAAGACACAACGGAACAAGCTAATAAACTAAACGATTAACAAATGGGTGATTAAATGATGACTAAGTGAAATCCTCTGCTGCCGCCAGGTGTTGTTGATATACCTCGATATAGACAGCTGACAATGTTTTCCCCGACCGGGACTCTATCCCGGAATCTCTTGCTTACATGGCACACGCTCTATCCATCTGAGCCACCGTGGACACATATGAATAGTTCGACTGCTGCGACGTATCCCGTACACGCTTCCCGTGAGACACTCATTCCAACAATTCTACATACGTAATGTACCTTATAGACATTTGCCCATTCACTGGTTACTCGCGCACGCTTTGGCGATTCCCGTAAGAGTTTGGGCAACCTGTGCGCAATCGCAAAGACGAAGGTCAGTGGCTAGGTAGCCTTTAACTAGTAAAACAGCACGCTCCTAATCAAAATTTCCACTCACCTCGCGTCTTGTGACAACACTGGCACAAATTTCTCGAAAGCACAACAGCAAAAGGGAAGCAGGCCGCAGCTAATCTAGATTTCTGTTTCAAAATGAAATTTCCAAACAATATTCAAACTGTTGCTTATCTCATGGTGGAATGTGGATAATGAATTACAAAGTGTACAATGATGAGAGAGAATTTATATAAAAATATAACAACTTAATCAATTGAAATCTTGACGTATGAGTCAAACTTATTGTGTTACAAAAAACTATTATGAAAAATTTATATTTGTTTCACTTTTCAATGAATACATCATATTCATTATAGCTGTCCTCCTGTTGCAGCTAAGCGGTCCAATCTCTGTACCTTACCGAGCTCCCCAGCAACCACCTTCCACTTCATTCCGTCATACTGTAACCCCATCTATTCTCATATATCTAATTACAGTATTGAATATCCGGAACATATTCCTAGGGATTTAGATTAATTCTTTCCACAGACACTTTTAGTGCTCATAAGAGCGCTTTTTGCCTCGTAACGTTTATTATTTACACAGTTTCGCGTCCCTCTACTTCTAGAGCTTCATCGAGATACTTGACATTCTAGTGTACGATGTATGTAACGGATTTGGTTCCTCATAAATGGTGCTACATCAGTTTTCTTGGACCTGACACCTAGATCCTGTTTTTTGCACAAGTTTTCCGAAGTGTGTTGAAAACTTTGTGCTGTTGCGACTTGGAAAACTTTGTCGCGGAATTTGTAAATTTTTGCAATTTTATTCGTACCGCGTCCAGGTGGTAGATGCCAGCCCAGCCTATGTGCTAATTAAGTAAGGCACTGGACGGTATTGTAGACATTATGACAAATCAGTGCAGGCACAGGGGCATTTGCGACACCGATCAACGGCCGAGCGCATGAAGCGAAGTGTGAACAAGAGTGAAGTAATATTTTATTACATTTTATTACTCGAGAACGTACGTGATACCAAAAAACCTCACACTTTACATATTTAACTGGGTCTAGCAACCATTTATCACTAGAGAACGAGCTACGAAAAGCTAACGGGAAAAGTAATATGAAATAGCTACTCGTCATCCTCCTACAGGTGTACATCTGAAGCATAGCTGTAAGCGTACAAATAATCGAACTGCACTGAGTTGCAAAGGATGCAGACCTGATCTGTGCAAGGACGTTGTTACGACCAAATTACCCACCCTCGTACTGATCAGGTCTCCACCCTTCGAGAAAAAGTTTAACATGTCATGGTCGATCGGAGGTAGGCCTCCTTAGAGAGTTTGGACTTTGTATTACAGTAAGCTCACAGGCGATGGGACACAGCATCTCTGAGGTAACGATGAAATGGAGAATTTCCCTTACGACCATTTCACGAGTGTACCGTGAGTATTAGGAATCCGGTAAAATATTAATGCAAAGCTTTACGCCTCGCCTTATCCGTCAACAGTTGGAATGATGTGGGACCCCTGGTAAGTCTAGATACAAGTCTGACAGATGACACGTACGTAAGCATTCTGTCTGATAACATGCATCCCTCCATGTCCACTGTGAATCCCGACAAACTTGGGCAATTCCAGCAGGACAATGTGACACCACACACGTCCAGAATTGCTACAGAGTAGGTACAGGAATACTCTTCTGAGTTTAAACACATACGCTGCGTGAAACTTAGCCCTACTTTAATTTCCACTCTTAAAAAAATACATGTTACGAAGACAATTTCTTTACAAACTGTTATCCACCTTGAGCTCGTATGCTAACTTTTAACAAAGTATAACGTAATTTGATCTGAAATGTAACTGCGCTGAATACAACCTCTCTTTATATTAAATGTGCAACAGAAGTAAATAAGTGGCATGCCTGTAATGAAAATTTCCACTTACCGCACGTCTTGTGACAACACTTTTGCAGATTTCTCCAAAGTACAACAGCCAACGGCAAGCAGACAGCATCAGAGGTAGATTCCTATTTCAAAATGAAATTATCAGATTATATTCAAACTGTTGCCTACCTCTTGGTGCAATGTGAACAACGTACAAAAGAGTACAAAATTTACAGAGAATTCTTATAAAAATGAAATAACTTGATCAGTTGAAATTTTAATTCATGATCATGGAAGTGGGGTGGTCTTTCTCTCAACTCTGGGCAAATGCACGACTTTAACTATCTGGCAATAATCATTTCTACAAATTAGGTGCGCAGTGCTGCAGTCGTATCTGAGACTTCTTCACTTTTAAAACAAAAAGATCGTATCCAAAATTTATATTCCTTTCATTTTTCATCATATACCTCATACTCATCTTTGTTGTCGTTTACATTGCATCTTTCTTCATCTAAAATATACAACCACAAGTCAACACAGTGATGTACTGTTTCTACAGGGTAAATCAATAAACTATTTTCCCAACCAATTTCAATAACAAGTGACAAACAGTTATCTTTAAAGGTTATGATAAGGGAAAGGATTAATGCGCCCCAACGCTTCTCTTTAGATTTTGCATTTATTGTCACACCATTCAGTGTAAACAACAGGACAAGCAAAGTAACAATGAGAGAATATTTGAACTTGTAATATTTCCTATATAACTTAAGAATTATTTAATAAGCAATAGGAATCTAAGATTGTTCCTATCTAACAAACATGATTTTAAGACCATAAACGATAAAGATCAACGGTTAAGAAAGTCCAATAAACTTGAGCAAGGATCACTTTTTCAGTCTCTAAATGAAGTCAGTAGGTGACATAGGGGATAATAGGACTGACATTAAATGTTAAACCAATAAGAATGATCACTCATTAAGAATTATAAACACAAATTAAAGAAAATCCATTTAAAGCAATTAACATCAATTGCAAATAACTAAGTCACGTCTCATCAAATGTATGAAAATCAAATCTTTCAGTTCTATAACACTGTTGGATTGTGGAATACGCCGGATTACCGACACAGAAGGCTAAAGTCTACCAAACAACAATTTCTCCAAAGCTAGAACCATCATAATAGTGTAAAATACTTAGGTTATCCAGAAATACTATAATTCGCCTTTCTTGGGCAAAACGGTGGAGCAGATAAATAACCTCTTATTTCATGCTCCTAGAACATTTAGCGGCAATAGACACTCGGGCAACTCTTATCCAGCGTGGCTCGGGAAAGAGGATGGCTCCACCAAGAGGAGGAAACATTTACCCGAACTGGAAAGGGAACTCGTCTAACACGAGCCACTAGGTTGGACGAAGACCAGACGGCGAATTTTAATCATTAATCAAAGCATGCTGGCCAGAGGACGAAAATTACAGAGGAATAGGTATCTTTATTTGTGTTCACAAGAACTGGTAACTTCTGCAAATGAGATTCCAGCACAACTACCGCCGCAGTATCAATACGGGACTTCGGAGCTAAGAATTGTAGTCTGACGGTCACATCAGATCTTCCACTAAATCCGAAAGACCAGAACCTAGTTAAATCTCACTCGTGTTATGAAGAGTTGGATGTTTCACATTGTTTTGTATGCAGAAGCGTGGCTCACTGAGTAATGTTAATGGATAATATAAGGGTTTCAGTTAGCGTAAATAATTTTGGGAGAGGAGGAGTTAATCTGTCAAAAGGTATAATGACACAACTAAATATTAAAACGTCGATACGTTGAGTTTGGACACGAGTCATAAGCAAACATTACTCAAGAAGCTGTGTCACTTGTAGGCCAGTGATCGCACAAATAAGGAAAGTGTATAATTGAAATTTATCAACTTGTTTTGTAGAGATGGGGTGTTACCAGCTACTCTAGTAACTCAGCACTGTATAAAATTGGGATTTTACACCAATTTACAGCAAACAGTTCGTACAGCGAGACATTTACAGACATTAGTAGAGAAGTTCATGGAACAGAAACTACGAGATTGGATCAAGAATGAAGTAGCAGGCTCTGAAGTACACATGTCGTAATCATCCCTAGGAAATCATTGGATGGAACCAAGGAATACATGTTTTTTCTGAGATAGTAGATGATTATCCAATCGCTAACCTTACTGAAATTTTGGATAAGTGTTGAGTGATGTTATTTTACTGCATGTCACTCAAAAGTTGTCATCAGTTGGAAGTAGCACTTGAGCATAGGCCAAAGACAGCGTTTACCACATCATGCGGACGCTATCAATAGAAGCGAATGTCATTCGGTTTGGAAATCGCTCCTGCTACTTTTCAGGGGTTATTGGACGGAGTTTTAGGAGGGTTAAATCCTAAGGCCCATACATGATCTATTTGAATGACTTAATAGTGTATTCTTCGGTTAAACGGGAACATGTGAGACGATTGGAGGATGCTTTTAGTAGGTTAAGTCTGCACATCTAACAAGCACATGCAGTCGTTTGTCGCTTTGAGCTATCGTAGATTCATAAGGGATTTCTTGAATACAACTGAACATTTGAACAAATTAGTTAGTAAGTTAGATTTATGTTCCACAGATAATTCTGTACAACAAATAGTAATGATGTGTAATCAGCCATTTCACATACACATCGCCAATTAATTTGTAAAGACGGCTACATGCTAATCATTTATAACTGTAAAATTTACAGATTTAAGCTAGTAGCTCCTGTCCATCAACTTTTACCCATTAAATATAAATTCTTTTACTAAACAGAAGTGTCAAAAAGAAACTTTTTCAGGTTGTTTTTGAATTTTACTTTACTGTCCTGTCGGAATGCTCAGAATGCTCAACTCCTTAAACAGATGACTGTAAGATGATCATGGGTGACCGCCACATATCATTCGTACAGTAGGTTTTTGAACAATGAAGTGTTTCTTTTTTAAAGATGAATTGCCCCAGAACATTATCCCATTTGTCGTCACTGAATGAAAATATGGGGTATATAGCATGTTACTGATTTGCCTCTCCCCGAGATTTGCAATGTTTCTAATTCCAAAAGTGTCTGAACTATGTTGTTTTAGGAGTTCCAAAATGCACTTATTCCAGTGTAAATGGTCGTCAGTACTGACACATGACAATTTTGAAGTTTCAACCTGTTCGCTATTTCCTTACTACTTGTTACCTTAACACTGATGTAGTACTCATAGATATGAAGAACTGAATATATCGTGCCTTTTTAAAATTGAGTGTGAGATCATTCGCAGATAACCAATGCTACTTTTAGAAACATCGTTTATCATTTGTTCTGTTTCTTGTGTATGCTTGTACTGGTTACGCTACTATTGTTATGTCCAAAAAGAATTATTTCTGCTTGTGGCGTATCAGAACACAGATCGGTTACATATATATAGGTAACAATAATAGGCCTAATACTGAACTTTGGGGAATCATGTCCTTGGACTCAACTGGTTGACTTATTTAGTACAACTTTTCTTATTGACTTGGTTACATATGACATTATCGTTTGATTTTCTGTGTCTCCAGTCTCATAAATCTGCAATTTATCTAGGACTGTACTGTGATTCACACTGTCAAACGCCTCAGGCAGGTCGCAGAAAATGCCAAATGATGCTATTTATCATTTAATGCTTCTAAGATTTGGGGAGTTAACATTTATTACTCTATCGGGAACACCATCAAAAGCAGATAAGATTTATGTTTTAGAGAATGTATAATTTTCTTTACTATGTAATTCACAAAGAGTGTAATGTTTCAGTGGACGCAGGAGTATCAGGTATCAATGGAGCAATTGGGGGAAACAATGATTTGCGATGTAGTATTGCTATTCCAGATTTTGACAAAGAGTTCATCCCGTCTTATGATTCCTCAAATAAGGCAGTCGGCTGTATTTTGGGTCGGATGCTTTATGGACAGGGGCATCTAGTAGTTTATGAACCGTGACGGTTTAATAAGGCGTAAAGTAACGGCTCAACAAATGAAAAGGGAATGCTAAAGGTCATATGTGATATTACACATTTCTGATGTTTTATGAATGGTAGAAAATTTAAAGTTGTGAGTGATTATGCGTCATTGAACTGATTGTTTAGTCTAAATGATCCCTCTTCTCGTTTGCCACATTGGGCCCTCAAGCTAATACGTTTAATTACGAGGTTGTCGGGCATAAGACACACAAACGATGTTACATTAAGTCGCAAAACAGCCTTGTTTAGTGTATTGGGCAAGAGTTTATTGGAACAGCAGGGTGCATAGGCAGACGATAACGATTATCAAGCCTTTAAGTCACAGCCGCAAGCTTTAATACTTGAAGATTTGTTTTACAGGATTCCGAAATAGGGGCCACGTATCGCGGTCCCGAGAGTTCTTCAAAAGGAACTGATACAACAGGCTCATGACCAGCTGTTATCAGTTGTTGATTGCCGACGGACAACAGACAGGCTTATTACGGAATGGTTTTGGTGGAGGAATAGGAGGCGTGTCAAAGAATGTCTACCATGCCCTGAGGGAGAGGATATTTTGCACTAGAGAATCCCTTCGCTGAGGTCAACAGAGGCGTCGAATCCAATTTAAATGCTTGAGCTCGACATTTACTATCCACAGTACACCTGAACGCATGTGCTTATGGCTATAGAACTCTTTTGCGGGATATAGTAATGATATCAATTCCAGATCAACAGGCCAGTACAGTGGCACTAGTATTATATTGGATATTGGAGATTTTAGTCCCCAATAACTTAATTGCCGACCAGAGAACGAGCTTAGTTTTGGAACCTACGGAGCAGATGTGTCATGTATTGCGTATTCGGAAGTTACAAAAGAGTCCGTTCCACCCGCAAACCAAAAGTTGAATGGAGCACCAACGTATGACCATTTTCAAAATGCAAAGCCTTAATGATGACTGGGATATTTATTTTCTATATATAGTTTGCAACTCGAAGGTCCACATGGTAACAGTTATGTCTCTACATGAGCCAGTATACGAGCCGAAAATGCTGTCCCACTTTGACGCTTTAAGTCCTAAATTATGCGCCAACATCGAAGCAGTGAAGAAGTTTGTGAGAAGAAATCGGGAGGAGTGGAAAAACGTACAAAAGGCGAACACGAATGCCATGGACCGCCGAATAGGCTAATGGGCAGACTACCACTGTACCGTGTACGGCAGTGGGTATTGGTCGTTAATCCCAGTACGCCAGAAGGAAAGACGAAGAAAATCTTGATCAAATATCACAGACCATATATGGTCGTGGGGATGAACACGCCGGTTAACGGAAAGGTACAGGTTCCTACCAAAAAGTATGTCGTGCACATCAGGCTGGTGAAACTATTTAAGAGTATTTTGGATGCTGTGCCACCGTTACCTGTGTCCTTAGTAGGATAGTCTGGATAAGGTAGAATGTAGGAACCTCGTCCGTTAGACAATTAGAGGCACTAGGATGCCTAATACCTTGATGTCACGTAATTAATAATGTTGTTGGATTATTTAGTGTGGTATGTTAGTGTTAAATTTATACTTGATATTTCTCTTATGTATACTTTTTGCATTGTCTTGTGTTCGGGTGGATTTAGTGTTTTCGTATCATTGCAAGATATATTTTTCTTTTATTACTATACTATTATTATCAGGTTCTTGTTACTATTGTTTCTTCTTTCTGCTTGCCGTTAGTTCCTGTCTTTGGAAGGAGAACGTTGATAGACTGTTTCTTTCCTCAGGTGACGATTTTGTGATGTCATCCTGAATGATGGAATGGTCCTGGGTTTGTCATACATTATCGGGAGTGGAGCAGAACGCTTGGTTGTCGGTCAACAACTGGTATGATTTGTGTTGTTCTCTAGGCAATCGTATGTCTTCCTTATGAGGCATCAGCGGATATTGAGATGAGGAATGAAATTGGTAGATTGAAAGATTTTCTTTCGGAATTGTTTAAAGAGATACAAGGAAGTGACGGTTATTTCGGGACTTACAAGTGAGCTGTGTTAGTCACAGTTTATCTACGGCAAATTATGAGCATAGTTATCACAGCTGGTAGATATTGTATCACTGACTATAGTTATCAAGCGTCTGCAGAAGAATTAAACGATTTCTTCTCAACATCTGTAATCTGCCACGCAGCGACAAATTACCAGCCCCAAGATATCAATCTCTCGAGAGACAAGTTTTTCCTAAAACATGTCACTACCGGCACAGTACACAAGGCTATTATGAGAATCTCTTCCGAGGCAGTAGGAAATGATGGAGTGAGCATGGGCATGATTAAAAACGTCGTAGACACTATTATTCCAGTCAACCTGTCTCTTGTCAGTAGTATATATCCTACTGAGTGGAAGCAAAGTTTAATCCAGCCTATACCCAAGACTGGCAACTCTATGTCACCAGGTGAATACAGGCCGATCAGCATACTACCTGCAATATCTTAAGCCCTAGAATACATCGTCCATGAACAGCTGACAGATTACCTCAAAACTCATAACATCCATGACGAATATCAGTCAGACTTTCGAAAGCACCATAGTACAGCAACTGCATTAATCAAAGTAACTGATGGCATTAAACTTGCTATGGACAGACGTGAAGCTACTATCCTAACACTGCTTGAATTTAGCAAGGTTTTTGACAAAGTTGTCTTCGATATATTACTAATTAAAATGAAACAGCTGAATTTCTCAATCAGCGCAATATACTGGTTCGACAGCTACCTCGAAAACAGAAGTCAACAAGTCGTTTGTGGGTCGGAAAAGTCATCATGGAAAAGCGTGCACTCTGGAGTTCCCCAAGGCTCCGTCCTTGGTCCACTACTCTTCTCACTGTCAATTAATGATATTTCTTCAGTGATTCACTCCTGCAGCTACCATCTATATGCTGACGACATCCAACTGTACATAAGTGCAAGCCCCAAAAACATTGCTCGCGCAGTAGCGAGTATGAACGCAGATCTTTGCTGTGTTTCTCGCTGGGCACAGAACCTAGGTCTGAAACTAAACCCCAAGAAATCCCAGGTCAACTTATATCTCATCCACAGTTAATCAGCCGGTACTTTCGCTAAACGGTCCCTAAAATAATACTCAAATGTACCCAACTACCATACCAAAAAACAGTAAAAGACCTTGGAATAATCTTGGATGAACACCTAAACTGGGAAGAACAAACAGTCACAGCTTGCCAGAAATCGCTCTCCTCCCTACATGCAATTCAAAAATTTAGAAAAATATTTCCAACCCATGTTAAACAAAAATTAGTCCAAACACTAGTCTTGCCTAATCTTTACTACTGCGATGTAGTTCAACACGGCACAAATAGTGAAAATTCTAGATGCCTCGAGCTAGTGATGAATGCTTGCGTTAGATACGTGTGCAATACTCGGTTGTATGATCATATCAGCCCTTCATACTCCCAGCTAAGTTGGATACGCCTACATAAATCACGCGATCTCCACACGATGTGCTTACTTCATCGATTTCTTAGCCACTGGTGCCCCCAATACTTATCTTCTCACATTAAACACCTATCATCATTCCACAATCGCAGTACCAGATCGGTTACGTCTATCATCTTGGCTGTACCTTTACATAACACAAAATCTTTCTACGTGTCATTCTCCATCTCAGCCATACAACTATGGAACGCACTCCCCTGTGATCTGCGTCTTATCCAGAACTACACAACATTCAAGAGGGAACTCAAAACTTACATATTAGGGACGGTATAGCCACCATTGTTGTGCCCCTCCCATCTATTTCTTTCTCCTCTCCATCACAGCCTCGAATTTTACCATTCTTTTTCTCTTCCTCTAACCTATCTACCTCTTATATATCTCTTTCACCCCATTCTATCGTCTTATGTCTGTGCTCGATGAGAATAACTCACAAGCTGCAAGAATATAACGAGAAAATTCCCAACTAACAATGGGACTGACATTCACAAAAGAAAATTATGTTTACTTTCATATACAGAGTCACTGTTATTATTATTATTATTATTATCATTATTATTATCATTATTATTCTTGATTGTTATAATTATTTTTATTGTTATATTATCATTGTACAACTGCTATAATCTCAATTTCTTTGTTTAACATCAATACTGCATAATACGTTAAATGTCCTTAATGTTATTTAGAAACTGTAACTCGTTCAATCTGAGTATGCCTGGTTAGGTGTAAGAGAGGGCCTGAAGGCCCTAATCTTGCCAGATAAAATAAATGCATAAATAAATAAATAAAAAATAAATAAATATTTGAAATATTATGTTGGTGTTGGATTTATTCTTCATATTTGTGGTATGGGTATTTTTTGCATTGTGTTGATTTCAGGGTATTTATTGTTTTCATGTCTTTGCCACATGTGTTTTTTATTATTGTAGTTTCATTGTCAGGTACTTGTTAATGTTGTTCTTGTTGCTATCTGTCGTTAGTTACTCGTTTTGGAAGGAGGACAGGAGTGATAGATGGTTCCTTTCCTCAGTTGGCGAACTTGTTATGACATCCTGGATGATGGGAATCGTCCCTGATTTGCCATTCTTCATCAGGAGTCGAGCAGAATGTTTAGCTGTCGTTCATATGTTTGTTTAAGATATATATATCACAAGGCAGTCGGATGCCTTCCTTATGAGACATCAGTGGTCATTGAAATCATCACATCAGAGAAATGAAATTCCGAGACTGCTACATTTTGTTTCGGATTGATATACAGATTCACAGGGAAGTAACGAATTTTAGGGAGGTGCTCAAGGAGTATCATAATCACAATAAATTAAGAGCACACCTATCACAGCTTGTATATGTTGGCCACAACCTGTTGTTTGCAGGAAGTAGAGGAGGAGGAGGAGGAGATTAGTGTTTAACGTCCGGTCGACTACGGGGTTATTACAGACGGAGCGCAAGCTCGGGTGAGGGAAGGATGGGGAAGGAAATCGGCCGTGCCATTTCAAAGGAACCATCCCGGCATTTGCCTAAAGCGATTTAGGGAAATCACGGAAAACCTAAATCAGGATGGCCGGAGACGGGATTGAACCGTCGTCCTTCCGGATGCGAGTCCAGTGTGCTAACCACTGCGCCACCTGGCTCGGTGTTTGTAGGAAGTGAACTTGGTTAAATGCGGGAGAAAAATTAATAAAAACGTTGTCCGCGATAGCAGAGTAGGAGAAGTTCCTAAATTAATTGATGTACTTGGTCATTTTGAAAAAGCGGTATTGCTATGAAGAGTGAGGTGCTTTGGCTTTCATCCTGGGAAGGGTTTTTGTCTTAGGTGTACACTCACTTGTGTGACTGTCAATACACTAACGCGGAATTCACTGCATTGGCCAGAGGGGCCATTAAGCGTGTTACACTTCCAGAATTGAGAGCACCTTGAGGCCACCCTCACCCCTGTACTTACACATTCATTACACATATTTATCGATTCACAGCAGGTGGAAATTTCAGTGGAGCGGATGTTACATTATATCCACAACATTCAAGAAAATCGTCAAATCATGATTACATAGATGATTTTCAGCAACCAAGATGTCGTGTCTTTACTAGGTATTTGCATATTCCTTTTATGCAGTAATCGCAGAAGGGCACAACCTACAGATCAGCCGAGGCACCAGTTGCCAGACGAGTTTTTAGCAGGCAATGGCCGTGGGAACGATCGATTGATGGGTCGTAGAAGTTCTGTATTATGTGGTATAAACTTTACATTCAGGATTGTATTGTAGTAAGGTCCTGGTGACCTCCCATTAAGAGTCAGCTCATGCTGTAAATGGATAAGGAAGGACCCATGTGGTACACCTCAGGAATGGAAGGCTCGGTCCTGGAAGATTCTGGACGAATCTTTCGAAAGAGGGGATGTGTGTTGCACACCAAAAATTTAGATGCGCGAGTTGAGATTATCTTAAACGTGTTATTCCCACTCTCAGCTACGCAGTAGAGGCAAGCCTGTCCGAAGTGCTAACAGAGTTAGCCTTTGGACTTGGACGGGCGAGCCACGTTGAACTTCAATGCCGAATCATAGTATGACCAAGAGTGAGCTGATGTTTCATAAGAGACACTGGCGCACTACAGAGAAACTAACGCGACGCAAATTTCACAGGATGTAGGAGCCCGTACTCGGGGCACAGCGAGCTAGTAAAAGCTGAAAGCCAAGTAACATGAAATAAACATACTCGTCCCCCTATAATAGTACTAAGTCGCACTCGTAGTTGTATGGTTATAAGTGATCGAGCGTAGGAACTCAAAGCATGAAGTAATGCCTCCATTCTGTCTGCTTATTAAACTGAAGAGAATGCTGTCATCTGTGTTATAGAGAAACCATGACCCAGCCTTGGTGATGGAAATCCGCTGGCAAACCTGGCAACGAGGCACACCTTGTCTGTGGCGTGATGGCTGCGGGATTTGCGCGAAGGTTGATGATGTGGGGAGTTTGGGCCCAGCCAATCTCCACCCCCTGAGCTACTTTGGTCGATGGACTACCAGATGTCTACAGACTGGCTGCGAGAGATGCTCACTCGCGGTCTCCTAGAAACCTAGACGTCTTTGGCCACCGGCGGCGCATGATTAGCTGAGTGGTCTAAGGCGCTGCAGTCTTGGGCTGTGCGGCTGTTCGCGGCTGAGGTTAGAGTCCTCCCTCGGGCATGGGTGTATGTGTTTGTTCTTAGGAATCTAGCTTAAGTAGGTTGTAAAGTTATGGACTGATGACCTCGGCAGGGAACTGGATTTGCAATGTAGATTAGAGTAGTGGTTTTTCTACCTCCTACATAGGAGTCAATAGTTCAGATGCTATTACAGGGAGTCATATCTGGAGTAGGAATAGTACCCTAGAAACATGATGATATTGTAGTGCGAAAAGGACATGAGTTTGGTTACTAAAGTAGTGTTTGAAAATTAAAGTTTCTTTCTAACTACCACCTCTACACTCACCTTTGTTTGAACAGGGCGAGATTGTGAAGACGTTAGACACTTTAGTCGTTTGTGCTTTGAGAGAGCATGTCGAGTATAATGGAATATAGAACAATTTATATTAAAATTATTTGTTTCATTACTATTAGTATGAATCGGGAGTGGTCATTCGGTGGATTGTGGAAAGAGGCTGTCAGCTAGGGCTGATTGTGCTTCTATGATCATCAACACAGTTTTTACAATGAATAATTAATGTTTGTGGAGCGATAATGTAACTTTTAGTACATCACTCCTACAAGGATTTAATGTTTACACTGATGTGTCGATTTGATACAATTTCTGAATCTAGTACTACTTGTGGTATTCTGCAAAATGATACTTAAGCTCCTGTTGATGGTCTATTGAGACGTAATTCAGTTTCAAAACACAATTAAAAAATGAATTATATGGTAATGTTCCAAGACTTATGGGATTTGAGTCTATTGTGAAGGCGCCTAATTAAATGTTAGCCCCAGAACTAGTGGAAAGGAACGTAGAGTGAAATTACAAACTAGTACGAATTGGTTTAATGGTAACTTGCTGGATGTTCCCAGTCAACAACGAGGCAGTGCTATTCTACTACAGAGACGAATTCAGCATTTAGTGCAGAAGTCTGAATTCACTGTGGAAGACATTTCAAGAAAATTTAGTGCACTTACCACTCGGTTAAGGTATGAGCTGCAGAGAGGCTCTCTGCTGTGAAAAAAATAAGAGTGGTTTCTGTAGATGAGAGTCCAGTAGTTATCATGACAAAATTACTGTTCACTTTGCAGATACAAATTATTTATCATATATAAACCAGTTGTATAGAACTGTAATCATAATCCTAAAACTGAGTTTCTACTCTACTACTCTCGAAGAACTCTCTTGAACTGTAGAGTGGATTGATTATTAACAACTTATAGAACTTACTTATACAACTTACTCCTAAAATTGTTGAAAGCGGTATTGATTGGACAATATGTCAGTTTATTCAAAAAGTTCAAACAGTTTACTTTGCGAAAGTTACCTATTTTTTTTAGTCTAATCTAGGAATATCATAGCTAACACTTGGTTCAAGAATCGTAAAAGAAGATTGTATACATGGAAGAAGCCTAGAGATACTGACAAGTTTCAGGTAGGTTATGTAATGGTAAGACAGAGATTTAGCAAGCAGGTTTTAAATTATAAGACATTTCCAGGGCAGATGTGCACCCCAACCACTATCTATTGTTTATGAACTGTAAATGAAACCTGAAGAAACTGCAAAATGGTGGGAATTTAAGGAGATGGGACCTGGATAAAGTGATAAACCAGAGGTTGTACAGAGTTTCAGGGAGAGCATAAGGGAACAATAGACAGGAATGGGGGAAAGAAATACAGTAGAAGAAGAATGGGTCGCTCTGAGGGATAAAGTGGTGAATGCAGCAGAGGATGAAGTAGGTAAAAAGACGAGGGCTAGTAGAAATCCTTGGGTAACATAAGAAAAATTTAATTTAATTGATAAAAGGAGAAAATATAAAAACGCAGTTAATGAAGCAGGCAAAAAGGAATACAAACGTGTCAAAAACAAGAACGACAGGAAGTGCAAAATGGCTAAGCACGGATGGCTAGAGGTCAAATGTAAGGATGTACAGTGTTATCTCACTAGGGGTAAGATAGACACTGCCTACAGGAAAATTAAAGAGACCTTTGGAGAAAAGTGAAACCACTATTAAGAATGTTAAGAGCTCAGATGCTAACCCAGTTCTATGCAAAGAAGGGAAAGCATAAAGGTGGAATGAGTATATAGAGGGTCTACACAAGCGAAATGTACTTGAGGAAAATATTACGAAAGTGGAAGAGGATGGAGATGATACTACGTGTAGAGTTTGATGGAGCACTGAAAGATCGGAGTCGAAACAAGGCAGCGGGAGTAAACAACATTCCATTAGAACTACTGACATACATCTGGTGAGCAAGATGTATGAGACAGGCGAAATACCCTCGAACATAAAGAAGAATGTAATAATTCCAATACCAAAGAGAGCAGGTGTTGACAGATGTGAAAATTAGCGAACAATCAGTTTAATAAGTCACAGCTGCTAAATACTACGGCGAATTCTTTACAGACGAATGTAAAAACTGGTAGAAGCCGACTTCAGGGAAGATCAGTTTGGATTAAGTAAAAATATTGGAATAGGTGAAGCAATACTGACCATACGCCTTATCTTAGAAGAAAATTAAAGAAAGGCAAACCTATGTTTGTAGCATTTGTAACTTAGAGAAAGCTTTTAACAATCTTGACTGGAATACTCTCGTTCAAATTCTGAAGTTGGCAGGGGTAAAATACAGGGAGCGAAAGGCTATTCACAATTTGTACAGAAACCAGATGGCAGTTATAAGAGCCATGGGGCATGAAACGGAAGCAGTGGTTGGGAAGGGAGTGAGACAGGATTGTAGCCTATCCAAGATGTTATTCAATCTGTATATTGAGCAAGCGGTGAAGGAAACAAATGAAAAATTCTGAGTAGGTATTAATATCCATGGAGATGTAATGGAAACTTTGAGGTTTGCCGATGACATTGTAATTCTGTCAGAGACAGCAAAGGATTTGGAACAGCAGTTGAACGGAATGGACACTGTGATGAAAGGAGGGAATAAGATGAATATCAACAAAAGCAATACGAGGATAATGGAATGTAGTCGAATTAGGTCGGGTAATGCTGAGGGAATTAGATTAGGAAATGAGACCTTTAAAGTAGTAAAGGAGTTTTCCTATCTGGGGAGCAAAATAACTGATGATGGTCGAATTAGAGAACAAATAAAATGTAGACTGACAATGGCAAGGAAAGCATTTCTGAAGAAGAGAAATTTGTTAACATTGAGTATACGCTTAAGTGTCAGGAAGTCGTTTCTGAAAGTATTCGTATGGAGCGTAGCCATGTATGGAACTGAAAAATGGACTATAACTAGTTTGGACAAGAAGAGAGTAGAACTTTCAAAATGTGGTGCTACAAATGAATGCTGAGAGAAGAGAAGTTTGTGGCACAGCTTGACTCGAAGAAGGGATCGGTTGGTAGGACATGATCTGAGGCATCAAGGGATCACCAGTTTATACGCATTAGGAGTGATTTAAAATGGAATGATCATATAAAGTTGATCGTCGGTAAAGCAGATGCCAGACTGAGATTCATTGGAAGAATCCTAAGGAAATGCAATCCGACAACAAATTAAGTAGGTTACAGTACGCTTGTTCGCCCAGTGCTTGAATACTGCTCAGCAGTGTGGGATCCGCACCAGGTAGGGTTGATAGAAGAGATAGAGAAGATCCAACGGAGAGCAGCGCGCTTCGTTACAGGATCATTTAGTAATTGCGAAAGCGTTACGGAGATGATAGATAAACTCCAGTGGAAGACTCTGCAGGAGAGACGCTCAGTAGCTCGGTACGGGCCTTTGTTGAAGTTTCGAGAACATACCTTCACCGAAGAGTCAAGCAGTATATTGCTCCCTCCTACGTATATCTCGCGAAGAGACCATGAGGATAAAATCAGAGAGATTAGAGCCCACACAGAAGCATACCGACAATCCTTCTTTCCACGTACAATACGAGACTGGAATAGAAGGGAGAACCGATAGAGGTACTCAGGGTACCCTCCGCCACACACCGTCAGGTGGCTTGCGGAGTACGGATGTAGATGTAGATGTAATTGGATGGCAGCGTGGAGGGCAAAAATCGTAGAGAGAGACCAAGAGATGAATACACTAAACAGATTCAGAACGATGTAGGTTGCAGTAGGTACTGGGCGATGAAGAAGCTTGCACAGGATAGTATAGCATGGAGCGCTGCATCAAACCAGTCTCAGCACTGACGACCTCAACAACAACAACAATGTCAATATCGTTTGTGTTTCTGGCATCATGATAGAGTATGTTCTCTGTGGTGTCAAAATCTTCTGTGCTGTTTTCAGTGAATATAAATGACAAAAAGAGATAAAGTTTTATCATCATCACTATTTTTATCTTAGTGAAGAAAGGGCTGCATTTTACCCTTGGGCTAATTTCATAATTATTTGTAGCAGCTATTTCAGAATCAGTACTACGTCACAGACATGACATGAGTGACCACATAACCACATAACAACATCCCATATGTGTGTGAAGCCAAAAAAGCCAAATTAAGCTGTGCAAATATATTTATTACCACCTGGATCAAATAATCTCTGTATGAGGTAGGACGGCTTTAATATCTTTCTAAGGCATGATTAATGTGAAGTTGCCAATTTCGTTTGGAATCAATCTGTTGTCCTAGAAACTCTCCAGACGTTTGGAGATTTGGAGAAAATCAAATGGAGTGTAACAGGAGAATAAAGAATTATGACAGTACTTGAATGAGAGAGTTTCTAAAAGTGAAAAAATGTTGAGGTCATTGTTACAGCAAAGGTCGTGTTCCAGATAATAGTGATTTATATTCTGTTCAAGAAGATGAATGAGATCCTGAAGCTCATTATGAAAGGAGGAGAATTCTTCACCAACATGGTCATTTTAATCATGATGCTGGAAACTATGAAATGAAGCATGGTTTTCAATATAACCATTTGTTGCCTGTTCTAAAATTTCAAGTTTTCATAATTACATTAAATAGTACTTATCTTCGTGCTTGATTAGACTAGTTTGATTTTGTATTTCCTTCCACATTGCTAGCCGATCACAGAACTGATTTTGTATGTGGCTGTTTGGTGGGTGACCTTAGTACGTGAAACTGTGTACCATATGACTAGTTTTATCAGATATTCCTGTTAGAAGAATGATCTGAGCAGCGCAAGACATAATCTTTGGCGTACTTGGTTATGAAAAATATTAATAATACTCATTTTATAAATCCTGCTTCATTCTTTGAATGAATGGTGTGGAAAAATAAATTTTCAACAATACTTACAATCCTACTGAACTGAATTATAATTGACGTGGAAAAATTCCTCCCAAGTTGAGTCATATTATTATTCCTGGTCAGGTAAATGGGTAGTTAGTGGGTGTTGAAATTTGCTCCAAGAATTAGAATATGACAATGCTGAAGAGAATGGATGTGGTAGAAGCAACAGTAAGTTATTTATCCTAATCGGAGGCCACAGAGCAATTGGAATAATGATCAGCAGCAATGTGATACATATTGTGATAGATATGGGAACGGAAACTGGAGGAATCGGAGGAATTATGTGATTGCAATGAAAGCAACAATTTTAGGAGTGGTAATAGTGATTAGATTAGAAGACTGTTACGTCAAATCAAGATGCTGAAGAGAATGGTAGACACTGACATTGACATGTCCCTATTTTGTAGAAGTACGCTTATTTTATACACAGAAAAATGTTCAAGTGGGTAGCCCATAGCCCCATAGCCACATAATTGAAAAC
Source organism: Schistocerca gregaria (assembly GCF_023897955.1). NCBI lineage: Eukaryota > Metazoa > Arthropoda > Insecta > Orthoptera > Acrididae > Schistocerca > Schistocerca gregaria. Next base: position 412,679,292 of record NC_064925.1, on the reverse strand, counting down.
TGATGTGCGCGGCTGATTTGAGTGCTGAAAGCAGAATGAAAAATGCCTGTGAGAAATTGAATATGTTGACTATTGTATGTTTGAGTTACATATTGATAAGTGATAGACAGGAAAATCTCAATTCTCTGAAGAGTCCAACGTTTCAAATATATTTCACCTTGTGTTTAAGGTGTTGGAAGCCAGTCATCTGGGGTGAGCGAGCCAGCATTTCACAGATCTGAAGTTGTAGCTTTATAGACTATTCCTTCTTTGCCGTGGACTCAAGTGAAAGGGATGATTAACAGAAAAGGAGCAGGGATGAAGGGACAAGTCAGTATTGATTTTCTTTGTCAAGGTTATAGCTTCATTCGAATTTATTAACTGTGTGGAATTTGGCTAGTTATACGATTTTAGGGGCTGATTTCTTGTTGAAATACCAAGAAGTGATGGCCTTTGGATGTGTTGTAGTGAGTTTTAAGTATAATGATGGTATGTTAAAGCATGAGGGAAGAGTTGCCTGTCGTGACTGAGTATGGTGTTCAAGCAGTCTTATTTCATCATTTGCCAATGAGGTCGTTGAACTTCACAATAAATATTGAGTTGGAGTAACTGTGCTGAAGTGGTAGGCAAATTACTGAAAGGCAATTTATTTAGTGTACTGCGACATAATTCTTCAATATTTTCAGTGCATCAAGGGACACAAAATTCTTTTTTGTGTGTTGTTGCATTATGGACATGATTTCCCTGGTTGTTATCATGTTTTCGATTAATTTTTGCGGTACCGCTAGATGTCTTTTTCTACTTAGTGTTGATAAAGGGATTTTACTATGAGGGACAAGTCTAGCACAGAATTTTCGATGAAGTTTTGTGTGATGTACATGTTGACACTATAAGTTTATTGATCATATGAGGTGATGTTCACTGTGAGTCCATTCATAAATACTTTAATGTTAATGGATTACATGTGGATTATGCGCAGAAGAGCCAAAGAAACTAGTACAACTGTGGAATATAGCGTAGGGCCCCGCGAGCATGCAGAACTGCTGCAACACGATGTGGTATGGAGTATGTTGAGTAATGTTCTGCGTGGTGAGTTTGGTGGTCAAAGAAGTGTTTAAACGCAGAAGAGTGCTACTGGAGGCACTATGTAGCAATTCTAGACGTGTGGGGTACCACACTGTCCTGATGGAATTGCCCAAGTCCATCGGAGTGCACAATGGGCATGAATGGATTCAGGTGATCAGACAGAATGCTTATGCACTTGTCATCTGTCAGAGTCGTATAAGAGGTTCCATATCACTGTAAATGCACACATCCCATACCATTACACAAGCTTGCACCAGCTTGAACATTCCTCTGATGACGACCAGGCGTAATTTTTCCAGTGATCAACAGTCCAATGATGTGCTGATTGGTCTAGTCAAAGTGTAAAGTATTGTATCGTGCAGTCATCAGGGTACAGGAGTCGGCCTTCGCCTCCAGAAGCCCATATCGATGCTGTTTCTTTGAAAGGTTCGCAAGCTGACACCTTCAAACCATATTATTGTTTTTAAGGAATTATACTACCAGATTCCGTATATGTGTGGTGTGAGAAAAGTAATTTCGCAGACAGCACTTGAACGATCTAGCAGTGCTATGTACACTGGCGTGATCGTCGCTTTCTGACAGTCTGAGTTTTCAGCTCTTTACATTAATCACGTGATTTGTGGTAGCCCCCATCAGTGAAGTTGAGTTTTTGTTTTGTGTTTACACTAATGGAACAGCGGAATTTAGAACGACGTTATTCATTCACGTTTATTGTTAAACTTGGGGAATCAATGAGTGCGATCATTCAAAAGTTGAAACAGACCTATAGGAAAAAATCCTTGTTAAGAGCACAAATTGTTCGCTGGCACAAATCATTTTTGGAAGGCTGATAGCCCGATGAAGATGAATCTTGCTCACGGAGGCCTTCAAAATCAAAAACCAACGAGAATGTCGAACGTGTGCATGGTCTCTCGAAACCAGACGGACATTTAACAATAAAGATAATGGGTGAACTGTCAAACTTGACAACTTTCACGTCAAATCAAAAATCTGACTGAAGATTTGCACATGTGGAAGGTTTGTGCCAAAATCGTGCTGAGAAATCTCACAATTCAGAAGAACAACAATTGAAGAAACACGTGTGTTGGTGTTCATGAGAAGACTGCTATTAAATGCGAATGTTTCATTAGTGTGATCATCGGTGTCGAATTGAGGATTATTGAGTATGATCCTCAGACAATGGGGCAAAGTGAGGAGTGGCACACTGAGACATCTTCTCCACCAAAAGAAGCTCGAATGAGAAAATCAAATATAAAAAAAGCTTGTATTTACTTTTTGGACTGTAGGGACATCATGCACAATGAATTTGTTCCTTCAGGACAAACTATCAACCTTGTGTTATGCAAGGATATCCTTAAAACCCTCAGGAGAAGATTAAATCGAGTGAGACCGACTCTACATGCAGACGAATGGACGCAGAATCGTGATACCGTCTCATTTAACGCGACCATTTCCATCACGGATCTTGTCACCACAAAAGGCATTCCTGTTGTCCCACAGGAACCCTAGTCACCTGATCTGTGTCCCTGTCATGCATTTTCTGTTGGCGAAACTAAGAATTTCTTCAAAGGACGTCGTTTTGGGACTCTGGAAACATACTGAAGGCCGTAGGACTCAAAGCCTTTCGGCGCTGCTGCAAGCCTGGGAAGAATGATTATACCGACGTAAATTTGCCGAAAGAACTACTGTGTAGGAACCAATTCTCGAAAAAAAACCTTGGTAGACCAAAAATCAGTCACATTACTTTCCTAATATACCGAGGATATTTCATATTTTTCATGTAATCTCACCCGAAAAATTTAAGTCTCAATAGTAGATGTCACTTTCTACAATGAAGGACGTTTCCAGTATTTCCAAGTTGAGGGCCTTAGTTACAAATCAGCATCTCTTTAAAAAGTATATTGAGAGGAAACGTCAAAAACAATTACTGAAATGGCTTTTTTATATTTTTTGTGGTGTTCATAAAACCAGCATTACACCTTATCGAAAGTGTGTAGTAACTGCTAAGACTGTGCTAAAGGTATTTCCATATCTGGACCATGATCGCATATCAGTTGGCTTTTAAAAATCATGTTGTTAATATAGTTCAACAACAATTAACGAATTTTTTAAAAAACTTTTTCAAGGTGTTCAATGTGTCGCCCCCCATCCTCATGGTAATGCACATTATGTAAAATGTGTTGGTATTACGGGAGTTAATAAGTCTTTTAACGTAAAGTTTAGTATCTACATTCTAATAATATACCTTTTAGCACTTCTGTATGCAACGATTAAATAAAATCTATTTATATATTTACTTTCGAATAATTGTTTGAGTTGCAATGTTGTATATGTGACTTTATTGTTATTGTGGAACTAAAAATTGGTACTCATGAATTAGATTTCTATAATGTCAAGCATGCAGTCTTCACCATGAAGTTAGCATTAATAAAACCTAACTTCAGTATTATCACACAAACTTAATATTCATTGCTAAGTGGCTTCCTTTCCTTATGTGGGTATTGTTTTGCCTGAGTTTATAACATCCCGAAATGAATCTTTTCAAAACACATTACAGAACTGATCACAGAATGAAATTCTGTTAGGGATTTGGTGAGACGGCTACAGTTGTTTGCAGTGCATAGTAATATACAATGCGTTGGATACTTACATATTGTGATGTTTACATATTTAAATTGTAATTGTTTTCTGTCCAGCAGTGGTGATTAATTCCGGCACTGTCTAGCTTTGAGTGACATGATATTGAAGAGCCTCAGAGATCGATTATTTTTCGTATGTTGCAACATGACCACAGGAAAGTATTTAAATTGTTCTGTCTAATGTCTTATGCACTCCGTATTATTATCGTCCCTTGCATTTCAAGTTACTTAATGCACTGCTGGAATATGTGCAGAGAAACTTTATCTTTCTGTGATTTCTAAAAATTCGGTACAGGTTCACACTTAGTGTAGAGCCTATGTGATGTATATGTATTATTCTATTGTTTTAACCCTTTTAGTGTGTACTTCTCACTGTAGTATGTATTTACAGTGCGTAAGGGAATTTGTGTTATCGCTTGTGAACCCTCCTGGCATCTAGTGGAAGTTCGCTGCACCAGCTGTAGTTTTAGTTTGTTGTGAAATGCAGCCTTCAGGATTGCGAGAAGTATATATCCCGACAAAAAGCGGTGTATTAATAGGTTATTCTGAATGATGGTAACCACCAATATAGTATCTGGAAGTGGCTTGGAAAGTATACTTCCTGTAAAATTTATCTGTCATTTGTGGTCCTTGGTAAGCGTACTTTGCACCAACAAAGGGGTATCCAAAAACATTTAGGATCATTTCTTACCACCTCTGTCTATTCGAGACATGTTGTGGTAGTACACTGCACAAGGTGTACTAAAACTACTACAACAATTAGTTTCTGCATGTCGTGGGATTAATACTGTTGTCAGATTACATTGCTTCCCTCCTGCAATATCCTTTATTGCATCCCTTATCAGCTCGTAGCTTTATCCAGTGACAAAGTTTCAACGATTGTTTTCACGTTGTGGTAAGTTAACATTAATATCAGTAACAATTATTTTCAGAACAAAATAAAAACAGAAAACACTGTTTATGATTTTATTTGCGTGGAGTGGCGACACATAACAGCACTCAAAAGGGAAGTGGTAAATCCATTTACAACCAATTTAAATACCTCACAAAGACGGGGTGGTGATATATGTACGAACTTCGTTTTTGGTCCTCTATCTCAAAAATAAAGTTATTAAAAATAAGTACAGTACGTTTACCACATTCATAAAACGATTGCAAAATATTATGTTCGCGGAGGTGCTACAAAAAATGTGCCCGCGAAAGAGTTAACACTGTGTATCAGTTAAATTTTATGGCTACTCATTTACGCTCCTTCGGTCATTTATTTAATTTTCGTGAGTTATTTTGGAGCATGTGTTGTCTGCGCTATCTGTAGCGTACCTGTAGCCAATATCCCCTTTGTGAATTTATTGATTCAGATACTTAAATAATTAAGCTACATACTTGCTCTTTTTACTGTTATGTTTACCATAACAAGCCCCATATAGAAAATAGTATAGATGACAATCCAATATGTTGAAGATATGATGCACGTGGTGGATACAACGAAGGCTATTGAAACACTTAGCAAAATGGACATATTTCTATATCTAGGTTCTCGACTACAGGTAAGAGGATGAGCAAGCAGGAATCACAGTGATCTGAATCGATTCAGACACATCACTGATATTATTTGTGAGAACAAGATGCACATCCACATAAAATAAAAGATATAAGGCACAACAGTGAAGATAGTTGCATTATGTGATACTGAGCGTAAGCTCACACCAAGGAGTTTTCAGGTTTCACTACATTATGAAAATTCGGATGCTGAGAAGACCATTAGCCATTTCCCGCTCGGCCATAGTAACAAGACCACGATATGACAACTAACTGGAGTGGCTCCAACCAACGAAAAGATCCAAAAATGGAGCGTTCGGTGGTATGGACACATTATATAGCACCTACTTTAGTCATCAGCTTAGCCTATTGTCTCACTGTTGAAGACCACAACCAACGCGGAAGCCCTTAACCGCATCGGATAGGTACTATAAACGTATATCTAAAATCAAGGAACATAAACCCACAGCTAGTGTTAGAACGTACGAAAAGGTGTACATTGTCCAAAAAAGCAGACCAAGCTCCAATGGGACTACGCTAAGAAGGAGTAGAAGAAGAAGATTATGATGTTGGAAAGAGAGCACAACAGGAGGGTCTCGATATTAATGAGTAGAACAGGGGTCTGAACTAGAGAAATCACAAAAAACAGTTTGTGAACGGCCAAAGCCTCAGAGGCGCGATAACGTTCTCCCACCGAAAAGTTTAATGACGGACTGTGAGAAGAACGAGGCAGCTGTGCGAAGAGAGATTCCCGAGGTAGCGGTACGGGTCACAACAGTAAAGGCAACTTCGGAGGTGGCTTTCGCACGTATGAACAGGGAACGGGACAACTGTAGTGCGAAGGGAGTTTAGAAGAGCGCCACCAGAAATGAGGACGTTGCATGGAAAGTTTATATGCGACGAGAGGCAATACGTCACACCGAGAGGGAAGGAGGTAATGCAACGTATAATTAGCCTCAAAATTAGTAGAGGGAGAAATTGTAACCAAGGAATCAGAGTAGTTTCAGCTCCGCCCCGCAATGAAAGTAAGGTGAGGGGGAAAATATGGTGTGTTCTAGACAAAATACAAGAAGAGCTTCTGTGCTGCCACCTGAAGGATCACAGAAATATAATAGGCGTTAATCCCCTGCAGGATGGTGTCAGGAAATGGAAAACCACCCATGATCGGTAAATCAACCAGCATATGTTGTGACCTCCTCAGTGACCAACTACGTTATAGGCACAATGACTGGTATAGCTATGGCTTCTGGTAATTTATGGTGGCGGGCCCTGTTAAAATGAATGAAGCAGATGGACTGCCTCATATGTCTCTATAACAGACTACGAAATTTTTGCACAGGCATTCAGATGCAACTGGAATGTACTTGAAACAAAATCTGGACAGCCGGCCGGAGTGGCCGAGCGGTTCTAGGCTCTACAGTCTGGAACTGCGCAACCGCTTCGATCGCAGGTTCGAATACTGCCTCGGGCATGGATGTATGTGATGTCCTTAGGTTAGTTAGGTTCAAGTAGTTCTAAGTTCTAGGGGACTGATGACCTCACATGATAAGTCCCATAGTGCTCAGAGCCATTTGAAACATTGGAACCAAAATCGTGACAGAGATCACCAAAGGCCTGCTTGTATGATGCTCTTTGCGTCCACAGTTCTGAGATGTTGGCATAGAGTCATTAATAAACCAGCTTCATAGTACAGCAGACACTAGAGGCTGCGTAGCGTACGGAGATGATCTCCTAATTACAGTATCTGGCAGCACAAGCGCTAAATGAGTAGAGGATTTTAGTGAAGTTCTTGAAAGACTAAGTAATTGGTGCACAGAAAACAGTTAACCGAAATCACCATACATTAGCCCTCTAATATTCGGACATGCGGCCGCGCAAATAAAATTTCTTCCGCCGATAGTTCTGGTGAATATTGTCCGGCCGTCCATAGAACGTGCGGTAAGGCTGACGACAATGTGCTATGCGCGTCCTTACATGCTCCACAGTGGCGGTGTTTCGTTTGCGGGTCACAGACGCTGGTCAGCAGCATTAAGATGCGCCTATATAAGCGCCGCCTGTGAAGAAAGCATACAGAAATTCGATTCGCTTATTGATATATGTTCGGCGTAGATGAAACCATGACAACATCTCTGCAGTTTAGTTACCCCAAGAGCAGGGTTCTATGCTTTGTCCAAACAGAAACCACTATCTCCGTTTATTAAATTATTAGCTAATCTACATCGAGTAAAGTTGCAATCTTCGTAAGATAGCCTTAACACAGTTTTTCTCAAGAATATGACGGATCTTCGAGGACAGAGCACTCACATAGGGCAAAACAGTAATTGATCTAAAGGAATTACTATCTTTTTTCCCGTCACATAGTAGGTGAATAAGGATTGGGGTAAGTAATGAAAGAGAAAGCCATCTGGTAGAATTTTGCACAGAGCATAACTTAATCATTGCTACCACTTGGTTCAAGAATCATAAAAAAGTTTATATATATGGAAGAATCCTGGACATACTAGAAGGTTTCAGATAGATTATGTAATTGTGAGACAGAGATTTAGGAACCAGGTATTAAATTGTAAGACATTTCCAGAAGCACATGTGGACTCTGACCACAATCTAGTAGATATGAACTCTATATTAATACTGAAGAAACTGCAAAAAGTTGGGAATTTAATTGGATGGGACCTTGATAAATTGACTACACCAGAAATTGTACACAGTTTCGCGGATAGCATAAGTGAAATATTGACAGGAATGGAGGAAAGAAATACAGTAGAAGAAGAATCGCTAGCTTTGAGGGACGAAGTGGTGAAGGCAGCAGAGGATAAAGTACGTAAAAAGACGAGGGCTAGAAGAAATCCTTGGGTAACAAAGGAAATATTGAATTTAATTGATGAAAGGAGAAAATATAAAAATTCAGTAAATGAAGCAGGCAAAAAGGACTAGAAACGTCTCAAAAATGAGATCGATAGGAAGTGCAAAATGGCTAAGCAGGGATGGCTAGAAGATAAATTATAAGGATGTAGAGGCTTATCACACTAGGGGTAAGATAGATACTGCCTACAGGAAAATTAGCGAGACCTTTGGAGAAAAGAGAACCACTTATATGAATTTCATGAGCTCAGATGGATCCCAGTTCTAAGCAAAGAAGGGAAAGCAGAAAGGTGGAAGGAGTACATAGAGACTCTATACACGGGCGATGTACTTGAGGACAATATTATGGAAATGGAAGAGGATGTAGATGAAGATGTAATGGGAGATACGATACTGTGTGAAGAGTTTGCCAAAGCACTGAAAGACCTATGCCGAAACAAGGCCCCGGGAGTACATAAAATTACATTAGAACTACTGACGACCTTGTTAGAGCCAGTCATTACAAAACCCTACCATCTGGTGAGCAAGATGTGTGAGACAGCGAAATACCCTCAGCCTTCAATCCCAATGAAAGCAGGTGTTGACAGATGTGAAAGTTACCAAACTATCAGTTTAATAAGTCACAGCTCCAAAATACGTGTGGCATATAAGAAAGATCCACAAGTCATAATTCTTCCCGACCAAGGAACCTACACGCTACCTGACGGGACATGGCCCATATCCTTCTTTAATGCAGAAAATACAACCAGACATTACAGGCCCTTGTGAATATGGAGCAGTTGTCACACTTGAACACATCGTGTGAGAATGTGCCACTACACAAAACGTTGCACACTACGATAGTTGGTTATGGAATAGTCGATGACATAACAAGGAAAGAAGAAGTGTGGCACAAGTGGCATTTGCTGACAGTGAAAATGCACACATCATGAAAAACAAAATGCGTCATTTTGGTTCCCAGAATTCCGAACCTATACAGAAAATTGGAATAGAAATCAACATAAACATTATTTCCATCCTTTTTATTTCTCATGAAACCCAAGCTTAGTATATTGTACTACTGTATAGCGAGACGTTCAGTGGTGGTGGTCCAGACTTTTGTACACACCGGTACCTCTAATACAAAGTAGCACACCCAGTTGCATTGATGCATGCCTGTATTCGTCGTGGCATACTATCCACAAGTTCATCAGCGCACTGTTTATTCAGGTTGTCGCACTCCTCAACGGCAATTTGCCGTCGATCACTCAGAGTGGTGATGGATCACGTCATCCATCCTTTGTTAGTCTATATCCCATACATGTTTGGTAGTGTTCATGTCTGGAGAACATGCTGTCCACTCTAATCAAGCGATTTCGTTATTCTGAAGGATGTCATCCACAAGATGTGCACGAATGATGCGCTACTTGTAGTCCATGAAGACGAATGCCTTGTAAACATGCTGCCCATTATGGTTGCACTGTTAGTCGGAGGAAGGTATTCACGTATCGTACAGCCGTTACATCGCCTTCCATGACCATGAATGCCATACGTCGGCCCCACATAATCCACCTCAAAACAGCAGGGAACCTCCACGTTCCTGTAGTCAGTGGACAATGTGTCTAAGAAGTTCAGCCTGACCACGTTGCCTCCAAACATGACTCCGGCGATTCTCAGTTTGAAGGCTTATGCGACACACAATAGTGAAGAGAACATGATGCCAGTCTGGAGCGAACTATTCGGCAAGTTATCAGGTCCATGTGTACCGCGCTGCATGGTATCGTGGTTGCAAACATGAACCTCGCGTTGGTCGTCGTGAGTGAAGTTGTGCATCATCTAGCCTATTACGCACAGTTTGAGTTGTAACACGACGTCCTGTTGCAACACGAAAAGCATTATTTAACGTGGTGGCACTGCTGTCAGGGTGCCCCCGTGCCATAATCCATAGGTCGCGGTCGCGCACTGCGCTAGTAGCCCTTTCTCAGCCTGAGCGAGGCATATCTTCGACAGCTCCTGTCTCTTTGTATCTCCTGCATGTCTGAACAACATCGTTTTGTTTCACTCCGACACACCTGGACACTTCCCTTGTTGATAGCACTTCCTGGCATAAAGTAAGAATGCGGACGCGATCAAACCGCGGTATTGACCGTCTAGGCACGATGGAACTACAGACTACATGAGCCGTGTACCTCCTTCCTGGCGGAGTGACTGTATGTGATTTGCTATCGGACACACTTCGTCCAATGGGAGCAGCTCATGCATGGCTGTTTACACCTTTAGGCACGTTTAGTGACCTATCTGAACAGTCAAAGTGACTATATGTGTCATACGGAATCCACAGTCAACGTCTGTCTTCAGGATTTCTGGGACCCGGAGTGATGCAAAACTTTTTTTGATGTATGTATTAGCATATGAACTGCAAGCATACACTGGCTAGAGACAACAAGGAAAAGGCCACATATGAAGACGACGAGTTGTACCATAGCAGAAAATCCAACTACAGCAACTTTTCACAAGGAGGGAGGAGATGAGCCTCGGGGATTATTCCCTGGCAGTCACCTCCCAATCTATACAACTTGGGTGGCAGTAGCAGGGTCCATATGAAACCTGAGCTGTGCCTCAGTTTGCCAGGGGTCACTATCAAGACAAATGAAAAATCTAGCTTGGCTGTGCGACGGGTGAGAGTAGTCTAATCTAGTGTTGTGTTAATGTAGTACAGTGCTGCAAAGTGTACTGTTGTATAGTAATGCAGTCAAAAATCACAAATTACAAAATTTTTTATGTCTCAAAGCAGCATAGTACAAAAGGCAAGTAGCATGTAACTATGGATTCCAAACTAACATACGGTTAATATCTATGTGGCAAATGGCCAAATGGTAGCCGGCAGCTGTGGCCGAACGGTTCTAGGCTCTTGAGTCCGGAACCACGCTGCTGCTACGGTCGTTGTTTTGAATCCTGCCTCAGGCATGGATAAGTGTGATGTCCTTAGATTAGTTAGGTTTAAGTAATTCTAACTCCAAGGGATTTATGACCTCAGATGTTAAGTTCCATAGTGCTTAGAGCCATTTCTATATCTACATCTACATCCATACACCGCAAGCCACCTGACGGTGAGTGGCGGAGGGTACCCTGAGTACCTCTATCGGTTCTCCCTTCTATTCCAGTCTCGTATTGTACGTGGAAAGAAGGATTGTCGGTATGCTTCTGTGTGGGCTATATTCTCTCTGATTTTATCCTCATGGTCTCTTCACGAGATATACGTAGGAGGGAGCCATATACTGCTTGACTCTTCGGTGAAGGTATGTTCTCGAAACTTTAACAAAAGCCCGTACCGAGCTACTGAGCGTCTCTCCTGCAGAGTCTTCCACTGGAGTTTATCTATCATCTCCGTAACGCTTTCGCAATAACTAAATGATCCTGTAACGAAGCGCGCTGCTCTCCGTTGGATCTTCTCTATCTCTTCTATCGACCCTACCTGGTGCGGATCCCACACTGCTGAGCAGTATTCAAGCATTGGGCGAACAAGCGTACTGTAACCTACTTCCTTTGTTGTCGGATTGCATTTTCTTAGCATTCTTCCAATGAATCTCAGTCTGGCATCTGCTTTACCGACGATCAACTTTATATGATCATTCCATTTTAAATCACTCCTAATGCGTACTCCCATATAATTTATGGAATTAACTGCTTCCAGTTGCTGACCTGCTATTTTGTAGCTAAATGATAAGGGACCTATCTTTCTATATATTCGCATCACATTACACTTGTCTACATTGAGATTCAATTGCCATTCCGTGCACCATGCGTCAATTCGCTGCACATCCTCCTGCATTTCAGTACAATTTTCCATTGTTGCAACCTCTCGATACACCACAGCATCATCTGCAAAAAGCCTCAGTGAACTTCCGATGTCATCCACCAGGTCATCTATGTATATTGTGAACAGCAACGGTCCTATGACACTCCCCTGCGGCAAACCTGAAATCACTCTTACTTCGGAAGACTTCTCTCCATTGAGAATGACATGCTGCGTTCTGTTATCTAGGAACTCCTCAATCCAATCACACAATTGATCTGATAGTCCGTATGCTCTTACTTTGTTCATTCAACGACTGTGGGGAACTGTGTCAAACGCCTTGCGGAAGTCAAGAAACACGGCATCTACCTGTGAACCCGTCTCTAAGGCCCTCTGAGTCTCGTGGACGAATAGCGCGAGCTGGGTCTCACACGACCGTCTTTTTCGAAACCCATGCTGATTCCTACAGAGTAGATTTCTAGTCTCCAGAAAAGGCATTATACTCGAACATAGTACGTGTTCCAAAATTCTACAACTGTTCGACGTTAGAGATATAGGTCTATAGTTCTGCACATCTGTTCGCCGTCCCTTCTTGAAAACGGGGATGACCTGTGCCCTTCTCCAATCCTTTGGAACGCTTCGCTCTTCTAGAGACCTACGGTACACCGCTGCAAGAAGGGGGGCAAGTTCCTTCGCGTACTCTGTGTAAAATCGAACTGGTACAGCATCAGGACCAGCGGCCTTTCCTCTTTTGAGCGATTTTAATTGTTTCTCTATCCCTCTGTCGTCTACTTCGATATCTACCATTTTGTCAACTGTGCGACAATCTAGAGAGGGAAGCACAGTGCAGTCTTCCTCTGTGAAACAGCTTTGGAAGAAGACATTTAGTAATTCGGCCTATAGTCTGTCATCCTCTGTTTCAGTACCATTTTGGTCACAGAGTGTCTGGACATTTTGTTTTGATCCACCTACCGCTTTGACATAGGACCCAAATTTCTTAGGATTTTCTGCCAAGTCAGTACATAGAACTTTACTTTCAAATTCATTGAAAGCCTCTCGCATAGCCCTCCTCACACTGCATTTCGCTTCGCGTAATTTTTGTTTGTCTGCAAGGCTTTGGCTATGTTTATGTTTGCTGTGAAGTTCCCTTTGCTTCCGCAGCAGTTTTCTAACTCGGTTGTTGTACCACGGTGGCTCTTTCCCATCTCTTACGATCTTGCTTGGCACATACTCATCTAACGCATATTGTACCATGGTTTTGAACTTTGTCCACTGATCCTGAACACTATCTGCACTTGAGACAAAACTTTTGTGTTGAGCCGTCAGGTACTCTGTAATCTGCTTTTTGTCACTTTTGCTAAACACAAAAATCTTCCTACCTTTTTTAATATTTCTATTTACGGCTGAAATCATCGATGCAGTAACCGCTTTATGATCGCTGATTCCCTGTTCTGCATTAACTGATTCAAATAGTTAGGGTCTGTTTGTCACCAGAAGGTCTAATATGTTATCGCCACGAGTCGGTTTTCTGTTTAACTGCTCAAGGTAGTTGTCAGATAAAGCACTTAACAATATTTCACTGGATTCTTTGTCCCTGCCACCCGTTATGAACGTTTGAGTCTCCCAGTCTATATCCGGCAAATTAAAATCTACACCCAGAACTATAACATGGTGCGGAAATCTACTCGAAATATTTTCCAAATTTTTCTTCAGGTGCTGAGCCACAACAGCTGTTGAGCCCGGGGGCCTATAGAGACATCCAATTACCATGTCTGAGCCTGCTTTAACCGTGACCTTCACCCAAATCATTTCACAATTCGAATCTCCGTCAATATCCTTCCATACTATTTACTTCTTATCGCTATAAACACGCCTCCCCCTTCACTGTCCAGCCTATCTCTGCGGTATACATTGCAATCAGAGTTTAGGATTTCATTACTGTTTACGTCTGGTTTCAGCCAACTTTCTGTTCCTAGTACTATATGGGCTTTGTGACCGTTTATTAATGAGAGCAGTTCTGGGACCTTTCTATAGACGCTCCTGCAGTTTACTATTAGCACATTGATATTGTTATTCCTTGTTGCATTTTGCCTACTCCTGCCTTGCCGCGTCTCAGGAGGCGTCTTGTCGGGCCTAGGGAGGGAATTCTCTAACCTAAAAAAAACCCATGTGCACTCCACACGTACTCCGCTACCCTCGTAGGCGCTTCCGGCGTGTAGTGCACGCCTGACCTATTCAGGGGGACCCTACAATTCTCCACCCGATAGCGGAGGTCGAGAAATTTGCACCCCAGCTCTCCGCAGAATCGTCTGAGCCTCTGGTTTAAGCCTTCCACTCGGCTCCAAACCAGCGGACCGCGATCGGTTCTGGGAACGATACTACAAATAGTTAGCTTTTAAGCTAAAGGTTAGAAAACAGATTTGATTTTCAAACTTATTATTTACTGAATTTCATATTTCATACAGACTTTCAATTAATATTTTATGCAGATATTTAATGTAGATTATTCCAACCTACATAAGACAATGATTAGTTACACTAACACATCTGCAATTATGTTAAAATATTACGCGCAATGTTCATGTCAATACATGTGAAACATCTGGTTCACTGTTGTATTTAGGTAAAATACGAGAGAAAACAAGAGATAAATCACTAAAAACATAAATAAGTGTCCTTTTTGTACTGTATGGAGATGAGCAAGTGGTACTCAGCACTGGTGCAGAGCCTACTCCTTCCTAATACCACCAACATGGCAGCAGTGGTTAACGTACACAGCCGCCATACGGTGGCGACAGCAGCGCCATATGATCTCACATTATACCACTACATAATGTTTCACTTTCTAAACCTTCAATCGTGTGTGTGTATATATGGTCTTTACTATGGAGGGTAATTCGCATTCGGGACCCAGTATTTACTACCGCATACGAATTTTAAAACTGATTTGAACCGGAACTACACAGGCTACTTGAATTTGTTCTTAGAAACTTCTCCATCGTCCTGAAACTGTCATCATTGGGATCTACAGTGCCAGATCAAACTATAGCGATAGTGGACTACGTGCCATTGGTGCAAATGGTTTAAAACGCTCTAAGCACTATGGGACTTAACATCTAAGGCCATAAGTCCTCTAGAACGTAGAACTACATGGACCTAACAAACCTAAGGACATCACACACATCCATGCCCGAGACAGGATTGCGACCGTAGCAGTTGCGCGGTTCCTGGCTGATGCGCCTAGAAGCGCTAGGCCACCGCGGGCGGCCTACGTGGCATTAAGAAAAACTTATTACCCCAATTCTTCGCAAATATGGTTGCATCTGTTCTCGTTTATAACAGCTTATATCACATCATCATCTTCACTTCTAGATTTTCAAAGAGAGATGATTAATAAATTTTACTCAAGAGGAAAACAATAATACTGAGAATGAACATTGCAGTAACTTATTTTGTATAGTTAGTACGATACTATTGTACTGTCAGAACAGGTCGTCGCGCTTTAGCTTGGGTACCAGCGGAATTTGTCAACAATGAAATATCCTAGGTCATCAGGCGAGCAGTTGCGTAGCAACACTGCGATTCCGAATCGTATTGCGTAAACACATTGTCTGTGCTTGCGTGATTTTCGTTGTGCTATTCGTTTTGTTCTAGAGCGTCTTCTTGGTGAGAAAAGCTCATTAACTGAATATCTGAAGTGCTTTTCGTGAAAAGTCTTCCAACAGAAGAACTTCCAAACCCAGCGTTGGGTGTGACGCAGTACGGAACCGTAAGTGAACATCGACATCTTTTCTTCTTCATCTCTTATCAAGACTAATATCCTTTGCCGTTAATGTCACTCTAAATTACTGCTGCTGAGCGCTTTAGCACACACATGAAATCCCTTGTAGTTGATTTTATTTGGATGTTTAATCACACCAGCTACATTGTAACGAAAAATGGGAAAAAAAAGTTTCCAGTGATCCGACTTGAGCTTTAGCCTATGAGAGCAGTGTTGCAAAATTGTGGGCACGATTTCGGTAGCTCATGTAACCTGCTGAACTCTCTATATCCTTCAAATTCTGAAAATTGTATATGTACATCATCAAGAGTGTTTAGGGGCTACGTGTCGGCTATATTCTGCGTCATATTACCATAATGTATCACTTTTTATGTCCTACATGTTCTAGAGATTGCCAAGGCTTTTCATATTGTTCATAGTCGACGAGGACAAAAAATGCGAGGTGAAAATTGATATTGTTGAAAATTTGTGCTAGGTGGTAGCAGGGACTGATATGAATATTATACTTAAAAGTCCAGATCGGCGAGATGTGCGCTACAGCGTATGGAAGGGAGATGGCATGGGATGTGGTAAGGAAGAGAGGGGTTTGAGTTCAAGATGAATTTTTTATTTATCTTAAATAAATAGAAATGAGTTGCTTCAAGCAAAAATGTATTTCTGTAATCAGTAAGCTACATTAAATTTGTTAGGAAAATTGTCCTATTCAGTACTCTGTAGCAGGGTGGTGGTGGTGTGTAGATGGCACACACGTGAGGGAATGTAGTTGTCTGGTATTTGATCAAACTCTTCCCACTTCGTTACTCTGCAAACCGAAGCGCTACCGGCTAAACCGCCACATTTGACCACGGTTTTATTACGTCGCTTTCTGGCTCTCTATTTGTCCGTCTGTATCTCTCCCCCCCCCCCCTCCCCCCCCATCTCTCTCTCTCTCTCTCTCTCTCATACACTTACAGGCACTTCTTTGCAGAATGAGAGCGTGTCATTTATTTAGCTAAAAAGGGCCTTGCCGCCAAAAGGCATATGACTAGTTTCCAATCTGTCAGCGGTGAACACCATTAAAAATTTGACTTCATTATACATTCCACAGTGGATGGTACTCTGAGGGGTCGCACAGATTCCGATCAAGTGGACGAGCATGTGTTCTCCTTTACATTGTCTGTCTGTGTATCTACATTATCTGCCCACTTTGGTACAAAAGTACATTCACAGTGTAGGTAGCTCTGTGAAGTTGGTAACTGAGTAGTGAATGATGCGAAGTGAAGGCGACCAAACATGGGTTGGACGTCGGCAGCTGACCACGTACGAGCAACGAAATCAAAAGCGAAACAGATTGCTACAAAGGAAAATAATATTCCGTGTCTGTTCGCGCACATCACATTTTGTTCCAGTAGAATCCAAGCACAAGAAACGTGTTTCGGCTGTAAATGTTTTGACAATTTTCAAGCAATCAGGGCTTTCGTGAAATCTTTTATGTTGGCAGGAAGCTATGGAAAATATTGTAAGGATAATTCGTTTAGAATGTGTTTTAGGAAGCGCATCGGTGACGTTGATATGTGTTCCTGACGTTTTGTTACAAGGAAATGTTGCACATACGTAAGGGAATTAAGGACTCTACTATTCACTATTCATCTGTTGTGTGGCAGTGGAAATGAGTTACCGTTTATTGCTTCTAACCTCTAAATAAGTATGTTTGGATTTTGAATGTTGTTAGTTACATTAATTGTTCACTACTGTATAGTTAATATCTGTGATTACGTGTCACAGATTTTTAAGTTTTTCGACCTTATGTTCAAAAGTATTCTCTACTGACTGATTATGTCTGACCTCTGGATGCACGAATAATATTCGAAATTGCCATTAATATGGCTCAAATATTTGGCTGCCGTTAGTAGTAAATATACCCCTCTTTGTCCCTCGTTTCCGAATATCTGATATACGTAACTGACCTACGAATAGTGTGGATATCCTCACGTCTCCGAGAATTTCGTATCATCACACAATATTTCACGTTCTAAACATACAAACTTGTGTACATGTTCTTTAATAAGGACCTTAATGCTCTCAGGTTACGCAATATATACTGCCTCATGCGCATTACGATTTTGTTTCGAAACGCAGCTGAACCTTCTGCACGTCTGTCATTGTAATAAATGTGTCGTCTTTTAGTATTATAGTTGCCTCTTGAAATCATTGCATCTTACTTCACAGTTTCTTTCGACGATCGTCGTATTCTGACTACATCTTAATTTTATTCAGGCTTTAAGAAAGGGTCATCTGCACATCGCAGCGTACCATAGACGCACTCAGGGCGTCGGTTTATAAATGTCAAAATTTCGTGTTAAGTGTCTGATGCAAACATATTTCGCTGAGCTGCTTTCCCAACGTTATTCAAACTTGAAAAGATGTGAATATTCGGATATGTTCGCATTCATAAGTAGTTGCCACTATCATTTCACAGTACATTAAAGTATGATTTCAGGTACTCCTGTGGCTAAAGGACACGTTGTAATCATCGAGGAAATAATTATATGATATGTGCAAGTCAGCTGCTTGTTTTTAAAACAAATTTATTACACAGTTCTCCAGGCACAAACGGGTAGGTGATCGAAAAATTATCGGCTTCTGCCAGTATATTAAGCTCATTTTGGGATATTTTCAATATTCTCAACATTTCTCGGCTCTGTCAGCATCTGTATAAACATTTATGTTAAATTAACAACAACCTCAGATGCAATGTTTATCTAGATTTACCTTGGTTTCAGTTGGGATAACCCAATCTTCTTCAGAATAAAAGGAACTACGAATCGTCCGTAATGGACAACGTCAAAAACTAAAAACTATAATATAGTAATACATCGTCATATTGCAATAACTTATCCGTTGTGTCCGTACTATAACGATGTATTACTATTTATAGTTTTTAGTTCTTGCCGTTGTCCGTTATGGACAAGTCGTAGTTCCTTTCATTATGAAGAAGGTTGGGTTATCCCAACTAAAGTCTAGGTAAGTCTAGGTAATCATTGCAATGTAAGTTGTTATTAATTAGAAAGCAATATTTTCAGTAAATGCTATTCATTTACCTCGCGTAATAGGCAACGAAAAATTTGAGGGTGTAAGTTTAAAGCTGAAACTAATGTGGTCATCAAGGAAAGTGACAAATTTCATAGCTTATAAGATATGCACTTCTGAACTGCAGTTGATTTGTTAATTTGTGGGATTGGCAGATCAGACACGTATTATACGTATGGTCAGTAAACTGTCTGGATGCAGTCGGAAGTAATCGTCGCTATTTGACGTAGGTCCCAGAGGAATTTATGAACAATGAAATGTCAAACAACATTATGTGGACAGTTGCATAGCAACTTTGCGATTTCGAATCGTGTTGCGTAAACATATTGACTGTGCTTACGTGATTTTCGTAGTGCTGTTCTTTGTGCTCTAGAGCTTCTTTTCGGTGAGACAAGTTCATTAATTGAGCTTGTCGAGAAAGGTCTTCCGCCGAAAAAGCTTACAAAGCCAGCGTTGGATTGACGCAATACGGAACCGTATGTGATTAGTCAACATCTTCTCTCGGTCATCTCTTATCCCCGCTAACCTTCTTTGCTGTACATGTTACTGTAATCTACTGCTGCTGAACGCTGTAGCTCACGCCTCAGATCACTTTTATTTGGTTGTACTTTGGATGTTTAATCACACCAGCTACATTCTAACGAGAAAGTCAAAAGAAACTCTTTCCAATGCGACTTGAGATTCAATTCACGAGAGTACTTTGACTAAATCGTGGCCATGATTTCGGTAAGTCATGTAGCCTGCGGAGTTCTTTACATTCTTTAAATTCAGGAATTTTTTTATTTTCATTTTCGAGATGATTTATTGACTTTGTGCCGACATTATTCTCCACCGTATTAGCATACTGAATCATGGTATGTCTTAAATCTTGTATTTATTATCAAGATTGTGTATACTGGTCACATCCCAGCCAACGAAGAACAGATAGGTCGAATAAAGGAAAAAATTGTTATAGTTGATAATTTAACCTTAGGACTAGGGACTGACATGAATATTATACTAATGGTCTAGACAGGCGGACTGCTTTGAGAAAAAGTGCAATCTAGTGTTCAGTTAAGCTGCATTATAATTTCGTAAGAAAATTGTCCTGTTCAATTCTCTGGAGAAGAAATATTCTTAGTGTTGCAGCGGTTAAAAAAGTCGTACATTATTGAAACTAATAATTTTCTTTTTAAAATTAATGTTTATTGTTAAACGGAGGGGATAAAGGAACTTATTAAATGGATGTCGCTTGTCAAAGTGCAATATAACGTTGTTAAGGGATAAATTATGTTCTGGTACTGTAACAGGGTGGAGGAGTGTGGGCAGATGCTACACACGTGATGGAACGGAGGCCGCTGGCATGTCGTCAAACTCCTCCGTCTTCGTTAGTCTGCATACTGAAGCGCGGCCAGTCGTTTCTCCATTCTCTCTCTACCCTACTATGTCACGAGTCATTAAACTAAAAGCCGCCACTTTTAACGATGGTTGTATTAGGTCACTTGCTGGCTGTCCATCTGTATCTCTCTCTACAGTTACAGTTACAGTGTACCAAGCTCATAGGTGGCGTTGTGAAGCTGGTAACTGAGTGGTCAATGAAGCAAAGCGAAGACGACCAAACATCTGTCGGACGTCAGTAGCCAAGTGGTAAAGAGCAATGGAAACAAAAACGAAAAACACTGCAACCTTCACAATGCAACGTAAGGGGAGGAGAGGTTCAAAAAGTCCCAACTGCTACCAAATTACATGGAAGTAAAATGATGTTCATTGTCAGCTGGCGCACATCACGTTCTGTTCCAGTAGAAATAGTGTATAAGAAACGTGTTGCTGTTATAGAAGTTTAGCCCATTTTGAAGAAATCAGGATATACCTGAGATCTTTTAGGTTTGGTGGAAACTGTGGATAATTTGTTACAGAAAGTTTTTAGACGTGCTTATGAACTCGGTGTGTCTTTCTTATTGTTTTACTGCAAGAATATGGTGTAGATATGTAAGGGAATTGCTTAAGGTGTCTACTATTTACATGTCGCGTTGCAGCGGAAAGGAGTTGGGGTGTACTGCTTCTTACCACAAAAATACGTATTTTTTGATTCTGGTTGCTGATAATTACATTACATACGGGTACTGTTGTATAGATAATATCTTGTGATTTCGCATCCACTAATTTATAGGTTTTCTATCATCATGTCAAAAATATGTACCATTTATTGTTTAAGTCTTACTTTTGGGTGCATGAATAGTATTCGACATTTCCGTTAATTTGGATCGAAGATCTCCCTCGTGTTATTAGTAACTCTGCACCCAGTTTCAGCAAATTTCATGAACGTAACTGACCTAGGAACTGGCTGCACTGCCTCACGTCTGTAACACTTTCGTGCCATCACGTTGTAAGTGTTCAAACATGTGTGTACATGTTCTTTAATAAGGGTCTTAATTCTCTTAGGGAACCATTATTTACTACAGTATGCGCATTTTGATTCTGTTCCGGAACACAGCTTCGCCTTCTGCATGCATTCCTCCATAATTAATTCACCGTCGTTTTGAATGTGTCTTCCTTGCAAACTACGGTGGCCCCTTGACACCATCGCTTTCGTTTTTTAGTTTCTTTCGACGCTTACTACATTCCGTCCTAATTTTATTCAAGGTCTAAAGGGACGTATCTGCATATAGTGACGACCCACAGACCAACTCAGTGCGTCGGTTTATAAATCTCAGATGTTCTTGGGAAATATCTGATGCAATCGTATTTCGTACAACTATTAGTTCAGTGTTACTGAAACTTCACAAGACGTGACTGTTTCGTATCTGTTCATATTCACAAGTAGTTACCACTCGTATTTCACCGCATATTGAAAAAAATTATCTAAGGTATCGGTCTGTCAAATATATATGTTGTAGTCGTGTAGGTCGACGTCTTGCTTTGAAAGCAAATTTATTACACAATTCTGTAGGCATCTGCGGGTACTGTGTGCGGCTACACTCAATTATAAAGACTTCTATCAGCACATTAGCTTCGATTTGGGAAATTTTCAAATACACAATATTCTTTTATCTTGCTTAGTACGGAAATAATGAATCTGATTTTAAAATGTTTAATTCGATACTAACATTATCATTGATGAAGGTTACGAAGACAGATAAGCCACGAATTACCAATGGCTAGTAAAGCGCTGCGGTACAGTGAGGAGCTATCTAAGTTTTTTAGTGTGGGTCTTAGACAATTTTTTCAAAAATGAAATATCGCACAACACGAGGGGGTCGATGAGAGGCAACATTGCGATGGCGTATCGTGTGGCATAAACATATTGTATGTGCTTGTGTGATTTTCGTAGTGCTATTTTTCGTACTGTAGTGCTTCTTCTTGGTGAGAAAAGGACATTGACTGAATATTTGAACTGTTTTTTGAGGACCGTCTTTAGATATGGAAACGTAACAAGATAGCGTTTGGTGGGACACTATACGAAACAGTAAGTGACGAGCCAACATCTTGTTTCCGTCATCTCTTATCCGCAATATCATCATTTGCTGTTGACGTCGAGTGTAAACTAATGCTGCTAATCGCTGTGATCTCAAATTTGAAATCGTTCGTATCCACCTTTATTCAGATGTTTATTCGAGCAGGTGTGTTTTACCGAAGGAAACGATCCTTTCCGGTGATCAGATTTGATATTCATACTTCGAGAGTAGTTTCACAGTATTGTCGGGCATGGTTTCGGTAATTGATGTACCCCTGGAATTTTTTGTATTCGGTTAATGCCGATAGTTTTTTGTTTCCATTATCAAGTGCATTTAGTGGCTAGCTAGCGACGTTGTTTTAGGACATATTAGAATACTACATCATGTTACGTACTTCATATAGTGTAGACCATAAAGGTTCTTTATTTTGTTCAGCGTGATTCACCAGCAGCAAATATATGTACACAATTAATTTTTGCTGGTCTGCAACATGGGTGTATCCTGCGAGAAGAAGATGCGGCAGCTTTGCCTCCCTATGAACTAACTGATACCTTGTATCACCAGCGAGACAGAAAAAAAAGTCAGAATAAGTTTGAAGAAATGCATCACAGTTATTGGGTGCTGTGAAGTGGCATGAATCGTGAAATCTGTCATTCTACAAACTAATATGAGTTGCCTACATCTCGTCCCCATGGCCCTATTTTTGCAGACGTTCTACATACACATTTGCTCTGTAGTGTAAATAAATGATATTTGATTGTTGTTTATAAGCAGCAAACGAAGAAACAAGAATCTTGTTCATGTAATGGTTACTTCCTCGTCCAGTCGGTTTAGCTGTTGCTGAATCTTACAGCTAGTATGATCGCGGTCCATGAGAATTATTTGTCCTGGCTCTCCGCCCACAGGCAGCGTTGAACATCACTGATGCTCCCGATTCCGCTCAGGCTAGCAGATACAAGTGGTCAGTCGCGAAAAGTTGCCGAACCACGAACCCCTCAATAGATGTCCAACACAATTCGGATGATACGTCAGGAACAAAAGAGTTTCACGTGCCTCGACATACGACATGGGAGGTTCGCCAGTAGCTATTTAGCATTTTATTTAACAGCGAGTACAGTTGCATGCGCTTTTTTGCTTTAGAAGAGAACTATCCTGTCTTGACAGTATATTTTAGGGTAAGGCAACGGTTAAAGAAGATGAAAGAATTTAATTAGAGATGCTATAATGTTCGTAGATTATGAAAATGCTTTTGAGAAATACAATAGACGAGTGATACGTTACATCCTGCAAACAAAGGTTACCCGGTTCGTCTAATCAACTCTTTTGAAGCAGTTACAAATGGCCAAAAATAAACAACAATAAAACAGAATTAGACAAGTATGTAACTTGTCTCCAGCTCTTTTCAACTTCTACGTGGGTGACCTAGTCAATGCTTGGAAAGGCATCAGCTACGGCATAAAGATCCACAGGGAGAAATGTTTTAATACTCTGCTATAAGCAGATGCTCAAATGACGAGAGTTCAGTAATGAAATTAAAAACTACGATCCAAAATTAAACGCAAAATAATTTGAGCAGGCTAAATGAGATTTTTCCGTAGTGTTATAGCGTGAATCTGGAAATAGTGCCTTATATTTAGAGATTAAGAATAAATTAGAAGTTGATTTAGTGTGTAAAAAAAAGACCTTAACAGCAAAAGATGGCTGGGGTGTATTTCAGTACTGTTTATCTTAGCCTGCTGTAGTAAGTTGACAGCAATCCAGTTTCCAGTGACGCTGAAGTCGACTGTTAAGCACTGATTAATAATCTCAGCTTGGGCTTTCTGGGACAGGGATTCTGAGGGTCTTAGATTAGGAAATGGCACACTTAAAGTAGTAAAGAAGTTTTGCTATTTGGGGAGCAAAATAACTGATGATGGTCGAAGTAGAGAGGATATAAAATGTAGACTAGCAACGGCAAGGAAAGCGTTTCTGAAGAAGAGAAATTTGTTAACATCGAATATAGATTTAAGTGTCAGGAAGTCGTTTCTGAAAGTATTTGTATGTAGTGTAGCCATGTATGGAAGTGAAACATGGACTACAATTAGTTTGGACAAGAAGAGAATAGAAGCTTTCGAAACGTGGTGCTACAGAAGTATGCTGAAGATAAGGTGGATTGATCACGTAACTAATGAGGAGGTTTTTAATAGGATTGGGAAGGAGAGAAGTTTGTGGCACAACTTGACTAGAAGAAGGGATTGGTTGGTAGGACGTGTCCTGTGGCATCAAGGGATCACAAATTTATCATTGGAGGGCAGCGTGGAGGTTAAAAATCGTAGAGGGAGACAGAGGGATGAATTCACCAAGCAGATTCAGATGGATGTAGGTTGCAGTAGGTACTGGGAGATGAGGAAGCTTACACAGGATAGAGTTGCATGGAGAGCTGCATCAAACCAGTCTCCGGATGAAGGCAACAACAACAACATCATACTTGCAAAGTTCCTTGTCGCAGTGGTTCCTGTCAGATCCCCGAAGTTTACTGCTGTCGAGCTGGTCTAACACTTGGATCGGTGGCCACCCGGTATGCAGAGCGCAGTTGGCAAACGGGGTTCACTCAGCCCTTGTCAGGCAAGCTGAGAAGCTACTTGATGAGAAGCAGCGGCTCGCCGGCCAGAGTGGTCGAGTGGTTCTAGGCGTTAGAGTCTGGAAGCGCAAGACCGCCACGGTCGCAACTTCGAATCCTGCCTCGGGCATGGCCGTGTGTGATGTCCTTAGTTTAGTTAGGTTTAAGTAGTTCTAAGTTCTAGGGGAGTGATAACCTCATAAGTTAAGTCCCATAGTGCTCAGTGCCACTTGAACAAAGCAGCGGCTCCGGTCTCGTAAACTGTCATACGTCCGGGAGAGCAGTGTGCTGACCACATGCCCCTCCATATCCGCTTCTAGCGACGCCTGTCGGCTGAGTATGACACGGCGGCCGGTCGGTAACTTGGTGCATCGTGGCCTGTTCGGATGGAGTTTAGATTTTAGACTCCTATACTTGAGTTGAGACGCGTTTATCAGCTTACTGAGGATCTGCATGTTGCGTTGAGCTCGATTCATGGTTTCTTAGGATTTACCTTTAACATTACATCACCAGAAAAGCACCACTTTCAAGCACGTTCCTGTTAGATCGCTTCCTTGTCTGTCAACCTCTTCGGTACAGGTTCCACAATTGATTCTACATCAACTGAAAGGTGACGTAGAGTCTTGAAACTTCCAGCATTGTTCAGCATACCTGGTAAAGCAATATTAGATCACTATCTTGTCTGGCGTGTGGCGGAGGGTACTTTATATGCCACTGCCATCTGCCCCTTTTTCTGACCCAGTCGCGAATGGCCGAGGGAACGGTAGGTGGTAATCCACCGTGGGAGGTCAGATGTATCCACTTTTTTTACCACACGGTCATATCCTTAGGTAAACGTAGGAGAAAGCAACAGGTTTTGCAAGTAAGGTGAACATAAACTACAATAATCCCGAAATATATCATAGACTCCGTTTTAATCTCACCAAAATGTAATTTTAACTCTTTTAAAGCCATATAGAGTGCAAATAACTCAATGCTACCTCACGCAACTATTCCTTCTAGTCGATAGATCAAGCTATCCGATACATGCTTTACATTCGGCCGTTTGCCACAAGTACCTTGTACTCTTTTGGCGCAATTTATGGGCAAATTCGTGGTAGACTCTTTGCATGTGTAAGTGGCTTTAAAATGGCAGGTCAAAGAATTTGTGGAAATTTGTACAGAGAGCCAAATAAGTAGGGCAACAGTAACTAGTGAGAACCGTTGTTTGTGAAGAACAGTGAAGAACGTGAAGAACAGAGAAAGAAACGGAAAAGAAAAAGGAAAACGTACAGCGTTGGTAACTATAAAGCTGTGTTCTGTCTCATGAAATCATGCGTACTGTTCGTACATTGTTCTAAAATGCAATGCGAAACTCCCCCACTCTATACATCACGTATCATAATACTAGTTAGAAAACTGTGTACCTGTTTTAATTGGCACTGTAAGTCCCTACAACCCGACAAGGCTTCAATCATCGATTTGGTTCTTAGAACAGGTTCGGTCTATATGTATTATTGTACTAACTGAAACCGTTACTTTGGTCAGAATTTGTAAATCATTCATGAGCTAATATTTAAATTTCCTAAAAACACTCCATTATCAGACATTTCGACGTTTCTGTAGGTTCCATCTACTAGAATAATAATTAGTAAAATATCTTCGTAGAGACCTCTCCCTGTTCTCATTCCAATCTTTCTGACCATCCAACAGTCAATAATGGACACGCTGTAATTCCGTGTGATCAGTACGAGACGTGATATCTATTTTTTATCTTCGCAGATGTTCCGGAGGCTTTTGGGCGTGTTCTGCCTCCGGTCTCGGCGGGAGGCAGAGGAAGACTTTTACGGAGACCTGATAGACGTAGATTTAATTGGAAAGCCAGAGGTGAGGACCACTGAGATTTATTGGAAAAACAGTAATGACTCTTAGGTGCACCCACCTTTACTAAGATAATTACTTGAGAACTCTGATTACTGCAAGACCTTCTGGATTTAGTAAATTTATCTTAGCTACTCGTAGTTGTAAATAGGTCATCATAGAATAACAACTATTCCTTTGTGCCTTCGTTAAACTTGCTTGTAGCGCTAATAAAACGAAATATCCTTCGGCCTTCTATACGAGTACATTCGTTTCATAGGAACTCTGTTGCCACTGGCCCGCTCAAAATAGTACTTTGTACAAGAAGAATGTACTTTAAATAAAAAAGGAGGTTACGCAGGACATTAATAATCAGAAATCACTTAAGTTTCTGAGATTTAATATTAGATGGAATTATTCGAAATCACAAGAGCTCCACAAGAATTTACGGAATGTGGAGAAATGTATTCATAAACTGGTTTCTGTTGGTTCCAAAATCGGTAACAACGTAGTTTACACTACGTGCAACTCCTGCTAGTACAGCATTTATCACTATTGAAGATTCACTCTAACTTCTGATAAAATTAATGCAAGAACTGTATCAGATCTCACTTGTGCATGATGATGATTCGTTAACTGATACTTGGACCAACTGAGTAGGCGATGATTTTAGGTCCGGCTTAGCCACTTGCAAGTTTCCAAGTCGGCTGTTGTAACTGAATGTGCGTACACATCCTCGCAGAATATCTGTCGCAGTCGGAGACGAAATGTCATTAGAGAGTTTTGTACACCGACCAGGGCTATCAGCACGGATGATTTAAGCGAAGATAATTTAAAAGCAGTTTGCTTCAACCCCTATTCTAAGTACAACATATTAACGATCCAGACCCAAGGTAAAATAATGTCGTATTGTTACCATATGACCGTCTGGAAAACAATCCAAGTATGTGCTACCAAAGCTAAGACCTTTCTGTGTAACTGATAAATGTTGCAAGGCGGCGGAATTTAATACACTAACTGGAGAGTAATTTAACTTATGGTGCGAGTAAACGCCCACAAAATATTAGATGTTAAATAAAAGATAGAAAATAAAACTGGAAATCAACAAATGGATGAATTGTGAACTTGGAAACAAATCTCCCACGGAGGATGAGCGCCGCGCGTTTGGGGCTGCGCTCAGACGTGGACGAGTTGGTTCTGCTGGCAGCGCAGGCGGAGATGTCCCGGCCACCGCCTGCTGCCATTGATGTAGCCTGCGGCAAAGTCATCGGGAAGGTAAGGCGGCACTTAACTCACAACTTCATTGATAACTAGCTGCTAAGGGTTAAGTTAGGTTACATACAACATACCCTTTTCTCAGACCAATATAAAGTGGCACAAGTATAGTTAATACTGGAAGATAATAATTATGATCCTTGTTACCGTTAATGATTTCCCCTGAACACACTTCCCTTTCTTTCGATCACACACAATAATAGAAAGATGTTCTCTCTTAATGTACACTTTGCCCATACGAGTCACACTATACAATTATTGGTACTGTAGTTGCGTAAAGGAAGTCTTATGAATTTTAAAGGGAAGAATTGCTTTTGTGTGCAGGTGAACGATGGCTGGATGGTTGTTACGACTGCCGAGATCCATGAGCCGCCTGTGGTGGAGTGTGACGACGACATCCCGCCGATCCCTCGCCGCCGGAGAGGGTGTCGGAGGTGCTGGGCGGAGAGAGTCGGGGAGAAGACCGTTGTGCGCCCACCTGGGGGCCGGGCACACCGCCTGACTACCCACTAAACATATTCCTGACGAGGACATCCCACCAGTTCCTCCTCGTCAGTGTGGGTGTTGGAGGTGCTGGGTGAAAAATAGTCAGTGCAAGAACTTTTGTGCGGGTACAAAATGGACAGGGATAATGACTCACTAACCAATAGACATGTTCGTGAGGAACTGATTACATTGGATATCCCAACAATGCCTCAACGTTGGGGATGTGTTAGAGATACTGGCCAGAGAATGTCACGGCTAAGAGTCTTGGGTGACTGCAAATTGGGTGGTGACAACAGCTTTTCTACAAGCCAGTGAACATATTCATGAGGAACTTAGAACAGTGTATGAGGAGGGCAAATCACCGATGCCTCATTATTGGACAGGGTGTTCGTGCTGCTGGATGGAGAATGTCATGACTGGGACTCTTGCATAACTGCAAAGTGGATTGGGATATCGGCTCACTAGCCAGTGAACATATTCATGTGGAACCAAGTACACTGGCTCAGAAGGACATCCCATTGATGCCATGTCATCAGTGACAGTGCTGGTGGTTCGGGCAGATAAAATCAAGACTAAATCTCTGGTTTGTCTGAAAAGTGAATGGGGACACCGACTCACAGATATTTAAAGTGAATGTATTATTAAATGAATTGATAAAATGAAACTTTAAAAGTATCCATGTAAAAGAATGTTAATGAAGCTTTAATATCATTGAACTCCATTTAAACAAGTAATGAAATAAAATTAATAATATCTATCAAAGATGTACGATTATTTCTCTCTCTTTACATGTACGACTGCATTTAGACAAATATTTGAGAATGTTATTTTTTTTATGCCCATCACCCACAGAAATATTATACACACACTGCCATAACTTTCAGTACACAGATTATCCTTCTTCATCATTACAAATGACACATAATAGTGAGTTCATTTGGCTTACGACCAACTAACAAACAAATTACACACGTAGTGAATTTTACCTGTCTGCATTGCTGCATAGTGCAGTTGTATTTTTACCTAACGGAAATGAAACAGCCATATAACATTATAACATAGCTGTGAGTGAAAGCGCGTCATTCGCTTGAATGAAAAGAAGTGAAAACAGAGGACGATCAAACTGAACATCGATTGAAACTTGCGAGGAACTAAAGCGGGCAACGATTTGCTTAAAACTCCATTGCTCTCCTCTCAACTGCAGGGATTTGATTCTACACAGCAATAAAATTTTTATTCCATACAAGTATCTAAGATAGTTTCTGAAATTACACGGTGCCTAAGGGTTATAGGAGTCACAGTTTTTAATCAATCATCAGTAAATGTAGTTTCTGGTTTGGAAGTGTCGAGCGCAACTTCCAGTGTTACTCAAGACTACTGAACATTTAATAAGGACAATATTCACACACACCATATTCTGTCACGAGAAGAGTTGACGTACACAGAAACGATCCTACAGACACATAAGTAACACCACTTCAATACGTGGCGTAATTTAATTTGTGTATGTAGATGAATTAATAAATACACACAAAGTATAAGCTAATTATGTACAGAAAAAATATTAATGAATTAGGAGTATCCCAAGGCCACCGGCCTTATCATTATGCTTAACTGCTCAACTTTACTGTTAGTACAGCATGGATACAAATGTTGCGAGTGGGCCAGACAACAATGAAGAGCATTCGCCTGTGAAAACACCAACGCTATTTTATTCAGTTGAACATTAACACAAATTCTTCTCCGCCTACTCTTACGAAAAAACTAAATTTTTACCAAATTCTTAACAAGAAAAAGTTTCCCATATTAGCTAAACCTGTCTTTTGTTTATAATACTTTGGTAGTGATCGAAAATAACCTTTTTTTGTAGACTTGAAACTTCGTTAAAGCTACTAAAATTCACCGTAAACTAGAAGTAAACACACAACAAATGTGTTACGCCCGTCGGTGACGTATGTTTAGAATAAGACGAAGCTATATGAATACAATTGAGACCTCGCTTATGCGGTGATAATGGAACAGACAGCATCGGTGGTGCAGCACTGCCATCCACGACCGTACTGGTAGGTGGGCAGATCCCATACAAGGTCAACTACAACAGACGCAAAACTAATCTTAACAACTTATAACAGTGCACTCCATTTACAGCAAAGTAAGGACAAATTCTGGTACATAACAAATTGTAAGGCAAAATAAATTGATAAAACCATATGCCCAATGACTACACACGATTATAAGAAAAACTATCTGCAGGCGCAACTCAGAATTGCAATGGGTTATACAGTCCTCTGCAACACCAAAATTACAGTAACACCAGAATTACAGTAAAAGGCGAGAAGTCAAGTCATCAACGCTCCAAAATTATTTTACCATATGAATGAACATAATGACGGCCTTGAAAATAGTAGCTTTTTTAAAAATGAATCTCCATATTTTTATTGGGAGACCAAACAAACTTTAAATGCCCAAAAAAGAT
Source organism: Schistocerca gregaria (assembly GCF_023897955.1). Lineage (NCBI taxonomy): Eukaryota > Metazoa > Arthropoda > Insecta > Orthoptera > Acrididae > Schistocerca > Schistocerca gregaria. The sequence goes on along the minus strand of NC_064925.1, from coordinate 412,648,453 downwards.
GTACTAAAGCTGGTCCGGAATAACTTCAATGAAAAGGGTAGCTATCCTTAAGATAAACTGCACTGCTTTTAAATAGGAGACACGACAGAATTTCAATCTCCAGAAGTTTTTCATCAGCAGTTGGCGATAATAACTTAAATGAAAAGAGCAGGACTTATTAAAAAATCTTCACCAATGAAATGAGCATCAGTTATTTTGGAATGAACCGCGACAGGCAACAAGTACAGCGATACAGTTGAGGGGAACCTGGCTGAACTACCACGATGCTAGGGAGAAAAGCACGAAGTTTATCTTAACAAGCTCACCGAAATACATCACGAATTAATAGGGAAGAGCACAGAAGGTATCATCAAACTTGGATTATTCAAATTCATGGAGTTTACTATCACCCCAAAAGTGGCCAAAACGACGTCTTTGTACAGGAGAGGACCCCAGCCGCCGATAAAGAGTTTAATACGTCAGGGCTGAAAGGCGGTAGATGTATTACCTCAAGTGGAGAAATTTTGTGAGTGTTGGAACGTTGTGAGGAATTTGCGAATGCATTAACGTTCCACAACAGTGATACTTCAGTTGACGTATTTGTTGACTATTGGTTTGTTCTGTAAGAGTGTGGCTGATGTAGTAGAGATTCCGTTAATGTTGGATGACTTAGAGGGGCAGGTTTTGTGATAAAGTTAATGGTCACGAGTTAGGGCCGAACTGGCGGTTTTCTGACGTGATGACTAATAAACTCGGTGTCACCACCAGGATTCAGTATAACATCGGTTTGATGGACGATATTCTGGTTTGCTAACGTCCATAACGGTTGCGCCACCCAAAATGAAAATTTTGTGACAGCTGATTAATGAGAGGCATCGAGTCGGCGTGATACGGGTTTTCACCTCTCCGTATGCGTCGCCCATGTTTCAGGCACCGAAGGGTCAAGCCGGTAGTTAGCGATCGGTAGTTGATTATACAATTCCTAACCAAAAAGCCGTCTTAAAATCTGTACCGCTAGCGGACTTCCGTACCTGTTCTATTTCATTTGCAGGGGGCACAGTATACTACCGTCCTGAATTTGAACAAGGCGTACCAGAAGATTTCTCTCAATGAGGACTGTAAACGTGCTACAGGATTTTACACCATTTTTAAGCTGTACCAGTTCGGTAGTGTTCCTTTCAGTTTATACACCGAAGCGGCAGTACTATCATTTCACATAGACTGTGTTTTGAGTGACGTGTGATTCAAATCAGTGTGCAGCAAAGTCCTTATTAGCCTGCAGGAAGTGGGTTTGCCCGTTAAACCATCCATGGTAAATCTGGAACTAAGGGAGCTTCCCTTTTTAGGACCTTGGTCTCAGCTAGTGTTGTTAAAATAGATCAGAGAAAGAGACAAGATCTTTAAAGAAAAAGGAAATACCTCTCTTTATCCGTATCTCACATTTTTTTATAAACTTAGTTTCGAATTTTGTCCAATTTGCAGCCACAGTAAATGGCTTGAGGAAGAAAGGGTTGAGTCTCCAGATGGGGAAAACTCAGTACGCGGTCTTTGAGACAATTAACCGATTATTCCAACCGCCAATGACCATTGCCTGAGCAAACTCGAGCAGACTGCCGGTCTAACGCGCAGACGACCACTCGCTGAGTTCTCTTACTGCCTAACAAATGCGGACGAGAGACTGACCCAGAGTGACCAAATGGCGAGTTCCTTGCGCCCCTTAATTCACGTGAAGAGGCAACCTTTCCCCTTTCCCAGCAGAGGGAGACACCAAAGCTGCGATTGCCACAGCGGCGCCACCGCCACCACAAACGGAGGGCGACTGTTTCACGCTACGCGCTGCAGCGCGCTCTTTAAAACAGCAATTTTTACCCCGGCTCAGAGCGACAGCTCCTTTATGATTTGTTTACCAGAGTAACTAGTGTTGGCCATTTTTAAGTATTCTGACAACCCCCCTATTGCCGGTCATTTGGAAGTGAATAAAACGGATATGAAAGCTAAACATTATTTTCTGGTCCATAACGAATAAAGATGTACGTAAATTAGTGGGTAAGTGTGAAGATTGCAAATGCGTCAAGCCCAAAAACATTTCTACAGAAGTCTTACTTCAGTCCAATCGAGGAAGTGATCCCATGGACAAAATGTTCATTGATTATGTCGCACCAGTCACATGGCCAAGGGTTTGGTGCGGCCCACAACGAATTCCACTCCTGTGCTAACATCTTCATCTCAGAGTAGTATATCCAGCCTAAGTCATCCGTTATTTGCTGGATGTATTATAATCTCTGGCTTCCCCTACAACTCCCTCTGGTACTATGGAAGCATTTCTTTGATATCTTAACAGATGCCCTATCATCCCGTCTCTTCCCCTTGTCATTGTTTTCCACGTATTTTGTTCCTCACCGATTGTGCGTAGAACCTTCTCATTCCTTACCTGAGCAACTCATATAATTTTTAACATTCGTCTGAAGCAATACATCTCAGATGCTTCTATTCTATTCTGCTGCGATTTTCCGTAGTCCATGTATCAATGCCATACAATTCTGTGCTCCATACGTACAGTTTCAGAAAATTCTACATCAAACTAAGGCCTATGTTTGACACTAGTAGACTTCTCTTGGCCAGGAATGCCATTTTTTCCATTGCTAGTCTGTTTTTGACGTCCTTGCTCCGTTCATCATTGGTTATTTTTCTGCCTAGATAGCAGAATTTCGTAGCTTTATCTACTTCGTGAGCATCAACGTTGATGTTATGTTTCTCGCTGTTATCATTTCTGCTACTTCTCATCGCTTTCGTCTTTCTTGGATATACTCTCTGTTCAGATCCTGTACTCAATAGATAGTTCATACCGTTTAGCATATCATGCAATCCTTCATTACTTTCAATCAGGATAGCAATGTCATAAACGGATCGTATCACAGAATTTTAACTCCACTCCTGAAGATTTCCTTTATTTCTATCATTGCTTCTTCGATGTACAGATTGAACAGTAGGGCGGAAAGTCTACGTCCCTACCTTACACCCTTTTTATTCCGGAAGCTTCGCTCATAGTCACCCACTCTTATTATCCCCTCTGCGCTTTTGTACGTATAAAATATTACCCGTCTCTCTCTATAGCTTACCCCTATTTTTCTTTAGTCTTGCTTCTATTATCAACTGTAGTCTCAGAATTGCCTCACTGGTGGTTTTACCTTTTCTAAAGCTAAACTGATCATCATCTAATACATCCCACAATTTTCTTTTCATTTCTTCTGTATATATAAGTCTAGTCACCAACTTGGGTGCGTGACCTGTAAAGCTGACTGTGCGATAATTCTGGTTCCTCTCTGCTCTTGTACTCTTCGGAGTTGTGTGAATCATATTTTTCCGAAAATCAGGTCGTATGTCACCAGACTCCGTAGAGATAGAGTTCAATATGTTTTAACTGAACGCACTCACTTTTCATTTTTATTTGAGAAACTTGCAGCTTGATATCTTTGCCCGTGACGATATTGTGTAGCAAGGGGCTGAGAGGGTTGAGCATCTGGATGTTCTAGCTTGGACCCACAAAGCGAGAGACCAACTTAGAAAATTTGGCTACTTCGCCCTAGCCTTGGCCACAAAATTGGAAATAAAATCATGAACACCAACTCTCACGCTGCATACATGGTGACCCTTATTATAGCACTGTGCCTACCTCCAATGTGTGAGCCCAGTATTCTTTCTCCTTGTTTTCCATTGCTGCTGTATGACCTCAGAAGTGACTTTGCCGGTGAAAGATCGTTCAAATAGCGTAAAGTATACAGTGGAGAATTCAGAGGGTATCTCCACGTGAAGCAGAGGGGTGTTGCCTTACGTATCTCGTGAAGACCCGTATCAAAGGCTGAGTTGAACCTTGGAATAGAAAAAGTCCACTAGTGCTGAGATTCTGTGTCATACATGATCAGTGCAGTTTTTAAATTACTGTTCATTGTCTCGACAATAGAACGCCGAGTGCAGTACGGTAGGGTGATAAACAGAAACGCTTAAATTGGCTAGACAGGAAGGTTCAGTACTGTCACCAACCATTGTCTGAAGGAGGGCAAAAAGTGGAGAATAGTCTAGACAACTGTCGTATGGTGAAGGCCGTAGTCATTCGACTGCATGGAACCAACTTTATACACCAGGTAATAGTGTCCCTGTAGTCTAGGTGTAGCGCGCTTGTGTAGTAATCGAAACGTTCTCGGCTCCCTGTGTGAAACCCGCAACGGGTTAAATTTTCATTAATAATAAATATTGGCGGCCGAAGACTTTCGGGTTAAGAAGTCCCCATCATTATGCCAACGGCCTTGTTGCAGAGGGCGGAGGAGCGAACGGAGGTTTATAACCCCACTTTTCCTCGGGGTGGGAAACACCCCTAAAGGAGGAAGAATCAGCAGTGGCCAATGGCATGTGGATGCGAAAGGCAATGGAAACCATTGCATCAGATCACGTAACGCTTATCCAGAGGACATTTGGCCTGTAACTGAACAAGTGTCTTGATGATCTCTTCGTTGGAAAAAGTTTCGGGAACAGTCCCCCCTCTCCGATCTCCAGGAGGGGGCTGCCAGCACTAGGTGACCATGAGAAAAAGATTGAATACTCAAATAAGGGATAAAGTTTTCGAGTCATGGCGTGGAATGTCAGAAGCTTGTTCATAGTAGGGATAATAGAAAGTTTAAAAAGAGAAATGCAAAGGCTTAATCTACAAAACAGTTAGAGCCATTGTTGACTTCTGGAAAGAAGTCATGCATTTGTGGTCATATGAGTGTAGGGTAGTATCAAGAACAGCAAAAAATGGTTTAAAGGGAGAAGGATTCGGTATAAATAAGAAGGTAGGGGAGATAGACTGTTACTGTGATATAGTACTTCCTATCACCATCGACAGCAAAACAACACCGACAACGATAGTTCGGATATACATGCCAACGTTGCATACTGAAGATGAAGAGATAGAGAAAGTGTATGATGATATTCAAAGTGTAATACAGTACATAAATGGAGATGAACATCTAATAGTCATGCGGGACTGCAATACAGTTGTAGGGGAAGGAGTAGAAGAAACGGGTATAGGAGAATATGAGCCTTGGTCAAGAATGAGAAAGGAGAAAGGTTAATGGAGTTCTGTAACAAATTTCGGCTAGTAGTTATCGAATACTCTGTTCAATAATCACAAGAGAAAGAGGTACATTTGGAAAAGGGCGGGTGGTACCGGAAGATTTAAGTTAGATTACTTCATGGTTTGACAGAGATTCCGAAATGGATTGTAAGCCATACCCAGGATCAGATTTAGACTCTGATCACAATGTAGCAGATACGAAGAGTAGGCTGAAGTTCAAGAGATTAGTCATGAAGAAACAACACGCAATGAAATGGGATATGGAAGTACTAAGAAATGACGATATACGCTTGAAGTTCTCTAAGGCTATAGATTAAGCAATAAATAATTACACAGTAGGCAGTACACTTGAAGAGGAATGGACATCTCTAAAACTGGAAACAAATAGGTACAAACACGGTAACTGAGAACAAATGATGGCTAAGAAGGAAATACTTTAGCTGATCGATGAAAGAAGAAACTATAAAAGTGTTTAGGGAAAGGCAGGTATACAAAGCTACAAATGGCTGAGGAATTAAATAAGTAGGAAGTGCAGAGAACCTAAGACAAAACTGCTGCATGAAAAACGTGAAGAAATCGGAAAATAAATGACTGTTAGAAGGACTGACCCAACATACAGGATAGTCAAAATAACCGTCGCTGACATTAAAAGCAATGGTGGTAACATTAAGTGTGCACCGGGAACTCCACTGTTAAATGCAGAGGAGAGGGCAGTTGGGTGGAAAGAGTACATTGAAGGCCCTTACCGACTCGGAAAATTTGCCTGACGTAATAGAAGAGGAAACAGGAGTCGATTTAGAAGAGCTAGGGGAAGCAGAACTAGAATCAGAAGGGTTCAGGAAAACTTAAGATCGAATAAGGCAGGAAGGATAGATAACTTTCTATTAGAATTTCTATGATCATTGGGGGAAGTGGCAACGAAAATACTGTTCACGTTGTGTTTAGTAGAGTCTGTCGACATACGACCTGACTTCGGAAAAATATGATCCATACAACTCCGAAGACTGCAAGAGCTGAGAGGTGCCAGAATTATCGCACATTCAGCTTTACAGCTCACGCATCCAAATTGGTGACAAGAATAATATACAGAAGGAACGAAAAGATAATTTGTGGATGTTTCAGATGATTACCAGTTTAGCGTTAGGAAAGGTAAAAGCACCAGAGAGGCAATTCTGAGACTACAGTTGATAATGGAAGCAAGACTAAAGAAAAACCAAGACATGTTCATAGGATTTGTCGAGTTGGAGAAAGCATTCGACAATGTAATATAGTGCATGTTTTTCGAAATTCTGAGAACAATATTGATGAGCTATGGAGACGGACGGGTAATATTTCATATGTACAAAAGCCCAGATGGGATAATTAGAGTGGGTGACTAAGAGCGAAGCGGCCGGAATAAAAAGGGTGTAAGGTAGGGACGTAGACTTTCCGCCCTACTGTTCAATCTGTACATCCATGAACAAGATCGGTGCTCCTGTTGATGGTGTCCATTATAATGAGGTATCTGTTAACATGAAGGGTGGGGAGTCGGTAACTGGATATACATGAAATAAAAACCTTTAATGTTTAAATGAAATGGTTGCTCGATCTGTCTATATACGATAGTTGCTTAATGGATAGCAGTAGGACGTAAAAATGAAAGTTGTGCGAGAGAATACGTGCTCTGGTAAAAATATCACACTTATTGAAGACACAACGGAACAAGCTAATAAACTAAACGATTAATAAATGGGTGATTAAATGATGACTAACTGAAATCCTCTGCTGCCGCCAGGTGTTATTGATATACCTCGATATAGACAGCTGACAATGTTTTCCCCGACCGGAATCTCTTGCTTACATGGCAGACGCTCTATCCATCTGAGCCACCGTGGACACATATGAATAGTTCGACTGCTGCGACGTATCCCGTACACGCTTCCCGTGAGACACTCATTCCAACTGTCCACAATTCTACATACGTAATGTACCTTATAGACAGTTGCCCATTCACTGGTTACTCGCGCACGCTTTGGCGATTCCCGTAAGAGTTTGGGCAACCTGTGCGCAATCGCACAGACGAAGGTCAGTGGCTAGGTAGCCTTTAACTAGTAAAACAGCACGCTCCTAATCAAAATTTCCACTCACCTCGCGTCTTGTGACAACACTGGCGCAGATTTCTCGAAAGCACAACAGCAAACGGGAAGCAGGCAGCAGCTAATCTAGATTTCTGTTTCAAAATGAAATTTCCAAACAATATTCAAACTGTTGCTTATCTCATGGTGGAATGTGGATAATGATTTACAAAGTGTACAATGATGAGAGAGAATTTATATAAAAATATAACAACTTAATCAATTGAAATCTTGACGTATGAGTCAAACTTATTGTGTTACAAAAAACTATTATGAAAAATTTATATTTCTTTCACTTTTCAATGAATACATCATATTCATTATAGCTGTCCTCCTGTTGCAGCTAAGCGGTCCAATCTCTGTACCTTACCGAGCTCCCCAGCAACCACCTTCCACTTCATTCCGTCAAACTGTAACCCCATCTATTCTCATATATCTAATTACAGTATTGAATATCCAGAACATATTCCTATGGATTTAGATTATTCTTTCCACAGACACTTTTATTGTTCATAAGAGCGCTTTTTGCCTCGTAACGTTTATTATTTACACAGTTTCGCGTCCCTCTACTTCTAGAGCTTCATCGAGATACTTGACATTCCAGTATACGATGTATGTAACTGATTTGGTTCCTTATAAATGGTGCTACATCAGTTTACTGGACCTGACACCTAGATCCTGTTTTTTGCACCAGTTTTCCGAAGTGTGTTGAAAAACTTTCTGCTGTTGCGACTTGGAAAACTTTGTCGCGGAATTTGTAAATTTTTGCAATTTTATTCCTACCGCGTCCAGGCGGTAGATGCCAGCCCAGCCTATGCGTTAATTAAGTAAGGCACTGGACGGTATTGTAGACATTATGACAAAACCGTGCAGGCACAGGGGCATTTGCGACACCGATCAACGGCCGAGCGCATGAAGCGAAGTGTGAACAAGAGTGAAGTAATATTTTATTACATTTTATTACTCGAGAACGTACGTGATACCAAAAAACCTCACACTTTACATATTTAACTGGGTCTAGCAACCATTTATCACTAGAGAACGAGCTACGAAAAGCTAACGGAGAAAGTAATATGAAAAAACTACTCGTCATCCTCTTACAGGTGTACATCTGAAGCATAGCTGTAAGCGTACAAATAATCGAACTGCACTGAGTTGCAAAGGATGCAGACCTGATCTGTGCAAGGACGTTGTTACGACCAAATTACCCACCCTCGTACTGATCAGGTCTCCACCCTCCGAGAAAAAGTTTAACATGTCATGGTCGATCGGAGGTAGGCCATCCTTAGAGAGTTAGGACTTTGTATTACAGTAAGCTAACAGGCGATGGGACACAGCATCTCTGAGGTAACGATGAAATGGAGAATTTCCCTTACGACCATTTCACGAGTGTACCGTGAACATTAGGAATCCGGTAAAATATTAATGCAAAGCTTTATGCCTCTCCTTGTCCGTCAACAGTTGGAATGATGTGGGACCCCTGGTAAGTCTAGATACAAGTCTGACAAATGACAGGTACGTAAGCATCCTGTCTGATAACATGCATCCCTCCATGTCCATTGTGAATCCCGACAAACTTGGGCAATTCCAGCAGGACAATGTGACACCCCACACGTCCAGAATTGCTACAGAGTAGCTACAGGAATACTCTTCTGAGTTTAAACACATACGCTGCGTGAAACTTTAATTTCCACTCTTAAAAACATACTTGTTACCAAGACTATTTCTTTACAAACTGTAATCCACCTTGAGCTCGTATGCCAACTTTTAACAAAGTATAACGTAATTTGATCTGAAATGTAACTGCGCTGAATACAACCTCTCTTTATATTAAATGTGCAACTGAAGTAAATAAGTGGGATGCCTGTAATCAAAATTTCCACTTACCGCACGTCTTGTGACAACACTTTTGCCGATTTCTCCAAAGTATAACAGGCAACGGCAAGCAGACAGCATCAGAGGTAGATTCCTATTTCAAAATGAAATTATCAAATTATATTCAAACTGCTGCCTACCTCTTGGTGCAATGTGAACAACGTACAAAAGAGTACAAAATTTTCAGAGAATTCTTATAAAAATGAAATAACTTGATCAGTTGAAATTTTAATTCATGATCAGGGAAGTGGCGTGGTCTTTCTCTCAACTCTGGGCAAATGCACGACTTTAACTATCTGGCAATAATCATTTCTACAAATTAGGTGCGCAGTGCTGCAGTCGTATCTGAGACTCCTTCACTTTTAAAACAAAAAAATCGTATCCAAAATTTATATTCCTTTTTATTTTCATCATATACCTTATACTCATCTTTGTTGTCGTTTACATTGCATCTATCTTCATCTAAAATATACAACCACAAGTCAACACAGTGATGTACTGTTTCTACAGGGTCAATCAATAAACTATTTTCCCAACCAATTTCAATAACAAGTGACAAACAGTTATCTTTAAAGGTAATGATAAGGGAAAGGATTAATGCGCCCCAACGCTTCTCTTTAGATTTTGCATTTATTGTCACACCATTCAGTGTAAACAACAGAACAAGCAAAGTAACAATGAGAGAATATTTGAACTCGTAATATTTCCTATATAACTTAAGAATTATTTAATAAGCAATAGGAATCTAAGATTATTCCTATCTAACAAACATGATTTTAAGGCCATAAACGATAAAGATCAACGGTTAAGAAAGTCCAATAAACTTGAGCAAGGATCACTTTTTCAGTCTCTAAATGAAGTCAGTAGGTGACATAGGGGATAATAGGACTTACATTAAATGTTAAACCAATAAGAATTATCACTCATTAAGAATTATAAACACAAATTAAAGAAAATCCATTTAAAGCAATTAACATCAATTGCAAATAACTAAGTCACGTCTCATCGAATGTATGAAAATCAAATCTTTCAATTCTATAACACTGTTGGATTGTGGAATACGCCGGATTACCGACACAGAAGGCTAAAGTCTACCAAACAACAATTTCTCCAAAGCTATAACCATCTTAATAGTGTAAAATACTTAGGTTATCCAGAAATACTATAATTCGCCTTTCTTGGGCAAAACGGTGGAGTAGATAAATAACCTCTTATTTCATGCTCCTAGAACATTGAGCGGCAATAGACACTCGGGCAACTCTTATCCAGCGTGGCTCGGGAAAGAGGATGGCTCCACCAAGAGGAGGAAACATTTACCCGAACTGGAAAGGGAACTCGTCTAACACGAGCCACTAGGTTGGACGAAGACCAGACGGCGAATTTTAATCATTAATCAAAACCTGCTGGCCAGAGGACGAAAATTACAGAGGAAAAGGTATCTTTATTTGTGCTCACAAGAACTGGTAACTTCTGTAAATGAGAATCCAGCAGAACTGCCGCCTCAGTATCAATACGGGGCTTCGAAGCTAAGGAGAGCAAGTCAACAACTGTCTCCACCCAATAGGCGTAACATTTCAGACAGATCGAGCAACCGACATCAGTCGTGGCTAGGCGGATTACCAAATAGAAACTGTGGCACTACCATAAATGTAATTACATAGAGCACTTAAATGCCACGGGGAATAAACTCTTTAACACAAGAATATACACACAATAACAAAGACTAAAGTTAAATATACCTACGTCCTAAAACACAACAAATATTGGCGAACATTAACATAATCTCGCAATTCAGACATCCATAAAATTAATTGGCTACAATCCTCTCTGTCTCTCCGCCAGACAATACACGGTTATGTAATATCTTACAACGTGCCTATCCAAACAGTGACCTACGCCGTCCATGGTAAAATAACAGCTTGCAGAAGGGCCACAACCAAAAAAATTTTCCTTTTTTTTGTTTTTTTCAACGCGCCCTTTAAGTCAGCATGGCGTTCAAATACACGATCATGCACGGGGCAGTAACACTCACGCAACGCAATTTCCGATCACAAACTCAAAGCAGAGAAACGTTCCACACAGTTATTAATAGCTCCCACAACACTGCAGTTTGGCCCCGCCAGACGACGACCGTTGCACTAACTAGATGAAAAATCTTACTTTCAGTGACGACACAACTTTCTGGAGGTTATTAGCAGTCGCAGACGGACTTCATAGCTTCCCCAGCCCATGAACGGAAACCAAACGTTGTCCACAGATTTACAGCCTCTTGTGTCCTCACAGCCCAGGATTTTGGGCTCATCCAGACTTAGCGTAGAGGGACCTAGAGGGACCGAGCGTCCGGCTACAGAACGGTCGTCCAAGGCTGAACACTCATCTCAACTGCCTCCTCCGCGCTCGGCACGGCGCACCGCGTCTCCTCCCAGAGGGCGCGCTAGCAGCGCCCTGGCGGAGGCTCGGCAACGTCCTCTACGAGAAACTCCAAACAGGAGTAAACCAAGGGAAAAACAGGAACCTTGCCAAAAGACACGGTTCACACAGAACTACGAAATACGTCCCTCACCTACCCTACTTCAAATAACGTAGCAGAGCATGCAGAGCCAAATACTTTGCCACGACAATACCAAACATTGTTTAACGTAAATTGCTCTCTCTCTAAAGTGCGTGTACAAAAATGAAAACGACATGACCACCTTACAAAAATAGGTGCTACGATCTTTGTAGGACCAACGGAAATGCTCCTCCTTGTAAACCCAGAAAACGGGGACTTTCGCCTGTGGCTATCTTCCCTCGAGATACTGCTGTCTCTGTTCTACGCTGCGCCCCGTAAATTCTGGCCCCAGAAGGTTTATCTGTTTTCGACCTTCTACCAGACCAGATTATGTCTCCTGCAAGGTATTGTGGTTCATTCTTCGACTGCTCCCTTCTTGCAGTTGTTAGAGCGAAAGGTTTATGAAATAGCAAAATGTTATTGTATGGTAAGTCGGCATTTCATAGACAATTCCTATATTTATCACACTCGTTATACTGATTCGAAGTTCTCCTTATGCTAAAGGAATCAAGTCATTTCTAGTTTTTTAACTGTATGTCCATGCAGCTGCCTCCATTGTAATCGATATATGCAAAGGTGGCATGCCCACCATGGTCTCCATACCAGGAAGTGGGTGTGCTGCTGATTCCTCCTTTTACAGATAACCAGTCCAATGTCTATACATTACTAAGCTCCCTAACAACCACCCTCTACTTTATTCCTCCATACTGTAGCCCCATCAGTTAGAAGCTAGTTCTTACAACTGGCCATTTTTGTGCTGTAAAGTGTGCATTTTGCCCACAAATGTTGATTCTTTGCGTGAGGGACTCATGATAGTTTCGCATCCCTCTACTCGTAGAGTTTCATCATTAACCTTGACATTCAAGTATACGATCTGTGTGATGAATTTTCTTCTTCATAAATGGTGCTACATCAGTTTTCGTGGGTCCGACACTTACATTTTCTTTTCTGCCCCATTTTTTTCAAAATGTGTAGTACACTTTGTGCTGTTGAGCTCCTTAAATTTACGTCTTGAGATATGTGAACTGTTAGAATTTTATTCCTACCGCCTGCAGGCAGTAGAGGCCTGCCCAGTCTATGTGATAACTAAGTAAGCCACTCGACGGTATTGTTACCACTATGATAAAACAGTCCAGGAAGTGTGGCGCTTACACCACCTGTCAACGGCCGAGTGCATGGAACAGTGCGACCAAGAGTGAAGTAATATTTTATTACTCAGGAACGTACGTGCTACCAAGAAACTCATACTTCGCTAATTTATCTGGGTATAGCAACCCGTGCTCAGTAGAGAACGAGCTAGAAAAAGCTAACGGTAAAAGTAATATAAAGAAAACCTATTCATGACGCTCCGATAAGTCTACATCAGAAGCATAGCTATAAGCTCGGCCGTGTTTTCAAGCGCAAAGCGCGTCCGTGAAGACAGCTGGAATGCAGTATAAGGCTGCTTTCATAAAGATCTGTCAATACTACAATCGTTTGAGTGTATGACCCCGCGGTAATCTGCCCTCTCCCTCACCATCTCACCCATCATGAGGGGCAGAGGTCAGGAATAGGCGGTGGTGGTGGTTACGGTTTAACGTCCCGTCGACAGCGAGGTCATTAGAGACGGAGCGCAAGCTCGGGTTAGTGAAGGATGGGAAAGGAAAATGGCCGTGCCCTTTCAAAGGAACCATCCCGGCATTTGCCAGAAACGATTTAGGGAAATCTCGGAAAACCTAAATCAGGATGGCTGGACACGAGATTGAACAGTCGTCCTCCCGAATGCGTGTCCAGTGTTCTAACCACTGCGCCACCTCGCTCGGTCAGGAATAGGCCGAACTGTTACAGTTGGTGTCATGAATTAGTCGTTCCGCTTCACGACGCGGGTTGTCTGGAGAAATGTTCTTCCAGCATACAAACCGTAGAGTTAGCCGAGAGAGGTGATTGTTCGGTAACACTTAAGCCCAAGGAACGTTTCTTGGAGTCGGGCAGTAAGACTGGGTAATTTAGTAAATTACATCCGAGCAGTGGTACTCGTCGTATCTCCATAATTTCACTACTATTGGCTCGTTACAATGGGGTGCGTTGAACCACATGTTGTTTATGTTTGATTCATTATTTTTGCCCAGTTAAGAGACCCACAAAGTCGAGTACTGGGTGGAATATGATAAGGTTACGTTTGCGAATTCATGTGAATCCCTGAACTTATCATTGTTTGTTTTGCAATTTTGCAGGGCACGAATTGCCATGCACTACAGGTGTAGCAGGCACATTTTTTACATGTACACGTGTTGATCATTTGGCTCTCCATAGCGCAGACTATAGATGGGTGACGACACATGAGAAAAGGTAACTTATAAGGTTTTTCTTCAGTAGTGAGTTACTTGTGTTTCTGGTACTGGTAGTGGTGAAATCAAGTGCTGGTATTACAACAGAATCTGTTGCTGCTATAACAGAGCAATTGCGGATGTTAACAGAAGAAACGATTTACCAAAAGTACGAGCATGAGGACCTTCTTCGTAGATTTGTGGTTTTGGAAAGCTTTGAGGTTCAGTCACAGCCTGTCGGAGGAAAATAGGCAGACTTGGAGGTAGATTCTTCTCCTTTTGATCCAGCAGTAACCGCACCTATCAGTCTTTTTCCCAATAGAACAGGCGACTCCAAGAATTGTAGTCTGATGGTCACATTAGATCTTCCACTAAATCCGAAAGACCAGAACCTAGTTAAATCTCACTCGTGTAATGATGAGTTGGATGTTTCACATTGTTTTGTATGCAGAGGCGTGGCTCACTGCGTAATGTTAATGGATAATATAAGGGTTTCAGTTAGCGTAAATCATTTTGGGAGAGGAGGAGTTAATCTGTCAAAAGGTATAATGAAACTACTATATATTAAAACGTCGATACGTTGAGTTTGGACAAAAGTCATAAGCAAACATTACGCAAGAAGCTGTGTCACTTGTAGGCCAGTGATCGCACAAATAAGGAAAGTGTATTATGGAAATTTATCAACTTGTTTTGTAGAGATGGGGTGTTACCAGCTACTCTAGTAACTCAGCACTGTATAAAATTGGGATTTTACACCAATTTACAGCAAACTGTTCGTACAGCGAGACATTTACAGACATTAATAGAGACGTTCATGGAACAGAAACTACGAGATTGGATCAAGAATGAAGTAGCAGTCTCTGAAGCACACATGTCGTAATCATCCCTAAGAAATCATTGGATGGAACCAAGGAATACATGTTTTTTATCCAATCGCTAACCTTACTGAAATTTTGGATAAGTGTTGAGTGCTGTTATTTTACTGCATGTCACTCAAAAGTTGTCATCAGTTGGAAGTAGCACTTGAGCATAGGCCAAAGACAGCGTTTACCACATCATGCGGACGCTATCAATAGAAGCGAATGTCATTCGGTTTGGAAATCGCTCTTGCTACTTTTCAGGGGTTATTGGACGGAGTTTTAAGAGGGTTAAATCCTAAGGCCCATACATGATCTATTTGAATGAGTTAATAGTGTATTTTTCGGTTAAACCGGAACATGTGAGACGATTGGAGGATGCTTTTAGTGGGTTAAGTCTGCACATCTAACAAGTACATGCAGTCGTTTGTCGCTTTGAGTTATCGTAAATTCATAAGGGATTTCTTGAATACAACTGAACATTTGAACAAATTAGTTAGTAAGTTAGATTTATGTTCTACAGATAATTCTGTACAACAAATAGTAATGATGTGTAATCAGCCATTTCACATACACTTCGCCAATTAATTTGTAAAGATGGGTACACTCTAATCATTTATAACTGTAAAATTTACAGATTTAAGCTAGTAGCTCTGGTCCACCAACTTTTACCCATTAAATAGAAATTCTTTTACTGAACAGAAGTGTCAACAAGAAACTTTTTCCGATTGTTTTTGAATTTTACTTTACTGTCCTGTCGGAATGCTCAGAATGTTTTTGAATTTTACTTTACTGTCCTGTCGGAATGCTCAGAATGCTCAACTCCTTAAACAGATGACTGTAAGATGATCATGGGTGACCGCCACATATCATTCGTACAGTAGGTTTTTGAACAATGAAGTGTTTCTTTTTTAAAGATGAATTGCCCCAGAACAGTATCCCATTTGTCGTCACTGAATGAAAATATGGGGTATATAGCATGTTACTGATTTGCCTCTCCCCGAGATTTGCAATGTTTCTAATTCCAAAAGTGTCTGAACTATGTTGTTTTAGGAGTTCCAAAATGCACTTATTCCAGTGTAAATGCTCGTCTATACTGACACATGACAATTTTGAAGTTTCACCCTATTCGCTATTTCCTTACTAATTGTTACCTTAACACTGATTTAGTACTCATAGATATATCGTGCCTTTTTAAAAAATTGAGTGTGAGATCATTCGCAGACAACCAATGCTACTTTTAGAAACATCTTTTATCATTTATTCTGTTTCTTGCCTATGCTTGGACTGGTTACGCTACTAGTGTTATGTGCAAAAAGAATTATTTCTGCTTGTGGC
Organism: Schistocerca gregaria; assembly: GCF_023897955.1. Taxonomy (NCBI): domain Eukaryota; kingdom Metazoa; phylum Arthropoda; class Insecta; order Orthoptera; family Acrididae; genus Schistocerca; species Schistocerca gregaria. Next base: position 412,632,320 of record NC_064925.1, on the reverse strand, counting down.
GTATCAGACCACAGATCGGTTACATATATATATAGGGAACAATAATAGGCCTAATACTGAACCTTGGGGAATCATGTCCTTGGACTATACTGGTTGACTTATTTAGTACAACTTTTCTTATTGATTTGGTTACATATGACATTATCGTTTGATTTTCTGTGTCTCCAGTCTCATAAATCTGCAATTTATCTAGGACTGTACTGTGATTCACACTGTCAAACGCCTCAGACAGGTCGCAGAAAAAGCCAAATGGTGCTATTTATCATTTAATGCTTCTAAGATTTGGGGAGTTAACATTTATCAGGAACACCATCAAAACCAGATAAGATTTATGTTTTAGAGAATGTATAATTTTCTTAACTAGGTAATTCACAAAGAGTGTAATGTTTCAGTGGACGCAGGAGTATCAGGTATCAATGGAGCAATTGGGGGAAACAATGATTTGCGATGTAGTATTGCTATTCCAGATTTTGACAAAGAGTTCATCCCGTCTTATGATTCCTCAAATAAGGCAGTCGGCTGTATTTTGGGTCGGATGCTTTATGGACAGGGGCATCTAGTAGTTTATGAACCGTGACGGTTTAATAAGGCGTAAAGTAACGGCTCAACAAATGAAAAGGAAATGTTAAAGGTCATATGTGATATTACACATTTCTGATGTTTTGTGAATGGTAGAAAATTTAAAGTTGTGACTGATCATGCGTCATTGAACTGATTGTTTAGTCTAAATGATCCCTCTTCTCGCTTGCCACATTGGGCCCTCAAGCTAATACGTTTAATTACGAGGTTGTCGGGCATAAGACACACAAACGATGTTACATTAAGTCGCAAAACAGCCTTGTTTAGTGTATTGGGCAAGAGTTTATTGGAACAGCAGGGTGCATAGGCAGACGATAACGATTATCAAGCCTTTAAGTCACAGCCGCACGCTTTAATACTTGAAGATTTGTTTTACAGACTTCCGAAATTGGGGCCACGTATCGCGGTCCCGAGAGTTCTTCAAAAGGAACTGATACAACAGGCTCATGACCAGGTGTCATCAGTTGTTGATTGCCGACGGACAACAGACAGGCTTATTACGGAATGGTTTTGGTGGAAGAATAGGAAGCGTGTCAAAGAATGTCTACCATGCCCTGAGGGAGAGGATATTTTGCACTAGAGAATCCCTTCGCTGAGGACAACAGAGGCGTGGAAGCCATTTTAAATGCTTGAGCTCGACATTTACTATCCACAGTACACCTGTACGCATGTGCTTATGGCTATAGAACTCTTTTGCGGGATATAGTAATGATATCAATTCCAGATCAACAGGCCAGTACAGTGGCACTAGTATTATATTGGATATTGGAGATTTTAGTCCCCAATAACTTAATTGCCGACCAGAGAACGAGCTTAGTTTTGGAACCTACGGAGCAGATGTGTCATGTATTGCGTATTCGGAAGTCCGTTCCACCCGCAAAACAAAAGTTGAATGGAGCACCACCATAAGACCATGTTCAAAATGCAAAGCCTTAATGATGACTGGGATATCTATTTTCTATATATAGTTTGCACGTGCAACTCGAAGGTCCACATGGTAACAGTTATGTCTCTACCTGAGCCAGTATACGGGTCGAAAATTCCGTCCCCCTTTGACGCTTTAAGTCCTAAATTAGGCGCCAACAGCGAACCAGTGAAGAAGTTTGTGAGAAGAAATCGGGAGGAGTGGAAAAACGTACAAAAGGCGAACACGAAGGCCATGAACCGCCGAATAGGCTAATGGGCAGACTACCACAGTACCGTGTACGGCAGTGGGTATTGGTCGCTAATCCCAGTACGCCAGAAGGAAAGACGAAGAAAATCTTGATCAAATATCACAGACCATATCTGGTCGTGGGGATGAACACGCCGGTTAACGGAAAGGTACAGGTTCCTACCAAAATGTATGTCGTGCACATCAGGCTGGTGAAACTATTTAAGAGTATTTTGGATGCTGTGCCACAGTTACCTGTATCCTTGGTGGGATAGTCTGGAGAAGGCAGAATGTAGGAACCTCGTCCTTTAGACAATTAGAGGCACTAGGATGCCTAATACCTTGAGGTCACGTAAATAATAATGTTGTTGGATTATTTAGTGTGGTATGTTAGTGTTAAATTTATACTTGATATTTCTCTTATGTATATTTTTTGCATTGTCTTGTGTTCGGGTGGATTTAGTGTTTTCGTATCATTGCAAGATATATTTTTCTTTTATTACTGTACTATTATTATCAGGTTCTTGTTACTATTGTTTCTTCTTTCTGCTTGCCGTTAGTTCCTATCTTTGGAAGGAGAGCGTTGATAGACTGTTTCTTTCCTCAGGTGACGATTTTGTGATGTCATCCTGAATGATGGAATGGTCCTTTGTTTGTTACATTATCGGGAGTGCAGCAGAACGCTTGGTTGTCGGTCAACAACTGGTATGATTAGTGTTGTTCTCTAGGCAATCGTATGTCTTCCTTATGAGGCATCAGCGGATATTGAAATGATGAATGAAATTGGTAGATTGAAAGATTTTCTTTCGGAATTGTTTAAAGAGATACAGGGAAGTGACGGTTATTTTGGGACTTACAAGTGAGCTGTGTTAGTCACAGTTTATCTACGGCAAATTATGAGCATAGTTATCACAGCTGGTAGATATTCTATCACTGACTATAGTTATCAAGCGTCTGCAGAAGAATTAAACGATTTCTTCTCAACATCTGTAATCTGCCACGCAGCGACAAATTACCAGCCCCAAGATATCAATCTCTCGAGAGACAAGTTTTTCCTAAAACATGTCACTACCGGCACAGTACACAAGGCTATTATGAGAATCTCTTCCGAGGCTGTAGGGAATGATGGAGTGAGCATTGGCATGATTAAAAACGTCGTAGACACTATTATTCCAGTTATCACAGACATCTTCAACCTGTCTCTTGTCAGTAGTATATATCCTACTGAGTGGAAGCAAAGTTTAATCCAGCCTATACCCAAGACTGACAACTCTAAGTCACCAGGTGACTACAGACTGATCAGCATACTACCTGCAATATCTAAAGCCCTAGAATACATCGTCCATGAACAGCTGACAGATTACCTCAAAACTCATAACATCCATGACTTTCGAAAGCACCATAGTACAGCAACTGCATTAATCAAAGTAACTGATGACATTAAACTTGCTATGGACAGACGTGAAGCTACTATCCTAACACTGCCTGAATTTAGCAAGGTTTTTGACACAGTTGACTTCGATATATTAATAATTAAAATGAAACAGCTGAATTTCTCAATCAGCGCAATACACTGGTTCGACAGCTACCTCAAAAACAGAAGTCAACAAGTCGTTTGTGGGTCGGAAAAGTCATCATGGAAAAGCGTGCACTCTGGAGTTCCCCAAGGCTCCGTCCTTGGTCCACTACTCTTCTCACTGTCCATTAATGATATTTCTTCAGTGATTCACTCCTGCAGCTACCATCTATATGCTGACGACATCCAACTGTACATAAGTGCAAGCCCCAAAAACATTGCTCGCGCAGTAGCGAGTATGCACGCAGATCTTTGCTCTGTTTCTCGTTGGGCACAGAACCTAGGTCGGAAACTAAACCCCAAGAAATCCCAGGTCAACTTATATCTCATCCAAAGTTAATCAGCCGGTACTTCCGCTAAACGGTCCCTAAAATACTACTCAAATGTACCCAACTACCATACCAAAAAACAGTAAAAGACCTTGGAATAATCTTGGATGAACACCTAAACTGGGAAGAACAAACAGTCACAGCTTGCCGGATATCGCTCTCCTCCCTACATGCAATTCCAAAATTTAGAAAAATATTTCCAACCCATGTTAAACAAAAATTAGTCCAAACACTAGTCTTGCCTAATCTTTACTACTGCGATGTAGTTCAACACGGCACAAATAGTGAAAATTCTAGATGCCTCGAGCTAGTGATGAATGCTTGCGTTAGATACGTGTGCAATATTCGGTTGTATGATCATATCAGCCCTTCTTACTCCTAGCTAGGTTGGATACGCCCACATAAGGCACGCGATCTCCACACGATGTGCTTACTTCATCGATTTCTTAGCCACAGGTGCCCCCAATACATATCTTCTCACATTAAACACCTATCATCATTCCACAATCGCAATACCAAATCGGATACGTCTATCATCTTGGCTGTACCTTTACATAACACAAAATCTTTCTCCGTGTCATTCTCCATCTCAGCCATACAACTATGGAACGCAGTCCCCTGTGATATGCGTCTTATCCAGAACTACTCAACATTCAATAGGGAACTCAAAACTTACATATTAGGGACGGTATAGCCACCATTGTTGTGCCCCTCCCATCTATTTCTTTCTCCTCTCCATCACAGCTTCGAATTTTACCATTCTTTTTCTCTTCCTCTAACCTATCTACCTCTTATATATCTCTTTCACCCCATTCTATCGTCTTATGTCTGTGCTCGATGAGAATAACTCACAAGCTGCAAGAATATAACGAGAAAATTCCCAACTAACAATGGGACTGACAATTCACAAAAGAAAAGAATGTTTACTTTCATATACATAGTCACTATTATTATTATTATTATTATCATTATTATTATCATTATTATTCTTGATTGTTATAATTATTTTTGTTGTTATATTATCATTGTACAACTGCTATAATCTCAATTTTTTGTTTAACATCAATACTGCATAATACGTTAAATGTCCTTAATGTTATTTAGAAACTGTAACTCGTTCAATCTGAGTATGCCTGGTTAGGTGTAAGAGAGGGCCTGAAGGCCCTAATGTTGCCAGGTAAAATAAATGCATAAATAAATAAATAAAAAATAAATAAATATTTGAAATATTATGTTGGTGTTGGATTTATTCTTCATATTTTTGTTATGGGTATTTTTTGCATTGTGTTGTTTTCAGGGTATTTATTGTTTTCATGTCTTTGCCACATGTGTTTTTTTCCATTATTGTAGTTTCATTGTCAGGTACTTGTTAATGTTGTTCTTGTTGCTCTCTGTCGTTAGTTACTTGTTTCGGAAGGAGGACAGGAGTGATAGATGGTTCCTTTCCTCAGTTGGCGAACTTGTTATGACATCCTGGATGATAGGAATGGTCCTGGATTTGCCATACTTCATCGGGAGTCGAGCAGAATGTTTAGCTGTCGTTCATATGTTTGTTTAAGATATATATATCACAAGGCAGTCGGATGCCTTCCTTATGAGACATCAGTGGTCATTGTAATCAACACATCAGAGAAATGAAATTCCGAGACTGCTAGATTTTGTTTTGGATTGATATATAGATTCACAGGGAAGTAACGAATTTTAGGAAGGTGCTCAAGGAGTATCATAATCACAATAAATTAAGAGCACACCTATCACAGCTTGTATATGTTGGCCAAAACCTGTTGTTTGTAGGAAGTAGAGGAGGAGGAGTAGGAGATTAGTGTTTAATATCCGGTCGACTACGGGGTTATTACAGACGGAGCGCAAGCTCGGGTGAGGGAAGGATGGGGAAGGAAATTGGCCGTGCCCTTTCAAAGGAACCATCCCGGCATTTGCCTGAAGCGATTTAGGGAAATCACGGAAAACCTAAATCAGGATGGCCGGAGACGGGATTGAACCGTCGTCCTTCCGGATGCGAGTCCAGTGTGCTAACCACTGCGCCACCTGGCTCGGTGTTTGTAGGAAGTGAACTTGGTTAAATGCGGGAGAAAAATTTATAAAAACGTTGTCCGCGATAGCAGAGTAGGAGAAGTTCCTAAATTAAATGATGTACTTGGTCATTTTGAAAAAGCGGTATTGCTATGAAGAGTGAGGTGCTTTGGCTTTTATCCTGGGAAGGGTTTTTGTCTTAGGTGTACACTCACTTGTGTGACTGTCAATACACTAACGCGGAATTCACTGCATTGGCCAGAGGGGCCATTAAGCGTGTTACACTTCCAGAATTGAGAGCACCTTTAGGCCACCCTCACCCCTGTACTTACACATTCATTACACATATTTATCGATTCACAGCAGGTGGAAATTTCAGTGGAGCGGATGTTACATTATATCCACAGCATTCAAGAAAATCGTCAAATCATGATTACATAGATGATTTTCAGCAACCAAGATGTCGTGTCTTTACTAGGTATTTGCATATTTCATTTATGCAGTAATCGCAGAAGGGCACAACCTACAGATCAGCCGAGACCACCAGTTGCCAGACGAGTTTTTAGCAGGCAATGCCCGCGGTAACGATTGATGGGTCGTAGAAGTTCTGTATTATGTGGTATAAACTTTACCTTCAGGATTGTATTGTATTAAGGTCCTGGTGACCTCCCATTAAGAGTCAGCTCATGCTGTAAATGGATAAGGAAGGACCCATGTGGTACACCTCAGGAATGGAAGGCTCGGTCCTGGAAGATTCTGGACGAATCTTTCGAAAGAGGGGATGTGTGTTGCACACCAAAAATTTAGATGCGCGAGTTGAGATTATCTTAAACGTGTTATTCCCACTCGCGGCTACGCAGTAGAGGCAAGCCTGTCCGAAGTGCTAACAGAGTAAGCCTTTGGACTTGGACGGGCGAGCCACGTTGAACTTCAATGCCGAATCATAGTATGACCAAGAGTGAGCTGATGTTTCATAAGAGACAGTTGCGCACTACCGAGAAACTAACGCGTTGCAAATTTCACTGGGTGTAGGAGCCCGTACTCGGGGCACAGCAAGCTAGTAAAAGCTGAAAGCCAAGTAACATGAAATAAACATACTCGTCCCCCTATAATAGTACTAAGTCGGACTCGTAGTTGTATGGTTATAAGTGATCGAGCGTAGGAACTCAAAGCATGAACTAATGGCTCCATTCTGTCTGCTTATTAAACTGAAGATAATGCTGTCATCTGTGTTACAGAGAAACCATGACCCAGCCTTGGTGATGGAAATCTGCTGGCAAACCTGGCAACGAGGCACACCATATCTGTGGCGTGATGGCTGCGGGATTTGCGCGAAGTTTGATGATGTGGGGAATTTGAGCCCAGCAATCTCCACCCCCTGAGCTACTTTGGTCGATGGACTACCAGATGTCTACAGTCTGGCTGTGAGAGATGATCACTCGCGGTCTCCTAGAAACCTAGACGTCTTTGGCCACCGGCGGTGCATGATTAGCTGAGTGGTCTAAGGCGCTGCAGTCATGGGCTGTGCGGCTGTTCGCGGCTGAGGTTAGAGTCCTCCCTCGGGCATTGGTGTATGTGTTTGCCCTTAGGATAATTTAGCTTAAGTAGAGTGCAAAGTTATGGACTGATGACCCCGGCAGGGAAATTGATTTGCAATGTAGATTAGAGTTGTGGTTTTTCTACCTCCTACATAGGAGTCAATAGTTCAGATGCTATTACAGGGAGTCATATCTGGAGTAGGAATAGTACCCTACAAACATGATGTCATTGTAGTGGGAAAAGGACATGAGATTCGTTAATAAAGTAGTGTTTGAAAATTAAAGTTTCCTTCTAACTACCACCTCTACACTCACCTTTGTTTGAACAGGGCGAGATTGTGAAGACGTTAGACACTTCAGTCGTTTGTGCATTGCGAGAGCATGTCGATTATAATGTAATATAGAAAATTTATATTAAAATTATTTGTTTCATTACTATTAGTATAAATCTGGATTGGTCATGCGGTGGATTGTGGAAAGAGGCTGTCACCTAGGGCTGATTGTGCTTCTGTGATCATCAACACAGTTTTTGCAATGAATAATTAATGTTTGTGGAGCGATAATGTAACTTTTAGTACATCACTCCTACAAGGATTTAATGTTTACACTGATGTGTCGATTTGATACAATTTCTGAATCTAGTACTACTTGTGGTATTCTGCAAAATGATACTATAGCTCCTGTTGATGGTCTATAGAGACGTAATTCAGTTTCAAAACAAAATTAAAAAATGAATAATATGCTAATGTTCCAAGAATTATGGGATTTGAGTCTAATGTGAAGGGGCCTAATTAAATGTTAGCCCCAGAACTAGTGGAAAGGAACGTAGAGTGAAATTACAAACTAGTACGAATTGCTTTAATGGTAACTTGCTGGATGTTCCCAGTCAACAACGAGGCAGTGCTATTCTACTACAGAGACGAATTCAGAATTTAGTGCAGAAGTTTGAATTCACTGTGGAAGACATTTCAAGAAAATTTAGTGCACTTACCACTCGGTTAAGGTATGAGCTGCAGAGAGGCTCTCTGCTGTGAAAAAAATAAGAGTGGTTTCTGTAGATGAGAGTCCAGTAGTTATCATGACAAAATTACTGTTCACTTTGCAGATACAAATTATTTATATAAGCCAGTAGTACAGAACTGTAATCATAATCCTAAAACTGAGTTTCTACTCTACTACTCTCGAAGAACTCTCTTGAACTGTAGAATGGATTGATTATTAACAACTTATCGAACTTACTTATACAACTTACTCCTAAAATTGATGAAAGCGGTATTGATTGGACAGTATGTCAGTTTATTCAAAAAGTTCAAACAGTTTACTTTGCGAAAGTTACCTATTTTTAGAGTCTAATCTAGGAATATCATAGCTAACACTTGGTTCAAGAATCATAAAAGAAGATTGTATACATGTAAGAAGCCTAGAGATACTGACAATTTTCAGGTAGGTTATGTAATGGTAAGACAGAGATTTAGCAAGCAGGTTTTAAATTATAAGACATTTCCAGGGGCAGATGTGGACCCCAACCACTATATATTGGTTATGAATTTAAATGAAACCTGAAGAAACTGCAAAATGGTGGGAATTTAAGGAGATGGGACCTGGATAAACTGATAAACCAGAGGCTGTACAGAGTTTCAGGGAGAGCATAAGGGAACAATAGACAGGAATGGGGGGTAGAAATACAGTAGATGAAGAATGGGTCGCTCTGAGGGATAAAGTGATGAATGCAGCAGAGGATGAATTAGGTAAAAAGACGAGGGCTAGTAGAAATCCTTGGATAACAGAAGAAAAATTGAATTTAATTGATAAAAGGAGAAAATATAAAAACGCAGTTAATGAAGCAGGCAAAAAGGAATACAAACGTGTCAAAAATAAGAACGACAGGAAGTGCAAAATGGCTAAGCAGGGATGGCTAGAGGTCAAATGTAAGGATGTACAGGGTTATCTCACTAGGGGTAAGATAGACACTGCCTACAGGAAAATTAAAGAGACCTTTGGAGAAAAGTGAAACCACTATTATGAATGTTAAGAGCTCAGATGGTAACCCAGTTCTAAGCAAAGAAGGGAAAGCAGAAAGGTGGAATGAGTATATGGAGGGTCTACACAAGCGAAATGTACTTGAGGAAAATATTACGGAAATGGAAGGGGATGGAGATAACACTACGTGAAGAGTTAGATGGAGCACTGAAAGATCGGAGTCGAAACAAGGCAGAGGGAGTAGACAACATTCCATTAGAACTACTGACGGCCATCTGGTGAGCAAGATGTATGAGACAGGCGAAATACCCTCGGACATAAAGAAGAATGTAATAATTCCAATACCAAAGAGAGCAGGTGTTGACAGATGTGAAAATTAGCGAACAATCAGTTTAGTAAGTCACAGCTGCTAAATACTACCACGAATTCTTTACAGACGAATGTAAAAACTGGTAGAAGCTGACTTCAGGGAAGATCAGTTTGGATTCCGTAAAATATATTGGAATACGTGAAGCAATACTGACCCTACGACTTATCTTAGAAGAAAATTAAGGAAAGGCAAACCTATGTTTGTAGCATTTGTAACTTAGAGAAATCTTTTAACAATCTTGACAAGAATACTCTCGTTCAAATTCTGAATTTGGCAGGAGTAAAATACAGGGAGCGAAAGGCTATTCACAATTAGTACAGAAACCAGATGGCAGTTATAAGAGCCATGGGGCATGAAACGGAAGCAGTGGTTGGGAAGGGAGTGAGACAGGATTGTAGCCTATCCAAGATGTTATTCAATCTGTATATTGAGCATGCAGTGAAGGAAACAAAAGAAGAATTCTGAGTAGGTATTAATATCCATGGAGATGTAATGGAAACTTTGAGGTTTGCCAAAGGCATTGTAATTCTGTCAGAGACAGCAAAGGATTTGGAAGAGCAGTTGAACGGTTTGGACACTGTGATGAAAGGAGGGAATAAGATGAACATCAACAAAAGCAATACGAGGATAATGGAATGTAGTCGATTTAGGTCGGGTGATGCTGAGGGAATTAGATTAGGAAATGAGACACTTAAAGTAGTAAAGGAGTTTTCCTATCTGGGGAGCAAAATAACTGATTATGGTCGAATTAGAGAACAAATAAAATGTAGACTGACAATGGCAAGGAAAGCATTTCTGAAGAAGAGAAATTTGTTAACATCGAGTATAGACTTAAGTGTCAGGAAGTCGTTTCTGAAAGTATTCGTATGGAGTGTAGCCATGTATGGAAGTGAAAAATGGACTATAACTAGTTTGGACAAGAAGAGAATAGAAGCTTTCGAACTGTGGTGCTACAGATGAATGATGAGAGAAGAGAAGTTTGTGGGACAGCTTGACTAGAAGAAGGGATCGGTTGGTACGACATGTTCTGAGGCATCAAGGGATCACCAGTTTATAATTGGAGGGCAGCGTGGAGGGCAAAAATCGTAGAGAGAGACCAAGAGATGAATACACTAAACAGATTCAGAACGATGTAGGTTGCAGTAGGTATTGGGCGATGAAGAAGCTTGCACAGGATAGTATAGCATGGAGCGCTGCATCAAACCAGTCTCAGCACTGACGACCACAACAACAACAACAACAACAACAATGTCAATATAGTTTTTGTTTCTGGCATCATGATAAAGTATGTTCTCTGTGGTGTCAAAATCTTCTGTGCAGTTTTCAGTGAATATAAATGACAAAAAGACATAAAGTTTTATCATCATCACTATTTTTGTCTTAGTGAACAAAGGGCTGCATTTTACCCTTGGGCTAATTTCATAATTATTTGTAGCAGCTATTTCAGAATCAGTACTACGTCACAGACATGACATGAGTGACCACATAACAACTGCCCATATGTGTGTGAAGCCAAAAAAGCCAAATTAAGCTGTGCAAATATATTTATTTCCACCTGGATCAAATAATCTCTGTATGAGGTAGGACGGCTTTAATATCTTTCTAAGGCATGATTAATGTGAAGTTGCCAATGTCGTTTGGAATCAGTCTATTGTCCTAGAAACTCTCCAGACGTTTGGAGAATTGGAGAAAATCAAATGGAGAGTAACAGGAGAATAAAGAATTATGTCAGTATTTGAATGAGAGAGTTTCTAAAAGTGAAAAAAATGTTGAGGTCATTGTTACAGCAAAGGTCGTGTGCCAGATAATAGTGATTTATATTCTGTTCAAGAAGATGAATGAGATCCTGTAGCTCGTTATGAAAGGAGGAGAATTCTTCACCAACATGGTCATTTTAATCATGATGCTGGAAACTATGAAATGAAGCATGGTTTTCAATATAACCATTTGTTGCCTGTTCTAAAATTTCAAGTTTTCATAATTACATTAAATAGTACTTATCCTCAAGCTTGATTAGACTAGTTTGATTTTGTATTTCCTTCCACATTGCTAGCCGATCACAGAACTGATTTTATATGTGGCTGTATGGTGGGTGACCTTAGTACGTGAAACTGTGTACCATATGACGAGTTTTATCAGATATTCCTGTTAGAAGAATAGTCTGAGCAGCGCAAGACATAATCTTTGGCATACTTGGTTATGAAAAATATTAATAATACTCATTTTATAAATCCTGCTTCATTCATTGAATGAATGGTGTGGAAAAATAAATTTTTAACAATACTTACAATCCTACTGAACTGAAATATAATTGACGTGGAAAAATTCCTCCCAAGTTGAGCCATATTATTATTCCTGGTCAGGTAAATGGGTAGTTAGTGGGTTTAGAAATTTGCTCCAACAATTAGAATATGACAATGCTGAAGAGAATGGATGTGGTAGAAGCAACAGTAAGTTATTTATCCTAATCGGAGGCCACAGAGCAATTGGAATAATGATCAGTAGCAATGTGATACATATTGTGATAGATATGGGAACGGAAACTGGAGGAATCGGAGGAATTATGTGATTGCAATGAAAGCAACCAATTTAGGAGTGGTAATAGTGATTAGATTAGAAGACTGTTACGTCAAATCAAGATGCTGAAGAGGTGTTGGAAGCCAGTCATCTGGGGTGAGCGAGTCAGCATTTCACAGATCTGAAGTTGTAGCTTAATGGACTATTCCTTCTTTACCGTGGACACAAGTGAAACGGATGATTAACAGAAAAGGAGCAGGGATGAAGGGACCAGTCAGTATTGATTTCCTTTATCAAGGTTATAACTTCATTCGAATTTAGTAACTGTGTGGAATTTTTCTAGTTATACGATTTTAGGGGCTGATTTCTTATTGAAATACCAAGAAGTGATGGCGTTTGGCTGTGTTGTAGTAAGTTTTAAGTATAATGATGGTATCTTAAAACATGAGGGAAGAGTTGCCTGTCGTGACTGAGTATGCTGTTCAAGCAGTCTTATTTCATCATTTGCCAATGAGGTCGTTGAACTTCACAATAAATATTGAGTTTGAGTAAGTGTGCTGAAGTGGTAGGCAAATTACTGAAAGGCAATTTATTTAGTGTACTGTGACATAATTCTTCAATATTTTCAGTGCATCCAGGGATACAAAATTCTTTTTTGTGTGTTGTTGCATTATGGACATGATTTCCCTGGTTGTTATCATGTTTTCGATTAATTTTTGCGGTACCGCTAGATGTCTTTTTCTACTTAGTGTTGATAAAGGGATTTTACTATGAGCCACAAGTCTAGCACAGAATTTTCGATGAAGTTTTGTGTGATGTACATGTTGACACTATAAGTTTATTGATCATCTGAGGTGATGTTCACTGTGAGTCCATTCATAAATACTTTAATGTTAATGGATTACATGTGGATTATGCGCAGAAGAGCCAAAGAATCTAGTACAACTGTGGAATATAGCGTAGGGCCCCGCTAGCACGCAGAACTGCTGCAACACGATGTGGTATGGAGTATGTTGAGTAATGTTCATCCGTGGGGAGTTTGGTGGTCAAAGAAGTGTTTAAACGCAGAAGAGTGCTACTGGAGGCACTATCTAGCAAATCTAGACGTGTGGGGTACCACACTGTCCTGATGGAATTGCCCAAGTCCATCGGAATGCACAATGGGCATGAATGGATTCAGGTGATCAGACAGAATGCTTATGCACTTGTCATCTGTCAGAGTCATATAAGAGGTTCCATATCACTGTAAATGCACACATCCCACACCATTACACAAGCTTCCACCAGCTTTTGACAGTCCTCTCATGACGACCAGGCATAATTTTTCCAATGATCAACAGTCCAATGATGTGCTGATTGGTCTAGTCAAAGTGTAAAGTATTGTATCGTTCAGTCATCAGGGTACAGGAGTCGGCCTTCGCCTCCAGAAGCCCATATCGGTGCTGTTTCTTTGAAAGGTTCGCAAGCTGACACCTTCGAACTATATTATTGTTTTTAAGGAATTATACTACCAGATTCTGTATATGTGTGGTGTGAGAAAAGTAATGTCGCAGACAGCACTTGAATGATCGAGCAGTGCTATGTACACTGGCGTGATCGTCGCTTTCTGACAGTCTGAGTTTTCAGCTCTTTACATGAATCACGTGATTTTTGGTAGCCCCCATCAGTGAAGTTGACTTTTTGTTTTGTGTTTACAGTAATGGAACAGCGGAATTTAGAACGACGTTATTCAGTCACGTTTATTGTTAAACTTGGGGAATCAATGAGTGCGATCATTCAAAAGTTGAAACAGGCCTATAGGAAAAAATCCTTGTTAAGAGCACAAATTGTTCGCTGGCACAAATCATTTTTGGAAGGCTGATAGCCCGATGAAGATGAATCTTGCTCACGGAGGCCTTCAAAATCAAAAACCGACGAGAACGTCGAACGTGTGCATGGTCTTTCGAGACCAGACGGACATTTAACAATAAAGATAATGGGTGAACTGTCAAACTTGACAACCGTCATGTTAAATCAAAAATCTGACTGAAGATTTGCACATGTGGAAGGTTTGTGCCAAAATCGTGCTGAGAAATCTCACAATTCAGAAGAACAACAATTGAAGAAACACGTGTGTTGGTGTTCATGAGAAGACTGCTATTAACTGCGGATGTTTCATTAGTGTGATCATCGTTGTTGAATTGAGGATTATTGAGTATGATCCTGAGACAATGGGGCAAAGGGAGGAGTGGCACACTGAGACATCTTCTCCACCAAAAGAAGCTCGAATGAGAAAATCAAATATAAAAAAAAGCTTGTATTTACTTTACTGACTGTAGGGACATCATGCACAATGAATTTGTTGCTTCAGGATAAACTATCAACCTTGTGTTATGCAAGGATATCCTTAAAACTCTCAGGAGAAGATTAAATCGAGTGAGACCGACTGTACATGCAGACGAATGGACGCTGAATCGTGATAGCGTTCCATTTAACACAACCATTCCCATCACGGATCTTATCACCACAAATGGCATTCCTGTTGTCCCACAGGAACCCTAGTCACCTGATCTGTGTCCCTGTCATGCATTTTCTGTTGGCGAAACTACGCATTTCTTCAAAGGACGTCGTTTTGGGACTCTGGAAACATACTGAAGGCCGTAGGACTCAAAGCCTTTCGGCGCTGCTGCCAAGCCTGGGAAGAATGATTATACCGACGTAATTTGCCGAAAGAAACTACTTTGTAGGAACCAATTCTCGAAAAAAAACCTTGGTAGAGCAAAAATCAGTCACATTACTCTCCTAATATACCGAGGATATTTCATATTTTTCATGTAATCTCGACCGAAAAATTTAAGTCTCAGTAGTAGATGTCACTTTCTACAATGAAGGACGTTTCCAGTATTTCCAAGTTGAGGGCCTTAGTTACACATCAGCATCTCTTTAAAAAGTATATTGAGCGATAACGTCAAAAACAATTACCGAAATGGCTTTTTTATATTTTTGTGGTGTTCATAAAACCAGCATTACACCTTATCGAAAGTGTGTAGTAGTTGCTAAGACTGTGCTAAAGGTATTTCCATATCTGGACCATGATCGCATATCAGTTGGCTTTTAAAAAGCATGTTGTTAATATAGTTCAACAACAATTAACGAATTTTTTAAAAATCTTTTTCAAGATGTTCAATGTGTCGCCCCCCATCCTCATGGTAATGCACATTATGTAAAATGTGTTGGTATTACGGGAGATTAAATAAAATCTATTTATATATTTACCTTTGAATAATTGTTTGAGTTGCTATGTTGTATATGTGACTTTATTGTTATTGTGGATCTAAAAATTGGTACTCATGAATTAGATTTCTATAATGTCAAGCATGCAGTCTTCACAATGAAGTTAGCATTACTAAAACCTAGCTTCAGTGTTATCACACAAACTTAATATTTATTTGCTAAGTGGCTTCCTTTCCTTATGTGAGTATAAAGGATATTTTTCTCTTGTTTTGCATGAGTTTATAACATCCCGAAATGAATCTTTTCAGAACACATTACAGAACTGATCACAGAATGAAATTCTGTTAGGGATTTGGTGAGACGGCTAAAGTTGTTTGCAGTGCATAGTAATACACAATGCGTTGGATGCTTACATATTGTGATGTTTACATATATAATTGTAATTGTTTTCTGTCCTGCAGTGGTGATTAATTCCGGCACTGTCTAGCTTTGAGTGACATGGTATTGAAGAGCCTCATAGATCGATTATTTTTCGCATGTTGCAACATGACTACAGGAAAGTATTTAAATTGTTCTGTCTAATGTCTTATGCACTCCGTTTTATTATTGTCCCTTGCATTTCAAGTTACTTAATGCACTGCTGGAATGTGTGCAGTGAAATCTTATCTTTCTGTGATTTCTAAAAATTCGGTACAGGTTCACACTTAGTGTAGAGCCTATGTGATGTATATGTATTATTCGATTGTTTTAGCCCTTTTAGTGTGTACTTCTCACTGTAGTATGTATTTACAGTGCGTAAGGGAATTTGTTATCGCTTGTGAACCCTCCTGGCATCTAGCGGATGTTCGCTGCACCAGCTGTAGTTTTAGTATGTTGTGAAATACAGCCTTCAGGACTGTGAGAAGTATATATCCCGACAAAAAGCGGTGTATTAATAGGTTATTCTGAATGATGGTAACCACCAATATAGTATCTGGTAGTGGCTTGGAAAGTATACTTCCTGTAAAATTTATCTGACATTTGTGGTCCTTGGTAAGCGTACTTAGCACCAAAAAAGGGGTATCCAAAAACATTTAGGAACATTTCTTACCACCACTGTCTATGCCAGACATGTTGTAGTAGTACACGGCACAAGGTGTACTAAAACTACTACAACAATTAGTTTCTGTATGTCGTGGGATTAATACTGTTGTCAGATTACATTGCTTCCCTCCTGCAATATCCTTTATTGCATCCCTTATCAGCTCGTAGCTTTACCCAGTGACAAAGTTTCAAGGACTGTTTTCACATTGTGGTAAGTTAACATTAATATCAGTAACAATTATTTTCAAACAAAATAAAAACAGAAAACATTGTTTATGATTTTATTTGCGTGGAGTAGCGACACATAAAAGCACTCAAAAGGGAAGTGGTAAATCCATTTACAACCAATTTAAATACCTCACAAAGACGGGGTGGTGATATATGTACGAACTTAGTTTTTGGTCCTCTATCTCAAAAATAAAGTTATTAAAAATAAGTACAGTACGTTTACCAAATTCATAAAACAATTGCAAAATATTACGTTCGCTGAGGTGCTACAAAAAATGTGCCCGCGAAAGAGTTAACACTGTGTATCAGTTAAATTTTATGGCTACTCATTTACGCTCCTTCGGTCATTTATTTAACTTTCGTGAGTTATTTTGGAGCATGTGTTGTCTGCGCTATCTGTAGCATAGCTGTAGCCAATATCCCCTTTGTGAACTTAGTGATCATGTGTGATACAGATACTTAAATAATTCAGCTACATACTTGCTCTTTTTACTGTTATGTTTACCATAACAAGCCCCTTATAGAAAATAGTATAGATGACAATCCAATATGGTGAAGATATGATGCACGTGGTGGACACAACGAAGGCTATTGAAACACTTAGCAAGATGGACACATTTCTATATTTAGGTTCTCGACTACAGGTAAGAGGATGAGCAAGCAGGAATCAGACTGATCTGAATCGATTCAGACACATCACTGATATTATTTGTGAGAACAAGATGCATATCGACATAAAATAAAAAAATATAAGGCACAACGGTGAAGACAGTTGCATTATATGATACTGAGCGTAAGCTCAGACCAAGAAATTTTCAGGTTTCACTACATTATGAAAATTCGGATGCTGAGAAGACCATTAGCCATTTCCCGCTCGGCCTAGTAACAAGAAAACGATCTGACAACTAACTGGAGTGGCTTCAATGAACGAAAAGATCCAAAAATGGAGCGTTCGGTGGTATGGACACATTATATAGTATCTACTTTAGTCATCAGCTTAGCCTATTGTCTCACTGTTGAAGACCACAACCGCATCGGATAGGTACTACAAACGTATATCTAAAATGAAGGAACATAAACCCACAGGTAGTGTTAGAACGTAAGAAAAGGTGTACATTGTCCAAAAAAGCAGACCACGCTCCAATGGGACTACGCTAAGAAGGAGTAGAAGAAGAAGATGATGATGATGTTGGAAAGAGAGCTCAACAGGAGGGTCTCGATATTAATGAGTAGAACAGGGGTCTGAACTAGAGAAATCACAAAAACAGTTTTTGAACGGCCAAAGCCTCAGAGGCGCGATAACGTTCTCCCACCGAAAAGTTTAATGGCGGACAGTGAGAAGAACGAGGCAGCTGTGCGAAGAGAGATTCCCGAGGTAGCGGTACGGGTCACAACAGTAAAGGCAACTTCGGAGGTGGCTTTCGCACGTATGAACAGGGAACGGGACAACTGTAGTGCGAAGGGAGTTTAGAAGAGCGCCAACAGAAATGAACACGCTGCATGGAAAGTTTATATGAGACGAGAGGCAATACGTGACACCGAGAGGGAAGGAGGAAATGTAGCGTATAATTAGCCTCGAAATTAGTAGAGGGAGAAATTGTAACCAAGGAATCAGAGTAGTTTCAGCTCCGCCCCGCAATGAAAGTAAGGTGAGGGGGAAAATATGGTGTGTTCTAGACAAAATAGAAGAAGAGCTTCTGTGCTGCCACCTGAAGGATCACAGAAATATAATAGGCGTTAATCCCCTGCAGGATGGTGTCAGGAAATGGAAAACCACCCATGATCGGTAAATCAACCAGCATATGTTGTGACCACCTCAGTGGACAAGTACGTTATAGGCACAATGACTGGTATAGCTATGGCTTCTGGTAATTTATGGTGGCGTGCCCTGTTAAAATGAATGAAGCAGATGGACTGCCTCATATGTCTCTATAACAGACTACGAAATTTTTCCACAGACATTCAGATGCAACTGGAATGTACTTGAAACGAAATCGGGACAGCCGGCCGGAGTGGCCGAGCGGTTCTAGGCTCTACAGTCTGGAACTGCGCGACCGCTTCGATCGCAGGTTCGAATACTGCCTCGGGCATGGATGTGTGTGATGTCCTTAGGTTAGTTAGGTTTAAGTAGTTCTAAGTTCTAGGGGACTGATGACCTCACATTTTAAGTCCCATAGTGCTCAGAGCCATTTGAAACATTGGAACCAAAATCGTGACAGATATCACCAAAGGCCTGCTTGTAGGATGCTCTTTGCGTCCACAGTTCTGAGATGTTGGCATAGAGTCATTAATAAACCAGCTTCATAGTACAGCAGACACTAGAGGCAGCGTAGCGTACGGAGATGATCTCCTAATTACAGTATCTGGCAGCACAAGCGCTAAATGAGTAGAGGATTTTAGTGAAGTTCTTGAAAGACTAAGTAATTGGTGCACAGAAGACAATTAACCGAAATCACCATACAAAAGAGATTTTATGTTAGCCCTTTAAATTTCGGACATGCGGCCGCGCAAATAAAATTTCTTCCGCCGATAGTTCTGGTGAATATCGTCCGGCCGTCCATAGTACGTACGGTAAGGCTGACGACAATGTGCTATGCGCGTCCTTACATGCTCCACAGCGACGGTGTTTCGTATGCGGGTCACAGACGCTGGTCAGCAGCATTAAGATATGCTTATATAAGCGCCGCCTGTGAAGAAAGCGTACAGAAATTCGATTCGCTTATTGATATATGTTCGGCGTAGATGAAACCATGACAACTTCTCTGCAGTTTAATTACCCCAAGAGCAGGGTTCAATGCTTTGTCCAAACAGAAACCACTATCTCCGTTTATTAAATTTTTAGCTAATCTACATCGAGTAAAGTTGCAATCTTCGTAAGATAGCCTTAACACAGTTTTTCTCAAGAATATGACGGATCTTCGAGGACAGAGCACTCACATAGGGCAAAACAGTAATTGATCTAAAGGAATTACTATCTTTTTTCCCATCACATAGTAGGTGAATAAGGATTAGGGTAAGTAATGAAAGAGAAAGCCATCTGGTAGAATTTTGCACAGAGCATAACTTAATCATTGCTACCACTTGGTTCAAAAATCATAAAAAAGGTTATATATATGGAAGAATCCTGGAGATACTAGAAGGTTTGAGATAGATTATGTAATTGTGAGACAGAGATTTAGGAACCAGGTATTAAATTGTAAGACATTTCCAGGAGCACATGTGGACTCTGACCACTATCTACTGGATATGAACTGTAGATTAAAACTGAAGAAACTGCAAAAAGGTGGGAATTGAAGTGGATGGGACCTTGATAAATTGACTACACCAGAGGCTGTACAGAGTTTTGCGGATAGCGTAAGTGAAATATTGACATGAATGGAGGAAAGAAATACAGTAGAAGAAGAATCGGTAGCTTTGAGGGACGAAGTGGTGAAGGCAGCAGAGGATAAAGAACGTAAAAAGACGAGGGCTAGAAGAAATCCTTGGGTAACAGAGTAAATATTGAATTTAATTGATGAAAGGAAAAAATATAGAAATGCAGTAAATGAAGCAGGCAAAAAGGAATAGAAACGTCTCAAAAATGAGATCGACAGGAAGTGCAAAATGGCTAAGCAGGGATAGCTAGAAGATAAATTATAAGGCTGTAGAGGCTTGTCACAGTAGGGGTAAGATAGATAGTGCCTACAGGAAAATTAGCGAGAACCAATTATGAATATTTTATGAGCTCAGATGGATCCCAGTTCTAAGCAAAGAAGGGAAAGCAGAAAGGTGGAAGGAGTACATAGAGACTCTATACACGGGCGATGTACGTGAGGGCAATATTATGGAAATGGAAGGGGATTTAGATGAAGATGTAATGGGAGATACGATAGTGTGTGAAGAGTTTGACAAAGCACTGAAAGACCTTTGCCGAAACAAGGCCCTGTGAGTACACAAAATTACATTAGAACTACTGACGACCTTGTTAGAGCCAGTCCTTACAAAACCCTACCATCTGGTGAGCAATATGTGTGAGACAGACCCTCAGTATTCAATTCCAATGAAAGCAGGTGTTGACCGACGTGAAAATGACCAAACTATCAGTTTAATAGGTCACAGCTGCAAAATACGTGGGGCATGTAAGAAAGATCCACAAGTCATAATTCTTCCCGACCACGGAACCTACACGCTACCTGACGGGACATGGCCCATATACTTCTTTAATGCAGAAAATACAACCAGACATTACAGGCCCTTCTGAATATGGAGCAGTTGTCACACTTGAACACATCGTGTGAGAATGTGCCACTACACAAAACGTTGCAGACTACGATAGTTGCATCTTCGGTTATGGAATAGTCGATGACATAACAAGGAAAAGGAAAGAAGAAGTGTGGCACAAGTAGAATTTGCTGACAGCGAAAATGTACACATCATGAAAAAAAAAGTATGTGTCACTTTGGTTCCCAGAATTCCGAACCTATACAGAAAATTGGAATAGAAATCAACATAAACAATACTTCCCTCCTTTTTATTTCTCACGAAACCCAAGCTTAGTATATTGTACTACTGTATAGCGAGACGTTCAGAGGTGGTGGTCCAGACTTTTGTACACACCGGTACCTCTAGTACCCAGTAGCACACCCTCTTGCATTGATGCATGCCTGTATTCGTCGTGGCATACTATCCACAAGTTCATCAGCGCACTGTTTATTCAGGTTGTCGCACTCCTCAATGGCAATTTGCCGTAGATCCCTCAGAGTGGTGATGGATCACGTCATCCATCCCTTGTTAGTCTATATCCCATACATGTTTGGTAGTGTTCATGTCTGGAGAACATGCTGTCCACTCTAATCAAGCGATTTCGTTATTCTGAAGGATGTCATTCACAAGATGTGCACGAAGGATGCGCTACTTGTAGTCTATGAAGACGAATGCCTTGTAAACATGCTGCCCATTATGGTTGCACTATTAGTCGGAGGAAGGCATTCACGTATCGTACAGCCGTTACATCGCTTCCATGACCATGAATGGCATACGCCGGCCCCACATAATCCACCTCAAAACAGCAGGGAACCTCCACGTTCCTGTAGTCAGTGGACAATGTGTCTAAGGAGTTCAGCCTGACCAGGTTGCCTCCAAACATGACTCCGGCGATTCTCAGTTTGAAGTCTTATGCGACACACAACAGTGAAGAGAACATGATGCCAGTCTGGAGCGAAGTATTCGGCAAGTTATCAGGTCCATGTGTACCGCGCTGCATGGTATCGTGGTTGCAAACATGAACCTCGCGTTGGTCGCCGTGAGTGAAGTTGTGCATCATCTAGCCTATTACGCACAGTTTGAGTTGTAACACGACGTCCTGTTGCAACACGACAAGCATTATTTAACATGGTGGCATTGCGGTCAGGGTGTCCCCGTGCCATAATCCGTAGGTCGCGGTCGCGCACTGCGCTAGTTGCCCTTTCTCGGCCTGAGCGAGGCATATCATCGACAGCTCCTGTCTCTTTGTATCTCCTGCATGTCTGAACAACATAGTTTTGTTTCACTCCGACACACCTGGACACTTCCCTTGTTGATAGCACTTCCTGGTACAAAGTAAGAATGCAGACGCGATCAAACCGCGGTATTGACCGTCTAGGCACGATGGAACTACAGACTACATGAGCCGGGTACCTCCTTCCTGGTGGAGTGACTGTATATGATTTGCTAGCGGACACACTTCGTCCAATGGGAGCAGCTCATGCATGGCTGTTTACACCTTTAGGCACGTTTAGTGACCTATCTGAACAGTCAAAGTGACTATATGTGTCATACGGAATCCACAGTCAACGTCTGTCTTCAGGATTTCTGGGAACCGGAGTGATGCAAAACTTTTTTTGATGTATGTATTAGCATATGAACTGCAAGCATACATTGGCTAGAGACAACAAGGAAAAGGCCACATATGAAGACGACGAGTTGTACCATAGCAGAACATACAACTACAGCAACTTTTCACAAGGAGGGAGGAGATGAGCCTCGGGGACTACTCCCTGGAAGTCACCTCCCAATCTATACAACTTGGGTGGCAGTAGCAGGGTCCCTATGAAACCTGAGCTGTGCCTCAGTCTGCCAGGGGTCACTATCAAGGCAAATGAAAAATCTAGCTTGGTTGTGCGATGGACGAGACTAGTCTAATCTAGTGTTGTGTTAATGTAGTATAGTGCTGCAAAGTGTACTGCTGTATAGTAATGCAGTCAAAAATCACAAATTACAAAATTTTTTATGTCTCAAAGCAGTATAGTACAAAAGGCATGTAGCATGTGACTATGGATTCCAAACTAATATACGGTTAATATCTATGTGGCAAATGGCCAAATGGTAGCCGGCAGCTGTGGCCGAGCGGTTCTAGGCTCTTGAGTCCGGAACCACGCTGCTGCTACGGTCGCAGTTTTGAATCCTGCCTCAGGCATGGATATGTGTGATGTCCTTAGATTAGTTAGGTTTAAGTAGTTCTAAGTCTAGGGGATTTATGACCTCAGATGTTAAGTTCCATAGTGCTTAGAGCCATTTGAACCATCTTTTAAGCTAAAGGTTAGAAAACAGATTCGACTTTCAAACTTATTATTTACTGAATTTCATATTTCATACAGACTTTCAACTAATATTTTATGCAGATATTTAATGTAGATTATTCCAACCTACATAAGACAATGATTAGTTAAACTAACACATCTGCATTTATGTTAAAATATTACGCGCAATGTTCATGTCAATACATGTGAAACATCTGGTACACTGTTGCATTTAGGTAAAATACGAGAGAAATCACGAGATAAATCACTAAAAAACACATAAATAAGTGTCCTTTTTGTACTGTATGGAGATGAGCAAGTGGTACTCAGCATTGGCGCAGAGCCTACTCCTTCCTAATACCACCAACATACCAACGTACACAGCCGCCATACGGAGGCGACAGCAGCTCCATATGCTCTGACATCATACCACTACATAATGTTTCACTTTCTAAACCTTCAATCGTGTGTGTGTGTATATGGTCTTTACTATGGAGGGTAATTCGCATTCGGGACCCAGTATTTACTATCGCATACGAATTTTAAAACTGATTTGAACCGGAACTACACAGGCTACTTGAATTTGTTCTTAGAAACTTCTCCATTTTCCTCAAACTGTCATCATTGGGAACCACAGTTCCAGATCAAACTATAGCGATAGTGGACTACGTGCTATTGGTTCAAATGGTTTAAAACGCTCTGAGCACTATGGGACTTAACATCTAAGGCCATAAGTCCTCTAGAACGTAGAACTACATAAACCTAACAAACCTAAGGACATCACACACATCCATGCCCGAGACAGGATTGCGACCGCAGCAGTTGCGCGGTTCCGGGCTGAAGCGCCTAGAAGCGCTAGGCCACCGCGGGCGGCCTACGTGGCATTAAGAAAGACATATTATTCCAATTCTTCGCAAATATGGTTGCAGCTGTTCTCGTTTATAACAGCTGATATCACATCATCATCTTCACTTCTAGATTTTCAAAGAGAGATAATGAATAAATTTTACTCAAGAGGAAAACACTAATACTGAGAATGAACAGTGAAATAACTTATTTTGTATAGTTAGTACGATACTATTGTACTGTCAGAACAGGTCGTCGCTCTTTAGCTTGGGTACCAGCGGAATTTGTCAACAATGAAATATCCTAGGTCATCAGGCGAGCAGTTGCGTAGCAACATTGCGATTCCGAATCGTACTGCGTAAACACATTGTCTGTGCTTGCGTGATTTTCGTTGTGCTATTCGTTTTGTTCTAGAGCGTCTTCTTGGTGAGAAAAGCTCATTAACTGAATATCTGAAGTGCTTTTCGTGAAAAGTCTTCCAACAGAAGAACTTCCAAACCCAGCGTTGGGTGTGACGCAGTACGGAACCGTAAGTGAACATCGACATCTTTTCTTCTTCATCTCTTATCAAGACTAATATCCTTTGCCGTTAATGTCACTCTAAATTACTGCTGCTGAGCGCTTTAGCACACACATGAAAACGCTTGTAGTTGATTTTATTTGGATGTTTAATGACACCAGCTACATTGTAACGAAAAATGGAAAAAAAAGTTTCCAGTGATCCGACTTGAGCTTTAGCCTATGAGAGCAGTTTTGCAAAATCGTGGGCATGATTTCGGTAGCTGATGTAACCTGCTGAACTCTCTATATCCTTCAAATTCTGAAAGGTGTATATGTACATCATCAAGAGTGTTTAGGGGCTACGTGTCGGCTATATTCTGCGTCATATTACCATAATGTATCGCTTTTTATGTCCTACATGTTCTCGAGATTGCCAAGGCTCTTTATATTGTTCATAGTCGACGAGGACCAAATAAGCGAGGTGAAAATTGATATTGTTGAAAATTTGTGCTAGGTGGTAGCAGGGACTGATATGAATATTATACTTAAAAGTCCAGATCGGCGAGATGTGCGCTAGAGCGTATGGAAGGGAGATGGCATGGGATGTGGTGGGGAAGAGAGGGGTTTGGGTTCAAGATGATTTTTTTATTTATCTTAAATAAATAGAAATGAGTTGCTTCAAGCAAAAATGTATTTCTGTAATCAGTAAGCTACATTAAATTTGTTAGGAAAATTGTCCTTTTCAGTACTCTGTAGTAGGGTGGTGGTGGTGTGTAGATGGCACGCACGTGAGGGAATGTAGTTGTCCGGTATTTGATCAAACTCTTCCCTCTTAGTTAGTCTGCAAACTGAACCGCTACATTTTTCCACGGTTTTATTACGTCGTTTTCTGGCTCTCTATTTGTCCGTCTGTCTCTCCCCCTCCCCCCCCCCCCCTCTCTCTCTCTCTCTCTCTCTCTCTCTCTCATACACTTACAGGCACTTTGTTGCAGAATGAGAGCGTGGCATTTATGTAGCTAAAAAGGGCCTTGCCACCAAAAGGCATATGCCTAGTTTCCAATCTCTCAGCGGTGAACACCAATAAAATTTGACTTCATTATACATTTCACAGTGGATGGTACTCTGAGGGGTCGCACAGATTCCGATCAAGTGGACGAGCATGTCTTCTTTAAATTGTGTGTCTGTGTATCTACATTATCTGCCCACTTTGGTACAAAAGTACATTCACAGTGTAGGTAGCTCTGTGAAGTTGGTAACTGAGTAGTGAATGATGCGAAGTGAAGGCGACCAAACATGGGTTGGACGTCGGCAGCTGACCACGTACGAGCAATTTGTTTAGAATGTGTTTTAGGAAGCGCATCGGTGACGTTGATGTGTGTTCCTGAAGTTTAATTACAAGGAAATGGTGCACATACGTAAGGGAATTAAGGACTCCACTATTCATCTGTTGTGTGGCAGTGGAAATGAGTTACCGTTTATTGCCTCTAACCTCTAAATAAATATTTTTGGATCTTGAATGTTGTTAGTTACATTAATTGTTCACTACTGTATAGTTAATATCTGTGATTACGTGTCACAGATTTTTACGTTTTTTGACCTTATGTTCAAAAGTATTCTCTATTGACTGATTATGTCTCACCTTTGGATGCACGAATAATATTCGAAATTTCCATTAATAGGGCTCAAATATTTGGCTGCCGTTATTAATAAAATTACTCCTCTTTGTCCCTCGTTTCCGAATATTTGATATACGTAACTGACCTACGAATAGTGTGGAAATCCTCTCGTTTCCGAGAAATTCGTATCATCACACAATATTTCACGTTCTAAACATACAAACTTGTGTACATGTTCTTTAATAAGGTCCTTAATGCTCTCAGGTGACGCAATATTTACTGCCTCACGCGCATTACGATTTTGTTTCGAAACGCAGCTGAACCTTCTGCACGTCTGTCATTGCAATAAATTTGTCGTCTTTTAGTATTATAGTTGCCTCTTGAAAACTTTGCATCTTATTTCACAGATTCTTTCGATGATCGTCGTATTCTGACTACATCTTAATTATATTCAGGCTTTAAGAAAGGGTCATCTGCACATCGCAGCGTACCATAGACGCACTCAGGGCGTCGGTTTATAAATGTCAAAATTTCGTGTTAAGTGTCTGACGCAAACATATTTCGCTGAGCTGCTTTCCCAACGTTATTCACACTTGAAAAGAAGTGAATATTCGGATATGTTCGCATTCATAAGTAGTTGCCACTATCATTTCACAGTACATTAAAGTATGATTTCAGGTACTCCTGCGGCTAAAAAGACACGTTGTAATCATCGAGGAAATAATTATATGATATGTGCAAGTCAGCTGCTTGTTTTTAAACCAAATTTATAACACAGTTCTCCAGGCACAAACGGGTAGCTGATCGAGAAATTATCGTCTTCTGCCAGCATATTAAGCTCATTTTGGGCTATTTTCAATATTCTCAACATGTCTCGGATCTGTCAGCATCTGTATAAACATTTATGTTAAATTAACAACAACCTCAGATGCAATGTTTACCTAGATTTACCTTGGTTTCAGTTGGGATAACCCAATCTTCTTCAGAATAAAAGGAACTACGGTTCATCCGTAATGGACAACGACAAAAACTAAAAACTATAATATAAAATACATCGTCTTATTGCAATAACTTCTCCGTTGTTGCCGTACTGCGGTCGCGAAGTGGGGTCAAGCCTGTTTCCTATGTAAGGGTTGGCAATATAACGATGTATTACTATTAATAGTTTTTAGTTCTTGACGTTGTCCATTATGGACAAGTCGTAGTTCCTTTTATTATGAAGAAGGTTGTGTTATCCCAACTAAAGTCTAAGTAAATCTAGGTAATCATAGCAATTTAGGTTGTTGTTAATTAGAAATCAATATTTTCAGTAAATGCTATTCCTTTACCTCGCTTAATAGGCAACGAAAAATTTGAGGGTGTAAGTTTAAAGCTGAAACTAACGTGGTCATCAAGGAATTTCATAGCTTATAAGATATGCACTTCTGAACTGCACTTGATTTGTTAATTTGTGGGCTTGGCAGATCAGACACATATTATACGTATGGTCAGTAAACTGTCTGGATGCAATCGGAAGTAATCGTCGCTATTTGACGTAGGTGGCAGAGGAATTTATGAACAATGAAATGTCAAACAACATTAGGTGGACAGTTGCATAGCAACATTGCGATTTCGAATCGTGTTGCGTAAACATATTGACTGTGCTTACGTGATTTTCGTAGTGCTGTTCTTTGTGCTCTAGAGCTTCTTTTCGGTGAGACAAGTTCATTACTTGAGCTTGTCGAGAAAGGTCTTCCGACAAAAAACTTACAAAGCCAGCATTGGATTGACGCAATACGGAACCGTTTGTGATCAGTCAACACTTCTCTCGGTCATCTCTTATCCACGCTAACCTTGTTTGCTGTTGATGTTCCTGTAATCTACTGCTGCTGAACGCTGTAGCTCACGCCTCAGATCACTTTATTTGGTTTTTCTTTGGAGGTTTAATCACACCAGCTACATTCTAACGAGAAATACCAAAGAAATCCTTTCCAATGCGACTTGAGATTCAATTATGAGAGTACTTTCACTAAATCGTGGGCATGATTTCGGTAACTCATGTAGCGTGCGGAGTTCTTTATATTCTTTAAATTCCGGAATTGTTTTATTTTCATTTTCGAGATGATTTATTGACTTTGTGCCGACTTTATTCTGCATCGTATTAGCATACTAAATTATGGTATGTCTTACATCTTGTATTTACTATCAAGATTATGTATATTGGTCACAGCCCAGCCAACGAAGAACTGATAGGTCGAATCAAGAAAAAAATTGTTATAGTTGATAATTTAACCTTAGTACGACTAGGGACTGACATGTATATTATACTAATGGTCTAGACAGGCGGACTGCTTTGAGAAGAAGTGCAATGCTATGTTCAGTTAAGCTGCATTATAATTTCTTAAGAAAATTGTCCTGCTCAATTCTCTGGAGAAGAAATATTCTTAGTGTTGCAGCTGTTCAAAAAATCGTAGATTATTGAAAATAATAATTGGCGTTGTAAAATTAATGTTTATTGTTAAACGTAGGGAATAAAGGAACTTATTAAATGGATGTCGCTCGTCAAAGTGCAATCTAACGTTGTTAAGGGATAAATTATGTTCTGGTACTGTAACAGGGTGGAGGAGTGTGGGAGGATGGTACACACGTGATGGAACGGAGGCCGCTGGCATGTCGTCAAACTCTTCCCTCTACGTTAGTCAGCAAACTGAAGCGCGGCCAGCCGTTTCTCCATTCTCTCACTACCCTTCTGTGTCACGAGTCATTACACTAAAAGCCGCCACTTTTAACGATGGTTGTATTAGGTCACTTGCTGGCTGTCTATCTGTAACTCTCTCTACAGTTACAGTTACAGTGTACCGAGCTCATAGGTGGCGTTGTGAAGTTGGTAACTGAGTGGTCAATGAAGCAAAGCGAAGACGACCAAACATCTGTCGGACGTCAGTAGCCAAGTGGTAAAGAGCAACGGAAACAAAAACGAAAAACACTGCAACCTTCACAATGCAACGTAAGGGCAGGAGAGGTTCAAAATGTCCCAACTGCTACCAAATTACATGGAAGTAAAATAATGTACATTGTCAGCTGGCGCACATCACGTTCTGTTCCAGTCGAAATCGTGTATAAGAAACGTGTTGCTGTTATAGAAGTTTTGCCCATTTTGAAGAAATCAGGATAAACCTGAGATCTTTTAGGTTTTTAGGAAACTGTGGGTAGTTTGTTTCAGAATGTCTTTAAACCTGCTTCGATGAACTCGGTGTGTCTTTCTTATGGTTTTACTGCAACAATATGGTGCAGATATGTAAGGAAATTGCTTAAGGTGTCTACTATTTACATGTCGCGTTGCAGCGGAAAGGAGTTGGGGTTTACTGCTTCTTACAACTAAATACGTATTTTTTGATTCTGGTTGCCGATAATTACATTACATACGGGTACTGTTGTATGGATAATATCTTGTGATTTCACATCCACTAATTTATAGGTTTTCTATCATCATGTCAAAAGTATGTACCATTTATTGTTTAAGTCTTACTTTTGGGTGCATGAATAGTATTCGACATTTCCGTTAATTTGTATCGAAGATCTCCCTCGTGTTATTAGAAACTCTGCACCCAGTTTGAGAAAATTTTATGAACGTAACTGACCTAGGAACTGGCTGCACTGCCTCATGTCTGTAACACTTTCGTGCCATCACGTTGTAAGTGTTCGAATATGTGTGTACATGTTCTCTAGTAAGGGTCTTAATTCTCTTAGGGAACCATTATTTACTACAGTATGAGCATTTTGATTATGTTTCGAAATACAGCTTCGCCTTCTGCATGCATTCCTCCATAATTAATTCACCGTCGTTTTGAATGTGTCTTCCTTGCAAACTGTGGTGGCCTCTTGACACCATCGCTTTCGTTTTTTTGTTTCTTTCGACGCTTACTCCATTCCGTCCTAATTTTATTCAAGGTCTAAAGGGACGTATCTGCATATAGTGACGACCAACAGACCAACTCAGTGCGTCGGTTCATATATCTCAGAAGTTCTTGGGAAATGTCTGATGCAATCGTATTTCGTACAACTATTACTTCAGTGTTACTGAAACTTCACAAGACGTGACTGTTTAGTATCTGATCATATTCACAAGTAGTTACCACTCGCATTTCACCGCACATTGAAAAATATTATCTAAGGTATCGGTCTGTCAAAAATATATGTTGTAGTCGTGTAGGTCGACGTCTTGCTTTGAAAGCAAATTTATTGCACAATTCTGTAGGCGTCTGCGGGTACTGTGTGCGGCTGCACTCAATTAAAAAGACGTCTATCAGCACATTATCTTCGATTTGGGACATTTTCAAATACACATTATTCTTTTATCTTGCTTAGTAGGGAAATAATGAATCTGATTTAGAAATGTTTAATTAGATACTAACATTATCATTGATGAAAGTTACAAAGACAGATAAGGCACGTATTACCTATGGCTAGAAAAGCGCTGCGGTACAGTGAGGAGCTATCTAAGTTTTTTAGTGTGGGTCTTAGACAATTTTTTCAACAATGAAGTATCGCACAACACGAGGGGGCAGATGAGAGGCAACATTGCGATGGCGGATCGTGTGGCGTAAACATATTGTATGTGCTTGTGGGATTTTCGTAGTGCTATTTTTCGTGCTGTAGTGCTTCTTCGTGGTGAGAAAAGGTCATTGACTGAATATTTGAACTGTTTTCTGAGGACCGTCTTTAGATAGGAAAACGTAATAAGATAGCGTTTTGTGGGACACTATACGAAACAGTAAGTGAAGAGACAACATCTTGTTTCCGTCATCTCTTATCCACAATATCATAATTTGCTGTTGACGTCGAGTGTAAACTAATGCTCCTGATCGCTGTGATCTCAAATTTGAAATCGTTCGTATCCACATAGCCCAGATGTGTTTTACCGAAGGAAACGATCCTTTCCGGTGATCAGATTTGATGTTCATTCTTCGAAAGTAGTTTTACAGTATTGTCGGACATGCTTTCGGTAACTGATGTACCGCCTGAAGTTTTTGCATTTGGTGAATGCCGATAGTTTTTGGTTTCCTTTATCAAGTGAATTTAGTGGCTAGCTGGCGACGTTGTTCTAGGACATATTAGAATACTATATCATGTGACGTACTGCATATAGTGTAGACCATAAAGGTTCTTTATTTTGTTCAGCGTGATTCACCAGCAGAAAATATATGTACATAATTAATTTTTGCTGGTCTGGAACATGGGTGTATCCTGCGAAAAGAAGATGTGGCAGCTCTGCCTCCCTATGAAGAAATTGATACCCTGTATCGCCAGCGAGACAGAAAAAAAAGTCAGAATAAGTTTGAAGAAATGCATCACAGTTATTGGGTGCTGTGTAGTGAGTGGCATGAATTGTGAAGTCTGTCATGCCACAAACTACTATGAGTTGCGTACATCCCGTCCCCATGACCCTATTTTTGCAGACGTTCTACATACACATCTGCTCTGTAGTGTAAATAAATGATATTTGATTGTTGTGTATAAGCAGCAAACGAAGAAACAAGAATTTTGTTCATGTAATGGTTACTTCATCGTCCAGTCGGTTTAGCTGTTGGTGAATCTTACAGCTAGTATGATCGCGGTCCATGAGACTTATTTGTCCTGGCTCTCCGTCCACAGGCAGCGTTGAACATCATTGATGCTCCCGATTCCGCTGAGGCAGGCAGACACAACTGGTCAGTCGCGAAAAGTCGCGGAACCACGAACCCCTCAATAGATGTCCAACACAATTTGGAAGATACGTCAGGAACAAAAGAGTTTCACGTGCCTCGACATACGACATGGGAGGTTCGCCAGTAGCTATTTACCATTTGATTTAACAGCGAGTACAGTTGGATGCGCTTTTTTGCTTTAGAAGAGAACTATCCTGTCTTGACAGTATATTTTAGGGTAAGGCAACGGTTAAAGAAGATGAAAGAATTTAATTAGAGATGCTATAATGTTCGTAGATTATGAAAATGCTTTTGAGAAATACAATAGACGAGTGATATGTTACATACTGCAGAAAAAGGGTACTCGGTTCGTCTAATCAACTCCTTTGAAGCTGTTACAAAGAGCCAAAAATTAAGATGGAGAATAAAGATCTTGTGTAAATAAGTAACAATAAAACAGAGAATTAGACAAGTATGTAACCTGTCTCCAGCTCTCTTCAACTTCTACGTGGATGACCTAGTCAATGCTTGGAAAGGCATCAGCTACGGCATAAAGATCCACAGGGAGAAATGTTTTAACACTCTGCTATAAGCAGATGCTCAAATGACGAGAGTTCAGTAATGAAATTAAAACCTACGGTCCAAAATTAAACGCACAATGATTTGAGCAGGCTAAATGAGATTTTTCCGTAGTGTTATAGCGTGAATCTGGAAATAGTGCCTTATAAATGTAGAGATTAAGAATAAATTAGAAGTTGATTTAGTGTGTAAAAAAACAGACCTTAACAGCAAAAGATGGCGGGGGTATGTTTCAGTACTGTTTATCTTAGCCTGCTGTAGTACGTTGACAGCAATCCAGTTTCCAGTGATGCTGAAGTCGACTGTTAAGCACTGATTAGTAATCTCAGCTTGGGCTTTCTGGGGCAGAGATGCTGAGGGTATTAGATTAGAAAATGACACACTGAAAGTAGTAAAGAAGCTTTGCTATTTGGGGAGCAAAATAACTGATGATGGTCGAAGTAGAGAGGATATAAAATGTAGACTGGCAACGGCAAGGAAAGAGTTTCTGAAGAAGAGAAATTTGTTAACATCGAATATAGATTTAAGTGTCAGGAAGTCGTTTCTAAAAGTATTTGTATGGAGTGGAGCCATGTATGGAAGTGAAACATGGACTACAACTAGTTTGGACAAGAAGAGAATAGAAGCTTTCGAAATGTGGTGCTACAGAAGAATGTTGAAGATAAGGTGGATAGATTACGTAACTAATGAGGAGGTATTGAATAGGATTGGGGAGGAGAGACGTTTGTGGCACAACTTGACTAGAAGAGGGGATCGGTTGGTAGGACATGTCTTGAGGCATCAAGGGATCACAAATTTAGCATAGGAGGGCAGCGCGGAGGGTAAAAATCGTAGGGGGACACCGAGAGATGAATACACTAAGCAGTTTCAGAAGGATGTAGGATGCAGTAGGTACTGGGACATTAGGAAGCTTGCACAGGATAGAGTTGCATGGAGAGCTGCATCAAACCAGTCTCAGGACTGAAGGCAACAACAACAACAACATACTTGCCAACGGCCTTGTCGCAGTGGTTCCTGTCAGATCCCCGAAGTTTACTGCTGTCGAGCTGGTCTAACACTTGGATGGGTGGCCACCCGGTATGCAGAGCGCAGTTGGTAAACGGGGTGCCCTCAGCCCTTGTGAGGCAAGCTGAGGAGATACTTGATTGAGAAGCAGCGGCTCGCCGGCCAGAGTGGTCGAGTGGTTCTAGGCGTTAGAATCTGGAAGCGCAAGACCGACACGGTCACAAGTTCGATTCCTGCTCGGGCATGGCCGTGTGTGTGTCCTTAGTTTAGTTAGGTTTAAGTAGTTCTAAGTTCCAGGGGACTGATAACCTCAGAAGTTAAGTCCCATAGTGCTCAGTGCCACTTGAACAAAGAAGCTGCTCCGGTCTCGTAAACTGTCATACGTCCAAGAGAGCGGTGTGCTGACCACATGCCCCTCCATATCCGCTTCTAGCGACAAACTGTCGGCTGAGTATGACACGGCGGCCGGTCGGTAACTTGGTGCTTCCTGGCCTGTTCGGATGGAGTTTAGATTTTAGACTCCTATACTTGAGTTGAGACGCGTTTATCAGCTTACTGAGTATCTGTATGTTGCGTTGAGCTCGATTCATGGTTTCTTAGGATTTACCTTTAACATTACATCACCAGAAAAGCACCACTTTCAAGCACGTTCCTGTTAGATCGCTTCCTTGTCTGTCAACCTCTTGGGTACAGGTTCCACAATTGATTCTAAATCAACTTAAAGGTGACGTAGAGTCTTGAACTGTATGGGACTGTGAGAAATTATTTTACACTTTTTAGTCCTATTTAATGATGTGGTAAATTCAAAAATCACTTTTGTTTAAATAATTATTTTTTGCTTATTTCTGTAGTGAATGTGTTAAATTTTTCAATCGATTTAAAAAATTGGTAAGATCATAACATGTGGCATATTCCAGGTTATTTTCGGTGTCAACTAATTTCTTGCATTCCCCTAGATATCTCGTGGTAAATTATGTGTGTACACAGAGATTATCAGACGTCCTATTACACTCCCCTCGGATATTGGGTGCTAAGATATTTTCTGTGGAATATTCTAAAAACAGTATATCGTGCTGCGTTTTATTAGTCAGAACAAAGGGCCTAGTGTCCGACTAGCAATTCTACTCTGATAGTGTCCTTTCCAAATAGAGGTAGCTACTTCTAAAATTTGTAGGAAATAAAAGTGGATCGTTCACTCACTCTCTCTCTCTCTCTCTCTCTCTCTCTCTCTCTCTCTCTCTCTCTCTCTCTCTCTCTCTTTCTTTCTTCTGTTCTTAATCTGCTCGACGCTTATGCACCATTGCGAGTTAGGTGTACACCAGCATCGCATATTTGGTTGCATCTGCGCGTGCGTTCCTATGTGCTTGAGTGTTACGTTTAAGAGCTTTTTCGTAGCCGTAGCTGTGGATCACCTATCATTCAATGGAAGCTGCTAAGGACACAAACCGTTAAAAACGAGATTCGTTTTGAAGCAATTTGAAAAGGGGCATGTTAAGTTTCACCTAGCTGCAGATGTGAGCATCACATGCTGTCTAATGCACTCGACGTGAAATTAATGTAACCAGGCCTCTCAATGTAGATGGAGTAATCGAAAGTCATTAGCTGCTTAACGTCATCATTTCTCATTCCGTCCCAAGTGAAACAATGACTGCAAGGGACGTTAATATTATTGCACTCTCTGCTGCTCTTCCTCCTAATGGAGGTCTTTTTGCCAGCTTCAGAAAGGAGCAACGTTAAGCAACTCAGTTGCTAGTGAGCATACGACCCTTACAGTCTTAAACAATTACCATGTGAGTTTGTGGCAACTCAAGTCTACTTGTTTACGTACTGGACAACACAGAGGGAAACTGAGCATACAATTTCGTCAGGGGCGAACTGGGCAACGACGTGGCAGAAAGTCGACATTTTCTTGTCAGAAGAATTATTTTACTTTTCTCCTTAGCATGTGACTTTAGAACAACTTATGAAAATCTCTGGACTTGGCCAAACGGGTAATTTTAACTCTTTTAAAACCATATAGAACGCAAATAACTCAATGCTACCTCACGCAACTATTCTTTCTAGTCGATAGATCAAGCTATCCGATACATGCTTTACATTCGGCCGTTTGCCACAAGTACCTTGCACTCTTTTGGCGCAATTTATGGGCAAATTGGTGGTAGACTCTTTGCATGTGGAAGTGGCTTTAAAATGGCAGGGCAAAGAATTTGTGGAAATTTGTACAGAGAGCCAAATAAGTAGGGCAACAGTAACTAGTGGGAACCGTTGTTTGTCCTTGTGTTATCTGTTGACGTGAAGAACAGAAAAAGAAACGGAAAACAAAAAGGAAAACGTACAGCGTTGGTAACTATAAAGCTGTATTCTGTCCCATGAAATCATGCGTACTGTTCGTACATTGTTCTAAAATGCAATGCGAAACCCCCCCCCCCACTCTATACATCACGTATCATAATACTTGTTCGAAAACTGTGTACCTGTTTTAATTGGCACTGTAAGTCCCCACAACCCGACAAGGCTTCAATCATCGATTTGGTTCTTAGAACATGTTCGGTCTACATGTATTATTGTACTAACTAAAACCGTTACTTTGGTCAGAATTTGTAAATCATTCATGAGCTAATATTTAAATTTCCTAAAAACACTCCATTATTAGACATTTCGACGTTTCTGAAGGTTCCATCTACTAGAATACTGAATAGTAAAATATCTTCGTAGGGACCTCTCCCTGTTCTCATTCCAATCTTTCTGACCGTACAACAGTCCATAATGGACACGCTGTC
Organism: Schistocerca gregaria; assembly: GCF_023897955.1. Taxonomy (NCBI): domain Eukaryota; kingdom Metazoa; phylum Arthropoda; class Insecta; order Orthoptera; family Acrididae; genus Schistocerca; species Schistocerca gregaria. The sequence goes on along the minus strand of NC_064925.1, from coordinate 412,596,194 downwards.
ATTCCGTATGATCAGTACGTGACGTGATATCTATTTTTTTCTTCGCAGATGTTCCGAAGGCTTTTGGGCGTGTTCTGCCTCCGGTCTCGGCGGGAGGCAGAGGAAGACTTTTACGGAGACCTGATAGACGTCGATTTAATTGGAAAGCCAGAGGTGAGGACCACCGAGATTTATTGGAAAAACAGTAATGACTCTTAGGTGCACCCACGTTTACTAAGATAATTACTTGAGACCTCTGATTAATGTAAGGCCTTCTGGATTTAGTACATCTATCTTAGCTACTCGCAGTTATAAATAGGCCATCATAGAGTAACACCTATTCCTTTGTGCCTTCGTCAAACGTGCTTGTAGCGCTAATAAAACGAAATATCCTTCGGCTTTCTCTGCACCCACAGGCCTGCTCATAATTGTACTTTGTACAAGAAGAATGTACTTTAAATAAAAAAGGAGGTTACGCTGGACATTAAGAGTCAGAAATCACTTACGTTTCTGAGTTTTAATATTAATTGGAACTATTCGACATCACAAGAGCTGCCCAAGAATTTACGGAATGTGAAGAAATGTCTTCATAAACTGGTTGCTGTTGGTTCCAAAATCGGTAACAACGTAGTGTACATTACGTGCAACTACTGCTAGTACAGCATTTACCACTACTGAACATTCTCTATAAAATCTGATAAATTTAATGCAAGAACTGTATCTGATCTCACTAATGTATGATGATGATTCGTTAGCTGATACTTGGACCAAATGAGTAGGTCATGATTTTAGGTCCGGCTTAGCCACTTGCAGGTTTTCAAGTCGTCCGTTGTAACTGAATGTGTGTACACGTGCTCGATATTTAGAGGCCTCAAAGCAGTGAGTGGATCCATTAGCTTCTTCTGTTTTGCTTATGGAGGATGTTATGAGTGTGAGATGTTAGGAACCAGTTGGAGGTAGTTTATGTGACTATTTGTACTGCTCGTACTTGGCTGGTTCTTGTGGTCAGACGATAGAAGTTCTGAAACTAATTGGATTTTCTAGAGACTATTTATGAGGGATTTTTTCACTATGTGTCGCCGTCACAGGATGGTTTCAGTAGGGGCCATGTTCAACGACTTAAACGTGGCGACCCACGTTTTAGTCACGTAGTAGAGAGGTGGGACCACATCGTTTTAGCTTGTTAAACTAATTTATATGCATAAAATGTAAGCTTTCACGGCCGGTAATGTCTTCACTTGAAACCACTGGTCTGGTAGGCCGTGGCCGATTTATAAAACTCTCCCCTGACGTTTCATCTCTCACTCCTAGAGACATCCTCGGAGAATATCTGTCGCAGTCGGAGACGAAATGTCATTAGAGAGTTTTGTACACCGACCAGGGACTATCAGCCCGGATGATTTAAGCGAAGATAATTTAAAAGCAGTTTGCTTCAAACCAATTCTAAGTACAACACATTAACGATCCAGACCCAAGGTAAAATACTGTCGTATTGTTACCTTATGACCGTCTGGAAAACAATCCAAGTATGTGCTACCAAAGCTAAGACCTTTCTGTCTAACTGATAAATGTTGCAAGGCTGCTGAATTTAATACAGTAACAGAAGATTAATTTAACTTATGGTGCGAGTAGACGCCCACAAAATATTAGATGTTACATAAAATATAGAAAATGAAACTGAAAATCAACAAATGGATGAATTGTGACCGTGGAAACAAATCTCCCACAGAGGATGAGCGCCGCGCGTTGGCGGCTGCGCTCAGACGTGGACGAGTTGGTTCTGGTGGCAGCGCAGGCGGAGAAGTCCCGGCCACCGCCTGCTGCCATTGATGTAGCCTGCGGCAAAGTCATCGGGAAGGTAAGGCGGCACTAAACACACAACTTCATTGATAACTCGCTGCTAAGGGATAAGTTAGATTACATACAACATACCCTTTTCTCAGACCAATATAAAGTGCCACAAGTATAGTTAATACTGGAAGATAATAATTATTATCTTTGTCACCGTTAATGATTTCCCCTGAAGACTCTTCCCTTTCTTTCGATCACACAAAAATAGAAAGATGTTCTCTCTTAATGTACACTTTGTCCATACGAGTCACAATATACAATTATTTGTACTGTTGTTGCGTAAAGGAAGTCTTATGAATTTTAAAGGAAAGAATTGCTTTTGTGTGCAGGTGAACGATGGCTGGATGGTTGTGACGACTGCCGAGATCCATGAGCCGCCTGTGGTGGAGTGTGACGAGGACATCCCGCCGATCCCTCGCCGCCGGAGAGGGTGTCGGAGGTGCTGGGCGGAGGGAGTCGGGGAGAAGACCGTTGTGCGCCCACCTGGGGGCCGGGCACACCGCCTCACTACCAACTAAACGTATTCATGACGAGGACATCCCACCAGTTCCTCCTCGTCAGTGTGGGTGTTAGAGGTGCTTGGTGAAGAAAAGTCAGGGACAGGGACAGGGATAAATAACTCACTAACCAATAGACATGTTCGTGAGGAACTGATTACAGTGGGTATCCCAACAGTGCCTCAACGTTGGGGATGTGTTAGAGATACTGGCCAGAGAATGTCACGGCTAAGAGTCTTGGGCGACTGCAAATTGGATGGTGACAACAGCTTTTCTACAAGCCAGTGAACATATTCATGACGAACTTAGAACAGTGTATGAGGAGGGCATATCACCGATGCCTCGTTATTGGACAGGGTGTTCGTGCTGCTAGATGGAGAATGTCATGACTGGGACTCTTGCATGTGTGCAAATTGGATTGGGATACCGGCTCACTAGCCAGTGAACATATTCATGTGGAATCAAGTACATTGGCTCAGAAGGACATCCCACTGATGCCATGTCAGCAGTGACAGTGCTGGTGGTTCGGGCAGATAAAATCAAGACTAAATGTCTTGTTTGTCTGAAAAGTGAATGGGGACACCGACTCACAGATATTTAAAGTGAATGAATTATTAAATGAATTGATAAAATGAAACCTTAAAAGTATCCATGTAAAAGAATGTTAATGAAGCTTTAATATCATTGAACTCCATTTAAACAAGTAATGAAATAAAATTAATAATATCTATCAAAGATGTACGATTATTTCTCTCTCTTTACATGTATGACTGCATTTAGACAAATATTTTAGAATGTTATCTTTTTTGATGCCCATCACCCACAGAAATATTATACACAGACTGCCATAACTTTCAGTACAGAGGATATCCTTCTTCATCATTACAAATGGCACATAATAGTGAGTTCATTTGGCTTAAGACCAACTAACAAACAAATTACACACGTAGTCCATTTTACCTGTCTGCATTGATGCATAGTGCAGTTGTATTTTTACAGAAATGCCTTTGTTTCTGACCTAACGGAAATGAAACAGCCATATAAGATTATAACATAGCTGTGAGTGAATGCGCGTCATTCGCTTGAATGTCTATGACAGAAAAGAAGTGAAAACAGAGGACGATCAAACTGAACATCGATTGAAACTTGCGAGGAACTAAAGCGGGCAACGATTTGCTTAAAACTCCATTGCTCTCCTCTCAACTACAGGGATTTCATTCTACACATCAATAAAATTTATATTCCATACAAGTATCTAAGATAGTTTCTGATATTACAGGGTGCCTAAGGGTTACAGGAGTCACAGTTTTTAATCAATCATCAGTAAATGTAGTTTCTTGTTTGGAAGTGTCGAGCGCAACTTCCAGTGTTACTCAAGACTACTGAACATTTAATAAGGACAATATTCACACACACCATATTCTGAACATGAGAAGAGTTGACGTACACAGAAACGATCCTACAGACACATAAGTAACATCACTGCACTACGTGGCGCAATTTAATGAGTGTAAGTAGATGAATTAATAAATACACACAAAGTATAAGCTAATTATGTACAGAAAAAATATTAATGTATTAGGAGTATTCCAAGGCCACCGGCCTTATCATTATGCTCAACTGCTCAACTTTACTGTTTGATCAGCGTGAATATAAATGTTGCGAGTGGGCCAGACAACAATGAAGAGCATTCGCCGGTGACAACACCAACGCTATTTTATTCAGTAGAACATTAACACAAATTCTTCTCCCCTTACTCTTACGAAAAAACTAAATTTTTACCAAATTCTTAACAAAAAAAATTTTCCCATATTAGCTAAACCTGTCTTTTGTTTATAATAGTTTGGCAGTGACCGAAAATAACCTTTTTTTGTAGACCTAAAAATTCGTTAAAGCTACTAAAATTCACCGTAAACAAGAAGTAAACACACAACAAATGTGTTACGCCCGTCGGTGACGTATGTTTAGAATAAGATGAAGCTATATGAATACAATTGAGACCTCGCTTATGCGGTGATAATGGAACAGACAGCATCGGTGGTGCAGCGCTGCCATCCACGACCGTACTGGTAGGTGGGCAGATCCCATACAATGTCTACTACAACAGACGCAAAACTAATCTTATAACAGTGCACTCCATTTACAGCAAAGTAAGGACCAATTCTGGTACATAACAAATTGTAAGGCAACATAAATTGATAAAACCATATGCCCAATGACTACACACGATTATAAGCAAACTATCTGCAGGCGCAACTCAGAATTGCAATGGGTTATACAGTCCTCTGCAACACCAAAATTACAGTAACACCAGAATTAAAGTAAAAGGCGAGAAGACAAGTCATCAACGCTCCAAAATTATTTTACCATATGAATGAACATAATGACGGCCTTGAAAATAGTAGCTTTTTTAAAAATGAATCTCCATATTTTTATTGGGAGACCAAACAAACTTTAAATACCCAAAAAAGATGTACTAAAGCTGGTCCGGAATAATTTCAATGAAAAGGGTAGCTATCCTTAAGATAAACTGCACTGCTTTTAAATAGGAGATACGACAGAATTTCAATCTCCAGAAGTTTTTCATCAGTAGTTGGCGATAATAACTTAAATGAAAAAAGCAGGACCTATTAAAAAATCTTCACCAATGAAATGAGCATCAGTTATTTTGGAATGAACCGCGACAGGCAACAAGTACAGCGATACAGTTGAGGGGAACCTGGCTGGACTACCACGATGATAGGGCGAAAAGCACGAAGTTTATCTTAACAAGCTCACCGAAATACATCATGAATTAATAGGGAACGGCACACAACGTATCATCAAACTTGGTTTATTGAAATTTATGGAGTTTACTATCACCCCAAAAGTGGCCAAAACGACGTCCTTGTACAGAACAGGACCCTAGCCGCCGATAAAGAGTTTAATACGTCAGGGCTGAAAGGCGGTAGATTAATTACCTCAAGTGGGAGAAGTTTTGTGAGTGTTGGAACATTGTGAGGAATTTGAGAATGCATTAACGTTCCACAACAGTGATACTTCAGTTGACGTATTTGTTGACTATTGGTTTGTTCTGTAAGAGTGTGGCTGATGTAGTAGAGATTCCGTTAATGTTGGATGACTTAGAGGGGCAGGTTTTGTGATAAAGTTAATGGTCACGAGTTAGGGCCGAACTGGCGGTTTTCTGACGTGATGACTAATAAACTCGGTGTCACCACCAGGATTCAGTATAACATCGGTTTGATGGACGATATTCTGGTTTGCTAACGTCCATAACGGTTGCGCCACCCAAAATGAAAATTTTGTGACAGCTGGTTAATGAGAGGCATCGAGTCGGCGTGATACGGGTTTTCACCTCTCCGTATGCGTCGCTCATGTTTCAGGCACCGAAGGGTCAAGCCGGTAGTTAGCGATCGGTAGTTGATTATACAATTCCTAACCAAAAAGCCGTCTTAAAATCTGTACCGCTCCCGGACTTCCGTACCTGTTCTGTTTCCTTTGCAGGGGGCACAGTATACTACCCTCCTGAATTTGAACAAGGCGTACCAGAAGATTTCTCTCATTGAGGACTGTAAACGTGCTACAGGGTTTGACACCGTTTGGAAGTTGTACCAGTTCGGTAGTGTTCCTTTCAGTTTATACACCGAAGCGGCAGTACTATCATCTCTTAGACTCTGTTTTGGGTGACGCGTGATTCAAATCAGTGTGCAGCAAAGTCCTTATTAGCCTGCAGGAAGTGGGTTTGACCGTTAAACCATCCATGGTAAATCTGGAACTAAGGGAGCTTCCCTTTCTAGGACCTTGGTCTCACCTAGTGTTGTTAAAATATATCAGAGAAAGAGACAAGATCTTTAGAGAAGAAGGAAATACCTCTCTTTATCCGTATCTAACATTTTTTTTATAAACTTTGTTTCGAATTTTGTCCAATTTGCATCCACAGTAAGTGGCTTGAGGAAGAAAGGGTTGAGTCTCCAGATGGGGGAAACCCAGCACGCGGTCTTTGAGACTATTATATTATCTTTGAGTATTCTGCATGTTTTGGGTGTTACGGATTTTGATCGATCCTTCATTGTCCAAACGTGTGCTTCTAATTCTAGCGTCGTTGCTGTCGCTCCACAAAAAAACGATGGAGTGCGATCGTTTAGCTTATGGTTCCAGAGCCATGTCCCACACGTAGCTGAAGTACTCCGTGTGAGTGGGAAGTCTTCTTGGTTTTGGCCTTCCAAAAGTTCTAGTTCCACTTGGAGCTTTGCCATTTGTCCTCGGAACAGACCGTCAGGCTTTGATTTGGGTGGTCGCGAGATCCAGGAAGACAGGACCAATCGCGAGGTGGGTTCGAGGTGGGCTGTGTATGTTTACACCTTTCGTTTCCTTGTCAGGCACATCCAGGGAGCAAATAATCTGGTAACAGATTCATTTAGCCGTATGTTCCAGGAGCATGCAACGGAAAAACAGCTGTAACATGATTCACTGGACTCCAAATGGGTTTCAATCGTGTTTTCTGAGGTACATGAGCTCTTTGGGAAGTTGCTGGACAAATTAGAGGCAGGAACCATAGAATTAGGGGATGAGACAAAATCCTGATACTGGGAAAGGTGTCAGGTAATGAACTGAGAAAAGAATTATATGTTTTAAGTGTAAGAGCGTTTACCGTGATTTATTTTCAAAGAATATTCTTAAGAATTTATTTTATTTACCAGTGATTCATTAAGAACATTAGCACCCGCATCTCGTGGTCGTGCGGTAGCGTTCTCGCTTCCCACGCCATGGGTTCCCGCGTCTGTATTCCCGGCTGGGTCAGGGATTTTCTCTGCCCCGTGATGCCTGGGTGTTTTGTGCTCTCCTTAGGTTAGTTAGGTTTAAGTAGTTCGATTTTAACTTGTAAGGTGAAAGGGTGGCGACTTTATATACTAAAATGATCATTTAAATAAGAGCCCATGATATGCAATCTTATATAGAATTCTACAAGTTTGGCCAGACCATAGTTAAGATGCTCTACAGTACACAGATACCGCCTCTTAAGATCATAGGCAATAATATCAAAGTTTCCAAAGATCAAAACATATTTCAGATATTAGACCGTTACACTCAAACCAATAAATTCGTTAACACACCAAATCCGACAAACATGACAGAGGTAGTTGCTAACATTCGGTAGATTGTTTGGGCCAGTACCGCCCCAAAGCAAACGACTGGTGAATTCACCAAGAAAACATGTAGGATGTAACAATAGTAAATCAAACAACATGTCACCAATAAACTTAACTTTTAATGAACGGCGATTTCTCGAGAAGACCTGGCGCAGCACCCCCAAATCGCTCTCCAGAACCGTCCGCTGCCAGTCGCTTCAACGGATGCAGGAAGGCGCACCGACCTCCCGTCTCACGGCGTCGCAGCTCACACCGACTAGACTCATGTCGTGGGTTGACTCCTGTTGCTCTCGTGTGGACCGCGAAGTCACTACTCCGCGCTATACGCCGCGGCCCACTGGGCTCACGTGGCGACCTCACATGCGCCGACGCTCCAGACCGACAAGTCGTCTTGTGTCTCAGTGTACGACCGACCAACCAATCATTCCAACCGCTAATGACCATTGCGTGAGAAAACTCGCTGAGTTCTCTTACTGCCTAACAAACCCGGACGAGAGACACAGCAAGCTGGAGACGAGAGACTGACCCAGACTGACCGAATGGCGAGCTCATAGCGCCGCTTAAATTCACGTGAAGAGGCAACCTTTCCCCTTTCCCACCAGAGGGAGACACCAAAGCTGCGATTGCCACAGCGGCGCCACCACCACCAGAAACGGAGGGCGACTGTTTCACGCTACGCGCTGCAGCGCGCTCTTCAAAACAGCAATTTTTACCCCAGCTCAGAGCGACATATCCTTTAAGATCTGTTCACCAGAGTAACTAGTGTTGGCCATTTTTAAGTATTTTGACAACCCCCTTATTGCCCGTCATTTGGAAGTGAATAAAACGGATATGAAAGCTAAACATTATCTTTCTGGTCCATAACGAATAAAGATGTACGTAAATTAGTGGGTAAGTGTGAAGATTGCAAATGCGTCAAGCCCAAATATAGTTCTACAGAAGGCTTACTTCAGTCCACGCGAGGAAGTGATCCCATGGACAAAATGTTCATTGATTATGACGCACCAGTCACATGGCAAAGGGTTTGGTGCGGCCCGCAACGAATTCCACTCCTGTGCTAACCTCTTCATCTCAGAGTAGTATATCCAGCTTAAGTCTTCCGTTATATGCTGGATGTATTATAATCTCTGTCTTCCCCTACAACTCCCTCTAGTCCTATGGAAGCATTTCTTTGATATCTTAACAGATACCCTATCATCCCGTCTCTTCCCCTTGTCAATGTTTTCCACGTATTTTGTTCCTCACCGATTCTGCGTAGAACCTTCTCATTCCTTACCTCAGCAATTCATATAATTATCAACATTCGTCTGTAGCAATACATCTCAGATGCTTCGATTCTATTCTGCTGTGATTTTCCGTAGTCCATGTATCAATGCCATAAAATTCTGTGCTCCATACGTACAGTTTCAGAAATATCTTCATCAAATTAAGGCCTATGTTTGACACTAGTAGACTTCTCTTGGCCAGGAATGCCATTTTTTCCATTGCTAGTCTGTTTTTGACGTCCTTGCTCGGTTCATCATAGGTTATTTTCCTACCTAGATAGCAGAATTTCTTAGCTTCATCTACTTCGTGAGCATCAACGTTGATGTTATGTTACTCGCTGTTATCTTTTCTGCTACCTCTCATCGCTTTCGTCTTTCTTGGATATACTCTCTGTTCAGATCCTGTACTCAATAGGTAGTTCATACCGTTTAGCATATCATGTAATCCTTCTTTACTTTCAATCAGGATAGCAATGTCATAAACGAATCGTATCACAGAATTTTAACTCCACTCCTGAAGCTTTCCTTTATTACCATCATTGCTTCTTCGATGTACAGATTGAACAGTAGGGCGGAAAGTCTACGTCCCTACCATACACCCTTTTTATTCCGGCCGCTTCACTCTTAGTCACCCACTCTTATTATCCCCTCTGGGCATTTGTACATATGAAATATTACCCGTCCCTCTCCATAGCTCATCCCTATTGTTCTCAGAATTTCAAATAACCTGCACCATATTATATTGTCGAAGGCTTTCTCAAACTCGACAAATCCTAAGAACATGTCCTGGGTTTTCTTTAGTCTTGCTTCCATTATCAACTGCAGTCTCAGAATTGCCTCACTGGTGGTTTTACCTTTTCGAAAGCTAAACTGATCGTCATCTAATACATCCCACAATTTTCTTTTCATTTCTTCTGTATATATAAGTCTAGTCACCAACTCGGGTGCGTGACCTGTAAAGCTGACTGTGAGATAATTCTGGTTCCTTTATGCTCTTGCACTCTTCGAAGTTGTGTGAATCATATTTTTCCGAAAATGAGGTCGTATGTCACCAGACTCTACTAAACACCCATGACTTACAGATACCCTTCAAAATCATGTCTGAGTTACGGAGGCTCGGATAGATCTCTCAATCGCGATAGTCATGCGGAATCTTCGACGGTTTTCTGTGCCAGGCCTCTTGACAAGCATTTGGTGACGCAACTGCAGATTGTTAGGGAAAGCGGAAACACCGGCTGAAGGCTCGCGCGCGGCCTATCGCCTTTCAGTCCTGACATATTGAACTTCATCAATCCGAGAGTGGTATTTTGGTCAGAGCAACGTTCTTGTATAGATCAAGTCTACATCCGTAGAGATAGAGTTTAATATGTTTTAACTGAACGCACGCACTTTTCTTTTTAATTTGAGAAACTTGCAGCTTGGTATCTTTGCCCGTGACGATATTGTGTACCAAGGGGCTGAGAGTGTTGAGCATCTGGATGTTCTAGCTTGGACCCACAAAGCGAGAGACCAACTTAGAAATCACCCTAGCCTTGGCCACAAAATAGGAAGTAAAAACATGAACACCAACCCTCACCCTGCATACATGGTGACCCTTATTATAGCACTGTGCCTACCTCCGATGTGTGAGTCCAGTATCCTTTCTCCTTGTTTTCCAATGCTGCTGTATGACCTCAGGTGTGACTTTTCCCGGCGAAAAATCGTTCAAAGACCGTAAAGTAGATAGTGGAGAATTCAGAGGGTATCTCCACGTCAAGCAGAGGGGTGTTGCCCTAGGAATCTCGTGAAGACCCGTATCGAAGGCTGAGTTGAACCTTGGAATAGAAAAAGTCCACTAGTGCTGGGATTCTGTGTCATACATGATCAGTGCAGTTTTTAAATTACTGTTCATTGTTTCGGCAGTAGAACGCCGAGGGCAGTACGGTAGGGTGATGAACAGAAACGCTTAAATTGACTGGACAGAAAGGTTCACTACTGTCACCAACCATTGTCTGAAGGAGGGCAAAAAGTGGAGAATAGTCTAGACAACTGGCGTATGGTGAAGGCCGTAGTCATTCGTCTGCGCGGAACCAACTTTATACACCAGGTAATAGCGTCCCTGTAGTCTTGGTGTAGCGCGCTTGTGTAGTAATCGAAACGTTCTCGGCTCCCTGTGTGAAACCCGCAACGGGTTAAATTTTGATTAATAATAAATATTGGCGGCCGAAGACTTTCGGGGTAAGAAGATCCCCTCATTAAGCCAACGGCCATGTTGAAGAGGGCAGAGGAGCGGACAGAGGTTTATAACCCCACTTGTCCTCGGGGTGGGAAATACCCCTAAAGGAGGAAGAATCAGCAGTGGCCAACGGCATGTGGATGCGAAAGGCAATGGAAACCATTGCATCAGATCACGTAACGCTTATCCAGAGGACATTTGGCCTGTAACTGAACAAGTGTCTTGATGATCTCTTCGTTGGAAAAAGATTCGGGAACAGTCCCCCCTCTCCGATCTCCAGGAGGGGGCTGCCAGCACTAGGTGACCATGAGAAAAAGATTGAATACTCAGATAAGGGATAACGTTTTCGAGTCATGGCGTGGAATGTCAGAAGCTTGTTCATTGTAGGGATGGTAGAAAGTTTAAAAAGAGAAATGCAAAGGCTTAATCTACACACAGTTAGGGTCATTGTTGTGTTCTGGAAAGAAGTCATGCATTTGTGGTCATATGAGTGTAGGGTAGTATCAAGAACAGCAAAAAATGGTTTAAAGGGAGAAGGATTCAGTATAAATAGGAAGGTAGGGGAGGTAGACTGTTACTGTGATATAGTACTTCCTATCACCATCGACAGCAAACCAACACCGACAACGATAGTTCGGATATACATGCTAACGTTTCATACTGAAGATGAAGAGATTGAGAAAGTGTATGATGATATTCAAAGTGTAATACAGTACATAAATGGAGATGAAAATCTAATAGTCATGCGGGACTGCAATGCAGTTTTAGGGGAAGTAGTAGAAGAAAAGGGTACAGGAGAATATGAGCCTTGGTCAAGAATGAGAAAGGAGAAAGGTTAATGGAGTTCTGTAACAAATTTCGGCTAGTAGTTATCGAATATTCTGTTCAATAATCACAAGAGAAAGAGGTACATTTGGAAAAGGGCGGGTGGTACCGGAAGATTTAAGTTAGATTACTTCATGGTATGACAGAGATTCCGAAATGGATTGTAAGCCATACCCAGGATCAGATATAGACTCTGATCACAATGTAGCAGATACGAAAAAGTAGGCTGAAGTTGAAGAGATTAGTCACGAAGAAACAACATGCAATGAAATGGGATACGGGAGTACTAAGAAATGACGAGATACGCTTGAAGTTCTCTAAGGCTATAGATTCAGCAATAAATAATTACACAGTAGGCAGTACATTTGAGGAGGAATGGACATCTCTAAAACTGGAAACAAATAGATACAAACTCGGTAACTGAGAACAAATGATGGCTAAGAAGGAAATACTTTGGCTGATCGATGAAAGAAGAAACTATAAAAGTGTTTAGGGAAAGGCAGGTATACAAAGCTACAAATGGCTGAGGAATTAAATAAATAGGAAGTGCAGAGAACCTAAGACAAAACTGCTGCATGAAAAACGTGAAGAAATCGGAAAATAAATGACTGTCAGAAGGACTGACCCAGCATACAGGATAGTCAAAACAACCTTCGCTGACATTAAAAGCAATGGTGGTAACATTAAGTGTGCACCGGGAACTCCACTGTTAAATGCAGAGGAGAGAGCAGTTGGGTGGAAAGAGTACATTGAAGGCCCTTACCGACTCGGAAGATTTGCCTGACGTAATAGAAGAGGAAACAGGAGTCGATTTAGAAGAGATAGGGGATCCAGTACTAGAATCAGAAGAGCTCAGGAAAACTTAAGATCGAATAAGGCAGGAAGGATAGATAACTTTCTATTAGAATTTCTATGATCATTGGGGGAAGTGGCAACGAAAATACTCTTCACGTTGTGTTTAGTAGAGTCTGTCGACATACGACCTGACTTCGGAAAAATATGATCCATACAACTCCGAAGACTGCAAAAGCTGAGAGGTGCCAGAACTATCGCACATTCAGCTTTACGCTTCACGCATCCAAATTGGTGACAAGAATAATATACAGAAGAAACGAAAATAAAATTTGAGGATGTATCAGATGATTATCAATTTAGCGTTAGGAAAATTAAAAGCACCAGAGATGCAAATCTGAGATTACAATTGATAATGGAAGCAAGACTAAAAAAAAACCAAGACATGTTCATAGGATTTGTCGAGTTGGAGAAAGCATTCGACAATGTAATATGGTGCAGGTTTTTCGAAATTCTGAGAACAATACGGATAAGCTACGGAGAGGGACGGGTAATATTTCATATGTACAAAAGCCCAGATGGAATAATAAGAGGGTAACTAAAAACGAAGCGGTCGGATTAGAAAGGTGTAAGGCAGGGATGTAGACCTTCCGCCCTACTGTTCAATCTGTACATCCATGAACAAGATCGTTGCTCCTGTTGATAGTGTCCATTATAATGAGGTATCTGTTAACATGGAGGGTGAGGAGTCGGTAACTGGATACACATGAAATAAAAACATTTAATGTTTAAATGAAATGGTTGCTCGATCTATATATTTACGATAGTTGCGTACTGGATAGCAGTAGGACGTAAAAATGACAGTTTTGCGAGAGAATACTTGCTCTGGTAAAAATATCACACTTATTGAAGACAACGGAACAAGCTAATAAACTAAACGATTAACAAATGGGTGATTAAATGATGACTAAGTGAAATCCTCTGCTGCCGCCAGGTGTTGTTGATATACCTCGATATAGACAGCTGACAATGTTTTCCCCGACCTGGACTCTATCCCGGAATCTCTTGCTTACATGGCACACGCTCTATCCATCTGAGCCACCGTGGACACATATAAACAGTTCGACTGCTGCGACGTGTCCCGTACACGCTTCCCGTGAGACACTCATTCCAACAATTCTACATACGTAATGTACCTTATAGACATTTGCCCATTCACTGGTTACTCGCGCACGCTTTGGTGATTCCCGTAAGAGTTTGGGCAACCTGTGCGCAATCGCACAGACGAAGGTCAGTGGCTAGGTAGCCTTTAACTAGTAAAACAGCACGCTCCTAATCAAAATTTCCACTCACCTCGCGTCTTGTGACAACACTGGCGCATATTTCTCGAAAGCACAACAGCAAACGGCAAGCAGGCAGCAGCTAATCTAGATTTCTGTTTCAAAATGAAATTTCCAAACAATATTCAAACTGTTACTTATCTCATGGTGGAATGTGGATAATGATTTACAAAGTGTACAATGATGAGAGAGAATTTACATGAAAATATAACAACTTAATCAATTGAAATCTTGACGTATGAGTCAAACTTATTGTGTTACAATAAACTATTATGAAAAATTTATATTTGTTTCACTTTTCAATGAATACATCATATTCATTATAGCTGTCCTCCTGTTGCAGCTAAGCGGTCCAATCTCTGTACCTTACCGAGCTCCCCAGCAACCACCTTCCACTTCATTCCGTCATACTGTAACCCCATCTATTCTCATATATGTAATTACAGTAGTGAATATCCAGAACATATTCCTAGGGATTTAGATTAATTCTTTCCACAGACACTTTTAGTGCTCATAAGAGCGCTTTTTGCCTCGTAACGTTTATTATTTACACAGTTTGCTATCCCTCTACTTCTATAGCTTCATCGAGTTACTTGACAGTCCAGTATACGATGTATGTAACGGATTTGGTTCCTCATAAATGGTGCTACATCAGTTTTCTTGGACCTGACACCTAGATCATGTTTTTTGCATCAGTTTTCCGAAGTGTGTTGAAAACTTTCTGCTGTTGCGACTTGGAAAACTTTGTCGCGGAATTTGTAAATTTTTGCAATTTTATTCGTACCGCGTCCAGGTGGTAGATGCCAGCCCAGCCTATGCGCTAATTAAGTAAGCCACTGGACGGTATTGTTGACATTATGACAAAACTGTGCAGACACAGGGGCATTTGCGACACCGATCAACGGCCGAGCGCATGAAACGAAGTGTGAACAAGAGTGAAGTAATATTTTATTACATTTTATTACTCGAGAACGTACGTGATACCAAAAAACCTCACACTTTACATATTTAACTGGGTCTAGCAACCATTTATCACTAGAGAACGAGCTACGAGAAGCTAACGGGAAAAGTAATATGAAAAAGCTACTCGTCATCCTCCTACAGGTGTACATCTGAAGCATAGCTGTAAGCGTACAAATAATCGAACTGCACTGAGTTGCAAAGGATGCATGCCTGATCTGTGCAAGGACGTTGTTACGACCAAATTACCCACCTTCGTACTGATCAGGTCTCCACCCTCCGCGAAATAGTTTAACATGTTATGGTCGATTGGAGGTAGGCCATCCTTAGAGAGTTTGGACTTTGTATTACAGTAAGCTCACAGGCGATGGGACACAGCATCTCTGAGGTAACGATGAAATGGAGAATTTCCCTTACGACCATTTCACGAGTGTACCGTGAATATTAGGAATCCGGTAAAATATTAATGCAAAGCTTTACGCCTCGCCTTGTCCGTCAACAATTAGAATGATGTGGAACCCCTGGTAAGTCTAGATACAAGTCTGACAGATGACACGTACGTAAGCATCCTGTCTGATAACATGCATCCCTCCATGTCCATTGTGAATCCCGACAAACTTGGGCAATTCCAGCAGGACAATGTGACACCCCACGCGTCCAGAATTGCTACAAAGTAGCTACAGGAATACTCTTCTGAGTTTAAACACATACGCTGGCACCAACCACCCCAGACACGAACATTTTTGAGCATACCTGGGACGCCTTGCAACGTGCTGTTCAGAAGAGATCTCCATCCCCTCTTACTGTTATTGATTTTTGGGAAGCCTTGCAGGATTCATGGTGTCAGATCCCTCCAGCGCTACTTCAGACATTAGTCGAGTCCATGTCGCGTCATGTTGCGGCAGTTCAGGGTGCTCCCAAGGGCCCTGCAAGATATTAAGCAGGTGTACCAGTTTCTTTTGCTCTTCAGTGTATAGGAAAGAAAAACCTCGCGCGGTTCCAGAGTGAAGCGCCTAGAACTGCTAGTTCACACCGGACGGATATTACTTGTGTAATCCAATCATCTATTTCCAGGGATGTCGGCTGGACAGGACGTGACACGTTGTCAAAAGAAAATACCAAAGTATTCTTCCTGAGATTTGTAGCTAGGCTAAATACAGGGACGAAATTTCGGTTAAACACCCAAAATTCCAATTAACATCAGCACGACCAGAAGGAGCAATCAGATTACAAGGGATGTCGGCTGAACAGGACGTGATACGTTGTCAAAAGAAAATACCAAAATATTCTTCCTGAGATTTGTAGCTACGCTTAATACAGGGACGAAATTTCGGTTAAACACCCAAAATTCCAATTAACATCAGCACGACCAGAAGGAGCAATCAGATTACAAGGAATATGAGCGAACGCGGAGATGAACTGACGGATAACACTCAACTAAGATCAAGTACAGCGATGTAAACACGGAATTGCAGATCAGCAAAGAAAACAACGTCCACTCGCTAGCGCAGCTGAAAGTGAACTACCACTAGACCACGAGCTGCGGACAACCTCTTTGCTATCTGATATGCGCTTTATGGGACTGGCTATTCAGCCACACAAGCAGATTACTTTTACTCTCACAGAGTTAGATATGAAATTTGTCTTGTACACTCTCATTCACGCTTTTCATTCATCAGGTTAGATGAGGAAAGGATGTACATACCTACATACTGCACATAGATGTATTGAATATGCGTAATAGTGCTCGGACAGTTACCAAACGTTAGTAAAATGTGAAGTGAAATAAAGATAATATACCTTGTAGCCACTAAAGTCGCACTCAGCTGCTCAGGCTTTTTTATTTAGTTTATAGTTTGCGCCCAGATTTCAGGTGCCAGATGTACGTACATTAAGATAAATGGTAAGTAAAATGACGAAGAGGCTCATGTAGATATCCTTCAATTTGATATGCTCACTGCAGGTAGAATAAAACAATAACGGCCTTAGCCCACTGCTGAACCCGCGGAAACTGAATTCATTGTGCCGTTTCGCCCCCTATGGTTGTAGTAAAGCAAACAAGTACCATTAAGAAGTGATACAAGACTCTTCACTAGAGCCTTATTACAGGCGATTTCCTCAGGCTCTATCGAGTCGAATGTTGTGTGACTTTTGCCCGCTAAAGCTTATATGTGGTGCAGTTTCATCCTCCTCACCACTTAGTCCACTCTTAGAGAGCCTTTCCTTCCGTACCCATCGTGTGTTGATGTTTTATGAAGTTCCCCGTCCAGTCATGAGTTCTACCACGAGTTTGATCTGTTTTCTGTTCAAGTTCCACATTATAGAACTTCTCTTTAAATATGGATTCGGCAATATTGTTATGCCATATTTCTGATTTTGAGTCTTAGATCAATATTCTACGCACCCCCTTCTGATTCAACAATGCAAGTTTGATTGTACCATCGTTCCAGGGGCTGAAAGATATTTCACAGCTGGTTAGCAGTCTGAATACATGAGTAACATTCCCACTGTATTTCCGTTTCTGCGTGAAACTTAGCCCTACTTTAATTTCCACTCTTAAAAAAATACTTGTTACCAAGACTATTTCTTTACAAACTGTTATCCACCTTGAACTCCTATGCTAACTTTTAACAAAGTATAACGTAATTTGATCTGAAATGTAACTGCGCTGAATACAACCTCTGTTTATATTAAATGTGCAACTGAAGTAAATAAGTGGCATGCCTGTAATCAAAATTTCCACTTACCGCACGTCTTGT
Source organism: Schistocerca gregaria (assembly GCF_023897955.1). Lineage (NCBI taxonomy): Eukaryota > Metazoa > Arthropoda > Insecta > Orthoptera > Acrididae > Schistocerca > Schistocerca gregaria. The sequence goes on along the minus strand of NC_064925.1, from coordinate 412,578,561 downwards.
GACAACACTTTTGCAGATTTCTCCAAAGTACAACAGCCAACGGCAAGCAGACAGCATCAGAGGTAGATTCCTATTTCAAAATGAAATTATCAAATTATATTCAAACTGTTGCCTACCTCTTGGTGCAATGTGAACAACGTACAAAAGAGTACAAAATTTACAGAGAATTCTTATAAAAATGAAATAACTTGATCAGTTGGAATTTTAATTCATGATCAGGGAAGTGGGGTGGTCTTTCTCTCAGCTCTGGGCAAATGCACGACTTTAACTATCTGGCAATAATCATTTCTACAAATTAGGTGCGCAGTGCTGCAGTCGTATCTGAGACTCCTTCACTTTTAAAACAAAAAAATCGTATCTAAAATTTATATTCCTTTCAATTTTCATCATATACATCATACTCATCTTTGTTGTCCTTTACATTGCATCTTTCTTCATCTAAAATATACAACCACAAGTCAACACAGTGATGTACTGTTTCTACGGGGTCAATCAATAAACTATTTTCCCAACCAATTTCAATAACAAGTGACAAACAGTTACCTTTAAAGGTAATGATAAGGGAAAGGATTAATTCGCCCCAACGATTCTCTTTAGATTTTGCATTTATTGTCACACCCTTCAGTGTAAACAACAGAACAAGCAAAGTAACAATGAGAGAATATTTCAACTCGTAATATTTGCTATATAATTTAAGAATTATTTAATAAGCAATAGGAATCTAAGATTATTCCTATCTAACAAACATGATTTTAAGACCATAAACGATAAAGATCAACGGTTAAGAAAGTCCAATAAACTTGAGCAAGGATCACTTTTTCAGTCTCTAAATGAAGTCAGTAGGTGACATAGGGGATAACAGGACTTACATTAAATGTTAACCAATAAGAATGATCACTCATTAAGAATTATAAACACAAATTAAAGAAAATCCATTTAAAGCAATTAACATCAATAGCAAATAACTAAGTCACGTCTCATCAAATGTATGAAAATCAAATCTTTCAGTTCTATAACACTGTTGGATTGTGGAATACGCCGGATTACCGACACAGAAGGCTAAAGTCTACCAAACAACAATTTCTCCAAAGCTAGAACCATCTTAATAGTGTAAAATACTTAGGTTATCCAGAAATACTATAATTCGCCTTTCTTGGACAAAACGGTGGAGTAGATAAATAACCTCTTATTTCATGCTCCTAGAACATTTAGCGGCAACAGACACTCGGGCAACTCTTATCCAGTGTGGCTCGGGAAAGAGGATGGCTCCACCAGGAGGAGGAAACATTTGCCCGAACTGGAAAGGGAACTCGTCTAACACGAGCCACTAGGTTGGACGAAGACCAGACGGCGAATTTTAATCATTAATCAAAGCTTGCTGGCCAGAGGACGAAAATTACAGAGGCAAAGGTATCTTTATTTGTGCTCACAAGAACTGGTAACTTCTGAAAATGAGATTCCAGCAGAACTACCGCCGCAGTATCAATACGGGACTTCGGAGCTAAGGAGAGCAAGTCAACAACGGTCTCCACCCAATTGGCGTAACATTTCAGACAGATCGAGCAACCGACATCAGTCGTGGCTAGGCGGATTACCAAATAGAAACTGTGGCACTACCATAAATGTAATTACATAGAGCACTTAAATGCCACGGGGAATAAACTCCTTAACACAAGAATATACACACAATAACAAAGACTAAAGTTAAATATACCTACGTACTAAAACACAACAAATATTGGCGAATATTAACATAATCTCGCAATTCAGACATTCATAAAATTAATTGGCTACAATCCTCTCTGTCTCTCCGACAGACAATACACGGTTATTTAATATCTTACAACGTGCTTATCCAAACAGTGACCTACGCCGTCCATGGTAAAATAACAGCTTGCAGAAGGGCCACAGCCAAAAAAATTTTCCTTTTTTTTGTTTATTTCTACGCGCCCTTTAAGTCAGCATGGCGTTCAAATACACGATCATGCACGGGGCAGTAACACTCACGCAACGCAATTTCCGTTCACAAACTCAAAGCAGAGAAACGTTCCACACTGTTATTAATAGCTCCCACAACACTGGAGTTTGGCCCCGCCAGACGACGACCGTTGCACTAACTAGATAAAAATCTTACTTTCAGTGACGATACAACTTTCTGGAGGTTATTAGCAGTCGCATACGGACTTCATAGCTTCCCCAGCCCATGAACGGAAACCAAACGTTGTCCACAGATTTACAGCCTCTTGTGTCCTCACAGCCCTGGTTTTTGGGCTCATCCAGACTTAGCGTAGAGGGACCTAGAGGGACCGAGCGTCCGGCTACAGAACGGTCGTCCAAGGCTGAACACTCATCTCAACTGCCTCCTCCGCCCTCGGCACGGCACACCGCGGCTCCTCCCAGAGGGCGCGCTAGCAGCGCCCTCGCGGAGGCTCCGCAACGTCCTCTACGAGAAACTCCAAACAGGAGTAAACCAAGGGAAAAACAGGAACCGTGCCAAAAGACACGGTTCACACAGCACTACGAAATACGTCCGTCACCTACCCTACTTCAAATAACGTAGCAGAGCGCGCAGAGGCAAATACTTTGCCACGACAATACCAAACATTGTTTAACGTAAATTGCTCTCTCTCTAAAGTGCGTGTACAAAAATGAAAACGACATGACCACCTTACAAAAATAGGTGCTACGATCTTTGTGGCACCAACGGAAATGCTCCTCCTTGTAAACCCAGAAAACGGGGAATTTCGCCTGTGGCTATCTTCCCTCGAGATACTGCTCACTCTGTTCTACGCTGTGCCCCGTAAATTCTGGCCCCAGAAGGTTTATCTGTTTTCGACCTTCTACCAGACCAGATTATGTCTCCTGCAAGGTATTGTGGTTCATTCTTCGACTGCTCCCGTCTTGCAGTTGTTAGAGCGAAACGTTTATGAAATAGCAAAATGTTATTGTATGGTAAGTCGGCATTTCATAGACAATTCCTATATTTATCACACTCGTTATACTGATTCGAGGTTCTCCTTATGCTAAAGGAATCAAGTTATTTCTAGTTTTTTAACTGTATGTCCACGCAGCTGCCTCCATTGTAATCAAAAGATGCAAAGGTGGCATGTCCACCATGGTCTCCATACCAGGTAGTGGGTGTGCTGCTGATTCCTCCTTTTACAGATAACCAGTCCAATGTCTGTACATTACTAAGCTGTGCTACTGATTCCTACTTTTACAGATAACCAGTCCAATGTCTATACATTACTAAGCTCCCTAACAACCACCCTCTACATTATTCCTCCATACTGTAGCCCCATCAGTTAGAAGCTAGTTTTTACAACTGGCCATTTTAGTGCTGCAAAGAGTGCATTTTGCCCAAAAATGTTGATTCTTTACGTGAGGGACCCATGATAGTTTCGCACCCCTCTACTCGTAGAGTTTCATCATTAACCTTGACATTCAAGTATACGGTCTGTGTGATGAATTTTCTTCTTCATAAATGGTGCTACATCAGTTTTCTTGGGTCCGACACTTACATTCTCTTTTCTGCCCCATTTTTTTCAAAATGTGTAGTACACTTTGTGCTGTTGCGCTCCTTAAATGTTCGGCTTGGGATATGTGAACTGTTAGAATTTTATTCCTACCGCCTGCAGGCAGTAGAGGCCTGCCCAGTCTATGTGATAACTAAGTAAGCCACTCGACGGTATTGTTACCACTATGATAAAACAGTCCAGGAAGAGTGGCGTTTACACCACCTGTCAACGGCCGAGTGCATGGAACAGTGTGACCAAGAGTGAAGTAATATTTTATTACTCAGGAACGTACGTGCTACCAAGAAACTCATACTTCGCAAATTTAACTGGGTATAGCAACCCGTGCTCAGTAGAGAGCGAGCTAGAAAAAGCTAACGGAACAAGTAATATAAAGAAAACCTACTCATGACGCTCCGATAATTCTACATCAGAAGCATAGCTATAAGCTTGTAAATAATCGAACATCGTTGCTCAAAGCATTGAGTAGTGCCGCCGTTCTGCCTTAGTTTGAACCAAACAGAATGATGTGCTTTTGAATTTCAGAGTAACCACAATACACGCTTCTTGATGAAGATCTGTTGACTAGTTGCCCAATGACTGACTCATACCCTCGTTCTTCACTTCTCGTGGGCAACTCAGCATCACGGTAGCTGCCACTCATGACTCAGGTCAACAGACGTCACCAACGGGAATGGGCGTCGACGTATTACTCGATCGGCCGTGTTTTCAAGCACAAAGCGCGTCCGTGAAGGCAGCTGGAATGCAGTGTAAGGCTGCTTTCATAAAGATCTGTCAATACTACAATCGTTTGAGTATATGACCCCGCGGTAATCTGCCCTCTCCCTCACCATCTCACCCATCATGAGGGGCAGAGGTCAGGAATAGGCGGTGGTGGTGGTTACGGTTTAACGTCGCGTCGACAGCGAGGTCATTAGAGACGGAGCGCAAGCTCGGGTTAGGGAAGGATGGGAAAGGAAATCGGCCGTGCCCTTTCAAAGGAACCATCCCGGCATTTGCTAGAAACGATTTAGGGAAATCACGGAAAACCTAAATCAGGATGGCTGGACACGGGATTGAACTGTTACAGTTGGTGTCATGAATTAGTCGTTCCGCTTCACGACGCGGATTGTCTGGGGAAATGTTCTTCCAGCATACAAACCGTAGAGTTAGCCGAGAGAGGTGATTGTTCGGTAACACTTAAGCCCAATGAACGTTTCTTGGAGTCGGGCAGTAAGACTGGGTAATTTAGTAAATTACATCCGAGCAGTGGTACTCGTCGTATCTCCATTTCACTAGCATTGGCTCATTACAATGGGGTGCGTTGAACCACACGTTGTTTATGTTTGATTCAGTATTTTTTCTCAGTTAAGAGACCCACAACGTCGAGTACTGGGTGGAATATGATAAGGTTACGTTTGCGAATTCATGTGAATCCCTGAAGTTATCATTGTTTGTTTTGCAATTTTGCAGGGCACGAATTGCCACGCACTACAGGTGTAGCAGGCACATTTTTTACATGTACACGTGTTGATCATTTGGCTCTCCATAGTGCAGACTATAGATGGGTGACGACACATGAGAAAAGGTAACTTATAAGGTTTTTCTTCAGTAGTGAGTTACTTGTGTTTCTGGTACTGGTAGTGGTGAAATCAAGTGCTGGTATTACAACAGAATCTGTTGCTGCTATAACAGAGCAATTGCGGATGTTAACAGAAGAAACGTTTTACCAAAAGTACGAGCATGAGGACCTTCTTCGTAGATTTGTGGTTTTGGAAAGCTTTGAGGTTCAGTCACAGCCTGTCGGGGGAAAATAGGCAGAGTTGGAGGTAGATTCTTCTCCTTTTGATCCAGCAGTAACCGCACCTATCAGTCTTTTTCCCAATAGAACAGGCGACTCCAAGAATTGTAGTCTGATGGTCACATCAGATCTTCCACTAAATCCGAAAGGCCAGAACCTAGTTAAATCTCACTCGTGTAATAAAGAATTGGATGTTTCACATTGTTTTGTATGCAGAAGCGTGGCTCACTGAGTAATGTTAATGGATAATATAAGTGTTTCAGTTAGCGTAAATAATTTTGGGAGAGGAGGAGTTAATCTGTCAAAAGGTATAATGACACTACTAAATATTAAAACGTCGATACGTTGAGTTTGGACACGAGTCATAAGCAAACATTACGCAAGAAGCTGTATCACTTGTAGGCCAGTGATCGCACAAATAAGGAAAGTGTATTATTGAAATTTATCAACTTGTTTTGTAGAGATGGGGTGTTACTAGCTACTCTAGTAACTCAGCACTGTATAAAATTGGGATTTTACACCAATTTACAGCAAACAGTTCGTACAGCGAGACATTTACAGACATTAGTAGAGAAGTTCATGGAACAGAAACTACGAGATTGGATCAAGAATGAAGTAGCAGGCTCTGAAGTACACATGTCGTAATCATCCCTAGGATATCATTGGATGGAACCAAGGAATACATGTTTTTTCTGAGATAGTAGATGATTATCCAATCGCTAACCTTACTGAAATTTTGGATAAGTGTTGAGTGCTGTTATTTTACTGCATGTCACTCAAAAGTAGTCATCAGTTGGAAGTAGCACTTGAGCATAGGCCAAAGACAGCGTTTACCACATCATGCGGACGCTATCAATAGAAGCGAATATCATTCGGTTTGGAGATCGCTCCTGCTACTTTTCAGGGGTTATTGGACGGAGTTTTAAGAGGGTTAAAACCTAAGGCCCATACATGATCTATTTGAATGACTTAATAGTGTATTCTTCGGTTAAACCGGAACATGTGAGACGATTGGAGGATGCTTTTAGTAGGTTAAGTCTGCACATCTAACAAGCACATGCAGTCGTTTGTCGCTTTGAGCTATCGTAAATTCATAAGGGATTTCTTGAATACAACTGAACATTTGAACAAATTAGTTATTATGTTAGACTTATGTTCCACAGCTAATTCTGTACAACAAATAGTAATGATGTGTAATCAGCCATTTCACATACACATCGCCAATTAATTTGTAAAGATGGCTACATGCTAATTATTTATAACTGTAAAATTTACAGATTTAAGCTAGTAGCTCCTGTCCATCAACTTTTGCCCATTAAATATAAATACTTTTACTGAACAGAAGTGTCAAGAAGAAACTTTTTCAGATTGTTTTTGAATTATACTTTACTGTACTGTCGGAATGCTCAGAATGCTCAACTCCTTAAACAGATGACTGTAAGATGATCATGGGTGACCGCCACATATCATTCGTACAGTAGGTTTTTGAACAATGAAGTGTTTCTTTTTTAAAGATGAATTGCCCCAGAACATTATCCCATTTGTCGTCAATGAATGAAAATATGGGGTATATAGCATGTTACTGATTTGCCTCTCCCCGAGATTTGCAATGTTTCTAATTCCAAAAGTGTCTGAACTGTGTTGTTTTAGGAGTTCCAAAATGCACTTATTCCAGTGTAAATGCTCGTCAATACTGACACATGACAATTTTGAAGTTTCACCCTATTCGCTATTTCCTTACTACTTGTTACCTTAACACTGATGTAGTACTCATAGATATGAAGAACTGAATATATTGTGCCTTTTTAAAATTGAGTGTGAGATCATTCGCAGATAACCAATGCTACTTTTAGAAACATCGTTTATCATTTGTTCTGTTTCTTGCGTATGCTTGGACTGGTTACGCTATTGTTGTTAAGTGCAAAAATAATTATTTCTGCTTGTGGCGTATCAGACCACAGATCGGTTACATACATACGGGGAACAATAATAGGCCTAATACTGAACCTTGGGGAATCATGTCCTTGGACTCTACTGGTTGACTTATTTAGTACAACTTTTCTTATTGATTTGGTTACATATGACATTATCGTTTGATTTTCTGTGTCTCCAGTCTCATAAATCTGCAATTTATCTAGGACTGTACTGTGATTCACACTGTCAAACGCCTCAGGCAGGTCGCAGAAAATGCCAAATGGTGCTATTTATCATTTAATGCTTCTAAGATTTGGGGAGTTAACATTTATTACTCTATCGGGAACACCATCAAAACCAGATAAGATTTATGTTTTAGAGAATGCATAATTTTCTTTACTAGGTAATTCACAAAGAGTGTAATGTTTCAGTGGACGCAGGAGTATCAGGTATCAATGGAGGAATTGGGGGAAAGAATGATTTCCGATGTAGTATTGCTATTCCAGATTTTGACAAAGAGTTCATCCCGTCTTATGATTCCTCAAATAAGGCAGTCGGCTGTATTTTGGGTCGGATGCTTTATGGACAGGGGCACGTAGTAGTTTATGAACCGTGACGGTTTAATAAGGCGTAAAGTAACGGCTCAACAAATGAAAAGGAAATGTTAAAGGTCATATGTGTTATTACACATTTCTGATGTTTTACGAATGGTAGAAAATTTAAAGTTGTGACTGATCATGCGTCATTGAACTGATTGTTTAGTCTAAATGATCCCTCTTCTCGTTTGCCACATTGGGCCCTCAAGCTAATACGTTTAATTACGAGGTTGTCGGGCATAAGACACACAAACGATGTTACATTAAGTCGCAAAACAGCCTTGTTTAGTGTATTGGGCAAGAGTTTATTGGAACAGCAGGGTGCATAGGCAGACGATAACGATTATCAAGCCTTTAAGTCACAGCCGCACGCTTTAATACTTGAAGATTTGTTTTACAGACTTCCGAAATTGGGGCCACGTATCGCGGTCCCGAGAGTTCTTCAAAAGGAACTGATACAACAGGCTCATGACTAGCTGTTATCAGTTGTTGATTGCCTACGGACAACAGACAGGCTTATTACGGAATGGTTTTGGTGGAGGAATAGGAAGCGTGTCAAAGAATGTCTACCATGCCCTGAGGGAGATGATTTTTGCACTAGAGAATCCCTTCGCTGAGGTCAACAGAGGCGTTGAAGCCATTTTAAATGCTTGAGCTCGACATTTACTATCCACAGTACACCTGTACGCATGTGCTTATGGCTATAGAACTCTTTTGCGGGATATAGTAATGATATCAATTCCAGATCAACAGGCCAGTACAGTGGCACTAGTATTATATTGGATATTGGAGATTTTAGTCCCCAATAACTTAATTGCCGACCAGAGAACGAGCTTAGTTTTCGAACCTACGGAGCAGATGTGTCATGTATTGCGTATTCGGAAGTTACAAAAGAGTCCGTTCCACCCGCAAAACAAAAGTTGAATGGAGCACCACCGTAAGACCATTTTCAAAATGCAAAGCCTTAATGATGACTGGGATATCTATTTTCTATATATAGTTTGCACGTGCAACTCGAAGGTCCACATGGTAACAGTTATGTCTCTACCTGAGCCAGTATACGAGCCGAAAATGCTGTCCCACTTTGACGCTTTAAGTCCTAAATTATGCACCAACAGCGAAGCAGTGAAGAAGTTTGTGAGAAGAAATCGGGAGGTGTGGAAAAACGTACAAAAGGCGAACACGAATGCCATGGACCGCCGAATAGGCTAATGGGCAGACTACCACAGTACCGTGTACGGCAGTGGGTACTGGTCGCTAATCCCAGTACGCCAGAAGGAAAGACGAAGAAAATCTTGATCAAATATCACAGACCATATCTGGTCGTGGGGATGAACACGCCGGTTAACGGAAAGATACAGGTTCCTACCAAAATGTATGTCGTGCACATCAGGCTGGTGAAACTATTTAAGAGTATTTTGGATGCTGTGCCACAGTTACCTGTGTCCTTGGTGGGATAGTCTGTAGAAGGTAGAATGTAGGAACCCTCGTCCGTTAGACAATTAGAGGCACTAGGATGCCTAATACCTTGACGTCACGTAATTAATAATGTTGTTGGATTATTTAGTGTGATATGTTAGTGTTAAATTTATACTTGATATTTCTCTGATGTATACTTTTTGCATTGTCTTGTGATCGGGTGGATTTAGTGTTTTCGTATCATTGCAAGATATATTTCTCTTTTATTACTATACTATTATTATCAGGTTCTTGTTACTATTGTTTCTTCTTTCTGCTTGCCGTTAGTTCCTGTCTTTGGAAGGAGAGCGTTGATAGACTGTTTCTTTCCTCAGGTGACGATTTTGTGATGTCATCCTGAATGATGGAATGGTCCTGGGTTTGTCATACATTATCGGGAGTGGAGCAGAACGCTTGGTTGTCGGTCAACAACTGGTATGATTTGTGTTGTTCTCTAGGCAATCGTATGTCTTCCTTATGAGGCATCAGCGGATATTGAAATGAGGAATGAAATTGATAGATTGAAAGATTTTCTTTCGGAATTGTTTAAAGAGATACAGGGAAGTGACGGTTATTTCGGGACTTACAAGTGAGCTGTGTTAGTCACAATTTATCTACGGCAAATTATGAGCATAGTTATCACAGCTGGTAGATATTGTATCACTGACTATAGTTATCAAGCCCCAAGATATCAATCTCTCGAGAGACAACTTTTTCCTAAAACATGTCACTACCGGCACAGTACACAAGGCAATTATGAGAATCTCTTCCGAGGCAGTAGGAAATGATGGAGTGAGCATGGGCATGATTAAAAACGTCGTAGACACTATTATTCCAGTTATCACAGACATCTTCAACCTGTCTCTTGTCAGTAGTATATATCCTACTGAGTGGAAGCAAAGTTTAATCCAGCCTATACCCAAGACTGGCAACTCTAAGTCACCAGGTGACTACAGGCCGATCAGCATACTACCTGCAATATCTTAAGCCCTAGAATACATCGTCCATGAACAGTTCACGGATTACCTCAAAACTCATAACATCCATGACGAATATCAGTCAGACTTTCGAAAGCACCATAGTACAGCAACTGCATTAATCAAAGTAACTGATGGCATTAAACTTGCTATGGACAGACGTGAAGCTACTATCCTAACACTGCTTGAATTTAGCAAGGTTTTTGACAAAGTTGTCTTCGATATATTACTAATTAAAATGAAACAGCTGAATTTCTCAATCAGCGCAATATACTGGTTCGACAGCTACCTCGAAAACAGAAGTCAACAAGTCGTTTGTGGGTCGGAAAAGTCATCATGGAAAAGCGTGCACTCTGGAGTTCCCCAAGGCTCCGTCCTTGGTGCACTACTCTTCTCACTGTACATTAATGATATTTCTTCAGTGATTCACTCCTGCAGCTACCATCTATATGCTGACGACATCCAACTGTACATATGTGCAAGCCCCAAAAACATGGCTGGCGCAGTAGCGAGTATGAACGCAGATCTTTGCTCTGTTTCTCGCTGGGCACAGAACCTAGGTCTGAAACTAAACCCCAAGAAATCCCAGGTCAACTTATATCTCATCCAAAGTTAATCAGCCGGTACTTTCGCGAAACGGTCCCTAAAATACTCCTCAATGGTACCCAACTACCATACCAAAAAACAGTAAAAGACCTTGGAATAATCTTGGATGAACACCTAAACTGGTAAGAACAAACAGTCACAGCTTGCCGGAAATCGCTCTCCTCCCTACATGCAATTCAAAAATTTAGAAAAATATTTCCAACACATGTTAAACAAACATTAGTCCAAACACTAGTCTTGCCTAATCTTTACTAATGCGATGTAGTTCAACACGGCACAAATAGTGAAAATTCTAGATGCCTCGAGCTAGTGATGAATGCTTGCGTTAGATACGTGTGCAATATTCGGTTGTATGATATCAGCCCTTCATACTCCCAGCTAAGTTGGATACGCCCACATAAATCACGCGATCTCCACACGATGTGCTTACTTCATCGATTTCTTAGCCACTGGTGCCCCCAATACTTATCTTCTCACATTAAACACCTATCATCATTCCACAATCGCAGTACCAGATCGGATACGTCTATCATCTTGGCTGTACCTTTACATAACACAAAACCTTTCTCCGTGTCATTCTCCATCTCAGCCATACAACTATGGAACGCACTCCCCTGTGATCTGCGTCTTATCCAGAACTACTCAACATTCAAGAGGGAACTCAAAACTTACATATTAGGGACGGTATAGCCACCATTGTTGTGCCCCTCCCATCTATTTCTTTCTCCTCTCCATCACAGCTTCGAATTTTACCATTCTTTTTCTCTTCCTCTAACCTATCTACCTCTTATATATCTCTTTCACCCCATTCTATCGTCTTATGTCTGTGCTCGATGAGAATAACTCACAAGCTGCAAGAATATAACGAGAAAATTCCCAACTAACAATGGAACTGACATTCACAAAAGAAAGGTACGTTTACTTTCACATACATAGTCACTATTATTATTATTATTATTATTATCATTATTATACTTGATTGTTATAATTATTTTTATTGTTATAATTATCATTGTACTACTGTTATAATCTCAATTTTTTTGTTTAACATCAATACTGCATAATACGTTAAATGTCCTTAATGTTATTTAGAAACTGTAACTCGTTCAATCTGAGTATGCCTGGTTAGGTATAAGAGAGGGCCTGAAGTCCCTAATCTTGCCAGGCAAAATAAATGCATAAATAAATAAATAAATATTTGAAATATTATGTTGGTGTTGGATTTATTCTTCATATTTGTGTTATGGGTATATTTTGCATTGTGTTGATTTCAGGGTATTTATTGTTTTCATGTATTTCCCACATGTGTTTTTTATTATTGTAGTTTCATTGTCAGGTACTTGTTAATGTTGTTCTTGTTGCTATCTGTCGTTAGTTACTCGTTTCGGAAGGAGGACAGGAGTGATAGATGGTTCCTCTCCTCAGTTGGCGAACTTGTTATGACATCCTGGATGATGGGAATGGTCCTGGATTTGCCATACTTCATCGGGAGTCGAGCAGAATGTTTAGCTGTATTTCACATGTTTGTTTAAGATATATATATCACAAGGCAGTCGGATGCCTTCCTTATGAGACATCAGTGGTCATTGAAATCATCACATCAGAGAAATGAAATTCCGAGACTGCTACATTTTGTTTCGGATTGATATACAGATTCACAGGGAAGTAACGAATTTTAGGGAGGTGCTCAAGAGTATCATAATCACAATAAATTAAGAACACACCTATCACAGCTTGTATATGTTGGCCACAACCTGTTGTTTGCAGGAAGTAGAGGAGGAGTAGGAGATTAGTGTTTAACGTCCGGTCGACTACGGGGTTATTACAGACGGAGCGCAAGTTCGGGTGAGGGAAGGATGGGGAAGGAAATCGGCCGTGCCCTTTCAAAGGAACCATCCCGGCATTTGCCTGAAGCGATTTAGGGAAATCACGGAAAACCTAAATCAGGATGGCCGGAGACGGGATTGAACCGTCGTCCTTCCGGATGCGAGTCCAGTGTGCTAACCACTACGCCACCTGACTCGGTGTTTGTAGGAAGTGATCTTGGTTAAATGCGGGAGAAAAATTAATAAAAACATTGTCCGCGATAGCAGAGTAGGAGAAGTTCCTAAATTAAATGATGTACTTGGTCATTTTGAAAAAGCGGTATTGCTATGAAGAGTGAGATGCTTTGGCTTTCATCCTGGGAAGGGTTTTTGTCTTAGGTGTACACTCACTTGTGTGACTGTCAATACACTAACGCGGAATTCACTGCATTGGCCAGAGGGGCCATTAAGCGTGTTACACTTCCAGAATTGAGAGCACCTTGAGGCCACCCTCACCCCTGTACTTACACATTCATTACACATACTTATCGATTCAGAGCAGGTGGAAATTTCAGTGGAGCGGATGTTACATTATATCCACAACATTCAAGAAAATCGTCAAATCATGATTAAATAGATGATTTTCAGCAACCAAGATGTCGTGTCTTTACTAGGTATTTGCATATTCCTTTTATGCAGTAATCGCAGAAGGGCACAACCTACAGATCAGCCGAGACACCAGTTGCCAGACGAGTTTTTAGCAGGCAATGGCCGTGGGAACGATTGATGGGTCGTAGAAGTTCTGTATTATGTGGTATAAACTTTACATTCAGGATTGTATTGTAGTAAGGTCCTGGTGACCTCCCATTAAGAGTCAGCTCATGCTGTAAATGGATAAGGAAGGACCCATGTGGTACACCTCAGGAATGGAAGGCTCGATCCTGGAAGATTCTGGACGAATCTTTCGAAAGAGGGGATGTGTGTTGCACACCAAAAATTTAGATGCGCGAGTTGAGATTATCTTAAACGTGTTATTCCCACTCGCGGCTACGCAGTATAGGCAAGCCTGTCCGAAGTGCTAACAGAGTAAGCCTTTGGACTTGGACGGGCGAGCCACGTTGAACTTCAATGCCGAATCATAGTATGACCAAGAGTGAGCTGATGTTTCATAAGAGACAGTTGCGCACTACCGAGAAACTAACGCGTTGCAAATTTCACTGGATGTAGGAGCCCGTACTCGGGGCACAGCAAGCTAGTAAAAGCTGAAAGCCAAGTAACATGAAATAAACATACTCGTCCCCCTATAATAGTACTAAGTCGGACTCGTAGTTGTATGGTTAAAGGTGATCGAGCGTAGGAACTCAAAGCATGAAGTAATGCTTCCATTCTGTCTGCTTATTAAACTGAAGAGAATGCTGTCATCTGTGTTATAGAGAAACCATGACCCAGCCTTGGTGATGGAAATCTGCTGGCAAACCTGGCAATGAGGCACACCATGTCTGTGGCGTGATGGCTGCGGGATTTGCGCGAAGTTTGATGATGTGGGGAGTTTGGGCCCAGCCAATCTCCACCCCCTGAGCTACTTTGGTCGATGGACTACCAGATGTCTACAGGCTGGCTGCGAGAGATGCTCACTCGCGGTCTCCTAGAAACGTAGACGTCTTTGGCCACCGGCGGTGCATGATTAGCTGAGTGGTCTAAGGCGCTGCAGTCATGGGCTGTGCGGCTGTTCGCGGCTGAGGTTAGAGTCCTCCCTCGGGCATGGGTGTATGTGTTTGTCCTTAGGATAATTTAGCTTAAGTAGAGTGTAAAGTTATGGACTGATGACCTCAGCAGGGAACTGGATTTGCAATGTAGATTAGAGTTGTGGTTTTTCTACCTCCTACATAGGAGTCAATAGTTCAGATGCTATTACAGGGAGTCATATCTGGAGTAGGAATAGTACCCTACAAACATGATGATATTGTAGTGGGAAAAGGACATGAGTTTGGTTACTAAAGTAGTGTTTGAAAATTAAAGTTTCCTTCTAACTACCACCTCTACACTCACCTTCGTTTGAACAGGGCGAGATTGTGAAGACGTTAGACACTTGAGTCGTTTGTGCATTGAGTGAGCATGTCGAGTATAATGGAATATAGAACAATTTATATTAAAATTATTTGTTTCATTACTATTAGTATGAATCTGGAGTGGTCATGCGGTGGATTGTGGAAAGAGGCTGTCAGCTAGGGCTGATTGTGCTTCTGTGATCATCAACGCAGTTTTTCCAATGAATAATTAATGTTTGTGGAGCGATAATGTAACTTTTAGTACAACACTCCTACAAGGATTTAATGTTTACACTGATGTGTCGATTTGATACAATTTCTGAATCTAGTACTACTTGTGGTATTCTGCAAAATGATACTATAGCTCCTGTTGATGGTCTATTGAGACGTAATTCAGTTTCAAAACACAATTAAAAAATGAATAATATGGTAATGTTCCAAGAATTATGGGATTTGAGTGTAAAGTGAAGGGGCCTAATTAAATGTTAGCCCTAGAACTAGTGGAAAGGAACGTAGAGTGAAATTACAAACTAGTACGAATTGGTTTAATGGTAACTTGCTAGATGTTCCCAGTCAACGACGAGGCAGTGCTATTCTACTACAGAGTCGAATTCAGAATTTAGTGCAGAAGTTTGAATTCACTGTGGAAGACATTTCAAGAAAATTTAGTGCACTTACCACTCGGTTATGGTAAGAGCTACAGAGAGGCTCTCTGCTGTGAAAAAAATAAGAGTGGTTTCTGTAGATGAGAGTCCAGTAGTTATCATGACAAAATTACTGTTCACTTTGCAGATACAAATTATTTATCATATATAAACCAGTTGTACAGAACTGTAATCATAATCCTAAAACTGAGTTTCTACTCTACTACTCTCGAATAACTCTCTTGAACTGTAGAGTGGATTGATTATTAACAACTTATAGAACTTACTTATACAACTTACTCCTAAAATTGTTGAAAGCGGTATTGATTGGACAACATGTCAGTTTATTCAAAAAGTTCAAACAGTTTACTTTGCGAAAGTTACCTATTTTTTTGAGTCTAATCTAGGAATATCATAGCTAACACTTGGTTCAAGAATCATAAAAGATGATTGTATACATGGAAGAAGCCTAGAGATACTGACAAGTTTCAGGTAGGTTATGTAATGGTAAGACAGAGATTTAGCAAGCAGGTCTTAAATTATAAGACATTTCCAGGGGCAGATGTGCACCCCAACCACTATCTATTGTTTATGAACTGTAAATGAAACCTGAAGAAACTGCAAAATGGTGGGAATTTAAAGAGATGGGACCTGGATAAACTGATAAACCAGAGGTTGTACAGAGTTTCAGGGAGAGCATAAGGGAACAATAGACAGGAATGGGGGAAAGAAATACAGTAGAAGAAGAATGGGTCGCTCTGAGGGATAAAGTGGTGAATGCAGCAGATGATGAAGTAGGTAAAAAGACGAGGGCTAGTAGAAATCCTTGGGTAACAGAAGAAAAATTGAATTTAATTGATAAAAGGAGATAATATAAAAACGCAGTTAATGAAGCAGGCAAAAAGGAATACAGACGTGTCAAAAATAAGAACGACAGGAAGTGCAAAATGGCTAAGCAGGGATGGCTAGAGGTCAAATGTAAGGATGTACAGGGTTATCTCACTAGGGGTAAAATAGACACTGCCTACAGGAAAATTAAAGAGACCTTTGGAGAAAAGTGAAACCACTATTATGAATGTTACGAGCTTAGAAGAAAATTAAGGAAAGGCAAACGTATGTTTGTAGTATTTGTAACTTAGAGAAAGCTTTTAACAATCTTGACTGGAATACTCTCGTTCAAATTCTGAAGTTGGCAGGGGTAAAGTACAGGGAGGGAAGGGCTATTCACAATTTGTACAGAAACCAGATGGCAGTTATAAGAGCCGTGGGGCATGAAACGGAAACAGTGGTTGGGAAGGGAGTGAGACAGGATTGTAGCCTATCCAAGATGTTATTCAATCTGTATATTGAGCAAGCGGTGAAGGAAAGAAATGAAAAATTCTGAGTAGGTATTAATATCCATGGAGATGTAATGGAAACTTTGAGGTTTGCCGATGACATTGTAATTCTGTCAGAAACAGCAAAGGATTTGGAAGAGCAGTTGAACGGAATGGACAGTGTGATGAAAGGAGGGAATAAGATGAACATCAACAAAAGCAATACGAGGATAATGGAATGTAGTCGAATTAGGTCGGGTGATGCTGAGGGAATTAGATTAGGAAATGAGACACTTAAAGTAGTAAAGGAGTTTTCCTATCTGGGGAGCAAAATAACTGATGATGGTCTAATTAGAGAACAAATAAAATGTAGACTGACAATGGCAAGGAAAGCATTTCTGAAGAAGAGAAATTTGTTAACATCAAGTATAGACTTAAGTGTGAGGAAGTCGTTTCTGAAAGTATTCGTATGGAGCGTAGCCATGTATGGAAGTGAAAAATGGACTATAACTAGTTTGGACAAGAAGAGAATAGAAGCTTTCGAAATGTGGTGCTACAGATGAATGCTGAGAGAAGAGAAGTTTGTGGCACAGCTTGACTAGAAGAAGGGATCGGTTGGTAGGACATGTTCTGAGGCATCAAGGGATCAGCAGTTTATAATTGGATGGCAGCGTGGAGGGCAAAAATCGTAGAGAGAGACCAAAAGATGAATACACTAAACAGATTCAGAACGATGTAGGTTGCAGTAGGTACTGGGCGATGAAGAAGCTTGCACAGGATAGTATAGCATGGAGCGCTGCGTCAAACCAGTCTCAGCATTGACGACCACAACAACAACAACAACAATGTCAATATCGTTTGTGTTTCTGGCATCACGATAGAGTATGTTCTCTGTGGTGTCAAAATCTTCTGTGCTGTTTTTAGTGAATATAAATGACAAAAAGAGATAAAGTTTTATCATCATCACTATTTTTATCTTAGTGAACAAAGGGCTGCATTTTACCCTTGGGCTAATTTCATAATTATTTGTAACAGCTATTTCAGAATAAGTACTACGTCACAGACATGACATGAGTGACCACATAACAACAGCCCATATGTGTGTGAAGCTAAAAAAGCCAAATTAAGCTGTGCAAATATATTTATTTCCACCTGGAACAAATAATCTCTGTATGAGGTAGGACGGCTTTAATATCTTTCTAAGGCATGATTAATGTGAAGTTGCCAATTTCGTTTGGAATCAATCTATTGTCCTAGAAACTCTCCAGACGTTTGGAGATTTGGAGAAAATCAAATGGAGTGTAATAGGAGAATAAAGAATTATGACAGTACTTGAATAAGAGAGTTTCTAAAAGTGAAAAAATGTTGAGGTCATTGTTACAGCAAAGGTCGTGTGCCAGATGATAGTGATTTATATTCTGTTCAAGAAGATGAATGAGATCCTGTAGCTCGTTATGAAAGGAGGAGAATTCTTCACCAACATGGTCATTTTAATCATGATGCTGGAAACTATGAAATGAAGCATGGTTTTCAATATAACCATTTGTTGCCTGTTCTAAAATTTCAAGTTTTCATAATTACATTAAATAGTACTTATGCTCATGCTTGATTAGACTAGTTTGATTTTGTATTTCCTTCCACATTGCTAGCCGATCACAGAACTGATTTTGTATGTGGCTGTTTGGTGGGTGACCTTAGTACGTGAAACTGTGTACCATATGACGAGTTTTATCAGATATTCCTGTTAGAAGAATGGTCTGAGCAGCGCAAGACATAATCTTTGGCATATTTGGTTATGAAAAATATTAATAATACTCATTTTATAAATCCTGCTTCATTCTTTGAATGAATGGTGTGGAAAAATAAATTTTTAACAATACTTACAATCCTACTGAACTGAATTATAATTGACGTGGTAAAATTCCTCCCAAGTTGAGCCATATTATTATTCCTGGTCAGGTAAATGGGTAGTTAGTGGGTTTTGAAATTTGCTCCAAGAATTAGAATATGACAATGCTGAAGAGAATGGATGTGGTAGAAGCAACAGTAAGTTATTTATCCTAATATGAGGCCACAGAGCAATTGGAATAATGATCAGCAACAATGTGATACATATTGTGATAGATATGGGAACGGAAACTGGAGGAATCGGAGGAATTATGTGATTGCAATGAAAGCAACAATTTTAGGAGTGGTAATAGTGATTAGATTAGAAGACTGTTACGTCAAATCAAGATGCTGAAGAGAATGGTAGTCACTGACATTGACAAGTCCCTATTTTGTAGAATTACACTTATTTCATCCACAGAAAAATATTCAAGTGGGTAGCCCATAGCCCCATAGCCACATAATTGAAAACTGATGTGCGCGGCTGATTTGAGTGCTGAAAGCAGATTGAAAAATGCCTGTGGGAAATTGAATATGTTGACTATTGTATGTTTGAGTTACATATTGATAAGCGATAAACAGGAAAATCTCAATTCTCTGGAGAGTCCAACGTTTCAAATATATTTCACCTTGTGTTTAAGGTGTTGGAAGCCAGTCATCTGGGGTGAGCGAGTCAGCATTTCACAGATCTGAAGTTCTAGCTTTATGGATTATTCCTTCTTTACCGTGGACTCAAGTGAAAGGGATGATTAACAGAAAAGGAGCAGGGATGATGGGACAAGTCAGTATTGATTTTCTTTGTCAAGGTTATAGCTTCATTCGAATTTAGTAACTGTGTGGAATTTGGCTAGTTATACGATTTTAGGGGCTGATTTCTTGTTGAAATACCAAGAAGTGATAGCCTTTGGCTGTGTTGTAGTGAGTTTTAAGTATAATGATGGTATGTTAAAGCATGAGGGAAGAGTTGCCTATAGTGACTGAGTATGGTGTTCAAGCAGTCTTATTTCATCATTTGCCAATGAGGTCGTTGAACTTCACAATAAATATTGAGTTGGAGTAATTGTGCTGAAGTGGTAGGCAAATTACTGAAAGGCAATTTATTTAGTGTACTGCAACATAATTCTTCAATATTTTCAGTGCATCCAGGGACACAAAATTCTTTTGTGTGTTGTTGCATTATGGACATGATTTCCCTGGTTGTTATCATGTTTTCGATTAATTTTTTGCGGTACCGCTAGATGTCTTTTTCTACTTAGTGTTGATAAAGGGATTTTACTATGAGCCACAAGTCTAGCACAGAATTTTCGTGTGATGTACATGTTGACACTATAAGTTTATTGATCATCTGAGGTGATGTTCACTGTGAGACCATTCATAAATACTTTAATGTGAATGGATTACATGTGGATTATGCGCTGAAGAGCCAAAGAAACTAGTACAACTGTGGCATATAGCGTAGGGCCCCGCGAGCACGCAGAACTGCTGCAACACGATGTGGTATGGAGTATGTTGAGTGATGTTCATGCGTGGTGAGTTTGGTGGTCAAAGAAGTGTTTAAACGCAGAAGAGTGCTACTGGAGGCACTATGTAGCAAATCTAGACGTGTGGGGTACCACACTGTCCTGATGGAATTGCCCAAGTCCATCGGAATGCACAATGGGCATGAATGGATTCAGGTGATCAGACAGAATGCTTATGCACTTGTCATCTGTCAGAGTCGTATAAGAGGTTCCATATCACTGTAAATGCACACATCCCACACCATTACACAAGCTTCTACCAGCTTGAACAGTCCTCTGATGACGACCAGGCATAATTTTTCCAGTGATCAACAGTCCAATGATGTGCTGATTGGTCTAGTCAAAGTGTAAAGTATTGTATCGTGCAGTCATCAGGGTACAGGAGTCGGCCTTCGCCTCCAGAAGCCCATATCGATGCTCTTTCTTTGAAAGGTTCGCAAGCTGACACCTTCAAACTATATTATTGTTTTTAAGGAATTATACTACCAGATTGCGTATATGCGTGGTGTGAGAAAAGTAATGTCGCAGACAGCACTTGAACGATCTAGCAGTGCTATGTACACTGGCGTGATCGTCGCTTTCTGACAGTCTGAGTTTTCAGCTCTTTAATGAATCACGTGATTTTTGGTAGCCCCCATCAGTGAAGTTGAGTTTTTGTTTTGTGTTTACAGTAATGGAACAGCGGAATTTAGAACGACGTTATTCAGTCACGTTTATTGTTAAACTTGGGGAATCAATGAGTGCGATCATTCAAAAGTTGAAACAGGCAGGCCTATAGGAAAAAATCATTGTTAAGAGCACAAACTTTCCGCTGGCACAAATCATTTTTGGAAGGCTGATAGCCCGATGAAGATGAATCTTGCTCACGGAGGCCTTCAAAATCAAAAACCGACGAGAACGTCGAACGTGTGCATGGTAGTTCGAAACCAGACGGACATTTAACAATAAAGATAATGGGTGAACTGTCAAACTTGACAACTTTCACGTTAAATCAAAAATCTGACTGAAGATTTGCACATGTGGAAGGTTTGTGCCAAAATCGTGCTGAGAAATCTCACAATTCAGAAGAACAACAATTGAAGAAACACGTGTGTTGGTGTTCATGAGAAGACTGCTATTAACTGCGAATGTTTCATTAGTGTGATCATCGGTGTTGAATTGATGATTATTGAGTATGATCCTCAGACAATGGGGCAAAGTGATGAGTGGCACACTGAGACATCTTCTCCACCAAAAGAAGCTCGAATGAGAAAATCAAATATAAAAAAAGCTTGTATTTACTTTTTTGACTGCAGGGACATCATGCACAATGAATTTGTTCCTTCAGGACAAACTATCAACCTTGTGTTATGCAAGGATATCCTTAAAACTCTCAGGAGAAGATTAAATCGAGTGAGACCGACTGTACATGCAGACGAATGGACGCTGAATCGTGATACCGTTCCATTTAACACAACCATTTCCATCATGGATCTTGTCACCACAAAAGGCATTCCTGTTGTCCCACAGGAACCCTAGTCACCAGATCTGTGTCCCTGTCATGCATTTTCTGTTGGCGAAACTAAGAATTTCTTCAAAGGACGTCGTTTTGGGACTCTGGAAACATACTGAAGGCCGTAGGACTCAAAGCCTTTCGGCGCTGCGTCCAAGCCTGGGAAGAATGATTATACCGACGTAAATTTGCCGAAAGAAACTACTGTGTAGGAACCAATTCTCGAAAAAAAACCTTGGTAGACCAAAAATCAGTCACATTACTTTCCTAATATACCGAGGATATTTCATATTTTTCATGTAATCTCAACCGAAAAATTTAAGTCTCAGTAGTAGATGTCACTTTCTACAATGAAGGACGTTTCCAGTATTTCCTAGTTGAGGGCCTTAGTTACACATCTGCATCTCTTTAAAAAGTATATTGAGAGAAAACGTCAAAAACAATTACCGAAATGGCTTTTTTTTATTTTTTGTGGTCTTCATAAAACCAGCATTACACCTTATCGAAAGTGTGTAGTAATTGCTAAGACTGTGCTAAAGGTATTTCCATATCTGGACCATGATCGCATATGAGTTGGCTTTTAAAAAGCATGTTGTTAATATAGTTCAACAACAATTAACGAATTTTTTAAAAAACTTTTTCAAGGTGTTCAATGTGTCGCCCCCCATCCTCATGGTAATGCACATTATGTAAAATGTGTTGGTATTACGGGAGTTAATCAGTCTTTTAACGTAAAGTTTAGTATCTACATTCTAATAATATACCTTTTAGCACTTCTGTATGCAACGATTAAATAAAATCTATTTAAATATTTACTTTCGAATAATTGTTTGTGTTGCAATGTTGTATATGTGGCTTTATTGTTATTGTGGAACTAAAAAATTGGTACTCATGAATTAGATTTCTATAATGTCAAGCATGCAGTCTTCACCATGAAGTTAGCATTAATAAAACCTAACTTCAGTATTATCACACAAACTTAATATTCATTGCTAAGTGGCTTCTTTCCTTATGTGAGTATAAAGGATATTTTTCTCTTGTTTTGCATGATCACAGAATGAAATTTCCGTTAGGGATTTGGTGAGACGGCTACAGTTGTTTGCAGTGCATAGTAATACACAATGCGTTGGATACTTACATATTGTGATGTTTACATATTTAAATTGTAATCTTTTCTGTCCTGCAGTGGTGATTAATTCCGGCCCTGTCTAGCTTTGAGTGACATGGTATTGAAGAGCCTCAAAGATCGATTATTTTTCGTATGTTGCAACATGACTACAGGAAAGTATTTAAATTGTTCTGTCTAATGTCTTATGCACTCCGTTTTTTTATCGTCCCTTGCATTTCAAGTTACTTAATGCACTGCTGGAATATGTGCAGAGAAACCTTATCTTTCTGTGATTTCTAAAAATTCGGTACAGGTTCACACTTAGTGTAGAGCCTATGTGATGTATATGTATTATTCGATTGTTTTAACCCTTTTAGTGTGTACTTCTCACTGTAGTATGTATTTACAGTGCGTAAGGGAATTTGTGTTATCGCTTGTGACCCCTCCTGGCATCTAGTGGAAGTTCGCTGCACCAGCTGTAGTTTTAGTTTGTTGTGAAATACAGCCTTCAGGATTGCGAGAGGAATATATCCCGACAAAAAGCGGTGTATTAATAGATTATTCTTAATGATGGTAACCACCAGTATAGTATCTGGAAGTGGCTTGGGAAGTATACTTCCTGTAAATTTAATCTGTCATTTGTGGTCCTTGGTAGCGTACTTAGCAGCAACACAGGGGTATCCAAAAACATTTATGAAAATTTCTTACCACCTCTGTCTATGCCAGACATGTTGTGGTAGTACACTGCACAAGGTGTACTAAAACTACCACAACAATTAGTTTCTGTATGTCGTGGGATTAATACTGTTGTCAGATTACATTGCTTCCCTCCTGCAATATCCTTTATTGCATCCCTTATCAGCTCGTACCTTTATCCAGTGACAAAGTTTCAAGGATTGTTTTCACATTGTGGTAAGTTAACATTAATACCAGTAACAATTATTTTCAGAACAAAATAAAAACAGAAAACACTGTTTATGATTTTATTTGCGTGGAGTGGCGACACATAACAGCACTCAAAAGGGAAGTGGGAAATCCATTTACAACCAATTTAAATACCTCACAAAGACGGGGTGGTGATATATGTACGAACGTAGTTTTTGGTCCTCTATCTCAAAAGTAAAGTTATTAAAAATAAGTACAGTACGTTTACCACATTCATAAAACGACAGCGAAATATTATGTTCGCTGAGGTGCTACAAAAAATGTGCCCGCGAAAGAGTTTACACTGTGTATCAGTTAAATTTTATGGCTACTCATTTACGCTCCTTCCGTCATTTATTTAATTTTCGTGAATTATTTTGGAGCATGTGTTGTCTGCGCTATCTGTAGCATACCTGTAGCCAATATCCCCTTTGTGAATTTAGTGATCATGTGTGATTCAGACACTTAAATAATTCAGCTACATACTTGCTCTTTTTACTGTTATGTTTACGATAACAAGCCCCTTGTAGAAAATAGTATAGATGACAATCCAATATGGTGAAGATATGATGCACGTGGTGGATACAACGAAGGCTATTGAAACACTTAGCAAGATGGACACATTTCTATATCTAGGTTCTCGACTACAGGTAAGAGGATGAGCAAGCAGGAATCACAGTGATCTGAATCGATTCAGACACATCACTGATATTATTTGTGAGAACAAGATGCACATCCACATAAAATAAAAGATATAAGGCACAACGGTGAAGACAGTTGCATTATGTGATAGTGAGCGTAAGCTCACACCAAGGAGTTTTCAGGTTTCACTACATTATGAAAATTCGGATGCTGAGAAGACCATTAGCCATTTCCCGCTCGGCCATAGTAACAAGACAACGATCTGACAACTAACTGGAGTGGCTCCAATGAACGAAAAGATCCAAAAATGGAGCGTTCGGTGGTATGGACACATTATATAGCACCTACTTTAGTCATCAGCTTAGCCTGTTGTCTCACTGTTGAAGACCACAACCAGCGCGGAAGACCTTAACCGCATCGGATAGGTACTATAAACGTATATCTAAAATCAAGGAACATAAACCCACAGATAGTGTTAGAACGTACGAAAAGGTGTACATTGTCCAAAAAAGCAGACCACGCTCCAATGGGACTACGCTAAGAAGGAGTAGAAGAAGATGATGATGATGTTGGAAAGAGAGCACAACAGGAGGGTCTCGATATTAATGAGTAGAACAGGGGTCTGAACTAGAGAAATCACACAAACAGTTTGTGAACGGCCAAAGCCTCAGAGGCGCGATAACGTTCTCCCGCCGAAAAGTTTAATGACGGACAGTGAGAAGAACGAGGCAGCTGTGCGAAGAGAGATTCCCGAGGTAGCGGTACGGGTCACAACAGTAAAGGCAACTTCGGAGGTGGCTTTCGCACGTATGAACAGGGAACGGGACAACTGTAGTGCGAAGGGAGTTTAGGAGAGCGCCACCAGAAATGAGGACGTTGCATGGAAAGTTTATATGCGACGAGAGGCAATACGTCACACCGAGAGGGAAGGAGGTAATGCAGCGTATAATTAGCCTCAAAATTAGTAGAGGGAGAAATTGTAACCAAGGAATCAGAGTAGTTTCAGCTCCGCCCCGCAATGAAAGTAAGGTGAGGGGTAAAATATGGTGTGTTCTAGACAAAATAGAAGAAGAGCTTCTGTGCTGCCACCTGAAGGATCACAGAAATATAATAGGCGTTAATCCCCTGCAGGATGGTGTCAGGAAATGGAAAACCACCCATGATCGGTAAATCAACCAGCATATGTTGTGACCACCTCAGTGGACAAGTACGTTATAGGCAAAATGACTGGTATAGCTATGGCTTCTGGTAATTTATGGTGGCGGGCCCTGTTAAAATGAATGAACCAGATGGACTGCCTCATATGTCTCTATAACAGACTACGAAATTTTTGCACAGACATTCAGATGCAACTGGAATGTACTTGAAACGAAATCGGGACAGCCGGCCGGAGTGGCCGAGCGGTTCTAGGCTCTACAGTCTGGAACTGCGCGACCGCTTTGATCGCAGGTTCGAATACTGCCTCGGGCATGGATGTGTGTGATGTCCTTAGGTTAGTTAGGTTTAAGTAGTTCTAAGTTCTAGGGGACTGATAACCTCACATGTTAAGTCCCATAGTGCTCAGAGCCATTTGAAACATTGGAACCAAAATCGTGACAGATATTACCAAAGGCCTGCTTGTAGGATGCTCTTTGCGTCCACAGTTCTGAGATGTTGGCATATAGTCATTAATAAACCAGCTTCATAGTACAGCAGACACTAGAGGCTGCGTAGCCTACGGAGATGATCTCCTAATTACAGTATCTGGCAGGACAAGCGCTAAATGAGTAGAGGATTTTAGTGAAGTTCTTGAAAGACTAAGTAATTGGTGCACAGAAAACAGGTAACCGAAATCACCATACAAAGGAGATTTTATGTTAGCCCTCTAATTTTAGGACATGCGGCCGCGCAAATAAAATTTCTTCCGCCGATAGTTCTGGTGAATATTGTCCGGCCGTCCATAGAATGTGCGGTAAGGCTGACGACAATGTGCTATGCGCGTCCTTACATGCTCCACAGCGGCGGTGTTTCGTATGCGGGTCACAGACGCTGGTCAGCAGCATTAAGATGCGCTTATATAAGCGCCGCCTGTGAAGAAAGCGTACAGAAATTCGATTCGCTTATTGATATATGTTCGGCGTAGATGAAACCATGACAACTTCTCTGCAGTTTAGTTACCCCAAGAGCAGGGTTCTATGCTTTGTCCAAACAGAAACCACTATCTCCGTTTATTAAATTATTAGCTAATCTACAACGAGTAAAGTTGCAATCTTCGTAAGATAGACTTAACACAGTTTTTCTCAAGAATATGACGGATCTTCGAGGAGAGAGCACTCACATAGGGCAAAACAGTAATTGATCTAACGGAGTTACTATATTTTTTTCCCATCACATAGTATGTGAATAAGGATTGGGGTAAGTAATGAAAGAGAAAGCTATCTGGTAGAATTTTGCACAGAGCATAACTTAATCATTGCTACCACTTGGTTCAAGAATCATAAAAAAAGTTTATATATATGGAAGAATCCTGGAAATACTAGAAGGTTTCAGATAGATTATGTAATTTTGAGACAGATATTTAGGAACCAGGTATTAAATTGTAAGACATTTCCAGGAGCACATGTGGACTCTGACCACAATCTACTGGATATGAACTGTATATTAAAACTGAAGAAACTGCAAAAAGGTGGGAATTTAATTGGATGGGACCTTGATAAATTGACTACACCAGAAATTGTACAGAGTTTCGCGGATAGCATAAGTGAAATATTGACAGGAATGGAGGAAAGAAATACAGTAGAAGAAGAATCGGTAGCTTTGAGGGACGAAGTGGTGAAGGCAGCAGAGGATAAAGTACGTAAAAAGGCGAGGGCTGGAAGAAATCCTTGGGTAACAAAGGAAGTATTGAATTTAATTGATGAAAGGAGAAAATATAAAAATTCAGTAAATGAAGCAGGCAAAAAGGAATAGAAACTTCTGAAAAATGAGATCGATAGGAAGTGCAAAATGGCTAAGCAGGGATGGCTAGAAGATAAATTATAAGGATGTAGAGGCTTATCACACTAGGGGTAAGATAGATACTGCCTACAGGAAAATTAGCGAGACCTTTCATGAGCTCAGATAGAAACCCAGTTCTAAGCAAAGAAGGGAAAGCAGAAAGGTGGAAGGAGTACATAGAGACTCTATACACGGGCGATGTACTTGAGGACAATATTATGGAAATGGAAGAGGATGTAGATGAAGATGTAATGGGAGATACGATACTGTGTGAAGAGTTTGCCAAAGCACTGAAAGACCTATGCCGAAACAAGTCCCCGAGAGTACACAAAATTACATTAGAACTACTGACGACCTTGTTAGAGCCAGTCCTTACAAAACCCTACCATCTGGTGAGCAAGATGTGTGAGACAGCGAAATACCCTCAGCCTTCAATCCCAATGAAAGCAGGTGTTGACAGATGTGAAAGTTACCAAACTACCAGTTTAATAAGTCACAGCTCCAAAATACGTGGCTCATATAAGAAAGATCCACAAGTCATAATTCTTCCCGACCAAGGAACCAACACGCTACCTGACGGGACATGGCCCATATCCTTCTTTAATGCAGAAAATACAACCAGACATTACAGGCCCTTGTGAATATGGAGCAGTTGTCACACTTGAACACATCGTGTGAGAATGTGCCACTACACAAAACGTTGCAGACTACGATAGTTGGTTATGGAATAGTCGATGACATAACAAGGAAAGAAGAAGTGTGGCACAAGTGGCATTTGCTGACAGTGAAAATGCACACATCACGAAAAAAAAATGCGTCATTTTGGTTCCCAGAATTCCGAACCTATACAGAAAATTGGAATAGAAATCAACATAAACATTATTTCCATCCTTTTTATTTCTCATGAAACCCAAGCTTAGTATATTGTACTACTATATAGCGAGACGTTCAGTGCTGGTGGTCCAGACATTTGTACACACCGGTACCTCTAATACAAAGTAGCACACCCTCTTGCATTGATGCATGCCTGTATTCGTCGTGGCATACTATCCATAAGTTCATCAGCGCACTGTTTATTCAGGTTGTCGCACTCAACGGCAATTTGCCGTCGATCCCTCAGAGTGGTGATGGATCACGTCATCCATCCCTTGTTAGTCTATAACCCATACATGTTTGGT
The DNA here is from genome assembly GCF_023897955.1 of Schistocerca gregaria. NCBI lineage: Eukaryota > Metazoa > Arthropoda > Insecta > Orthoptera > Acrididae > Schistocerca > Schistocerca gregaria. The sequence continues at coordinate 412,550,154 of NC_064925.1, read as the reverse complement.
AGGGTTCATGTCTGGAGAACATGATGTCCACTCTAATCAAGCGATTTCGTTTTTCTGAAGGATGTCATCCACAAGATGTGCACGAAGGATGCGCTACTTGTAGTCCATGAAGACGAATGCCTTGTAAACATGCTGCCCATTATGGTTGCACTATTAGTCGGAGGAAGGCATTCACGTATCGTACAGCCGTTACATCGCCTTCCATGACCATGAATGCCATACGTAGGCCCCACATAATCCACCTCAAAACAGCAGGGAACCTCCACGTTCCTGTAGTCAGTGGACAATGTGTCTAAGGAGTTCAGCCTGACCATGTTGCCTCCAAACATGACTCCGTCGATTCTCAGTTTGAAGGCTTATGCGACACACAACAGTGAAGAGAACATGATGCCAGTCTGGAGCAAACTATTCGGCAAGTTATCAGGTCCATGTGTACCGCGCTGCATGGTATCGTGGTTGCAAACATGAACCTCGCGTTGGTCGTCGTGAGAGAAGTTGTGCATCATCTAGCCTATTACGCACAGTTTGAGTTGTAACACGATGTTCTGTTGCAACACGAAAAGCATTATTTAACATGGTGGCATTGCTGTCAGGGTGCCCCCGTGCCATAATCCGTAGGTCGCGGTCGCGCACTGCGCTAGTAGCCCTTTCTCGGCCTGAGCGAGGCATATCATCAACAGCTCCTGTCTCTTTGTATCTCCTACATGTCTGAACAACATCGTTTTGTTTCATTCCGACACACCTGGACACTTCCCTTGTTGATAGCACTTCCTGGCACAAAGTAAGAATGCGGACGCGATCAAACCGCGGTATTGACCGTCTAGGCACGATGGAACTACAGACTACATGAGCCGTGTACCTCCTTCCTGGCGGAGTGACTGTATATGATTTGCTATCGGACACACTTCGTCCAATGGGAGCAGCTCATGCATGGCTGTTTACACCTTTAGGCACGTTTAGTGACCTATCTGAACAGTCAAAGTGACTATATGTGTCATACGGAATCCACAGTCAACGTCTGTCTTCAGGATTTCTGGGAACCGGAGTGATGCAAAACTTTTTGTGATGTATGTATTAGCATATGAACTGCAAGCATACACTGGCTAGAGACAACAAGGAAAAGGCCACATATGAAGACGACGAGTTGTACCATAGAAGAACATCCAACTACAGCAACTTTTCACTAGGAGGGAGGAGATGAGCCTCGGGGATTATTCCCTGGCAGTCACCTCCCAATCTATACAACTTGGGTGGCAGTAGCAGGGTCCCTATGAAACCTGAGCTGTGCCTCAGTCTGCCAGGGGTCACTATCAAGACAAATGAAAAATCTAGCTTGGTTGTGCGACGGGTGAGAGTAGTCTAATCTAGTGTTGTGTTAATGTAGTATAGTGCTGCAAAGTGTACTGTTGTATAGTAATGCAGTCAAAAATCACAAATTACAAATTTTTGATGTCTCAAAGCAGCATAGTACAAAAGGCAAGTAGCATGTAACTATGGATTCCAAACTAATATACGGTTAATATCTATGTGGCAAATGGCCAAATGGTAGTTCTAAGTCCAAGGGATTTTTGACCTCAGATGTTAAGTTCCATAGTGCTTAGAGCTATTTCTACATCTACATCTACATCCATACACCGCAAGCCACCTGACGGTGTGTGGCGTAGGGTACCCTGAGTACCACTATCGGTTCTCCCTTCTATACCAGTCTCGTATTGTACGTGGAAAGAAGGATTGTCGGTATGCTTCTGTGTGGGCTCTAATCTCTCTGATTTTATCCTCATGGTGTCTTCGCGAGGTATACGTAGGAGGGAGCAATATACTGCTTGACTCTTCGGTGAAGGTATGTTCTCGAAACTTTAACAAAAGCCCGTACCGAGCTACTGAGCGTCTCTCCTGCAGAGTCTTCCACTGGAGTTTATCTATCATCTCCGTAACGCTTTCGCAATTACTAAATGATCCTGTAACGAAGCGCGCTGCTCTCCGTTGGATCTTCTCTATCTCTTCTATCAACCCTACCTTGTGCGGATCACACACTGCTGAGCAGTATTCAAGCATTGGGCGAACAAGCGTACTGTAACCTACTTCCTTTGTTGTCGGATTGCATTTCCTTAGCATTCTTCCAACGAATCTCAGTCTGGCATGTGCTTTACCGACGATCAACTTTATATGATCATTCCATTTTAAATCACTCCCAATGCGTACTCCCAGATAATTTATGGAATTAACTGCTTCCAGTTGCTGACCTGCTATTTTGTAGCTAAATGATAAGGGACCTATCTTTCTATGTATTCGCATCACATTACACTTGTCTACATTGAGATTCAATTGCCATTCCGTGCACCATGCGTCAATTCGCTGCAGATCCTCCTGCATTTCAGTACAATTTTCCATTGTTGCAACCCCTCGATACACCACAGCATCATCTGCAAAAAGCCTCAGTGAACTTCCGATGTCATCCACCAGCTCATTTACGTATATTGTGAACAGCAACGGTCCTATGACACTCCCCTGCGGCACACCTGAAATCACTCTTACTTCGGAAGACTTCTCTCCATTGAGAATGACATGCTGCGTTCTGTTATCTAGGAACTCCTCAATCCAATCACACAATTGATCTGATAGTCCGTATGCTCTTACTTTGTTCATTAAACGACTGTGGGGAACTGTGTCAAACGCCTTGCGGAAGTCAAGAAACACGGCATCTACCTGTGAACCCGTGTCTAAGGCCCTCTGAGTCTCGTGGACGAATAGCGCGAGCTGGGTTTCACACGACCGTCTTTTTCGAAACCCATGCTGATTCCTACAGAGTAGATTTCTAGTCTCCAGAAAAGACATTATACTCGAACATAATACGTGTTCCAAAATTCTACAACTGATCGACGTTAGAGATATAGGTCTACAGTTCTGCACATCTGTTCGACGTCCCTTCTTGAAAACGGGGATGACCTGTGCCCTTTTCCAATCCTTTGGAACGCTTCGCTCTTCTAGAGACCTACGGTACACCGCTGCAAGAAGGGGGGCAAGTTCCTTCGCGTACTCTGTGTAAAATCGAACTGGTATTCCATCAGGACCAGCGGCCTTTCCTCTTTTGAGCGATTTTAATTGTTTCTCTATCCCTCTGTCGTCTACTTCGATATCTACCATTTTGTCAACTGTGCGACAATCTAGAGAGGGAAGCACAGTGCAGTCTTCCTCTGTGAAACAGCTTTGGAAGAAGACATTTAGTAATTCGGCCTTTAGTCTGTCATCCTCTGTTTCAGTACCATTTTGGTCACAGAGTGTCTGGACATTTTGTTTTGATCCACCTACCGCTTTGACATAGGACCAAAATTTCTTAGGATTTTCTGCCAAGTCAGTACATAGAACTTTACTTTCAAATTCATTGAAAGCCTCTCGCATAGCCCTCCTCACACTGCATTTCGCTTCGCGTAATTTTTGTTTGTCTGCAAGGCTTTGGCTATGTTTATGTTTGCTGTGAAGTTCCCTTTGCTTCCGCAGCAGTTTTCTAACTCGGATGTTGTACCACGGTGGCTCTTTCCCATCTCTTACGATCTTGCTTGGCACATACTCATCTAACGCTTATTGTACCATGGTTTTGAACTTTGTCCACTGATCCCGAACACTATCTGCACTTGAGACAAAACTTTTGTGTTGAGCCGTCAGGTACTCTGTAATCTGCTTTTTGTCACTTTTGCTAAACACAAAAATCTTCCTACCTTTTTTAATATTTCTATTTACGGCTGAAATCATCGATGCAGTAACCGCTTTATGATCGCTGATTCCCTGTTGTGCATTAACTGATTCAAATAGTTCGGGCCTGTTTGTCACCAGAAGATCAAATATGTTATCGCCACGAGTCGGTTTTCTGTTTAACTGCTCAAGGTAGTTTTCAGATAAAGCACTTATAAATATTTCACTGGATTCTTTGTCCCTGCCACCCGTTATGAACGTTTGAGTCTCCCAGTCTATATCCGGCAAATTAAAATCTCCACCCAGAACTATAACATGGTGGGGAAATCTACTCGAAATATTTTCTGAATTGTTCTTCAGGTGCTGAGCCACAACAGCTGTTGAGCCCGGGGGCCTATAGAGACATCCAATTACCATGTCTGAGCCTGCTTTAACCGTGACCTTCACCCAAATAATTTCACAATTCGAATTTCCGTCAATTTCCTTCGATACTATTGTACTTCTTATCGCTATAAACACGCCTCCCCCTGCACTGTCCAGCCTATCTCTGCGGTATACATTCCAATCAGAGTTTAGGATTTCATTACTGTTTACGTCTGGTTTCAGCCAACTTTCTGTTCCTAGTACTATATGGGCTTTGTGACCGTTTATTAATGAGAGCAGTTCTGGGACCTTTCTATAGACGCTCCTGCAGTTTACTATTAGCACATTAATATTGTTATTCCTTGTTGCATTTTGCCTACTCCTGCCTTGCCGCGTCTCAGGAGGCATCTTGTCGGGCCTAGGGAGGGAATTCTCTAACCTAAAAAAAACCCATGTGCACTCCACACGTACTCCGCTACCCTCGTAGCCGCTTCCGGCGTGTAGTGCACGCCTGACCTATTCAGGGGGACCCTACATTTCTCCACCCGATAGCGGAGGTCGAGAAATTTGCACCCCAGCTCTCCGCAGAATCGTCTGAGCCTCTGGTTTAAGCCTTCCACTCGGCTCCAAACCAGCGGACCGCGATCGGTTCTGGGAACGATACTACAAATAGTTAGCTTTTAAGCTAAAGGTTAGAAAACAGATTTGATTTTCAAACTTACTATTTACTGAATTTCATATTTCATACAGACTTTCAATTAATATTTTATGCAGATATTTAATGTAGATTATTCCAACCTACATAAGACAATGATTAGTTACACTAACACATCTGCAATTATGTTAAAATATTACGCGCAATGTTCATGTCAATACATGTGAAACATCTGGTTCACTGTTGTATTTAGGTAAAATACGAGAGAAAACACGAGATAAATCACTAAAAACACATAAATAAGTGTCCTTTTTGTACTGTATGGAGATGAGCAAGTGGTACTCAGCACTGGTGCAGAGCCTACTCCTTCCTAATACAACCAACATGGCAGCAGTGATTAACGTACACAGCCGCCATACGGTGGCGACAGCAGCGCCATATGATCTCACATCATACCACTACATAATGTTTCACTTTCTAAACCTTCAATCGTGTGTGTGTATATATGGTCTTTACTATGGAGGGTAATTCGCATTCGCGACCCAGTATTTACTACCGCATACGAATTTTAAAACTGATTTTAACCGGAACTACACAGGCTACTTGAATTTGTTCTTAGAAACTTCTCCATCGTCCTGAAACTGTCATCATTGGGATCTACAGTGCCAGATCAAACTATAGCGATAGTGGACTACGTGCCATTGGTGCAAATGGTTTAAAACGCTCTAAGCACTATGGGACTTAACATCTAAGGCCATAAGTCCTCTAGAACGTAGAACTACATAGACCTAACAAACCTAAGGACATCACACACATCCATGCCCGAGACAGGATTGCGACCGTAGCAGTTGCGCGGTTCCGGGCTGAAGCACCTAGAAGCGCTAGGCCACCGCGGGCGGCCTACGTGGCATTAAGAAAAACTTATTACCCCAATTCTTCGCAAATATGGTTAAGGCTGTTCTCGTTTATAATACCTTATATCACATCATCATCTTCACTTCTAGATTTTCAAAGAAAGATGATTAATAAATTTTACTAAAGAGGAAAACAATAATACTGAGAATGAACATTGCAGCAACTTATTTTGTATAGTTAGTACGATACTATTGTACTGTCAGAACAGGTCGTCGCTCTTTAGCTTGGGTACCAGCGGAATTTGTCAACAATGAAATATCCTAGGTCATCAGGCGAGCAGTTGCGTAGCAACATTGCGATTCCGAATCGTATTGCGTAAACACATTGTCTGTGCTTGCGTGATTTTCGTTGTGCTATTCGTTTTGTTCTAGAGCGTCTTCTTGGTGAGAAAAGGTCATTAACTGAATATCTGAAGTGCTTTTCGTGAAAAGTCTTCCAACAGAAGAACTTCCAAACCCAGCGTTGGGTGTGACGCAGTACGGAACCGTAAGTGAACATCGACATCTTTTCTTCTTCATCTCTTATCAAGACTAATATCCTTTGCCGTTAATGTCACTCTAAATTACTGCTGCTGAGCGCTTTAGCACACACATGAAATCCCTTGTAGTTGATTTTATTTGGATGTTTAATCACACCAGCTACATTGTAACGAAAAATGGGAAAAAAAGTTTCCAGTGATCCGACTTGAGCTTAAGCCTATGAGAGCAGTGTTGCAAAATCGTGGGCACGATTTCGGTAGCTGATGTAACCTGCTGGACTCTCTATATCCTTCAGATTCTGAAAGGTGTATATGTACATCATCAAGAGTGTTTAGGGGCTACGTGTCGGCTATATTCTGCGTCATATTACCATAATGTATCGCTTTTTATGTCCTACATGTTCTAGAGATTGCCAAGGCTCTTTATATTGTTCATAGTCGACGAGGACAAAAAATGCGAGGTGAAAATTGATATTGTTGAAAATTTGTGCTAGGTGGTAGCAGGGACTGATATGAATATTATACTTAAAAGTCCAGATCGGCGAGATGTGCGCTACAGCGTATGGAAGGGAGATGGCACGGGATGTGGTGGGGAAGAGAGGGGTTTGGGTTCAAGATGAATTTTTTATTTATCTTAAATAAATAGAAATGAGTTGCTTCAAGCAAAAATGTATTTCTGTAATCAGTAAGCTACATTAAATTTGTTAGGAAAATTGTCCTATTCAGTACTCTGTAGCAGGGTGGTGGTGGTGTGTAGACGGCACACACGTGAGGGAATGTAGTTGTCTGGTATTTGATCAAACTCTTCCCTCTTCGTTAGTCTGCAAACTGAAGCGCTACCGGCTAAACCGCCACATTTGACCACGGTTTTATTACGTCGCTTTCTGGCTCTCTATTTGTCCGTCTGTATCTCTCCCCTCCTCCTCCCCCCCCCCCCCCCATCTCCCTCTCTCTCTCTCTCATACACTTACAGGCACTTCGTTGCAGAGTGAGAGCGTGGCATTTATTTATCTAAAAAGGGCCTTCCCGCCAAAAGGCATATGCCTAGTTTCCAATCTGTCAGCGGTGAACACCATTAAAAATTTGACTTCATTATACATTCCACAGTGGATGATACTCTGAGGGGTCGCACAGATTCCGATCAAGTGGACGAGCTTGTGTTCTCCTTTACATTGTCTGTCTGTGTATCTACATTATCTGCCCACTTTGATACAAAAGTACATTCACAGTGTAGGTAGCTCTGTGAAGTTGGTAACTGAGTAGTGAATGATGCGAAGTAAAGGCGACCAAACATGGGTTGGACGTCGGCAGCTGACCACGTACGAGCAACGAAATCAAAAGCGAAACAGATTGTAAACTTCAGAATGCAACATGGGGGCTGGACAGAGTAAAATGAAATCCATCTGCTACAAAGGAAAATAATATTCTGTGTCTGTTCGCGCACATCACATTTTGTTTCAGTAGAATCTAAGCACAAGAAACGTGTTTCGGCTGTAAATGTTTTGACAATTTTCAAGCAATCAGGGCTTTCGTGAAATATTTTATTTTTGCAGGAAGCTATGGAAAATATTGTAAGGATAATTTGTTTAGAATGTGTTTTAGGAAGCGCATCGGTGACGTTGATGTGTGTTCCTGAAGTTTTGTTACAAGGAAATGTTGCACATACGTAAGGGAATTAAGGACTCCACTATTCATCTGTTGTGTGGCACTGGAAATGAGTTACCGTTTATTGCTTCTAACCTCTAAATAAGTATGTTTGGATTTTGAATGTTGTTAGTTACATTAATTGTTCACTACTGTATAGTTAATATCTGTGATTACGTGTCACAGATTTTTACGTTTTTCGACCTTATGTTCAAAAGTATTCTCTATTGACTGATTATGTCTGACCTCTGGATGCACGAATAATATTCGAAATTGCCAATAATATGGCTCAAATATTTGGCTGCCGTTAGTAGTAAATTTACCCCTTTTTGTCCCTCGTTTACGAATATCTGATATACGTAACTGACCTACGAATAGTGTGGAAATCCTCACGTCTCCGAGAAATTCGTATCATCACACAATATTTCACGTTCTAAACATACAAACTTGTGTACATGTTCTTTAATAAGGACCTTAATGCTCTCAGGTTACGCAATATATACTGCCTCATGCGCATTACGATTTTGTTTCGAAACGCAGCTGAACCTTCTGCACGTCTGTCATTGTAATAAATGTGTCGTCTTTTAGTATTATAGCTGCCTCTTGAAATCATTGCATCTTACTTCACAGTTTCTTTCGACGATCGTCGTATTCTGACTACATCTTAATTTTATTCAGGCTTTAAGAAAGGGTCATCTGCACATCGCAGCGTACCATAGACGCACTCAGGGCGTCGGTTTATAAATGTCAAAATTTCGTGTTAAGTGTCTGATGCAAACATATTTGGCTGAGCTGCTTTCCCAATGTTATTCAAACTTGAAAAGATGTGAATATTCGGATATGTTCGCATTCATAAGTAGTTGCCACTATCATTTCACAGTACATTAAAGTATGATTTCAGGTACTCCTGTGGCTAAAGGACACGTTGTAATCATCGAGGAAATAATTATATGATATGTGCAAGTCAGCTGCTTGTTTTTAAACCAAATTTATTACACAGTTCTCCAGGCACAAACGGGTAGGTGATCGAAAAATTATCGGCTTCTGCCAGCATATTAAGCTCATTTTGGGATATTTTCAATATTCTCAACATTTCTCGGCTCTGTCAGCATCTGTATAAACATTTATGTTAAATTAACGACAACCTCAGATGCAATGTTTACCTAGATTTACCTTGGTTTCAGTTGGGATAACCCAATCTTCTTCAGAATAAAAGGAACTACGATTCGTCCGTAATGGACAACGTCAAAAACTAAAAACTATAATATAGTAATACATCGTCATATTGCAATAACTTATCCGTTGTTTCCGTACTATAACGATGTATTACTATTTATAGTTTTTAGTTCTTGACGTTGTCCGTTATGGACAAGTCGTAGTTCCTTTTATTATGAAGAAGGTTGGGTTATCCCAACTAAAGTCTAGGTAATCATTGCAATGTAGGTTGTTATTAATTAGAAATCAATATTTTCAGTAAATGCTATTCCTTTACCTCGCTTAATAGGCAACGAAAAATGTGAGGGTGTAAGTTTAAAGCTGAAACTAACGTGGTCATCAAGGAAAGTGACAAATTTAATAGCTTGTAAGATATGCACTTCTGAACTGCAGTTGATTTGGGAATTTGTGGGCTTGGCAGATCAGACACGTATTATACGTATGGTCAGTAAACTGTCTGGATGCAGTCGGAAGTAATCGTCGCTATTTGACGTAGGTCCCAGAGGAATTTATGATCAATGAAATGTCAAACAACATTAGGTGGACAGTTGCATAGCAACATTGCGATTTCGAATCGTGTTGCGTAAACATATTGACTGTGCTTACGTGATTTTCGTAGTGCTGTTCTTTGTGCTCTAGAGCTTCTTTTCGGTGAGACAAGTTCATTAATTGAGCTTGTCGAGAAAGGTCTTCCTCCAAAAAAACTTACAAAGCCAGCGTTGGATTGACGCAATACAGAACCGTATGTGGTTAGTCAACATCTTCTCTCGGTCATCTCTTATCCCCGCTAACCTTCTTTGCTGTACATGTTACTGTAATCTACTGCTGCTGAACGCTGTAGCTCACGCCTCAGATCACTTTTATTTGGTTTTACTTTGAATGTTTAATCACACCAGCTACATTCTAACGAGAAAGACAAAAGAAATTCTTTCCAATGCGACTTGAGATTCAATTCACGAGAGTACTTTGACTAAATCGTGGCCATGATATCGGTAAGTCATGTAGCCTGCTGAGTTATTTACATTCTTTAAATTCCGGATTTTTTTTATTTTCATTTTCGAGATGATTTATTGACTTTGTGCCGACATCATTCTGCACCGTATTAGCATACTGAATCATGGTATGTCTTAAATCTTGTATTTATTATCAAGATTGTGTATATTGGTCACAGCCCAGCCAACGAAGAACAGATAGGTCGAATCAAGAAAAAAATTGTTATAGTTGATAATTTAACCTTAGGACTAGGGACTGACATGAATATTATACTAATGGTCTAGACAGGCGGACTGCTTTGAGAAAAAGTGCAATCTAGTGTTCAGTTAAGCTGCATTATAATTTCGTAAGAAAATTGTCCTGTTCAATTCTCTGGAGAAGAAATATTCTTAGTGTTACAGCGGTTAAAAAAATCGTAGATTATTGAAAATAATAATTGGCGTTTTAAAATTAATGTTTATTGTTAAACGGAGGGGATAAAGGAACTTATTAAATGGATGTCGCTCGTCAAAGTGCAATATAACGTTGTTAAGGGATAAATTACATTCTGGTACTGTAACAGGGTGGGGGAGTGTGGGCGGATGCTACACACGTGAGGGAACGGAGGCCGCTGGCATGTCGTCAAACTCTTCCGTCTTCGTTAGTCTGCAAACTGAAGCGCGGCCAGTCGTTTCTCCATTCTCTCTCTACCCTACTATGTCACGAGTCATTACACTAAAAGCCGCCACTTTTAACGATGGTTGTATTAGGTCACTTGCTGTCTGTCTATCTGTATCTCTCTCTACAGTTACAGTTACAGTGTACCAAGCTCATAGGTGGCGTTGTGAAGTTGGTAACTGAGTGGTCAATGAAGCAAAGCGAAGACGACCAAACATCTGTCGGACGTCAGTAGCCAAGTGGTAAAGAGCAACGGAAACAAAAACGAAAAACACTGCAACCTTCACAATGCAACGTAAGGGGAGGAGAGGTTCAAAAAGTCCCAACTGCTACCAAATTACATGGAAGTAAAATGATGTTCATTGTCAGCTGGCGCACATCACGTTCTGTTCCAGTAGAAATCGTGTATAAGAAACGTGTTGCTGTTATAGAAGTTTTGCCCATTTTGAAGAAATCAGGATATACCTGAGATCTTTTAGGTTTGGTGGAAACTGTGGATAATTTGTTACAGAAAGTTTTTAGACGTGCTTATGAACTCGGTGTGTCTTTCTTATTGTTTTACTGCAAGAATATGGTGTAGATATGTAAGGGAATTGCTTAAGGTGTCTACTATTTACATGTCGCGTTGCAGCGGAAAGGAGTTGGGGTTTACTGCTTCTTACCACTAAATACGTATTTTTTGATTCTGGTTGCTGATAATTACATTACATACGGGTACTGTTGTATGGATAATATCTTGTGATTTAGCATCCACTAATTTATAGGTTTTCTATCATCATGTCAAAAGTATGCACCATTTATTGTTTAAGTCTTACTTTTGGGTGCATGAATAGTATTCGACATTTCCGTTAATTAGTATCGAAGATCTCCCTCGTGTTATTAGTAACTCTGCACCAAGTTTTAGCAAATTTCATGAACGTAACTGACCTAGGAACTGGCTGCACTGCCTCACGTCTGTAACACTTTCGTGCCATCACGTTGTAAGTGTTCAAACATGTGTGTACATGTTCTTTAATAAGGGTCTTAATTCTCTTAGGGAACCATTATTTACTACAGTATGCGCATTTTGATTCTGTTCCGGAACACAGCTTCGCCTTTTGCATGCATTCCTCCATAATTAATTCACCGTCGTTTTGAATGTGTCTTCCTTGCAAACTACGGTGGCCCTTGACACCATCACTTTCGTTTTTTAGTTTCTTTCGACGCTTACTCCATTCCGTCCTAATTTTATTCAAGGTCTAAAGGGACGTATCTGCATATCCTGACGACCCACAGACCAACTCAGTGCGTCGGTTTATAAATCTCAGAAGTTCTTGGGAAATATCTGATGCAATCGTATTTCGTACAACTATTAGTTCAGTATTACTGAAACTTCACAAGACGTGACTGTTTCGTATCTGTTCATATTCACAAGTAGTTACCACTCGCGTTTCACCGCATATTGAAAAAAATTATCTAAGGTATCGGTCTGTCAAAAATATATGTTGTAGTCGTGTAGGTCGACGTCTTGCTTTGAAAGCAAATTTATTACACAATTCTGTAGGCATCTGCGGGTACTGTGTGCGGCTACACTCAATTATAAAGACTTCTATCAGCACATTAGCTTCGATTTGGGAAATTTTCAAATACACATTATTCTTTTATCTTGCTTAGTAGGGAAATAATGAATCTGATTTTAAAATGTTTAATTCGATACTAATATTATCATTGATGAAGGTTACGAAGACAGATAAGCCACATATTACTAATGGCTAGTAAAGCGCTGCAGTACAGTGAGGAGCTATCTAAGTTTTTTAGTGTGGGTCTTAGACAATTTTTTCAAAAATGTAATATCTTACAACACGAGGGGGTCGATGAGAGGCAACATTGCGATGGCGTATCGTGTGGCATAAACATATTGTCTGTGCTTGTGTGATTTTCGTAGTGCTATTTTTCGTACTGTAGTGCTTCTTATTGGTGAGAAAAGGATATTGACTGACTATTTGAACTGTTTTTTGAGGACCGTCTTTAGTAGGGAAACGTTACAAGATAGCGTTTGGTGGGACACTATACGAAACAGTAAGTGACGAGCCAACATCTTGTTTCCGTCATCTCTTATCCGTAATATCATCATTTGCTGTTGACGTCGAGTGTAAACTAATGCTGCTAATCGCTGTGATCTCAAATTTGAAATCGTTCGTGGCATGAATCGTGAAGTCTGTCATTCTACAAACTAATATGAGTTGCCTACATCTCGTCCCCATGGCCCTATTTTTGCAGACGTTCTACATACACATCTGCTCTGTAGTGTAAATAAATGATATTTGATTGTGGTGTATAAGCAGCAAACGAAAAAACATGAATTTCGTTCATGTAATGGTTACTTCCACGTCCAGTCGGTTTAACTGTTGCTGAATCTTACAGCTAGTATGATCGCGGTCCATGAGACTTATTTGTCCTGGCTCTCCGTCCACAGGCAGTGTTGAACATCATTGATGCTCTTGATTCCGCTGAGGCTTGCAGACACAAGTGGTCAGTCGCGAAAAGTCGCGGAACCACGAACCCCTCAATAGATGTCCAACACAATTCGGATGATACGTCAGGAACAAAAAGAGTTTCACGTGCCTCGACATACGACATGGGAGGTTCGTCAGTAGCTATTTAGCATTTTATTTAACAGCGAGTACAGTTGCATGCGCTTTTTTGCTTTAGAAGAGAACTATCCTGTCTTGACAGTATATTTTAGGGTAAGGCAACGGTTAAAGAAGATGAAAGAATTTAATTAGAGATGCTATAATGTTCGTCGATTATGAAAATGCTTTTGAGAAATACAATAGACGAGTGATACGTTACATCCTGCAAACAAAGGTTACCCGGTTCGTCTAATCAACTCTTTTGAAGCTGTTACAAATGGCCAAAAATAAACAACAATAAAACAGAATTAGACAAGTATGTAACTTGTCTCCAACTCTTTTCAACTTCTACGTGGGTGACCTAGTAAATGCTTGGAAAGGCATCAGCTGCGGCATAAATATCCACAGGGAGAAAGGTTTTAATACTCTGCTATAAGCAGATGCTCAAATGACGAGAGTTCAGTAATGAAATTAAAAACTACGGTCCAAAATTAAACGCAAAATAATTTGAGCAGGCTAAATGAGATTTTTCCGTAGTGTTATAGCGTGAATCTGGAAATAGTGCCTTATATGTAGAGATTAAGAATAAATTAGAAGTTGATTTAGTGTGTAAAAAAAAGACCTTAACAGCAAAAGATGGCTGGGGTGTATTTCAGTACTGTTTATCTTAGCCTGCTGTAGTAAGTTGACAGCAATCCAGTTTCCAGTGATTCTGAAGTCGACTGTTAAGCACTGATTAGTAATCTCAGCTTGGGCTTTCTGGGGCAGGGATTCTGAGGGTATTAGATTAGGAAATGGCACACTTAAAGTAGTAAAGAAGTTTTGCTATTTGCGGAGCAAAATAACTGATGATGGTCGAAGTAGAGAGGATATAAAATGTAGACTGGCAACGGCAAGGAAAGCGTTTCTGAAGAAGAGAAATTTGTTAACATCGAATATAGATTTAAGTGTCAGGAAGTCGTTTCTGAAAGTATTTGTGTGTAGTGTAGCCATGTATGGAAGTGAAACATGGACTACAACTAGTTTGGACAAGAAGAGAATAGAAGCTTTCGAAATGTGGTGCTACAGAAGTATGCTGAAGATAAGGTGGATAAATCACGTAACTAATGAGGAGGTATTGAATAGGATTGGGGAGGAGAGAAGTTTGTTGCACAACTTGACTAGAAGAAGGGATCGGTTGGTAGGACATGTCCAGTGGCATCAAGGGATCACAAATTTAGCATTGGAGGGCAGCGTGGAGGTTAAATATCGTAGAGGGAGACAGAGAGATGAATTCACCAAGCAGATTCAGAAGGATGTAGGTTGCAGTAGGTACTGGGAGATGAGGAAGCTTGTACAGGATAGAGTTGCATGGAGAGCTGCATCAAACAAGTCTCCGGATGAAGGCAACAGCAACAACATCATACTTGCCAAGTTCCTTGTCGCAGTGGTTCCTGTCAGATCCCCGAAGTTTACTGCTGTCGAGCTGGTCTAACACTTGGATCGGTGGCCACCCGGTATGCAGAGCGCAGTTGGCAAACGGGGTGCACTCAGCCCTTGTGAGGCAAGCTGAGGAGATACTTGATTGAGAAGCAGCGGCTCGCCGGCCAGAGTGGTCGAGTGGTTCTAGGCGTTAGAGTCTGGAAGTGCAAGACCGCCACGGTCGCAACTTCGAATCCTGCCTCGGGCATGACCGTGTGTGATGTCCTTAGTTTAGTTAGGTTTAAGTAGTTCTAAGTTCTAGGGGAGTGATAACCTCATAAGTTAAGTCCCATAGTGCTCAGTGCCACTTGAACAAAGCAGCGACTCCGGTCTTGTAAACTGTCATACGTCCGGGAGAGTGGTGTGCTGACCACATGCCCCTCCATATCCGCTTCTAGCGACGCCTGTCGGCTGAGTATGACATGGCGGCCGGTCGGTAACTTGGTGCTTCCTGGCCTGTTCGGATGGAGTTTAGTTTTTAGACTCCTATACTTCAGTTAAGACGCATTTATCAACTTACTGAGGATCTGCATGTTGCGTTGAGCTCGATTAATGGTTTCTTAGGATTTACCTTTAACATTACATCACCAGAAAAGCACCACTTTCAAGCACGTTCCTGTTAGATCGCTTCCTTGTCTGTCAACCTCTTCGGTACAGGTTCCACAATTGATTCTAAATCAACTTAAAGGTGACGTAGAGTCTTGAAACTTCCAGCATTGTTCAGACATACCTGGTAAAGCAATATTAGCTCACTATCTTGTCTGGCGTGTGGCGGAGGGTACTTTATATACCACTGCCATCTGCCCCTTTTTCTGACCCAGTCGCGAATGGCCCGAGGGAACGGTAGGTGGTAATCCACCGTGGGAGGTCAGATGTATCCACTTTTTTCCCACACGGTCATATCCTTAGGTAAACGTAGGAGAAAGCAACAGGTTTTGCAAGTAAGGTGAACATAAACTACAATAATCCTGAAATATATCATAGACTCCGTTTTAATCTCACCAAAATGTAATTTTAACTCTTTTAAAGCCATGTAGAGCGCAAATAACTCAATGCTACCTCACGCAACTATTCCTTCTAGTCGATAGATCAAGCTATCCGATAAATGCTTTACATTCGTCCGTTTGCCACAAGTACCTTGTACTCTTTTGGCGCAATTTATGGGCAAATTGGTGGTAGATTCTTTGCATGTGGAAGTGGCTTTAAAATGGCAGGGCAAAGAATTTGTGGAAATTTGTACAGAGAGCCAGATAAGTAGGGCAACAGTAACTAGTGGGAACCGTTGTTTGTGAAGAACAGTGAAGAACGTGAAGAACAGAGAAAGAAACGGAAAAGAAAAAGGAAAACGTACAGCGTTGGTAACTATAAAGTTATGTTCTGTCCCATGAAATCATGCGTACTGTTCGTACATTGTTCTAAAATGCAATGCGAAACCCGCCCCCCCCCCCCCCCCCTCCCACTCTATCCATCACGTATCATAATACTAGTTCGAAAACTGTGTACCTGTTTTAATTAGCACTGTAAGTCCCCACAACCCGACAAGGCTTCAATCATCGATTTGGTTCTTAGAACATGTTCGGTCTACATGTATTATTGTACTAACTGAAACCGTTACTTGGTCAGAATTTGTAAATCATTCATGAGCTAATATTTAAATTTCCTAAAAACACTCCATTATCAGACATTTCGACGTTTCTGTAGGTTCCATCTACTAGAATACTGATTAGAAAAATATCTTCGTAGAGACCTCTCCCTGTTCTCATTCCAATCTTTATGACCGTCCAACAGTCAATAATGGACACGCTGTAATTCCGTGTGATCAGTACGTGACGTGATATCTATTTTTTTCTTCGCAGATGTTCCGGAGGCTTTTGGGCGTTTTCTGCCTCCGGTCTCGGCGAGAGGCAGAGGAAGACTTTTACGGAGACCTGATAGACGTCGATTTAATTGGAAAGCCAGAGGTGAGGATCACCGAGATTTCTTGGATAAACAGTAATGACTCTTAGGTGCACCCACGTTTACTAAGATAATTACTTGAGACCTCTGATTAGTGCAAGACCTTCTGGATTTTGTAAATCTATCTTAGCTACTCGTAGTTGTAAATGGGTCATCATAGAATAACAACTATTCCTTTGTGCCTTCGTTAAACTTGCTTGTAGCGCTAATAAAACGAAATATCCTTCGGCTTTCTATACGAGTACATCCGTTTCATAGGAACTCTGTTGCCACTGGCCCGCTCAAAATTGTACTTTGTACAAGAAGAATGTACTTTAAATAAAAAAGGAGGTTACGCTGGACATTAATAGTCAGAAATCACTTAAGTTTCTGAGATTTAATATTAGATGGAACTATTCGAAATCACAAGAGCTGCACAAGAATTTACGGAATGTGGAGAAATGTATTCATAAACTGGTTTCTGTTGGTTCCAAAATTGGTAACAACGTAGTTTACACTACGTGCAACTCCTGCTAGTACAGCATTTATCACTATAGAAGATTCACTCTAACTTCTGATAAAATTAATGCAAGAACTGTATCAGATCTCACTTGTGCATGATGATGATTCGTTAACTGATACTTGGACCAACTGAGTAGGCGATGATTTTAGGTCCGGCTTAGCCACTTGCAGGTTTCCAAGTCGACTGTTGTAACTGAATGTGCATACACATCCTCGGAGAATATCTGTCGCAGTCGGAGACGAAATGTCATTAGAGAGTCTTGTACACCGACCAGGGACTATCAGCACGGATGATTTAAACGAAGATAATTTAAAAGCAGTTTGCTTCAATCCCTATTCTAAGTACAACATATTAACGATCCAGACCCAAGGTAAAATACTGTCGTATTGTTACCATATGACCGTCTGGAAAACAATCCAAGTATGTGCTACCAAAGCTGAGACCTTTCTGTCTAACTGATAAATGTTGCAAGGCGGCTGAATTTAATACGCTAACAGGAGAGTAATTTAACTTAACGCCCACAAAATATTATATGTTACATAAAGGATAGAAAATAAAACTGAAAATCAACAAATGGATGAATTGTGACCTTGGAAACAAATCTCCCACAGAGGATGAGCACCGCGCGTTGGCGGCTGCGCTCAGACGTGGACGAGTTGGTTCTGCTGGCAGCGCTGGCGGAGAAGTCCCGGCCACCGCCTGCTGCCATTGATGTAGCCTGCGGCAAAGTCATCGGGAAGGTAAGGCGGCACTAAACACACAACTTCATTGATAACTCGCTGCTAAGGGATAAGTTAGATTACATACAACATACCCTTTTCTCAGACCAATATAAAGTGGCACAAGTATAGTTAATACTGGAAGATAATAATTATGATCCTTGTCACCGTTAATGATTTCCCCTGAACACACTTCCCTTTCTTTCGATCACACACAATAATAGAAAGATGTTCTCTCTTAATGTACACTTTGTCCATACGAGTCACACTATACAATTATTGGTACTGTAGTTGCGTAAAGGAAGTCTTATGAATTTTAAAGGGAAGAATTGGTTTTGTGTGCAGGTGAACGATGGCTGGATGGTTGTGACGACTGCCGAGATCCATGAGCCGCCTGTGGTGGAGTGTGACGAGGATATCCCGCCGATCCCTCGCCGCCGGAGAGGGTGTCGGAGGTGCTGGGCGGAGAGAGTCGGGGAGAAGACCGTTGTGCGCCCACCTGGGGGCCGGGCACACCGCCTCACTACCCACTAAACGTATTCATGACGAGTACATCCCACCAGTTCCTCCTCGTCAGTGTGGGTGTTGGAGGTGCTGGGTGAAGAAAAGTCAGTGCAAGAACTGTTGTGCGGGTACAAAATGGACAGGGATAATGACTCACTAACCAATAGACATGTTCGTGAGAAACTGATTACATTGGATATCCCAACAATGCCTCAACGTTGGGGATGTGTTAGAGATACTGGCCAGAGAATGTCACGGCTAAGAGTCTTGGGTGACTGCAAATTGGGTGGTGACAACAGCTTTTCTACAAGCCAGTGAACATATTCATGAGGAACTTAGAACAGTGTATGAGGAGGGCAAATCACCGATGCCTTATTATTGGACAGGGGGTTCGTGCTGCTGGATGGAGAATGTCATGACTGGGACTCTTGCATAACTGCAAAGTGGATTGGGATATCGGCTCACTAGCCAGTGAACATATTCATGTGGAACCAAGTACACTGGCTCAGAAGGACATCCCATCGATGCCATGTCATCAGTGACAGTGCTGGTGGTTCGGGCAGATAAAATCAAGACTAAATCTCTTGTTTGTCTGAAAAGTGAATGGGGACACCGACTCACAGATATTTAAAGTGAATGAATTATTAAATGAATTGATAAAATGAAACTTTAAAAGCATCCATGTAAAAGAACTCCATTTAAACAAGTAATGAAATAAAATTAATAATATCTATCAAAGATGTACGATTATTTCTCTCTCTTTACATGTATGACTGCATTTAGACAAATATTTGAGAATGTTATCTTTTTTGATGCCCATCACCCACAGAAATATTATACACAGACTGCCATAACTTTCAGTACGCAGATTATCCTTCTTCATCATTACAAATGACACATAATAGTGAGTTCATTTGGCTTACGACCAACTGACAAACAAATTACACACGTAGTGCATTTTACCTGTCTGCATTGCTGCATAGTGCAGTTGTATTTTTACCTAACGGAAATGAAACAGCCATATAACATTATAACATAACTGTGAGTGAAAGCGCGTCATTCGCTTGAATGAAAAGAAGTGAAAACAGAGGACGATCAAACTGAACATCGATTGATACTTGCGAGGAACTAAAGCGGGCAACGATTTGCTTAAAACTCCATTGCTCTCCTCTCAACTGCAGGGATTTGATTCTACACACCAATAAAATTTATATTCCATACAAGTATCTAAGATAGTTTCTGATATTACAGGGTGCCTAAGGGTTACAGGAGTCACATTTTTTAATCAATCATCAGTAAATGTAGTTTCTGGTTTGGAAGTGTCGAGCGCAACTTCCAGTGTTACTCAATAAGGACAATATTCACACACACCATATTCTGTCACGAGAAGAGTTGACGTACACAGAAACGATCCTACAGACACATAAGTAACACCACTTCACTACGTGGCGTAATTTAATTAGTGTATGTAGATGAATTAATAAATACACACAAAGTATAAGCTAATTATGTACAGAAAAAATATTAATGTATTAGGAGTATTCCAAGGCCACCGGCCTTATCATTATGCTTAACTGCTCAACTTTACTGTTTGCACAGCATGGATACAAATGTTGCGAGTGGGCCAGACAACAATGAAGAGCATTCGCCGGTGACAACACCAACGCTATTTTATTCAGTAGAACATTAACACAAATTCTTCTCCCTTACTCTTACGAAAAAACTAAATTTTTACCAAATTCTTAACAAGAAAAATTTTCCCATATTAGCTAAACCTGTCTTTTGTTTATAATACTTTGGCAGTGATCGAAAATAACCTTTTTTTGTACACTTGAAAATCATTAAAGCTACTAAAATTCACCGTAAACTAGAAGTAAACACACAACAAATGTGTTACGCCCGGCGGTGACGTATGTTTAGAATAAGACGAAGCTATATGAATAAAATTGAGACCTCGCTTACGCGGTGATAATGGAACAGACAGCATCGGTGGTGCAGCGCTGCCATCCACGACCGTACTGGTAGGTGGGCAGATCCCATACAAGGTCAACTACAACAGACGCAAAACTAATCTTAAGAACTTATAACAGTGCACTCCATTTACAGCAAAGTAAGGACCAATTCTGGTACATAACAAATTGTAAGGCAACATAAATTGATAAAACCATATGCCCAATGACTACACACGATTATAAACAAAGTATCTACATGCGCAACTCACAATTGCAATGGGTTATACAGTCCTCTGCAACACCAAAATTACAGTAACACCAGAATTACAGTAAAAGGCGAGAAGACAAGTCATCAACGCTCCAAAATTATTTTACCATATGAATGAACATAATGATGGCCTTGAAAATAGTAGCTTTTTTAAAAATGAGTCTGCATATTTTTATTGGGAGACCAAACAAACTTTAAATGCCCAAAAAGATGTACTAAAGCTGGTCCGGAATAACTTTAATGAAAAGGGTAGCTATCCTTAAGATAAACTGCACTGCTTTTAAATAGGAGACACGACAGAATTTCAATCTCCAGAAGTTTTTCGTCAGCAGTTGGCGATAATAACTTAAATGAAAAGAGCAGGAGTTATTAAAAAATCTTCACAAATGAAATGAGCATCAGTTATTTTGGAATGAACCGTACAGGCAACAAGTACAGCGATACAGTTGAGGGGAACCTGGCTGGACTACCACGATGCTAGGGAGAAAAGCACGAAGTTTATCTTAACAAGCTCACCGAAATACATCATTAATTAATAGGGAAGGGCACAGAAGGTATCATCAAACTTGGATTATTCAAATTTATGGAGTTTACTATCACCCCAAAAGTGGCCAAAACGACGTTTTTGTACAGAACAGGACCCTAGCCGCCGATAAAGAGTTTAATACGTCAGGGCTGAAAGGCGGTAGATGAATTTCCTCAAGTGGGAGAAGTTTTGTGAGTGTTGGAACATTGTGAGGAATTTGAGAATGCATTAACGTTCCACAACAGTGATACTTCAGTTGACGTATTTGTTGACTATTGGTTTGTTCTGTAAGAGTGTGGCTGATGTAGTAGAGATTCCGTTAATGTTGGATGACTTAGAGAGGCAGGTTTTGTGATAAAGTTAATGGTCACGAGTTAGGGCCGAAATGGCGGTTTTCTGACGTGATGACTAATAAACTCGGTGTCACCACCAGGATTCAGTATAACATCGGTTTGATGGACGATATTCTGGTTTGCTAACGTCCATAACGGTTGCGCCACCCAAAATGAAAATTTTGTGACAGCTGATTAATGAGAGGCATCGAGTCGGCGTGATACGGGTTTTCACCTCTCCGTATGCGTCGCTCATGTTTCAGGCACCGAAGGGTCAAGCCGGTAGTTAGCGATCGGTAGTTGATTATACAATTCCTAACCAAAAAGCCGTCTTAAAATCTGTACCGCTCCCGGACTTCCGTACCTGTTCTATTTCCTTTGCAGGGGGCACAGTATACTACCGTCCTGAATTTGAACAAGGCGTTCCAGAAGATTTCTCTCATTGAGGACTGTAAACGTTTTTACACCGTTTGGAAGCTGTACCAGTTCGGTAGTGTTCCTTTCAGTTTATACACCGAAGCGGCAGTACTATCATTTCTCTTAGACTCTGTTTTGGGTGACGCGTGATTCAAATCAGTTTGCAGCAAAGTTCTTATTAGCCTGCAGGAAGTGGGTTTGACCGTTAAACCATCCATGGTAAATCTGGAACTAAGGGAGCTGCCCTTTTTAGGACCTTGGTCTCACCTAGTGTTGTTAAAGTATATCAGGGAAAGAGACAAGATCTTTAGAGAAGAAGGAAATACCTCTCTTTATCCGTATCTCACATTTTTTTTTATAAACTGTGCTTCGAATTTTGTCCAATTTGCAGAAACAGTAAATGGCTTGAGGAAGAAAGGGTTGAGTCTCCAGATGGGGGAAACCCAGCACGCGGTCTTTGAGACAATTATAGTATCTTTGAGTATTCTGCATGTTTTGGATGTTACGGATTATGAACGATCCTTCATTGTCCAAACGTGTGCTTCTAATTCTAGCGTCGTTGCTGTCGTTCCACAAAAAAACGATGGAGTGCGATCGTTTAGCTTATGGTTCCAGAGCCATGTCCCACACGTAGCTGAAGTACTCCGTGTGAGTGGGAAGTCTTCTTGGTTTTGGCCTTCCAAAAGTTCAAGTTCCACTTGGAGCTTTGCCATTTGTCCTCGGAACAGACCGTCAGGCTTTGATTTGGGTGGTCGCGAGATCCAGGAAGACAGGACCAATCGCGAGGTGGGTTCGAGGTGGGCTGTGTATGTTTACACCTTTCGTTTCCTTGTCAGGCACATCCAGGGAGCAAATAATCTGGTAACAGATTCATTTAGCCGTATGTTCCAGGAGCATGCAGCGGAAAAACAGCTGTAACATGATTCACTGGACTCCAAATGGGTTTCAATCGTGTTTTCTGAGGTACATGAGCTCTTTGGGAAGTTGCTGGACAAATTAGAGGCAGGAACCATAGAATTAGGGGATGAGACAAAATCCTGATACTGGGAAAGGTGTCAGGTAATGAACTGAGAAAAGAATTATATGTTTTAAGTCTAAGAGCGTTTACCG
The DNA here is from genome assembly GCF_023897955.1 of Schistocerca gregaria. NCBI lineage: Eukaryota > Metazoa > Arthropoda > Insecta > Orthoptera > Acrididae > Schistocerca > Schistocerca gregaria. Next base: position 412,527,185 of record NC_064925.1, on the reverse strand, counting down.
TGATTTATTTTCAAAGAATATTCTTAAGAATTTATTTTATTTACTAGCGATTCATCAAGAACATTAGCACCCGCATCTCGTGTTCGTGCGGTAGCGTTCTCGTTTCCCACTTAACGGGTTCCCGCGTTTGTATTCCCGGCTGGGTCAGGGATTTTCTCTGCCCCGTGATGGCTGGGTGTTTTGTGCTCTCCTTAGGTTAGTTAGGTTTAAGTAGTTCGATTTTAACTTGTAAGGTGAAAGGGTGGCGACTTTATATACTAAAATGATCATTTAAATAAGAGCCCATGATATGCAATCTTATATAGAATTCTACAAGTTTGGCCAGACCATAGTTAAGATGCTCTACAGTACACAGATACCGCCTCTTAAGATCATAGGCAATAATAACAAAGTTTCCAAAGATCGAAACATATTTCAGATATTAGACCGTTACACTCCAACCAATAAATTCGTTAACACACCAAATCCGACAAACATGACAGAGGTAGTTGCTAACGTACGGTAGATTGATAGGGAGAGTACCGCCCCCAAAGCAAGCGACTGGTGAATTCACCAAGAAAACATGTAGAATGTAACAAGAGTAAACCAAACAACATGTCACCAATCACTTAACTTTTAATAAACGGCGATTTCTCGAGAAGACCTGGCGCAGCAATCCCAAATCGCTCTAACGAACCGTCCCCTGCCAGTCGCTTCAACGGACGCAGGAAGGCGCGCCGATCTCCCGTCTCACGGCGTCGCAGCTCACACCGACCAGACTCATGTCGTGGGTTGACTCCTGTTGCTCTCGTGTCGACCGCGAAGTCACTACACCGCGCTATAAGCCGCGGCCCATTGGGCTCACGTGGCGACCTCACATGCGCCGACGCTCCGGACCGACAAGTCGTCTTGTGTCTCAGTGTGCGACCGACCAACCAATCATTCCAACCGCCAATTACCATTGCCTGAGCAAACTCGAGGAGACTGCCGGTCTAACGCGCAGACTCAGATGCAGCAAATAATCCCCGACCGGGCGACCACTCGCTGAGTTCTCTTACTGCCTAACAAATGCGGACGAGAGACTGACCCAGAATGACCAAATGGCGAGTTCATAGCGCCCCTTAAATTCACGTGATGAGGCAACCTTTCCCCTTTCCCAGCAGAGGGAGACACCAAAGCTGCGATTGCCACAGCGGCGCCACCCCCACCACAAACGGAGGGCGACTGTTTCACGCTACGCGCTGCAGCGCGCTCTACAAAACAGCAATTTTTACCCCGGCTCAGAGCGACAGATCCTTTAAGATCTGTTTACCAGAGTAACTAGTGTTGGCCATTTTTAAGTATTTTGACAACCCCATTATTGCCGGTCATTTGGAAGTGAATAAAACGGTTATGAAAGCTAAAAATTACCTTTCTGGTCCACAACGAATAAAGATGTACGTAAATTAGTGGGTAAGTGTGAAGATTGCAAATGCGTCAAGCCCAAAAACAGTTCTACAGAAGGCTTACTTCAGTCCACGCGAGGAAGTGATCCCATGGACAAAATGTTCATTGATTATGTCGCATCAGTCCCACGGCAAAGGGATGGGAACCGTTATGGTACTGTAGTGGTGGACTCCATGTTTATTTTTTGGGTCATCAGGTTTTTCACTAGTTTGATTCGGCCCGCCACAAATTCCACTCGTGTGCTAACCTCTTCATCTCAGAGAAGTACATCCAGCCAAAGTCTTCCGTTATTTGCTGGATGTATTATAATCTCTGTCTTCCCCTACAGCTCCGTGTAGTACTATGGAAGCATTTCTTTGATATCTTAACAGATGCCCTATCATCCCTTCTCTTCCCCTTGTCAATGTTTTCCACGTATTTTGTTCCTCGCCGATTCTGCGTAGAACCTTCTCATTCCTTACCTGAGAAATTCATATAATTTTCAACATTCGTCTGTAGCAATACATCTCAGATGCTTCGATTCTATTCTGCTGTGATTTTCCGTAGTCCATGTATCAATGCCATACAATTCTGTGCTCCATACGTAGAGTTTCAGAAATTTCTACATCGAACTAAGGCCTATGTTTGACACTAGTGGACTTCTCTTGGCCAGGAAAGCCATTTTTTCCATTGCTAGTCTGTTTTTGACGTCCTTGCTCCGTTCATCATTGGTTACTTTTCTGCCTAGATAGCAGAATTTCTTAGCTTCATCTACTTCGTGAGCATCAACGTTGATGTTATGTTTCTCGCTGTTATCATTTCTGCTACCTCTCATCGCTTTCGTCTTTCTTGGATATACTCTCTGTTCAGATCCTGTACTCAATAGATAGTTCATACCGTTTAGCATATCATGCAATCCTTCTTTACTTTCAATCAGGATAGCAATGTCATAAACGGATCGTATCACAGAATTTTAACTCCACTCCGGAAATTTCCTTTATTTCCATCATTGCTTCTTCGATGTACAGATTGAACAGTAGGGCGGAAAGTCTACGTCCCTACCTTACACCCTTTTTATTCCGGCCGCTTCGCTCATAGTCACCCACTCTTATTATCCTCTCTGGGATTTTGTACATATAAAATATTACCCGTCTCTCTCTATAGCTTACCCCTATTTTTCTTTAGTCTTGCTTCTATTATCAACTGTAGTCTCAGAATTGCCTCACTGGTGGTTTTACCTTTCTAAAGCTAAACTGATCGTCATCTAATACATCCCACAATATTCTTTTCATTTCTTCTGTATATATAAGTCTAGTCACCAACTCGGGTGCGTGACCTGTAAAGCTGACTGTGCGATAATTCTGGTTCCTCTCTGCTCTTGCACTCTTCGGAGTTGTGTGAATCATATTTTTCCGAAAATGAGGTCGTATGTCACCAGACTCTACTAAACACCCATGACTTACAGATACCCTTCAAAATCATGTCTGAGTTACGGAGGCTCGGATAGATCTCTCAATCGCGATAGTCACGCGGAATCTTCGACGGTTTTCTGTGCCAGGCCTCTTGACAAGTATTTGGTGAGGCAACTGCAGATTGTTAGGGAAAGCGGAAACACCGGCTGAAGGCTCGCGCGCGGCCTATCGCCTTTCAGTCCTGACATATTGAACTTCATCAATCCGAGAGTGGTATTTTGGTCAGAGCAACGTTCTTGTATAGATCAAGTCTACATCCGTAGAGATAGAGTTTAATATGTTTTAACTGAACGCACTCACTTTTCATTTTAATTTGAGAAACTTGCAGCTTGATATCTTTGCCCGTGACGATATTGTGTAGCAAGGGGCTGAGAGGGTTGGGCATCTGGATGTTCTAGCTTGGACCCACAAAGCGAGAGACCAACTTAGAAAATTTGGCTACTTCACCCTAGCCTTGGCCACAAAATTGGAAATAAAATCATGAACACCAACCCTCACCCTGCATACATGGTAACCCTTATCATAGCACTGTGCCTACCTCCAATGTGTGAGCCCAGTATTCTTTCTCCTTGTTTTCCATTGCTGCTGTATGACCTCAGAAGTGACTTTGCCCGGTGAAAGATCGTTCAAATAGCGTAAAGTAGACAGTGGAGAATTCAGAGGGTATCTCCACGTCAAGCAGAGGGGTGTTGCCTTACGAATCTCGTGAAGACCCGTATCAAACGCTGAGTTGAACCTTGGAATAGAAAAAGTCCACTAGTGCTGGGATTCTGTGTCATACATGATCAGTGCAGTTTTTAAATTACTGTTCATTGTTTCGGCAGTAGAACGCCGAGAGCAGTACGGTAGGGTGATGAACAGAAACGCTTAAATTGACTGGACAGAAAGGTTCACTACTGTCACCAACCATTGTCTGAAGGAGGGCAAAAAGTGGAGAATAGTCTAGACAACTGGCGTATGGTGAAGGCAGTAGTCATTCGACTGCATGGAACCATCTTTATACACCAGGTAATAGTGTTCCTGTAGTCTAGGTGTAACGCGCTTGTGTAGCAATCGAAACGTTCTCGGCTCCCTGTGTGAAACCCGCAACGGGTTAAATTTTGATTAATAATAAATATTGGCGGCCGAAGACTTTCGGGGTAAGAAGATCCCCTCATTATGCCAACGGCCTTGTTGAAGACGGCAGAGGAGCGGACAGATGTTTATAACCCCACTTGTCCTCGGGGTGGGAAATACCCCTAAAGGAGGAAGAATCAGCAGTGGCCAATGGCATGTGGATGCGAAAGGCAATGGAAACTAAACGATTAACAAATGGGTGAATAAATGATGACTAACTGAAATCCTCTGCTGCCGCCAGGTGTTGTTGATATACCTCGATATAGACAGCTGACAATGTTTTCCCCGACCGGGACTCTATCCCGGAATCTCTTGCTTACATGGCAGACGCTCTATCCATCTGAGCCACCGTGGACACATATGAATAGTTCGACTGCTGCGACGTATCCCGTACACGCTTCCCGTGAGACACTCATTCCAACAATTCTACATACGTAATGTACCTTATAGACATTTGCCCATTCACTGGTTACTCGCGCACGCTTTGGCGATTCCCGTAAGAGTTTGGGCAACCTGTGCGCAATCGCACAGACGAAGGTCAGTGGCTAGGTAGGCTTTAACTAGTAAAACAGCACGCTCCTAATCAAAATTTCCACTCACCTCGCGTCTTGTGTCAACACTGGCGCAGATTTCTCGAAAGCACAACAGCAAACGGGAAGCAGGCAGCAGCTAATCTAGATTTCTGTTTCAAAATGAAATTTCCAAACAATATTCAAACTGTTGCTTATCTCATGGTGGAATGTGGATAATGATTTACAAAGTGTACAATGATGAGAGAGAATTTATATAAAAATATAACAACTTAATCAATTGAAATCTTGACGTCTAAGTCAAACTTATTGTGTTACAATAAACTATTATGAAAAATTTATATTTCTTTCACTTTTCAATGAATACATCATATTCATTATAGCTGTCCTCCTGTTGCAGCTAAGCGGTCCAATCTCTATACCTTACCAAGCTCCCCAGCAACCACCTTCCACTTCATTCCGTCATACTGTAACCCCATCTATTCTCATATATCTAATTACAGTAGTGAATATCCAGAACATATTCCTAGGGATTTAGATTAATTCTTTCCACAGACACTTTTAGTGCTCATAAGAGCGCTTTTTGCCTCGTAACGTTTATTATTTACACAGTTTCGCGTCCCTCTACTTCTAGAGCTTCATCGAGATACTTGACATTCCAGTATACGATGTATGTAACGGATTTGGTTCCTCATAAATGGTGCTACATCAGTTTTCTTGGACCTGACACCTAGATCATGTTTTTTGCATCAGTTTTCCGAAGTGTGTTGAAAACTTTCTGCTGTTGCGTCTTGGAAAACTGTGTCGCGGAATTTGTAAATTTTTGCAATTTTATTCGTACCGCGTCCAGCTGGTAGATGCCAGCCCAGCCTATGCGCTAATTAAGTAAGGCACTGGACGGTATTGTAGACATTATGACAAAACAGTGCAGGCACAGGGGCATTTGCGACACCGATCAACGGCCGAGCGCATGAAGCGAAGTGTGAACAAGAGTGAAGTAATATTTTATTACATTTTATTACTCGAGAACGAACGTGATACCAAAAAACCTCACACTTTACATATTTAACTGGGTCTAGCAACCATTTATCACTAGAGAACGAGCTACGAAAAGCTAACGGGAAAAGTAATATGAAATAGCTACTCGTCATCCTCCTACAGGTGTACATCTGAAGCATAGCTGTAAGCGTACAAATAAACGAACTGCACTGAGTTGCAAAGGATGCAGACCTGATCTGTGCAAGGACGTTGTTACGACCAAATTACCCACCCTCGTGCTGATCAGGTCTCCACCCTCCGAGAAAAAGTTTAACATGTCATGGTCGATCGGAGGTAGGCCATCCTTAGAGAGTTTGGACTTTGTATTACAGTAAGGTCACAGGCGATGGGACACAGCATCTCTGAGGTAACGATGAAATGGAGAATTTCCCTTACGACCATTTGACGAGTGTACCGTGAATATTAGGAATCCGGTAAAATATTAATGCAAAGCTTTACGCCTCGCTTTGTCCGTCAACAGTTGGAATGATGTGGAACCCCTGGTAAGTCTAGATAGTCTGACAGATGACACGTACGTAAGCATCCTGTCTGATAACATGCATCCCTCCATGTCCATTGTGAATCCCGACAAACTTGGGCAATTCCATCAGGACAATGTGACACCCCACACGTCCAGAATTGCTACAGAGTAGCTACAGGAATACTCTTCTGAGTTTAAACACATACGCTGCGTGAAACTTAGCCCTACTTTAATTTCCACTCTTAAAAAAATACTTGTTACGAAGACTATTTCTTTACAAACTGTTATCCACCTTGAGCTCGTATGCTAACTTTTAACAAAGTATAACGTAATATGATCTGAAATGTAACTGCGCTGAATACAACCTATCTTTATATTAAATGTGCAACTGAAGTAAATAAGTGACATGCCTGTAATGAAAATTTCCACTTACCGCACGACTTGTGACAACACTTTTGCAGATTTCTCCAAATTGCGACAGCCAACGGCAAGCAGACAGCATCAGAGGTAGATTCCTATTTCAAAATGAAATTATCAAATTATATTCAAACTGTTGCCTACCTCTTGGTGCAATGTGAACAACGTACAAAAGAGTACAAAATTTACAGAGAATTCTTATAAAAATGAAATAACTTGATCAGTTGAAGTTTTAATTCATGATCAGGGAAGTGGGGTGGTCTTTCTCTCAACTCTGGGCAAATGCACGACTTTAACTATCTGGCAATAATCATTTCTACAAATTAGGTGCGCAGTGCTGCAGTCGTATCTGAGACTCCTTCACTTTTAAAACAGAAAAATCGTATCCAAAATTTATATTCCTTTAAATTTTCATCATATACCTCATACTCATCTTTGTTGTCCTTTAAATTGCATCTTTCTTCATCTAAAATATACAACCACAAGTCAACACAGTGATGTACTGTTTCTACAGGGTCAATCAATAAACTACTTTCCCAACCAATTTCAATAACAAGTGACAAATAGTTATCTTTAAAGGTAATGATAAGGGAAAGGATTAATTCGCCCCAACGCTTCTCTTTAGATTTTGCATTTATTGTCACACCCTTCAGTGTAAACAACAGAACAAGCAAAGTAACAATGAGAGAATATTTGAACTCGTAATATTTCCTATATAATTTAAGAATTATTTAATAAGCAATAGGAATCTAAGATTATTCCTATCTAACAAACATGATTTTAAGACCATATACGATAAAGATCAACGGTTAAGAAAGTCCAATAAACTTGAGCAAGGATCACTTTTTCAGTCTCTAAATGAAGTCAGTAGGTGACATAGGGGATAATAGGACTTACATTAAATGTTAACCAATAAGAATGATCACTCATTAAGAATTATAAACACAAATTAAAGAAAATCCATTTAAAGCAATTAACATCAATAGCAAATAACTAAGTCACGTCTCATCAAATGTATGAAAATCAAATCTTTCAGTTCTATAACACTGTTGGATTGTGGAATACGCCGGATTACCGACACAGAAGGCTAAATTCTACCAAACAACAATTTCTCCAAAGCTAGAACCATCTTAATAGTGTAAAATACTTAGGTTATCCAGAAATACTATAATTCGCCTTTCTTGGGCAAAACGGTGGAGTAGATAAATAACCTCTTATTTCATGCTCCTATTTCATGCTCCTAGAACATTGAGCGGCAATAGACACTCGGGCAACTCTTACCCAGCGTGGCTCGGGAAAGAGGATGGCTCCACCAGGAGGAGGAAACATTTACCCGAACTGGAAAGGGAACTCGTCTAACACGAGCCACTAGGTTGGACGAAGACCAGACATCGAATTTTAATCATTACTCAAAGCTTGCTGGCCAGAGGACGAAAATTACAGATTCAAAGGTATCTTTATTTGTGCTCACAAGAACTGGTAACTTCTGAAAATTAGATTCCAGCAGAACTACCGCCGCAGTATCAATACGGGACTTCGGAGCTAAGGAGAGCAAGTCAACAACGGTCTCCACCCAATAGGCGTAACATTTCAGACAGATCGAGCAACCGACATCAGTCGTGGCTAGGCGGATTACCAAATAGAAACTGTGGCACTACCATAAATGTAATTACATAGAGCACTTAAATGCCACGGGGAATAAACTCCTTCACACAAGAATATACACACAATAACAAAGACTAAAGTTAAATATACCTACGTACTAAAACACAACAAATATTGGCGCACATTAACATAATCTCGCAATTCAGACATCCATAAAATTAATTGGCTACAATCCTCTCAGTCTCTCCGACAGACAATACACGGTTATTTAATATCTTACAACGTGCTTATCCAAACAGTGACCTACGCCGTCCATGGTAAAATAACAGCTTGCAGAACGGCCACAGCCAAAAAAATTTTCCTTTTTTTGTTTTTTTCTACGCGCCCTTTAAGTCAGCATGGCATTCAAATACACGATCATGCACGGGGCAGTAACACTCACGCAACGCAATTTCCGATCACAAACTCAAAGCAGAGAAACGTTCCCCACAGTTATTAATAGCTCCCACAACACTGGAGTTTGGCCCCTCCAGACGACGACCGTTGCACTAACTAGATGAAAAATCTTACTTTCAGTGACGACACAACTTTCTGGAGGTTATTAGCAGTCGCAGACGGACTTCATAGCTTCCCCAGCCCATGAACGGAAACCAAACGTCGTCCACAGATTTACAGCCTCTTGTGTCCTCACAGCCCTGGTTTTTGGGCTCATCCAGACTTAGCGTAGAGGGACCTAGAGGGACCGAGCGTCCGGCTACAGAACGGTCGTCCAAGGCTGAACATTCATCTCAACTGCCTCCTCCGCCCTCGGCACGGCACACCGCGGCTCCTCCCAGAGGGCGCGCTAGCAGCGGCCTCGCGGAGGCTCTGCAACGTCCTCTACGAGAAACTCCAAACAGGAGTAAACCAAGGGAAAAACAGGAACCGTGCCAAAAGACACGGTTCACACAGCACTACGAAATACGTCCGTCACCTACCCTACTTCAAATAACGTAGCAGAGCGCGCAGAGGCAAATACTTTGCCACGACAATACCAAACATTGTTTAACGTAAATTGATCTCTCTCTAAAGTGCGTGTACAAAAATGAAAACGACATGACCACCTTACAAAAATAGGTGCTACGATCTTTGTAGCACCAACGGAAATGCTCCTCCTTGTAAACCCAGAAAACGGGGAATTTCGCCTGTGGCTATCTTCCCTCGAGATACTGCTCTCTTTGTTCTACGCTGTGCCCCGTAAATTCTGGCCCCAGAAGGTTTATCTGTTTTCGACCTTCTACCAGACCAGATTATGTCTCCTGCAAGGTATTGTGGTTCATTCTTCGACTGCTCCCGTCTTGCAGTTGTTAGAGCGAAACGTTTATGAAATAGCAAAATGTTATTGTATGGTAAGTGGGCATTTCATAGACAATTCCTATATTTATCACACTCGTTATACAGATTCGAAGTTCTCCTTATGCTAAAGGAATCAAGTTATTTCTAGTTTTTTAATTGTATGTCCATGCAGCTGCCTCCATTGTAATCAAAAATGCAAAGGTGGCATGTCCACCATGGTCTCCATACCAGGTAGTGGGTGTGCTGCTGATTCCTCCTTTTACAGATAAACAGTCCAATGTCTGTACATTACTAAACTGTGCTGCTGATTCCTACTTTTACAGATAACCAGTCCAATGTCTGTACATTACTAAGCTCCCTAACAACCACCCTCTACTTTATTCCTCCATACTGTAGCCCCATCAGTTAGAAGCTAGTTTTTACAACTGGCCATTTTAGTGCTGCAAAGAGTGCATTTTGCCCAAAAATGTTGATTCTTTACGTGAGGGACCCATGATAGTTTCGCATCCCTCTACTCGTAGAGTTTCATCATTAACCTTGACATTCAAGTATACGATCTGTGTGATGAATTTTCTTCTTCATAAATGGTGCTACATCAGTTTTCTTGGGTCCGACACTTACATTCTCTTTTCTGCCCCTTTTTTTCAAAATGTGTAGTACACTTTGTGCTGTTGCGCTCCTTAAATGTTCGGCTTGGGATATGTGAACTGTTAGAATTTTATTCCTACCGCCTGCAGGCAGTAGAGGCCTGCCCAGTCTATGTGATAACTAAGTAAGCCACTCGACGGTATTGTTACCACTATGATAAAACAGTCCAGGCAGAGTGGCGTTTACACCACCTGTCAACGGCCGAGTGCATGGAACAGTGTGACCAAGAGTGAAGTAATATTTTATTACTTAGGAACGTACGTGCTACCAAGAAACTCATACTTCGCTAATTTAACTGGGTATAGCAACCCGTGCTCAGTAGAGAGCGAGCTAGAAAAAGCTAACGGAACAAGTAATATAAAGAAAACCTACTCATGACGCTCCGATAAGTCTACATCAGAAGCATAGCTATAAGCTCGGCCGTGTTTTCAAGCACAAAGCGCGTCCGTGAAGACAGCTGGAATGCAGTATAAGGCTGCTTTCGTAAAGATCTGTCAATACTACAATCGTTTGAGTATATGACCCCGCGGTAATCTGCCCTCTCCCTCACCATCTCACACATCATGAGGGGCAGAGGTCACGAATAGGCGGTGGTGGTGGTTACGGTTTAGCGACCCGTCGACAGCGAGGTCATTAGAGACGGAGCGCAAGCTCGGGTTTGGGAAGGATGGGAAATGAAATCGGCCGTGCCCTTTCAAAGGAACCATCCCGGCATTTGCCAGAAACGATTAGGGAAATCACGGAAAACCTAAATCAGGATGGCTGGACACGGGATTGAACTGTTACAGTTGGTGTCATGAATTAGTCGTTCCGCTTCACGACGCGGGTTGTCTGGGGAAATGTTCTTCCAGCATACAAACCGTAGAGTTAGCCGAGAGAGGTGATTGTTCGGTAACACTTAAGCCCAATGAACGTTTCTTGGAGTCGGGCAGTAAGACTGGGTAATTTAGTAAATTACATCCGAGCAGTGGTACTCGTCGTATCTCCATTTCACTAGCAGTGGCTCATTACAATGGGGTGCGTTGAACCACACGTTGTTTATGTTTGATTCAGTATTTTTTCTCAGTTAAGAGACCCACAACGTCGAGTACTGGGTGGAATATGATAAGGTTACGTTTGCGAATTCATGTGAATCCCTGAACTTATCATTGTTTGTTTTGCAATATTGCAGGGCAAGAATTCCCATGCACTACAGGTGTAGCAGGCACTTTTTTTACATGTACACGTGTTGATCATTTGGCTCTCCATAGTGCAGACTATAGATGGGTGACGACACATGAGAAAAGGTAACTTATAAGGTTTTTCTTCAGTAGTGAGTTACTTGTGTTTCTGGTACTGGTAGTGGTGAAATCAAGTGCTGGTATTACAACAGAATCTGTTGCTGCTATAACAGAGCAATTGCGGTAGTTAACAGAAGAAACGTTTTACCAAAATTACGAGCATGAGGACCTTCTTCGTAGATTTGTGGTTTTGGAAAGCTTTGAGGTTCAGTCACAGCCTGTCGGGGGAAAATAGGCAGAGTTGGAGGTAGATTCTTCTCCTTTTGATCCAGCAGTAACCGCACCTATCAGTCTTTTTCCCAATAGAACAGGCGACTCCAAGAATTGTAGTCTGATGGTCACATCAGATCTTCCACTAAATCCGAAAGACCAGAACCTAGTTAAATCTCACTCGTGTAATGAAGAGTTGGATGTTTCACATTGTTTTGTATGCAGAAGCGTGGCTCACTGAGTAATGTTAATGGATAATATAAGTGTTTCAGTTAGCGTAAATAATTTTGGGAGAGGAGGAGTTAATCTGTCAAAAGGTATAATGACACTACTAAATATTAAAACGTCGATACGTTGAGTTTGGACACGAGTCATAAGCAAACATTACGCAAGAAGCTGTATCACTTGTAGGCCAGTGATCGCACAAACAAGGAAAGTGTATTATTGAAATTTATCAACTTGTTTTGTAGAGATGGGGTGTTACCAGCTACTCTAGTAACTCAGCACTGTATAAAATTGGGATTTCACACCAATTTATAGCAAACAGTTCGTACAGCGAGACATTTACAGACATTAGTAGAGAAGTTCATGGAACAGAAACTACGAGATTGGATCAAGAATGAAGTAGCAGGCTCTGAAGTACACATGTCGCAATCATTTGCACTAGAGAATCCCTTCGCCGAGGTCAACAGAGGCGTTGAAGCCATTTTAAATGCTTGAGCTCGACATTTACTATCCACAGTACACCTGTACGCATGTACGTACGGCTATAGAACTCTTTTGCGGCATATAGTAATGATATCAATTCCAGATCAACAGGCCAGTACAGTGGCACTAGTATTATATTGGATATTGGAGATTTTAGTCCCCAATAACGTAATTGCCGACTAGAGACGAGCTTAGTTTTGGAACCTACGGAGCAGATGTGTCATGTATTGCGTATTCGGAAGTTACAAAAGAGTCCGTTCCACCCGCAAAACAAAAGTTGAATGGAGCACCACCATAAGACCATTTTCAAAATGCAAAGCCTTAATGATGACTGGGATATCTATTTTCTATATATAGTTTGCCCGTGCAACTCGAAGGTCCACATGGTAACAGTCATGTCTCTACCTGAGCCAGTATACGAGCCGAAAATGCTGTCCCACTTTGACGCTTTAAGTCCTAAATTAGGCGCCAACAGCGAAGCAGTGAAGAAGTTTGTGAGAAGAAATTGGGAGGTGTGGAAAAACGTACAAAAGGCGAACACGAATGCCATGGACCACCGAATAGGCTAATGGGCAGACTACCACAGTACCGTGTACGGCAGTGGGTATTGGTCGCTAATCCCAGTACGCCAGAAGGAAAGACGAAGAAAATCTTGATCAAATATCACAGACCATATCTGGTCGTGGGGATGAACACGCCGGTTAACGGAAAGGTACAGGTTCCTACCAAAATGTATGTTGTGCACATCAGGCTGGTGAAACTATTTAAGAGTATTTTGGATGCTGTGCCACAGTTACCTGTGTCCTTAGTGGGATAGTCTGGATAAGGTAGAATGTAGGAACCTCGTCCGTTAGACAATTAGAGGCACTAGGATGCCTAATACCTTGACGTCACGTAATTAATAATGTTGTTGGATTATTTAGTGTGGTATGTTAGTGTTAAATTTATACTTGATATTTCTCTTATGTATACTTTTAGCATTGTCTTGTGTTCGGCTGGATTTAGTGTTTTCGTATCACTGCAAGATATATTTTTCTTTTATTACTATACTATTATTATCAGGTTCTTGTTACTATTGTTTCTTCTTTCTGCTTGCCGTTAGTTCCTGTCTTTGGAAGGAGAGCGTTGATAGACTGTTTCTTTCCTCAGGTGACGATTTTGTGATGTCATCCTGAATGATGGAATGGTCCTGGGTTTGTCATACATTATCGGGAGTGGAGCAGAACGCTTGGTTGTCGGTCAACAACTGGTATGATTTGTGTTGTTCTCTAGGCAATCGTATGTCTTCCTTATGAGGCATCAGCGGATATTGAAATGAGGAATGAAATTGGTAGATTGAAAAATTTTCTTTCGGAATTGTTTAAAGAGATACAGGGAAGTGACGGTTATTTCGGGACTTACAAGTGAGCTGTGTTAGTCACAGTTTATCTACGGCAAATTATGAGCATAGTTACCACAGCTGGTAGATATTGTATCACTGACTATAGTTATCAAGCGTCTGCAGAAGAATTAAACGATTTCTTCTCAACATCTGTAATCTGCCACGCAGCGACAAATTACCAGCTCCAAGATATCAATCTCTCGAGAGACAACTTTTTCCTAAAACATGTCACTACCGGCACAGTACACAAGGCAATTATGAGAATCTCTTCCGAGGCAGTAGGAAATGATGGAGTGAGCATGGGCATGATTAAAAACGTCGTAGACACTATTATTCCAGTTATCACAGACATCTTCAACCTGTCTCTTGTCAGTAGTATATATCCTACTGAGTGGAAGCAAAGTTTAATCCAGACTATACCCAAGACTGGCAACTCTAGGTCATCAGGTGACTACAGGCCGATCAGCATACTACCTGCAATATCTAAAGCCCTAGAATACATCGTCCATGAACAGTTGACGGATTACCTCAAAACTCATAATATCCATGACGAATATCAGTCAGACTTTCGAAAGCACCATAGTACAGCAACTGCATTAATCAAAGTAACTGATGACATTAAACTTGCTATGGACAGACGTGAAGCTACTATCCTAACACTGCTTGAATTTAGCAAGGTTTTTGACACAGTTGACTTCGATATATTACTAATTAAAATGAAACAGCTGAATTTCTCAATCAGCGCAATATACTGGTTCGACAGCTACCTCAAAAACAGAAGTCAACAAGTCGTTTGTGGGTCGGAAAAGTCATCATGGAAAAGCGTGCACTCTGGAGTTCCCCAAGGCTCCGTCCTTGGTCCACTACTCTTCTCACTGTACATTAATGATATTTCTTCAGTGATTCACTCCTGCAGCTACCATCTATATGCTGACGACATCCAACTGTACATATGTGCAAGCCCCAAAAACATGGCTGGCGCAGTAGCGAGTATGAACGCAGATCTTTGCTGTTTCTCGCTGGGCACAGAACCTAGGTCTGAAACTAAACCCCAAGAAATCCCAGGTGAACTTATATCTCATCCAAAGTTAATCAGCCGGTACTTTCGCGAAACGGTCCCTAAAATACTCCTCAATGGTACCCAACTACCATACCAAAAAACAGTAAAAGACCTTGGAATAATCTTGGATGAACACCTAAACTGGGAAGAACAAACAGTCACAGCTTGCCGGAAATCGCTCTCCTCCCTACATGCAATTCAAAAATTTAGAAAAATATTTCCAACCCATGTTAAACAAAAATTAGTCCAAACACTAGTCTTGCCTAATCTTTACTAATGCGATGTAGTTCAACACGGCACAAATAGTGAAAATTCTAGATGCCTCAAGCTAGTGATGAATGCTTGCGTTAGATACATGTGCAATATTCGGTTGTATGATATCAGCCCTTCATACTCCCAGCTAAGTTGGATACGCCCACATAAATCACGCGATCTCCACACGATGTGCTTACTTCATCGATTTCTTAGCCACTGGTGCCCCCAATACTTATCTTCTCACATTAAACACCTATCATCATTCCACAATCGCAGTACCAGATCGGTTACGTCTATCATCTTGGCTGTACCTTTACATAACACAAAATCTTTCTCCGTGTCATTCTCCATCTCAGCCATACAACTATGGAACGCACTCCCCTGTGATCTGCGTCTTATCCAGAACTACTCAACATTCAAGAGGGAACTCAAAACTTACATATTAGGGACGGTATAGCCACCATTGTTGTGTCCCTCCCATCCATTTCTTTCTCCTCTCCATCACAGCTTCGAATTTTACCATTCTTTTTCTCTTCCTCTAAGCTATAAACCTCTTATATATCTCTTTCACCCCATTCTATCGTATTATGTCTGTGCTCGATGAGAATAACTCACAAGCTGCAAGAATATAACGAGAAAATTCCCAACTAACAATGGGACTGACATTCACAAAAGAAAAGTATGTTTACTTTCATATACATAGTCACTATTATTATTATTATTATTATCATTATTATTCTTGATTGTTATAATTATTTTTATTGTTATAATTATCATTGTACTACTGTTATAATCTCAATTTTTTTGTTTAACATCAATATCGCATAATACGTTAAATGTCCTTAATGTTATTTAGAAACTGTAACTCGTTCAATCTGAGTATGCCTGGTTAGGTGTAAGAGAGGGCCTGAAGGCCCTAATCTTGCCAGGTAAAATAAATGCATAAATAAATAAATAAAAAATAAATAAATATTTGAAATATTATGTTGGTGTTGGATTTATTCTTCATATTTGTGTTATGGGTATTTTTTGCATTGTGTTGTTTTCAGGGTATTTATTGTTTTCATGTCTTTGCCACATGTGTTTTTTATTATTGTAGTTTCATTGTCAGGTACTTGTTAATGTTGTTCTTGTTGCTATCTATCGTTAGTTACTCGTTTCGGAAGGAGGACAGGAGTGATAGATGGTTCCTTTCCTCAGTTGGCGAACTTGTTATGACATCCTGGATGATGGGAATGGTCCTGGATTTGCCATACTTCATCGGGAGTCGAGCAGAATGTTTAGCTGTATTTCACATGTTTGTTTAAGATATATATATCACAAGGCAGTCGGATGCCTTCCTTATGAGACATCAGTGGTCATTGAAATCATCACATCAGAGAAATGAAATTCCGAGATTGCTAGATTTTGTTTCGGATTGATATACAGATTCACAGGGAAGTAACAAATTTTAGGGAGGTGCTCAAGAGTATCATAATCACAATAAATTAAGAGCACACCTATCACAGATTGTATATGTTGGCCACAACCTGTTGTTTGTAGGACGTAGAGGAGGAGGAGTAGGAGATTAGTGTTTAACGTCCGGTCGACTACGGGGTTATTACAGACGGAGCGCAAGCTCGCGTGAGGGAAGGATGGGGAAGGAAATCGGCCGTGCCCTTTCAATGGAACCATCCCGGCATTTGCCTGAAGCGATTTATGGAAATCACGGAAAACTTAAATCAGGATGGCCGGAGACTGGATTGAACCGTCGTCCTTCCGGATGCGAGTCCAGTGTGCTAACCACTGCGCCACCTGACTCGGTGTTTGTAGGAAGTGAACTTGGTTAAATGCGGAAGAAAAATTAATAAAAACGTTGTCCGCGATAGCAGAGTATGCGAAGTTCCAAAATTAAATGATGTACTTGGTCATTTTGAAAAAGCGGTATTGCTATGAAGAGTGAGGTGCTTTGGCTTTCATCCTGGGAAGGGTTTTTGTCTTAGGTGTACACTCACTTGTGTGACTGTCAATACACTAACGCGGAATTCACTGCATTGGCCAGAGGGGCCATTAAGCGTGTTACACTTCCAGAATTGAGAGCACCTTGAGGCCACCCTCACCCCTGTACTTACACATTCATTACACATACTTATCGATTCAGAGCAGGTGGAAATTTCAGTGGATCGGATGTTACATTATATCCACAACATTCAAGAAAATCGTCAAATCATCATTAAATAGATGATTTTCAGCAACCAAGATGTCGTGTCTTTACTAGGTATTTCATATTATATTTATGCAGTAATCGCAGAAAGGCACAACCTACAGATCAGCCGAAACACCAGTTGCCAGACGAGTTTTTAGCAGGCAATGACCGTGGGAAAGATTGATGGACGTAGAAGTTCTGTATTAGGTGGTATAAACTTTACATTCAGGATTGTATTGTAGTAAGGTCCTGGTGACCTCCCATTAAGAGTCAGCTCATGCTGTAAATGGATAAGGAAGGACCCATGTGGTACACCTTAGGAATGGAAGGCTCGGTCCTGGAAGATTCTGGACGAATCTTTCGAAAGAGGGGATGTGTGTTGCACACCAAAAATTTAGATGCGCGAGTTGAGATTATCTTAAACGTGTTATTCCCACTCGCGACTACGCAATGCCGAATCATAGTACGACCAAGAGTGAGCTGATGTTTCATAAGAGACACTTGCGCACTACCGAGAAACTAACGCGTTGCAAATTTCATTGGATGTAGGAGCCCGTACTCGGGGCACAGCGAGCTAGTAAAAGCTGAAAGCCAAGTAACATGAAATAAACATACTCGTCCCCCTATAATAGTACTAAGTCGCACTCGTAGTTGTATGGTTATAAGTGATCGAGTGTAGGAACTCAAAGCATGAAGTAATGCCTCCATTCTGTCTGCTTATTAAACTGAAGAGAATGCTGTCATCTGTGTTATAGAGAAACCATGACCCAGCCTTGGTGATGGAAATCCGCTGGCAAACCTGGCAACGAGGCACACCATGTCTGTGGCGTGTTGGCTGCGGGATTTGCGCGAAGTTTGATGATGTGGGGAGTTTGGGCCCAGCCAATCTCCACCCCCTGAGCTACTTTGGTCGATGGACTACCAGATGTCTACAGTCTAGCTGCGAGAGATGCTCACTCGCGGTCTCCTAGAAACGTAGACGTCTTTGGCCACCGGCGGCGCATGATTAGCTGAGTGGTCTAAGGCGCTGCAGTCATGGGCTGTGCGGCTGTTCGCGGCTGAGGTTAGAGTCCTCCCTCGGGCATGGGTGTATGTGTTTGTCCTTAGGATAATTTAGCTTAAGTAGAGTGTAAAGTTATGGACTGATGACCTCAGCAGGGAACTGGATTTGCAATGTAGATTAGAGTTGTGGTTTTTCTACCTCCTACATAGGAGTCAATAGTTCAGATGCTATTACAGGGAGTCATATCTGGAGTAGGAATAGTACCCAACGAACATGATGTCATTGTAGTAGAAAAAGGACATGAGTTTGCTTAATAAATTAGTGTTTGAAAATTAAAGTTGCCTTCTAACTACCACCTGTACACTCACCTTTGTTTGAATAGGGCGAGATTGTGAAGAAGTTAGAGACTTAAGTCGTTTGTGCATTGAGAGAGCATGTCGAGTATAATGGAATATAGAACAATTTATATTAAAATTATTTGTTTCATTATTATTAGTATGAATCTGGATTTAAAAAATATATATATATCTGGAGTGGTCATGCGGTGGATTGTGGAAAGAGGCTGTCAGCTTGCGCTGATTGTTCTTCTGTGATCATCAACACAGTTTTTCCAATGAATAATTAATGTTTGTGGAGCGATAATGTAACTTTTAGTACATCACTCCTACAAGGATGTAATGTTTACAATAATGTGTCAATTTGATACAATTTCTGAATCTAGTACTACTTGTGGTATTCTGCAAAATGATACTATAGCTCCTGTTGATGATCTATAGAGATGTAATTCAGTTTCAAAACACAATTAAAAAATGAATAATATGCTAATGTTCCAAGAATTATGGGATTTGAGTCTAATGTAAGGGGCCTAATGAAATGTTAGCCCGAGAACTAGTGGAGAGGAACATAGAGTGAAATTACAAACTAGTACGAATTGGTTTAATGGTAACTTGCTGGATGTTCCCAGTCAACACGGAGACAGTGCTATTCTACTACAGAGACGAATTCAGAATTTTGTGCAGAAGTTTGAATTCACTGTGGAAGACATTTCAAGAAAATTTAGTGCACTTACCACTCGGTTAAGGTAAGAGCTGCAGAGAGGCTCTCTGCTGTGAAAAAAATAAGAGTGGTTTCTGTAGATGAGAGTCCAGTAGTTATCATGACAGAATTACTGTTCACTTTGCAGATACAAATTATTTATCATATATAAACCAGTTGTACAGAACTGTAATCATAATCCTAAAACTGAGTTTCTACTCTACTACTCTCGAAGAACTCTCTTGAACTGTAGAGTGGATTGATTATTAACAACTTATAGAACTTACTTATACAACTTACTCCTAAAATTGTTGAAAGCGGTATTGACTGGACAACATGTCAGTTTATTCAAAAAGTTCAAACAGTTTACTTTGCGAAAGTTACCTATTTTTTGAGTCTAATCTCGGAGTATAATAGCTAACACTTGGTTCAAGAATCATAAAAGAAAATTGTATACATGGAAGAAGCCTAGAGATACTGACAAGTTTCAGGTAGGTTATGTAATGGTAAGACAGAGATTTAGCAAGCAGGTCTTAAATTATAAAACATTTCCAGGGGCAGATGTGCACCCCAACCACTATCTATTGTTTAGGAACTGTAAATGAAACCTGAAGAAACTGCAAAATAGTGGGAATTTAAGGAGATGGGACCTGGATAAACTGATAAATCAGAGGTTGTACAGAGTTTCAGGGAGAGCATAAGGGAACAATAGACAGGAATGGGGGAAAGAAATACAGTAGAAGAAGAATGGGTCGCTCTGAGGGATAAAGTGGTGAATGCAGCAGAGGATGAAGTAGGTAAAAAGACGAGGGCTAGTAGAAATCCTTGGGTAACAGAAGAAAAATTGAATTTAATTGATAAAAGGAGAAAATATAAAAACGCAGTTAATGAAGCAGGCAAAAAGGTATACAAACGTGTCAAAAATAAGAACGACAGGAAGAGCAAAATGGCTAAGCAGGGATGGCTAGAGGTCAAATGTAAGGATGTACAGGGTTATCTCACTAGGGGTAAGATAGACACTGCCTACAGGAAAATTAAAGAGACCTTTGGAGAAAAGTGAAACCACTATTATGAATGTTAAGAGCTCAGATGGTAACCCAGTTCTAAGCAAAGAAGGGAAAGCATAAAGGTGGAATGAGTATATAGAGGGTCTACACAAGCGAAATGTACTTGAGGAAAATATTACGGAAATGGAAGAGGATGGATATGATACTACGTGAAGAGTTTGATGGAGCACTGAAAGATCGGAGTCGAAACAAGGCAGCGGGAGTAGACAACATTCCATTAGAACTACTGACGGCCATCTGGTGAGCAAGATGTATGAGACAGGCGAAATACCCTCGGACATAAAGAAGAATGTAATAATTCCAATACCAAAGAGAGCAGGTGTTGACAGATGTGAAAATTAGCGAACAATCAGTTTAATAAGTCACAGCTGCTAAATACTACCGCGAATTCTTTACAGACGAATGTAAAAACTGGTAGAAGCAGACTTCGGGGAAGATCGGTTTGGAATCCGTAAAAAATATTGGAACACGTGTAGCAATACTGACCCTACGACTTAACTTAGAAGAAAATTAAGGAAAGGCAAACCTATGTTTGTAGCATTTGTAACTTAGAGAAAGCTTTTAACAATCTTGACTGGAATACTCTCGTTCAAATTCTGAAGTTGGCAGGGGTAAAATACAGGGAGCGAAAGGCTATTCACAATTTGTACAGAAACCAGATGGCAGTTATAAGAGCCATGGGGCATGAAACGGAAGCAGTGGTTGGGAAGGGAGTGAGACAAGATTGTAGCCTATCCAAGATGTTATTCAATCTCTACATTGAGCAAGCGGTGAAGGAAACAAATGAAAAATTCTGAGTAGGTATTAATATCCATGGAGATGTAATGGAAACTTTGAGGTTTGCCGATGACATTGTAATTCTGTCAGAGACAGCAAAGGATTTGGAAGAGCAGTTGAACGGAATGGACACTGTGATGAAAGGAGGGAATAAGATGAACATCAACAAAAGCAATACGAGGATAATGGAATGTAGTTGAATTAGGTCGGGTGATGCTGAGGGAATTTGATTAGGAAATGAGATACTTAAAGTAGTATAGGAGTTTTCCTATCTGGGGAGCAAAATAACTGATGATGGTCGAATTAGAGAACAAATAAAATGTAGACTGACAATGGCAAGGAAAGCATTTCTGAAGAAGAGAAATTTGTTAACATCGAGTATAGACTTAAGTGTGAGGAAGTCGTTTCTGAAAGTATTCGTATAGAGCGTAGCCATGTATGGAAGTGAAAAATGGACGATAACTAGTTTGGACAAGAAGAGAATAGAAGCTTTCGAAATGTGGTGCTACAGATGAATGCTGAGAGAAGAGAAGTTTGTGGCACAGCTTGACTAGAAGACAGGATCGGTTGGTAGGACATGTTCTGAGGCATCAAGGGATCACCAGTTTATAATTGGAGGGCAGCGTGGAGGGCAAAAATCGTGGAGAGAGACCAAGAGATGAATACACTAAACAGATTCAGAACGATGTAGGTTGCAGTAGGTACTGGGCGATGAAGAAGCTTGCACAGGATAGTATAGCATGGAGCGCTGCATCAAACCAGTCTCAGCACTGACGACCACAACAACAACAACAATGTCAATATCGTTTTTGTTTCTGGCATCATGATAGAGTATGTTCTCTGTGGTGTCAAAATCTTCTGTGCTGTTTTCAGTGAATATAAATGACAAAAAGACATAAAGTTTTATCATCATCACTATTTTTATCTTAGTGAACAAAGGGCTGCATTTTACCCTTGGGCTAATTTCATAATTATTTGTAGCAGCTATTTCAGAATCAGTACTACGTCACAGACATGACATGAGTGACCACATAACAACAGCCCATATGTGTGTGAAGCTAAAAAAGCCAAATTAAGCTGTGCAAATATATTTATTTCCACCTGGATCAAATAATCTCTGTATGAGGTAGGACGGCTTTAATATCTTTCTAAGGCATGATTAATGTGAAGTTGCCAATTTCGTTTGGAATCAATCTATTGTTCTAGAAACTCTCCAGACGTTTGGAGATTTGGAGAAAATCAAATGGAGTGTAACAGGAGAATAAAGAATTATGACAGTACTTGAATGAGAGAGTTTCTAAAAGTGAAAAAATGTTGAGGTCATTGTTACAGCAAAGGTCGTGTGCCAGATAATAGTGATTTATATTCTGTTCAAGAAGATGAATTAGATCCTGAACCTCGTTATGAAAGGAGGAGAATTCTTCACCAACATGGTCATTTTAATCATGATGCTGGAAACTATGAAATGAAGCTTGGTTTTCAATATAACCATTTATTGCCTGTTCTAAAATTTCAGGTTTTCATAATTACATTAAATAGTACTTATCCTCATGCTTGATTAGACTAGTTTGATTTTGTATTTCCTTCCACATGGCTAGCCGATCACAGAACTGATTTTGTATGTGGCTGTTTGGTGGGTGACCTTAGTACGTGAAACTGTGAACCATATGACGAGTTTTATCAGATATTCCTGTTAGAAGAATGGTCTGAGCAGCGCAAGACATAATCTTTGGCATATTTGGTTATGAAAAATATTAATAATACTCATTTTATAAATCCTGCTTCATTCTTTGAATGAATGGTGTGGAAAAATAAATTTTTAACAATACTTACAATCCTACTGAAGTGAATTATAATTGACGTGGTAAAATTCCTCCCAAGTTGAGCCATATTATTATTCCTGGTCAGGTAAATGGGTAGTTAGTGGGTTTTGAAATTTGCTCCAAGAATTAGAATATGACACTGCTGAAGAGAATGGATGTGGTAGAAGCAACAGTAAGTTATTTATCCTAATCGGAGGCCAAAGAGCAATTGGAATAATGATCAGCAACAATGTGATACATATTGTGATAGATATGGGAACGGAAACTGGAGGAATCGGAGGAATTATGTGATTACAATGAAAGCAACAATTTTAGGAGTGGTAATAGTGATTAGATTAGAAGACTGTTACGTCAAATCAAGATGCTGAAGAGAATGGTAGTCACTGACGTTGACAAGTCCCTATTTTGTAGAATTACGCTTATTTTATCCACAGAAAAATATTCAAGTGGGTAGCCCATAGCCCCATAGCCACATAATTGAAAACTGATGTGCGCGGCTGATTTGAGTGCTGAAAGCAGATTGAAAAATGCCTGTGAGAAATTGAATATGTTGACTATTGTATGTTTGAGTTACATATTGATAAGTGATAGACAGGAAAATCTCAATTCTCTGAAGAGTCCAACGTTTCAAATATATTTCACCTTGTGTTTAAGGTGTTGGAAGCCAGTCATCTGGGGTGAGCGAATCAGCATTTCACAGATCTGAAGTTGTAGCTTTATGGATTATTCCTTCTTTACCGTGGACTCAAGTGAAAGGGATGATTAACAGAAAAGGAGCAGGGATGAAGGGACAAGTCAGTATTGATTTTCTTTGTCAAGGTTATAGCTTCATTCGAATTTAGTAACTGTGTGGAATTTGGCTAGTTATTCGATTTTAGGGGCTGATTTCTTGTTGAAATACCAAGAAGTGATGGTCTTTGGCTGTGTTGTAGTGAGTTTTAAGTATAATGATGGTATGTTAAAGCATGAGGGAAGAGTTGCCTGTAGTGACTGAGTATGGTGTTCAAGCAATCTTATTTCATCATTTACCAATGAGGTCGTTGAACTTCACAATAAATATTGAGTTGGAGTAATTGTGCTGAAGTGGTAGGCAAATTACTGAAAGGCAATTTATTTAGTGTACTGCGACATAATTCTTCAATATTTTCAGTGCATCCAGGGACACAAAATTCTTTTGTGTGTTGTTGCATTATGGACATGATTTCCCTGGTTGTTATCATGTTTTCGATTAATTTTTTGCGGTACCGCTAGATGTCGTTTTCTACTTAGTGTTGATAAAGGGATTTTACTATGAGCCACAAATCTAGCACAGAATTTTCGTGTGATATACATGTTGACACTATAAGTTTATTGATCATCTGAGGTGATGTTCACTGTGAGACCATTCATAAATACTTTAATGTGAATGGATTACATGTGGATTATGCGCTGAAGAGCCAAAGAAACTAGTACAACTGTGGAATACAGCGTAGGGCCCCGAGAGCACGCAGAACTGCTGCAACACGATGTGGTATGGAGTATGTTGAGTAATGTTCATGCGTGGGGAGTTTGGTGGTCAAAGAAGTGTTTAAACGCAGAAGAGTGCTACTGGAGGTACTATGTAGCAAATCTAGACGTGTGGGGTACCACACTGTCCTGATGGAATTGCCCAAGTCCATCGGAATGCACAATGGGCATGAATGGATTCAGGTGATCAGACAGAATGCTTATGCACTTGTCATTTGTCAGAGTCGTATAAGAGGTTCCATATCACTGTAAATGCACACATCCCACACCATTACACAAGCTTCCACCAGCTTGAACAGTCCTCTGATGACGACCAGGCATAATTTTTCCAGTGATCAACAGTCCAATGATGTGCTGATTGGTCTAGTCAAAGTGTAAAGTATTGTATCGTGCAGTCATCAGGGTACAGGAGTCGGCCTTCGCCTCCTGAAGCACATATCGAAGCTGTTTCTTTGAAAGGTTCGCAAGCTGACACCTTCAAACTATATTATTGTTTTTAAGGAATTATACTACCAGATTGCGTATATGTGTGGTGTGAGAAAAGTAATGTCGCAGACAGCACTTGAACGATCTAGCAGTGCTATGTACACTGGCGTGATCGTCGCTTTCTGACAGTCTGAGTTTTCAGCTCTTTACATGAATCATGTGATTTTTGGTAGCCCCCATCAGTGAAGTTGAGTTTTTGTTTTGTGTTTACAGTAATGGAACAGCGGAATTTAGAACGACGTTATTCAGTCACGTTTATTGTTAAACTTGGGGAATCAATGAGTGCGATCATTCAAAAGTTGAAACAGGCCTATAGGAAAAAATCCTTGTTAAGAGCACAAATTGTTCGCTGGCACAAATCATTTATGGAAGGCTGATAGCCCGATGAAGATGAATCTTGCTCACGGAGGCCTTCAAAATCAAAAACCGACGAGAACATCGAACGTGTGCATGGTCTTTCGAAACCAGACGGAAATTTAACAATAAAGATAATGGGTGAACTGTCAAACTTGACAACTTTCACGTTAAATCAAAAATCTGACTGAAGACTTGCACATGTGGAAGTTTTGTGCCAAAATCGTGCTGAGAAATCTCACAATTCAGAAGAACAACAATTGAAGAAACACGTGTGTTGGTGTTCATGAGAAGACTGCTATTAACTGCGAATGTTTCATTACTGTAATCATCGTTGTTGTATTGAGGATTATTGAGTATGATCCTGAGACAATGGGGCAAAGTGAGGAGTGGCACACTGAGACACCTTCTCCACCAAAAGAAGCTCGAATGAGAAAATCAAATATAAAAAAAGCTTGTATTTACTTTTTTGACTGTAGGGACATCATGCACAATGAATTTGTTCCTTCAGGACGAACTGTCAACCTTGTGTTATGCAAGGATATCCTTAAAACTCTCAGGAGAAGATTAAATCGAGTGAGACCGACTGTACATGCAGACGAATGGACGCTGAATCGTGATACCGTTCCATTTAACACAACCATTTCCATCACGGATCTTGTCACCACAAAAGGCATTCCTGTTGTCCCACAGGAACCCTAGTCACCTGATGTGTGTCCCTGTCATGCATTTTCTGTTGGCGAAACTAAGAATTTCTTCAAAAGACGTCGTTTTGGGACTCTGGAAACATACTGAAGGCCGTAGGACTCAAAGCCTTTCGGCGCTGCTGCCAAGCCTGGGAAGAATGATTATACCGACGTAAATTTGCCGAAAGAAACTACTGTGTAGGAACCAATTCTCGAAAAAAAACCTTGGTAGACCAAAAATCAGTCACATTACTTTCCTAATATACCGAGGATATTTCATATTTTTCATGTAAACTCAACCGAAAAATTGAAGTCTCAGTAGTAGATGTCACTTTCTACAATGAAGGACGTTTCCAGTGTTTCCAAGTTGAGGGCCTTAGTTACACATCAGCTTCTCAATTAACGAATTTTTTAAAAAACTTTTTCAGGGTGTTCAATGTGTCGCCCCCAATCCTCATGGTAATGCACATTATGTAAAATGTGTTGGTATTACGGGAGTTAATCAGTCTTTTAACGTAAAGTTTAGTATCTACATTCTAATAATATACCTTTTAGCACTTCTGTATGCAACGATTAAATAAAATCTATTTATATATTTACCTTCGAATAATTGTTTGAGTTGCAATTTTGTATATGTGACTTTTTTGTTATTGTGGAACTAAAAAATTGGTACTCATGAATTAGATTTCTATAAATAAAATCTATTTATATATTTACCTTCGAATAATTGTTTGAGTTGCAATGTTGTATATGTGACTTTATTGTTATTGTGGAACTAAAAAATTGGTACTCATGAATTAGGTTTCTATAACGTCAAGCATGCAGTCTTCACCATGAAGTTAGCATTAATAAAACCTAGCTTCAGTATTATCACACAAACTTAATATTCATTGCTAAGTGGCTTCCTTTCCTTATGTGAGTATAAAGGATATTTTTCTCTTGTTTTGCATGAGTTTATAACATCCCGAAATGAATCTTTTCAGAACACATTACAGAACTGATCACAGAATGAAATTTCAGTTAGGGATTTGGTGAGACGGCTACAGTTGTTTGCAGTGCATAGTAATACACAATGCGTTGGATACTTACATATTGTGATGTTTACATATTTAAATTGTAATTGTTTTCTGTCCTGCAGTGGTGATTAATTCCGGCACTGTCTAGCTTTGAGTGACATGGTATTGAAGAGCCTCAGAGATCGATTATTTTTCGTATGTTGCAACATGACTACAGGAAAGTATTTAAATTGTTCTGTCTAATGTCTTATGCACTCCGTTTTATTATCGTCCCTTGCATTTCAAGTTACTTAATGCACTGCTGGAATATGTGCAGAGAAACCTTATCTTTCTGTGATTTCTAAAAATTCGGTAGAGGTTCACACTTAGTGTAGAGCCTATGTGATGTATATGTATTATTCGATTGTTTTAACCCTTTTAGTGTGTACTTCTCACTGTAGTATGTACACTCCTGGAAATGGAAAAAAGAACACATTGACACCGGTGTGTCAGACCCACCATACTTGCTCCGGACACTGCGAGAGGGCTGTACAAGCAATGGTCACACGCACGGCACAGCGGACACAGCAGGAACTGCGGTGTTGGACGTCGAATGGCGCTAGCTGCGCAGCATTTGTGCACCGCCGCCGTCAGTGTCAGCCAGTTTGCCGTGGCATACGGAGCTCCATCGCAGTCTTTAACACTGGTAGCATGCCGCGACAGCGTGGACGTGAACCGTATGTGCAGTTGACGGACTTTGAGCGAGGGCGTATAGTGGGCATGTGGGAGGCCGGGTGTACATACCGTCGAATTGCTCAACACGTGGGGCGTGAGGTCTCCACAGTACATCGATGTTGTCGCCAGTGGTCGGCGGAAGGTGCACGTGCCCGTCGACCTGGGACCGGACCGCAGCGACGCACGGATGCACGCCAAGACCGTTGGATCCTACGCAGTGCCGTAGGGGACCACACCGCCACTTCCCAGCAAATTAGGGACACTGTTGCTCCTGGGGTATCAGCGAGGACAATTCGCAACCGTCTCCATGAAGCTGGGCTACAGTCCCACACACCGTTAGGCCGTCTTCCGTTCACGCCCCAACATCGTGCAGCCCGCCACCAGTGGTGTCGCGAGAGGCGTGAATGGAGGGACGAATGGAGACATGTCGTCTTCAGCGATGAGAGTCGCTTCTGCCTTGGTGCCATTGATGGTCGTATGCGTGTTTGGCGCCGTGCAGGTGAGCGCCACAATCAGGACTGCATACGACCGAGGCACACAGGGCCAACACCCGGCATCATGGTGTGGGGAGCGATCTCCTACACTGGCCGTACGCCTCTGGTGATCGTCGAGGGGACACTGAATAGTGCACGGTACATCCAAACCGTCATCGAACCCATCGTTCTACCATTCCTCACCGGCAAGGGAACTTGCTGTTCCAACAGGACAATGCACGTCCGCATGTATCCCGTGCCACCCAACGTGCTCTAGAAGGTGTAAGTCAACTACCCTGGCCAGCAAGATCTCCGGATCTGTCCCCCATTGAGCATGTTTGGGACTTGATGAAGCGTCATCTCACGCGGTCTGCACGTCCAATACGATCGCTGGTCCAACTGAGGCGCCAGGTGGAAATGGCATGGCAAGCCGTTCCACAGGACTACATCCAGCATCTCTACGATCGTCTCCATGGGAGAATAGCAGCCTGCATTGCTGCGAAAGGTGGATATACACTGTACTAGTGCCGACATTGTGCATGCTCTGTTGCCTGTGTCTATGTGCCTGTGGTTCTGTCAGTGTGATCATGTGATGTATCTGACCCCAGGAATGTGTCAATAAAGTTTCCCCTTCCTGGGACAATGAATTCACGGTGTTCTTATTTCAATTTCCAGGAGTGTATTTACAGTGCGTAAGGGAATTTGTGTTATCGCTTGTGAACCCTCCTGGCATCTAGTGGAAGTTCGCTGCACCAGCTGTAGTTTTAGTTTGTTGTGAAATACAGCCTTCAGGATTGCGAGAGGAATATATCCCGACAAAAAGCGGTGTATTAATAGATTATTCTTAATGATGGTAACCACCAGTATAGTATCTGGAAGTGGCTTGGGAAGTATACTTCCTGTAAATTTAATCTGTCATTTGTGGTCCTTGGTAGCGTACTTAGCAGCAACACAGGGGTATCCAAAAACATTTATGAAAATTTCTTACCACCTCTGTCTATGCCAGACATGTTGTGGTAGTACACTGCACAAGGTGTACTAAAACTACTACAACAATTAGTTTCTGTATGTCGTGGGATTAATACTGTTGTCAGATTACATTGCTTCCCTCCTGCAATATCCTTTATTGCATCCCTTATCAGCTCGTACCTTTATCCAGTGACAAAGTTTCAAGGATTGTTTTCACATTGTGGTAAGTTTACATTAATACCAGTAACAATTATTTTCAGAACAAAATAAAAACAGAAAACACTGTTTATGATTTTATTTGCGTGGAGTGGCGACACATAACAGCACTCAAAAGGGAAGTGGGAAATCCATTTACAACCAATTTAAATACCTCACAAAGACGGGGTGGTGATATATGTACGAACGTAGTTTTTGGTCCTCTATCTCAAAAGTAAAGTTATTAAAAATAAGTACAGTACGTTTACCACATTCATAAAACGACAGCGAAATATTATGTTCGCTGAGGTGCTACAAAAAATGTGCCCGCGAAAGAGTTTACACTGTGTATCAGTTAAATTTTATGGCTACTCATTTACGCTCCTTCCGTCATTTATTTAATTTTCGTGAATTATTTTGGAGCATGTGTTGTCTGCGCTATCTGTAGCATACCTGTAGCCAATATCCCCTTTGTGAATTTAGTGATCATGTGTGATTCAGACACTTAAATAATTCAGCTACATACTTGCTCTTTTTACTGTTATGTTTACGATAACAAGCCCCTTATAGAAAATAGTATAGATGACAATCCAATATGGTGAAGATATGATGCACGTGGTGGATACAACGAAGGCTATTGAAACACTTAGCAAGATGGACACATTTCTATATCTAGGTTCTCGACTACAGGTAAGAGGATGAGCAAGCAGGAATCACAGTGATCTGAATCGGTTCAGACACATCACTGATATTATTTGTGAGAACAAGATGCACATCCACATAAAATAAAAGATATAAGGCACAACGGTGAAGACAGTTGCATTATGTGATAGTGAGCGTAAGCTCACACCAAGGAGTTTTCAGGTTTCACTACATTATGAAAATTCGGATGCTGAGAAGACCATTAGCCATTTCCCGCTCGGCCATAGTAACAAGACAACGATATGACAACTAACTGGAGTGGCTCCAATCAACGAAAAGATCCAAAAATGGAGCGTTCGGTGGTATGGACACATTATATAGCACCTACTTTAGTCATCAGCTTAGCCTGTTGTCTCACTGTTGAAGACCACAACCAGCGCGGAAGACCTTAACCATCGGATAGGTACTATAAACGTATATCTAAAATGAAGGAACATAAACCCACAGCTAGCGTTAGAACGTACGAAAAGGTGTACATTGTCCAAGAAAGCAGACCAAGCTCCAATGGGACTACGCTAAGAAGGAGTAGAAGAAGAAGATGATGATGTTGGAAAGAGAGCACAACAGGAGGGTCTCGATATTAATGAGTAGAACAGGGGTCTGAACTAGAGAAATCACAAAAACAGTTTGTGAACGGCCAAAGCCTCAGAGGCGCGATAACGTTCTCCCACCGAAAAGTTTAATGACGGACAGTGAGAAGAACGAGGCAGCTGTGCGAAGAGAGATTCCCGAGGTAGCGGTACGGGTCACAATAGTAAAGGCAACTTCGGAGGTGGCTTTCGCACGTATGAACAGGGAACGGGACAACTGTAGTGCGAAGGGAGTTTAGAAGAGCGCCAGCAGAAATGAGGACGCTGCATGGAAAGTTTATATGCGACGAGAGGCAATACGTCACACCGAGAGGGAAGGAGGTAATGCAGCGTATAATTAGCCTCAAAATTAGTAGAGGGAGAAATTGTAACCAAGGAATCAGAGTAGTTTCAGCTCCGCCCCGCAATGAAAGTAAGGTGAGGGGGAAAATATGGTGTGTTCTAGACAAAACACAAGAAGAGCTTCTGTGCTGCCACCTGAAGGATCACAGAAATATAATAGGCGTTAATCCCCTGCAGGATGGTGTCAGGAAATGGAAAACCACCCATGATCGGTAAATCAACCAGCATATGTTGTGACCACCTCAGTGGACAAGTACGTTATAGGCACAATGACTGGTATAGCTATGGCTTCTGGTAATTTATGGTGGCGTGCCCTGTTAAAATGAATGAAGCAGATGGACTGCCTCATATGTCTCTATAACAGACTACGAAATTTTTCCACAGACATTCAGATGCAACTGGAATGTACTTGAAACGAAATCGGGACAGCCGGCCGGAGTGGCCGAGCGGTTCTAGGCTCTACAGTCTGGAACTGCGCGACCGCTTCGATCGCAGGTTCGAATACTGCCTCGGGCATGGATGTGTGTGATGTCCTTAGGTTAGTTAGGTTTAAGTAGTTCTAAGTTCTAGGGGACTGATGACCTCACATTTTAAGTCCCATAGTGCTCAGAGCCATTTGAAACATTGGAACCAAAATCGTGACAGATATCACCAAAGGCCTGCTTGTAGGATGCTCTTTGCGTCCACAGTTCTGAGATGTTGGCATAGAGTCATTAATAAACCAGCTTCATAGTACAGCAGACACTAGAGGCTGCGTAGCCTACGGAGATGATCTCCTAATTACAGTATCTGGCAGCACAAGCGCTAAATGAGTAGAGGATTTTAGTGAAGTTCTCGAAAGACTAAGTAGTTGGTGCACAGAAAACAGTTAACCGAAATCACCACACAAAAGAGATTTTATGTTAGCCCTCTAATTTTCGGACATGCGGCCGCGCAAATAAAATTTCTTCCGCCGATAGTTTGGGTGAATATAGTCCGGCCGTCCATAGAACGTGCGGTAAGGCTGACTACAATGTGCTATGCGCGTCCTTACATGCTCCACAGCGGCGGTGTTTCGTATGCGGGTCACAGACGCTGGTCAGCAGCATTAAGATGCGCTTATATAAGCGCCGCCTGTGAAGAAAGCGTACAGAAATTCGATTCGCTTATTGATATATGTTCGGCGTAGATGAAACCATGACAACTTCACTGCAGTTTAGTTACCCCAAGAGCAGGGTTCTATGCTTTGTCCAAACAGAAACCACTATCTCCGTTTAATAAATTATTAGCTAATCTACATCGAGTAAAGTTGCAATCTTCGTAAGATAGCCTTAACACAGTTTTTCTCAAGAATATGACGGATCTTCGAGGAGAGAGCACTCACATAGGGCAAAACAGTAATTGATCTAAAGGAATTACTATCTTTTTTCCCATCACATAGTAGGTGAATAATGATTGGGGTAAGTAATGAAAGAGAAAGCCATCTGGTAGAATTTTGCACAGAGCATAACTTAATCATTGCTACCACTTGGTTCAAGAATCATAAAAGAAGGTTGTATATATGGAAGAATCCAGGAGATACTAGAAGGTATCAGATAGATTATGTAATGGTGAGACAGAGATTTAGGAACCAGGTATTAAATTGTAAGACATTTCCAGGAGCACATGTGGACTCTGACCACAATCTATTGGATATGAACTGTATATTAAAACTGAAGAAACTGCAAAAAAGTGGGAATTTAATTGGATGGGACCTTGATAAATTGACTACACCAGAAATTGTACAGAGTTTCGCGGATAGCATAAGTGAAATATTGACAGGAATGGAGGAAAGAAATACAGTAGAAGAAGAATCGGTAGCTTTGAGGGACGAAGTGGTGAAGGCAGCAGAGGATAAAGTACGTAAAAAGACGAGGGCTGGAAGAAATCCTTGTGTAACAAAGGAAATATTGAATTTAATTGATGAAAGGAGAAAATATAAAAATTCAGAAAATGAAGCAGGCAAAAAGGAATAGAAACGTCTCAAAAATGAGATCGATAGGAAGTGCTAAATGGCTAAGCAGGGATGGCTAGAAGATAAATTATAAGGATGTAGAGGCTTATCATACTAGGGGTAAGATAGATACTGCCTACAGGAAAATTAGCGAGACCTTTGGAGAAAAGAGAACCACTTACATGAATTTCATGAGCTTAGATGGATCCCAGTTCTAAGCAAAGAAGGGAAAGCATAAAGGTGGAAGGAGTAGATAGAGACTCTATACAAGGACGATGTACTTGAGGACAATATTATGGAAATGGAAGAGGATGTAGATGAAGATGTAATGGGAGATACGATACAGTGTAAAGAGTTTGCCAAAGCACTGAAAGACCTATGCCAAAACAAGGCCCCGGGAGTACACAAAATTACATTAGAACTACTGACGACCTTGTTAGAGCCAGTCCTTACAAAACCCTACCATCTGGTGAGCAAGATGTGTGAGACAGCGAAATACCCTCAGTCTTCAATCCCAATGAAAGAAGGGAACCTCCACGTTCCTGTAGTCAGTGGACAATGTGTCTAAGGAGTTCAGCCTGACCACGTTGCCTCCAAACATGACTCCGGCTATTCTCAGTTTGAAGGCTTATGCGACGCACAACAGTGAAGAGAACATGATGCCAGTCTGGAGCGAACTATTCGGCAAGTTATCAGGTCCATGTGTACCGCGCTGCATGGTATCGTGTTTGCAAACATGAACCTCGCGTTGGTCGTCGTGAGAGAAGTTGTGCATCATCTAGCCTATTACGCACAGTTTGAGTTGTAACACGATGTTCTGTTGCAACACGAAAAGCATTATTTAACATGGTGGCATTGCTGTCAGGGTGCCCCCGTGCCATAATCCGTAGGTCGCGGTCGCGCACTGCGCTAGTAGCCCTTTCTCGGCCTGAGCGAGGCATATCATCGATAGCTCCTGTCTCTTTGTATCTCCTGCATGTCTGAACAACATCGTTTTGTTTCACTCCGACACACCTGGACACTTCCCTTGTTGATAGCACTTCCTGGCACAAAGTAAGAATGCGGACGCGATCAAACCGCGGTATTGACCGTCTAGGCACGATGGAACTACAGACTACATGAGCCGTGTACCTCCTTCCTGGCGGAGTGACTGTACATGATTTGCTATTGGACACACTTCGTCCAATGGGAGCAGCTCATGAATGGCTGTTTACACCTTTAGGCACGTTTAGTGACCTATCTGAACAGTCAAAGTGACTATATGTGTCATACGGAATCCACAGTCAACGTCTGTCTTCAGGATTTCTGGGAACCGGAGTGATGCAAAACTTTTTTTGATGTATGTATTAGCATATGAACCGCAAGCATACACTGGCTAGAGACAACAAGGAAAAGGCCACATATGAAGACGACGAGTTGTACCATAGCAGAACATCCAACTACAGCAACTTTTCACAAGGATGGAGGAGATGAGCCTCGGGGATTATTCCCTGGCAGTCACCTCCCAATCTATACAACTTGGGTGGCAGTAGCAGGGTCCCTATGAAACCTGAGCTGTGCCTCAGTCTGCCAGGGGTCACTATCAAGACAAATGAAAAATCTAGCTTGGTTGTGCGACGGGTGAGAGTAGTCTAATCTAGTGTTGTGTTAATGTAGTATAGTGCTGCAAAGTGTACTGTTGTATAGTAATGCAGTCAAAAATCACAAATTACAAAATTTTTGATGTCTCAAAGCAGCATAGTACAAAAGGCAGGTAGCATGTAACTATGGATTCCAAACTAACATACGGTTAATATCTATGTGGCAAATGGCCAAATGGTAGCCGGCAGCTGTGGCCGAGCGATTCTAGGCTCTTGAGTCCGGAACCACGCTGCTGCTACGGTCGTAGTTTTGAATCCTGCCTCAGGCATGGATATGTGTGATGTCCTTAGATTAGTTAGGTTTAAGTAGTTCTAAGTCCAAGGGATTTATGACCTCAGATGTTAAGTTCCATAGTGCTTAGAGCCATTTCTACATCTACATCTACAACCATACTCCGCAAGCCACCTGACGGTGTGTGGCGGAGGGTACCCTGAGTACCTCTATCGGTTCTCCCTTCTATTCCAGTCTCGTATTGTACGTGGAAAGAAGGATTGTCGGTATGCTTCTGTGTGGGCTCTAATCTCTCTGATTTTATCCTCATGGTCTCTTCGCGAGATATACGTAGGAGGGAGCAATATACTGCTTGACTCTTCGGTGAAGGTATGTTCTCGAAACTTTAACAAAAGCCCGTACCGAGCTACTGAGCGTCTCTCCTGCAGAGTCTTCCACTGGAGTTTATCTATCATCTCCGTAACGCTTTCGCAATTACTAAATGATCCTGTAACGAAGCGCGCTGCTCTCCGTTGGATCTTCTCTATCTCTTCTATCAACCCTACCTGGTGCGGATCACACACTGCTGAGCAGTATTCAAGCATTGGGCGAACAAGCGTACTGTAACCTACTTCCTTTGTTGTCGGATTGCATTTCCTTAGCATTCTTCCAATGAATCTCAGTCTGGCATGTGCTTTACCGACGATCAACTTTATATGATCATTCCATTTTAAATCACTCCCAATGCGTACTCCCAGATAATTTATGGAATTAACTGCTTCCAGTTGCTGACCTGCTATTTTGTAGCTAAATGATAAGGGACCTATCTTTCTATGTATTCGCATCACATTACACTTGTCTACATTGAGATTCAATTGCCATTCCGTGCACCATGCGTCAATTCGCTGCAGATCCTCCTGCATTTCAGTACAATTTTCCATTGTTGCAACCTCTCGATA
Source organism: Schistocerca gregaria (assembly GCF_023897955.1). NCBI lineage: Eukaryota > Metazoa > Arthropoda > Insecta > Orthoptera > Acrididae > Schistocerca > Schistocerca gregaria. Next base: position 412,491,540 of record NC_064925.1, on the reverse strand, counting down.
CACCACAGCATCATCTGCAAAAAGCCTCAGTGAACTTCCGATGTCATCCACCAGGTCATTTATGTATATTGTGAACAGCAACGGTCCTATGACACTCCCCTGCGGCACACCTGAAATCACTCTTACTTCGGAAGACTTCTCTCCATTGAGAATGACATGCTGCGTTCTGTTATCTAGGAACTCCTCAATCCAATCACACAATTGATCTGATAGTCCGTATGCTCTTACTTTGTTCATTAAACGACTGTGGGGAACTGTGTCAAACGCCTTGCGGAAGTCAAGAAACACGGCATCTACCTGTGAACCCGTGTCTAAGGCCCTCTGAGTCTCGTGGACGAATAGCGCGAGCTGGGTTTCACACGACCGTCTTTTTCGAAACCCATGCTGATTCCTACAGAGTAGATTTCTAGTCTCCAGAAAAGACATTATCCTCGAACATAATACGTGTTCCAAAATTCTACAACTGATCGACGTTAGAGATATAGGTCTATAGTTCTGCACATCTGTTCGACGTCCCTTCTTGAAAACGGGGATGACCTGTGCCCTTTTCCAATCCTTTGGAACGCTTCGCTCTTCTAGAGACCTACGGTACACCGCTGCAAGAAGGGGGGCAAGTTCCTTCGCGTACTCTGTGTAAAATCGAACTGGTATTCCATCAGGACCAGCGGCCTTTCCTCTTTTGAGCGATTTTAATTGTTTCTCTATCCCTCTGTCGTCTACTTCGATATCTACCATTTTGTCAACTGTGCGACAATCTAGAGAGGGAAGCACAGTGCAGTCTTCCTCTGTGAAACAGCTTTGGAAGAAGACATTTAGTAATTCGGCCTTTAGTCTGTCATCCTCTGTTTCAGTACCATTTTGGTCACAGAGTGTCTGGACATTTTGTTTTGATCCACCTACTGCTTTGACATAGGACCCAAATTTCTTAGGATTTTCTGCCAAGTCAGTACATAGAACTTTACTTTCAAATTCATTGAAAGCCTCTCGCATAGCCCTCCTCACACTGCATTTCGCTTCGCGTAATTTTTGTTTGTCTGCAAGGCTTTGGCTATGTTTATGTTTGCTGTGAAGTTCCCTTTGCTTCCGCAGCAGTTTTCTAAATCGGATGTTGTACCACGGTGGCTCTTTCCCATCTCTTACGATCTTGCTTGGCACATACTCATCTAACGCTTATTGTACCATGGTTTTGAACTTTGTCCACTGATCCCGAACACTATCTGCACTTGAGACAAAACTTTTGTGTTGAGCCGTCAGGTACTCTGTAATCTGCTTTTTGTCACTTTTGCTAAACACAAAAATCTTCCTACCTTTTTTAATATTTCTATTTACGGCTGAAATCATCGATGCAGTAACCGCTTTATGATCGCTGATTCCCTGTTCTGCATTAACTGATTCAAATAGTTCGGGTCTGTTTGTCACCAGAAGATCTAATATGTTATCGCCACGAGTCGGTTTTCTGTTTAACTGCTCAAGGTAGTTTTCAGATAAAGCACTTAAAAATATTTCACTGGATTCTTTGTCCCTGCCACCCGTTATGAACGTTTGAGTCTCCCAGTCTATATCCGGCAAATTAAAATCTCCACCCAGAACTATAACATGGTGGGGAAATCTACTCGAAATATTTTCTGAATTTTTCTTCAGGTGCTGAGCCACAACAGCTGTTGAGCCCGGGGACCTATAGAGACATCCAATTACCATGTCTGAGCCTGCTTTAACTGTGACCTTCACCCAAATAATTTCACAATTCGAATCTCCGTCAATTTCCTTCGATACTATTGTACTTCTTATCGCTATAAACACGCCTCCCCCTTCACTGTCCAGCCTATCTCTGCGGTATACATTCCAATCAGAGTTTAGGATTTCATTACTGTTTACGTCTGGTTTCAGCCAACTTTCTGTTCCTAGTACTATATGGGCTTTGTGACCGTTTATTAATGAGAGCAGTTCTGGGACCTTTCTATAGACGCTCCTGCAGTTTACTATTAGCACATTAATATTGTTATTCCTTGTTGCATTTTGCCTACTCCTGCCTTGCCGCGTCTCAGGAGGCATCTTGTCGGGCCTAGGGAGGGAATTCTCTAACCTAAAAAAAACCCATGTGCACTCCACACGTACTCCGCTACCCTCGTAGCCGCTTCCGGCGTGTAGTGCACGCCTGACCTATTCAGGGGGACCCTACATTTCTCCACCCGATAGTGGAGGTCGAGAAATTTGCACCCCAGCTCTCCGCAGAATCGTCTGAGCCTCTGGTTTAAGCCTTCCACTCGGCTCCAAACCAGCGGACCGCGATTGGTTCTGGGAACGATACTACAAATAGTTAGCTTTTAAGCTAAAGGTTAGAAAACAGATTTGATTTTCAAACTTACTATTTACTGAATTTCATATTTCATACAGACTTTCAATTAATATTTTATGCAGATATTTAATGTAGATTATTCCAACCTACATAAGACAATGATTAGTTACACTAACACATCTGCAATTATGTTGAAATATTACTCGCAATGTTCATGTCAATACTTGTCAAACATCTGGTTCACTGTTGTATTTAGGTAAAGTACGAGAGAAAACAGGAGATAAATCACTAAAAACACATAAATAAGTGTCCTTTTTGTACTGTATGGAGATGAGCAAGTTGTACTCAGCACTGGTGCAGAGCCTACTCCTTCCTAATACCACCAACATGGCAGCAGTGATTAACGTACACAGCCGCCATACGGTGGCGACAGCAGCGCCATATGCTCTCACATCATACCACTACATAATGTTTCACTTTCTAAACCTTCAATCGTGTGTGTGTGTATATATGGTCTTTACTATGGAGGGTAATTCGCATTCGGGACCCAGTATTTACTACCGCATACGAATTTTAAAACTGATTTGAACCGGAACTACACAGGCTACTTGAATTTGTTCTTAAAAACTTCTCCATCGTCCTGAAACTGTCATCATTGGGATCTACAGTGCCAGATCAAACTATAGCGATAGTGGACTACGTGCCATTGGTGCAAATGGTTTAAAACGCTCTAAGCACTATGGGACTTAACATCTAAGGCCATAAGTCCTCTAGAACGTAGAACTACATAGACCTAACAGACCTAAGGACATCACACACATCCATGCCCGAGACAGGATTGCGACCGTAGCAGTTGCGCGGTTCCGGGCTGAAGCACCTAGAAGCGCTAGGCCACCGCGGGCGGCCTACGTGGCATTAAGAAAAACTTATTACCCCAATTCTTCGCAAATATGGTTAAGGCTGTTCTCGTTTATAATACCTTATATCACATCATCATCTTCACTTCTAGATTTTCAAAGAGAGATGATTAATAAATTTTACTCAAGAGGAAAACAATAATACTGAGAATGAACATTGCAGTAACTTATTTTGTATAGTTAGTACGATACTATTGTACTGTCAGAACAGGTCGTCGCTCTTTAGTTTGGGTACCAGCGGAATTTGTCAACAATGAAATATCCTAGGTCATCAGGCGAGCAGTTGCGTAGCAACATTGCGATTCCGAATCGTATTGCGTAAACACATTGTCTGTGCTTGCGTGATTTTCGTTGTGCTATTCGTTTTGTTCTAGAGCGTCTTCTTGGTGAGAAAAGCTCATTAACTGAATATCTGAAGTGCTTTTCGTGAAAAGTCTTCCAACAGAAGAACTTCCAAACCCAGCGTTGGGTGTGACGCAGTACGGAACCGTAAGTGAACATCGACATCTTTTCTTCTTCATCTCTTATCACGACTAATATCCTTTTCCGTTAATGTCACTCTAAATTACTGCTGCTGAGCGCTTTGCACACACATGAAATCCCTTGTAGTTGATTTTATTTTGATGTTTAATCACACCAGCTACATTGTAACGAAAAATGGGAAAAAAAGTTTCCAGTGATCCGACTTGAGCTTTAGCCTATGAGAGCAGTTTTGCAAAATCGTGGGCACGATTTCGGTAGCTGATGTAACCTGCTGAACTCTCTATATCCTTCAAATTCTGAAAGGTGTATATGTACATCATCAAGAGTGTTTAGGGGCTACGTGTCGGCTATATTCTGCGTCATATTACCATAATGTATCGCTTTTTATGTCCTACATGTTCTAGAGATTGCCAAGGCTCTTTATATTGTTCATAGTCGACGAGGACAAAAAATGCGAGGTGAGAATTGATATTGTTGAAAATTTGTGCTAGGTGGTAGCAGGGACTGATATGAATATTATACTTAAAAGTCCAGATCGGCGAGATGTGCGCTACAGCGTATGGAAGTGAGATGGCATGGGATGTGGTGGGGAAGAGAGGGGTTTGGGTTCAAGATGACTTTTTTATTTATCTTAAATAAATAGAAATGAGTTGCTTCAAGCAAAAATGTATTTCTGTAATCAGTAAGCTACATTAAATTTGTTAGGAAAATTGTCCTATTCAGTACTCTGTAGCAGGGTGGTGGTGGTGTGTAGACGGCACACACGTGAGGGAATGTAGTTGTCTGGTATTTCATCAAACTCTTCCCTCTTCGTTAGTCTCCAAACTGAAGCGCTACCGGCTAAACCGCCACATTTGACCACGGTTTTATTACGTCGCTTTCTGGCTCTCTATTTGTCCGTCTGTATCTCTCCCCCCATCCCACCCCCATCTCTCACTCTCTCTCTCTCTCTCTCTCATACACTTACAGGCACTTCGTTGCAGAATGAGAGCGTGGCATTTATTTAGCTAAAAAGGGCCTTGCCGCCAAAAGGCATATGCCTAGTTTCCAATCTGTCAGCGGTGAACACCATTAAAAATTTGACTTCATTATACATTCCACAGTGGATGGTACTCTGAGGGGTCGCACAGATTCCGATCAAGTGGACGAGCATGTGTTCTCCTTTACATTGTCTGTCTGTGTATCTACATTATCTGCCCACTTTGGTACAAAAGTACATTCACAGTGTAGGTAGCTCTGTGAAGTTGGTAACTGAGTAGTGAATGATGCGAAGTGAAGGCGACCAAACATGGGTTGGACGTCGGCAGCTGACCACGTACGAGCAACGAAATCAAAAGCGAAACAGATTGTAAACGTCAGAATGCAACATGGGGGCTGGACAGAGTAAAATGAAATCCATCTGCTACAAAGGAAAATAATATTCTGTGTCTGTTCGCGCACATCACATTTTGTTCCAGTAGAATCTAAGCACAAGAAACGTGTTTCGGCTGTAAATGTTTTGACAATTTTCAAGCAATCAGGGCTTTCGTGAAATCTTTTATGTTTGCAGGAAGCTATGGAAAATATTGTAAGGATAATTTGTTTAGAATGTGTTTTAGGAAGCGCATCGGTGACGTTGATGTGTGTTCCTGAAGTTTTATTACAAGGAAATGGTGCACATACGTAAGGGAATTAAGGACTCCACTATTCATCTGTTGTGTGGCAGTGGAAATGAGTTACCGTTTATTGCTTCTAACCTCTAAATAAGTATGTTTGGATTTTGAATGTTGTTAGTTACATTAATTGTTCACTACTGTATAGTTAATATCTGTGATTACGTGTCACAGATTTTTACGTTTTTCGACCTTATGTTCAAAAGTATTCTCTATTGACTGATTATGTCTGACCTCTGGATGCACGAATAATATTCGAAATTGCCATTAATACGGCTCAAATATTTGGCTGCCGTTAGTAGTAAATTTACCCCTCCTTGTCCCTCGTTTCCGAATATCTGATATACGTAACTGACCTACGAATAGTGTGGAAATCCTCACGTCTCCGAGAAATTCGTATCATCACACAATATTTCACGTTCTAAACATACAAACTTGTGTACATGTTCTTTAATAAGGACCTTAATGCTCTCAGGTTACGCAATATATACTGCCTCATTCCCATTACGATTTTGTTTCGAAACGCAGCTGTACCTTCTGCACGTCTGTCATTGTAATAAATGTGTCGTCTTTTAGTATTATATTTGCCTCTTGAAATCATTGCATCTTACTTCACAGTTTCTTTCGACGATCGTCGTATTCTGACTACATCTTAATTTTATTCAGGCTTTAAGAAAGGGTCATCTGCCCATCGCAGCGCACTATAGACGCACTCAGGGCGTCGGTTTATAAATGTCAAAATTTCGTGTTAAGTGTCTGATGCAAACATATTTCGCTGAGCTGCTTTCCCAATGTTATTCAAACTTGAAAAGATGTGAATATTCGGATATGTTCGCATTCATAAGTAGTTGCCACTATCATTTCACAGTACATTAAAGTATGATTTCAGGTACTCCTGTGGCTAAAGAGACACGTTATAATCATCGAGGAAATAATTATATGATATGTGCAAGTCAGCTACTTGTTTTTAAAACAAATTTATTACACAGTTCTCCAGGCACAAACGGGTAGGTGATCGAAAAATTATCGGCTTCTGCAGCATATTAAGCTCATTTTGGTATATTTTCAATATTCTCAACATTTCTCGGCTCTGTCAGCATCTGTATAAACATTTATGTTAAATTAACAACAATCTCAGATGCAATGTTTACCTAGATTTACCTTGGTTTCAGTTGGGATAACCAAATCTTATTCAGAATAAAAGGAACTACGATTCGTCCGTAATGGACAACGTCGAAAACTAAAAACTATAATATAGTAATACATCGTCATATTGCAATAACTTATCCGTTGTTCCCGTACTATAACGATGTATTACTATTTATAGTTTTTAGTTCTTGACGTTGTCCGTTATGGACAAGTCGTAGTTCCTTTTATTGTGAAGAAGGTTGGGTTATCCCAACTAAAGTCTAGGTAAATCTAGGTAAACATTGCAATGTAGGTTGTTATTAATTAGAAATCAATATTTTCAGTAAATGCTATTCCTTTACCTCGCTTAATAGGCAACGAAAAATTTGAGGGTGTAAGTTTAAAGCTGAAACTAACGTGGTCATCAAGGAATTTCATAGCTTATAAGATATGCACTTCTGAACTGCAGTTGATTTGGGAATTTGTGGGCTTGGCAGATCAGACACATATTATACGTATGGTCAGTAAACTGTCTGGATGCAGTCGGAAGTAATCGTCGCTATTTGACGTAGGTCCCAGAGGAATTTTTGAACAATGAAATGTCAAAAAACATTAGGTGGACAGTTGCATAGCAACATTGCGATTTCGAATCGTGTTGCGTAAACATATTGACTGTGCTTACGTGATTTTCGTAGTGCTGTTCTTTGTGCTCTAGAGCTTCTTTTCGGTGAGACAAGTTCATTAATTGAGCTTGTCGAGAAGGGTCTTCCGCCAAAAAAAACTTACAAAGCCAGCGTTGGATTGACGCAATACGGAACCGTATGTGATTAGTCAACATCTGCTCTCGGTCATCTCTTATCCACGCTAACCTTCTTTGCTGTACTTGTTACTGTAATCTACTGCTGCTGAACGCTGTAGCTCACGCCTCAGATCACTTTTATTTGGTTTTACTTTGGATGTTTAATCACACCAGCTACATTCTAACGAGAAAGACAAAAGAAATTCTTTCCAATGCGACTTGAGATTCAATTTACGAGAGTACTTTGACTAAATCGTGGCCTTGATTTCGGTAAGTCATGTAGCCTGCGGAGTTCTTTACATTCTTTAAATTCCGGAATTTTTTTATTTTCATTTTCGAGATGATTTATTGACTTTGTGCCGACATTATTCTGCACCGTATTAGCATACTGAATCATGGTATGTCTTAAATCTTGTATTTATTATCAAGATTGTGTATATTGGTCACAGCCCAGCCAACGAAGAACAGATAGGTCGAATCAAGAAAAAATTGTTATAGTTGATAATTTAACCTTAGGACTAGGGACTGACATGAATATTATACTAATGGTCTAGACAGGCGGACTGCTTTGAGAAAAAGTGCAATCCAGTGTTCGGTTAAGCTGCATTATAATTTCGTAAGAAAATTGTCCTGTTCAATTCTCTGGAGAAGAAATATTATTAGTGTTGCAGCGGTTAAAAAAATCGTAGATTATTGAAAATAATAATTGGCGTTTTAAAATTAATGTTTATTGCTAAACGGAGGGGATAAAGGAACTTATTAAATGGATGTCGCTTGTCAAAGTGCAATATAACGTTGTTAAGGGATAAATTATGTTCTGGTACTGTAACAGGGTGGAGGAGTGTGGGCGGATGCTACACACGTGAGGGAACGGAGGCCGCTGGCATGTCGTCAAACTCTTCCGTCTTCGTTAGTCTGCAAACTGAAGCGCGGCCAGCCGTTTCTCCATTCTCTCTCTACCCTACTATGTCACGAGTCATTACACTAAAAGCCGCCACTTTGAACGATGGTTGTATTAGGTCACTTGCTGGCTGTCTATCTGTATCTCTCTCTACAGTTACAGTTACAGTGTACCGAGCTCATTGGTGGCGTTGTGAAGTTGGTAACTGAGTGGTCAATGAAGCAAAGCGAAGATGACCAAACATCTGTCGGACGTCAATAGCCAAGTGGTAAAGAGCAACGAAAACAAAAACGAAAAACACTGCAACCTTCACAATGCAACGTAAGGGGAGGAGAGGTTCAAAAAGTCCCAACTGCTACCAAATTACATGGAAGTAAAATGATGTTCATTGTCAGCTGGCGCACATCACGTTCTGTTCCAGTAGAAATCGTGTATAAGAAACGTGTTGCTGTTATAGAAGTTTTGCCCATTTTGAAGAAATCAGGATATACCTGAGATCTTTTAGGTTTGGTGGAAACTGTGGATAATTTGTTACAGAAAGTTTTTAGACGTGCTTATGAACTCGGTGTGTCTTTCTTATTGTTTAACTGCAAGAATATGGTGTAGATATGTAAGGGAATTGCTTAAGGTGTCTACTATTTACATGTCGCGTTGCAGCGGAAAGGAGTTGGGGGTTTACTGCTTCTTACCACAAAAATACGTATTTTTTGATTCTGGTTGCTGATAATTACATTACATACGGGTACTGTTGTATGGATAATATCTTGTGATTTCGCATCCACTAATTTATAGGTTTTCTATCATCATGTCAAAAGTATGCACCATTTATTGTTTAAGTCTTACTTTTGGGTGCATGAATAGTATTCGATATTTCCGTTAATTAGTATCGAAGATCTCCCTCGTGTTATTAGTAACTCTGCACCAAGTTTCAGCAAATTTCATGAACGTAACTGACCTAGGAACTGGCTGCACTGCCTCACGTCTGTAACACTTTCGTGCCATCACGTTGTAAGTGTTCAAACATGTGTGTACATGTTCTTTAATAAGGGTCTTAATTCTCTTAGGGAACCATTATTTACTACAGTATGCGCATTTTGATTCTGTTCCGGAACACAGCTTCGCCTTTTGCATGCATTCCTCCATAATTAATTCACCGTCGTTTTGAATGTGTCTTCCTTGCAAACTACGGTGGCCCTTGACACCATCACTTTCGTTTTTTAGTTTCTTTCGACGCTTACTCCATTCCGTCCTAATTTTATTCAAGGTCTAAAGGGACGTATCTGCATATCCTGACGACCCACAGACCAACTCAGTGCGTCGGTTTATAAATCTCAGAAGTTCTTGGGAAATATCTGATGCAATCGTATTTCGTACAACTATTAGTTCAGTATTACTGAAACTTCACAAGACGTGACTGTTTCGTATCTGTTCATATTCACAAGTAGTTACCACTCGCATTTCACCGCATATTGAAAAAAATTATCTAAGGTATCGGTCTGTCAAAAATATATGTTGTAGTCGTGTAGGTCGACGTCTTGCTTTGAAAGCAAATTTATTACACAATTCTGTAGGCATCTGCGGGTACTGTGTGCGGCTACACTCAATTATAAAGACTTCTATCAGCACATTAGCTTCGATTTGGGAAATTTTCAAATACACATTATTCTTTTATCTTGCTTAGTAGGGAAATAATGAATCTGATTTTAAAATGTTTAATTCGATACTAATATTATCATTGATGAAGGTTACGAAGACAGATAAGCCACATTTTACCAATGGCTAGTAAAGCGCTGCAGTACAGTGAGGAGCTATCTAAGTTTTTTAGTGTGGGTCTTAGACAATTTTTTCAAAAATGAAATATCGCACAACACGAGGGGGTCGATGAGAGGCAGCATTGCGATGGCGTATCGTGTGGCATAAACATATTGTCTGTGATTTTGCGATTTTCGTAGTGCTATTTTTCGTACTGTAGTGCTTCTTCTTGGTGAGAAAAGGACATTGACTGAATATTTGAACTGTTTTTTGAGGACCGTCTTTAGATAGGAAAACGTAATGACATAGCGTTTGGTGGGACACTATACGAAACAGTAAGTGACGAGCCAACATCTTGTTTCCGTCATCTCTTATCCGCAATATCATCATTTGCTGTTGACGTCGAGTGTAAACTAATGCTGCTAATCGCTGTGATCTCAAATTTGAAATCATTCGTATCCACCTTTATTCAGATGTTTATTCGAGCAGGTGTGTTTTACCGAAGGAAACGATCCTTTCCGGTGATCAGATTTGATATTCATACTTCGAGAGTAGTTTCACAGTATTGTCGGGCATGGTTTCGGTAATTGATGTACCCCCGGAATTTTTTGCATTCGGTGAATGCCGATAGTTTTTTGTTTCCATTATCAAGTGAATTTAGTGGCTAGCTAGCGACGTTGTTTTAGGACATATTAGAATACTACATCATGTTACGTACTGCATGTAGTGTAGACCATAAAGGTTCTTTATTTTGTTCAGCGTGATTCACCAGCAGCAAATATATGTACACAATTAATTTTTGCTTGTCTGCAACATGGGTGTATCCTGCGAGAAGAAGATGCGGCAGCTTTGCCTCTCTATGAACTAACTGATACCTTGTATCCCCAGCGAGACAGAAAAAAAAGTCAGAATAAGTTTGAAGAAATGCATCACAGTTATTGGGTGCTGTGAAGTGGCATGAATCGTGAAGTCTGTCATTCTACAAACTAATATGAGTTGCCTACATCTCGTCCCCATGGCCCTATTTTTGCAGACGTTCTACATACACATCTGCTCTGTAGTGTAAATAAATGATATTTGATTGTGGTGTGTAAGCAGCAAACGAAAAAACATGAATTTTGTTCATGTCATGGTTACTTCCACGTCCAGTCGGTTTAGCTGTTGCTGAATCTTACAGCTAGTATGATCGCGGTCCATGAGACTTATTTGTCCTGGCTCTCCGTCCACAGGCAGCGTTGAACATCATTGATGCTCTCGATTCCGCTGAGGCTTGCAGACACAAGTGGTCAGTCGCGAAAAGTCGCGGAACCACGAAGCCCTCAATAGATGTCTCACACAATTCGGATGATACGTCAGGAACAAAAGAGTTTCAAGTGCCTCGACATACGACATGGGAGGTTCGCCAGTAGCTATTTAGCATTTTATTTAACAGCGAGTACAGTTGCATGCGCTTTTTTGCTTTAGAAGAGAAATATCCTGTCTTGACAGTATATTTTAGGGTAAGGCAACGGTTAAAGAAGATGAAAGAATTTAATTAGAGATGCTATAATGTTCGTAGATTATGAAAATGCTTTTGAGAAATACAATAGACGAGTGATACGTTACATCCTGCAAACAAAGGTTACCCAGTTCGTCTAATCAACTCTTTTGAAGCTGTTACAAATGGCCAAAAATTATGATGGAGAATAAAGAACTTGTGTAAGTAAACAACAATAAAACAGAATTAGACAAGTATGTAACCTGTCTCCAGCTCTTTTCAAGTTCTACGTGGGTGACCTAGTCAATGCTTGGAAAGGCATCAGCTACGGCATAAAGATCCACAGGGAGAAATGTTTTAATACTCTGCTATAAGCAGATGCTCAAATGACGAGAGTTCAGTAATGAAATTAAAAACTACGGTCCAAAATTAAACGCAAAATAATTTGAGCAGTCTAAATGAGATTTTTCCGTAGTGTTATAGCGTGAATCTGGAAATAGTGCCTTATATGTAGAGATTAAGAATAAATTAGAAGTTGATTTAGTGAGTAAAAAAAAAAGACCTTAACAGCAAAAGATGGCGGGGGTATATTTCAGTACTGTTTATCTTAGCCTGCTGTAGTAAGTTGACAGCAATCCAGTTTCCAGTGATGCTGAAGTCGACTGTTAAGCACTGATTAGTAATCTCAGCTTGGGCTTTCTGGGGCAGGGATTCTGAGGGTTTTAGATTAGGAAATGGCACACTTAAAGTAGTAAAGAAGTTTTGCTATTTGGGGAGCAAAATAACTGATGATGGTCGAAGTAGAGAGGATATAAAATGTAGACTGGCAACGGCAAGGAAATCGTTTCTGAAGAAGAGAAATTTGTTAACATCGAATATAGATTTAAGTGTCAGGAAGTCGCTTCTGAAAGTATTTGTATGTAGTGTAGCCATGTATGGAAGTGAAACATGGACTACAACTACTTTGGACAAGAAGAGAATAGAAGCTTTCGAAATGTGGTGCTACAGAAGCATGCTGAAGATAAGGTGGATAGATCACGTAACTAATGAGGAGGTATTGAATAGGATTGGGGAGGAGAGAAGTTTGTGGCACAACTTGACTAGAAGAAGGAATCGGTTGGTAGGACATGTCCTGTGGCATCAAGGGATCACAAATTTAGCATTGGAGGGCAGCGTGGAGGTTAAAAATCGTAGAGGGAGACAGAGAGATGAATTCACCAAGCAGATTCAGAAGGATGTAGGTTGCAGTAGGTACTGGGAGATGAGGAAGCTTGCACAGGATAGAGTTGCATGGAGAGCTGCATCAAACCAGTCTCCGGATGAAGGCAACAACAACAACATCATACTTGCCAAGTTCCATGTCGCAGTGGTTCCTGTCAGATCTCCGAAGTTTACTGCTGTCGAGCTGGTCTAACACTTGGATCGGTGGCCACCCGGTATGCAGAGCGCAGTTGGCAAACGGGGTGCACTCAGCCCTTGTGAGGCAAGCTGAGGAGATACTTGATTGAGAAGCAGCGGCTCGCCGGCCAGAGTGGTCGAGTGGTTCTAGGCGTTAGAATCTGGAAGCGCAAGACCGACACGGTCACAAGTTCGATTCCTGCTCGGGCATGGCCGTGTGTGTGTCCTTAATTTAGTTAGGTTTAAGTAGTTCTAAGTTCCAGGGGACTGATAACCTCAGAAGTTAAGTCCCATAGTGCTCAGTGCCACTTGAACAAAGAAGCTGCTCTGGTCTAGTAAACTGTCATACGTCCGGGAGAGCGGTGTGCTGACCACATGCCCCTCCATATCCGCATCTAGTGACGCCTGTCGGCTGAGTATGACACGGCGGCCGGTCGGTAACTTGGTGCTTCCTGGCCTGTTCGGATGGAGTTTAGTTTTTAGACTCCTATACTTGAGTTAAGACGCGTTTATCAAATTACTGAGGATCTGTATGTTGCGTTGAGCTCGATTAATGGTTTCTTAGGATTTACCTTTAACATTACATCACCAGAAAAGCACCACTTTCAAGCACGTTCCTGTTAGATCGCTTCCTTGTCTGTCAACCTCTTCGGTACAGGTTCCACAATTGATTCTAAATCAACTTTAAGGTGACGTAGAGTCTTGAAACTTCCAGCATTGTTCAGACATACCTGGTAAAGCAATATTAGCTCACTATCTTGTCTGGCGTGTGGCGGAGGGTACTTTATATACCACTGCCATCTGCCCCTTTTTCTGACCCAGTCTCGAATGGCCCGAGGGAACGGTAGGTGGTAATCCACCGTGGGAGGTCAGATGTATCCACTTTTTTTCCCACACGGTCATATCCTTAGGTAAACGTAGGAGAAAGCAACAGGTTTTGCAAGTAAGGTGAACATAAACTACAATAATCCTGAAATATATCATAGACTCCGTTTAAATCTCACCAAAATGTAATTTTAACTCTTTTAAAGCCATATAGAGCGCAAATAACTCAATGCTACCTCACGCAACTATTCCTTCTAGTCGATAGATCAAGCTATCCGATACATGCTTTACATTCGTCCGTTTGCCACAAGTACCTTGTACTCTTTTGGCGCAATTTATGGGCAAATTGGTGGTAGACTCTTTGCATGTGGAAGTGGCTTTAAAATGGCAGGGCAAAGAATTTGTGGAAATTTGTACAGAGAGCCAAATAAGTAGGGCAACAGTAACTAGTGAGAACCGTTGTTTGTGAAGAACAGTGAAGAACGTGAAGAACAGAGAAAGAAACGGAAAAGAAAAAGGAAAACGTACAGCGTTGGTAACTATAAAGCTGTGTTCTGTCCCATGAAATCATGCGTACTGTTCGTACATTGTTCTAAAATGCAATGCGAAACCCCCCCCCCCCCCCACTCTATACATCACGTATCATAATACTAGTTCGAAAACTGTGTACCTGTTTTAATTGGCACTGTAAGTCCCCACAACCCGACAAGGCTTCAATCATCGATTTGGTTCTTAGAACATGTTCGGTGTACATGTATTATTGTACTAACTGAAACCGTTACTTTGGTCAGAATTTGTAAATCATTCATGAACTAATATTTAAATTTCCTAAAAACACTCCATTATGAGACATTTCGACGTTTCTGTAGGTTCCATCTACTAGAAAACTGATTAGTAAAATATCTTCGTAGAGACCTCTCCCTGTTCTCATTCCAATCTTTCTGACCGTCCAACAGTCAATAATGGACACGCTGTAATTCCGTGTGATCAGTACGTGACGTGATATCTATTTTTTTTCTTCGCAGATGTTCCGGAGGCTTTTGGGCGTGTTCTGCCTCCGGTCTCGGCGGGAGGCAGAGGAAGACTTTTACGGAGACCTGATAGACGTCGATTTAATTGGAAAGCCAGAGGTGAGGACCACCGAGATTTATTGGAAAAACAGTAACGACTCTTAGGTGCACCCACGTTTTCTAAGATAATTACTTGAGACCTCTGATTACTGCAAGACCTTCTGGATTTAGTAAATCTATCTTAGCTACTCGTAGTTGTAAATAGGTCATCATAGAATAACAACTATTCCTTTGTGCCTTCGTTAAACTTGCTTGTAGCGCTAATAAAACGAAATATCCTTCGGCTTTCTATACGAGTACATCCGTTTCATAGGAACTCTGTTGCCACTGGCCCGCTAAAAATTGTACTTTGTACAAGAAGAGTGTACTTTAAATAAAAAAGGAGTTTACGCAGGACATTAATAGTCAGAAATCACTTAAGTTTCTGAGATTTAATATTAGATGGAACCATTCGAAATCACAAGAGCTGCACAAGAATTTACGGAATGTGGAGAAATGTATTCATAAACTGGTTTCTGTTGGTTCCAAAATCGGTAAAAACGTAGTTTACACTACGTGCAACTCCTGCTAGTACAGCATTTATCACTATTGAAGATTCACTCTAACTTCTGATAAAATTAATGCAAGAACTGTATCAGATCTCACTTGTGCATGATGATGATTCATTAACTGATACTTGGACCAACTGAGTAGGCGATGATTTTAGGTCCGGCTTAGCCACTTGCAGGTTTCCAAGTCGACTGTTGTAACTGAATGTGCGTACACATCCTCGGAGAATATCTGTCGCAGTCGGAGACGAAATGTCATTAGAGATTTTGTACACCGACTAGGGACTATCAGCACGGATGATTTAAGCGAAGATAATTTAAAAGCAGTTTGCTTCAATCCCTATTCTAAGTACAACATATTAACGATCCAGACCCAAGGTAAAATACTGTCCTATTGTTACCATATGACCGTCTGGAAAACAATCCAAGTATGTGCTACCAAAGCTAAGACCTTCCTGTCTAACTGATAAATGTTGCAAGGCGGCTGAATTTAATACACTAACAGGAGAGTAATTTAACTTATGGTGCGAGTAAACGCCCACAAAATATTAGATGTTACATAAAAGATAGAAAATAAAACTGAAAATCAACAAATGGATGAATTGTGACCTTGGAAACAAATCTCCCACAGAGGATGAGCGCCGCGCGTTGGCGGCTGCGCTCAGACGTGGACGAGTTGGTTCTGCTGGCAGCGCAGGCGGAGGAGTCCAGGCCACCGCCTGCTGCCATTGATGTAGCCTGCGGCAAAGTCATCGGGAAGGTAAGGCGGCACTAAACACACAACTTCATTGATAACTCGCTGCTAAGGGTTCAGTTAGATTACATACAACATACCCTTTTCTCAGACCAATATAAAGTGGCACAAGTATAGTTAATACTGGAAGATAATAATTGTGATCCTTGTCACCGTTAATGATTTCCCCTGAACACACTTCCCTTTCTTTCGATCACACACAATAATAGAAAGATGTTCTCTCTTAATGTACACTTTGTCCATACGAGTCACACTATACAATTATTGGTACTGTTGTTGCGTAAAGGAAGTCTTATGAATTTTAAAGGGAAGAATTGCTTTTGTGTGCAGGTGAACGATGGCTGGATGGTTGTGACGACTGCCGAGATCCATGAGCCGCCTGTGGTGGAGTGTGACGAGGACATCCCGCCGATCCCTCGCCGCCGGAGAGGGTGTCGGAGGTGCTGGGCGGAGAGAGTCGGGGAGAAGACCGTTGTGCGCCCACCTGGCGGCAGGGCACACCGCCTCACTACCCACTAAAGGTATTCATGACGAGGACATCCCACCAGTTCCTCCTCGTCAGTGTGGGTGTTGGAGGTGCTGGGTGAAGAAAAGTCAGTGCAAGAACTGTTGTGCGGGTACAAAATGGACAGGGATAATGACTCACTAACCAATAGACATGTTCGTGAGAAACTGATACATTGGATATCCCAACAATGCCTCAACGTTGGGGATGTGTTAGAGATACTGGCCAGAGAATGTCACGGCTAAGAGTCTTGGGTGACTGCAAATTGGGTGGTGACAACAGCTTTTCTACAAGCCAGTCAACATATTCATGACGAACTTAGAACAGTGTATGAGGAGGGCAAATCACCGATGCCTCATTATTGGACAGAGTGTTCGTGTTGCTGGATGGAGAATGTCATGACTGGGACTCTTGCATAACTGCAAAGTGGATTGGGATATCGGCTCACTAGCCAGTGACCATATTCATGTGGAACCAAGTACACTGGCTCAGAAGGACATCCCATTGATGCCATGTCATCAGTGACAGTGCTGGTGGTTCGGGCAGATAAAATCAAGACTAAATCTCTTGTTTGTCTGAAAAGTGAATGGGGACACCGACTCACAGATATTTAAAGTGAATGAATTATTAAATGAATTGATAAAATGAAACTTTAAAAGCATCCATGTAAAAGAATGTTAATGAAGCTTTAATATCATTGAACTCCATTTAAACAAGTAATGAAATAAAATTAATAATATCTATCAAAGATGTACGATTATTTCTCTCTCTTTACATGTATGACTGCATTTAGACAAATATTTGAGAATGTTATCTTTTTTGATGCCCATCACCCACAGAAATATTATACACAGACTGCCATAACTTTCAGTACACAGATTATCCTTCTTCATCATTACAAATGACACATAATAGTGAGTTCATTTGGCTTACGACCAACTAACAAACAAATTACACACGTAGTGCATTTTACCTGTCTGCATTGCTGCATAGTGCAGTTGTATTTTTACCTAACGGAAATGAAACAGCCATATAACATTATAACATAGCTGTGAGTGAAAGCGCGTCATTCGCTTGAATGAAAAGAAGTGAAAACAGAGGACGATCAAACTGAACATCGATTGATACTTGCGAGGAACTAAAGCGGGCAACGATTTGCTTAAAAATCAATTGCTCTCCTCTCAACTGCAGGGATTTGATTCTACACACCAATAAAATTTATATTCCATACAAGTATCTAAGATAGTTTCTGATATTACAGGGTGCCTAAGGGTTACAGGAGTCACATTTTTTAATCAATCATCAGTAAATGTAGTTTCTGGTTTGGAAGTGTCGAGCGCAACTTCCAGTGTTACTCAATAAGGACAATATTCACACACACCATATTCTGTCACGAGAAGAGTTGACGTACACAGAAACGATCCTACAGACACATAAGTAACACCACTTCACTACGTGGCGTAATTTAATTAGTGTATGTAGATGAATTAATAAATACACACAAAGTATAAGCTAATTATGTACAGAAAAAATATTAATGTATTAGGAGTATTCCAAGGCCACCGGCCTTATCATTATGCTTAACTGCTCAACTTTACTGTTTGCACAGCATGGATACAAATGTTGCGAGTGGGCCAGACAACAATGAAGAGCATTCGCCGGTGACAACACCAACGCTATTTTATTCAGTAGAACATTAACACAAATTCTTCTCCGCTTACTCTTACGAAAAAACTAAATTTTTACCAAATTCTTAACAAGAAAAAGTTTCCCATATTAGCTAAACCTGTCTTTTGTTTATAATACTTTGGCAGTGATCGAAAATAACCTTTTTTGTACACTTGAAAATCATTAAAGCTACTAAAATTCACCGTAAACTAGAAGTAAACACACAACAAATGTGTTACGCCCGTCGGTGACGTATGTTTAGAATAAGACGAAGGTATATGAATAAAATTGAGACCTCGCTTATGCGGTGATAATGGAACAGACAGCATCGGAGGTGCAGCGCTGCCATCCACGACCGTACTGGTAGGTGGGCAGATCCCATACGAGGTCAACTACAACAGACGCAAAACTAATCTTAAGAACTTATAACAGTGCACTCCATTTACAGCAAAGTAAGGACAAATTCTGGTACATAACAAATTGTAAGGCAACATAAATTGATAAAACCATATGCCCAATGACTACACACGATTATAAGCAAACTATCTACAGGCGCAACTCAGAATTGCAATGGGTTATACAGTCCTCTGCAACACCAAAATTACAGTAACACCAGAATTACAGTAAAAGGCGAGAAGACAAGTCATCAACGCTCCAAAATTATTTTACCATATGAATGAACATAATGACGGCCTTGAAAATAGTAGCTTTTTTAAAAATGAATCTCCATATTTTTATTGGGAGACCAAACAAACTTTAAATGCCCAAAAAAGATGTACTAAAGCTGGTCCGGAATAACTTCAATGAAAAGGGTAGCTATCCTTAAGATAAACTGCACTGCTTTTAAATAGGAGACACGACAGAATTTCAATCTCCAGAAGTTTTTCGTCAGCAGTTGGCGATAATAACTTAAATGAAAAAAGCAGGACCTATTAAAAAATCTTCACCAAAGAAATGAGCATCAGTTATTTTGGAGTGAACCGCGACAGGCAACAAGTACAGCGATACAGTTGAGGGGAACATGGCTGGACTACCACGATGATAGGGCGAAAAGCACGAAGTTTATCTTAACAAGCTCACCGAAATACATCATGAATTAATAGGGAACGGCACACAACGTATCATCAAACTTGGTTTATTCAAATTTATGGAGTTTACTATCACCCCAAAAGTGGCCAAAACGACGTCCTTGTACAGAACAGGACCCTAGCCGCCGATAAAGAGTTTAATACGTCAGGGCTGAAAGGCGGTAGATGAATTACCTCAAGTGGAGAAATTTTTTGAGTGTTGGAACGTTGTGAGGAATTTGCGAATGCATTAACGTTCCACAACAGTGATACTTCAGTTGACGTATTTGTTGACTATTGGTTTGTTCTGTAAGAGTGTGGCTGATGTAGTAGAGATTCCGTTAATGTTGGATGACTTACAGAGGCAGGTTTTGTGATAAAGTTAATGGTCACGAGTTAGGGCCGAAATGGCGGTTTTCTGACGTGATGACTAATAAACTCGGTGTCACCACCAGGATTCAGTATAACATCGGTTTGATGGACGATATTCTGGTTTGCTAACGTCCATAACGGTTGCGCCACCCAAAATGAAAATTTTGTGACAGCTGATTAATGAGAGGCATCGAGTCGGCGTGATACGGGTTTTCACCTCTCCGTATGCGTCGCCCATGTTTCAGGCACCGAAGGGTCAAGCCGGTAGTTAGCGATCGGTAGTTGATTATACAATTCCTAACCAAAAAGCCGTCTTAAAATCTGTACCGCTCCCGGACTTCCGTACCTGTTCTATTTCCTTTGCAGGGGGCACAGTATACTACCGTCCTGAATTTGAACAAGGCGTTCCAGAAGATTTCTCTCATTGAGGACTGTAAACGTTTTTACACCGTTTGGAAGCTGTACCAGTTCGGTAGTGTTCCTTTCAGTTTATACACCGAAGCGGCAGTACTATCATTTCTCTTAGACTCTGTTTTGGGTGACGCGTGATTCAAATCAGTGTGCAGCAAAGTCCTTATTAGCCTGCAGGAAGTGGGTTTGACCGTCAAACCATCCATGGTAAATCTGGAACTAAGGGAGCTTCTCTTTTTAGGACTTTGGTCTCACCTAGTGTTGTTAAAATATATCAGAGAAAGAGACAAGATCTTTAGAGAAGAAGGAAATACCTCTCTTTATCCGTATCTCACATTTTTTTATAAACTGTGCTTCGAATTTTGTCCAATTTGCAGCCACAGTAAATGGCTTGAGGAAGAAAGGGTAAGGTCTCCAGATGGGGGAAACCCAGCACGCGGTCTTTGAGACAATTATAGTATCTTTGAGTATTCTGCATGTTTTGGATGTTACGGATTATGAACGATCCTTCATTGTCCAAACGTGTGCTTCTAATTCTAGCGTCGTTGCTGTCGTTCCACAAAAAAACGATGGAGTGCGATCGTTTAGCTTATGGTTCCAGAGCCATGTCCCACACGTAACTGAAGTACTCCGTGTGAGTGGGAAGTCTTCTTGGTTTTGGCCTTCCAAAAGTTCAAGTTCCACTTGGAGCTTTGCCATTTGTCCTCGGAACAGACCGTCAGGCTTTGATTTGGGTGGTCGCGAGATCCAGGAAGACAGGACCAATCGCGAGGTGGGTTCGAGGTGGGCTGTGTATGTTTACACCTTTCGTTTCCTTGTCAAGCACATCCAGGGAGCAAATAATCTGGTAACAGATTCATTTAGCCGTATGTTCCAGGAGCATGCAACGGAATAACAGCTGTAACATGATTCACTGGACTCCAAATGGGTTTCAATCGTGTTTTCTGAGGTACATGAGCTCTTTGGGAAGTTGCTGGACAAATTAGAGGCAGGAACCATAGAATCAGGGGATGAGACAAAATCCTGATACTGGGAAAGGTGTCAGGTAATGAACTGAGAAAAGAAGTATATGTTTTAAGTCTAAGAGCGTTTACCGTGATTTATTTTCAAAGAATATTCTTAAGAATTTATTTTATTTACTAGCGATTCATCTACTGTTCGTGCGGTAGCGTTCTCGCTTCCCACGTAACGGGTTCCCGCGTTTGTATTCCCGGCTGGGTCAGGGATTTTCTCTGCCCCGTGATGGCTGGGTGTTTTGTGCTCTCCTTAGGTTAGTTAGGTTTAAGTAGTTCGATTTTAACTTGTAAGGTGAAAGGGTGGCGACTTTATATACTAAAATGATCATTTAAATAAGAGCCCATGATATGCAATCTTATATAGAATTCTACAAGTTTGGCCAGACCATAGTTAAGATGCTCTACAGTACACAGATACCGCCTCTTAAGATCATAGGCAATAATAACAAAGTTTCCAAAGATCGAAACATATTTCAGATATTAGACCGTACCACTCCAACCAATAAATTCGTTAACACACCAAATCCGACAAACATGACAGAGGTAGTTGCTAACGTACGGTAGATTGATAGGGAGAGTACCGACCCCAAAGCAAACGACTGGTGAATTCACCAAGAAAACATGTAGAATGTAACAAGAGTAAACCAAACAACATGTCACCAATCACTTAACTTTTAATAAACGGCGATTTCTCGAGAAGACCTGGCGCAGCAATCCCAAATCGCTCTCCCGAACCGTCCCCTGCCAGTCGCTTCAACGGACGCAGGAAGGCGCGCCGATCTCCCGTCTCACGGCGTCGCAGCTCACACCGACCAGACTCATGTCGTGGGTTGACTCCTGTTGCTCTCGTGTCGACCGCGAAGTCACTACACCGCGCTATAAGCCGCGGCCCATTGGGCTCACGTGGCGACCTCACATGCGCCGACGCTCCAGACCGACAAGTCGTCTTGTGTCTCAGTGTGCGACCGACCAACCAATCATTCCAACCGCCAATGACCATTGCCTGAGCAAACTCGAGCAGACTGCCGGTCTAACGCGCAGACTCAGATGCAGCAAATAATCCCCGACCGGGCGACCACTCGCTGAGTTCTCTTACTGCCTAACAAATGCGGACGAGAGACTGACCCAGAATGACCAAATGGCGAGTTCATAGCGCCCCTTAAATTCATGTGAAGAGGCAACCTTTCCCCTTTCCCAGCAGAGGGAGACACCAAAGCTGCGATTGCCACAGCGGCGCCACCGCCGCCACAAACGGAGGGCGACTGTTTCACGCTACGCGCTGCAGCGCGCTCTTTAAAACAGCAATTTTTACCCGGCTCAGAGCGACAGACCCTTTAAGATCTGTTCACCAGAGTAACTATTGTTGGCCATTTTTAAGTATTTTGACAACCCCCTTATTGCCCATCATTTGCAAGTGAATAAAGCGGCTATGAAAGCTAAACATTATCTGTCTGGTCCACAACGAATAAAGATTTTCGTAAATTAGTGGGTAAGTGTGAAGATTGCAAATGCGTCAAGCCCAAAAACAGTTCTACAGAAGGCTTACTTCAGTCCACGCGAGGAAGTGATCCCATGGACAAAATGTTCATTGATTATGTCGCATCAGTCCCACGGCAAAGGGATGGGAACCGTTATGGTATTGTAGTGGTGGACTCCATGTTTATTTTTTGGGTCATCAGGTTTTTCACTAGTTTGATTCGGCCTGCCACAAATTCCACTCGTGTGCTAACCTCTTCATCTCAGAGAAGTACATCCAGCCAAAGTCTTCCGTTATTTGCTGGATGTATTATAATCTCTGTCTTCCCCTACAGCTCCGTGTAGTACTATGGAAGCATTTCTTTGATATCTTAACAGATGCCCTATCATCCCTTCTCTTCCCCTTGTTAATGTTTTCCACGTACTTTGTTCCTCGCCGATTCTGCGTAGAACCTTCTCATTCCTTACCTGAGAAATTCATATAATTTTCAACATTCGTCTGTAGCAATACATCTCAGATGCTTCGATTCTATTCTGCTGTGATTTTCCGTAGTCCATGTATCAATGCCATACAATTCTGTGCTCCATACGTACAGTTTCAGAAATTTCTACATCAAACTAAGGCCTATGTTTGACACTAGTAGACTTCTCTTGGCCAGGAAAGCCATTTTTTCCATTGCTAGTCTGTTTTTGACGTCCTTGCTCCGTTCATCATTGGTTATTTTTCTGCCTAGATAGCAGAATTTCTTAGCATCATCTACTTCGTGAGCATCAACGTCGATGTTATGTTTCTCGCTGTTATCATTTCTGCTACCTCTCATCGCTTTCGTCTTTCTTGGATATACTCTCTGTTCAGATCCTGTACTCAATAGATAGTTCATACCGTTTAGCATATCATGCAATCTTTCTTTACTTTCAATCAGGATAGCAATTTCATAAACGGATCGTATCACAGAATTTTAACTCCACTCCTGAAGATTTCCTTTATTTCCATCATTGCTTCTTCGATGTACAGATTGAACAGTAGGGCGGAAAGTCTACGTCCCTGCCTAACACCCTTTTTATTCCGGCCGCTTCGCTCATAGTCACCCACTCTTATTATCCCCTCTGGGCTTTTGTACATATAAAATATTACCCGTCTCTCTCTATAGCTTACCCCTATTTTTCTTTAGTCTTGCTTCTATTATCAACTGTAGTCTCAGAATTGCCTCACTGGTGGTTTTACCTTTTCTAAAGCTAAACTGATCGTCATCTAATACATCCCACAATTTTCTTTTCATTTCTTCTGTATATATAAGTCTAGTCACCAACTCGGGTGCGTGACCTGTAAAGCTGACTGTGCGATAATTCTGGTTCCTCTCTGCTCTTGCACTCTTCGGAGTTGTGTGAATCATATTTTTCCGAAAATGAGGTCGTATGTCACGAGACTCTACTAAACACCCATGACTTACAGATACCCTTCAAAATCATGTCTGAGTTACGGAGGCTCGGATAGATCTCTCAATCGCGATAGTCATGCGGAATCTTCGACGGTTTTCTGTGCCAGGCCTCTTGACAAGCATTTGGTGAGGCAACTGCAGATTGTTAGGGAAAGCGGAAACACCGGCTGAAGGCTCGCGTGCGGCCTATCGCCTTTCAGTCCTGACATATTGAACTTCATCAATCCGAGAGTGGTATTTTGGTCAGAGCAACGTTCTTGTATAGATCAAGTGTACATCCGTAGAGATAGAGTTTAATATGTTTTAACTGAACGCACTCACTTTTCATTTTAATTTGAGAAACTTGCAGCTTGATATCTTTGCCCGTGACGATATTGTGTAGCAAGGGGCTGAGAGGTTGAGCATCTGGATGTTCTAGCTTGGACCCACAAAGCGAGAGACCAACTTAGAAAATTTGGCTACTTCACCCTAGCCTTGGCCACAAAATAGGAAATAAAATCATGAACACCAACCCTCACCCTGCATACATGGTGACCCTTATTATAGCACTGTGCCTACCTCCAATGTGTGAGCCCAGTATTCTTTCTCCTTGTTTTCCGTTGCTGCTGTATGACCTCAGAAGTGACTTTGCCCGGTGAAAGATCGTTCAAATAGCGTAATGTAGACAGTGGAGAATTCAGAGGGTATCTCCACGTCAAGCAGAGGGGTGTTGCCTTACGTATCTCGTGAAGACCCGTATCAAAGGCTGAGTTGAACCTTGGAATAGAAAAAGTCCACTAGTGCTGAGATTCTGTGTCATACATGATCAGTGCAGTTTTTAAATTACTGTTCATTGTTTCGACAATAGAACGCCGAGGGCAGTACGGTAGGGTGATGAACAGAAACGCTTAAATTGGCTGGACAGAAAGGTTCAGTACTGTCACCAACCATTGTCTGAAGGAGGGCAAAAAGTGGAGAATAGTCTAGACAACTGGCGTATGGTGAAGGCAGTAGTCATTCGACTGCATGGAACCATCTTTATACACCAGGTAATAGTGTCCCTGTAGTCTAGGTGTAGCGCGCATGTGTAGTAATCGAAACGTTCTCGACTCCCTGAGTGAAACCCGCAACGGGTTAAATTTTGATTAATAATAAATATTGGCGACCGAAGACTTTCTTGGTAAGAAGTCCCCATCATTATGCCAACGGCCTTGTTAAAGAGGGCGGAGGAGCGAACGGAGGTTTATAACCCCACTTCTCCTCGGGGTGGTAAACACCCCTAAAGGAGGAAGAATCAGCAGTGGCCAATGGCATGTGGATGCGAAAGGCAATGGAAACCATTGCATCAGATCACGTAACGCTTATCCAGAGGACATTTGGCCTGTAACTGAACAAGTGTCTTGATGATCTCTTCGTTGGAAAAAGTTTCGGGAACAGTCCCCCCTCTCCGATCTCCAGGAGGGGGCTGCCAGCACTAGGTGACCATGAGAAAAAGATTGAATACTCAGATAAGGGATAAAGTTTTCGAGTCATGGCGTGGAATGTCAGAAGCTTGTTCATAGTAGGGATGGTAGAAAGTTTAAAAAGAGAAATGCAAAGGCTTAATCTACACACAGTTAGGGTCATTGTTGTGTTCTGGAAAGAAGTCATGCATTTGTGGTCATATGAGTGTAGGGTAGTATCAAGAACAGCAAAAAATGGTTTAAAGGGAGAAGGATTCGGTATAAATAGGAAGGTAGGGGAGATAGACTGTTACTGTGATATAGTACTTCCTATCACCATCGACAGCAAACCAACACCGACAACGATAGTTCGGATATACATGCCAACGTTGCATACTGAAGATGAAGAGATAGAGAAAGTGTATGATGATATTCAAAGTGTAATACAGTACATAAATGGAGATGAAAATCTAATAGTCATGCGGGACTGCAATGCAGTTGTAGGGGAAGGAGTAGAAGAAAAGGGTACAGGAGAATATGAGCCTTGGGCAAGAATGAGAAAGGAGAAAGGTCAATGGAGTTCTGTAACAAATTTCGGCTAGTAGTTATCGAATACTCTGTTCAATAATCACAAGAGAAAGAGGTACATTTGGAAAAAGGCGGGTGGTACCGGAAGATTTAAGTTAGATTACTTCATGGTATGACAGAGGTTCCGAAATGGATTGTAAGCCATACCCAGGATCAGATATAGACTCTGATCACAATGTAGCAGATACGAAGAGTAGGCTGAAGTTCAAGAGATTAGTCACGAAGAAACAACATGCAATGAAATGGGATACGGAAGTACTAAGAAATGACGAGATACGCTTGAAGTTCTCTAAGGCTATAGATTCAGCAATAAATAATCACACAGTAGGCAGTACACTTGAAGAGGAATGGACATCTCTGAAACTGGAAACAAATAGGTACAAACACGGTAACTGAGAACAAATGATGGCTGAGAAGGAAATACTTTAGCTGATCGATGAAAGAATAAACTATAAAAGTGTTTAGGGAAAGGCAGGTATACAAAGATACAAATGGCTCAGGAATTAAATAAATAGGAAGTGCAGAGAACCTAAGACAAAACTGCTGCATGAAAAACGTGAAGAAATCGGAAAATAAATGACTGTCAGAAGGACTGACCCAACATACAGGATAGTCAAAACAACCTTCGCTGACATTAAAAGCAATGGTGTTAACATTAAGTGTGCACCGGGAACTCCACTGTTAAATGCAGAGGAGAGAGCAGTTGGGTGGAAAGAGTACATTGAAGGCCCTTACCGACTCGGAAGATTTGCCTGACGTAATAGAAGACGAAACAGGAGTCGATTTAGAAGAGATAGGGGAAGCAGAACTAGAATCAGAAGGGCTCAGGAAAACTTAAGATCGAATAAGGCAGGAAGGATAGATAACTTTCTATTAGAATTTCTATGATCATTGGGGGAAGTGGCAACGAAAATACTGTTCACGTTGTGTTTAGTAGAGTTTGTCGACATACGACCTGACTTCGGAAAAATATGATCCATACAACTCCGAAGACTGCAAGAGCTGAGAGGTGCCAGAATTATCGCACATTCAGCTTTACAGCTCACGCATCCAAATTGGTGACAAGAATAATCTACAGAAGGAACGAAAAGATAATTTGGGGATGTTTCAGATGATTACCAGTTTAGCGTTAGGAAAGGTAAAAGCGATAGAGAGGCAATTCTGAGACTACTGTTGATAATGGAAGCAAGACTAAAGAAAAACCAAGACATGTTCATAGGATTTGTAGAGTTGGAGAAAGCATTCGACAATGTAATATAGTGCAGGTTTTTCGAAATTCTGAGAACAATAGGGATGAGCTATGGAGAGGGACGGGTAATATTTCATATGTACAAAAGCCCAGATGGGATAATTAGAGTGGGTGACTAAGAGCGAAGCGGCCGGAATAAAAAGGGTGTAAGGTAGGGACGTAGACTTTCCGCCCTACTGTTCAATCTGTAC
Organism: Schistocerca gregaria; assembly: GCF_023897955.1. Taxonomy (NCBI): domain Eukaryota; kingdom Metazoa; phylum Arthropoda; class Insecta; order Orthoptera; family Acrididae; genus Schistocerca; species Schistocerca gregaria. The sequence goes on along the minus strand of NC_064925.1, from coordinate 412,464,137 downwards.
ATCCATGAACAAGATCGGTGCTCATGTTGATGGTGTCCATTATAATGAGGTATCTGTTAACATGAAGGGTGGGGAGTCGGTAACTGGATATACATGAAATAAAAACCTTTAATGGTTCAATGAAATGGTTGCTCGATCTGTATATTTACGATACTTGCGTAATGGATAGCAGTAGGACGTAAAAATGAAAGTTTTGCAAGAGAATACGTGCTCTGGTAAAAATATCACACTTATTGAAGACACAACGGAACAAGCTAATAAACCAAACGATTAACGAATGGGTGATTAAATGATGACTAAGTGAAATCCTCTGCTGCCGCCAGGTGTTGTTGATATACCTCGATATAGACAGCTGACAATGTTTTCCCCGACCTGGACTCTATCCCGGAATCTCTTGCTTACATGGCACACGCTCTATCCATCTGAGCCACCGTGGACACATATAAACAGTTCGACTGCTGCGACGTGTCCCGTACACGCTTCCCGTGAGACACTCATTCCAACAATTCTACATACGTAATGTACCTTATAGACATTTGCCCATTCACTGGTTACTCGCGCACGCTTTGGCGATTCCCGTAAGAGTTTGGGCAACCTGTGCGCAATCGCACAGACGAAGGTCAGTGGCTAGGTAGCCTTTAACTAGTAAAACAGCACGCTCCTAATCAAAATTTCCACTCACCTCGCGTCTTGTGTCAACACTGGCGCAGATTTCTCGAAAGCACAACAGCAAACGGGAAGCAGGCAGCAGCTAATCTAGATTTCTGTTTCAAAATGAAATTTCCAAACAATATTCAAACTGTTGCTTATCTCATGGTGGAATGTGGATAATGATTTACAAAGTGTACAATGATGAGAGAGAATTTATATAAAAATATAACAACTTAATCAATTGAAATCTTGACGTATGAGTCAAACTTATTGTGTTACAAAAAATTATTATGAAAAATTTATATTTCTTTCACTTTTCAATGAATACATCATATTCATTATAGCTGTCCTCCTGTTGCAGCTAAGCGGTCCAATCTCTGTACCTTACCGAGCTCCCCAGCAACCACCTTCCACTTCATTCCGTCATACTATAACCCTATCTATTCTCATATATCTAATTACAGTCGTGAATATACAGAACATATTCCTAGGGATTTAGATTAATTCTTTCCACAGACACTTTTAGTGCTCATAAGAGCGCTTTTTGCCTCGTAACGTTTATTATTTACACAGTTTCGCGTCCCTCTACTTCTAGAGCTTCATCGAGATACTTGACATTCCAGTATACGATGTATGTAACGGAGTTGGTTCCTCATAAATGGTGCTACATCAGTTTTCTTGGACCTGACACCTAGATCCTGTTTTTTGCACCAGTTTTCCGAAGTGTGTTGAAAACTTTGTGCTGTTGCGACTTGGAAAACTTTGTCGCGGAATTTGTAAATTTTTGCAATTTTATTCATACCGCGTCCAGGTGGTAGATGCCAGCCCAGCCTATGCGCTAATTAAGTAAGGCACTGGACGGTATTGTAGACATTATGACAAAACAGTGCAGGCACAGGGGCATTTGCGACACCGATCAACGGCCGAGCGCATGAAGCGAAGTGTGAACAAGAGTGAAGTAATATTTTATTACATTTTATTACTCGAGAACGTACGTGATACCAAAAAAACCTCACACTTTACATATTTAACTGGGTCTAGCAACCATTTATCACTAGAGAACGAGCTACGAAAAGCTAACGAGAAAAGTAATATGAAAAAGCTACTCGTCATCCTCCTACAGGTGTACATCTGAAGCATAGCTGTAAGCGTACAAATAATCGAACTGCACTGAGTTGCAAAGGATGCAGACCTGATCTGTGCAAGGACGTTGTTACGACCAAATTACCCACCCTCGTACTGATCAGGTCTCCACCCTCCGAGAAAAAGTTTAACATGTCATGGTCGATCGGAGGTAGGCCATCCTTAGAGAGTTTGGACTTTGTATTACAGTAAGCTCACAGGCGATGGGACACAGCATCTCTGAGGTAACGATGAAATGGAGAATTTCCCTTACGACCATTTCACGAGTGTACCGTGAATATTAGGAATCCGGTAAAATATTAATGCAAAGCTTTACGCCTCGCCTTGTCCGTCAACAGTTGGAATGATGTGGGACCCCTGGTAAGTCTAGATACAAGTCTGACAGATGACACGTACGTAAGCATCCTGTCTGATAACATGCATCCCTCCATGTCGACTGTGAATCCCGACAAACTTGGGCAATTCCAGCAGGACAATGTGACACCCCACACGTCCAAAATTGCTACAGAGTAGGTACAGGAATACTCTTCTGAGTTGAAACACATACGCTGCGTGAAACTTAGCCCTACTTGAATTTCCACTCTTAAAAACATACTTGTTACCAAGACTATTTCTTTACAAACTGTAATCCACCTTGAGCTCGTATGCTAACTTTTAACAAAGTATAACGTAATTTGATCTGAAATGTAACTGCGCTGAATACAACCTCTCTTTATATTAAATGTGCAACTGAAGTAAATAAGTAGCATGCCTGTAATGAAAATTTCCACTTACCGCACGTCTAGTGACAACACTTTTGCAGATTTCTCCAAAGTACAACAGCCAACGGCAAGCAGACAGCATCAGAGGTAGATTCCTATTTCAAAATGAAATTATCAAATTATATTCAAACTGTTGCCTACCTCTTGGTGCAATGTAAACAACGTACAAAAGAGTACAAAATTTACAGAGAATTCTTATAAAAATGAAATAACTTAATCAGTTGAAATTTTAATTCATGATCAGGGAAGTGAGGTGGTCTTTCTCTCAGCTCTGGGCAAATGCACGACTTTAACTATCTGGCAATAATCATTTCTACAAATTAGGTGCGCAGTGCTGCAGTCGTATCTGAGACTCCTTCACTTTTAAAACAAAAAAATCGTATCCAAAATTTATATTCCTTTAAATTTTCATCATATACATCATACTCATCTTTGTTGTCGTTTACATTGCATCTTTCTTCATCTAAAATATATAACCACAAGTCAACACAGTGATGTACTGTTTCTACAGGGTCAATCAATAAACTATTTTCCCAACCAATTTCAATAACAAGTGACAAACAGTTATCTTTAAAGGTAATGATAAGGGAAAGGATTAATTCGCCCCAACGCTTCTCTTTAGATTTTGCATTTATTGTCACACCCTTCAGTGTAAACAACAGAACAAGCATAGTAACAATGAGAGAATATTTGAACTCGTAATATTTCCTATATAACTTAAGAATTATTTAATAAGCAATAGGAATCTAAGATTATTCCTATCTAACAAACATGATTTTAAGGCCATAAACGATAAAGATCAACGGTTAAGAAAGTCCAATAAACTTGAGCAAGGATCACTTTTTCAGTCTCTAAATGAAGTCAGTAGGTGACATAGGGGATAATAGGACTTACATTAAATTTTAAACCAATAAGAATGATCACTCATTAAGAATTATAAACACAAATTAAAGAATGTCCATTTATAGCAATTAACATCAATAGCAAATAACTAAGTCACGTCTCATCAAATGTATGAAAATCAAATCTTTCAGTTCTATAACACTGTTGGATTGTGGAATACGCCGGATTACCGACACAGAAGGCTAAAGTCTACCAAACAACAATTTCTCCAAAGCCAGAACCATCTTAATAGTGTAAAATACTTAGGTTATCCAGAAATACTATAATTCGCCTTTCTTGGGCAAAACGGTGGAGTAGATAAATAACCTCTTATTTCATGCTCCTAGAACATTTAGCGGCAATAGACACTCGGGCAACTCTTATCCAGTGTGGCTCGGGAAAGAGGATGGCTCCACCAGGAGGAGGAAACATTTACCCGAACTGGAAAGGGAACTCGTCTAACACGAGCCACTAGGTTGGACGAAGACCAGACGTCGAATTTTAATCATTAATCAAAGCTTGCTGGCCAGAGGACGAAAATTACAGATTCAAAGGTATCTTTATTTGTGCTCACAAGAACTGGTAACTTCTGAAAATGAGATTCCAGCAGAACTACCGTCGCAGTATCAATACGGGACTTCGGAGCTAAGGAGAGCAAGTCAACAACGGTCTCCACCCAATAGGCGTAACATTTCAGACATATCGAGCAACCGACATCAGTCGTGGCTATGCGGATTACCAAATAGAAACTGTGGCACTACCATAAATGTAATTACATACAGCACTTAAATGCCACGGGGAATAAACTCCTTCACACAAGAATATACACACAATAACAAAGACTAAAGTTAAATATACCTACGTACTAAAACACAACAAATATTGGCGAACATTAACATAATCTCGCAATTCAGACATCCATAAAATTAATTGGCTACAATCCTCTCTGTCTCTCAGCCAGACAATACACGGTTATTTAATATCTTACAACGTCCTTATCCAAACAGTGACCTACGCCGTCCATGGTAAAATAACAGCTTGCAGAAGGGCCACAGCCAAAAAAATTTTCCTTTTTTTTGTTTTTTTCTACGCGCCCTTTAAGTCTGCATGGCGTTCAAATACACGATCATGCACGGGGCAGTAACACTCACGCAACGCAATTTCCGATCACAAACTCAAAGCAGAGAAACGTTCCCCACAGTTATTAATAGCTCCCACAACACTGGAGTTTGGCCCCGCCAGACGACGACCGTTGCACTAACTAGATGAAAAATCTTACTTTCAGTGACGACACAACTTTCTGGAGGTTATTAGCAGTCGCAGACGGACTTCATAGCTTCCCCAGCCCATGAACGGAAACCAAACGTTGTCCACAGATTTACAGCCTCTTGTGTCCTCACAGCCCTGGTTTTTGGGCTCATCCAGACTTAGCGTAGAGGGACCTAGAGGGACCGAGTGTCCGGCTACAGAACGGTCGTCCAAGGCTGAACACTCATCTCAACTGCCTCCTCCGCGCTCGGCACGGCACACCGCGGCTCCTCCCAGAGGGCGCGCTAGCAGCGCCCTCGCGGAGGCTCCGCAACGTCCTCTACGACAAACTCCAAACAGGAGTAAATCAAGGGAAAAACAGGAACCGTGCCAAAAGACACGGTTCACACAGCACTACCCTACTTCAAATAACGTAGCAGAGCGAGCAGAGGCAAATACTTTCCCACGACAATACTAAACATTGTTTAACGTAAATTGCTTTCTCTCTAAAGTGCGTGTACAAAAATGAAAACGACATGACCACCTTACAAAAATAGGTGCTACGATCTTTGTAGCACCAACGGAAATGCTCCTCCTTGTAAACCCAGAAAACGGGAAATTTCGCCTGTGGCTATCTCCCCTCGAGATACTGCTCTCTCTGTTCTACGCTGTGCCCCGTAAATTCTGGCCCCAAAAGGTTTATCTGTTTTCGACCTTCTACCAGACCAGATTATGTCTCCTGCAAGGTATTGTGGTTCATTCTTCGACTGCTCCCTTCTTGCAGTTGTTAGAGCGAAACGTTTATGAAATAGCAAAATGTTATTGTATGGAAAGTCGGCATTTCATAGACAATTCCTATATTTATCAAACTCGTTATACTGATTCGAAGTTTCTTTATGCTAAAGGAATCAAGTTATTTCTAGTTTTTTAACTGTATGTCCCTGCAGCTGCCTCCATTGTAATCAAAAGATGCTAGGTGGGATGTCCACCATGGTCTCCATACCAGGTAGTGGGTGTGCTGCTGATTCCTCCTTTTACAGATAACCAGTCCAATGTCTGTACATTACTAAGCTGTGCTGCTGATTCCTCCTTTTACAGATAACCAGTCCAATATCTGTAGATTACTAAGCTCCCTAACAACCACTCTCTAGTTTATTCCTCCATACTGTAGCCCCCTCAGTTAGATGCTAGTTTTTACAACTGGCCATTATAGTGCTGCAAAGAGTGCATTTTGCCCAAAAATGTTGATTCTTTACGTGAGGGACCCATGATAGTATCGCATCCCTCTACTCGTAAAGTTTCATCATTAACCTTGATATTCAAGTATACGATCTGTGTGATGAATTTTCTTCTTCATAAATGGTGCTACATCAGTTTTCTTGGGTCCGACAGTTACATTCTCTTTTCTGCCCCATTTTTTTCAAAATGTGTAGTACACTTTGTGCTGTTGCGCTCCTTAAATGTTCGGCTTGGGATATGTGAACTGTTAGAATTTTATTCCTACCGTCTGCAGGCAGTAGAGGCCTGCCCAGTCTATGTGATAACTAAGTAAGCCACTCGACGGTATTGTTACCACTATGATAAAACAGTCCAGGCAGAGTGGCGTTTACACCACCTGTCAACGGCCGAGTGCATGGAACAGTGTGACCAAGAGTGAAGTAATATTTTATTACTCAGGAAGGTACGTGCTACCAAGAAACTCATACTTCGCAAATTTAACTGGGTATAGCAACCCGTGCTCAGTAGAGAGCGAGCTAGAAAACGCTAACGGAACAAGTAATATAAAGAAAACCTACTCATGACGCTCCGATAAGTCTACATCAGAAGCATAGCTATAAGCTTGTAAATAATCGAACTTGGTTGCTCAAAGCATTGAGTAGTGCCGCCGTTCTGCCTGAGTTTGAACCAAACAGAATGATGTGCTTTTGAATTTCAGAGTAACCACAATACACGCTTCTTGATGAAGATCTGTTGACTAGCTGCCCAATGACTGACTCTCGTGGGCAACTCAGCATCACGGTAGCTGCCGCTCATGACTCAGGTCAACAGACGTCACCAACGGGAATGGGCGTCGACGTATTACTCGATCGGCCGTGTTTTCAAGCACTAAGCGCGTCCGTGAAGGCAGCTGGAATGCAGTATAAGGCTGCTTTCATAAAGATCTGTAGATACTACAATCGTTTGAGTACATGACCCCGCGGTAATCTGCTCTCTCCCTCACCATCTCACCCATCATGAGGGGCAGAGGTCAGGAATAGGCGGTGGTGGTGGTTACGGTTTAACGTCCCGTCGACAGCGAGGTCATTAGAGACGGAGCGCAAGCTCGGGTTAGGGAAGGATGGGAAAGGATATCGGCCGTGCCCTTTCAAAGGAACCATCCCGGCATTTGCTAGAAACGATTTAGGAAAATCACGGAAAACCTAAATCAGGATGGCTGGACACGGGATTGAACAGTCGTCCTCCCGAATGCGTGTCCAGTGTGCTAACCACTGCGCCACCTCGCTCGGTCAGGAATAGGCCCAACTGTTACAGTTGGTGTCATGAATTAGTCGTTCCGCTTCACGACGCGGGTTGTCTGGGGAAATGTTCTTCCAGCATACAAACCGTAGAGTTAGCCGAGAGAGGTGATTGTTCGGTAACACTTAAGCCCAAAGAACGTTACTTGGAGTCGGGCAGTAAGACTGGGTAATTTAGTAAATTACATCCGAGCAGTGGTACTCGTCGTATCTCCATTTCACTAGCATTGGCTCATTACAATGGGGTGCGTTGAACCACACGTTGTTTATGTTTGATTCAGTATTTTTTCTCAGTTAAGAGACCCACAACGTCGAGTACTGGGTGGAATATGATAAGGTTACGTTTGCGAATTCATGTGAATCCCTGAACTTATCATTGTTTGTTTTGCAATTTTGCAGGGCACGAATTGCCACGCACTACATGTGTAGCAGGCACATTTTTTACATGTACACGTGTTGATCATTTGGCTCTCCATAGTGCAGACTATAGATGGGTGACGACACATGAGAAAAGGTAACTTATAAGGTTTTTCTTCAGTAGTGAGTTACTTGTGTTTCTGGTACTGGTAGTGGTGAAATCAAGTGCTGGTATTACAACAGAAACTGTTGCTGCTATAACAGAGCAATTGCGGATGTTAACAGAAGAAACGTTTTACCAAAAGTACGAGCATGAGGACCTTCTTCGTAGATTTGTGGTTTTGGAAATCTTTGAGGTTCAGTCACAGCCTGTCGGGGGAAAATAGGCAGAGTTGGAGGTAGATTCTTCTCCTTTTGATCCAGCAGAAACCGCACCTATCAGTCTTTTTCCCAATAGAACAGGCGACTCCAAGAATTGTAGTCTGATGGTCACATCAGATCTTCCACTAAATCCGAAAGACCAGAACCTAGTTAAATCTCACTCGTGTAATGAAGAGTTGGATGGTTCACATTGTTTTGTATGCAGAAGCGTGGCTCACTGAGTAATGTTAATGGATAATATAAGGGTTTCAGTTAGCGTAAATAATTTTGGGAGAGGAGGAGTTAATCTGTCAAAAGGTATAATGACACTACTAAATATTAAAACGTCGATACGTTGAGTTTGGACACGAGTCATAAGCAAACATTACGCAAGAAGCTGTGTCACTTGTAGGCCAGTGATCGCACAAATAAGGAAAGTGTATTATTGAAATTTATCAACTTGTTTTGTAGAGATGGGGTGTTACCAGCTACTCTAGTAACTCAGCACTGTATAAAATTGGGATTTTACACCAATTTACAGCAAACAGTTCGTACAGCGAGACATTTACAGACATTAGTAGAGAAGTTCATGGAACAGAAACTACGAGATTGGATCAAGAAATAAGTAGCAGGCTCTGAAGTACACATGTCGTAATCATCCCTAGGAAATCATTGGATAGAACCAAGGAATACATGTTTTTTCTGAGATAGTAGATGATTATCCAATCGCTAACCTTACTGAAATTTTGGATAAGTGTTGAGTGCTGTTATTTTACTGCATGTCACTCAAAAGTTGTCATCAGTTGGAAGTAGCACTTGAGCATAGGCCAAAGACAGCGTTTACCACATCATGCGGACGCTATCAATAGAAGCGAATGTCATTCGGTTTGGAAATCGCTCCTGCTACTTTTCAGGGGTTATTGGACGGAGTTTTAAGAGGGTTAAATCCTAAGGCCCATACATGATCTATTTGAATGACTTAATAGTGTATTCTTCGGTTAAACCGGAACATGTAAGACGATTGGAGGATGCTTTTAGTAGGTTAAGTCTGCACATCTAACAAGCACATGCAGTCGTTTGTCGCTTTGAGCTATCGTAAATTCATAAGGGATTTCTTGAATACAACTGAACATTTGAACAATTTAGTTAGTAAGTTAGATTTATGTTCCACAGATAATTCTGTACAACAAATAGTAATGAAGTGTAATCAGCCATATCACATAAACATCGCCAATTAATTTGTAAAGATGGCTACATGCTAATCATTTATAACTGTAAAATTTACAGATTTAAGCTAGTAGCTCCTGTCCATCAACTTTTACCCATTAAATATAAATTCTTATACTGAACAGAAGTGTCAAGAAGAAACTTTTTCAGATTGTTTCTGAATTTTACTTTACTGTACTGTCGGAATGCTCAGAATGCTCAACTCCTTAAACAGATGACAGTAAGACGATCATGGGTGACCGACACATATCATTCGTACAATAGGTTTTTGAACAATGAAGTGTTTCTATTTTAAAGATGAATTGCCCCAGAACATTATCCCATTTGTCGTCACTGAATGAAAATATGGGGTACATAGCACGTTACTGATTTGCCTCTCCCCGAGATTTGCAATGTTTCTAATTCCAAAAGTGTCTGAACTATGTTGTTTTAGGAGTTCCAAAATGCACTTATTCCAGTGTAAATGCTCGTCAATACTGACACATGAAATTTTTGAAGTTGCAACCTGTTCGCTATTTCCTTACTACTTGTTACCTTAACACTGATGTTGTACTCATAGATATGAAGAACTGTTTATATTGTGCCTTTTTAAAATTGAGTGTGAGATCATTCACAGATAACCAATGCTACTTTTAGAAACATCGTTTATCATTTATTCTGTTTCTTGTGTATGCTTGGACTGGTTAAACGCTACTATTGTTATGTGCAAAAAGAATTATTTCTGCTTGTGGCGTATCAGACCACAGATCGGTTACATGTATATAGGGAACAATAATAGGCCTAATACTGAACATTGGGGAATCATGTCCTTGGACTCTACTGGTTGACTTATTTAGTACAACTTTTCTTATTGATTTGGTTACATATGACATTATCGTTTGATTTTCTGTGTCTCCAGTCTCATAAATCTGCTATTTATCTAGGACTGTACTGTGATTCACACTGTCAAACGCCTCAGACAGGTCGCAGAAAATGCCAAATGGTGCTATTTATCATTTAATGCTTCTAAGATTTGGGGAGTTAACATTTATTACTCTATCGGGAACACCATCAAAACCAGATAAGATTTATGTTTTAGAGAATGTGTAATTTTCTTAACTAGGTAATTCACAAAGAGTGTAATGTTTCAGTGGACGCAGGAGTATCAGGTATCAATGGAGGAATTGGGGGAAAGAATGATTTCCGATGTAGTATTGCTATTCCAGATTTTGACAAAGAGTTCATCCCGTCTTATGATTCCTCAAATAAGGCAGTCGGCTGTATTTTGGGTCGGATGCTTTATGGACAGGGGCACCTAGTAGTTTATGAACCGTGACGGTTTAATAAGGCGTAAAGTAACGGCTCAACAAATGAAAAGGAAATGTTAAAGGTCATATGTGATATACACATTTCTGATGTTTTGTGAATGGTAGAAAATTTAAAGTTGTGACTGATCATGCGTCATTGAACTGATTGTTTAGTCTAAATGATCCCTCTTCTCGTTTGCCACATTGGGCCCTCAAGCTAATACGTTTAATTACGAGGTTGTCGGGCATAAGACACACAAACGATGTTACATTAAGTCGCAAAACAGCCTTGTTTAGTGTATTGGGCAAGAGTTTATTAGAACAGCAGGGTGCATAGGCAGACGATAACGATTATCAAGCCTTTAAGTCACAGCCGCACGCTTTAATACTTGAAGATTTGTTTTACAGGATTCCGAAATAGGGGCCACGTATCGCGGTCCCGAGAGTTCTTCAAAAGGAACTGATACAACAGGCTCATGACCAGCTGTTATCAGTTGTTGATTGCCGACGGACAACAGACAGGCTTATTACGGAATGGTTTTGGTGGAGGAATAGGAAGCGTGTCAAAGAATGTCTACCATGCCCTGAGGGAGAGGATATTTTGCACTAGAGAATCCCTTCGCCGAGGTCAACAGAGGCGTTGAAGCCATTTTAAATGCTTGAGCTCGACATTTACTATCCACAGTACACCTGTACGCATGTACGTATGGCTATAGAACTCTTTTGCGGGATATAGTAATGATATCAATTCCAGATCAACAGGCCAGTACAGTGGCACTAGTATTATATTGGATATTGGAGATTTTAGTTCCCAATAACTTAACTGCCGACCAGAGAACGAGCTTAGTTTTGGAAGCTACGGAGCAGATGTGTCATGTATTGCGTATTCGGAAGTTACAAAAGAGTCCGTTCCACCCGCAAAACAAAAGTTGAATGGAGCACCACCGTAAGACCATTTTCAAAATGCAAAGCCTTAATGATGACTGGGATATCTATTTTCTATATATAGTTTGCACGTGCAACTCGAAGGTCCACATGGTAACAGTTATGTCTCTACCTGAGCCAGTATACGGGCCGAAAATGCCGTCCCACTTTGACGCTTTAAGTCCTAAATTATGCGCCAACAGCGAAGCAGTGAAGAAGTTTGTGAGAAGAAATCGGGAGGTGTGGAAAAACGTACAAAAGGCGAACACGAAGGCCATGGACCGCCGAATAGGCTAATGGGCAGACTACCACAGTACCGTGTACGGCAGTGGGTATTGGTCGCTAATCCCAGTACGCCAGAAGGAAAGAGGAAGAAAATCTTGATCAAATATCACAGACCATATCTGGTCGTGGGGATGAACACGCCGGTTAACGGAAAGGTACAGGTTCCTACCAAAATGTATGTCGTGCACATCAGGCTGGTGAAACTATTTAAGAGTATTTTGGATGCTGTGCCACAGTTACCTGTGTCCTTGGTGGGATAGTCTGGATAAGGTAGAATGTAGGAACCTCGTCCGTTAGACAATTAGAGGCACTAGGATGCCTAATACCTTGACGTCACGTAATTAATAATGTTGTTGGATTATTTAGTGTGGTATGTTAGTGTTAAATTTATACTTGATATTTCTCATATGTATACTTTTTGCATTGTCTTGTGTTCGGGTGGATTTAGTGTTTTCGTATCATTGCAAGACATATTTTTCTTTTATTACTATACTATTAATATCAGGTTCTTGTTACTATTGTTTCTTCTTTCTGCTTGCCGTTAGTTCCTGTCTTTGGAAGGAGAGCGTTGATAGACTGTTTCTTTCCTCAGGTGACGATTTTGTGATGTCATCCTGAATGATGGAATGGTCCTGGGTTTGTCATACATTATCGGGAGTGGAGCAGAACGCTTGGTTGACGGTCAACAACTGGTATGATTTGTGTTGTTCTCTAGGCAATCGTATGTCTTCCTTATGAGGCATCAGCGGATATTGAAATGAGGAATGAAATTGGTAGATTGAAAGATTTTCTTTCGGAATTGTTTAAAGAGATACAGGGAAGTGACGGTTATTTTGGGACTTACAAGTGAGCTGTGTTAGTCACAGTTTATCTACGGCAAATTATGAGCATAGTTATCACAGCTGGTAGATATTCTATCACTGACTATAGTTATCAAGCGTCTGCAGAAGAATTAAACGATTTCTTCTCAACATCTGTAATCTGCCACGCAGCGACAAATTACCAGCTCCAAGATATCAATCTCTCGAGAGACAACTTTTTCCTAAAACATGTCACTACCGGCACAGTACACAAGGCAATTATGAGAATCTCTTCCGAGGCAGTAGGAAATGATGGAGTGAGCATGGGCATGATTAAAAACGTCGTAGACACTATTATTCCAGTTATCACAGACATCTTCAACCTGTCTCTTGTCAGTAGTATATATCCTACTGAGTGGAAGCAAAGTTTAATCCAGCCTATACCCAAGACTGATAACTCTAGGTCATCAGGTGACTACAGGCCGATCAGCATACTACCTGCAATATCTTAAGCCCTAGAATACATCGTCCATGAACAGCTGACAGATTACCTCAAAACTCATAACATCCATGACGAATATCAGTTAGACTTTCGAAAGCACCATAGTACAGCAACTGCATTAATCAAAGTAACTGATGACATTAAACTTGCTATGGACAGACGTGAAGCTACTATCCTAACACTGCTTGAATTTAGCAAGGTTTTTGACACAGTTGACTTCGATATATTAATAATTAAAATGAAACAGCTGAATTTCTCAATCAGCGCAATACACTGGTTCGACAGCTGCCTCAAAAACAGAAGTCAACAAGTCGTTTGTGGGTCGGAAAAGTCATCATGGAAAAGCGTGCACTCTGGAGTTCCCCAAGGCTCCGTCCTTGGTCCACTACTCTTCTCACTGTACATTAATGATATTTCTTCAGTGATTCACTCCTGCAGCTACCATCTATATGCTGACGACATCCAACTGTACATAAGTGCAAGCCCCAAAGCATGGCTGGCGCAGTAGCGAGTATGAACGCAGATCTTTGCTCTGTTTCTCGCTGGGCACAGAACCTAGGTCGGAAACTAAACCCCAAGAAATCCCAGGTCAACTTATATCTCATACAAAGTTAATCAGCCGGTACTTTCGCGAAACGGTCCCTAAAATACTCCTCAATGGTACCCAACTACCATACCAAAAAACAGTAGAAGACCTTGGAATAATCTTGGATGAACACCTAAACTGGGAAGAACAAACAGTCACAGCTTGCCGGAAATCACTCTCCTCCCTACATGCAATTCAAAAATTTAGAAAAATATTTCCAACCCATGTTAAACAAAAATTAGTCCAAACACTAGTCTTGCCTAATCTTTACTAATGCGATGTAGTTCAACACGGCATAAATAGTGAAAATTGTAGATGCCTCGAGCTAGTGATGAATGCTTGCGTTAGATACGTGTGCAATATTCGGTTGTATGATCATATCAGCCCTCCATACTCCCAGCTAGGTTGGATTAGCCCACATAAGGCACGCGATCTCCACACGATGTGCTTACTTCATCGATTTCTTAGCCACTGGTGCCCCCAATACTTATCTTCTCACATTAAACACCTATCATCATTCCACAATCGCAGTACCAGATCGGTTACGTCTATCATCTTGGCTGTACCTTTACATAACACAAAATCTTTCTCTGTGTCATTCTCCATCTCAGCCATACAACTATGGAACGCACTCCCCTGTGATCTGCGTCTTATCCAGAACTACTCAACATTCAAGAGGGAACTCAAAACTTACATATTAGGGACGGTATAGCCACCATTGTTGTGCCCCTCCCATCTATTTCTTTCTCCTCTCCATCACAGCTTCGAATTTTACCATTCTTTTTCTCTTCCTCTAACCTATCTACCTCTTATATATCTCTTTCACCCCATTCTATCGTCTTATATCTGAGCTCGATGAGAATAACTCACAAGCTGCAAGAATATAACGAGAAAATTCCCAACTAACAATGGGACTGACATTCACAAGAGAAAAGTATGTTTACTTTCATATACATAGTCACTATTATTATTATTATTATTATTATTATTATTATTATTATTATTATTATTATTATTATCATTATTATTATCATTATTATTCTTGATTGTCATAATTATTTTTATTTTTATAATTATCATTGTACTACTGTTATAATCTCAATTTTTTTGTTTAACATCAATACTGCATAATACGTTAAATGTCCTTAATGTTATTTAGAAACTGTAACTCGTTCAATCTGAGTATGCCTGGTTAGGTGTAAGAGAGGGCCTGAAGGCCCTAATCTTTCCAGGTAAAATAAATGCATAAATAAATAAATAAAAAATAAATAAATATTTGAAATATTATGTTGGTGTTGGATTTATTCTTCATATTTGTGTTATGGGTATTTTTTGCATTGTGTTGATTTCAGGGTATTTATTGTTTTCATGTCTTTGCCACATGTGTTTTTTATTATTGTAGTTTCATTGTCAGGTACTTGTTAATGTTGTTCTTGTTGCTATCTGTCGTTAGTTACTTGTTTCGGAAGGAGGACAGGAGTGATAGATGGTTCCTTTCCTCAGTTGGCGAACTTGTTATGACATCCTGGATGATGGGAATGGTCCTGGATTTGCCATACTTCATCGGGAGTCGAGCAGAATGTTTAGCTGTCGTTCATATGTTTGTTTAAGATATATATATATCACAAGGCAGTCAGATGCCTTCCTTATGAGACATCAGTGGTCATTGAAATCATCACATCAGAGAAATGAAATTCCGAGATTGCTAGATTTTGTTTCGGATTGATATACAGATTCACAGGGAAGTAACGAATTTTAGGGAGGTGCTCAAGGAGTATCATAATCACAATAAATTAAGAGCACACCTATCACAGCTTGTATATGTTGGCCACAACCTGTTGTTTGCAGGAAGTAGAGGAGGAGGAGTAGGAGATTAGTGTTTAACGTCCGGTCGACTACGGGGTTATTACAGACGGAGCGCAAGCTCGGGTGAGGGAAGGATGGGGAAGGAAATCGGCCGTGCCCTTTCAAAGGAACCATCCCGGCATTTGCCTGAAGCGATTTAGGGAAATCACGGAAAACCTAAATCAGGATGGCCGGAGACGGGATTGAACCGTCGTCCTTCCGGATGCGAGTCCAGTATGCTAACCACTGCGCCACCTGACTCGGTGTTTGTAGGAAGTGAACTTGGTTAAATGCGGGAGAAAAATTAATAAAAACGTTGTCCGCGATACCAGAGTAGGACAAGTTCCTAAACTAAATGATGTACTTGGTCATTTTGAAAAAGCGGTATTGCTATGAAGAGTGAGGTGCTTTGGTTTTCATCCTGGGAAGGGTTTTTGTCTTAGGTGTACACTCACTTGTGTGACTGTCAATACACTAACGCGGAATTCACTGCATTGGCCAGAGGGGCCATTAAGCGTGTTACACTTCCAGAATTGAGAGCACCTTGAGGCCACCCTCACCCCTGTACTTACACATTCATTACACATACTTATCGATTCACAGCAGGTGGAAATTTCAGTGGAGCGGATGTTACATTATATCCACAACATTCAAGAAAATCGTCAAATCATGATTACATAGATGATTTTCAGCAACCAAGATGTCGTGTCTTTACTAGGTATTTGCATATTCCTTTTATGCAGTAATCGCAGAAGGGCACAACCTACAGATCAGCCGAGACACCAGTTGCCAGACGAGGTTTTAGCAGGCAATGGCCGTGGGAACGATTGATGGGTCGTAGAAGTTCTGTATTATGTGGTATAAACTTTACATTCAGGATTGTATTGTAGTAAGGTCCTGGTGACCTCCCATTAAGAGTCAGCTCATGCTGTAAATGGATAAGGAAGGACCCATGTGGTACACCTCAGGAATGGAAGGCTCGGTCCTGGAAGATTCTGGACGAATCTTTCGAAAGAGGGGATGTGTGTTGCACACCAAAAATTTAGATGCGTGAGTTGAGATTATCTTAAACGTGTTATTCCCACTCGCGGCTACGCAGTAGAGGCAAGCCTGTCCGAAGTGCTAACAGAGTAAGCCTTTGGACTTGGACGGGCGAGCCACGTTGAACTTCAATGCCGAATCATAGTATGACCAAGAGTGAGCTGATGTTTCATAAGAGACAGTTGCGCACTACCAAGAAACTAACGCGTTGCAAATTTCACTGGATGAAGGAGCCCGTACTCGGGGCACAGCGAGCTAGTAAAAGCTGAAAGCCAAGTAACATGAAATAAACATACTCATCCCCATATAATAGTACTAAGTCGGACTCGTAGTTGTATGGTTATAAGTGATCGAGCGTAGGAACTCAAAGCACGAAGTAATGCCTCCATTCTGTCTGCTTATTAAACTGAAGAGAATGCTGTCATCTGTGTTATAGAGAAACCATGACCCAGCCTTGGTGATGGAAATCTGCTGGCAAACCTGGCAACGAGGCACACCATGTCTGTGGCGTGATGGCTGCAGTATTTGCGCGAAGTTTGATGATGTGGGGAGTTTGGGCCCAGTCAATCTCCACCCCCTGAGCTACTTTGGTCGATGGACTACCAGATGTCTACAGTCTAGCTGCGAGAGATGCTCACTCGCGGTCTCCTAGAAACCTAGACGTGTTTGGCCACCGGCGGCGCATGATTAGCTGAGTGGTCTAAGGCGCTGCAGTCTTGGGCTGTGCGGCTGTTCGCGGCTGAGGTTAGAGTCCTCCCTCGGGCATGGGTGTATGTGTTTGTTCTTAGGATAATTTAGCTTAAGTAGAGTGTAAAGTTATGGACTGATGACCTCAGCAGGGAACTGGATTTGCAATGTAGATTAGAGTTGTGGTTTTTCTACCTCCTACATAGGAGTCAATAGTTCAGATTCTATTACAGGGAGTCATATCTGGAGTAGGAATAGTACCCTACAAACATGATGATATTGTAGTGGGAAAAGGACATGAGTTTGATTACTAAAGTAGTGTTTGAAAATTAAAGTTTCCTTCTAACTACCACCTCTACACTCACCTTTGTTTGAACAGGGCGAGATTGTGAAGACGTTAGACGCTTGAGTCGTTTGTGCATTGAGAGAGCATGTCGAGTATAATGGAATATAGAACAATTTATATTAAAATTATTTGTTTCATTACTATTAGTATGAATCTGGAGTGGTCATGCGGTGGATTGTGGAAAGAGGCTGTCAGCTAGGGCTGATTGTGCTTCTGTGATCATGAACGCAGTTTTTCCAATGAATAATTAATGTTTGTGGAGCGATAATGTAACTTTTAGTACATCACTCCTACAAGGATTTAATGTTTACACTGATGTGTCGATTTGATACAATTTCTGAATCTAGTACTAGTTGTGGTATTCTGCAAAATGATACTACAGCTCCTGTTGATGGTCTATTGAGACGTAATTCAGTTTCAAAACACAATTAAAAAATGAATTATATGGTAATGTTCCAAGAATGATGGGATTTGAGTCTAATGTGAAGGGGCCTAATTAAATGTTAGCCCCAGAACTAGTGGAAAGGAACGTAGAGTGAAATTACAAACTAGTACGAATTGGTTTAATGATAACTTGCTGGATGTTCCCAGTCGACAACGAGGCAGTGCTATTCTACTACAGAGACGAATTCAGCATTTAGTGCAGAAGTTTGAATGCACTGTGGAAGACATTTCAAGAAAATTTAGTGCACTTACCACTCGGTTAAGGTAAGAGCTGCAGAGAGGCTCTCTGCTGTGAAAAAAATAAGAGTGGTTTCTGTAGATGAGAGTCCAGTAGTTATCATGACAAAATTACTATTCACTTTGCAGATACAAATTGTTTACATATATAAACCAGTTGTACAGAACTGTAATCATAATCCTAAAACTGAGTTTCTACTCCACTACTCTCGAAGAACTCTCTTGAACTGTAGAGTGGATTGATTATTAACAACTTATAGAACTTACTTATAGAACTTACTCCTAAAATTGTTGAAAGCGGTATTGATTGGACAACATGTCAGTTTATTCAAAAAGTTCAAACAGTTTACTTTGCGAAAGTTACCTATTTTTTTGAGTCTAATCTAGGAATATCATAGCTAACACTTGGTTCAAGAATCATAAAAGTAGATTGTATACATGGAAGAAGCCTAGAGATACTGACAAGTTTCAGGTAGGTTATGTAATGGTAAGACATAGATTTAGCAAGCAGGTTTTAAATTATAAGACATTTCCAGGGGCAGACGTGCACCCCAACAACTATCTATTGTTTATGAACTGTAAATGAAACCTGAAGAAACTGCAAAATGGTGGGAATTTAAGGAGCTGGGACCGGGATAAAGTGATAAACCAGAGGTTGAACAGAGTTTCAGGGAGAGCATAAGGGAACAATAGACAGGAATGAGGGAAAGAAATACAGTAGAAGAAGAATGGGTCGCTCTGAGGGATAAAGTGGTGAATGCAGCAGAGGATGAAGTAGGTAAAAAGACGAGGGCTAGTAGAAATCCTTGGGTAACAGAAGAAAAATTGAATTTAATTGATAAAAGGAGAAAATATAAAAACGCAGTTAATGAAGCAGGCAAAAAGGAATACAAACGTGTCAAAAATAAGAACGACAGGAAGTGCAAAATGGCTAAGCAGGGATGGCTAGAGGTCAAATGTAAGGATGTACAGGGTTATCTCACTAGGGGTAAGATAGACACTGCCTACAGGAAAATTAAAGAGACCTTTGGAGAAAAGTGAAACCACTATTATGAATGTTAAGAGCTCAGATGCTAACCCAGTTCTAAGCAAAGAAGGGAAAGCATTAAGGTGGAATGAGTATATAGAGGGTCTACACAAGCGAAATGTACTTGAGGAAAATATTACGGAAATGGAAGAGGATGGAGATGATACTACGTGAAGAGTTTGATGGAGCACTGAAAGATCGGAGTCGAAACAAGACAGCGGGAGTAGACAACATTCCATTAGATCTACTGACGGCCATCTGGTGAGCAAGATGTATGAGACAGGCGAAATACCCTCGGACATAAAGGAGAATGTAATAATTCCAATACCAAAGAGAGCAGGTGTTGACAGATGTGAAAATTAGCGAACAATCAGTTTAATAAGTCACAGCTGCTAAATACTACCACGAATTCTTTACAGACGAATGTAAAAACTGGTAGAAGCCGACTTCAGGGAAGATCAGTTTGGATTCCGTAAAAATTTTGGAATACGTGAAGCAATACTGACCCTACGCCTTATCTTAGAAGAAAATTAAGGAAAGGAAAACCTATGTTTGTAGCATTTGTAACTTAGAGAAAGCTTTTAACAATCTTGACTGGAATACTCTCGTTCAAATTCTGAAGTTGGCAGAGGTAAAATACAGGGAGCGAAAGGCTATTCACAATTTGTACAGAAACCAGATGGCAGTTATAAGAGCCATGGGGCATGAAACGGAAGCAGTGGTTGGGAAGGGAGTGAGACAGGCTTGTAGCCTATCCAAGATGTTATTCAATCTGTATATTGAGCAAGCGGTGAAGGAAACAAATGAAAAATTCTGAGTAGGTATTAATATCCATGGAGATGTAATGGAAACTTTGAGGTTTGCCGATGACATTGTAATTCTGTCAGAGACAGCAAAGGATTTGGAAGAGCAGTTGAACGGAATGGACACTGTGATGAAAGGAGGGAATAAGATGAACATCAACAAAAGCAATACGAGGATAATGGAATGTAGTCGAATTAGGTCGGGTGATGCTGAGGGAATTAGATTAGGAAATGAGACACTTAAAGTAGTAAAGGAGTTTTCCTATCTGGGGAGCAAAATAACTGATGATGGTCGAATTAGGGAACAAATAAAATGTAGACTGACAATGGCAAGGAAAGCATTTCTGAAGAAGAGAAATTTGTTAACATCGAGTATAGACTTAAGTGTCAGGAAGTCGTTTCTGAAAGTATTCGTATGGAGCGTAGCCATGTATGGAAGTGAAAAATGGACTATAACTAGTTTGGACCAGAAGAGAATAGAAGCTTTCGAAATGTGGTGCTACAGATGAATGCTGAGAGGAGAGAAGTTTGTGGCACAGCTTGACTAGAAGAAGGGATCGGTTGGTAGGACATGTTCTGAGGCATCAAGGGATCACCAGTTTATAATTGGATGGCAGCGTGGAGGGCAAAAATCGTAGAGAGAGACCAATAGATGAATACACTAAACAGATTCAGAACGATGTAGGTTGCAGTAGGTACTGGACGATGAAGAAGCTTGCACAGGATAGTATAGCATGGAGCGCTGCATCAAACCAGTCTCAGCACTGACGACCACAACAACAACAACAATGTCAATATCGTTTGTGTTTCTGGCATCATGATAGAGTATGTTCTCTGTGGTGTCAAAATCTTCTGTGCTGTTTTCAGTGAATATAAATGACAAAAAGAGATAAAGTTTTATCATCATCACTATTTTTATCTTAGTGAACAAAGGGCTGCATTTTACCCTTGGGCTAATTTCATAATTATTTGTAGCAGCTATTTCAGAATCAGTACTACGTCACAGACATGACATGAGTGACCACATAACAACAGCCCATATGTGTGTGAAGCTAAAAAAGCCAAATAAAGCTGTGCAAATATATTTATTTCCACCTGGATCAAATAATCTCTGTATGACGTAGGACGGCTTTAATATCTTTCTAAGGCATGATTAATGTGAAGTTGCCAATTTCGTTTGGAATCAATCTATTGTCCTAGAAACTCTCCAGACGTTTGGAGATTTGGAGAAAATGAAATGGAGTGTAACAGGAGAATAAAGAATTATGACAGTACTTGAATGAGAGAGTTTCTAAAAGTGAAAAAATGTTGAGGTCATTGTTACAGCAAAGGTCGTGTGCAAGGTAATAGTGATTTATATTCTGTTCAGGAAGGTGAATGAGATCCTGAAGCTCGTTATGAGAGGAGGAGAATTCTTCACCAACATGGTCATTTTAATCATGATGCTGGAAACTATGAAATGAAGCATGGTTTTCAATATAACCATTTATTGCCTGTTCTAAAATTTCAGGTTTTCATAATTACATTAAATAGTACTTATACTCATGCTTGATTAGACTAGTTTGATTTTGTATTTCCTTCCACATTGCTAGCCGATCACAGAACTGATTTTGTATGTGGCTGTTTGGTGGGTGACCTTAGTACGTGAAACTGTGTAGCATATGACTAGTTTTATCAGATATTCCTGTTAGAAGAATGGTCTGAGCAGCGCAAGACATAATCTTTGGCATACTTGGTTATGAAAAATATTAATAATACTCATTTTATAAATCCTGCTTCATTCTTTGAATGAATGGTGTGGAAAAATAAATTTTTAACAGTACTTACAATCCTATTGAAGAGAATTATAATTGACGTGGAAAAATTCCTCCCAAGTTGAGTCATATTATTATTCCTGGTCAGGTAAATGGGTAGTTAGTGGGTTTTGAAATTTGCTCCAAGAATTAGAATATGACAATGCTGAAGAGAATGGATGTGGTAGAAGCAACAGTAAGTTATTTATCCTAATCGGAGGCCACAGAGCAATTGGAATAATGATCAGCAGCAATGTGATACATATTGTGATAGATATGGGAACGGAAACTGGAGGAATCGGAGGAATTATGTGATTGCAATGAAAGCAACAATTTTAGGAGTGGTAATAGTGATTAGATTAGAAGACTGTTACGTCAAATCAAGATGCTGAAGAGAATGGTAGTCACTGACGTTGACATGTCCCTATTTTGTAGAAGTACGCTTATTTTATCCACAGAAAAATGTTCAAGTGGGTAGCCCATAGCCCCATAGCCACATAATTGAAAACTGATGTGCGCGGCTGATTTGAGTGCTGAAAGCAGATTGAAAAATGCCTTTGAGAAATTGAATATGTTGACTATTGTATGTTTGAGTTACATATTGATAAGTGATAGACAGGAAAATCTCAATTCTCTGAAGAGTCCAACGTTTCAAATATATTTCACCTTGTGTTTAAGGTGTTGGAAGCCAGTCATCTGGGGTGAGCGAGTCAGCATTTCACAGATCTGAAGTTGTAGCTTTATGGACTATTCCTTCTTTGCCGTGGACTCAAGTGAAAGGGATGATTAACAGAAAAGGAGCAGGGATGAAGGGACAAGTCAGTATTGATTTTCTTTGTCAAGGTTATAGCTTCATTCGAATTTAGTAACTGTGTGGAATTTGGCTAGTTATACGATTTTAGGGGCTGATTTCTTGTTGAAATACCAAGAAGTGATGGCCTTTGGCTGTGTTGTAGTGAGTTTTAAGTATAATGATGGTATGTTAAAGCATGAGGGAAGAGTTGCCTGTAGTGACTGAGTATGGTGTTCAAGCAGTCTTATTTCATCATTTGCCAATGAGGTCGTTGAACTTCACAATAAATATTGAGTTGGAGTAATTGTGCTGAAGTGGTAGGCAAATTACTGAAAGGCAATTTATTTAGTGTACTGCGACATAATTCTTCAATATTTTCAGTGCATCCAGGGACACAAAATTCTTTTTTGTGTGTTGCTGCATTATGGACATGATTTCCCTGGTTGTTATCATGAATCATGTGATTTTTGGTAGCCCCCATCAGTGAAGTTGAGTTTTTGTTTTATTTTTACAGTAACGGAACAGCGGAATTTAGAACGACGTTATTCAATCACGTTTATTGTTAAACTTGGGGAATCAATGAGTGCGATCATTCAAAAGTTGAAACAGGCCTATAGGAAAAAATCCTTGTTAAGAGCACAAATTGTTCGATGGCACAAATCATTTTTGGAAGGCTGATAGCCCGATGAAGATGAATCTTGCTCACGGAGGCCTTCAAAATCAAAAACCGACGAGAACGTCGAACGTGTGTATGGTCTTTCGAAACCAGACGGACATTTAACAATAAAGATAATGGGTGAACTGTCAAACTTGACAACTTTCACGTTAAATCAAAAATCTGACTGAAGATTTGCACATGTGGAAGTTTTGTGCCAAAATCGTGCTGAGAAATCTCACAATTCAGAAGAACAACAATTGAAGAAACACGTGTGTTGGTGTTCATGAGAAGACTGCTATTAACTGCGAATGTTTCATTAGTGTGATCATCGGTGTTGAATTGAGGATTATTGAGTATGATCCTCAGACAATGGGGCAAAGTGAGAAGTGGCACACTGAGACATCTTCTCCACCAAATGAAGCTCGAATGAGAAAATCAAATATAAAAAAAGCTTGTATTTACTTTTCTGACTGTAGGGACATCATCCACAATGAATTTGTTCCTTCAGGACGAACTGTCAACATTGTGTTATGCAAGGATATCCTTAAAACTCTCAGGAGAAGATTAAATCGAGTGAGACCGACTGTACATGCAGACGAATGGACGCTGAATCGTGATAGCGTTCCATTTAACACAACCATTTCCATCACGGATCTTGTCACTACAAAAGGCATTCCTGTTGTCCCACAGGTACCCTAGTCACCTGATCTGTGTCCCTGTCATGCATTTTCTGTTGGCGAAACTAAGAATTTCTTCAAAGGACGTCGTTTTGGGACTCTGGAAACATACTGAAGGCCGTAGGACTCAAAGCCTTTCGGCGCTGCTGCCAAGCCTGGGAAGAATGATTATACCGACGTAAATTTGCCGAAAGAAACTACTGTGTAGGAACCAATTCTCGAAAAAAAACCTTGGTAGACCAAAAATCAGTCACATTACTTTCCTAATATACCGAGGATATTACATATTTTTCATGTAATCTCACCCGAAAAATTTTAGTCTCAGTAGTAGATGTCACTTTCTACAGTGAAGGACGTTTCCAGTATTTCCAAGTATAGGGCCTTAGTTACACATCAGCATCTCTTAAAAAGTATATTGAGAGAAAACGTCAAAAACAATTACCGAAATGGCTTTTTTATATTTTTTGTGGTGTTCATAAAACCAGCATTACACCTTATCGAAAGTTTGTAGTAATTGCTAAGACTGTGCTAAAGGTATTTCCATATCTGGACCATGATCGCATATCAGTTGGCTTTTAAAAAGCATGTTGTTAATATAGTTCAACAACAATTAACGAATTTTTTTAAAAACTTTTTCAAGGTGTTCAATGTGTCGCCACCCATCCTCATGGTAATGCACATTATGTAAAATGTGTTGGTATTACGGGAGTTAATCAGTCTTTTAACGTAAAGTTTAGTATCTACATTCTAATAATATACCTTTTAGCACTTCTGTATGCAACGATTAAATAAAATCTATTTATATATTTACCTTCGAATAATTGTTTGAGTTGCAATGTTGTATATGTGACTTTATTGTTATTGTGGAACTAAAAAATTGGTACTCATGAATTAGATTTCTATAAATAAAATCTATTTATATATTTACCTTCGAATAATTGTTTGAGTTGCAATGTTGTATATGTGACTTTATTGTTATTGTGGAACTAAAAAATTGGTACTCATGAATTAGATTTCTATAAATAAAATCTATTTATATATTTACCTTCGAATAATTGTTTGAGTTGCAATGTTGTATATGTGACTTTATTGTTATTGTGGAACTAAAAAATTGGTACTCATGAATTAGATTTCTATAAATAAAGTCTATTCATATATTTACCTTCGAATAATTGTTTGAGTTGCAATGTTGTATATGTGACTTTATTGTTATTGTGGAACTAAAAAATTGGTACTCATGCATTAGATTTCTATAATGTCAAGCATGCAGTCTTCAACATGAAGTTAGCATTAATAAAACCTAGCTTCAGTATTATCACACAAACTTAATATTCATTGTTAAGTGGCTTCCTTTCCTTATGTGAGTATAATGGATATTTTTCTCTTGTTTTGCATGAGTTTATAACATCCCGAAATGAATCTTTTCAGAACACATTACAGAACTGATCACAGAATGAAATTTCAGTTAGGGATTTGGTGAGACGGCTACAGTTGTTTGCAGTGCATAGTAATACACAATGCGTTGGATACTTACATATTGTGATGTTTACATATTTAAATTGTAATTGTTTTCTGTCCTGCAGTGGTGATTAGTTCCGGCACTGTCTAGCTTTGAGTGACATGGTATTGAAAAGCCTCAGAGATCGATTATTTTTCGTATGTTGCAACATGACTACAGGAAAGTATTTAAACTGTTCTGTCTAATGTCTTATGCACTCTGTTTTATTATCGTCCCTTGCATTTCAAGTTACTTAATGCACTGCTGGAATATGTGCAGAGAAACCTTATCTTTCTGTGATTTCTAAAAATTCGGTAGAGGTTCACACTTAGTGTAGAGCCTATGTGATGTATATGTATTATTCGATTGTTTTAACCCTTTTAGTGTGTACTTCTCACTGTAGTATGTATTTACAGTGCGTAAGGGAATTTGTGTTATCGCTTGTGAACCCTCCTGGCATCTAGTGGAAGTTCGCTGCACCAGTTGTAGTTTTAGTTTGTTGTGAAATACAGCCTTCAGGATTGCGAGAAGTATATATCCCGACAAAAAGCGGTGTATTAATAGGTTATTCTGAATGATGGTAACCACCAATATAGTATCTGGAAGTGGCATGGAAAGTATACTTCCTGTAAAATTAATCTGTCATTTGTGGTCCTTGGTAAGCGTACTTAGCACCAACAAAGGGGTATCCAAAAACGTTTAGGAACATTTCTTACCACCTCTGTCCATGCCAGACATGTTGTGGTAGTACACGGCACAAGGTGTACTAAAACTACTACAACAATTAGTTTCTGTATGTCGTGGGATTAATACTGTTGTCAGATTACATTGCTTCCCTCCTGCAATATCCTTTATTGCATCCCTTATCAGCTCGTAGCTTTACCCAGTGACAAAGTTTCAAGGACTGTTTTCACGTTGTGGTAAGTTAACATTAATATCAGTAACAATTATTTTCAGAACAAAATAAAAACAGAAAACACTGTTTATGATTTTATTTGCGTGGAGTGGCGACACATAAAAGCACTCAAAAGGGAAGTGGTAAATCCATTTACAACCAATTTAAATACCTCACAAAGACGGGGTGGTGATATATGTACGAACTTAGTTTTTGGTCCTCTATCTCAAAAATAAAGTTATTAAAAATAAGTACAGTACGTTTACCACATTCATAAAACAATAGCGAAATATTATGTTCGCTGAGGTGCTACAAAAAATGTGCCCGCGAAAGAGTTTACACTGTGTATCAGTTAAATTTTATGGCTACTCATTTACGCTCCTTCCGTCATTTATTTAATTTTCGTGAGTTATTTTGGAGCATGTGTTGTCTGCGCTATCTGTAGCATACCTGTAGCCAATATCCCCTTTGTGAATTTAGTGATCATTGATTCAGACACTTAAATAATTCAGCTACATACTTGCTCTTTTTACTGTTATGTTTACGATAACAAGCCCCTTGTAGAAAATAGTATAGATGACAATCCAATATGGTGAAGACATGATGCACGTGGTGGATACAACGAAGGCTATTGAAACACTTAGCAAGATGGACACATTTCTATATCTAGGTTCTCGACTACAGGTAAGAGGATGAGCAAGCAGGAATCACAGTGATCTGAATCGATTGAGACACATCACTGATAATATTTGTGAGAACAAGATGCACATCCACATTAAATAAAAGATATAAGGCACAATGGTGAAGACAGTTGCATTATGTGATAGTGAGCGTAAGCTCACACCAAGGAGTTTTCAGGTTTCACTACATTATGAAAATTCGGATGCTGAGAAGACCATTAGCCATTTCCCGCTCGGCCATAGTAACAAGACAACGATCTGACAACTAACTGGAGTGGCTCCAATCAACGAAAAGATCCAAAAATGGAGCGTTCGGTGGTATGGACACATTATATAGCACCTACTTTAGTCATCAGCTTAGCCTGTTGTCTCACTGTTGAAGACCACAACCAGCGCGGAAGACCTTAACCGCATCGGATAGGTACTATAAACGTATATCTAAAATGAAGGAACATAAACCCACAGCTAGCGTTAGAACGTACGAAAAGGTGTACATTGTCCAAAAAAGCAGACCAAGCTCGAATGGGACTACGCTAAGAAGGAGTAGAAGAAGATGATGATGATGTTGGAAAGAGAGCACAACAGGAGGGTCTCGATATTAATGAGTAGAACAGGGGTCTGAACTAGAGAAATCACAAAAACAGTTTGTGAACGGCCAAAGCCTCAGAGGCGCGATAACGTTCTCCCACCGAAAAGTTTAATGACGGACAGTGAGAAGAACGAGGCAGCTGTGCGAAGAGAGATTCCCGAGGTAGCGGTACGGGTCACAATAGTAAAGGCAACTTCGGAGGTGGCTTTCGCACGTATGAACAGGGAACGGGACAACTGTAGTGCGAAGGGAGTTTAGAAGAGCGCCAGCAGAAATGAGGACGCTGCATGGAAAGTTTATATGCGACGAGAGGCAATACGTCACACCGAGAGGGAAGGAGGTAATGCAGCGTATAATTAGCCTCGAAATTAGTAGATGGAGAAATTGTAACCAAGGAATCAGAGTAGTTTCAGCTCCGCCCCGCAATGAAAGTAAGGTGAGGGGGAAAATATGGTGTGTTCTAGACAAAACACAAGAAGAGCTTCTGTGCTGCCACCTGAAGGATCACAGAAATATAATAGGCGTTAATCCCCTGCAGGATGGTGTCAGGAAATGGAAAACCACCCATGATCGGTAAATCAACCAGCATATGTTGTGACCACCTCAGTGGACAAGTACGTTATAGGTACAATGACTGGTATAGCTATGGCTTCTGGTAATTTATGGTGGCGGGCCCTGTTAAAATGAATGAAGCAGATGGACTGCCTCATATGTCTGTATAACAGACTACGAAATTTTTGCACAGACATTCAGATGGAACTGGAATGTACTTGAAACAAAATCGGGACAGCCGGCCGGAGTGGCCGAGCGGTTCTAGGCTCTACAGTCTGGAACTGCGCGACCGCTTTGATCGCAGGTTCGAATACTGCCTCGGGCATGGATGTGTGTGATGTCCTTAGGTTAGTTAGGTTTAAGTAGTTCTAAGTTCTAGGGGACTGATGACCTCACATGTTAAGTCCCATAGTGCTCAGAGCCATTTGAAACATTGGAACCAAAATCGTGACAGATATCACCAAAGGCCTGCTTGTAGGATGCTCTTTGCGTCCACAGTTCTGAGATGTTGGCATAGAGTCATTAATAAACCAGCTTCATAGTACAGCAGACACTAGAGGCTGCGTAGCCTACGGAGATGATCTCCTAATTACAGTATCTGGCAGCACAAGCGCTAAATGAGTAGAGGATTTTAGTGAAGTTCTTGAAAGTCTAAGTAATTGGTGCACAGAAAACAGTTAACCGAAATAACCATACAAAAGAGATTTTATGTTAGCCCTCTAATTTTCGGATATGCGGCCGCGCAAATAAAATTTCTTCCGCCGATAGTTCTGGTGAATATTGTCCGGCCATCCAGAGAACGTGCGGTAAGGCTGACGACAATGTGCTATGCGCGTCCTTACATGCTCCACAGCGGCGGTGTTTCGTATGCGGGTCACAGACGCTGGTCAGCAGCATTAAGATGCGCTTATATAAGCGCCGCCTGTGAAGAAAGCATACAGAAATTCGATTCGCTTATTGATATATGTTCGGCGTAGATGAAACCATGACAACTTCTCTGCAGTTTAGTTACCCCAAGAGCAGGGTTCTATGCTTTGTCCAAACACAAACCACTATCTCCGTTTATTAAATTATTAGCTAATCTACATCGAGTAAAGTTGCAATCTTCGTAAGATAGCCTTAACACAGTTTTTCTCAAGAATATGACGGATCTTCGAGGAGAGAGCACTCACATAGGGCAAAACAGTAATTGATCTAAAGGAATTAC
Organism: Schistocerca gregaria; assembly: GCF_023897955.1. Classification (NCBI taxonomy): domain Eukaryota; kingdom Metazoa; phylum Arthropoda; class Insecta; order Orthoptera; family Acrididae; genus Schistocerca; species Schistocerca gregaria. The sequence goes on along the minus strand of NC_064925.1, from coordinate 412,434,837 downwards.
TATCTTTTTTCCCATCACATAGTAGGTGAATAATGATTGGGGTAAGTAATGAAAGAGAAAGCCATCTGGTAGAATTTTGCACAGAGCATAACTTAATCATTGCTACCACTTGGTTCAAGAATCATAAAAAAAGGTTATATATATGGAAGAATCCTGGAGATACTAGAAGGTTTCAGATAGATTATGTAATTGTCAGACAGATATTTAGGAACCAGGTATTAAATTGTAAGACATTTCCAGGAGCACATGTGGACTCTGACCACAATCTATTGGATATGAACTGTATATTAAAACTGAAGAAACTGCAAAAAGGTGGGAATTTAATTGGATGGGACCTTGATAAATTGACTACACCAGAAATTGTACAGAGTTTCGCGGATAGCATAAGTGAAATATTGACAGGAATGGAGGAAAGAAATACAGTAGAAGAAGAATCGGTAGCTTTGAGGGACGAAGTGGTGAAGGCAGCAGAGGATAAAGTACGTAAAAAGACGAGGGCTGGAAGAAATCCTTGGGTAACAAAGGAAATATTGAATTTAATTGATGAAAGGAGAAAATATAAAAATTCAGAAAATGAAGCAGGCAAAAAGGAATAGAAAAGTCTCAAAAATGAGATCGATAGGAAGTGCAAAATGGCTAAGCAGGGATGGCTAGAAGATAAATTATCAGGATGTAGAGGCTTATCACACTAGGGGTAAGATAGATACTGCCTACAGGAAAATTAGCGAGACCTTTGCAGAAAAGAGAACCACTTACATGAATTTCATGAGCTCAGATGGATCCCAGTTCTAAGCAAAGAAGGGAAAGCAGAAAGGTGGAAGGAGTAGGTAGAGACTCTATACACGGACGATGTACATGAGGACAATATTATGGAAATGGAAGAGGATGTAGATGAAGATGTAATGGGAGATACGATACTGTGTGAAGAGTTTGCCAAAGCACTGAAAGACCTATGCCGAAACAAGGCAACGGGAGTACACAAAATTACATTAGAACTACTGACGACCTTGTTAGAGGCAGTCCTTACAAAACCCTACCATCTGGTGAGCAAGATGTGTGAGACAGCGAAATACCCTCAGTCTTCAATCCCAATGAAAGCAGGTGTTGACAGATGTGAAAGTTACCAAACTATCAGTTTAATAAGTCACAGCTGCAAAATACGTGGGGCATATAAGAAAGATCCACAAGTCATAATTCTTCCCGACCAAGGAACCTACACGCTACCTGACGGGACATGGCCCATATCCTTCTTTAATGCAGAAAATACAACCAGACATTACAGGCCCTTGTCAATATGGAGCAGTTGTCACACTTGAACACATCGTGTGAGAATGTGCCACTACACAAAACGTTGCAGACTACGATAGTTGGTTATGGAATAGTCGATGACATAACAAGGAAAGAAGAAGTGTGGCACAAGTGGCATTTGCTGACAGTGAAAATGCACACATCATGAAAAACAAAATGCGTCATTTTGGTTCCCAGAATTCCGAATCTATACAGAAAATTGGAATAGAAATCAACATAAACATAATTTCCATCCTTTTTATTTCTTATGAAACCCAAGCTTAGTATATTGAACTACTGTATAGCGAGACGTTCAGTGGTGGTGGCCCAGACTTTTGTACACACCGGTACCTCTAATACAAAGTAGCACACCCTCTTGCATTGATGCATGCCTGTATTCGTCGTGGCATACTATCCACAAGTTCATCAGCGCACTGTTTATTCAGGTTGTCGCACTCCTCAACGGCAATTTGCCGTCGATCCCTCAGAGTGGTGATGGATCACGTCATCCATCCCTTGTTAGTCTATATCCCATACATGTTTGGTAGTGTTCATGTCTGGAGAACATGCTGTCCACTCTAATCAAGCGATTTCGTTATTCTGAAGGATGTCATTCACAAGATGTGCACGAAGGATGCGCTACTTGTAGTCCATGAAGACGAATGCCTTGTAAACATGCTGCCCATTATGGTTGCACTATTAGTCGGAGGAAGGCATTCACGTATCGTGCAGCCGTTACATCGCCTTCCATGACCATGAATGCCATACGTCGGCCCAACATAATCCACCTCAAAACAGCAGGGAACCTCCACGTTCCTGTAGTCAGTGGACAATGTGTCTAAGGAGTTCAGCCTGACCAGGTTGCCTCCAAACATGACTCCGGCGATTCTCAGTTTGAAGGCTTATGCGACACACAACAGTGAAGAGAACATGATGCCAGTCTGGAGGGAACTGTTCGGCAAGTTATCAGGTCCATGTGTACCGCGCTGCATGGTATCGTGGTTGGAAACATGAACCTCGCGTTGGTCGTCGTGAGAGAAGTTGTGCATCATCTAGCCTATTACGCACAGTTTGAGTTGTAACACGACGTCCTGCTGCAACACGAAAAGCATTATTTAACATGGTGGCATTGCTGTCAGGGTGCCCCTGTTCCTTAATCCGTAGGTCGCGGTCGCGCACTGCGCTAGTAGCCCTTTCTCGGCCTGAGCGAGGCATATCATCGACAGCTCCTGTCTCTTTGTATCTCCTGCATGTCTGAACAACATCGTTTTGTTTCACTCCGACACACCTGGACACTTCCCTTGTTGATAGCACTTCCTGGCACAAAGTAAGAATGCGGACGCGATCAAACCGCGGTATTGACCGTCTAGGCACGATGGAACTACAGACTACATGAGCCGTGTACCTCCTTTCTGGCGGAGTGACTGTATATGATTTGCTATCGGACACACTTCGTAAAATGGGAGCAGCTCATGCATGGCTGTTTACACCTTTAGGCACGTTTAGTGACCTATCTGAACAGTCAAACTGACTATATGTGTCATACGGAATCCACAGTCAACGTCTGTCTTCAGGATTTCTGGGAACCGGAGTGATGCAAAACTTTTTTTGATGTATGTATTAGCATATGAACTGCAAGCATACACCGGCTAGAGACAACAAGGAAAAGGCCACATATGAAGACGACGAGTTGTACCATAGCAGAACATCCAACTACAGCAACTTTTCACAAGGATGGAGGAGATGAGCCTCGGGGATTATTCCCTGGCAGTCACCTCCCAATCTATACAACTTGGGTGGCAGTAGCAGGGTCCCTATGAAACCTGAGCTGTGCCTCAGTCTGCCAGGGGTCACTATCAAGACAAATGAAAAATCTAGCTTGGTTGTGCGACGGGTGAGAGTAGTCTAATCTAGTGTTGTGATAATGTAGTATAGTGTTGCAAAGTGTACTGTTGTATAGTAATGCAGTCAAAAATCACAAATTACAAAATTTTTGATGTCTCAAAGCAGCATAGTACAAAAGTCAAGTAGCATGTAACTATGGATTCCAAACTAACATACGGTTAATATCTATGTGGCAAATGGCCAAATGGTAGCCGGCAGCTGTGGCCGAGCGGTTCTTGGCTCTTGAGTCCGGAACCACGCTGCTGCTACGGTCGTAGTTTTGAATCCTGCCTCAGGCATGTATATGTGTGATGTCCTTAGATTAGTTAGGTTTAAGTAGTTCTAAGTCCAAGGGATTTATGACCTCAGATGTTAAGTTCCATAGTGCTTAGAGCCATTTCTACATCTACATCTACATCCATACTCCGCAAGCCACCTGACGGTGTGTGGCGGAGTGTACCCTGAGTACCTCTATCGGTTCTCCCTTCTATTCCAGTCTCGTATTGTACGTGGAAAGAAGGATTGTCGGTATGCTTCTGTGTGGGCTCTAATCTCTCTGATTTTATCCTCATGGTCTCTTCGCGAGATATACGTAGGAGGGAGCAATATACTGCTTGACTCTTCGGTGAAGGTATGTTCTCGAAACTTTAACAAAAGCCCGTACCGAGCTACTGAGCGTCTCTCCTGCAGAGTCTTCCACTGGAGTTTATCTACAATCTCCGTAACGCTTTCGCAATTACTAAATGATCCTGTAACGAAGCGCGCTGCTCTCCGTTGGATCTTCTCTATCTCTTCTATCAACCCTACCTGGTGCGGATCACACACTGCTGAGCAGTATTCAAGCATTGGGCGAACAAGCGTACTGTAACCTACTTCCTTTGTTGTCGGATTGCATTTCCTTAGCATTCTTCCAATGAATCTCAGTTTGGCATCTGCTTTACCGACGATCAACTTTATATGATCATTCCATTTTAAATCACTCCTAATGCGTACTCCCAGATAATTTATGGAATTAACTGCTTCCAGTTGCTGACCTGCTATTTTGTAGCTAAATGATAAGGTACCTATCTTTCTATGTATTCGCATCACATTACACTTGTCTACATTGAGATTCAATTGCCATTCCGTGCACCATGCGTCAATTCGCTGCAGATCCTCCTGCATTTCAGTACAATTTTCCATTGTTGCAACCTCTCGATACACCACAGCATCATCTGCAAAAAGCCTCAGTGAACTTCCGATGTCATCCACCAGGTCATTTATGTATATTGTGAACAGCAACGGTCCTATGACACTCCCCTGCGGCACACCTGAAATCACTCTTACTTCGGAAGACTTCTCTCCATTGAGAATGACATGCTGCGTTCTGTTATCTAGGAACTCCTCAATCCAATCACACAATTGATCTGATAGTCCGTATGCTCTTACTTTGTTCATTAAACGACTGTGGGGAACTGTGTCAAACGCCTTGCGGAAGTCAAGAAACACGGCATCTACCTGTGAACCCGTGTCTAAGGCCCTCTGAGTCTCGTGGACGAATAGCGCGAGCTGGGTTTCACACGACCGTCTTTTTCGAAACCCATGCTGATTCCTACAGAGTAGATTTCTAGTCTCCAGAAAAGACATTATCCTCGAACATAATACGTGTTCCAAAATTCTACAACTGATCGACGTTAGAGATATAGGTCTATAGTTCTGCACATCTGTTCGACGTCCCTTCTTGAAAACGGGGATGACCTGTGCCCTTTTCCAATCCTTTGGAACGCTTCGCTCTTCTAGAGACCTACGGTACACCGCTGCAAGAAGGGGGGCAAGTTCCTTCGCGTACTCTGTGTAAAATCGAACTGGTATTCCATCAGGACCAGCGGCCTTTCCTCTTTTGAGCGATTTTAATTGTTTCTCTATCCCTCTGTCGTCTACTTCGATATCTACCATTTTGTCAACTGTGCGACAATCTAGAGAGGGAAGCACAGTGCAGTCTTCCTCTGTGAAACAGCTTTGGAAGAAGACATTTAGTAATTCGGCCTTTAGTCTGTCATCCTCTGTTTCAGTACCATTTTGGTCACAGAGTGTCTGGACATTTTGTTTTGATCCACCTACCGCTTTGACATAGGACCCAAATTTCTTAGGATTTTCTGCCAAGTCAGTACATAGAACTTTACTTTCAAATTCATTGAAAGCCTCTCGCATAGCCCTCCTCACACTGCATTTCGCTTCGCGTAATTTTTGTTTGTCTGCAAGGCTTTGGCTATGTTTATGTTTGCTGTGAAGTTCCCTTTGCTTCCGCAGCAGTTTTCTAAATCGGATGTTGTACCACGGTGGCTCTTTCCCATCTCTTACGATCTTGCTTGGCACATACTCATCTAACGCTTATTGTACCATGGTTTTGAACGTTGTCCACTGATCCCGAAAACTATCTGCACTTGAGACAAAACTTTTGTGTTGAGCCGTCAGGTACTCTGTAATCTGCTTTTTGTCACTTTTGCTAAACACAAAAATCTTCCTACCTTTTTTAATATTTCTATTTACGGCTGAAATCATCGATGCAGTAACCGCTTTATGATCGCTGATTCCCTGTTGTGCATTAACTGATTCAAATAGTTCGGGTCTGTTTGTCACCAGAAGATCTAATATGTTATCGCCACGAGTCGGTTTTCTGTTTAACTGCTCAAGGTAGTTTTCAGATAAAGCACTTAAAAATATTTCACTGGATTCTTTGTCCCTGCCACCCGTTATGAACGTTTGAGTCTCCCAGTCTATATCCGGCAAATTAAAATCTCCACCCAGAACTATAACATGGTGGGGAAATCTACTCGAAATATTTTCTGAATTTTTCTTCAGGTGCTGAGCCACAACAGCTGTTGAGCCCGGGGACCTATAGAGACATCCAATTACCATGTCTGAGCCTGCTTTAACTGTGACCTTCACCCAAATAATTTCACAATTCGAATCTCCGTCAATTTCCTTCGATACTATTGTACTTCTTATCGCTATAAACACGCCTCCCCCTTCACTGTCCAGCCTATCTCTGCGGTATACATTCCAATCAGAGTTTAGGATTTCATTACTGTTTACGTCTGGTTTCAGCCAACTTTCTGTTCCTAGTACTATATGGGCTTTGTGACCGTTTATTAATGAGAGCAGTTCTGGGACCTTTCTATAGACGCTCCTGCAGTTTACTATTAGCACATTAATATTGTTATTCCTTGTTGCATTTTGCCTACTCCTGCCTTGCCGCGTCTCAGGAGGCATCTTGTCGGGCCTAGGGAGGGAATTCTCTAACCTAAAAAAACCCATGTGCACTCCACACGTACTCCGCTACCCTCGTAGCCGCTTCCGGCGTGTAGTGCACGCCTGACCTATTCAGGGGGACCCTACATTTCTCCACCCGATAGCGGAGGTCGAGAAATTTGCACCCCAGCTCTCCGCAGAATCGTCTGAGCCTCTGGTTTAAGCCTTCCACTCGGCTCCAAACCAGCGGACCGCGATCGGTTCTGGGAACGATACTACAAATAGTTAGCTTTTAAGCTAAAGGTTAGAAAACAGATTTGATTTTCAAACTTACTATTTACTGAATTTCATATTTCATACAGACTTTCAATTAATATTTTATGCAGATATTTAATGTAGATTATTCCAACCTACATAAGACAATGATTAGTTACACTAACACATCTGCAATTATGTTAAAATATTACGCGCAATGTTCATGTCAATACATGTGAAACATCTGGTTCACTGTTGTATTTAGGTAAAATACGAGAGAAAACACGAGATAAATCACTAAAAACACATAAATAAGTGTCCTTTTTGTACTGTATGGAGATGAGCAAGTGGTACTCAGCACTGGTGCAGAGCCTACTGCTTCCTAATACAACCAACATGGCAGCAGTGATTAACGTACACAGCCGCCATACGGTGGCGACAGCAGCGCCATATGATCTCACATCATACCACTACATAATGTTTCACTTTCTAAACCTTCAATCGTGTGTGTGTATATATGGTCTTTACTATGGAGGGTAATTCGCATTCGGGACCCAGTATTTACTACCGCATACGAATTTTAAAACTGATTTGAACCGGAACTACACAGGCTACTTGAATTTGTTCTTAGAAACTTCTCCATCGTCCTGAAACTGTCATCACTGGGATCTACAGTGCCAGATCAAACTATAGCGATAGTGGACTACGTGCCATTGGTGCAAATGGTTTAAAACGCTCTAAGCACTATGGGACTTAACATCTAAGGCCATAAGTCCTCTAGAACGTAGAACTACATAGACCTAACAAACCTAAGGACATCACACACATCCATGCCCGAGACAGGATTGCGACCGTAGCAGTTGCGCGGTTCCGGGCTGAAGCGCCTAGAAGCGCTAGGCCACCGCGGGCGGCCTACGTGGCATTAAGAAAAACTTATTACCCCAATTCTTCGCAAATATGGTTGCAGCTGTTCTCGTTTATAACAGCTTATATCACATCATCATCTTCACTTCTAGATTTTCAAAGAGAGATGATTAATAAATTTTACTCAAGAGGAAAACAATAATACTGAGAATGAACATTGCAGTAACTTATTTTGTATAGTTAGTACGATACTATTGTACTGTCAGAACAGGTCGTCGCGCTTTAGCTTGGGTACCAGCGGAATTTGTCAACAATGAAATATCCTAGGTCATCAGGCGAGCAGTTGCGTAGCAACATTGCGATTCCGAATCGTATTGCGTAAACACATTGTCTGTGCTTGCGTGATTTTCGTTGTGCTATTCGTTTTGTTCTAGAGCGTCTTCTTGGTGAGAAAAGCTCATTAACTGAATATCTGAAGTGCTTTTCGTGAAAAGTCTTCCAACAGAAGAACTTCCAAACCCAGCGTTGGGCGTGACGCAGTACGGAACCGTAAGTGACCATCGATATCTTTTCTTCTTCATCTCTTATCAAGACTAATATCTTTTGCCGTTAATGTCACTCTAAATTACTGCTGCTGAGCGCTTTGCACACACATGAAATCCCTTGTAGTTGATTTTATTTGGATGTTTAATCACACCAGCTACATTGTAACGAAAAATGGGAAAAAAAGTTTCCAGTGATCCGACTTGAGCTTTAGCCTATGAGAGCAGTGTTGCAAAATCGTGGGCACGATTTCGGTAGCTCATGTAACCTGCTGAACTCTCTATATCCTTTAAATTCTGAAAGGTGTATATGTACATCATCAAGAGTGTTTAGGGGCTACGTGTCGGCTATATTCTGCGTCATATTACCATAATGTATCGCTTTTTATGTCCTACATGTTCTAGAGATTGCCAAGGCACTTTACATTGTTCATAGTCGACGAGGACAAAAAAAGCGAGGTGAAAATTGATATTGTTGAAAATTTGTGCTAGGTGGTAGCAGGGACCGATATGAATATTATACTTAAAAGTCCAGACCGGCGAGATGTGCGCTACAGCGTATGGAAGGGAGATGGCATGGGATGTGGTGGGGAAGAGAGGGGTTTGGGTTCAAGATGAATTTTTTATTTATCTTAAATAAATAGAAATGAGTTGCTTCAAGCAAAAATGTATTTCTGTAATCAGTAAGCTACATTAAATTTGTTAGGAAAATTGTCCTATTCAGTACTCTGTAGCAAGGTGGTGGTGGTGTGTAGATGGCACACACGTGAGGGAATGTAGTTGTCTGGTATTTGATCAAACTCTTCCCTCTTCGTTAGTCTGCAAACTGAAGCGCTACCGGCTAAACCGCCACATTAGCCCACGGTTTTATTACGTCGCTTTCTGGCTCTCTATTTGTCCGTCTGTATCTCTCCCCCCTCCCCCCCCCCATCTCTCTCTCTCTCTCTCTCTCATACACTTACAGGCACTTCGTTGCAGAATGAGAGCGTGGCATTTATTTAGCTAAAACGGGCCTTGCCGCCAAAAGGCATATGCCTAGTTTCCAATCTGTCAGCGGTGAACACCATTAAAAATTTGACTTCATTATACATTCCACAGTGGATGGTACTCTGAGGGGTCGCACAGATTCCGATCAAGTAGACGAGCATGAGTTCTCCTTTACATTGTCTGTCTGTGTATCAACATTATCTGCCCACTTTGGTACAAAAGTACATTCACAGTGTAGGTAGCTCTGTGAAGTTGGTAACTGAGTAGTGAATGATGCGAAGTGAAGGCGACCAAAAATGGGTTGGACGTCGGCAGCTGACCACGTACGAGCAACGAAATCAAAAGCGACACAGATTGTAAACTTCAGAATGCAACATGGGGGCTGGACAGAGTAAAATGAAATCCATCTGCTACAAAGGAAAATAATATTCTGTGTCTGTTCGCGCACATCACATTTTGTTCCAGTAGAATCCAAGCACAAGAAACGTGTTTCGGCTGTAAATGTTTTGACAATTTTCAAGCAATCAGGGCTTTCGTGAAATCTTTAATGTTTGCAGGAAGCTATGGAAAATATTGTAAGGATAATTTGTTTAGAATGTGTTTTAGGAAGCGCATCGGTGACGTTGATGTGTGTTCCTGAAGTTTTATTACAAAGAAATGGTGCACATACGTAAGGGAATTAAGGACTCCACTATTCATCTGTTGTGTGGCAGTGGAAATGAGTTACCGTTTATTGCTTCTAACCTCTAAATAAGTATGTTTGGATTTTGAATGTTGTTAGTTACATTAATTGTTCACTACTGTATAGTTAATATCTGTGATTACGTGTCACAGATTTTTACGTTTTTCGACCTTATGTTCAAAAGTATTCTCTATTGACTGATTATGTCTGACCTCTGGATGCACGAATAATATTCGAATGTGCCATTATTATGGCTCAAATATTTGGATGCCGTTAGTAGTAAATTTACCCCTCTTTGTCCCTCGTTTCCGAATATCTGATATACGTAACTGAGCTACGAATAGTGTGGAAATCCTCACGTCTCCGAGAAATTCGTATCATCACACAATATTTCACGTTCTAAACATACAAACTTGTGTACATGTTCTTTAATAAGGACATTAATGCTCTCAGGTTACGCAATATATACTGCCTCATGCGCATTACGATTTTGTTTCGAAACGCAGCTGTACCTTCAGCACGTCTGTCATTGTAATAAATGTGTCGTCTTTTGGTATTATAGTTGCCTCTTGAAATCATTGCATCTTACTTCACAGTTTCTTTCGACGTTCGTCGTATTCTGACTACATCTTAATTTTATTCAGGCTTTAAGAAAGGGTCATCTGCCCATCGCAGCGTACCATAGACGCACTCAGGGCGTCGGTTTATAAATGTCAAAATTTCGTGTTAAGTGTCTGATGCAAACATATTTCTCTGAGCTGCTTTCCCAATGTTATTCAGACTTGAAAAGATGTGAATATTCGGATATGTTCGCATTCATAAGTAGTTGCAACTATCATTTCACAGTACATTAAAGTATGATTTCAGGTACTCCTGTGGCTAAAGGACACGTTGTAATCATCGAGGAAATAATTACATGATATGTGCAAGTCAGCTGCTTGTTTTTAAACCAAACTTATTACACAGTTCTCCCGGCACAAACGGGTAGGTGATCGAAAAATTATCGGCTTCTGCCAGCATATTAAGCTCATTTTGGGATATTTTCAATATTCTCAACATTTCTCGGCTCTGTCAGCATCTGTATAAACATTTATGTTAAATTAACGACAACCTCAGATGCAATGTTTACCTAGATTTACCTTGGTTTCAGTTGGGATAACCCAATCTTCTTCAGAATAAAAGGAACTACGATTCGTCCGTAATGGACAACGTCAAAAACTAAAAACTATAATATAGTAATACATCGTCATACTGCAATAACATATCCGTTGTTTCCGTACTATAACGATGTATTACTATTTATAGTTTTTAGTTCTTGACGTTGTCCGTTATGGACAAGTCGTAGTTCCTTTTATTATGAAGAAGGTTGGGTTATCCCAACTAAAGTCTAGGTAATCATTGCAATGTAGGTTGTTATTAATTAGAAATCAATATTTTCAGTAAATGCTATTCCTTTACCTCGCTTAATAGGCAACGAAAAATTTGAGTGTGTAAGTTTAAAGCTGAAACTAACGTGGTCATCAAGGAATTTCATAGCTTATAAGATATGCACTTCTGAACTGCAGTTGATTTGGGAATTTGTGGGCTTGGCAGATCAGACACATATTATACGTATGGTCAGTAAACTGTCTGGATGCAGTCGGAAGTAATCGTCGCTATTTGACGTAGGTCCCAGAGGAATTTATGAACAATGAAATGTCAGACAACATTATGTGGACAGTTGCATAGCAACTTTGCGATTTTGAATCGTGTTGCGTAAACATATTGACTGTGCTTACGTGATTTTCGTAGTGCTGTTCTTTGTGCTCTAGAGCTTCTTTTCGGTGAGACAAGTTCATTAATTGAGCTTGTCGAGAAAGGTCTTCCGCCGAAAAAACTTACAAAGCCAGCGTTGGATTGACGCAATACGGAACCGTATGTGATTAGTCAACATCTTCTCTCGGTCATCTCTTATCCCCGCTAACCTTCTTTGCTGTACATGTTACTGTAATCTACTGCTGCTGAACGCTGTAGCTCACGCCTCAGATCACTTTTATTTGGTTTTACTTTGGATGTGTAATCACACCAGCTACATTCTAACGAGAAAGACAAAAGAAATTCTTTCCAATGCGACTTGAGATTCAATTCACGAGAGTACTTTGACTAAATCGTGGCCATGATTTCGGTAAGTCATGTAGCCTGCGGAGTTCTTTACATTCTTTAAATGCCGGAATTTTTTTATTTTCATTTTCGAGATGATTTATTGACGTTGTGCCGACATTATTCTGCACCGTATTAGCATACTGAATCATGGTATGTCTTAAATCTTGTATTTATTATCAAGATTGTGTATATTGGTCACAGCCCAGCCAACGAAGAACAGATAGGTCGAATCAAGAAAAAAATTGGTATAGTTGATAATTTAACCTTAGGACTAGGGACTGACATGAATATTATACTAATGGTCTAGACAGGCGAACTGCTTTGAGAAAAAGTGCAATCCAGTGTTCAGTTAAGCTGCATTATAATTTCGTAAGAAAATTGTCCTGTTCAATTCTCTGGAGAAGAAATATTCTTAGTGTTGCAGCGGTTAAAAAAATCGTAGATTATTGAAAATAATAATTGGCGTTTTAAAATTAATGTTTATTGTTAAACGGAGGGGATAAAGGAACTTATTAAATGGATGTCGCTTGTCAAAGTGCAATATAACGTTGTTAAGGGATAAATTATGTTCTGGTACTGTAACAGGGTGGAGGAGTGTGGGCGGATGCTACACACGTGAGGGAACGGAGGCCGCTGGCATGTCGTCAAACTCTTCCGTCTTCGTTAGTCTGCAAACTGAAGCGCGGCCAGCCGTTTCTCCATTCTCTCTCTACCCTACTATATCACGAGTCATTAAACTAAAATCCGCCACTTTTAACGATGGTTGTATTAGGTCACTTGCTGGCTGTCTATCTGTATCTCTCTATACAGTTACAGTTACAGTGTACCGAGCTCATAGGTGGCGTTGTGAAGTTGGTAACTGAGTGGTCAATGAAGCAAAGCGAAGACGACCAAACATCTGCCGGACGTCAGTAGCCAAGTGGTAAAGAGCAACGGAAACGAAAACGAAAAACACTGCAACCTTCACAATGCAACGTAAGGGGAGGAGAGGTTCAAAAAGTCCCAACTGCTACCAAATTACATGCAAGTAAAATAATGTTCATTGTCAGCTGGCGCACATCACGTTCTGTTCCAGTAGAAATCGTGTATAAGAAACGTGTTGCTGTTATAGAAGTTTTGCCCATTTTTAAGAAATCAGGATTTACCTTAGATCTTTTAGGTTTGGAGGAAACTGTGGATACTTTGTTACAGAAAGTTTTTAGACGTGCTTATGAAGTCGGTGTGTCTTTCTTATGGTTTTACTGCAAGAATATGGTGCAGATATGTAGGGGAATTGCTTAGGGTGTCTACTATTTACATGTCGCGTTGCAGCGGAAAGGAGTTGGGGTTTACTGCTTCTTAGCACTAAATACGTATTTTTTGATTCTGGTTGCTGATAATTACATTACATACGGGTACTGTTGTATGGATAATATCTTGTGATTTCGCATCCACTAATTTATAGGTTTTCTATCATCATGTCAAAAGTATGCACCATTTATTGTTTAAGTCTTACTTTTGGGTGCATGAATAGTATTCGACATTTCCGTTAATTTGTATCGAAGATCTCCGTCGTGTTATTAGTAACTATGCACCCAGTTTGAGCAAAGTTTATGAACGTAACTGACCTAGGAACTGGCTGCACTGCCTCACGTCTGTAACACTTTCGTGCCATCACGTTGTAAGTGTTCAAACATGTGTGTACATGTTCTTTAATAAGTGTCTTAATTCTCTTAGGGAACCATTATTTACTACAGTATGCGCATTTTGATTCTGTTCCGGAACACAGCTTCGCCTTCTGCATGCATTCCTCCATAATTAATTCACCGTCGTTTTGAATGTGTCTTCCTTGCAAACTCCGGTGGCCCCTTGACACCATCGCTTTCGTTTTTTAGTTTCTTTTGACGCTTACTCCATTCCGTCCTAATTTTATTCAAGGTCTAAAGGGACGTATCTGCATATCCTGACGACCCACAGACCAACTCAGTGCGTCGGTTTATAAATCTCAGAAGTTCTTGGGAAATGTCTGATGCAATCGTATTTCGTACAACTATTAGTTCAGTGTTACTGAAACTTCACAAGACGTGACTGTTTCGCATCTGTTCATACTCACAAGTAGTTACCACTCGCATTTCACCGCATATTGAAAAATATTATCTAAGGTATCGGTCTGTCAAAAATATATGTTGTAGTCATGTAGGTCGACGTCTTGCTTTGAAAGCAAATTTATTGCACAATTCAGTAGGCATCTGCGGGTACTGTGTGCGGCTACACTTATAAAGACTTCTATCAGCACATTAGCTTCGATTTGGGAAATTTTCAAGTACACATTATTCTTTTATCTTGCTTAGTAGGGAAATAATGAATCTGATTTTGAAATGTTTAATTCGATACTAACATTATCATTGGTGAAGGTTACGAAGAGAGATAAGCCACGTATTACCAATGGCTAGTAAAGCGCTGCGGTACAGTGAGGAGCTATCTAAGTTTTTTAGTGTGGGTCTTAGACAATTTTTTCAAAAATGTAATATCGCACAACACGAGGGGGTCGATGAGAGGCAACATTGCGATGGTGTATCCTGTGGCATAAACATATTGTCTGTGATTTTGTGATTTTCGTAGTGCTATTTTTCGTACTGTAGTTGGTGAGAAAAGGACATTGACTGAATATTTGAACTGTTTTTTGAGGACCGTCTTTAGATAGGGAAACGTAACAAGATAGCGTTTGGTGGGACACTACACGAAACAGTAAGTGACGAGCCAACATCTTGTTTCCGTCATCTCTTATCCGCAATATTATCATTTGCTGTGGACGTCGAGCGTAAACTAATGCTGCTAATCGCTGTGATCTAAAATTTGAAATCGTTCGTATCCACCTTTATTCAGATGTTTATTCGAGCAGGTGTGTTTTACCGAAGGAAACGATCCTTTCCGGTGATCAGATTTGATATTCATACTTCGAGAGTAGTTTCACAGTATTGTCGGGCATGGTTTCGGTAATTGATATACCCCCGGAATTTTTTGCATTCTGTGAATGCCGATAGTTTTTTGTTTCCATTATCAAGTGAATTTAGTGGCTAGCTAGCGACGTTGTTTTAGGACATATTAGAATACTACATCATGTTACGTACTGCATATAGTGTAGACCATAAAGGTTCTTTATTTTGTTCAGCGTGATTCACCAGCAGCAAATATATGTACACAATTAATTTTTGCTGGTCTGCAACATGGGTGTATCCTGCGAGAAGAAGATGCGGCAGCTTTGCCTCCCTATGAACTAACTGATACCTTGTATCTCCAGCGAGACAGAAAAAAAAGTCAGAATAAGTTTGAAGAAATGCATCACAGTTATTGGGTGCTGTGAAGTGGCATGAATCGTGAAGTCTGTCATTCTACAAACTAATATGAGTTTCCTACATCTCGTCCCCATGGCCCTATTTTTGCAGACGTTCTACATACACATCTGCTCTGTAGTGTAAACAAATGATATTTGATTGTGGTGTATAAGCAACAAACGAAAAAACATGAAATTTGTTCATGTAATGGTTACTTCCACGTCCAGTCGGTTTAGCTGTTGCTGAATCTTACAGCTAGTATGATCGCGATCCATGAGACTTATTTGTCCTGGCTCTCCGTCCACAGGCAGCGTTGAACATCATTGATGCTCTCGACTCCGCTGAGGCTTGCAGACACAAGTGGTCAGTCGCGAAAAGTCGCGGAACCACGAACCCCTCAATAGATTTCCCACACAATTCGGATGATACGTCAGGAACAAAAGAGTTTCAAGTGCCTCGACATACGACATGGGCGGTTCGCCAGTAGCTATTTAGCATTTTATTTAACAGCGAGTACAGTTGCATGCGCTTTTTTGCTTTAGAAGAGAACTATCCTGTCTTGACAGTATATTTTAGGGTAAGGCAACGGTTAAAGAAGATGAATTTAATTAGAGATGCTATAATGTTCGTAGATTATGAAAATGCTTTTGAGAATTACAATAGACGAGTGATACGTTACATCCTGCAAACAAAGGTTACCCAGTTCGTCTAATCAACTCTTTTGAAGCTGTTACAAATGGCCAAAAATTATGATGGAGAATAAAGAACTTGCATAAATAAACAACAATAAAACAGAATTAGACAAGTATGTAACCTGTCCCCAGCTCTTTTCAAGTTCTACGTGGGTGACCTAGTCAATACTTGGAAAGGCATCAGCTACGGCATAAAGATCCACAGGGAGAAATGTTTTAATACTCTGCTATAAGCAGATGCTCAAATGACGAGAGTTCAGTAATGAAATTAAAAACTACGGTCCAAAATTAAACGCAAAATAATTTGAGCAGTCTAAATGAGATTTTTCCGTAGTGTTATAGCGTGAATCAGGAAATTGTGCCTTATATGTAGAGATTAAGAATAAATTAGAAGTTGATTTAGTGTGTAAAAAAAAAAAGGACCTTAACAGCAAAAGATGGCGGGGGTATATTTCAGTACTGTTTATCTTAGCCTGCTGTAGTAAGTTGACAGCAATCCAGTTTCCATTGATGCTGATGTCGACTGTTAAGCACTGATTACTAATCTCAGTTTGGGCTTTCTGGGGCAGGGATTCTGAGGGTATTAGATTAGGAAATGGCACACTTAAAGTAGTAAAGAAGTTTTGCTATTTGGGGAGCAAAATAATTGATGATGGTCGAAGTAGAGAGGATATAAAATGTAG
Source organism: Schistocerca gregaria (assembly GCF_023897955.1). Lineage (NCBI taxonomy): Eukaryota > Metazoa > Arthropoda > Insecta > Orthoptera > Acrididae > Schistocerca > Schistocerca gregaria. The sequence continues at coordinate 412,418,274 of NC_064925.1, read as the reverse complement.
ACTGGCAACGGCAAGGAAAGCGTTTCTGAAGAAGAGAAATTTGTTAACATCGAATATAGATTTAAGTGTCAGGAAGTCGTTTCTGAAAGTATTTGTATGTAGTGTAGCCATGTATGGAAGTGAAACATGGACTACAACTAGTTTGGACAAGAAGAGAATAGAAGCTTTCGAAATGTGGTGCAACAGAAGTATGCTGAAGATAAGGTGGATAGATCACGTAACTAATGAGGAGGTATTGAATAGGATTGGGGAGGAGAGAAGTTTGTGGCACAACTTGACTAGAAGAAGGGTTCGGTTGGTAGGACATGTCCTGTGGCATCAAGGGATCACAAATTTAGCATTGGAGGGCAGCGTGGAGGTTAAAAATCGTAGAGGGAGACAGAGAGATGAATTCACCAAGCAGATTCAGAAGGATGTAGGTTGCAGTAGGTACTAGGAGATGAGGAAGCTTGCACAGGATAGAGTTGCATGGAGAGCTGCATCAAACCAGTCTCCGGATGAAGGCAACAACAACAACATCATACTTGCCAAGTTCCTTGTCGCAGTGGTTCCTGTCGGATCCCCGAAGTTTACTGCTGTCGAGCTGGTCTAACACTTGGATCGGTGGCCACCCGGTATGCAGAGCGCAGTTGGCAAACGGGGTGCACTCAGCCCTTGTGAGGCAAGCTGAGGAGATACTTGATTGAGAAGCAGCGGCTCGCCGGCCAGAGTGGTCGAGTGGTTCTAGGCGTTAGAGTCTGGAAGCGCAAGACCGCCACGGTCGCAACTTCGAATCCTGCCTCGGGCATGGCCGTGTGTGATGTCCTTAGTTCAGTTAGGTTTAAGTAGTTCTAAGTTCTAGGGGACTGATAACCTCAGAAGTTAAGTCCCATAGTGCTCAGTGCCACTTGAACAAAGCAGCGACTCCGGTCTAGTAAACTGTCATACGTCCGGGAGAGCGGTGTGCTGACCACATGCCCCTCCATATCCGCTTCTAGCGACGCCTGTCGGCTGAGTATGACACGGCGGCCGGTCGGTAACTTGGTGCTTCCTGGCCTGTTCGGATGGAGTTTAGTTTTTAGACTCCTATACTTGAGTTAAGACGCGTTTATCAACTTACTGAGGATCTGTATGTTACGTTGAGCTCGATTCATGGTTTCTTAGGATTTACCTTTATCATTACATCACCAGAAAAGCACCACTTTCAAGCACGTTCCTGTTAGATCGCTTCCTTGTCTGTCAACCTCTTCGGTACACGTTCCACAATTGATTTTAAACCAACTTAAAGGTGACGTAGAGTCTTGAAACTTCCACCATTGTTCAGACATACCTGGTAAAGCAATATTAGCTCACTATCTTGTCTGGCGTGTGGCGGAGGGTACTTTATATACCACTGCCATCTGTCCCTTTTTCTGACCCAGTCTCGAATGGCCCGAGGGAACGGTAGGTGGTGATCCACCGTGGGAGGTCAGATGTATCCACTTTTTTCCCACACGGTCATATCCTTAGGTAAACGTAGGAGAAAGCAACAGGTTTTGCAAGTAAGGTGAACATAAACAACAATAATCCTGAAATATATCATAGACTCCGTTTTAATCTCACCAAAATGTAATTTTAACTCTTTTAAAGCCATATAGAGTGCAAATAACTCAATGCTACCTCACGCAACTATTCCTTCTAGTCGATAGATCAAGCTATCCGATACATGCTTTACATTCGTCCGTTTGCCACAAGTACCTTGTACTCTTTTGGCGCAATTTATGGGCAAATTGGTGGTAGACTCTTTGCATGTGGAAGTGGCTTGAAAATGGCAGGGCAAAGAATTTGTGGAAATTTGTACAGAGAGCCAAATAAGTAGGGCAATAGTAACTAGTGAGAACCGTTGTTTGTGAAGAACAGTGAAGAACGTGAAGAACAGAGAAAGAAACGGAAAAGAGAAAGGAAAACGTACAGCGTTGGTAACTATAAAGCTGTGTTCTATCCCATGAAATCATGCGTACTGTTCGTACATTGTTCTAAAATGCAATGCGAAACCCCCCCCCCCCCACTCTATACATCACGTATCATAATACTAGAAAACTGTGTACCTGTTTTAATTGGCACTGTAAGTCCCCACAACCCGACAAGCCTTCAATCATCGATTTGGTTCTTAGAACATGTTCGGTCTACATGTATTATTGTACTAACTGAAACCGTTACTTTGGTCAGAATTTTTAAATCATTCATGCGCTAATATTTAAATTTCCTAAAAACACTCCATTATGAGACATTTCGACGTTTCTGTAGGTTCCATCTACTAGAATACTGATTAGTAAAATATCTTCGTAGAGACCTCTCCCTGTTCTCATTCCAATCTTTCTGACCGTCCAACAGTCAATAATGGACACGCTGTAATTCCGTGTGATCAGTACGTGACGTGATATCTATTTTTTTCTTCGCAGATGTTCCGGAGGCTTTTGGGCGTGTTCTGCCTCCGGTCTCGGCGGGAGGCAGAGGAAGACTTTTACGGAGACCTGATAGACGTAGATTTAATTGGAAAGCCAGAGGTGAGGACCACCGAGATTTATTGGAAAACAGTAATGACTCTTAAGTGCACCCACGTTTACTAAGATAATTACTTGAGACCTCTGATTACTGCAAGACCTTCTGGATTTAGTAAATCTATCTTAGCTACTCTTAGTTGTAAATAGGTCATCATAGAATAACAACTATTCCTTTGTGCCTTCGTTAAACTTGCTTGTAGCGCTAATAAAACGAAATATCCTTCGGCTTTCTATACGAGTACATCCGTTTCATAGGAACTCTGTTGCCACTGGCCCGCTCAAAATTGTACTTTGTACAAGAAGAATGTACTTTAAATCAAAAAGGAGGTTACGCAGGACATTAATAGTCAGAAATCACTTAAGTTTCTGAGATTTAATATTAGATGGAACTATTCGAAATCACAAGAGCTGCACAAGAATTTACGAAATGTGGAGAAATGTATTCATAAACTGGTTTCTGTTGGTTCCAAAATCGGTAACAACGTAGTTTACACTACGTGCAACTCCTGCTAGTACAGCATTTATCACTATTGAAGATTCACTCTAACTTCTGATACAATTAATGCAAGAACTGTATCAGATCTCACTTGTGCATGATGATGATTCGTTAACTGATACTTGGACCAACTGAGTAGGCGATGATTTTAGGTCCGGCTTAGCCACTTGCAGGTTTCCAAGTCGACTGTTGTAACTGAATGTGCGTACACATCCTCGGAGAATATCTGTCGCAGTCGGAGACGAAAAGTCATTAGAGAGTTTTGTACACCGACCAGGGACTATCAGCACGGATGATTTAAGCGAAGATAATTTAAAAGCAGTTTGCTTCAATCCCTATTCTAAGTACAACATATTAACGATCCAGACCCAAGGTAAAATACTGTCGTATTGTTACCTTATGACCGTCTGGAAAACAATCCAAGTATGTGCTACCAAAGCTAAGACCTTTCTGTCTAACGATAAATGTTGCAAGGCAGCTGAATTTAATACACTAACAGGAGAGTAATTTAACTTATGGTGCGAGTAAACGCCCACAAAATATTAGATGTTACATAAAAGATAGAAAATAAAACTGAAAATCAACAAATGGATGAATTGTGACCTTGGAAACAAATCTCCCACAGAGGATGAGCGCCGCGCGTTGGCGGCTGCGCTCAGACGTGGACGAGTGGGTTCTGCTGGCAGCGCAGGCGGAGAAGTCCCGGCCACCGCCTGCTGCCATTGATGTAGCCTGCGGCAAAGTCATCGGGAAGGTAAGGTGGCACTAAAGTCACAACTTCATTGATAACTCGCTGCTAAGGGTTAAGTTAGATTACATACAACATACCCTTTTCTCAGACCAATATAAAGTGGCACAAGTATAGTTAATACTGGAAGATAATAATTATGATCCTTGTCACCGTTAATGATTTCCCCTGAACACACTTCCCTTTCTTTCGATCACACACAATAATAGAAAGATGTTCTCTCTTAATGTACACTTTGTCCATACGAGTCACACTATACAATTATTGGTACTGTAGTTGCGTAAAGGAAGTCTTATGAATTTTAAAGGGAAGAATTGCTTTTGTGTGCAGGTGAACGATGGCTGGATGGTTGTTACGACTGCCGAGATCCATGAGCCGCCTGTGGTGGAGTGTGACGAGGACATCCCGCCGATCCCTCGCCGCCGGAGAGGGTGTCGGAGGTGCTGGGCGGAGAGAGTCGGGGAGAAGACCGTTGTGCGCCCACCTGGGGGCCGGGCACACCGCCTGACTACCCACTAAACGTATTCCTGACGAGGACATCCCACCATTTCCTCGTCGTCAGTGTGGGTGTTGGAGGTGCTGGATGAAAAAAAGTCAGTGCAAGAACTGTTGTGCGGGTAACAAAGGGACAGGGATAATGACTCACTAACCAATAGACATGTTCGTGAGGACCTGATTACATTGGATATCCCAACAATGCCTCAACGTTGGGGATGTGTTAGAGATACTGGCCAGAGAATGTCACGGCTAAGAGTCTTGGGTGACTGCAAATTGGGTGGTGACAACAACTTTTCAACAAGCCAGTGAACATATTCATTAGGAACTTAGAACAGTGTATGAGGAGGGCAAATCACCGATGCCCCATTATTCGACAGGGTGTTCGTGCTGCTGGATGGAGAATGTCATGACTGGGACTCTTGCATAACTGCAAAGTGGATTGGGATATCGGCTCACTAGCCAGTGAACATATTCATGTGGAACCAAGTACACTGGCTCAGGACATCCCATTGATGCCATGTCATCAGTGACAGTGCTGGTGGTTCGGGCAGATAAAATCAAGACTAAATCTCTTGTTTGTCTGAAAAGTGAATGGGGACACCGACTCACAGATATTTAAAGTGAATGAATTATTAAATGAATTGATAAAATGAAACTTTAAAAGCATCCATGTAAAAGAATGTTAATGAAGCTTTAATATCATTGAACTCCATTTAAACAAGTAATGAAATAAAATTAATAATATCAATCAAAGATGTACGATTATTTCTCTCTCTTTACATGTATGACTGCATTTAGACAAATATTTGAGAATGTTATCTTTTTTGATGCCCATCACCCACAGAAATATTATACACAGACTGCCATTACTTTCAGTACACAGATTATCCTTCTTCATCATTACAAATGACACATAATAGTGAGTTCATTTGGCTTACGACCAACTAACAAACAAATTACACACGTAGTGCATTTTACCTGTCTGCATTGCTGCATAGTGCAGTTGTATTTTTACCTAACGGAAATGAAACAGCCATATAACATTATAACATAGCTGTGAGTGAAAGCGCGTCATTCGCTTGAATGAAAAGAAGTGTAAACAGAGGACGATCAAACTGAACATCGATTGAAACTTGCGAGGAACTAAAGCGGGCAACGATTTGCTTAAAACTCCATTGCTCTCCTCTCAACTGCAGGGATTTGATTCTACACACCAATAAAATTTATATTCCATACAAGTATCTTAGATAGTTTCTGATATTACAGGGTGCCTAAGGGTTACAGGAGTCACATTTTTTAATCAATCATCAGTAAATGTAGTTTCTGGTTTGGAAGTGTCGAGCGCAACTTCCAGTGTTACTCAATAAGGACAATATTCACACACACCATATTCTGTCACGAGAAGAGTTGACGTACACAGAAACGATCCTACAGACACATAAGTAACACCACTTCACTACGTGGCGTAATTTAATTAGTGTATGTACATGAATTAATAAATACACACAAAGTATAAGCTAATTATGTACAGAAAAAATATTAATGTATTAGGAGTATTCCAAGGCCACCGGCCTTATCATTATGCTTAACTGCTCAACTTTACTGTTTGCACAGCATGGATACAAATGTTGCGAGTGGGTCAGACAACAATGAAGAGCATTCGCCGGTGACAACACCAACGCTATTTTATTCAGTAGAACATTAACACAAATTCTTCTCCCCTTACTCTTACGAAAAAACTAAATTTTTACCAAATTCTTAACAAGAAAATGTTTCCCATATTAGCTAAACCTGTCTTTTGTTTATAATACTTTGGCAGTGATCGAAAATAACCTTTTTTTGTAGACTTGAAAATTCGTTGAAGCTACTAAAATTCACCGTAAACTAGAAGTAAACACACAACAAATGTGTTACGCCCGTCGGTGACGTATGTTTAGAATAAGACGAAGCTATATGAATACAATTGAGACCTCGCTTATGCGGTGATAATGGAACAGACAGCATCGGTGGTGCAGCGCTGCCATCCACGACCGTACTGGTAGGTGGGCAGATCCCATACAATGTCTACTACAACAGACGCAAAACTAATCTTAAGAACTTATAACAGTGCACTCCATTTACAGCAAAGTAAGGACGATATTCTGGTTTGCTAACGTCCATAACGGTTGCGCCACCCAAAATGAAAATTTTGTGACAGCTGATTAATGAGAGGCATCGAGTCGGCGTGATACGGGTTTTCACCTCTCCGTATGCGTCGCTCATGTTTCAGGCACCGAAGGGTCAAGCCGGTAGTTAGCGATCGGTAGTTGATTATACAATTCCTAACCAAAAAGCCGTCTTAAAATCTGTACCGCTCCCGGACTTCCGTACCTGTTCTATTTCCTTTGCAGGGGGCACAGTATACTACCGTCCTGAATTTGAACAAGGCGTTCCAGAAGATTTCTCTCATTGAGGACTGTATACGTGCTACAGGTTTTTACACCGTTTGGAAGCTGTACCAGTTCGGTAGTGTTCCTTTCAGTTTATACACCGAAGCGGCAGTACTATCATTTCTCTTAGACTCTGTTTTGGGTGACGCGTGATTCAAATCAGTGTGCAGCAAAGTCCTTATTAGCCTGCAGGAAGTGGGTTTGACCGTTAAACCATCCATGGTAAATCTGGAACTAAGGGAGCTTCTCTTTTTAGGACTTTGGTCTCACCTAGTGTTGTTAAAATATATCAGAGAAAGAGACAAGATCTTTAGAGAAGAAGGAAATACCTCTCTTTATCCGTATCTCACATTTTTTTTATAAACTGTGCTTCGAATTTTGTCCAATTTGCAGAAACAGTAAATGGCTTGAGGAAGAAAGGGTTGAGTCTCCAGATGGGGGAAACCCAGCACGCGGTCTTTGAGACAATTTTAGTATCTTTGAGTATTCTGCATGTTTTGGATGTTATGGATTATGAACGATCCTTCATTGTCCAAACGTGTGCTTCTAATTCTAGCGTCGTTGCTGTCGTTCCACAAAAAAACGATGGAGTGCGATCGTTTAGCTTATGGTTCCAGAGCCATGTCCAAAACGTAACTGAAGTACTCCGTGTGAGTGGGAAGTCTTCTTGGTTTTGGCCTTCCAAAAGTTCAAGTTCCACTTGGAGCTTTGCCATTTGTCCTCGGAACAGACCGTCAGGCTTTGATTTGGGTGGTCGCGAGATCCAGGAAGACAGGACCAATCGCGAGGTGGGTTCGAGGTGGGCTGTGTATGTTTACACCTTCCGTTTCCTTGTCAGGCACATCCAGGGAGCAAATAATCTGGTAACAGATTCATTTAGCCGTATGTTCCAGGAGAATGCAACGGAATAACAGCTGTAATATGATTCACTGGACTCCAAATGGGTTTCAATCGTGTTTTCTGAGGTACATGAGCTCTTTGGGAAGTTGCTGGACAAATTAGATGCAGGAACCATAGAATCATGGGATGAGACCAAATCCTGATACTGGGAAAGGTGTCAGGTAATGAACTGAGAAAAGAAGTATATGTTTTAAGTCTAAGAGCGTTTACCGTGATTTATTTTCAAAGAATATTCTTAAGAATTTATTTTATTTACTAGCGATTCATCAAGAACATTAGCACCCGCATCTCGTGTTCGTGCGGTAGCGTTCTCGCTTCCCACGTAACGGGTTCCCGCGTTTGTATTCCCGGCTGGGTCAGGGATTTTCTCTGCCCCGTGATGGCAGGGTGTTTTGTGCTCTCCTTAGGTTAGTTAGGTTTAAGTAGTTCGATTTTAACTTGTAAGGTGAAAGGGCGGCGACTTTATATACTAAAATGATCATTTAAATAAGAGCCCATGATATGCAACCTTATATAGAATTCTACAAGTTTGGCCAGACCATAGTTAAGATGCTCTATAGTACACAGATACCGCCTCTTAAGATCATAGGCAATAATAACAAAGTTTCCAAAGATCGAAACATATTTCAGATATTAGACCGTTACACTCCAACCAATAAATTCGTTAACACACCAAATCCGACAAACATGACAAAGGTAGTTGCTAACGTACGGTAGATTGATAGGGAGAGTACCGCCCCCAAAGCAAACGACTGGTGAATTCACCAAGAAAACATGTAGAATGTAACAAGAGTAAACCAAACAACATGTCACCAATCACTTAACTTTTAATAAACGGCGATTTCTCGAGAAGACCTGGCGCAGCAATCCCAAATCGCTCTAACGAACCGTCCCCTGCCAGTCGCTTCAACGGACGCAGGAAGGCGCGCTGATCTCCCGTCTCACGGCGTCGCAGCTCACACCGACCAGACTCATGTCGTGGGTTGACTCCTGTTGCTCTCGTGTCGACCGCGAAGTCACTACACCGCGCTATACGCCGCGGCCCATTGGGCTCACGTGGCGACCTCACATGCGCCGACGCTCCAGACCGACAAGTCGTCTTGTGTCTCAGTGTGCGACCGACCAACCAATCATTCCAACCGCCAATGACCATTGCCTGAGCAAACTCGAGCAGACTGCCGGTCTAACGCGCAGACTCAGATGCAGCAAATAATCCCCGACCGGGCGACCACTCGCTGAGTTCTCTTACTGCATAACAAATGCGGACGAGAGACTGACCCAGAATGACCAAATGGCGAGTTCATAGCGCCCCTTAAATTCATGTGAAGAGGCAACCTTTCCCCTTTCCCAGCAGAGGGAGACACCAAAGCTGCGATTGCCACAGCGGCGCCACCGCCACCACAAACGGAGGGCGACTGTTTCACGCTACGCGCTGCAGCGCGCTCTACAAAACAGCAATTTTTACCCCGGCTCAGAGCGACAGATCCTTTAAGATCTGTTTACCAGAGTAACTAGTGTTGGCCATTTTTAAGTATTTTGACAACCCCATAATTGCCGGTCATTTGGAAGTGAATAAAACGGTTATGAAAGCTAAAAATTACCTTTCTGGTCCACAACGAATAAAGATGTACGTAAATTAGTGGGTAAGTGTGAAGATTGCAAATGCGTCAAGCCCAAATATAATTCTACAGAAGGCTTACTTCAGTCCACCCGAGGAAGTGATTACATATACAAAATGTTCATTGATTATGTCGCACCAGTCCCACGGCAAAGGGATGGGAACCGTTATGGTATTGTAGTGGTGGACTCCATGTTTATTTTTTGGGTCATCAGGTTTTTCACTGGTTTGGTGCGGCCCGCAACGAATTCCACTCCTGTGCTAACCTCTTCATCTCAGAGTAGTATATCCAGCCTAAGTCTTCCGTTATTTGCTGGATGTATTCTAATCTCTGTCTTCCCCTACAGCTCCCTCTAGTACTATGGAAACATTTCTTTGATATCTTAACAGATGCCCTATCATCCCGTCTCTTCCCCTTGTCAATGTTTTGCACGTATTTTGTTCCTCACCGAATCTGCGTAGAACCTTCTCATTCCTTACCTCAGCAATTCATATCATTATCAACATTCGTCTGTACCACCACATCTCAGATGCATCGATTCTATTTTGCTGTGATTTTCCGCACTCCATGTATCAATGCCATCATTGGTTATTTTTCTGCCTAGATAGCAGAATTTCTTAGCTTCATCTACTTCGTGAGCATCAACGTTGATGTTATGTTTCTCGCTGTTATCATTTCAGCTACCTCACATCGCTTTCGTCTCTTTGGATATACTCTCTGTTCAGATCCAGTACTCAATAGATAGTTCATACCATTTAGCATATAATGTAATCCTTCTTTACTTTCAATCAACATAGCAATGTCATAAACGAATCTATCGCAGAATTTTAACTCCACTCCTGAAGCTTTCCTTTATTTCCATCATTGCTTCTTCGCTGTACAGATTGAACAGTAGGGCGGAAAGTCTACGTCCCAACCTTACACCCATTTATTCCGTCCGCTTCGCTCTTAGTCACCCACTCTTATTATCCCCTCTGGGCTTTTGTACATATAAAATATTACCCGTCTCTCTCTATAGCTTACCCCTTTTGTTCTCAGAATTTCAAACAACCTGCACCATATTATATTGTCGAAGGCTTTCTCCAACTCGACAAATCCTAAGAACATGTCTTGGGTTTTCTTTAGTCTTGCTTCTATTATCAACTGTAGTCTCAGAATTGCCTCACTGGTGGTTTTACCTTTTCTAAAGCTATACTGATCGTCATCTAATACATCCCACAATTTTCTTTTCATTTCTTCTGTATATATAAGTCTTGTCACCAACTTGGGTGCGTGAACTGTGAAGCTGACTGTGCAATAATTCTGGTTCCTCTCTGCTCTTGCACTCTTCGGAGTTGTGTGGATCATATTTTTCCGAAAATCAGGTCGTATGTCACCAGACTCTACTAAACACCCATCACTTACAGATACCCTTCAAAAACATGTCTGAGTTACGGAGGCTCGGATAGATCTCTCCATCGCGATAGTCATGCGGAAACTTCGACGGTTTTCTGTGCCAGGCCTTTTGACAAGCATTTGGTGAGGGAACTGCAGATTGATAGGGAAGGCGGAAACAGCGGCTGAAGGTTCGCACGCGGCCTATCGCCTTCCAGTCCTGACATATTGAACTTTATCAATCCGAGGGTGGTATTTTGGTCAAAGCAACGTTCTTCTATAGATCAAGTCTACATCCTTCGAGATAGAGTTTAATATGTTTTAACTGAACGCACTCTCTTTTCTTTTTAATTTGAGAAACTTGCAGCTTGGTATCTTTGCCCGTGACGATATTGTGTACCAAGGGGCTGAGAGCGTTGAGCATCTGGATGTTCTAGCTTGGACCCACAAAGCGAGAGACCAACTTAGAAAATTTGGCTGCTTCACCCTAGCCTTGGCCACAAAACTGGAAATAAAAACATGAACACCAACCCTCACCCTGCGTACATGGTGACCCTTATTATAGCACTGTGCCTACCTCCAATGTGTGAGCCCAGTATTCTTTCTCCTTGTTTTCCATTGCTGCTGTATGACCTCAGGTGTGACTTTGCCCCGCGAAAGAACGTTCAAAGACCGTACAGTAGATAGTGGAGAATTCAGAGGGTATCTCCACGTCAAGCAGAGGGGAGTTGCCTTACGAATCTCGTGAAGACCCGTATCAAAGGCTGAGTTGAACCTTGGAATAGAAAAAGTCCACTAGTGCTGACATTATGTGTCATACATGATCAGTGCAGTTTTTAAATTACTGTTCATTGTTTCGGCAGTAGAACGCCGAGGGCAGTACGGCAGGGTGATGAACAGAAACGCTTAAATTGACTGGACAGAAAGGCTCAGTACTGTCACCACCCACTGTCTGAAGGAGGGCAAAAAGTGGAGAATAGTCTAGGGAACTGGCGTATGGTGAAGGCCGTAGTCATTCGACTGCACGGAACCAACTTTATACAACAGGTAATAGTGTCCCTGTAGTCTAGGTGTAGCGCGCTTGTGTAGTATACGAAACGTTCTCGGCTCCCTGTGTGCAACCCGCAATGCGTTAAATTTTGATTAATAATAAATATTGGCGGCCGAAGACTTTCGGGGAAAGAAGTTCCCCTCATTATGCCAACGGCCTTGTTGAAGAGGGCAGAGGAGCGGACTGAGGTTTATAACCCCACTTGTCCTTTGGGTGGGAAATACCCCTAAAGGAGGAAGAATCAGCAGTGGCCAACGGCATGTGGATGCGAAAGGCAATGCAAACCATTGCATCTGATCATGTAACGCTTATCCAGAGGACATTTGGCCTGTAACTGAACAAGTGTCTTGATGATCTCTTCGTCGGAAAAAGATTCCCCCCTCTCCGATCTCCAGGAGGGGGCTGCCAGCACTAGGTGACCATGAGAAAAACATTGAATACTCAGATAAGGGATAAAGTTTTCGAGTCATGGTGTGGAATGTCAGAAGCTTGTTCATAGTAGGGATGGTAGAAAGTTTAAAAAGACAAATGCAAAGGCTGAATCTACACATAGTTAGGGTCATGGTTGTGTTCTGGAAAGTAGTCACGCATTTGTGGTCATATGAGTGTAGGGTAGTATCAAGAACAGCAAAATATGGTTTAAATGGAGAAGGATTCGCTATAAATAGGAAGGTAGGGCAGATAGACTGTTAGTGTGTTATAATCCTTCCTATCACAATCGACAGCAAACCAACACCGACAACTATAGTTCGGATATACATGCCAACGTCGCATACTGAAGATGAAGAGATAGAGAATGTGTATGATGATATTCAAAGTATAATACAGTACATAAATGGAGTTGAAAATCTAATAGTCATGCGGGACTGCAATGCAGTTGTAGGGGAAGGAGTAGAAGAAAAGGGCACAGAAGAATATGAGCCTTGGTCAAGAATGAGAAAGGAGAAAAGTTAATGGAGTTCTGTAACAAATTTCGGCTAGTAGTTATCGAATACTCTGTTCAATAATCACAAGAGAAACTTATTGTGTTACAAAAAACTATTATGAAAAATTTATATTTCTTTCATTTTCAATGAATACATCATATTCATTATAGCTGTCCTCCTGTTGCAGCTAAGCGGTCCAATCTCTGTACCTTACCAACTCCCCAGCAACCACCTTCCACTTCATTCCGTCATACTGTAACCTCATCTATTCTCATATATCTAATTACAGCAGTGAATATCCAAAACATATTCCTAGGGATTTAGATTAATTCTTTCCACAGACACTTTTAGTGCTCATAAGAGCGCTTTTTGCCTAGTAACGTTTATTATTTACACAGTTTCGCATCCCTCTACTTCTAGAGCTTCATCGAGATACTTGACATTCCAGTATACGATGTATGTAACGGATTTGGTTCCTCATAAATGGTGCTACATCAGTTTTCTTGGACCTGACACCTAAATCCTGTTTTTTGCACCAGTTTTCCGAAGTGTGTTGAAAACTTTCTGCTGTTGCGACTTGGAAAACTTTGTCGCGGAATTTGTAAATTTTCGCAATTTTATTCGTACCGCGTCCAGGTGGTAAAGGCCAGCCCAGCCGATGCGGCAATTAAGTAAGGCACTGGGCGGTATTGTTGACATTATGACAAAAGAGTGCAGGCAGAGGGGCATTTGCGACACCGAACAACAGCCGAGCGCATGAAACGAAGTGTGAACAAGAGTGAAGTAATATTTTATTACATTTTATTACTCGAGAACCTACGTGATATGAAAAAACCTCACACATTACATATTTAAATGGGTCTAGCAACCATTTATCACTAGAGAAAGAGCTACGAAAAGCTAACGGGAAAAGTAATATGAAAAAACAGCTTGTCATCCACCTACAGGTGTACATCTGAAGCATAGCTGTAAGGGTACAAATAATCGAACTGCACTGAGTTGCAAAGGATGCAGACCTGATCTGTGCAAGGACGTTGTTACGACCAAATTACCCACCCTCGTACTGATCAGGTCTCCACCCTCCGAGATAAAGTTTAACATGTCTTGGTCGATCGGAGGTAGGCCATCCTTAGAGAGTTTGGACTTTGTATTACAGTAAGCTCACAGGCGATGGGACACAGCATCTCTGAGGAAACGATGAAATGGAGAATTTCCCTTACGACCATTTGACGAGTGTACCGTGAATATTAGGAATCCGGTAAAATATTAATGCAAAGCTATACGCCTCGCCTTGTCCGTCAACAGTAGGAGTGATGTGGGACCCCTGGTAAGTCTAGATACAAGTCTGGCAGATGACACGTACGTAAGCATCCTGTCTGATAACATGCATCCCTCCATGTCCATTGTGAATCCCGACAAACTTGGGCAATTCCAGCAGGACAATGTGACACCCCACACGTCCAGAATTGCTACAGAGTAGCTACAGGAGAACTCTTCTGAGTTTAAACACATACGCTGGCACCAACCACCCCAGACACGAACATTATTGAGCATACCTGGGACGCCTCGCAACGTGCTGTTCAGAAGAGATCTCCATCCCCTCTTACTGTTACTGATTTTTGGGAAGCCTTGCAGGATTCATGGTGTCAGCTCACTCCAGCGCTACTTCAGACATTAGTCGAGTCCATGTCACGTCATGTTGCGGCAGTTCAGAGTGCTCCCAAGGTGCCTGCAGGATATTAAGCAGGTGTACCAGTTTCTTTTGCCCTTCAGTGTATAGGAAAGAAAAACCTCGCCCGGTTCCAGACTGAAGCGCCTAGAATCGCTAGTTCACACCGGCCGCACATTACCTGTGTAATCCAGTCATCTATTTCCAGGGATGTCGGCTGAACAGGACGTGACACGTTGTCAAAAGAAAATACCAAAATATTCTTCCTGAGATTTGTAGCTAGGATTAATACAGGGACGAAATTTCGGTTAAACACCCAAAATTCCAATTAACATCAGCACGACCAGAAGGAGCATTCAGATTACAGGGAATATGAGCAAACCCGGAGATGAACTGACGGATAACACTCAACGAAGCTGAAGTACAGCGATGTAAACATGGAATTGCAGAGCAGCAAAGAAAACAACGTCCACTCGCTATCGCAGCTAAAAGTGAACTACCACTATACCACGAGCTGCGGACAACCTCTTTGCTAACTGATATGTGCTGTGTGGGACTGGCTCTTAAGCCACACTAGCAGATTACTTTTACTCTCACAGAGTTAGATATGAAATTTGTCTTTTACACTCTCATTCACGCTTTTCATTCATCAGGTTAGATGAGGAAAGGATGTATATACCTACATACTGCACATAGATGTATTGAATATGCGTAATCGTGCTCGGACAGTTACCAAACGTTAGTAAAATGTGAAGTGAAATAAAGATAATATACCTTGTAGTCACTAAAGACGCATTTAGCTGCTCAGCCTTTTTTATTTAGTTTACAGTTTGCGCCCACATTTCAGGTGCCAGATGTACGTACATTAAGTTAAATGTGCGAAGAGGCTCATGTAGAGACCCTACAATTTGATATGTTTAATGCATGTAGATAAAAACAGTAATGGTCTTAGCCGACTTCTAAAACCACGGAAACTGAATTCATTGTGCTGTTTCACCCCCTGTGGTTCTAGTAAATCAAACAAGTACCATTAAGAAGTGATAGAAGACTCTTCACTAGATACTTATTACAGGCGATTTCCTCAGGCTCTATCGAGTCGAATGTTGTGTGACTTTTGCCCGCTAAAGCTTATATGTGGTGCAGTTTCATCCTCCTCACCACTTAGTCCACTCTTAGAGAGCCTTTCCTTCCGTATCCATTGTGTGTTGATGTTTTATGAAGTTCCCCGTCCAGTCATGAGTTCTACCACGAGTTTCATATGTTTCCTGTTCAAGTTCGACATTGTAGAACTTCTCTTGAAATATGGATTCGGCAATATTGTTATGCCATATTTCTGATTTTGAGTCTTAGATCAATATTCTACGCACCCCCGTCTGATTCAACGATGTAGTTTTGATTGTACCACCGCCTTAGGTTATGACAGGTTCCGGTCCAGTAAATCGACACATCGCGCCTGTCCTGGTCTTTCTATTAACTTGTTCATTGCCATCAGCTCCTGAGTGACGAGGGACCCCAGTAATTTTCCCCTATTCTTTCCCCTAGTCTCCGAAGGACTTCATTGCTTTCTGCGATGATCTTTGATATCGTTACAGGGGCTGATAGATATTTCATAGCTGGTTAGCAGTCTGAATACATGAGTAACATTCCCACTATACTTCCGTTTCTGCGTGAAACTTAGACCAACTTTAATTTCCACTATTAAAAAAATACTTGTTACCAAGACTATTTCTTTACAAACTGTTATCCACCTTGAGCTCGTATGCTAACTATTAACAAAGTATAACGTAATTTGATCTGAAATGTAACTTAGCTGAAAACAACCTCTCTTTATATGAAATGTGCAACAGAAGTAAATAAGTGGTATGCCTGTAATCAAAATTTCCACTTACCGCAAGTCTTGTGACAACACTTTTGCAGATTTCTCCAAAGTACAACATCCAACGGCAAGCAGACAGCAGCTGAGGTAGATTCCTGTTTCAAAATGAAATTATCAAATTATATTCAAACTGTTGCCTACCTCTTGGTGAACAACGTACAAAAGAGTACAAAATTTACAGAGAATTCTTATAAAAATGAAATAACATAATCAGTTGAATTTTTAATTCATGATCAGGGCATTGGGGTGGTCTTTCTCTCAGCTCTGGGCAAATGCACGACTTTCATTTCTACAAATTAGGTGCGCAGTGATGCAGTCGTATCTGAGACTCCTTCACAAAAAATCGTATCCACAATTTATATTCCTTTCAATTTTCATCATATACGCCATACTCATCTTTGTTGTCCTTCACATTGCATCTTTCTTCATCTAAAATATACAATCAAAAGTCAACACAGTGATGTACTGTTCCTACGGGTTCAATCAATAAACTATTTTCCCAACCAATTTCAATAACAAGTGACAAACAGTTATCTATAAAGGTAATGATAAGGGAAAGGCTTAATTCGCCCCAACGCTTCTCTTTAGATTTTGCATTTATTGTCACACCCTTCAGTGTAAACAACAGAACAAGCAAAGTAACAATGAGAGAATATTTGAACTCGTAATATTTGCTATATAACTTAAGAATTATTTAATAAGCAATAGGAATGTAAGATTATTCCTATCTAACAAACATGTTTTTAAGACCATAAACGATACAGGTCAACGGTTAAGAAAGTCCAATAAACTTGAGCAAAGATGACTTTTTCAGTCTCTAAATGAAGTCAGTAAGTGACATAGGGGATAATAGGACTTACATTAAATGTTAAACCAATAAGAATGATCACTCATTAAGAATTATAAACACAAATTAAAGAAGATCCATGTAAAGCAATTAAAATCAATAGCAAATAACTAAGTCACGTCTCATCAAATGTAAGAAAATCAAATCTTTCAGTTCTATAACGCTGTTGGATTGTGGAATACGCCGGATTACCGACACAGAAGGCTAAAGTTTACCAAACAACAATTTCTCGAAACCTACAACCATCTTGATAGTGTAAAATACTTAGGTTATCCAGAAATACTATAATTCGCATTTTTTGGGCAAAACGGTGGAGTAGATAAATAACCTCTTATTTCATGCTCCTAGAACATTGAACGGCAATAGACACTAGGGCAACTCTTATCCAGTGTGGCTCGGAAAAGAGGATGGCTCGACCAGGTGGAGGAAATATTTGCCCGAACTGGAAAGGGAACTCGTCTAACACGAGCCACTAGGTTGGACGAAGACCAGATGGCGAATTTTAATCATTAATGAAAGCTTGCTGGCCAGAGGACGAAAATTACAGAGGCAAAGGTATCTTTATTTGTGCTCACAAGAACTGGTAACTTCTGCAAATGAGATTCCAGCAGAACTACCGCCGCAGTATCAATACGGGACTTCGGAGCTAAGGAGAGCAAGTCAACAACGGTCTCCACCCAATTGGCGTAACATTTCAGACAGATCGAGCAACCGACATCAGTCGTGGCTAGGCGGATTACCAAATAGAAACTCTGGCACTACCATAAATGTAATTACATAGAGCACTTAAATGCCACGGGGAAAAAACTCCTTAACACAAGAATATACACACAATACAACGACTAAAATTAAATATACCTACGTACTAAAACACAACAAATATTTGCGAACATTAACATAATCTCGCAATTCAGACATCCATAAAATTAATTGGCTACAATCCTCTCTGTCTCTCCGCCAGACAATACACGGTTATTTAATATCTTACAACGTGCTTATTCAAACAGTGACCTACGCCGTCCATGGTAAAATAACAGCTTGCAGAAGGTCCACAGCCAAAAAAATTTTCCCATTTTTTGTTTCTTTTCTACGCGCGCTTTAAGTCAGCATGGCGTTCAAATACACGATCATGCACGGTGCAGTAACACTCACGCAACGCAATTTCCGATCACAAACTCAAAGCACAGAAACGTTCCACACAGTTATTAATAGTTCCCACAACACGGGAGTTTGGCCCCGCCAGACGACGACCGTTGCACTAACTAGATGAAAAATCTTACTTTCAGTGACGACACAACTTCCTGGAGGTTATTAGCAGTCGCAGACGGACTTCATAGCTTCCCCAGCCCATGAACGGAAACCAAACGTTGTCCACAGATTTACAGCCTCTTGTGTCCTCACAGCCCTGGTTTTTGGGCTCATCCAGACTTAACCTAGAGGGACCTAGAGGGACCGAGCGTCCGGCTACAGAACGGTCGTCCAAGGCTGAACACTCATCTCAACTGCCTCCTCCGCCCTCGGTACGGCACACCGCAGCTCCTCCCAGAGGGCGCGCTAGCAGCGCCCTCGCGGAGGCTCCGCAACGTCCTCTACGAGAAACTCCAAACAGGAGTAAACCAAGGGAAAAACAGGAACCGTGCCGAAAGACACGGTTCACACAGCACTACGAAATACGTCCCTCACCTACCCTACTTCAAATAATGTACCAGAGCGCGCAAAGGCAAATACTTTGCCACGACAAGACCAAACATTGTTTAACGTAAATTGCTCTCTCTCTAAAGTGTGTATATAAAAATGAAAACGACATGACCACCTTGCAAAAATAGGTGCTACGATCTTTGTAGCACCAACGGAAATGCTCCTCCTTGTAAACCCAGAAAAGGGGAATTTCGCCTGTGGCTATCTTCCCTCGAGATACTGCTCTCTCTGTTCTACGCTGTGCCCCATAAGTTTTGGCCCCAGACGGTTTATCTGTTTTCGACCTTCTACCAGACCAGATTATGTCTCCTGCAAGGTATTGTGGTTCATTCTTCGACTGCTCCCTTCTTGCAGTTGTTAGACCGAAACGTTTATGAAATAGCAAAATGTTATTGTATGGTAAGTCGTCATTTCATAGACAATTCCTATATTTATCACACTCGTTATACTGATTCGAATTTCTCCTTATGCTAAAGGAATCAATTTATTTCTAGTTTTTTAACTGTATGTCCCTGCAGCTGCCTCCATTGTAATCAAAAGATGAAAAGGTGGCATGGATGGTCTCCATACCAGCTAGTGGGTGTGCTGCTGATTCCTCCTTTTACTGATAACCAGTCCAATGTCTGTACATTACTAAGCTTCCTAACAACCACCCTCTACTTTATTCCTCCATACTGTAGCCCCATCAGTTAGAAGCTAGTTTTTACAACCGGCCATTTTAGTGCTGCAAAGAGTGCATTTTGCCCACAACTGTTGATTCTTTACGTGAGGGACCCATGATAGTTTCGCATCCCTCTACTCGTAAAGTTTCATCATCAACCTTGACATTCAAGTATACGATCTGTGTGATGAATTTTCTTCTTCATAAATGGTGCTACATCAGTTTTCTTGGGTCAAACACTTACATTCTCTTATCTGCACCATTTTTTTCAAAATGTGTAGTACACTTTGTGCTGTTGCGCTCCTTAAATTTTCGGCTTGCGATCTGTGAACTGTTAGAATTTTATTCCTACCGCCTGCAGGCAGTAGAGGCCTACCCAGTCTATGTGATAACTAAGTAAGCCACTGGACGGTATTATTACCACTATGATAAAACAATCCAGGCAGAGGGGCGTTTACGCCACCTGTCAACGGCCGAGTGCATGGAACAGTGTGACCAAGAGTAAAGTAATATTTTATTACTCAGGAACGTACGTGCTACCAAGAAACTCATACTTCGCAAATTTAACTGGGTATAGCAACCCGTGCTCAGTAGAGAGCGAGCTAGAAAAAGCTAAAGGAACAAGTAATATACAGAAAACCTACTCATCACGCTCCGATATGTCTACATCAGAAGAATAGCTATAAGCTTGTAAATAATCGAACTTCGTTGCTCAAAGCATTGAGTAGCGCCACCGTTCTGCCTGAGTTTGAACCAAACAGAATGATGTGCTTTTGAATTTCAGAGTAACCACAATACACGCTTCTTGATGAAGATCTGTTGACTACCTGCCCAATGACTGACTCATACCCTCGTTCTTCACTTCTCGTGGGCAACTCAGCATCATGGTAGCTGCCACTCATGACTCAGTTCAACAGACGTCACCAACGGGAATGGGCGTCGACGTATTACTCGATCGGCCGTGTTTTCAAGCACAAAGCGCGTCCGTGAAGACAGCTGGAATGCAGTATAAGGCTGCTTTCATAAAGATCTTTCAATACTACAATCTTTCGAGTATACGACCCCGCGGTAATCTGCCCTCTCCCTCACCATCTCATCCATCATGAGGGGCAGAGGTCAGGAATAGGCGGTGGTGGTGGTTACGGTTTAACGTCCCGTCGACAGCGAGGTCATTAGAGACGGAGAGCGAGCTCGGGTTAGGGAAGGATGGGAAAGGATATCGGCCGTGCCCTTTCAAAGGAACCATCCCGGCATTTGCCAGAAACGATTTAGGGAAATTCACGGAAAACCTAAATCAGGTTGGCTGGAGACGGGATTGAACAGTCGTCCTCCCGAATGCGTGTCCAGTGTGCTAACCACTGCGCCACCTCGCTCGGTCAGGAATAGGCCCAACTGTTTCAGTTGGTGTCATGAATTAGTCGTTCCGCTTCACGACGCGGGTTGTCTGGGGATATGTTCTTCCAGCATACAAACCATAGAGTTAGACGAGAGAGGTGATTGTTCGGTAACACTGAAGCCCAAAGAACGTTTCTTGGAGTCGGGCAGTAAGACTGGGTAATTTAGTAAATTACATCCGAGCAGTGGTACTGGTCGTATCTCCATTTCACTACCATTTTCTCATTACAATGGGGTGCGTTGAACCATACGTTGTTTATGTTTGATTCAGTATTTTTTCTCAGTTAAGAGACCCACAACTTCGAGTACTGGGTGGAATATGATAAGGTTACGTTTGCGAATTCATGTGAATCCCTGAACTTATCATTGTTTGTTTTGCAATTTTGCAGGGCACGAATTGCCATGCACTACGGCTGAAGCAGGCACATTTTTTACGTGTACGCGTGTTGATCATTTGGCTCTCCATAGTGCAGACTATAGATGGGTGACGACACATGAGAAAAGGTAACTTTTTAGGTTTTTCCTCAGTAGTGAGATACTTGTGTTTCTGGTGCTGGTAGTGGTGAAATCAAGTGCTGGTATTACAACAGAATCTGTTGCTGCTATAACAGAGCAATTGCAGATGTTAACAGAAGAAACGTTTTACCAAAAGTACGAGCATGAGGACCTTCTTCGTAGATTTGTGGCTTTGGAAACCTTTGAGGTTCAGTCACAGCCTGTCGGGGGAAAATAGGCAGAGTTGGAGGTAGATTCTTCTCCTTTTGATCTAGCAGTAACCGCACCTGTCAGTCCCTTTCCCAATAGAACAGGCGACTCCAAGAATTTTAGTCTGATGGTCACATCGGATCTTCCACTAAATCCGAAAGAACAGAACCTAGTTAAATTTCACTCGTGTAATGAAGAGTTGGATGTTTCACATTATTTTGTATGCAGAAGCGTGGCTCACTGAGTAATGTTAATGGATAATATAAGGGTTTCAGTTAGCGTAAATAATTTTGGGAGAGGAGGAAATAATCTGTCAAAAGGTATAATGACACAACTAAAGATGAAAACGTCGATACGTTGAGTTTGGGCAGGAGTCATAAGCAAACATTACGCAAGAAGCTGTGTCACCTGTAGGCCAGTGATCGCACAAATATGAAAAGTGATTATTGAAATTTATCAACTTGGTTTGTAGAGATGGGGTGTTACCAGCTACTCTAGTAAGCACTGTATACAATTGGGATTTTACACCAATTTACAGCAAACAGTTCGTACAGCCTGACATTTACAGACATTAATAGAGAAGTTCATAGAACAGAAACTACGAGATTGGATCGAGAATGAAGTAGCAGTCTCTGAAGTACACATGTCGTAATCATCCCTAAGAAATAACTGGATGGAACCAAGGAATACATGTTTTTTCTGAGATAGTAGATGATTATCCAATCGCTAATTTTACTGAAATTTTGGATAAGTGTTGAGTGCCGTTATTTTACTGCATGTCACTCAAAAGTTGTCATCAGTTGGAAGTAGCACTTGAGCATAGGCAAAAGACAGTGTTTACCGCATCATGCGGACATTATTAATAGAAGCGAATGTCATTCGGTTTGGAAATCGCTCCTGCTACTTTTCAGAGGTTATTGGACGGAGTTTTAAGAGGGTTAAATCCTAAGGCCCGACATGATCTATTTGAATAACTTAATAGTGTATTCTTCAGTTAAACCAGAACATGTGAGACGATTGGAGGATGCTTTTAGTAGGTTAAGTCTGCACATCTGACAAGGAGATGCAGTCGTTTGTCGCTTTGAGCTATCGTTAATTCGAAAGGGATTTCTTGAATACAACTGAACATAAGAACAAATTAGTTAGTAAGTTAGATTTGTGTTCCATAGATAATTCTGTACAACAAATAGTAATGATGTGTAATCAGTCATTTCACATACACATCGCCAAATAATTTGTAAAGATGGCTACATGCTAATCATTTATAACTGTAAAATTTACAGATTTAAACTAGTAACTCCTGTCCACCAACTTTTACCCATTAAATACAAATTCTGTCTATCGGAATGCTCAGAATGCTCAACTCCATAAACAGATGACTGTAAGATGATCATGGGTGACCGCCACATGTCATTCATACAGTAGGTTTTTGAACAATGAAGTGTTTCTTTTTTAAATATGAATTTCCCCAGAACCTTATCCCATTTGAAGTCACTCCATAAACAGATGACTGTAAGATGACCATGGGTGAGCGCCACATGTCATTCATACAGTAGGTTTTTGAACAATGAAGTGTTTCTTTTTTAAATATGAATTTCCCCAGAACCTTATCCCATTTGACGTCACTGAATGAAAATATGGGGTATATAGCATGTTACTGATTTGTCTCTCCCCGAGATTTGCAATGTTTCTAATTCCGAAAGTGTCTGAACTATGTTGTTTTAGGAGTTACAAAATGCACTTATTCCAGTGTAAATGCTCGTCAATACTGACACATGACAATTTTGAAGTTTCACCCTATTCGCTATTTCCTTACTACTTGTTACCTTAACACTGATGTAATACTCACAGATATGAAGAACTGAATATATTGTGCCTTTTTAATATTGAGTGTGAGATCATTCGCAGATAACCAACGCTACTTTTAGAAACATCGTTAATCATTTGTTCTGTTTCTTGCGTATGCTTGGACTGGTTACACTACTAGTGTTATGTGCAAAAAGAATTATTTCTGCTTGTGGCGTATCAGACCACAGATCGGTTACATATATATAGGGAACAATAATAGGCCTAATACTGAACCTTGGGGAATCATGTCCTTGGACTATACTGGTTGACTTATTTAGTACAACTTTTTGTATTGATTTGGTTACATATGACATTATCGATTGATTTTCTGTGTCGCCAGTCTCATAAATCTGCATTCTATCTATAACTGTACTGTGATTCACACTGTCAAACGCCTCAGACAGGTCGTAGAAAATTCCAAATGGTGCTATTTATCATTTAATGCTTTTAAAATTTGGGGAGTTAACATGTAAATGGCGTTCTCAGTAGAGTAACTCCACTGAAAGCCATACTGTGATTTGCTCAGGATATGATTATTGCTAAGGTGAGATATTATTTCACAACAAATCACCTAATGTAAGCAGCGAAACAGGTCGGTACCTACTGACATCTCTCTCATCATATTTCTTAAAGAGGAGCTTAAGAACGCGATATTTCAGTCTCTCTGGGAAAATGACTTGAGTTAGTGTCGCATTGCATATTTCAGATAAGGCCGAACCTATTATAGTGAAAAATCTTTATTATTCTATCGGGAACACCATGAAAACCAGATAAGATTTGTGTTTTAGAGAATGTATAATTTTCTTAACTATGTAATTCACAAAGAGTGTAATGTTTCAGTGGACGCAGGAGTATCAGGTATCAATGGAGCAATTGGAGGTAACAATGATTTCCGATATAGTATTGCTATTCCAGATTCTGACAAAGAGTTCATTCTCTCTTATGATTCCTCAAATAAGGCAGTCGGCTGTACTTTGGGTCGGATGCTTTATGGATAGGGGCACCTAGTAGTTTATGAACCGTGACGGTTTAATAAGGCGTAAAGTAACGGCTCAAGAAATGAAAAGGAAAAGTTAAAGGTCATATGTGATGTTACACATTTCTGATGTTTTGTGAATGGTAGAAAATTTAAAGTTGTGACGGATCATGCGTCATTGAAATGATTGTTT
The DNA here is from genome assembly GCF_023897955.1 of Schistocerca gregaria. Lineage (NCBI taxonomy): Eukaryota > Metazoa > Arthropoda > Insecta > Orthoptera > Acrididae > Schistocerca > Schistocerca gregaria. The sequence continues at coordinate 412,393,843 of NC_064925.1, read as the reverse complement.
AGTCTACATGATCCCTTTTCTCGTTTTCCACGTTGGGCCCTCAAGCTAATACGTTTAATTACGAGGTTGTCGGGCATAAGACACACAAATGATGTTACATTAAGTCGCAAAACAGCCTTGTTTAGTGTATTGGGCAAGATTTTATTGGAACAGCAGGGTGCATAGGCAGACGATACCGATTATCAAGCCTTTAAGTCACAGCCGCACGCTATAATACTTGAAGATTTGTTGTACAGACTTCCGAAATAGGGGCCACGTATCGTGGTCCCGAGAGTTCTTCAAAAGGAACTGATACAACAGGCTCATGACCAGCTGTTATCAGTTTTTGATTGCCGGCGAGCAACAGACAGGCTTGTTACTGAATGGTTTTGGTGGAGGAATAGGAAGCTGGTCAAAGAATGTCTACCATGCCCTGAGGGAGAGGATATTTTGCACTAGAGAATCCCTTCGCTGAGGTCAACAGAGGCGTCGAAGCCATTTTAAATGCTTGAGCTCGACATTTGCTATCCACAGTACACCTGTACGCATTTGCTTACGGCTATAGACCTTTTTTGCGTGTTATAGTAATGATATCAATTCCAGATCAACAGACCAGTACTGTGGCACTAGTATTATATTGGATATTGGAGATTTTAGTCCCCATTTTCAAAATGCAAAGCCTTAATGACACTGACGCGGAATCACTGTATTGGCCGGAAGGGCCATTAAGGGCCTTACCCTTCGGGAATTTAGCTCACCTTAATGCCACCCTCAACCCTGAACTTACGCGTTCGTTAGACAAATTTATGGAATGACAGGAGGTGAAAATTTTAATGGAGGTGATATACAAAATCGTAAGCACGAGGTTATATCGATAATTATTTCATCTACCAGTTTTCCCTGCTTCTACTAGGTATTTGTCTATTTTATTTCTGTAATAAATGCAGAAGGGGACAGAGATTACAGACAACCGGCACACCAGTTTCCAGGCAAATGAATACCGTCATAGGCCATGGAACAACTGACGGGAGTGGAATCTCTATACTAGGTAGCATAAACATTAGACTGAGGACTATATTGTAGTTAAGTCCTAGAAATCGCACTTTGAGAGTAAGTATATAAAGGAAAAACTCACATTGGTTATCTGAGGGCTGCAGCTGGGTGTTGCCATCAGCACAGCACAGAATTCTTTTGGTTAACGCTAATTTTAATTAAAAATTCGTCATGGAAGACACGGGAGCTCTTTCGAAAGAGAGGAGGTGTGTAGCAGCCGGAAAAAAAGTTGGGTGCCCCAATTGTGAATATTTTAAACGTTTTATTTTAACAAGCGGACAGTCTGTAGAGGCCAGCCCTGCCGATGTGCTAATCGAGTAAGCTTTTAGATTGCACTTTTGACATTACCCTAAAACGTTCTGGCCGAAAAGGCTTCACACACTAGACTTAGGGGAGTCACATAGAACCGTGAAATCCTCAAAACGTCGTGACCAACAGCAAAATGATGTATTATATCTACATCTACATCTACATGGATACTCTGAAAGTCACATTCAAGTGCCTGGCACAGGGTTCATCGAACCACCTTTACAATTTCAATCTTGTATAGCGCGCGGAAAGAATGAACGCCTATATCTTTCCGTACGAGTTCTGCTTAAAGGCGTTGACAAACGTCAACAGGGACAGATGAAAATTTGTATCCCGACTGGGACTTCAACCCGGGATCTTCTGCTTCTAAGGCAGATGCTCTATCCATCTCAGCCACCGAGGACACATAGGATAGGGCGAATGCAGTGATTTATCTTTGGAACGCCTCCCGAGAATCGCATATTTTCACATTATTTTCCCGCATTTCATTCGTAGTGTCCCCACCCTTTATACTCATTATTCGTGGCGCGTTGCCGATTCCTGTGAAAGTTCGGGTATTGTTTTTGCAAGACATAATCTTTGGTTTACTTGGTTATGAAAAATATTAATTATACTCATTTTATAAATCGTGCTTCATTCTTTGAATGAATGGTGTGGAAAAATAAACTTTTAACAGTACTTACAATCCTACTGAACTGAATTATAATTGATGTGGAAGATTTCCTCCCAAGTTGAGCCATATTATTATTCCTGGTCAGGTAAATGGGTAGTTAGTGGGTTTTGAAATTTGCTCCAAGAATTAGAATATGACAATGCTGAAGAGAATGGATGTGGTAGAAGCAAAAGTAAGTTATTTATCCTAATCTGAGGCCACAGAGCAATTGGAATAATGATCAGCAGCAATGTGATACATATTGTGATAGATATGGGAACGGAAACAGCAGGAATCGGAGGAATTATGTGATTGCAATGAAAGCAACAATTTTAGGAGTGGTAATAGTGATTAGATTAGAAGACTGTTACGTCAAATCAAGATGCTAAAGAGAATGGTAGTCACTGACATTACCAAGTCCCTATTTTGTAGAAGTACGCTCATTTTATCCACAGAAAAATGTTCAAGTGTGTAGCCCATAGCCCCATAGCCACATAATTGAAAACTTATGTGCACGGCTGATTTGAGTGCTGAAAGCACATTGAAAAATGCCTGTGAGAAATTGAATATGTTGACTATTGTATGTTTGAGTTACCTATTGATAAGTGATAGACAGGAAAATCTCAATTCTCTGAAGAGTCCAACGTTTCAAATATATTTCACCTTGTGTTTAAGGTGGTGGAAGCCAGTCATCTGGGGTCTGCGAGTCAGCATTTCACAGATCTGAAGCTGTAGCTTTATGGACTATTTCTTCTTTACCGTGGACTCAAGTGAAAGGGATGATTAACAGAAAAGGAGCAGGGATGAAGGGACAAGTCAGTATTGATTTTCTTTGTCAAGGTTATAGCCTCAACCGAATTTAGTAACTGTGTGGAATTTGGCTAGTGATACGATTTTAAGGGCTGATTTCTTGTTGAAATACCAAGACGTGATGGCCTTGGGCTGTGTTGTAGTGAGTTTTAAGTACAATGATGGTATGTTAAAGCATGAGGGAAGAGTTGCCTGTCGTGACTGAGTATGGTGTTCGCGCAGTCTTATTACATCATTTGCCAATGAGGTCGTTGAACTTCACAATAAATATTGAGTTGGAGTAAGTGTGCTGAAGTGGTAGGTGAATTACTCAAAGGCAATTTATTTAGTGTACTGCGACATAATTCTTCAATATTTTCAGTGCATCCAGGGACACAAAATTCTTTTGAGTGTGTTGTTGGATTATGAACATCATTTCTCTGGTTGTTATATTTTCGATTAATTTTTGCGTTACCGCTAGCTGTCTTTTTCTGCTTAGTGTCGATAAAGGGATTTTACTATGAGCCACAAGTCTAGCACAGAATTTTCGATGAAGTTTTGTGTATCAATAAAAAATTATCAGGCATAAAAAAAGAAATGAAAGTAGTAAAATTGGAAATGAAGATTATAAAGGAGTTCAGATTGTGGGACGTGCTCAGAAGTAAAAGTGATATTTGTAAAACCTCACGACAGGTATGTAAATAGCGTGATGATTATCTCTTCATGCACTCCGCATATAGCACGAATTATTGTTTAGAAAGTGATGTACATGTTGACACTATAAGTTTATCGATCATCTGAGGTGATGTATACTGTGAGTCCATTCATAAATACTTTAATGTGAATGGATTACATGTGCATTATGCGCTGAACAACCAAATAAACTAGTACAACTGTGGAATACAGCGTAGGGCCCCGCGAGCACGCAGAAGTGCTGCAACACGATGTGGTATGGAGTATGTTGAGTAATGTTCATGAGTGGGGAGTTTGGTGGTCAAAGAAGTGTTTAAACGCAGAAGAGTGCTACAGGAGGCACTATGTAGCAATTCTAGCCGTGTGGGGTACCACACTGTCCTGATGGAATTGCCCGAGTCCATCGGAATGCACAATGGGCATGAATGTAATCAGGTGATCAGACAGAAAGCGTATGCACTTGTCATCTGTCAGAGTCGTATAAGAGGTTCCATAGCACTGCAAATGCACATATCCCACACCATTACACAAGCTTCCACCACCTTGAACAGTCCTCTGATGACGACCAGGCATAATGTTTCCAGTGATCAACAGTCCAATGATGTGTTGATTGGTCTAGCCAAAGTGTAAAGTATCGTATCGTGCAGTCATCAGGGTACAGGAGTCAGCCTTCGCCTCCAGAAGCTCATATCGATGCTGTTTCTTTGGAAGGTTCGCAAGCTGACACCTTCAAACTTTATTATTGTTTTTAAAGAATTATACTACCAGATTGCGTATATGTGTGGTGTGAGATTAAGTAATGTCGCAGACAGCACTCGAACGATCTAGCAGTGCTGTGTACACTGGCGTGATCGTCGCTTTCTGACAGTCTGAGTTTTCAGCACTTTACATGAATCACGTGATTTTTGGTAGCCCCCATCAGTGAAGTTGAGTGTTTGTCTTGTGTTTACAATAATGGAACAGCGGAATTTAGAACGACGTTATTCAGTCACGTTTATTGTTAAACTTGGGGAATCAATGAGTGCGATCATTCAAAAGTTGAAACAGGCCTATAGGAAAAAATCCTTGTTAAGAGCACAAATTGTTCGCTGGCCAAATCATATCTGGAAGGCTGATAGCCCGATGAAGATGAATCTCGCTCACGGAGGCCTTCAAAATCAAAAACCGACGAGAACGTCGAACGTGTGCATTGTCTTTCGAAACCAGACGGACATTTAACAATAAAGATAATGGGTGAACAGTCAAACTTGACAACTTTCGCGTTAAATCAAAAATCTGACTGAAGATTTGCACATGTGGAAGGTTTGTGCCAAAATCGTGCTGAGAAATCTCACAATTCAGAAGAACAACAATTGAAGAAACACGTATGTTAGTGTTCTTGAGAAGACTGCTATTAACTGCGAATGTTTCATTAGTGTGATCATCGGTGTCGAATTGAGGATTATTTAGTATGATCCTGAGACAATGGGGTAAAGTGAGGAGTGGCTCACTGAGACATCTTCTCCACCAAAAGAAGCTCGAATGAGAAAATAAAAAATAAAAAAAGCTTGTATTTACTTTTTTGACTGTAGGGACATCGTGCACAATGATTTTTTTCCTTCAGGACAAACTGTCAACCTTGTGTTATGCAACGATATCCTTAAAACTCTCAGGAGAAGATTAAATCGAGTGAGACCGACTGTACATGCAGACGAATGGACGCTGAATCGTAATAGCGTTCCATTTAACACAACCATTTCCATCACGGATCTTGTCACCACAAAAGACATTCCTGTTGTCCCACAGGAACCCTAGTCACCTGATCTGAGTCCCTGTCATGCATTTTCTGTTGGGGAAACTAAGAATTTCTTCAAAGGACGTCGTTTTGGGACTCTGGAAACATACTGAAGGCCGTAGGACTTAAAGCCTTTCGGCGCTGCTGCCAAGCCTGGGAAGAATGATTATACCGACGTAAATTTGCCGAAAGAAACTACTGTGTAGGAACCAATTCTCGAAAAAAAACCTTGGTAGACCAAAAATCAGTCACATTACTTTCCTAATATACCGAGGATATTTCATATTTTTCATTTAATCTCGACCGAAAAATTTAAGTCTCAGTAGTAGATGTAACTTTCTACAACGAAGGACGTTCCCAGTATTTACAAGTTGAGGGCCTTAGTTACACATCAGCATCACTTTAAAAAATATATTGAGAGAAAACGTCAAAAATAATTACCGAAATGGCTTTTTTATATTTTTTGTGGTGTTCATAAAACCAGCATTACACCTTATCGAAAGTGTGTAGTAATTGCTAAGACTGTGCTAAAGGTATTTCCAAATCTGGACCATGATCGCATATCAGTTGGCTTTTAAAAAGCATGTTGTTAACATAGTTCAACAACAATTAACGAATTTTTCAAAAAAACTTTTTCAGGGTGTTCAATGTGTCGCCACCCATCCTCATGGTAATGCACATTATGTAAAATGTGTTGTCATTACGGGAGTTAATCAGTGTTTTAACGTAAAGTTTAGTATCTAGATTCTGATAATATACCTTTTAGCAGTTCTGTATGCTACGATTAAATAAAATCTTTTTAGATATTTACCTTCGAATAATTGTTTGTGTTGCAATGTTGTATATGTGGCTTTATTGTTATTGTGGATCTAAAAAATTGGTACTCATGAATTAGATTTCTATAATGTCAAGCATGCAGTCTTCACCATGAAGTTAGCATTAATAAAACCTAGCTTCAGTATTATCACACAAACTTAATATTCATTGCTAAGTGGCTTCCTTTCCTGATGTGAGTATGAAGGATATGTTTATCTTGTTTTGCATGAGTTTATAACATCCAGAAATGAATGTTTTCAGAACACATTACAGACCTGATCACAGAATGAAATTTCAGTTAGGGATTTGGTGAGACGGCTACAGTTGTTTGCAGTGCATAGTAATACACAGTGCGTTGGATACTTACATATTGTGATGTTTACATATTTAAATTGTAATTGTTTTCTGTCCTGCAGTGGTGATTAATTCCGGCACGGTGTAGCGTTGAGTGACATGGTATTGCAGAGCCTCAGAGATAGATTATTGTTCATATGTTGCAACATGACTACAGGAAAGTATTTAAATGTTCTGTCTAATGTCTTATGCACTCCGTTTTATTATTGTCCCTTGCATTTCAAGTTACTTAATGCACTGCTGGAATATGTGCAGAGAAACCTTATCTTTCTGTGATTTCTAAAAATTCGGTAGAGGTTTACACTTAGTGTAGAGCCTACGTGATGTATATCTATTATTCGATTGTTTTAACCCTTGTAGTGTATACTTCCCACTGTAGTATGTATTTACAGTGCGTAAGGGAATTTGTGTTATCGCTTGTGAACTCTCCTGGCATCTAGTGGAAGTTCGCTGCACCAGCTGTAGTGTTAGTTTGTTGTGAAATACAGCCTTCAGGACTGCGAGAAGTATATATCCCGACAAAAAGCGGTGTATTAATAGGTTATTCTGAATGATGGTAACCACCAACGTAGTATCTGGAAGTGGCTTGGAAAGTATACTTCCTGTAAACTTAATCTGTCATTTGTGGTCCTTGGTAAGCGTCCTTAGCACCAACAAAGGTGTATCCAAAAACATTTAGGAACATTTCTTACCACCTCTGTCTATGCCAGACATGTTGTGGTAGTACACTGCACAAGGTGTACTAAAACTACTACAACAATTAGTTTCTGTATGTCGTGGGATTAATACGGTTGTCAGATTACATTGCTTCCCTCCTGCAATATCATTTATTAAATCCCTTATCAGCTCGTAGCTTTATCCAGTGACAAAGTTTCAAGGATTGTTTTCTCATTGTGGTAAGTTAACATTAATATCAGTAACAAATATTTTCAAAACAAAATGAAAACAGAAAACACTGTTCATGATTTTATTTGCGTCGAGTGGCAACACATAACAGCACTAAAAAGGGAAGTGGGAAATCCATTTACAACCAATTTAAATACTTCACAAAGACGGGGTGGTGAAATATGTACGAACTTAGTTTTTGGACCTCTATCTGAAAAATAAAGTTATTAAAAATAAACACAGTAAGTTTACCACATTCATAAAACGATAGCAAAATATTATGTTCGCTGAGGTGCTACAAAAAATGTGCCCGCGAAAGAGTTAACACTGTGTATCAGTTAAATTTTATGGCTAATCATTTACGCTCCTTCGGTCATTTATTTAATTTTCGTGAGTTATTTTGGAGCATGTGTTGTCTGCGCAATCTGTAGCAGACCTCTAGCCAATATCCCCTTTGTGAATTTAGTGATCATGTGTGATACAGATACTTAAAAAATTCAGCTACATACTTGCTCTTTTTACTGTTATGTTTACCATAACAAGCCCCTTATAGAAAATAGTACAGACGACAATCCAATACGGTGAAGATATGATGCACGTGGTGGATACAAGGAAGGCTATTGAAACCCTTAGCAAGATGGACACATTTCTATATCTAGGTTCTCGACTACAGGTAAGAGGATGAGCAAGCAGGAATCACAGTGATCTGGATCGATTCAGACACATCACTGATATTATTTGTGAGAACAAGATGCAAATCCACAAAAAAAAGATATAAAGCACAACGGTGGAGACAGTTGCATTATGTGATACTGAGCGTAAGCTCACACCAAGGAGTTTTCAGGTTTCACTACATTATGAAAATTCGGATGCTGAGAAGACCATTAGCCATTTCCCGCTCGGCCACAGTAACAAGACATCGATCTGACAACTAACTGGAGTGGCTCCAATCAACGAAAAGGTTTAAAAATGGATCTTTCGGTGGTATGGACACATTATATAGCACCTACTTTAGTCATCAGCTTAGCCTATCGTCTCACTGTTGAAGACCATAACCAACGCGGAAGACCTTAACCGCATCGGATAGGTACTATAAAGGTATATCTAAAATAAAGGAACATAAAACCACAGGTAGTGTTAGAACGTAAGAAAAGGTGTACATTGTCCAAAAAAGCAGACCACGCTCCAATGGCACTACGTTAAGAAGGAGTAGAAGAAGATGATGATGGTGTTGGAAAGAGAGCACAACAGGAGGGTCTCGATATTAATGAGTAGAACAGGGGTCTCAACTAGAGAAATCACAAAAACAGTTTGTGAACGGCCAAAGCCTCAGAGGCGCGATAACGTTCTCACACCGAAAAGTTTAATGACGGACAGTGAGAAGAACGAGGCAGCTGTGCGGTACGGGTCACAATAGTAAAGGCAACTTCGGAGGTGGCTTTCGCACGTATGAACAGGGAACGGGACAACTGTAGTGCGAAGGGAGTTTAGAAGAGCGCCACCAGAAATGAGGACGCTGCATGGAAAGTTTATATGCGACGAGAGGAAATACGTCACACCGAGAGGGAAGGAAGTAATGCAGCGTATAATTAGCCTCGAAATTAGTAGAGGGAGAAATTGTAACCAAGGAATCATATTAGTTTCAGCTCCGCCCCGCAATGAAAGTAAGGTGAGTGGGAAAATATGGTGTGTTCTAGACCAAATACAAGAAGAGCCAACTGAAGGATCACAGAAATATAATAGGCGTTAATCCCCTGCAGGATGGTGTCAGGAAATGGAAAACCACCCATGATCGGTAAATCAACCAGCATATGTTGTGACCACCTCAGTCGACAAGTACGTTGTAGGCACAATGACTGGTATAGCTATGGCTTCTGGTAATTTATGGTGGCGTGCCCTGCTAAAATGAATGAAGCAGATGGACTGCCTCATATGTCTCTATAACAGACTACGAAATTTTTGCACAAGCATTCAGATGCAACTGGAATGTACTTGAAACAAAATCGGGACAGCCGGCCGGAGTGGCCGAGCGGTTGTAGGCTCTACAGTCTGGAACTGCGCGACCGCTTCGATCGCAGGTTCGAATACTGCCTCGGGCATGGATGTGTGCAATGTCCTTAGGTTAGTTAGGTTTAAGTAGTTCTAAGTTCTAGGGGACTGATGACCTCACATGTTAAGTCCCATAGTGCTCAGAGCCATTTGAAACATTGGAACCAAAATCGTGACAGATATCACCAAAGGCCTGCTTGTAGGATGCTCTTTGCGTCCACAGTTCTGAGATGTTGTCATAGAGTCATTAATAAACCAGCTTCATAGTACAGCAGACACTAGAGGCTGCGTGGCCTACGGAGATGATCTCCTAGTTACAGTATCTGGCAGCACAAGCGCTAAATGAGTAGTAGATTTTAGTGAAGTGACGTTAGCCCTCTAAATTTCGGACATGCGGCCGCGCAAATAAAATTTCTTCCAACGATAGTTCGGGTGAATATCGTCCGGCCGTCCATAGAACGTGCGGTATGGCTGACGACAATGTGCTATGCGCGTCCTAACATGCTCCACAGCGGCGGTGTTTCGTATGCGGGTCACAGACGCTGTTCAGCAGCATTAAGATGCGCTTATATAAGCGCCGCCTGTGAAGAAAGGGTACAGAAATTCGATTCGCTTATTCATATATGTTCGGCGTAGATGAAACCATGACGACTTCTCTGCAGTTTAGTTACCCCAAGAGCAGGGTTCTATGCTTTGTACAAATAGAAACCACTATCTCCGTTTATTAAATTATAAGCTAATCTACATCGAGTAAAGTTGCAATCTTCGTGAGATAGCCTTAACACAGATTTTCTCAAGAATATCTCAAGAATATAACGGATCTTCGAGGAGAGAGCACTCACATAGGGCAAAACAGTAATTGATCTAAAGAAATTACTATCTTCTTTCTCATCACATAGTAGGTGAATATGGATTGGGGGTAAGTAATGAAAGAGGAAGCCATCTGGTAGAATTTTGCACAGAGCATAACTTAATCATAGCTACCACTTGGTTCAAGAATTATAAAAGAAGGTTGTATATATGGAAGAATCCTGGAGATACTAGAAGGTATCAGATAGATTATGTATTGGTGAGACAGAGATTTAGGAACCATGTATTAAATTGTAAGACATTTCCAGGAGCACATGTTGACTCTGACCACAATCTACTGGTTATGAACTGTAGATTAAAACTGAAGAAACTGCAAAAAGGTGGGAATTTAAGTGGATGGGACCTTGATAAATTGACTACACCAGAGGTAGTACATAGTTTCGCGGATAGCATAAGTGAAATATTGACAGGAATGGAGGAAAGAAATACAGTAGAAGAAGAATCGGTAGCTTTGACGGACGAAGTGGTGAAGGCAGCAGAGGATAAAGTACGTAAAAAGACGAGGGCTAGAAGAAATCCTTGGGTAACAGGGGAAATATTGAATTTAATTGATGAAAGGAGAGAATATAAAAATGCAGTAAATGAAGCAGGCCAAAAGGAATAGAAATGTCTCAAAAATGTGATCGACAGGAAGTGCAAAATGGCTAAGCAGGGATGGCTAGAAGATAAATTATAAGGATGTAGGGGCTTATCACACTAGGGGTAAGATATATATATACTGTCTACAGGAAAATTAGCGAGACCTTTGGAGAAAAGAGAGCCAATTATATGAATTTCATGAGCTCAGATGGAAACCCAGTTCTAAGCAAAGAAGGGAAAGCAGAAAGGGGGAAGGAGTACATAGAGACTCTATACACGGGCGATGTACGTGAGGACAATATTATGGAAATGGAAGAGGATGTAGATGAAGATGTAATGGGAGATACGATACAGTGTGAAGAGTATGACAAAGCACTGAAAGACGTATGCCGAAACAAGGCCCCGGGAGTACGCAAAATTACATTAGAACTACTGACGACCTTGTTAGAGCCAGTCTTTACAAAACCCTACCATCTGGTGAGCAAGATGTGTGAGACAGCGAAATACCCTCAGTGTTCAATCCCAATGAAAGCAGGTGTTGACAGATGTGAAATTTACCAAACTATCAGATTAATAAGTCACAGCTGCAAAATACGTGGGGCATATAAGAAAGATCCACAAGTCATAATTCTTCCCGACCAAGGAACCTACACGCTACCTGACGGGACATGGCCCATATCCTTCTTTAATGCAGAAAATACAAGCAGACATCACAGGCCCTTATGAATATGGAGCAGTTGTCACACTTGAACACATCGTGTGAGACTGTGTCACTAGACAAAACGTTGCAGACTACGATAGTTGCATCTTTGGTTATGGAATAGTCGATGACATAACAAGGAAAGAAGAGGTGTGGCACAAGTGGAATTTGCAGACAGCGAAAATGCACACATCATGAAAAAAAAAAATGCTGTCTCTTTGGTTCCCAGAATTCCGAACCTATACAGAAAATTGGAATAGAAATCAACATAAACATTATTTCCCTCCTTTTTATTTCTCATGAAACCCAAACTTAGTATATTGTACTACTGTACAGCGAGACGTTCAGAGGTGGTGGTCCAGACTTTTGTACACACCGGTACCTCTAATACCCAGTAGCACATCCTCTTGCATTGATGCATGCCTGTATTCGTCGTGGCATACTATCCACAAGTTCATCAGCGCACTGTTTATTCAGGTTGTCGCACTCCTCAACGGCAATTTGCCGTAGATCCCTCAGAGTGGTGATGCATCTCGTCATCCATCCCTTGTTAGTCTATATGCCATACATGTTTGGTAGGGTTCATGTCTGGAGAACATGCTGTCCACTCTAATCAACCAATATCTTTATTCTGAAGTATGTCATTCACAAGATGTGCACGAAGGATACGCTACTTGTAGTCCATGAAGACGAATGCCTTGTAAACATGCTGCCCATTATGGTTGCACTATTAGTCGGAGGAGGGCATTCACGTATCGTACAGCCGTTACATCGCCTTCCATGACCACGAATGGCATACGTCGGCCCCACATAATCCACCTCAAAACAGCAGGGAACCTCCCCGATCCTGTAGTCAGTGGACAATGTGTCTAAGTAGTTCAGCCTGACCAGGTTGCCTACAAACATGACTCCTGCGACTCTCAGTTTGTAGGCTTATGCGACACACAACAGTGAAGAGAACATGATGCCAGTCTGGGGCGAACTATTCGGTAAGTTATTAGGTCCATGTGTACCGCGCTGCATGGTATCGTGGTTGCAAACATGAACCTCGCGTTGGTCGTCGTGAGTGAAGTTGTGGATCATGTAGCCTATTACGCACAGTTTGAGTTATAACACGACGTCCTGTTGGAACACGAAAAGCATTATTTAACATGGTGGCATTGCTGTCAGGGTGTCCCCGAGCCATAATCCGCACTGCACTAGTAGCCCTTTGTCGGCCTGAGGGAGGCATATCATCGACAGCTCCTGTATCTTTGTATCTCCTGCATGTCTGAACAACATCGTTTTGTTTCACTCCGACACACCTGGACACTTCCCTTGTTGATAGTACTTCCTGGCACAAAGTAAGAATGCGGACGCGATTAAACCGCGGTATTGACCGTCTAGGCACGATGGAACTACAGACTACATGAGCCGTGTACCTCCTTCCTGGTGGAGTGACTGGATATGATTTGCTATCGGACACACTTTGTCTAATGGGAGCAGCTCCTGTATGGCTGTTTACACCTTTAGGCACGTTTAGTGACCTATCTGAACAGTCAAAGTGACTATATGTGTCATACGGACTATGGATTCCAAACTAATATACGGTTAATATCTATGTGACAAATGGCCAAATGGTAGCCGGCAGCTGTCGCCGAGCGGTTCTAGACTCTTGAGTCCGGAGCCACGCTGCTGCTACGGTCGTAGTTTTGAATCCTTCCTCAGGCATGGATAAGTGTGATGTCCTTTGATTAGTTAGGTTTCAGTAGTTCTAAGTCTAGGGGATTTATGACCTCAGATGTTAAGTGCCATAGTGCTTAGAGCAATTTGAACCATGTTTTAAGTCAAAGGTTAGAAAACAGATTTGATTTTAAAACTTATTATGTTAAAATATTACGCGCAATGTTCATTTCAATACATGTGAAACATCTGGTTCACTGTTGTATGTAGATAAAATACGAGAGAAAATACGAGATAAATCACTAAAAACACATCAATAAGTCTCATTGTTGTACTGTATGGAGATGAGCAAGTGGTACTCAGCACTGGTGCAGAGCCTACTCCTTCCTAATACCACCAACATGGCAGCAGTGGTTAACGTACACAGCCGCCATACGGTGGCAACAGCAGCGCCATATACTCTCACATCATACCACTACATAATGTTTCACTTTCTAAGCCTTCAGTCGTGTGTGTGTGTATATGATCTTTACTATAGAGGGTAATTCGTATTCGGGACCCAGTATTTACTACCGCATACAAATTTTGAAACTGATTTGAACCGGAACTACACAGGCTACTTGAATTTGTTCTTAGAATCTTCTCCATCATCCTGAAACTGTCATCATTGGGAACTACAGTGCCACTTCAAACCACTACAGCCTTTTCTTAGTCTCTTTTGACGCCCGAATGATTCTGACATTATACTGATTTTTTCAAGATCTATGAGAAGCATCTACACACCGCAACGAACCACAGATGCACAAAGTGCGTCGGCCAACAAATCTAAAAATGTCGTGAAAAATGTCTGATGCAAATATATTTCATCGAACTAGAAATTAAGTGTTATCAAAACAGCTAAAGAAGCGGATGTTTCAGATATGTGCATTTTCAAAAGTAGCCCCCACCATCACTACACAGCGCATTACAAAATTATCTACCGTAACAGTAAGGTAAGCCAAAAAAGCGAAAAATATAACTATAGCGATAGTGGACTACGTGCCATTGGTTCAAATGGTTTAAAAGGCTCTGAGCACTATGGGACTTAACATCTAAGGCCATAAGTCCTCTAGAACGTAGAACTACATAAACCTAACGAACCTAAGGACATCACACACATCCATGCCCGAGACAGGATTCCGACCGTAGCAGTTGCGCGGTTCCGGGCTGAAGCGCCTAGAAGCGCTAGGCCACCGCGGGCAGCCTACGTGGCATTAAGAAAAACTTATTACCCCAATTCTTCGCAAATATGGTTGCAGCTGTTATCGTTTATAACAGCTTATATCACATCATCATCTATCTTCACTTCTAGATTTTCAAAGAGAGATGATTAATAAATTTTACTCAAGTGGAAAACAATAATACTGAGAATGAACATTGCAGTAACTTATTTTGTATAGTTAGTACGATACTATTGTACTGTCAGAACAGGTTGTCGCTCTTTAGCTTGGGTATCAGCGGAATTTGTCAACAATGAAATATCCTAGGTTATCAGGCGAGCAGTTGCGTAGCAACATTGCGATTCCGAATCGCATTGCGTAAACACATTGTCTGTGCTTGCGTGATTTTCGTTGTGCTATTAGTTTTGTTCTAGAGCGTCTTCTTGGTGAGAAAAGCTCATTTACTGAATATCTGAAGCGCTTTTCGTGAACAGTCTTCCAACAGAAGAACTTCCAAAGCCAGCGTTGGGTGTGACGCAGTACGGAACCGTAAGTGAACATCGACATCTTTTCTTCCTCTTCTCTTATCAAGACTAATATCCTTTGCCGTTAATGTCACTCTAAATTACTGCTGCTGAGCGCTTTAGCACACACATGAAATGGCTTGTAGTTTATTTTATTTGGATGTTTAATGACACCAGCTACATTGTAACGAAAAATGGAAAAAAAATGTTTCCAGTGATCCGTCTTGAGATTTAGTCTATGAGAGCAGTTTTGCAAAATCGTGGGCATGATTTCGGTAGCTGATGTAACCTGCTGAACTCTCTATATCCTTCAAATTCTGAAAGGTGTGTATGTACATCATCAAGAGTGTTTAGGGGCTACGTGTCGGCTATATTCTGCGTCATATTACCATAACGTATCGCTTTTTATGTCCTACATGTTCTAGAGATTGCCAAGGGTCTTCATATTGTTCATAGTCGACGAGGACCAAAAAAGCGAGGTGAAAATTGATATTGTTGAAAATTTGTGCTAGGTGGTAGCAGGGAC
This sequence comes from Schistocerca gregaria, assembly GCF_023897955.1. NCBI lineage: Eukaryota > Metazoa > Arthropoda > Insecta > Orthoptera > Acrididae > Schistocerca > Schistocerca gregaria. The sequence goes on along the minus strand of NC_064925.1, from coordinate 412,378,430 downwards.
TGATATGAATATTATACTTAAAAGTCCAGATCGGCGAGATGTGCGCTAGAGCGTAAAGAAGGGAGATGGCATGGGATGTAGTGAGGAAGAGAGGGGTTTGGGTTCAAGATGAATTTATTACGTCGCTTTCTGGCTCTCTATTTGCCCGTCTGCCTATCCCGCCCCCCCCCCCCCCTACTTTCACTCTCTCTCTCTCTCTCTCTCTCTCTCTCTCTCTCTCTCTCTCTCTCTCTCTCTCATACACTTACAGGCACTTCGTTGCAGAATGAGAGCGTAGCCGCCAAAAGGCATATGCCTAGTTCCAAATCTGTCAGCGGTGAACACCATTGAAAATTTGATTTCATTATACATTCCACAGTGGATGGTAATCTGAGGGGTCGCACAGATTCCGATCAAGTGGACGAGCATGTGTTCTCCTTTAAATTGTCTGTTTGTGTATCTACATTATCTGCCCACTTTGGTACAAAAGTACATTCACAGTGTAGGTAGCTCTGTGAAGTTGGTAACTGAGTAGTGAATGATGCGAAGTGAAGGCGACCAAACATGGGTTGGACGTCGGCAGCTGACCACGTACGAGCAACGAAATGAAAAGCGAAACAGATTGCAAACTTCAGAATGCAACATGGGGGCTGGACAGAGTAAAATGAAATCCATCGTCTACAAAGGAAAATAATATTCTTTCTCTATTCGGGCACATCACATTTTGTTCCAGTAGAATCCAAGCACAAGAAACGTGTTTTGACAATTTTCAAGCAATCAGGGCTTTCGTGAAACCTTTTATGTTTGCAGGAAGCTGTGGAAAATGTTGTATGGATAATTTGTTTAGAATATGTTTTAGGAAGCGCATCGGCGACGTTGATGTGTGTTCCTCAACTTTTATTATAAGGAAATGGTGCACATTCGTAAGGGAATTAAGGACTCCACTATTCATCTCTTGTGTGGCTGTGGAAATGAGTTACCGTTTATTGCTTCTAACCTCTAAATAAGTAATTTTGGATTTTGAATTTTGTTAGTAACATTATTTGTTGACTACTGTATAGTTAATATCTGTGATTACTTGTCACAGATTTTTACGTTTTTTGACCTTATGTTCAAAAGTATTCTCTACTGACTGATTATGTCTGACCTCTGGATGAACGAATAATATTCGAAATTTCAATTAACATAGCTCAAATATTTGGCTGCCGTTATTAATACATTTACCCCTCTTTGTCCCTCGTTTCCGAATGTTTGATATACGTAACTGACCTACGAATAGTGTGGAAATCCTCCCGTCTCTGAGAAGTTCGTATCATCACACAATATTTCACGTTCTAAACATACAAACTTGTGTACAAGTTCTTTAATAAGGTCCTTAACCCTCTCAGGCGACGCAATATATACTGCCTCACACGCATTTCGATTTTGTTTCGAAACGCAGCTGAACCTTCTGCACGTCTGTCATTGTAATAAATGTGTCGTCTTTTAGTATTATAGTTGCCTCTTGTAATCATTGCATCTTATTTCACAGTTTCTTTCGACGATCATCGTATTCTGACTACATCTTAATTTTATTCAGGCTTTAAGAAAGGGTCATCTGCAAATCGCAGCGTACCATAGGCGCACTCACTGCGTTGGTTTATAAATGTCAAAATTTCGTGTTACGTGTCTGATGCAAACATATTTCGCTGAGCTGCTTTCCCAATGTTATTCAAACTTGAAAAGAAGTGAATATTCGGATATCCTCGCATTCATAAGTAGTTGCCACTACCATATCACAGTACATTAAAGTATGATTTCAGGTACTCCTGTGGCTAAAGAGACACGTTGTAATCATCGAGGAAATAATTATATGATATGTGCAAGTCAGCTTCAAATTTCTTACACAGTTCTCCAGGCACAAACGGGTAGCTGATCGAAAGATTATCGGCTTCTGCCAGCATATTAGGCTTATTTTTGGATATTTTCAATATTCTCAACATTTCTCGGCCCTGTCAGCATCTGTATAAACATATATGTTAAATTAACAACAACCTCAGATGCAATGTTTACCTAGATTTACCTTGGTTTCTGTTGGGATAACCCAATCTTCTTCAGAATAAAAGGAACTACGATTCATCCGTAATGGACAACGTCAAAAACTAAAAACTATAATATAGTAATACATCGTCATATTGCAATAACTTATCCGTTGTTCCCGTACTATAACGATGTATTACTATTTATAGTTTTTAGTTCTTGACGTTGTCCGTTATGGACAAGTCGTAGTTCCTTTTATTATGAAGAAGGTTGGGTTATCCCAACTAAAGTCTAGGTAAATCTAGGTAAACATTGCAATGTAGGTTGTTGTTAATTAGAAATCAATATTTTCAGTAAATGCTATTCCTTTACCTCGCTTAATAGGCAACGAAAAATTTGAGGGTGTAAGTTTAAAGCTGAAACTAACGTGGTCATCAAGGAAAGTGACAAATTTTATAGCTTATAAGATATGCACTTCTGAACTGCCGTTGATTTGGGAATTTGTGGGCTTGGCAGATCAGTCACGTATTATACGTATGGTCAGTAAACTGTCTGGATGCAGTCGGAAGTAATCGTCGCTATTTGACGTAGGTCCCAGAGGAATTTATGAACATGGAAATGACAAACAACATTAGGTGGACAGTTGCATAGCAAAATTTCGATTTCGAATCGTGTTGCGTAAACCTATTGACTGTGCTTACGTGATTTTCGTAGTGCTGTTCTTTGTGCTCTAGAGCTTCTTTTCGGTGAGACAAGTTCATTAATTGAGCTTGTCGAGAAAGGTCTTCCGACAAAAAAAGCTTACAAAGCCAGCGTTGGATTGACGCAATACGGAACCGTATGTGATCAGTCAACACTTCTCTCGGACATCTCTTATCCACGCTAACCTTCTTTGCTGTTGATGTTCCTGTAATCTACTGCTGCTGAACGCTGTAGCTCACGCCTCAGATCACTTTTATTTGGTTTTACTTTGGATGTTTAATCACACCAGCTACATTCTAACGAGAAAGACAAAAGAAATCCTTTCCAATGCGACTTGAGATTCAATTTACGAGAGTACTTTGACTAAATCGTGGGCATGATTTCGGTAACTCATGTAGCCTGCTGAGTTCTTTACATTCTTTAAATTCCGGAATTTTTATATTTTCATTTTCTAGATGATTTATTGACTTTGTGCCGACTTTATTCTGCATCGTATTAGCATAGTGAATCATGGTATGTCTTACATCTTGTATTTACTATCAAGATTGTGTATATTGGTCACAGCCCAGCCAGCGAAGAACAGATAGGTCGAATCAAGAAAAAAATTGTTATAGTTGATAATTTAACCTTAGTAGGATTAGGGACTGACATGAATATTATATTAATGGTCTAGACAGGCGGACTGCTTTGAGAAAAAGTGCAATCCAATGTTCAGTTAAGCTGCATTGTAATTTCGTAAGAAAATTGTCCTTTTCAGTTCTCTGGAGAAGAAATATTGTTAGTGTTGCAGCGGTTCAAAAAAACGTAGATTACTGAAAATAATAATTGGCGTTGTAAAATTAATGTTTATTGTTAAACGTAGGGGATAAAGGAACTTATTAAATGGATGTCGCTCGTCAAAGTGCAATATAACGTTGTTAAGGGATAAATTATGTTCTGGTACTGTAACAGGGTGGAGGAGTGTGGGCGGATGGTACACACGTGAGGGAACGGAGGCCGCTGGCATGTCGTCAAACTCTTCCCTCTTCGTTAGTCTGCAAACTGAAACGCGGCCAGCCGTTTCTCCATTCTGTCTCTACCCTACTATGTCACGAGTCATTACACTAAAAGCCGCCCCTTTTAACGATGGTTGTATTAGGTAACATTCTGGCTGTCTGTCTGTATCTCTCTCTACAGTTACAGTTACAGTGTACCGAGCTCATAGGTGGCGTTGTGAAGTTGGTAACTGAGTGGTCAATGAAGCAAAGCGAAGACGACCAAACATCTGTCGGACGTCAGTAGCCAAGTGGTAAAGAGCAACGGAAACAAAAAGGAAATACACTGCAACCTTCACAATGCAACGTAAGGGCAGGAGAGGTTCAAAAAGTCCCAACTGCTACCAAATTACATGCAAGTAAAATAATGTTCATTGTCAGCTGGCGCACATCACGTTCTGTTCCAGTAGAAATCGTGTATAAGAAACGTGTTGCTGTTATTGAAATTTTGCCCATTTTCAAGAAATCAGGATTTACCTGAGATCTTTTAGGTTTTTAGGAAACTGTGGATAATTTGTTTCAGAATGTCTTTAGACGTGCTTCGATGAACTCGGTGTGTCTTTCTTATGGTTTTACTGCAAGAATATGGTGCAGATATTTAAGGGAATTGCTTAAGGTGTCTACTATTTACATGTCGTGTTGCAGCGGAAAGGAGTTGTGGTTTACTGCTTCTTACCACTAAATACGTATTTTCTGATTCTGATTGCTGATAATTATATTACATACGGGTACTGTTGTATGGATAATATCTTGTGATTTCGCATCCACTAATTTATAGGTTTTCTATCATCATGTCAAAAGTATGCACCATTTATTGTTTAAGTCTTACTTTTGGGTGCATGAATAGTATTCGACATTTTCGTTAATTTGTATAGAATATCTCCCTCGTGTTGTTAGTAACTCTGCACGCAGTTTCAGCAAATTTCATGAAGGTAACTGACCTAGGAACTGGCTGCACTGCCTCATGTGTGTAACACCTTCGTGCCATCACGTTGTAAGTGTTCAAACATGTGTGTACATGAAACTTCCTGGCCGATTAAAACTGTGTGCCCGAACGAGAGTAAAGCTGTGAGTACCGGCCGTGAGTCGGGCTTCGTTAGCTCAGATGGTATAGCACTTGCCCGCGAAAGGCAAAGGTCCCGAGTTGGAGTCTCGGTCGGGCACACAGTTTTAATCTGCCAGGAAGATTCATATCAGCGCACATTCCGCAGCAGAGTGAAAATCTCATACTGGATGTGTGTACATGTTCTCTAGTAAGGGTCTTAATTCTCTTAGGGAACCATTATTTACTACAGTATGCGCATTTTGATTCAGTTCCGGAACACAGCTTCACCTTCTGCATGCATTCCTCCATAATTAATTCACCGTCGTTTTGAATGTGTCTTCTCTGCAAACTTTGGTATCCCCTTCACACAATCGCTTTCGTTTTTTAGTTTCTTTCGACGCTTACTCCATTCCGTAATAGTTTTATTCAAGGTCTAAAGGGACTTATCAGCATATCCTGACGACCAACAGACCAACTCAGTGCGTCGGTTCATAAATCTCAGAAGTTCTTGGGAAATGTCTGATGCAATCGTATTTCGTACAACTATTAGTTCCGTGTTGCTGAAACTTCACAAGACGTGACTGTTTCGTATCTGTTCATATTCGCAAGTAGTTACCACTCGCATTTAACCGCATATTGAAAAAAATTATCTAAGGTATCGGTCTGTCAAAAATATATGTTGTAGTCGTGTAGGTCGAAGTCTTATTTTGAAAGCAAATTTATTACACAATTCTGTAGGCATCTGCGGGTACTGTGTGCGGCTGCACTCAATTAAAAAGACTTTTATCAGCACATTAGCTTCGATTTGGGACATTTTCAAATACACATTATTCTTTTATCTTGCTTAGTAGGGAAATAATGAATCTGATTTTGAAATGTTTAATTCGATACTAACATTATCATTGATGAAGGTTACAAAGACAGATAAGACACGTATTACCTATGGCTAGAAAAGCGCTGCGGTACAGTGAGGAGCTATCTAAGTTTTTTAGTGTGGATCTTAGACGATTTTTCCAACAATGAAATAACGCACAACACGAGGGGGCAGATGAGAGGCGAATCCTGTTGCGTAAACATATTGTATGTGCTTGTGTGATATTCGTAGTGCTATTTTTCGTGTTGTAGTGCTTCTTCTTGGTGAGGAAAGGTCATTGACTGATTATTTGACCTGTTTTTAGAGGACCGTCTTTAGATAGGAAAACGTAATAAGATAGCGCTTGGTGTGACACTATACGAAACAGTAAGTGAAGAGCCAACATCTTGTTTCGGTCATCTCTTATCCACAATATCATCATTTGCTGTTGACATCGTGTGTAAACTAATGCTGCTGATCGCTGTGATCTCAAATTTGAAATCGTTCGTATCCACCTTTATTCAGATGTTTGAATTTTTTGCATTCGGTGAATGCCGATAGTTTTTTGTTTCCTTTATCAAGTGAATTTAGTGGCTAGCTGGCGACGTTGTTCTAGGACATATTAGAATACTATATCATGTTACATACTGCATATAGTGTAGACCATAAAGGTTCTTTATTCTGTTCAGGGTGATTCACTAGCAGCAAATATATGTACATAATTAATTTTTGCTGATCTGGAACATGGGTGTATCCTGCGAAAAAAGATGTGGCAGCTTTGCCTCCCTATGAAGAAATTGGTACCTTGTATCGCCAGTGACACAGAAAAAAAAGTCTGAATAAGTTTGAAGAAATGCATCACAGTTATTGGGTGCTGTGTAGTGAGTGGCATGAATTGTGAAGTCTGTCATGCCACAAACTACTATGAGTTGCCTACATCCCGTCCCCATGACCCTATTTTTGCAGACGTTCTACATACACATCTGCTCTGTAGTGTAAATAAATGATATTTGATTGTTGTGTATAAGCAGCAAACGAAGAAACAAGAATTTTGTTCATGTAATGGTTACTTCTACGTCCAGTCGGTTTAGCTGTTGGTGAATCTTACAGCTAGTATGATCGCAGTCCATGAGACTTATTTGTCCTGGCTCTCCGTCCACAGGCAGCGTTGAACATCATTGATGCTCCCGATTCTGCTGAGGCTTGCAGACACAAGTGGTCAGTCGCGAAAAGTCGCGGAACCACGAACCCCTCAATAGATATCCAACACAATTTGGAAGATACGTCAGGAACAAAAGAGTTTCACGTGCCTCGACATACGACATGGGAGGTGCGCCAGTGGCTATTTACCAATTTATGTAACAGCGAGTACAGTTGCATGCGCTTTTTCGCTTTAGAAGAAAACAATCCTGTCTTGACAGTATATTTTAGGGTAAGGCAACGGTTAAAGAAGATGAAAGAATTTAATTAGAGATGCTACAATGTTCGTAGATTATGAACATGCTTTTGAGAAAGACAATAGACGAGTTATTTGTTACATCCTGCCAAAAAAAGTTACCCAGTTCATGTAGTCAACTCCTTTGAAGCTGTTACAAAGGGCCAAAATTTATGATGGAGAATAAAGATCTTGTGTAAATAAGTAACAATAAAACAGAGAATTAGACAAATATGTAACCTGTCTCCAGCTCTTTCAACTTCTACGTGGGTGACCTAGTCAGTGCTTGGAAAGGCAGTATCTGCTACGGCGTAAAGATCCACAGGGAGAAATGTTTTAATACTCTGCTATAATCAGATGCTCAAATGACGAGAGTTCAGTAATGAAATTAAAAACTACGGTCCAAAATTAAACGCAAAATAATTTGAGCAGGCTAAATGAGATTTTTCCGTAGTGTTATAGCGTGAATCTGGAAATAGTGCCTTATATGTAGAGATTAAGAATAAATTAGAAGTTGATTTAGTGTGTAAAAAAAAAAAAGACCTTAACAGCAAAAGATGGCGGGGGTATATTTCAGTACTGTTTATCTTAGCCTGCTGTAGTAAGTTGACAGCAATCCAGTTTCCAGTGATGCTGAAGTCGACTGTTAAACACTGATTAGTAATCTCAGTTTGGGCTTTCTGGGGCAGGGATTCTGAGGGTATTAGATTAGGAAATGGCACACTTAAAGTAGTAAAGAAGTTTTGCTATTTGCGGAGCAAAATAACTGATGATGGTCGAAGTAGAGAGTATATAAAATGTAGACTGGCAACGGCAAGGAAATCGTTTCTGAAGAAGAGAAATTTGTTAACATCGAATATAGATTTAAGTGTCAGGAAGTCGTTTCTGAAAGTATTTGTATGGAGTGTAGCCATGTATGGAAGTGAAGCTTTCGAAATGTGGTGCTACAGAAGAATGCTGAAGATGAGGTGAATAGATAACGTAACTAATGAGGAGGTATTGAATAGGAGTGGGGAGGGGATAAGTTTGTGGCACAACTTGACTAGAAGAATGAATCGGTTGGTAGGACATGTCCTGAGGGGTCAAGGGATCACAAATTTAGCATTGGAGGGCAGCGTGGAGGGTAAAAATCGTAGAGGGAGACAGAGAGATGAGGGATGTAGGATGCAGTAGGTACTGGGAGATGAGGAACCTTGCACAGGATTGAGTTGCATGGAGAGGTGCATGAAACCAGTCTCAGGGCTGAAGGCAACAACAACAACAACAAAAACAAAAACATACTTGCCAACGGCATTGTCGCTGTGGTTCCTGTCAGATCCCCGACGTATACTGCTGTCGAGCTGGTCTAACACTAGGATGGGTGGCCACCCGGTATACAGAGCGCAGTTGGCAAACGGGATGCACTTAGCCCTTGTGAGGCAATACTTGATTGAGAAGCAGCGGCTCGCCGGCCAGAGTGGTCGAGTGGTTCTAGGCGTTAGAGTCTGGAAGCGCAAGACCGCCACGGTCATAAGTTCGAATCCTGCCTCTGGCATGGCCGTGTGTGATGTCCTTAGTTTAGTTAGGTTTAAGTAGTTCTAAGTTCTAGGGGACTGATAACCTCAGAAGTTAAGTCCCATAGTGCCCACTGCCACTTGAACAAAGCAGCGGCTCCGGTCTGGTAAACTGACATACGTCCGGGAGAGCGGTGTGCTGACCACATACCCCTCCATATCCGCTTCTATCGACGCCTGTCGGCTGAGTATGACACGACGGCCGATCGGTAACTTGGTGCTTCCTGGCTTGTTCGGATGGAGTTTAGGTTTTAGACTCCTATACTTGAGTTGAGACGCGTTTATCAATTTACTGAATATCTGTATGTTGCGTTGAGCTCGATTCACGGTTTCTTAGGATTTACCTTTAACATTACATCACCACTTTCAAGCACGTCCCTGTTAGATCGCATCCTTGTCTGTCAACCACTTCAGTACAGGTTCCAAAATTGATTCTACATCAACTTAAAGATGACGTACAGTCTTGAAACTTCCAGCATTGATCAGACATATCTGGCAAAGCAATATTAGCTCACTATCTTGTCTGGTGTGTGGCGGAGGGTACTTTATATACCACTGCCATCTGCCCCTTTTTCTGACCCAGTCGCGAATGGCCCGAGGGAACGGTACGTGGTAATCCTCCGTGGGAGGTCAGATGTATCCACTTTTTTTCCCACACGGTCATATCCTTAGGTAAACGTAGGAGAAAGCAACAGGTTTTGCTAGTAAGTTGAACATAAACTACAATAATCCTGAAATATATCATAGACTACCTTTTAATCTCACCAAAATATATCAAATCGACTGATAAAATTTCACCCACCGAAGAGAAACAAACAGAAAATAACTATTGAAAGGAAAAATTACTTTTTCGTTTGCCACGTTTTTAAATCTGACTAAAAGGTATAAAACGACTTATCATAGCTCCATATAGCCTGCAAGCAGCATGTAGAGAGTCTTGGAAAGTTGTGATTACCAATTATTAATGTCTATGAAAATACTTGAAATATTTAAAACGAAAATCGTGTGGCACTCGCAAAACAACTGATGCATGAATAATTCATCTGCTGACTGACATGCAGCTGTATGACAGGTGGACCACGTTTTTCGTTTTTAACCTTACAAGAGCTACCACGGATACTAAAAGTTATCAATCACAAATTTTCAGCAGTATTCTTATAAGGATAAGAATATGTATGGGACTGTGAGAAATTATTTTACACTTTTTAGTCCTATTTAATGATGTGGTAAATTCAAAATTCACTTTTGTTTAAATAATTATTTTCCTTTAATTTCTCTAGTGAATGTGTTAAAGTTTTCAATCGATTTAAAAAATTGGTAAGATCATAGCATATGGCGTATTCCAGGTATTTTCGGTGTCAACTAATTTATTGCATTCCCCTAGATATCTCATGATAAATCATGTGAGTACACATAGATTATTAGACGTCCTATTACACTCCCTTCGGATATTGGGTGCTAAGATATTTTCTGTGGAATATTCTAAAAACAGTATATCGTGCTGCCTTTTATTAGTCAGAACAAAGGGTCTAGTGTCCGACTAGCAATTCTACTCTGAGAGTGTCGTTTCCAAATAGAGGTAACTACTTCAAAGTTTGTAGGAAATAAAGGTGGACCTTTCACTCACTCTATCTCTATCACTCTCTCTCTCTCTCTCTCTCTCTCTCTCTCTCTCTCTCTCTCTCTCTCTCTCTCTCTTTCCTTTCTTCTGTTCTCAATCTACTCGACACTTATGCACCATTGCGAGTTAGATGTACACCAGCATCGCATATTTGGTTGCATCTGCGCGTGCGTTCCTATGCAACAACGTGACAGAAAGTCGACATTTTCTTTTCAGAAGAGGTATTTCACCTTTCTCCTCAGCAAGTAACTTTTGAACAACTTATGAAAATCTCTGGACTTGGCTGAACGGTAATTTTAACTCTTTTAAAGCCGTATAGAGCGCAAATAACTCAATGCTACCTCACCCAACTATTCCTTCTAGTCGATAGATCAAGCTATCCGATACATGCTTTACATTCGCCCGTTTGCCACAAGTACCTTGTACTCTTTTGGCGCAATTTATGGGCAAATTGGTGGTAGACTCTTTGCATGTGGAAGTGGCTTTAAAATGGCAGGGCAAAGAATTAGTGGAAATTTGTACAGAGAGCCAAATAAGTAGGGCAACAGTAACTAGTGGGAACCGTTGTTTGTCTTTGTGATATCAGTTGACGTGAAGAATAGAGAAAGAAACGGAAAAGAAAAAGAAAAAGTACAGCGTTGGTAACTATAAAGCTGTGTTCTGTCCCATGAAATCATGCGTACTGTTCGTACATTGTTCTCAAATGCAATGCTAAAACCCCCACTCTTTACGTCACGTATCATAACACTTGTTCGAAAACTGTGTAGCTGTTTTATTTGGCACTGTAAGTCCCCAAAACCCGACAAGGCTTCAATCATCGATTTGGTTCATAGAACATGCTGGGTCTACATGTATTATTGTACTAACTAAAATCGTTACTTTGGTCAGAATTTGTAAATCATTCATGAGCTAATATTTAAATTTCCTAAAAACACTCCATTATCAGACATTTCGACATTTTTGTAGGTTCCATCTACCAGAATACTGATTAGTAAAATATCTTCGTAGGGACCTCTCCCTGTTCTCATTCCAATCTTTCTGACAGTGCAACGGTCTATAATGGACACGCTGTAATTCCGTATGATCAGTACGTGACGTGATATCTATTTTTTTCTTCGCAGATGTTCCGAAGGCTTTTGGGCGTGTTCTGCCTCCGGTCTCGGCGGGAGGCAGAGGAAGTCTTTTACGGAGACCTGATAGACGTCGATTTAATTGGAAAGCCAGAGGTGAGGAACACCCAGATGTATTGGAAAAACAGTAATGACTCTTAGGTGTACCCACGTTTACTAAGATAATTACTTGAGACCTCTGATTACTGTAAGGTCTTCTGAATTTAGTAAAAGCTGTCTTAGTTACTCGTAGTTATAAATAGGCCATCATAGAATAACAACTATTCCTTTGTGCCTTCGTTAAACGTGCTTGTAGCGCTAATAAAACGAAATATCCTTCGGCTTTCTATACGAGAACACCCGTTTCATAGGAACTCTGTAGCCACTGGCCCGCTAAAAACTGCACTTTGTACAAGACGAATGTACTCTAAAAAGTAGGTTAAGCAGGACAATAATAGTCAGAAATCGCTTAAGTTTCTGAGTTTTATTATTAGATGGAACTATTCGAAATCAAAAGAGCTGCACAAGAATTTACGGAATGTGGAGAAATGTCTTCATAAACTGGTTGCTGTTGGTTCCAAAATCGGTGACAACGTAGTGTACATTACGTGCAACTACTGCTAGTACAGCATTTACCACTACTGAACATTCTCTATATAATCTGATAAATTTAATGCAAGAACTGTATCAGATCTCACTTATGCATGATGATGATTCGTTAGCTGATACTTGGACCAATTGAGTAGGCGATGATTTTAGGTCCGGCTTAGCCACTTGCAGGTTTTCAAGTCGACCGTTGTAACTCAATGTGCGTACACGTGCTCGGTATTTAGAGGTCCTAAAGCAGTGAGTGGAACCATTAGCTTATTCTGTTTTGCTTATGGAGGATGTTATGAGTGTGAGATGTTAGGTACCAGTTGGAGGTAGTTTATGTGACTATTTGTACTGCTCGTACTTGGCTGGTTCTTGTGGTCAGACGATAGAAGTTCTGAAGCTAATTGGATTTTCTAGAGACTATTTATGAGGGACTTTTTCACTATGTGTCGCCGTCACAGGAGGGTTTCAGTAGGGGCCATGTTCAACATCTTAAACGTGGCGACCCACGTTTTAGTCACGTAGTTGAGAGGTGGTACCACATCGTTTTAGCTTGTTAAACTAATTTATATGCATAAAATGTAAGCTTTCACGGCCGGTAATGTCTTCACTAGAAACCACTGGTCTGGTAGGCCGTGGCAGATTTATAAAACTCTCCCCTGACGTTTCATCTCTCACTGCTAGAGACATCCTCGGAGAATATCTGTCGCAGTCGGAGACGAAATGTCATTAGAGAGTTTTGTACACTGACAAGGGACTATCAGCCCGGATGATTTAAGCGAAGATAATTTAAAAGCAGTTTGCTTCAAACCCATTCTAAGTACAATACATTAACGATCCAGACCCAAGGTAAAATACTGTCGTATTGTTACCTTATGACCGTCTGGAAAACAATCCAAGTATCTGATACCAAAGCTAAGACCTTTCTGTCTAACTGATAAATGTTGCAAGGCTGCTGAATTTAATACACTAACAGGAGATTAATTTAACTTATGGTGGGAGTAAACGCCCACAAATTATTAGATGTTACATAAAAGATAGAAAATAAAACTGAAAATCAATAAATGGATGAACTGTGACCGTGGAAACAAATCTTCCACAGAGGATGAGCGCCGCGCGTTGGCGGCTGCGCTCAGACGTGGACGAGTTGGTTCTGCTGGCAGCGCAGGCGGAGAAGTCCCGGCCACCGCCTGCTGCCATTGATGTAGCCTGCGGCAAAGTCATCGGGAAGGTAAGGCGGCACTAAAGTCACAACTTCATTGATAACTCGCTGCTAAGGTTTAAGTTAGATTACATACAACATACCCTTTTCTCAGACCAATATAAAGTGGCACAAGTATAGTTAATACTGGAAGATAATAATTATGATCCTTGTCACCGTTAATGATTTCCCCTGAAGACTCTTCCCTTTCTTTCGATCACACACAATAATAGAAAGATGTTCTCTCTTAATGTACACTTTGTCCATACGAGTCACACTATACAATTGTTTGTACTGTTGTTGCGTAAAGGTAGTCTTATGAATTTTAAAGGGAAGAATTGCTTTTGTGTGCAGGTGAACGATGGCTGGATGGTTGTGACGACTGCCGAGATCCATGAGCCGCCTGTGGTGGAGTGTGACGAGGACATCCCGCCGATCCCTCGCCGCCGGAGAGGGTGTCGGAGGTGCTGGGCGGAGAGAGTCGGGGAGAAGACCGTTGTGCGCCCACCTGGGGGCCGGGCACACCGCCTCACTACCCACTAAACGTATTCATGACGAGGACATCCCACCAGTTCCTCGTCGTCAGTGTGGGTGTTGGAGGTGCTGGGTGAAGAAAAGTCAGGGACAGGGACAGGGATAATGACTCACTAACCAATAGACATGTTCGTGAGGAACTGATTACAGTGGGTATCCCAACAATGCCTCAACGTTGGGGATGTGTTAGAGACACTGGCCAGAGAATGTCACGGCTAAGAGTCTTGGGTGACTGCAAATTGGATGGTGACAACAGCTTTTCTACAAGCCAGTGAACATATTCATGAGGAACTTAGAACAGTGTATGAGGAGGGCATATCACCGATGCCTCATTATTGGACAGGGTGTTCGTGCTGCTGGATGGAGAATGTCATGACTGGGACTCTTGCATGTCTGCAAATTGGATTGTGATACCGGCTCACTAGCCAGTGAACATATTCATGTGGAACCAAGTGCATTGGCTCAGAAGGACATCCCACTGATGCCATGTCATCAGTGACAGTGCTGGTGGTTCGGGCAGAGAAAATCAAGACTAAATCTCTTGTTTGTCTGGAAAGTGAATGGGGACACCGACTCACAGATATTTAAAGTGAATTAATTATAAATGGATTGATAAAATGAGACTTCGAAAGTATCCATGTAAAAGAATGTTAATGAAGCTTTAATATCATTGAACTCCACTTAAACAAGTAATGAAATAAAATTAATAATATCTATCAAAGATGTACGATTATTTCTCTCTCTTTACATGTATGACTGCATTTAGACAAATATTTGAGAATGTTATCTTTTCTGATGCCCATCACCCACAGAAATATTATACACAGACTGCCATAACTTTCAGTACACAGGATATCCTTCTTCATCATTACAAATGACACATAATAGTGAGGTCATTTTTCTTACGACCAACTAACAAACAAATTACACACGTAATCAATTTTACCTGCCTGCATTGATGCATAGTGCAGTTGTATTTTCACATAAATGCCTTTGTTTCTGACCTAACGGAAATGAAACAGCCAGATAACATTATAACATAGCTGTGAGTGAAAGCGCGTCATTCGCTTGAATACCTACGACAGAAAAGAAGTGAAAACAGAGGACGATCAAACTGAACATCGACTGAAAGCGGGCAACGATTTGCTTAAAACTCCATTGCTCTACTCTCAACAACAGGGATTTCATTCTAGACATCAATAAAATTTATATTCCATACAAGTATCTAAGATAGTTTCTGATATTACAGGGTGATTAAGGGTTACAGGAGTCACAGTTTTTAATCAATCATCAGTAAATGTAGTTTCTGGTTTGGAAGTGTCGAGCGCAACTTCCAGTGTTACTCAAGACTACTGAACATTTAATAAGGACAATATTGGCACACACCATATTCTGAACACGAGAAGAGTTGACGTACACAGAAACGATCCTACAGACACTTAAGTAACACCACTGCACTACGTGGCGCAATTTAATGAGCGTAAGTAGATCAATTAATAAATACACACAAAGTATAAGCTAATTATGTAGAGAAAAAAATATTAATGTATTAGGAGTATCCCAAGGCCATCGGCCTTATCATTATGCTTAACTGCTCAACTTTACTGTTTGCACACCATGGATATAAATGTTGCGAGTGGGCCAGACAACAATGAAGAGCATTCGCCGGTAACAACACCAACGCTATTTTATTCAGTAGAACATTAATACAAATTCTTCTCCCCTTTCTCTTACGAAAAAACTAAATTTTTCCAAAATTCTTAACAAGAAAAAGTTTCCCATATTAGCTAAACCTGTCTTTTGTTTATAATACTTTGGCAGTGACCGAAAATAACCTTTTTTGTAGACTTAAAAATTCGTTAAAGCTACTAAAATTCACCGTGAACTAGAAGTAAACACACAACAAATGTGTTACGCCCGTCGGTGACGTATGTTTAGAATAAGACGAAGCTATATTAATACAATTGAGACCTCGCTTATGCGGTGATAATGGAACAGACAGCATCGGTGGTGCAGCGCTGCCATCCACGACCGTACTGGTAGGTGGGCAGATCCCATACAAGGTCAACTACAGCAGACGCAAAACTAATCTTAAGAACTTATAACAGTCCACTCCATTTACAGCAAAGAAGGACAAATTCTGGTACATAACAAACTGTAAGGCAACATAAATTGATAAAACCATATGCCCAATGACTATACACGATTATAAGCAAACTATCTGTAGGCGCAACTCAGAATTACAATGGGTTATACGGTCCTCTGCAACACCAGAATTATAGTAACACCAGAATTACAGTAAAAGTCGAGAAGACAAGTCTTCAACGCTCCAAAATTATTTTGCCATATGAATGAACATAATGACTGCCTTGAAAATAGTAGCTTTTTTAAAAATGAATCTCCATATTTTATTGGGAAGCAAAACAAACTTTAAATGCCCAAAAAAGATGTACTAAAGCTGGTCCGGAATAACTTCAATGAAAAGGGTAGCTATCCTTAAGATAAACTGCACTGCTTTTAAATAGGAGACACGACAGAATTTCAGTCCCCAGCAGTTTTTCCATCAGTAGTTGGCGATAATAACTTAAATGAAAAAAGCAGGACCTATTAAAAAAATCTTCACCAATGAAAAGAGCATCAGTTATTTTGGAATGAACCGCGACAGGCAACAAGTACAGCGATACAGTTGAGGGGAACCTGGCTGGACTACCATGATGCTAGGGCGAAAATCAGGAAGTTTATCTTAACAAGCTCACCGAAATACTTCATGAATTAATAGGGAAGGGCACACAAGGTATCATCAAATTTGGATTATTCAAATTTATGGAGTTTACTATCACCCAAAAAGTGACAAAACGACGTCCTTGTACAGAACAGGACCCTAGCCGCCGATAAAGAGTTTAATACGTCAGGGCTGAAAGGCGGTAGATGAATTACCTCAAGTGGGAGAAGTTTTGTGAGTGTTGGAACATTGTGACGTATTTGTTGACTATTGGTTTGTTCTGTAAGAGTGTGGCTGATGTAGTAGAGATTCCGTAAATTTTGGATGAATTAGAGAGGCAGGTTTTGTGATAAAGTTAATGGGCACGTGTTAGGGCCGAACTGGCGGTTTTCTGACGTGATGACTAATAAACTCGGAGTCACCACCAGGACTCAGTATAACATCGGTTTGATGGACGATATTCTGGTTTGCTAACCACCATAACGGTTACTCCAACCAAAATGAAAATTTTGTGTCAGCTGATTAACGAGAGGCATCGAGTCGGCGTGATACGGGTTTCCACCTCTCCGTATGCGTCGCCCATGTTTCAGGCACCGAAGGGTCAAGCCGGTAGTTAGCGATCGGTAGTTGGTTATACAATTCGTAACCAAAAAGCCGTCTTAAAATGTGTACCACTCCCGGCCTTCCGTACCTGTTCTATTTCCTTTGCAGGGGCACAGTATACTACCGTCCTGAATTTGAACAAGGCGTACCAGAAGATTTCTCTCATTGAGGACTGTAAACGTGCTACAGGATTTTACACCGTTTGGAAGCTGTACCAGTTCGGTAGAGCTCCTTTCATTTTATACACCTAAGAGGCAGTACTATCTTTTCTCTTAGACTCTGTTTTGGGTGACGCGTGATTCAAATCAGTGTGCAGCAAAGTCCTTATTAGCCTGCAGGAAGTGGGTTTGACCGTTAAACCATCCATGGTAAATCTGTAACTAAGGGAGCTTCCCTTTTTAGGACCTTGGTCTCAGCTAGTGCTGTTAAAATAGATCAGAGAAAGTGACAAGATCTTTAGAGAAGAAGGAAATACCTCTCTTTATCCGTATCTCACATTTTTTTATGAACTTTGTTTCGAATTTTGTCCAATTTGCAGCCACAGTAAATGGCTTGAGGAAGAAAGGGTTGAGTCTCCAGATGGGGGAAACGCAGCACGCGGTCTTTAAGACAATTATAGTATCTCTGAGTATTCTGCATGTTTGGATGTTACGGATTTTGAACGATCCTTCATTGTCCAAACGTGTGCTTCTAATTCTAGCGTCGTTGCTGTCGTTCCACAAAAAAAAAAAAAACGATGGAGTGCCATTGGTTTGCTTATGGTTCCAGAGCCATGTCCCACACGTAACTGAAGTTTTCTGTGTGAGTGGGAGGTCTTCTTGGTTTTGGCCTTCCAAAAGTTCAAGTTCCACTTGGAGCTTTGCCATTTGTCCTCGGAACAGACCGTCAGGCTTTGATTTGGGTGGTCGCGAGATCCAGGAAGAAAGGACCAATCGCGAGGTGGGTTCGAGGTGGGCTGTGTATGTTTCCACCTTTCGTTTCCTTGTCAGGCACATCCAGGGAGCAAATAATCTGGTAACAGATTCACTTAGCCGTATGTTCCAGGAGCATGCAACGGAATAACAGCTGTAATATGATTCACTGGTCTCTAAATGGGTTTCAATCGTGTTTTCTGAGGTACATGAGCTCTTTGGGAAGTTGCTGGACAAATTAGAGGCAGGAACCATAGAATCAGGGGATGAGACAAAATCCGGATACTGGGAAAGGTGTCAGGTAATGAACTGAAAAAAGAAGTATATATTTTAAGACTAAGAGCGTTTACCGTGATTTATTTTCAAAGAATATTCTTCATCAAGAACATTAGCGCCCGCATCTCGTGGTCGTGCGGTAGCGTTCTCGCTTCCCACGCCACGGGTTCCCGCGTTTGTATTCCCGGCTGGGTCAGGGATTTTCTCTGCCCCGTGATAGCTGGGTGTTTTGTGCTCGCCTTAGGTTGGTTTGGTTTAAGTAGTTCTAAGTTCTAGGGGACTGATGACCATAGATGTTAAGTCCCATAGGGCTTAGATCCATTTGGACCAAGAACATTAACTCATTTAATCGCACTACGTAAGCATGGAAGTAGATGCCAGGCAGTAACTGAGGAAATCATAACCAAATTCCTTTTAAGAAATGACGATTTTTATTCACTTTAATTGTGCCTAAAAGCATTTTGTTTAAAGAAACAGATTTAAAATTATGATCAGGAAGCACCCTATAAATATCAAAGTTACAATTTATTCCGAGGCACAATGAAACAAGTTTTGACTGTGTGAGCTTTCGGGCAGAGAACCTTGCAGCTCCCTTTTGACACGCCCGTAGTTACTACCGCTCACAACAGTCTCTGAAAGACTACACTGGTGCAAATCTGCAACACACCAGATAACTTTAAACTAAGAGTTTTAACAATTTACAGACGCACACAAACTATGCTCCCACCGTAAGAGAGATGGAAATGGTACAAAACACTAACAACTAAAATATTAACCTTGCAACCGAAGGTTCAACTCGATTTTAACTTGTAAGGCGAAAGGGTGGCGACTTTATATACTAAAATGATCATTTAAATAAGAGCCCATGATATGCAATCTTATATAAAATTCTACATGTTTGGCCAGACCATAGTTAAGATGCTCTGCAGTACACAGATACCGCCTCTTAAGATCATTGGCAATAATATAAAAGTTTCCAAAGATCGAAACACATTTCAGATATTACACAGTTACACTGCTACCAATAAATTCGTTAAGACACCAAATCCGATAAACATGACAGAGGTAGTTGATAAGGTACGGTAGAGTGATAGGGAGAGTACCGCCCCCAAAGCAAACGACTGGTGAATTCACCAAGAAAACATGTAGAATGTAACAAGAGTAAATCAAACAACATGTCACCAATCACTTAACTTTTAAAAAATGGCGATTTCTCGAGAAGACCTGGAGCAGCACCCCCAAATCGCTCTCCCGAACTGTCCGCTGCCAGTGGCATCAACGGACGCAGGAAGGCGCGCCGATCTCCCGTCTCACGGCGTCGCAGCTCACACCGACCAGACTCATGTCGTGGGTTGACTCCTGTTGCTCTCGTGTCGACCGCGACGTCACTACACCGCGCTATACGCCGCGGCCCACTGGGCTCACGTGGCGACCTCACATGCGCCGACGCTCCAGACCGACAAGTCGTCTTGTGTCTCAGTGTGCGACCGACCAACCGATCATTCCAACCGCCAATGACCATTGCCTGAGCAAACTCGAGCAGAATGGCGGCCTAACGCGCAGACTCAGATGCAGCAAATAAGCCCCACCGGGCGACCACTCGCTGAGTTCTCTTACTGCCTAACAAACCCGGACGAGAGACACAGTAGCAAGCTGGAGACGAGAGACTGACCCAGACTGACCGAATGGCGAGCTCATAGCGCCGCTTAAATTCACGTGAAGAGGCAACCTTTCCCCTTTCCCACCAGAGGGAGACACCAAAGCTGCGATTGCCACAGCGGCGCCACCGCCACCTGAAACGGAGGGCGACTGTTTCACGCTACGCGCTGCAGCGCGCTATTCAAAACAACAATTTTTATCCCGGCTCAGAGCGACAGATCCTTTAAGAACTGTTTACCAGAGTAACTAGTGTTGGCCATTTTTAAGTATTTTGACAACCCCCTTATTGCCGGTCATTTGGAAGTGAATAAAACGGTTATGAAAGCTAAACATTATCTGTCTGGTCCACAACGAATAAAGATGTACGTAAATAAGTGGGTAAGTGTGAAAATTGCAAATGCGTCAAGCCCAAATATAGTTCTACAGAAGGCTAACTTCAGTCCACGTGAGGAAGTGATCCCATGGACAAAATGTTCATTGATTATGTCGCACCAGTCACACTGCAAAGGGATGGGAACCGTTATGGTATTGTAGTGGTGGACTCCATGTTTATTTTTTGGGCCATCAGGTTTCTCACTGGTTTGGTGCGGCGCGCAACGAATTCCACTCCTGTGCTAACTTCTTCATCTCAGAGTAGTATATCTAGCCTAAGTCTTCCGTGATTTGCTGGATGTATTATAATCTCTGTCTTCCCCTACAGATCCCTCTAGTAGTATGGAAGCATTTCTTTGATATCTTAACAGATGCCCTATCATCCCGTCTCTTTCCCTTGTCAATGTTTCCCACGTATTTTGTTCCTCACCGATTCTGCGTAGAACGTTCTCATTCCATAACTCAGCAATTCATATAATTATCAACATTCGTCTGTACCACCACATCTCAGATGCTTCGATTCTATTCTGCTGTGATTTTCCGTAGTCCATGTATCAATGCCATACAATTCTGTGCTCCATACGTACAGTTTCAGAAATTTCTTCATCCTGTACTCAAAAGATAGTTCATACCGTTTATCATATCATGTAATCCTTCTTTACTTTCAATCCGGATAGCAATGTCATAAACGAATCGTATCAAGTCTACGTCCCTACCTTACACCCTTTTATTCCGGACGCTTCGCTCTTAGTCACCCACTCTTATTATCCCCTTTGGGCTTTTGTACATATAAAATATTACCCATCTCTCTCTTTAGCTTACTCATATTGTTCTCAGAATTTCAAACAACCTGCACCATATTATATTGTCGAAGGCTTTCTCCAACTCGACAAATCCTAAGAACATGTCTTGGGTTTTCCTTAGTCTTGCATCCATTATCAACTATAGTCTCAGAATTGCCTCACTGGTGGTTTTACCTTTTCTAAAGCTAAACTGATCGTCATCTAATACATCCTACAATTTGCATTCCATTTCTTCTGTATATATAAGTCTTGTCACCAGCTTGGGTGCGTGGTCTGTAAAGCTGACTGTGCGATAATTCTGGTTCCTCTCTGCTCTTGCGCTCTCCGGAGTTGTGTGGATCATATTTTTCCGAAAATCAGGTCGTATGTCACCAGACTCTACTAAACACCCATCACTTACAGATAGCCTTCAAAAACATGTCTGAGTTACGCAGGCTCGGATAGATCTCTCAATCGCGATAGTCATGCGGAATCTTCGACGGTTTTCTGTGCCAGGCCTTTTGACAAGCATTTGGTGAGGCAATTGCAGATTGATAGGGAAGGCGGAAACACCGGCTGAAGGCTCGCGCGCGGCCTATCACCTTTCTGTCCTGACATATTGAACTTTATCAATCCGAGAGTACTATTTTCTGCAAAGCAACGTTCTTGTATAGATCAAGTCAACATCCGTCGAGAAAGAGTTTAATATGTTTTAACTGAACACACTCATTTTTCTATTTAATTTGAGAAACTTGCAGCTTGGTATCTTTGCCCGTGACGATATTGAGTGCCAAGGGGCTGAGAGGGTTGAGCATCTGGATGTTATAGCTTGGACCCACAAAGCGAGAGAGCAACTTAGAAAATTTGGCTACTTCACCCTAGCCTTGGCCACAAAATAGGAAATAAAAACATGAACACCAACCCTCACACTGCATACATGGTGACCCTTATTATAGCACTGTGCCTACCTCCAATGTGTGAGCCCAGTATTCTTTCTCCTTGTTTTCCATTGCCGCTGTATGACCTCAGCTGTGACTTTGCCCGGCGAAAGATCGTTCAAAGACCGTAAAGTAGATAGTGGAGAATTCAGAGGGTATCTCCACGTCAAGCAGAGGGGTGTTGCGTTACGACTCTCGTGAATAAACGTATCAAAGGCTGAGTTAAACCTTGGAAAAGAAAAAGTCCACTAGTGCTGAGATTCTGTGTCATACATGATCAGTGCAGTTTTTAAATTACTGTTCATTGTTTCGGCAGTAGAACGCCTAGGGCAGTACGGTAGGGTGATGAACAGAACCGCTTAAATTGACTGGACCGAAAGGCTCAGTACTGTCACCAACCACTGTCTGAAGGAGGGCAAAATGTGGAGAATAGTCTAGACAATTGGCGTATGGTGAAGGCCGTAGTCATTGGACTGCACGGAACCAACTTTATACACCAGGTAAAAGCGTCCCTGTAGTCTAGGTGTAGCGCGGTTGTGTAGTAATCGAAACGTTCTTGGTTCCCTGTGTGAAACCCGTAACGGGTTAAATTTTGATTAATAATAAATATTGGCGGCCAAAGACTTTCGGGGTAGGAAGTCCATCTCATTATGCCAACGGCCTTGTTGAAGAGGGCAGAGGAGCGGACAGAGGTTTATAACCCCACTTGTCCTTGGGGTGGGAAATACCCCTAAAGGAGGAAGAATCAGCAGTGGCCAACGGCATGTGGATGCGAAAGGCAATGGAAACCATTGCATCAGATCATGTAACGCTTATCCAGAGGACATTTGGCCTGTAACTGAACAAGTGTCTTGATGATCTCTTCGTTGGAAAAAGAATCGGGAACAGTCCCCCTTCTCCGATCTCCAGGAGGGGGCGGCCAGCACTAGGTGACCATGAGAATCATACCAGTGTTGGGTTTGTGTCGGTTCTGGAGAGCCACGACCAACCTCATTTGACCTCTTCTGTCAGGAGAGTTAATTTGGAGTTGGAACGGCTACTTGGATCTGGTGCAGGGTCACACATTGGTGTGGTTCCTGTTGATTCACTCTGTAGGTGGGACTATACTAGACATGGCCTACACCTCAACAGTAAAGGGAAGGGTAAACTGGCTGGGCTGATAGCAGGAAATTTAAAGGGGGGAGGAACTACATCTCATGGTGGAAACTCTTTTTTAGTGTAAGATCAGTGTCCAGTGGAAAACTCAGCCAGGCAAGTACTAAAGATTTTAAAAAAGTTCAAGATACTCACAAAAGTAAAGTGAAAAATAATGTTAGTATATTTCATCAAAATATTGGGGGATTGAAGAATAAAAGTACTAAAGATGTTAAAAAAGTTCAAGATACTCACAAAAGTAAAGTGAAAACTACTGTTAGTATATTTCATCAAAATATTGGGGGATTGAAGAATAAAATTGATGAGCTTCTGCTTTGTTTAGAAGATATAGAAACCAAGAATGTAATAGATATACTATGCCTGTCTGAGCATCACATTGTCACTGATATGCAATAGGTTAGCATCAATGGGTACAAATTAGCTGCACATGTAAGTAGAGATAATATGATGAGAGGAGGAGTTGCCATATATGTCAAAAGCTTCCACAGTGCAAAAAATTTAGAAACTAAAAAATTTTGTGTAGAGCAACATATGGAAGCATGTGCCACTGAACTTAAACTAAATGATGGCACTTTCATAATTGTAACAGTGTATAGGTCCCCCTCAGGGAATTTCCAGCTATTTCTAGAAAACTTGGATACTTTGTTGTGCTATCTGTCAGACAGGGGGAAGCAAATTATCATTTGTGGGGATTTCAATGTTGATTCCCTGAAAGAGTGTAATAGAATGAATGACCTTTTAGTATCACTCAGTTCTTTCAATTTGAGCTCCGTCATTGATTTTCCTACTCGGATAACAAAGAACAGCAGTACATTGATAGATAACTTTTTTATAGACCAAGATAAGTTTAAGGACATAAATGCTTATCCTGTTGAGAATGGTCTTTCAGATCATAGTGCACAGCTTGTTACAGTACATGACATAGCTCCATGCAGTATAATAAATCAGACTTTCAAAGCAGTGCGTTCAATTAACAATATAAATATTGCAAACTTTAGGGAAAGCCTACAGCAGCTAGACTGGGATGAAGTGTATAAGGAACCCGATGCAAACTTGAAATATAACTTATTTCACAATACATTTTTAAGGGTATTTGAAAATTGTTTTCCCATGAAAATAGTTAAACATAATTCCAAGAAAACATATAAAAAAACCTTGGCTAACTAAAGGAATAAGAATATCTTGCAACCGTAAAAGAGAACTGTATCTAACAGCAAGAGGGAGGACTGACCCCAAAATTGTTCAATATTATAAAAACTATTGTGCGGTACTAAGAAAAGTTATTAAAAAGTCCAGAAGCATGTATATCATGTCTTGAGATCAGTAACCCTGATAATAAAATTAAAGCAATTTGGAATATTATTGAAAGGGAAACAGGGCAACCAAGAGCACAGGAAGACTTTAGTGCCATAAAACTGAATGACAAGTGCACTAACAAACAATCAGAAATTGAAAATATTTTGAATAATCATTTTTTAAGTGTTGTGGAGAAAATAGGATCTAGATCTTCACTAGAAGAGGCAAGGCTATTAACAGAAGAGGCCATACCTGCACAGTTTGAAACAACTATAATTCCACCAACCTCTCCCTCTGAAATCAGTAAAATAATAAACTCACTGAAAAGTAAAAGCTCTTACGGAATTGATGGCATTTCCAGCAAAGTACTTAAAGCTTGAAACTTCCTGGCAGACTAAAACTGTGTGCCCGACCGAGACTCGAACTCGGGACCTTTGCCTTTCGCGGGCAAGTGCTCTACCAACTGAGCTACCGAAGCACGACTCACGTCCGGTACTCACAGCTTTACTTCTGCCAGTACCTCGTCTCCTACCTTCCAAACTTTACAGAAGCTCTTCTGCGAAACTTGCAGAACTAGCACTCCTGAAAGAAAGGATATTGCGGAGACATGGCTTAGCCACAGCCTGGGGGATGTTTCCTGAATGAGATTTTCACTCGGCAGCGGTCGGGCACACAGTTTTAGTCTGCCAGGAAGTTTCATATTAGCGCACACTCCGCTGCAGAGTGAAAATCTCATTCTGGATACTTAAAGCTTGTTCCCCACAGATAAGTAGGATTCTCAGCCACGTATGTAATAGCTCTTTGGAGCAGGGTGTTTTCCCTGATAGACTGAAATATGCCATTGTAAAACCATTGCATAAAAAAAGGGGATACGTCGGATGTCAACAACTACCGCCCAATCTCTCTTCTGACAGCACTATCAAAAACTTTTGAGAAAGTAATGTATTCAAGAGTAGCCTCCCATATTTGTAAAAATAAAGTACTAACACAATGTCAGTTTGGTTTTCAGAAAGGCTTTTCAACAGAAAATGCTATATATGCTTTCACTGATCAAATATTAAATGCTCTGAATAACTGGACATCACCCATTGGTATTTTTTGTGATCTCTCAAAGGCCTTTGATTGTGTAAATCATGAAATTCTTTTAGATAAGCTAAATCATTATGGTTTGAGTGGGGCAGTGCACAAATGGTTTAATTCATACTTAACTGGAAAAATGCAGAAAGTTGAAATAAGTGGTTCGTGTAATGTTAAAACAACAGCTGATTCCTCAAACTGGGGTGCTATCAAGCACGGGGTCCCACAGGGTTCGGTCTTAGGTCCTTTACTGTTCTTGATATACATTAATGACTTACCATTCCACATTGATGAAGATGCAAAGTTAGTTCTTTTTGCTGATGATACAAGTATAGTAATAACATCCAAAAACCAAGAACTAAGTGATGTAATTGTAAATGATGTTTTTCACAAAATTATTAAGTGGTTCTCAGCAAACGGACTCTCTTTAAATTTTGATAAAACACAGTATATACAGTTCCGTACAGTAAATGGCACAACTCCAGTAATAAATATAGAATTTGAACAGAAGTCTGTAGCTAAGGTAGAATTTTCAAAATTTTTAGGTGTGTCCATTGATGAGAGGTTAAACTGGAAGCAACACATTGATGGTCTGTTGAAACGTCTGAGTTCAGCTACGTATACTATTAGGGTTATTGCAAATTTTGGTGATAAGAATCTCAGTAAATTAGCTTACTATGCCTACTTTCATTCACTGCTTTCGTATGGCATCATATTCTGGGGTAATTCATCGTTGAGTAGAAAAGTATTCATTGCACAAAAACGTGTAATCAGAATAATTGCAGGAGCCCACCCACGGTCATCCTGCAGACATCTATTTAAGGATCTAGGGATCCTCACAGTAACCTCACAGTATATATATTCCCTTATGAAATTTGTTGATAATAATCCAACCCAATTCAAAAGTAATAGCAGTGTGCATACCTATAACACCAGGAGAAAGGATGATCTTCACTATGCAGGGTTAAATCTGACTTTGGCACAGAAAGGGGTAAATTATGCTGCCACAAAAGTCTTTGGGCACCTACCAAACAGCATCAAAAGCCAGACAGATAGCCAACTAACATTTAAAAATAAATTAAAAGAATTTCTAGATGACAACTCCTTCTACTCATTGGCTGAATTTTTAGATATAAACTAAGTAAAAAAAACCAACTTAATCATTAGTGTCATGCAATATTTTGTGTAATGTAATTTCTTGTACAGACATCTTTTATTAACCTGACACGTTCCACATCATTACGAAGTGTCATATTCATGATCTATGGAACAAGTATTAATCTAATCTAATCTAATCTAATCTGAGAAAAAGATTGAATACTCAGATAAGGGATAAAGTTTTCGAGTCATAGCGTGGAATTTCAGAAGCATGTTCATAGTAGGGATAGTAGAAAGTTTAAAAAGAGAAATGCAAAGGCTTAATCTACACACAGTTAGGGTCATTGTTGTGTTCTGGAAAGAAGTCATGCATTTGTGGTCATATGAGTGTAGAGTAGTATCAAGACCAGCAAAAAATGGTTTAAAGGGAGAAGGATTCGCTATAAATAGGAAGGTAGGGCAGATAGACTGTTACTTCCTATCACAATCGACAGCAAACCAACACCGACAACGATAGTTCGGATATACATGCCAACGTGGCATCCTGACGATGAAGAGATAGAGAAAGTGTATGATGATATTCAAAGTGTAATACAGTACACAAATGGAGATGAAAATCTAATAGTCATGCGGGACTGCAATGCAGTTGTAGGGGAAGGAGTAGAAGAAAAGGGTACAGGAGAATATGAGCTGTGGTCAAGAATGAGAAAGGAGAATGGTTAATGGAGTTCTGTAACAAATTTCGGCTAGTAGTTATCGAATACTTTGTTCAATAATCACAAGAGAAAGAGGTACATTTGGAAAAGGGCGGGTGGTACCGGAAGATTTAAGTTATATTACTTCATGGTTTGACAGAGATTCCGAAATGGATTGTAAGCCATACCCAGGATCAGATATAGACTCTGATCACAATGTAGCAGATACGAAGAGTAGGCTGAAGTTCAAGAGAGTAGTCACGAAGGAACAACATGCAATGAAATTGGATACGGAAGTACTAAGAAATGACGAGATACGCTTGAAGTTCTCTAAGGCTATATATTTAGCAATAAATAAATACACAGTGGGTAGTACACTTGAAGAGGAATGGGCATCTCTAGAACTGGAAACAAATAGGTACAAACACGGTAACTGAGAACAAATGATGGCTAAGAAGGAAATACTTTAGCTGATCGATGAAAGAAGAAACTATAAAAGTGTTTAGGGAAAGACAGGTATACAAAGATACAAATGGCTGAGGAATTCAATAAATAGGAAGTGCAGAGAACCTAAGACAAAACTGCTGCATGAAAAACGTGAAGAAATCGGAAAATAAATGACGGTAAGAAGGACTGACCCAGCATACAGGATAGTCAAAACAACCTTCGATGACATTAAAAGCAATGATGGTAACATTAAGTGTGCACCGGGGATTCCACTGTTAAATGCAGTGGAGAGAGCAGTAGGGTGGAAAGAGTACATTGAAGGCCCTTAACGACTCGGAAGATATGCCTGACGTAATAGAAGAGGAAACAGGAGTCGATTTAGAAGAGATAGGGGATCCAGTACTAGAATCAGAAGAGCTCAGGAAAACTTAAGATCAAATAAGGGAGAAAGGATAGATAACAATCCATTAGAATTTCTATGATCATTGGGAGAAGTGGCAACCAAAATACTGTTCACGTTGTGTTTAGTAGAGTCTGTCGACATACGACCTGACTTCGGAAAAATATGATCCACACAACTCCGAAGACTGCAAGAGCTGACAGATATCAGAATTATCGCACAGTCAGCTTAACAGCTGGTGACAAGGATAATATACAGAAGAAACGAAAAGAAAATTTGGGGATGTATCAGATGATTATCAGTTTATCGTTAGGAAAGGTAAAAGCACCAGAGAGGCAATTCTGAGACTACAGTTGATAATGGAAGCAAGACTAAAGAAAAACCAAGACATGTTCATAGGATTTGTCGAGTTGGAGAAGGCATTCGACAATGTAATATGGTGCAGGTTTTTCGAAATTCTGAGAACAATATGGATAAGCTATGGAGAGGGACGGGTAATATTTCATATGTACAAAAGCCCAGAGGGAATAATAAGAGTGGGTAACTAAGAACGAAGCGGTCTGAATAAAAAGGTGTAAGGCAGGGATGTAGACTTTCCGCCCTACTGTTCAATCTCTACATCCTGAACAAGATCGGTGCTCCTGTTGATGGTGACCATTATAATGAGGTATCTGTTAACATGGAGGGTGGGGAGTCGGTAACTTGATATACATGAAATAAAAATCTAAAATGTTTAAATGAAATGGTTGCTGGATCTGTACATTTACCATAGTTGAATAAATATTAAATAACTTGGCCATATTTATCTGTTGCATAATGGATAGCAGTAGGACGTAAAAATGAAAGTTTTGCGAGAGAATACGTGCTCTGGTAAAAATATCACACTTATTGAAGAAACAACGGAACAAGCTAATAAACTAAACGGTTAACAAATGGGTGATTAAATGAAGACTAACTGAAATCCTCTGCTGCCGCCAGGTATTGTTGATATACCTCGATATAGACAGATGACAATGTTTGCCCCGATCGGGACTCGAACCCGGAATCTCTTGCTTACATGGCAGACGCTCTATCCATCTGAGCCACCGTGGACACACATGAATAGTGCGACTGCTGCGACGTATCCCGTACACGCTTCCCGTGAGACACTCATTCCCAACTGTCCACAATTCTACATACGTAATGTACGTTATAGACATTTGCCCATTCACTGGTTATTCGCGCACGCTTTGGTGATCCCGTAAGAGTTTGGGCAACCTGTGCGCAATCGCACAGACGAAGGTCAGTGGCTAGGTAGCCTTTAACTAGTAAAACAGCACGCTCCTAATCTAAATTTCCACTCACCTCGCGTTTTGTGACAACACTGGCGCAGATTTCTCGAAAGCACAACAGCAATCGGCAAGCAGGCAGCTGCTAATCTAGATTTCTGTTTGAAAATGAAATTTCCAAACAATATTGAAACTGTTGGTTATCTCATGGCGGAATGTGGATACTGATTTACAAAGTGTACAATGATGAGAGAGAATTTATATAAAAATATAACAACTTGATCAATTGAAATCTTGACGTATGAGTCAAACTTATTGTGTTAGAAAAAACTATTATGAAAAATTTATATTTCTTTCACTTTTCAATAAATACATCATATTCAATATAGCTGTCCTCCTGTTGCAGCTAAGCGGTCCAATCTCTGTACCATACCGACCTCCCCAGCAACCACCTTCCACTTCATTCCGTCGTACTGGAACCCCATCTATTCTCATATATCTAATTACAGTCGTGAATATCCAGAACATATTCCTAGGGATTTAGATTAATTCTTTCCACAGACACTTTTAGTGCTCATAAGTGCGCCTTTTGCCTAGTAACGTTTATTATTTACACAGTTTCGCATCCCTCTACTTCTAGAGCTTCATCGAGATACTTGACATTCCAGTATACGATGTATGTAACGGATTTGGTTCCTCATAAATGGTGCTACATCAGTTTTCTTGGACCTGACACCTAAATCCTGTTTTTTGCACCAGTTTTCCGAAGTGTGTTGAAAACTTTCTGCTGTTGCGACTTGGTAAACTTTGTCGCGGGATTTGTAAATTTTCGCTATTTTATTAGTACCGCGTCCAGGTGGTGTAGAGGCCAGCCCAGCCAATGCGACAATTAAGTAAGACACTGGGCGGAATTGTTGACATTATGACAAAATAGTGCAGGCAGAAGGGCATTTGCGACACCGATCAACGGCCGAGCGCATGAAACGAAATGTGAACCAGAGTGAAGTAATATTTTATTATATTTTATTACTCAAGAACATACGGGATACCAAAAAATCTCACACTTTACATATTTAACTGGGTCTAGCAACCATTTATCACTAGAGATTGAGCTACGAAAAGCTAAGGGGGAAAGGAATATGAAAAAACTACTCGTCATCCTCCTACAGGTGTGCATCTGAAGCATAGCTGTAAGCGTACAAATAATCGAACTGCACTGAGTTGCAAAGGATGCAGACCTGATATGTGCAAGGACGTTGTTACGACCAAATTACCCACTCTCGTACTGATCAGGTCTCCACCCTCCGAGGTAAAGTTTAACGTGTCTTGGTCGATCGGAGGTAGACCGTCCTTAGAGAGTTTGGACTTTGTATTACAGTAAGGTCACAGGCGATGGGACACAGCATCTCTGAGGTAACGATGAAATGGAGAATTTCCCTTACGACCATTTCACGAGTGTACCGTGAATATTAGGAATCCGATAAAATATTAATGCAAGGCTTTACGCCTCGCCTTGTCCATCAACAGTTGGAGTGATGTGGGACACCTGGTAAGTCTAGATACAAGTCTGACAGATGACACGTACGTAAGCATCCTGTCTGATAACATGCATCCCTCCATGTCCATTGTGAATCCCGACAAACTTGGGCAATTCCAGCAGGACAATGTGACACCCCACACGTCCAGAATTGCTACAGAGTAGCTACAGGAATACTCTTCTGAGTTTAAACACATACGCTGGCACAAACCACCCCAGACACGAACATTTTTGAGCATACCTGCGACGCCTTGCAACAGGCTGTTCAGAAGAGATCTCCATCCCCTCTTACTGTTATTGATTTATGGGAAGCCTTGCAGGATTCATGGTGTCAGCTCCTTCCAGCGCTACTTCAGACATTAGTCGAGTCCATGTCGCGTCATGTTGCGGCAGTTCAGAGTGCTCGCAAGGGGTCTGCAGGATATTAAGCGGGTGTACCAGTTTCTTTTGCTCTTCAGTGTATAGGAAAGAAAAACCTCGCGCGGTTCCAGACCGAAGCGCCTAGAATCGCTAGAGCACACCGGCCTCAGATTACCTGTGTAATCCAGTCATCTATTTCCAGGGATGTCGGCTAAACAGGACGTGACACGTTGTCAAAAGAAAATACCAAAGTATTTTTCCTGAGATTTGTAGCTAGGCTTAATTCAGGGACGAAATTCCGGTTAAACACCCAAAATTCCAATTAACGTCAGCATTACCAGAAGGAGCAATCAGATTAGAAGGAATATGAGCAAACGCGGGGATGAACTGACGGATAACACTCAACGAAGCTCAAGTACAGCGATGTAAACATGGAATTGCAGAGCAGCAAAGAAAAGAGCGTCCACTCGCTATCGCAGCTGAAAGTGAACTACCAAAGTATTTTTCCTGAGATTTGTAGCTATACCACAAGCTGCGGACAACCTCTTTGCTAACTGATATGTGCTGTATGGGACTGGCTCTTAAGCCACACTAGCAGATTACTTTTACTCTCACAGAGTTAGATATGTAATTTGTCTTTTACACTCTCATTCACGCTTTTCATTCATCAGGTTAGATGAGGAAAGGATGTATATACCTACATACTGCACATAGATGTATTGAATATGCGTAATCGTGCTCGGACAGTTACCAAACGTTAGTAAAATGTGAAGTGAAATAAAGATAATATACCTTGTAGCCACTGAAGACGCACTTAGCTGCTCAGTCTTTATTATTTAGTTTACAGTTTTCGCCCACATTTCAGGTGCCAGATGAACGTACATGAAGTTAAATGTTAAGTAAAATGACGAAGAGGCTGATGTAGAGACCCTACAATTTGATATGTTTAATGCATGTAGATAAAAACAGTAATGGTCTTAGCCCACTGCCAAACCCACGGAAACAATTCATTGTGCTGTTTCACCCCCTGTGGTTCTAGTAAATCAAACAAGTACCATTAAGAAGTGATAGAAAACTCTCCACTAGATCCTTATTACAGGAGATTTCCTCAGGCTCTATCGAGTCGAATGTTGTGTGACTTTTGCCCGCTAAAGCTTATATGTGGTGCAGTTTCATCCTCCTCACCACTTAGTCCACTCTTAGAGAGACTTTCCTTCCGTATCCATCGCGTGTTGATGTTTTATGAAGTTCCCCGGCCAGACATGAGTTCTACCACGAGTTTCATCTGTTTCCTGTTCGAGTTCGACATTATAGAACTTCTCTTGAAATATGGATTCGGCAATATTGTTATGCCATATATCTGATTTTGAGTCTTAGATCAATATTCTACGCACCCACTTCTGATTCAACTATGTAGTTTTGATTGTACCATCGCCTTAGGTTATGACAGGTTCCGGTCCAATAAATCGACACATCGCGCCTGTCCTGGTCTTTCTATTAGCTTGTTCATTGCCATCAGCTCCTGAGTGACCAGGGACCCCAGTAATTTTCCCCTGTTCTTTCCTCTAGTCTCCGAAGGGCTTCATTGCTTTCTGCGATGATCTTTGATATCGTTCCCAGGGCTGATAGGTATTTCACAGCTGGTTAGCAGTCTGAATAGATGACTACCATTCCCACTGTATTTCCGTTTCTGTGTGAAACGTAGCCCTACTTTAATTTCCACTCTTAAAAAAAATACTTGTTAACAAGACTACTTCTTTACAAACTGTTATCCACCTTGAGCTCGTATGCTAACTTTTAACAAAGTATAACGTAATTTGATCTGAAATGTAACTTCGCTGAATACAACCTGTCTTTATATTAAATGTGCAACAGAAGTAAATAAGTGGCATGCCTGTAATCAAAGTTTCCACTTACCGCACGTCTTATGACAACATTTTTACAGATTTCTCCAAAGTACAACAGCAAACGGCAAGCAGACATCAGCTGAGGTAGATTCCTGTTTCAAAATGAAATTATCAAATTATATTCAAGCTGTTGCCTACCTCTTGGTGCAATGTGAACAACGTACAAAAGAGTACAAAATTTACAGAGAATTCTTATAAAAATGAAATAACATAATGAGTTGAATTTTTAATTCATGATCAGGGCATTGGGGTGGTCTTTCTCTCAGCTCTGCACGACTTTCATTTCTACAAATTAGTTGCGCAGTGCTGCAGTCGTATCTGAGACTCCTTCACTTTTAAAACAAAAAAATCGTATCCAAAATTTATATTCCTTTCAATTTTCATCATATACGTCATACTCATCTTCGTTATCCTTTACATTGCATCTTTCTTCATCTAAAATATACAATCACAAGTCAACACAGTGATGTACTGTTTCTACGGTGTCAATCAATAAACTATTTTCCCAACCAATTTCAATAACAAGTGACAAACAGTTATCTTTAAAAGTAATGATAACGGAAAGGTTTAATTCGCCCCAACGCTTCTCTTTAGATTTTGCATTTATTGTCACACCCTTCAGTGTAAACAACAGAACAAGCAAAGTAACAATGAGAGAATATTTGAACTCGTAATATTTGCTATATAACTTAAGAATTATTTAATAAGCAATAAGAATCTAAGATTATTCCTATCTAACAAACATGTTTTTAAGACCATAAACGATAAAGATCAACGGTTAAGAAAGTCCAATAAACTTGAGCAAGGATGACTCTTTCAGTCTCTAAATGAAGTCAGTAGGTGACATAGGGGATAATATGACTTACATTAAATATTAACCAATAAGAATGATCACTCATTAAGAATTATAAACACAAATTAAAGAAGATCCATTTAAAGCAATTAACATCAATAGCAAATAACTAAGTCACGTCTCATCAAATGTATGAAAATCAAATCTTTCAGTTCTATAACACTGTTGGAATACGCCGGATTACCGACACAGAAGGCTAACGTCTACCAAACAACAATTTCTCCAAAGCTAGAACCATCTTAATAGTGTAAAATACTTAGGTTATCCAGAAATACTATAATTCGCCTTTCTTGGGCAAAACGGTGGAGTAGATAAATAACCACTTATTTCATGCTCGTAGAACATTGAGCGGCAATCGACACTCGGGCAACTCTTATCCAGCGTGGCTCGGGAAAGGGGATGGCTCCACCAGGAGGAGGAAACATTTACCCGAACTGGAAAGGGAACTCGTCTAACACGAGCCACTAGGTTGGTCGAAGACCAGATTTCGAATTACAGAGGCAAAGGTATCTTTATTTGTGCTCACAAGAACTGGTAACTTCTGCAAATGAGATTCCAGCTGAACTACCGCCGCAGTATCGATACGGGACTTCGGAGCTAAGGAGAGCAAGTCAACAACCGTCTCCACCCAATAGGCGTAACATTTCAGACAGATCGAGCAACAGACATCTGTCGTGGCTAGGCGGATTACCAAATGGAAACTCTGGCACTACCATAAATGTAATTACATAGAGCACTTAAATGCCACAGGGAATAAACTCCTTAACACAAGAATATACACACAATAACAACTACTAAAGTTAAATATACCTACGTACTAAAACATAACTAATATTGGCGAACATTAACATAATCTCGCAATTCAGCCATCCATAAAATTAATTGGCTACAGTCCTCACTGTCTCTCCGCCAGATAATACACGGTTATTTAATATCTTACAACGTGCTTATCCAAACAGTGACATACGCCGTCCATGGTAAAATAACAGCTTGCAGAAGTTCCACAGCCAAAAAAATTTTCCTCTTTTTTGTTTCTTTTCTACGCCTGCTTTAAGTCAGCATGGCGTTCAAATGCACGATCATGCACGGGGCAGTATCACTCACGCAACGCAATTTCCGATCACAAACTCAAAGCACAGAAACGTTCCACACAGTTATTAATAGCTCCCACAACACGGGAGTTTGACCCCGCCAGACGACGACCGTTGCACTAACTAGATGAAAAATCTTACTTTCAGTGGCGACACAACTTTCTGGAGGTTAATAGCAGTCACAGACAGACTTCATAGCTTCCCCAGCCCATGAACGGAAACGAAACGTTGTCCATAGATTTACAGCCTCTTGTGTCCTCACAGCCCTGGTTTTTGGGCTCATCCAGACTTAGCCTAGAGGGACCTAGAGGGACCGAGCGTCCGGCTACAGAACGGTCGTCCAAGGCTGAACACTCATCTCAACTGCCTCCTCCGCCCTCGGCACGGCACACAGCGGCTAGCAGCGCCCTCGCGGAGGCTCCGCAACGTTCTCTACGAGAAACTCCAAACAGGAGTGAACCAAGGGAAAAACAGGAACCGTGCCAAAAGACACGGTTCACACAGCACTACGAAATACGTCCCTCACCTACCCTACTTCAAATAATGTAGCAGAGCGCGCAGAGGCAAATACTTTGCCACGACAAGACCAAACATTGTTTAACGTAAATTGATCTCTCTGTAAAGTGCGTATACAAAAATGAAAACGACATGACCACCTTACAAAAATAGGTGCTACGATCTTTGTAGCACCAACGGAAATGCTCCTCCTTGTAAACCCAGAAAACGGGGAATTTCGCCTGTGGCTATCTTCCCTCGAGATACTGCTCTCTCTGTTCTACGCTGTGCCCCGTAAATTCTGGCCCCAGAAGGTTTATCTGTTTCCGACCTTCTACCAGACCAGATTATGTCTCCTGCAAGGTATTGTGGTTCATTCTTCGACTGCTCCGTTCTTGCAGTTGTTAGACCGAAACGTTTATGAAATAGCAAAATGTTATTGTATGGTAAGTCGTCATTTCATAGACAATTCCTATATTTATCACACTCGTTATACTGATTCGAATTTCTCCTTATGCTAAAGGAATCAAATTATTTCTAATTTTTTAACTTTATGTCCCTGCAGCTGCCTCCATTGTAATCAAAAGATGCAAAGGTGGCACGGATGGTCTCCATACCAGCTAGTGGGTGTGCTGCTGATTCCTCCTTTTACAGATAACCAGTCCAATGTCTCTACATTACTAAGCTTCCTAACAACCACCCTCTACTTTATTCCTCCACACTGTAGCCCCATCAGTTAGAAGCTCGTTTTTACAACCGGCTGCAAAGAGTGCATTTTGCCCACAAATGTTGATTCTTTACGTGAGGGACCCATGATAGTTTCGCATCCCTCTACTCGTAAAGTTTCATCATTAACCTTGACATTCAAGTATACGATCTGTGTGATGAATTTTCTTCTTCATAAATGGTGCTACATCAGTTTACTTGGGTCCGACACTTACATTCTCTTTTCTGCCCCATTTTTTTCAAAATGTGTAGTACACTTTGTGCTGTTGCGCTCTTTAAATTTTCGTCTTGGGTTATGTGAACGGTTAGAATTTTATTCCTACCGCCTGCAGGCAGTAGAGGCCTACCCAGTCTATGTGATAACTAAGTAAGCCACTGGACGGTATTATTACCACTATGATAAAACAATCCAGGCAGTGGGGCGTTTACGCCACCTGTCAACGGCCGAGTGCATGGAACAGTGTGACCAAGAGTGAAGTAATATTTTATTACTCAGGAACGTACGTGCTATCAAGAAACCCATACTTAGCAAATTTAACTGGGTATAGCAACCCGTGCTCAGTAGAGAGCGAGCTAGAAAAAGCTAAAGGAACAAGTAATATAAAGAAAACCTACTCATCACGCTCCGATATGTCTACATCAGAAGCATAGCTATAAGCTTGTAAATAATCGAACTTCGTTGCTCAAAGCATTGAGTAGCGCCACCGTTCTGCCTGAGTTTGAACCAAACAGAATGATGTGCTTTTGAATTTCAGAGTAACCACAATACACGCTTCTTGATGAAGATCTGTTGCCTACCTGCCCAATGACTGACTCATACCCTCGTTCTTCACTTCTCGTGGGCAACTCAGCATCATGGTAGCTGCCACTCATGACTCAGGTCAACAGACGTCACCAACGGGAATGGGCGTCGACGTATTACTCGATCGGCCGTGTTTTCAAGCACAAAGCGCGTCCGTGAAGACAGCTGGAATGCAGTATAACACTGCTTTCATAAAGATCTGCCAATACTACAATCTTTCGAGTATACGACCCCGCTGTAGTCTTCCCTCTCACTCACCATCTCACCCATCATGAGGGGCAGAGGTCAGGAATAGGTGGTGGTGGTGGTTACGGTTTAACGTCCCGTCGAGAGCGAGGTCATTAGAGACGGAGCGCAAGCTTTGGTTAGGGAAGGATGGGAAAGGATATCGGCCGTGCCCTTTCAAAGGTACCATCCCGGCATTTGCCAGAAACGATTTAGGGAAATTCACGGAAAACCTAAAACAGGAGACGGGATTGAACAGTCGTCCTCCCGAATGCGTGTCCAGTGTGCTAACCACTGCGCCACCTCGCTCGGTAGGAATAGGCCCAACTGTTACAGTTGGTGTCATGAATTAGTCGTTCCGCTTCACGACGCGGGTTGTCTGGGGAAATGTTCTTCCAGCATACAAACCGTAGAGTTAGACGAGAGAGGTGATTGTTCGGTAACACTGAAGCCCAAAGAACGTTTCTTGGAGTCGGGCAGTAAGACTGGGTAATTTAGTAAATTACATCCGAGCAGTGGTACTGGTCATATCTCCATTTCACTACCATTGGCTCATTACAATGGGGTGCGTTGAACCATACGTTGTTTATGTTTGATTCAGTATTTTTTCTCAGTTAAGAGACCCACAACTTCGAGTACTGGGTGGAATATGATAAGGTTACGTTTGCGAATTCATGTGAATCCCTGAACTTATCATTGTTTGTTTTGCAATTTTGCAGGGCACGAATTGCCATGCACTACGGCTGTAGCAGGCACATTTTTTACATGTACACGTGTTGATCATTTGGCTCTCCATAGTGCAGACTATAGATGACACATGAGGAAAGGTAACTTATAAGGTTTTTCTGCAGTAGTGAGTTACTTGTGTTTCTGGTACTGGTAGTGGTGAAATCAAGTGCTGGTATTACAACAGAAACTGTTGCTGCTATAACAGAGCAATTGCGAATGTTAACAGAAGAAACGTTTTACCAAAAGTACGAGCATGAGGACCTTCTTCGTAGATTTGTGGCTTAGGAAACCTTTGAGGTTCAGTCACAGCCTGTTGGGGGAAAATAGGCAGAGTTGGAGGTAGATTCTTCTCCTTTTGATCCAGCAGTAACCGCACTTATCTGTCCCTTTCCCAATAGAACAGGCGACTCCAAGAATTTTAGTCTGATGGTCACATCGGATCTTCCACTAAATCCGAAAGACCAGAACCTAGTTAAATCTCACTCGTGTAATGAAGAGATGGATGTTTCACATTGTTTTGTATGCAGAAGCGTGGCTCACTGAGAAATGTTAATTGATAATATAAGGGTTTCAGTTAGCGTAAATAATTTTGGGAGAGGAGGAGTTAATCTGTCAAAAGGTATAATGACACTACTAAAGATGAAAACGTCGATACGTTGAGTTTGGACAGGAGTCATAAGCAAACATTACGCAAGAAGCTGTGTCACTTGTAGGCCACTGATCGCACAAATGTGGACAGTGTATTATTGAAATTTATCAATTTGTTTTGTAGAGATGGGATGTTACCAGCTACTCTAGCAACTCAGCACTGTATAAAATTGGGATTTTACACCAATTTACAGCAAACAGTTCGTACAGCGAGAGATTTACAGACATTAATAGAGAAGTTCATGGAACGGAAACTACGAGATTGGATAAAGAATGAAGTAGCAGTCTCTGAAGTACACATGTCGTAATCATCCCTAAGAAATCATTGGATGGAACCAAGGAATACATGTTTTTTCTGAGATAGTAGATGATTATCGAATAACTAATTTTACTGAAATTTTCGATAAGTGTTGAGTGCCGTTATTTTACTGCATGTCACTCGAAAGTTGTCATCAGTTGGAAGTTGCACTTGAGCATAGGCCAAAGACAGCGTCAACCGCATCATGCGGACACTATCAATAGAAGCGAACGTCATTCGGTTTGGAAATCGCTCCTGCTACTTTTCAGAGGTTATTGGACGGAGTTTTAAGAGGGTTAAATCCTAAGGCCCGTACATGATCTATTTGAATGACTTAATAGTGTATTCTTCGGTTAAACCAGAACATGTGAGACGATTGGAGGATGCTTTTAGTAGGTTAAGTCTGCACATCTGACAAGCAGATGCAGTCGTTTGTCGCTTTGAGCTATCGTTAACTCGTAAGGGATTTCTTGAATACAACTGAACATATGAACAAATTAGTTAGTAAGTTAGACTTGTGTTCCGTAGATAATTCTATACAACAAATAGTAATGATGTGTAATCAGTCATTTCACATACACATCGCCTAATAATTTGTAAAGATGGCTACATGCTAATCATTAATAACTGTAAAATTTACAGATTTAAACTAGTAACTCCTGTCCACCAACTTTTACCCATTAAATAGAAATTCTGTCTGTCGGAATGCTCAGAATGCTCAAGTCCATAAACAGATGACTTTAAGATGACCATGGGTGACCGCCATATGTCATTCATACAGTAGGTTTTTGAACAATGAAGTGTTTCTTTTTTAAAGATGAATTTCCCCAGAACATTATCCCATTTGACGTCACTGAATGAAAATATGGGGTATATAGCATGTTACTGATTTGCCTCTCCCCGAGATTTGCAATGTTTCTAATTCCGAAAGTGTCTGAACTATGTTGTTTTAGGAGTTCCAAAATGCACTTATTCCAGTGTAAATGCTCGTCAATATAGACACATGACAATTTTGAAGTTTCCCCTTATTCGCTATTTCCTTACTACTTGTTACCTTAACACTGATGTAATACTCACTGATATGAAGAACTGAATATATTGTGCCTTTTTAATATTGAGTGTCGCAGATAACCAATGCGAGTTTTAGAAACATCGTTTATCATTTGTTCTCTTTCTTGCGTATGCTTGGACTGGTTACACTACTAGTGTTATGTTCAAAAAGAATTATTTTTGCATGTGGCGTATCAGACCACAGATCGGTTACATATATAGGGAACAATAATAGGCCTAATACTGAACCTTGGGGAATCATGTCCTTGGACTATACTGGTTGACTTATTTAGTACAACTTTTTGTATTGATTTGGTTACATATGACATTATCGATTGATTTTCTGTGTCTCCAGTC
Organism: Schistocerca gregaria; assembly: GCF_023897955.1. Lineage (NCBI taxonomy): Eukaryota > Metazoa > Arthropoda > Insecta > Orthoptera > Acrididae > Schistocerca > Schistocerca gregaria. The sequence continues at coordinate 412,337,974 of NC_064925.1, read as the reverse complement.
TCATAAATCTGCACTTTATCTAGGACTGTACTGTGATTCACACTGTCAAACGCCTCAGACAGATCGTAGAAAATGCCAAATGGTGCTGTTTATCATTTAATGCTTTTAAAATTTGGGGTGTTAGCATGTAAATGGCGTTCTCAGTAGAGTAACTCCATTGAAAGCCATACTGTGATTTGCTCAGGATATGATTATTGCTAAGGTGAGATATTATTTCACAACAAATCACCTAATGTAAGCAGCGAAACAGGTCGGTACCTACTGACAGCTCACTTATCATATTTCTTAAAGAGGAGCTTAAGAACGCGATATTTCAGTATCTCAGGGAAAATGTCTTGAGTTAGTGTCGCATTGCATATTTCAGATAAGGCCGAACTTATTATAGGGAAAAATCTCTATTATTCTATCGGGAACACCATCAAAACCAGATAAGATTTGTGTTTTAGAGAATGTATAATTTTCTTAACTAGGTAATTCACAAAGAGTGTAATGGTTCAGTGGACGCAGGAGTATCAGGTATCAATGGAGCAATTGGAGGAAACAATGATTTCCGATGTAGTATTGCTATTCCAGATTTTGACAAAGAGTTCATTCTGTCTTATGATTCCTCAAATAAGGCAGTCGGCTGTACTTTGGGTCGGATGCTTTATGGACAGGGGCACCTAGTAGTTTATGAACCGTGATGGTTTAATAAGGCGTAAAGTAACGGCTCAACAAATGAAAAGGAAATGTTAAAGGTCATATGTGATATTACACATTTCTGATGTTTTGTGAATGGTAGAAAATTTAAAGTTGTGACGGATCATGCGTCATAGAACTGATTGTTTAGTCTAAATGATCCCTCTTCTCGTTTGCCACGTTGGGCCCTCAAGCTAATACGTTTAATTACGAGGTTGTCGGGCATAAGACACACAAATGAAGTTACATTAAGTCGCAAAACAGCCTTGTTTAGTGTATTGGGCAAGAGTTTACTGGAACAGCAGGGTGCATAGGCAGACGATACCGATTATCAAGCCTTTAAGTCACAGCCGCATTCTATAATACTTGAAGATTTGTTGTACAGACTTCCGAAATAGGGGCCATGTATCGTGGTCCTGAGAGTTCTTCAAAAGGAACTGATACAACAGGCTCATGGCCAGCTGTTATCAGTTGTTGATTGCCGACGAGCAACAGACAGGCTTATTACTGAATGGTTTTGGTGGAGGAATAGGAAGCTGGTCAAAGAATGTCTAACATGCCCTGAGGGAGAGGATATTTTGCACTAGAGAATCTCTTCGCTGAGGTCAACAGAGGCGTCGAAGCCATTTTAAATACTTGACCTCGACATTTTCTATCCACAGTACACCTGCACGCATGTGCGTACTGCTATAGACCTATTTTGCGTGTTATAGTAATGATATCAATTCCAGATCAACAGACCAGTACTGTGGCACTAGTATTATATTGGATATTGGAGATTTTAGTCCCCATTTTCAAAATGCAAAGCCTTAATGACACTGACGCGGAATCACTGTATTGGCCGGAAGAGCCATTAAGGGCCTTACCCTTCGGGAATGTAGCTCACCTTAATGCCACCCTCAACCCTAAACTTACACGTTCGTTAGGCAAATTTATGGAATGACAGGAGGTGAAAATTTTAATGGAGGTGATATACAAAATCGTAAGCACGAGGTTATATCGATAATTATTTCATCTACCAGTTGTGCCTGCTTCTACTAGGTATTTGTCTATTTTATTTCTATAATAAATGCAGAAGGGGACAGAGTTTACAGAACAACCGGCACACCAGTTTCCAGCCAAATGGTTAACCGACATAGGCCATGGAACAACTGACGGGAGTAGAATCTCAATACTAGGTAGCATAAACATTAGACTGAGGACTGTATTGTAGTTAAGTACTAGAAATCGAACTTTGAGAGTAAGTATATAAAGGAGAAACTCACATTGGTCATCTCAGGGCTGCAGCTGGGTGTTGCCATCAGCACAGCACAGAATTCTTTTGGTTAACGCTAATTTTAATTAAAAATTCGTCTTGGAAGACCCGGGACCTTTTTCGAAAGAAAGGAGGTGTGTAGCAGCCGCAAAAAAAGTTCGGTGCCCCAATTGTGAATATTTTAAACGTTTTATTTTAGCAAGAGGCCAGTCTGTACAGGCCAGCCCGCCGATGTGCTCATCGAGTAAGCTTTTAGATTGCACTTTTGACATTACGCTAAAACTTTCTGGCCGAAAAGGCTTCACATACTAGACTTAGGGGAGTCACATAGAACCGTGAAATCCTCAAAACGTCGTGACCAACAGTAAAATGATGTATTATATCTACATCTACATGGATACTCTGCAAGTCACATTCAAGTGCCTGGCACAGGGTTCATCAAACCACCTTTACAATTTCAATCTTGTATTGCGCGTGGAAAGAATGAACGCCTATATCTTTCCGTACGAGTTCTCCTTAAAGGCGTTGACAAACGTCAACAGGGACAGATGAAAATTTGTACCCCGACTAGGACTTCAATCCGAGATCTTCTGCTTCTAAGGCAGATGCTCTATCCATCTGAGCCACCGAGGACACATAGGATAGGGCGAATGCAGTGATTTATCTTTGGAACGCCTCCCGAGAATCGCATATTTTCACATTATTTTCCCGCATTTCATTCGTAGTGTCCCCACCCTTTATACTCATTATTCGTGGCGCGTTGCCGATTCCCGTAAAAGTTCGGGTATTGTTTTTGCATCCGCGCAGTGGAAGAAGATGGTCAAGTGGCCAGTGAGACTTAACTACACTCCTGGAAATTGAAATAAGAACACCGTGAATTCATTGTCCCAGGAAGGGGAAACTTTATTGACACATTCCTGGGGTCAGATACATCATATGATCACACTGACAGAACCACAGGCACATAGACACAGGCAACAGAGCATGCACAATGTCGGCACTAGTACAGTGTATATCCACCTTTCGCAGCAATGCAGGCTGCTATTCTCCCATGGAGACGATCGTAGAGATGCTGGATGTAGTCCTGTGGAACGGCTTGCCATGCCATTTCCACCTGGCGCCTCAGTTGGACCAGCGTTCGTGCTGGACGTGCTGACCGCGTGAGACGACGCTTCATCCAGTCCCAAAGGGGGGGGGTCAAAGGGGGACAGATTCGGAGATCTTGCTGGCCAGGGTAGTTGACTTACACCTCCTAGAGCACGTTGGGTGGCACGGGATACATGCGGACGTGCATTGTCCTGTTGGAACAGCAAGTTCCCTTTTCGGTCTAGGAATGGTAGAACGATGGGTTCGATGACGGTTTGGATGTACCGTGCACTATTCAGTGTCCCCTCGACGATCACCAGAGGTGTACGGCCAGTGTAGGAGATCGCTCCCCACATCATGATGCCGGGTGTTGGCCCTGTGTGCCTCGGTCGTATGCAGTCCTGATTGTGGCGCTCACCTGCACGGCGCCAAACACGCATACGACCATCATTGGCACCAAGGCAGAAGCGACTCTCATCGCTGAAGACGACATGTCTCCATTCGTCCCTCCATTCACGTCTGTCGCGACACCACTGGAGGCGGGGTGCACGACGTTGGGGCGTGAGCGGAAGACGGCCTAACGGTGTGCGGGACCGTAGCCCAGCTTCATGGAGGCGGTTGCGAATGGTCCTCGCCGATACCCCACGAACAACAGTGTCCCTAATTTGCTGGGAAGTGGAGGTGCGGTCCCCTACGGCACTGCGTAGGATCCTACGGTCTTGGCGTGCATCCGTGCGTCGCTGCAGTCCGGTCCTAGGTCGACGGGCACGTGCACCTTCCGCCGACCACTGGCGACAACATCGATGTACTGCAGAGACCTCACGCCCCACGTGTTGAGCAATTCGACGGTACGTCCACCCAGCCTCCCGCATGCCCACTATACACCCTCGTTCAAAGTCCGTCAGCTGCACATACGGTTGACGTCCACGCTGTCGCGGCATGCTACCAGTGTTAAAGATTGCGATGCAGCTCCGTATTCCACGGCAAACTGGCTGACACTGACGGCGGCGGTGCACAAATGCTGCGCAGCTAGCGCTATTTGACGGCCAACACCGCGGTTCCTGGTGTGTCCGCTGTGCCGTGCATGTGATCATTGCTTGTACAGCCCTCTCGCAGTGTCCGGAGCAAGTATGGTGGGTCTGACACACCGGTGGCAATGTGTTCTTTTTTCCATTTCCAGGAGTGTATATATATACTAAGATGCTGTAGATTCTTCCAAACTTGTGATATTTCTCCTTCAGTATGTGACTGTCAATACAATTTCTATCACAGCTTCATCTAACACTGGACTAAGTTCCACTGAACAGGAAACAATAAAGAATCAAAGGGAAATGAATCAATGTTGAGATAATTGTTGATGTCAACCCTGAGAAATAGAATGTTCATGTGTTCTAAGGTCACGTAATACAATTATTTCTGGAGTAATTCGATCGTTTTGGGAGTCGCATCTGCTACCAAGCGGTGGAGACCTTATGACCAACTCCCTTAAACGTAAATTTTCCGATTAAGCTTAAACGAAAAAACGTAAAACACTCGTAGAATCTGGAAGAAGACTGCATTAAAGAAAGTAAATATTTTCTTAGGAAATTTGAAAGTATAAAGTACCTGAATAGGTATCAATATTTTCAAACGGTGGGCATTAAGTTCCGCTCCCCTCTGTCCACCTCCCTTGGTATCGTATGGATTAATGATGTTACAGCTACTGCAGCACTGAGAGGTCAATCAGGCGAAGAAATACTTTGTGTGACTGAATTTGTGTTTAACATGAGAGGCCAGTTCGTATGTGGCATACCATGAGATCCAAAGTAAAGCACAGTCGTTTCAGCAGTTGGTTGCTGGATTACGCCAGTGTTACAAAAAGTAAATACCATAGGAATTTTTCGCGAGGAGCTCAATACTTTTAATTTGAACCGTGATAAGTCCATGGAAATATTTTCAGGCAGGATTTGCGAAGATAAGTTCCAAAAAAGCGGGAGCCAACAACGTGTTATCGCAGGAGGCTGCAGCTCTTAGGACTGTGGCGCAATTTGAGGAGATATATTTTGTCATGAAGCAATAGGTAGCTCACTGATTTGTCCCTTCTGAGGTGATGTGCTACAGGTGTGGGCGCAAGGGCCATACACAGAAATAGTGGAGAATTGGTTCAAATGACTCTAACCACTATGGGACCTAACATCTGAGGTCATCAGTCCCCTAGACTTCAAACTACTTCAATCTAACTAACCTAAGGACATCACACACGTCCATGCCCGAGGGAGGATTCAAACCTGCGACCGTAGCAGCAGCGCGGTTCTGGACTATAACCGCTATAACCGCACGGTCACAACGGCTGGCGAAATATTGGAAGCAATTAGAGGTTGGGAATGTAGGCTACCGAGTATCTGAAAAATGGTAGAGGAAGAACAGGAAGCATCATTGTGGTAATCAGCCGCTGAAGAGAAATGGGAAAACTTTGACCATCGGAAGGCAGTCCTGATAGATCGTAACACTACAAAAGTTAGTGCACAGACGGAAAGATTCTTAGTGGGTGTAGTGGGTGGTGTGGAACAGAGGATTCTTGTAGACACGACTGCACACGTTATCAGTATGAACATGGTAAACAGGGGGCGGCGGGACCACAACAAAGTACGTTACATGGGGTTGGTAACAGAAACGTTGAGCCTTTGGGTATGACGGTACGTGAAAAATGGTTCAAATGGCTGTGAGCACTATGGGACTTAACATCTGTGGTCATCAGACCCCTAGAACTTAGAACTACTTAAACCTAACTAACCTAAGGACATCACACACATCCATGCCCGAGGCAGGATTCGAACCTGCGACCGTAGCAGTCGCGCGGTTCCGGACTGAGCTCCTTAATCGCGAGACCACCGCGGCCGGCGACGGTACGTGATTTTACCATTACGGAAACTAAGTTTGAAGTGCATATGGATGTTCTACCACGTGTGGGTGAACTCTGGAAAAACTCTTCAGCCATCTGAAAATTTGTTTCACTTGGGTAATACACTTACAAACGAAGCGACATCGGAAGGCTTACGTGTCATGATGGTGATGCCAAAAACTGCAGGCGAGTTCGTTAAAGATTGGTCAGCAGGTATGGGAATGAAAGCGTTTTTAAGTTTTCACGTTATTTATTATTTCCTTACTGTGTATTACCGTTATCATTGTTGTAGTACCTCTAGATACGCAGAACTCAATATGCTGTGTATTTTTAAAATGAAGGGCGAGATTACTCGCGAGAAAACCAGTAAAAGACACTTTTAAAAATATTGTATACCATTTCTTCTATTTCTGTATGTATGCATGGACTGATTTTGGCACCGGCGTCGTCTGCAACCAGACCTAATTGTGTTTGTTGTATATTATACAAAAGATCGTTTACATATGTGGGGAACATTATCAGACCCAAGTCTGATCGTTGGGGATTCATGTCCCTTGACTATAACACTTGAATTACTAAGTACAACATTCTGGATATATATGACATTATCCACTGGTTGGCTGTACAATCAGTCTCACAAAATTTCTATTTATCTAGAAGAATATTGTGATTCATACGGTCAGAAGCCTTAAGTAGGTTGCAGGAAATACCAACAGATGCTACTTCATAATTTAATCATTGTTAAACTTGGCGAGTTAACATGTAAATGGCTTTCTGAATAGAGCACCACTTTTGAAACCGTAACTGTGATTTTCTGAGGATATTTTCAATGCTAAGGTGAGATACTATTCTACAAAAAATCACCTTCTCAGATATTTTTTTCAAATGATGTGAGCAGTGAAACAGGTCTATAGCTGAGTTAGTGATGCAATAGTAGTTCGGATAAGACAGTATTTATCAAATGGAAACAAATACGTAATACAGTGGAAGAAGGAGAGTCAGGTAGTATCAGAGAAACTGTAGGAGGCAATGAGTTCCGATACCGTATTGGTTATTTCAGATATTATAAAATGGTTCATTGTCTCTAACGATGCTTGTAATGGACAGTCGGATGTATTTTGTGTCAAATGCAGTAAAATAATGCGTAAAGTAACCACTGAAGAACCGAATGCCAGCGAGAGTGGCCGAGCGGTTGTAGGCGCTGCTGCTACGGTCGCAGGTTCGAATCATGCCTCGGGCATAATTGTGTGTGATGTCCTTAGGTTAGTTAGGTTTAAGTAGCTCTAAGTTCTGGGGGACTGATGACCTCAGATGTTAAGTCCCATAGTGCTCAGAGCCATTTGAACCATTAACCGAAGCGATAACGGCCATATGCGATATTATACATTTCTGGTGTTTCATGTCTCGTAGACGATTTAAAGTTTAGGCTGATCTGAGTCAATTAAATGGTTGTTTTGTCTAAGAGACTCATCGACTCGTTTGCCTCAGTGCCTTCTCAAGTTCAGTGAGTATGATGATTAAGAGGTTGTCTACACAAATGCAGATAAATTAAGTCGCAAAGTAGCCATTCTGAATACTCGGGACAAGATTATATTGAAAGAGCAGAAAGCACAGGCAGATAGTAAAGGGTGATAGGCTTTTAAGTCAAACTGCACTTTATCATTCATGAGGATATTCGGTACACAGTTCCAAAAGAAAGTGTTAAGTGTTACAACGGGATCATGAGCATGTTATTTCAGATCGTGGCGATCAACAGATAGGCGTATTGCGGAATGGTTTCGGTTTGGAACAGGAAGAGTGACTTGGTGAAATATGTGAATGACTGTGTACCATGTGCTCAGAGAGTGAATATAGAAAATCCCTTCGGAGAGGTTACCAGAGGCGTCGATGTCAATTTAAATGCTTATTCTAGACATTTGCTAACCATAGACAGAACACCTGTAAAGAATACGTATATGCTTACGATCATCAATGTTTCTCACGGTATCTAGTAATTATAGCAATTCCAGATCAAAAGGCCAGTACTGTATCACAAGAATTTATTAACAATTTCACACTGAAGATTGGAGTGCCTGATAACTTAGCTATAGACCGGTGGTACTAACTTATTTTCAGTACCTACAACCAGCTGGGCTGTGTATTACATATTCAGAAGTTATGAACGAGCCCTTTCTACCCAGAAGCCGACCGCGGTGGTCTAGCGGTTCTAGGCGCTCAGTCCGGAACCGCGAGACTGCTAGGGTAGCAGGTTCGTATCCTGCCTCGGGCATGGATGTGTGTAATGTCCTTAGGTTAGCTATGTTTAAGTAGTTTTAAGTTCTGGGGGACTGATGACCACAGATGTTAAGTCCCACAGTGTTCAGAGCACTTTGAACAATTTTTTTTTCTACCCAGAAACTAAAAGCAGGATGGAGCGTGAGCCTCAGACCATTTCTTAACTGCTAAGATTGTACTTGAATGCCAGACAACACGACTGGGATACCCATTTTGCATATGTAGTTCGAGCAAACAACTTAAGTTTCATATACGAACTGTCATGGCTCTATGTGAGGTGCTGGTTGAAAATGCATACTCAATTTGACTTCTGGGGTCCTCAATTACTATCGAATAGCGAACCAATGAATAAGAGAAGTAAGGTGCAAAACCCGTACACAAAGGTTCTGGACCGCCAGGAACAGCGAAATAGGCGCACTCGTAGCGTGCCTCAGTATCGCAGAGGGCAATGTGTGTTAACTACTAGCCCCTATATACCAAAGAGGAAGACAAACAATTTCTTGACTAAATACCGCGAGCCGTACCACGTCGTTGGTATGACCTCAACTGTTAACGGAAAGGTACAGTCTCCTACCAATATTTACAATGTCTATCCTGCACGTTGGTCTGGTTAAACAGTTTAAGAGCGCTTTGGACGCTTTGACCGACCCTGTAATATTAGGTGAAATCGTGCAAAGGAGAAACGTAATCGTCTAAGCGGCTTAAAGCACATGGCATGCCTATGGTCTGACGTCACTTGTTGCATTATTTGAAATTTGCTGTTGGATTTATTCTTGATATCTGTGTTATGCGTATTTTTTGCATTGTGTTGTTTTCAGGGTATTTATTGTTTTCACGCCTTTGCCACATGTGTTTTTTATTATTGTAGTTTCATTGTCAGGTACTTGTTGCTGTTGTTCTTGTTGCTATCTGTCGTTAGTTACTCGTTTCGGAAGGAGGACAGGAGTAATAGATGGTTCCTTTCCTCAGTTGGCGAACTTGTTATGACATCCTGGATGATGGGAATGGTCTTGGATTTGCCATACTTCATAGGGAGTGGAGCAGAATGTTTAGCTGTCGTTCATATGTTCGTTTAAGATATATATATCTCAAGGCAGTCGGATGCCTTCCTTATGAGACATCAGTGGACATTGAAATCAAAACATCAGATAAATGAAATTCCGAGACTGCTAGATTTAGTTTCGGATTGATATACAGATGCCCAGGGAAGTAACGTTTTTTAGGGAGGTGCTCAAGGAGTATCATAATCACAGTAAATTAAGAGCACACTTATCACAGCTTGTATATGTTGGCCACAACCTGTTGTTTGTAGGAAGTAGAGGAGGAGGAGATTAGTGTTTAACGTCCCGTCGACTACGGGGTTATTACTGACGAAGCGCAAGCTCGGGTGATGGAAGGATGGGGAAGGAAATCGGTCGTGCCCTTTCAAAGGAACCAACCCTGCATTTGCCTGAAGCGATTTAGGGAAATTACGGAAAACCTAAATCAGGATGGCTGGAGACGTGATTGAACCGTCGTCCTTTCGAATGCGAGTCCAGTGTGCCAACCACTACGCCACCTGGCTCGGTGTTTGTAGGAAGTGAACTTGGTTAAATGCGGGTGAAAAATTAATAAAAACGTTGTCCGCGATAGCAGAGTAGGAGAAGTTCCAAAATTAAATGATGTACTTGGTCATTTTGAAAAAGCGGTATTGCTATGAAGAGTGAGGTGCTTTGGCTTTCATCCTGGGAAGGGTTTCTGTCTTAGGTGTACACTCACTTGTGTGACTCTCAATACACTAACGCGGAATTCACTGCATTGGCCAGAGAGGCCATTAAGCGTGTTACACTTCCAGAATTGAGAACACCTTGAGGCCACCGTCACCCCTGTACTTACACATTCATTACAAATATTTATCGATTCACAGCAGGTGGAAATTTCAGTGGAGCGGATGTTACATTATATCCACACCATTCAAGGAAATCGTCAAATCATGATTACATAGATGATTTTCAGCAACCAAGATGTCGTGTTTTACTAGGTATTTCCATATTTCATTTATGCAGTAATCGCAGAAGGGCACAACCTACAGATCAGCCGAGACACCAGTTGCCAGACGAGTTTTTAGCAGGCAATGGCCGTGGGAACGATTGATGGACGTAGGAGTTCTGTATTAGGTGGTATAAACTTTACATTCAGGATTGTATTGTAGTAAGGTCCTAGTGACCTCCCATTGAGAGTCAGCTCATGCTGTAAATGAATAAGGAAGGACCCATGTGGTACACCTCAGGAATGGAAGGCTCGGTCCTGGAAGATTCTGGACGAATCTTTCGAAAGAGGGGATGTGTGTTGCACACCAAAAATTTAGATGCGCGATTTGAGATTATCTTAAACGTGTTATTCCCACTCGCGGCTACACAGTAGAGGAAAGCCTGTCCGAAGTGCTAACAGAGTAAGCCTTTCGACTCGGACGGGCGAGCCACGTTGAACTTCAATGCCGAATCGTAGTATGACCAAGAGTCAGCTGATGTTTCATAAGAGACACTTGCGCACTACCGAGAAACTAACGCGTTGCAAATTTCACTGGGTGTAGGAGCCCGTACTCGGGGCACAGCGAGCTAGTAAAACTGAAAGCCAAGTAAAATGAAATAAACATACTCGTCTCCCTATAATAGTACGAAGTCGGACTCGTAGTTGTATGGTTATAAGTGATCGAGCGTAGGAACTCAAAGCATGAAGTAATGCCTCCATTTTGTCTGCTTATTAAACTGGAGAGAATGCTGTCATCTGTGTTACAGAGAAACCATGACCCAGCCTTGGTGATGGAAATCTGCTGGCAAACCTGGCAACGAGGCACACCATGTCTGTGGCGCGATGGCTGCGGGATTTGCGGGATGTTTGATGATGTGGGGAGTTTGTGCTCAGCCAATCTCCACCCCCTGAGCTACTTTGGTCGATGGACTACTAGCTGTCTACAGTCTGGCTGCGAGAGATGCTCAATCGCGGTCTCCTCGAAACCTAGACGGCTTTGGCCATCGGCGGCGCAGGATTAGCTGACTGGTCTAAGGCGCTGCAGTCATGGGCTGTGCGGCTGTTCGCGGCTGAGGTTAGAGTCCTCCCTCGGGCATGGGTGTATGTGTTTGTCCTTAGGATAATTTAGCTTCAATAGAGTGTAAACTTATAGACTGATGACCTCAGCAGGGAACTGGATTTGCAATGTAGATTAGAGTTGTGGTTTTTCTACCTCCTACATAGGAGTCAATAGTTCAGATGCTATTACAGGGAGTCATATTTGGAGTAGGAATAGTACCCTACAAACATGATGTCATTGTAGTGGAAAAAAGGACATGAGTTTTCTTAATAAATTAGTGTTTGAAAATTAAAGTTTCCTTCAAACTACCACCTCTACACTCATCTTTGTTTGAACAGGGCGAGATTGTGAAGAAGTTAGAGACTTGAGTCGTTTGTGCATTGAGAGAGCACGTCGAGTATAATGGAATATAGAACAATTTATATTAAAATTATTTCTTTCATTACTTTTTTAAAATATATATATATATATCTGGTGTGGGCATGCGGTGGATTGTGGAAAGAGGCTGTCAGCTAGGGCTGATTTTGCTTCTGTGATCATCAACGCAGTTTTTCCAATGAATAATTAATGTTTGTGGAGCGATAATGTAACTTTTAGTACATCATTCCTACAAGGATTTAATGTTTACACTGATGTGTCAATTTGATACAATTTCTGAATCTAGTACTACTTGTGGTATTCTGCAAAATGATACTATAGCTCCTGTTGATGACCTATAGAGACGTAATTCAGTTTCAAAACACAATTAAAAATGAATAATATGCTAATGTTACAAGAATTATGGGATTTGAGTCTAATGTGAAGGGGCCTAATTAAACGTTAGCCCCAGAACTAGTGGAAAGGAACGTAGAGTGAAATTACAAACTAGTACGAATTGGTTTAATAGTAACTTGCTGGATGTTCCCAGTCAACAACGAGACAGTGCTATTCTACTACAGAGGAAAATTCGGAATTTAGTGCAGAAGTTTGAATTCACTGTGGAAGATATTTCAAGAAAATTTAATGCACTTACCACTCGGTTAATGTAAGAGCTGCAGAGAGGCTCTCTGCTGTGAAAAAATAAGAGTGGTTTCTGTAGATGAGAGTCCAGTAGTTATCATGACAAAATTACTGTTCACTTTGCAGATACAAATTATTTATCATATGTAAACCAGTTGTACAGAACTGTAATCATAATCCTAAAACTAAGTTTCTACTCTAATACTCTCGAAGAACTCTCCTGAACTGTAGAATGGATTGATTATTAACAACTTATAGAACTTACTTATACAACTTACTCCTAAAATTGTTGAAAGCGGTATTGATTGGACAGTATGTCAATTTATTCAAAAAGTTCAAATAGTTTACTTTTCGAAAGTTAGCTATTTTTTTTAGTCTAAATTAGGAATATCATAGCTAACACTTGGTTCAAGAATCATAAAAGAAGATTGTATACATGGAAGAAGCCTAGAGATACTGACAAGCTTCAGGTAGGTTATATAATGGTAAGACAGAGATTTAGCAAGCAGGTTTTAAATTATAAGTCATTCCCAGGGGCAGCTGTGCACCCCGACCACTATCTATTGGTTATGAACTGTAAATGAAACCTGAAGAAACTGCAAAATGGTGGGAATTTAAGGAGATGGGACCTGGATAAACTGATAAACCAGAGGTTGTACAGAGTTTCAGGGAGAGCATAAGGGAACAATAGACCGGAATGGGGGAAAGAAATACAGTAGAAGAAGAATGCGTTGCTCTGAGGGATAAAGTGGTGAATGCAGCAGAGGATGAACTAGGTAAAAAGACGAGGGCTAGTAGAAATCCCTGAATTTAATTGATAAAAGGAGAAAATATAAAATAGCAGTAAATGAAGCAGGCAAAAAGGAATACAAACGTGTCAAAAATAAGATCGACAGGAAGTGCAAAATGGCTAAGCAGGGATGGCTAGAGGACAAATGTAAGGATGTACATGGTTATCTCACTAGGGGTAAGATAGATACTACCTACAGGAAAATTAGAGAGAGCTTTGGAGAAAAGAGAACCACTTGTATGAATGTCAAGAGCTCACATGGAAACCCAGTTCTAAGCAAAGAAGGGAAAGCAGAAAGGTGGAATGAGTATATAGAGGGTCTACACAAGGGAAATGTACTTGAGGAAAATATTATGGAAATGGAAGAGGATGGAGATGATAGTGCGTGAAGAGTTTGATGGAGCACTGAAAGATCGGAGTCGAAACAAGGCAGCGGGAGTAGACAACATTCCATTAGAACTACTGACGGCCATCTGGTGGGCAAGATGTATGAGACAGGCGAAATACCCTCAGAAATAAGGAAGAATGTAGTAATTCCAATCCCAAAGAAAGCACGTTTTGACAGATGTGAATATTACCGAACAATCAGTTTAATAAGTCACAGCTGCAAAGTACTAACGCCAATTCTTTACAGACGAATGTAAAAACTGGTAGAAGCCGACTTCGGGGAAGATCAGTTTGGATTCCGTAAAAATATGGAATACGTGAGGCAATACTGACCCTACGACTTATCTTAGAAGAAATTTAAGGAAAGGCAAACCTATGTTTGTAGCATTTGTAACTTAGAGAAAGCTTTTAATAATCTTGACTGGAATACTCTCGTTCAAATTCTGAAGTTGGCAGCGGTAAAATACAGGGAGCGAAAGGCTATTTACAATTTGTACAAAAACCAGATGGCAGTTATAAGAGCCATGGGGCATGAAACGAAAGCAATGGTTGGGCAGGGAGTGAGACAGGATTGTAGCCTATCCAAGATCTTATTCAATCTGTATATTGAGCAAGCAGTGAAGGAAACAAAAGACAAATTCTGAGTAGGTATTAATATCCATGGAGATGTAATGGAAACTTTGAGGTTTGTCGATGAGATTGTAATTCTATCAGAGACAGCAAAGGATTTGGAAGAGCAGTTGAACGGAATGGACACTGTGATGAAAGGAGGGAATAAGATGAACATCAACAAAAGCAATACGAGGATAATGGAATGTAGTCGAATTAAGTCGGGTGATGCTGAGGGAATTAGATTAGGAAATGAGACACTTAAAGTAGTGAAGGAGGTTTTCTATCTGCGGAGCAAAATAACTGATGATGGTCGAATTAGAGAACAAATAAAATGTTGACTGACAATGGCAAGGAAAGCATTTCTGAAGAAGAGATATTTGTTAACATCGAGTATAGACTTAAGTGTCAGGAAGTCGTTTTTGAAAGTATTCGTGTGGAGTGTAGCCATGTATGGGAGTGAAAAATTGACTATAACTAGTTTGGACAAGAAGAGAATAGAAGTTTGTGGCACAGCTTGACTAGAAGAAGGGATCGGTTGGTAGGACATGTTCTGAGGCATCAAGAGATCACCAATTTATAATTGGAGGGCAGCGTGGAGGGTAAAAATCGTAGAGAGAGACCAAGAGATGAATACACTACACAGATTGAGAACGATGTAGGTTGCAGTAGGTACTGGGCGATGAAGAAGCTTGCACAGGATAGTATAGCATGGAGCGCTGCATCAAACCAGTCTCAGCACTGACGACCAAACAACAACAACAATGTCAATATCGTTTTTGTTTCTGGCATCATAACAGAGTATGTTCTCTGTGGTGTCAAAATCTTCTGTGTTGTTTTCAGTGAATATAAATGACAAAAAGGGATAAAGTTTTATCATCACTATTTTGGTCTTAGTGAACAAAGGGCTGCATTTTACCCTTGGGCTAACTTTATAATTATTTGTAGCAGCTATTTGAGAATCAGTCCTATGTCACAGACATGACATGAGTGACCACATAACAACAGTCTATGTGTGTGTGAAGCTGAAAAAGCCAAATTAAGCTGTGCTAATATATTTATTTCCACCTGGATCAAATAACCTCTGTATGAGGTAGGACGGCTTAATATCTTTCTAAGGCATGATTAATGTGAAGTTGCCAATTTCGTTTGAAATCAATCTATTGTGCTAGAAACTCTCCAGACGTTTGGAGATTTGGAGAAAATCAAATGGAGTGTAACAGGAGAATAAAGAATTATGTCAGTACTTGAATGAGAGAGTTTCTAAAAGTGAAAAAATGTTCAGGTCATTGTTACAGCAAAGGTCGTGTGCCAAATAATAGTGATTTATATTCAGTTCAAGAAGATGAATGAGATCCTGTATCTCGTTATGAAAGGAGGAGAATTCTTCACCAACATGGTCATTTTAATCATGATTCTGGAAACTATGAAACGAAGCATTGTTTTCAATATAACCATTTGTTGCCTGTTCTAAAATTTCAAGTTTTCATAATTACATTAAATAGTACTTATCTTCATGCTTGGTTAGACTAGTTTGATTTTGTATTTCCTTCCAAATGGCTGGCCGATCACAGAACTGATTTTCTATGTGGCTGTTTGGTGGGTGACCTTAGTACGTGAATACTTAGATTGAGTAGAAACTGTGAACCATATAACGAGTTTTATCAGATATTCCTGTTAGAAGATTGGTCTGAAGCAGCACAAGACAATCTTTGGCATACTTGGTTATGAAAAATATTAATAATACTCATTTTATAAATCGTGCTTCTTTCTTTGAATGAATGGTGTGGAAAAATAAACTTTTAACAGTACTTACAATACTACTGAACTGAATTATAATTGATGTGGAAGATTTCCTCCCAAGTTGAGCCATATTATTATTCCTGGTCAGGTAAATGGGTAGTTAGTGGGTTTTGAAATTTGCTCCAAGAATTAGAATATGACAATGCTGAAGAGAATGGATGTGGTAGAAGCAACAGTAAGTTATTTATCCTAATCTGAGGCCACAGAGCAATTGGAATAATGATCAGCAGCAATGTGATACATATTGTGATAGATATGGGAACGGAAACTGCAGGAATCGGAGGAATTATGTGATTGCAATGAAAGCAACAATTTTAGGAGTGGTAATAGTGATTAGATTAGAAGACTGTTACGTCAAATCAAGATGCTAAAGAGAATGGTAGTCAGTAACATTGATAAGACAGAAATTAAAGTCCCTATTTTGTAGAAGTACGCTCAGCTTATCCACAGAAATATGTTCAAATGGGTAGCCCATAGCCCCATAGCCACATAATTGAAAACTGATGTGCGCAGCTGATTTGAGTGCTGAAAGCAGATTGAAAAATGCCTATGAGAAATTGAATATGTTGACTATTGTATGTTTGAGTTACCTATTGATAAGTGATAGACAGGAAAATCTCAATTCTCTGAAGAGTCCAATGTTTCAAATATATTTCACCTTGTGTTTAAAGTGTTGGAAGCCAGTCATCTTTGGTGAGCGAGTCAGCATTTCACAGATCTTGAGTTGTAGCTTTATGGACTATTCCTTCTTTACAGTGGACTCAAGTGAAAGGGATGATTAACAGAAAAGGAGCAGGGATGAAGGGACAAGTCAGTATTGATTTTCTTTGTCAAGGTTATAGCTTCATCCGAATTTAGTAACTGTGTGAAATTTGGCAAGTGATACGATTTTAGGGGCTGATTTCTTGTTGAAATACCAAGAAGTAATGGCCTTGGGCTGTGTTGTAGTGAGTTTTATGTATAGTGATGGTATGTTAAATCATGAGGGAAGAGTTGCCTGTTGTGACTGAGTATGGTGTTCAAACAGTCTTATTACATCATTTGCCAATGAGGTCGTTGAACTTCACAATAAATATTGAGTTGGAGTATCTGTGCTGAAGTGGTAGGTGAATTACTGAAAGGCAATTTATTTAGTTTACTGCGACATAATTCTTCAATATTTTCAGTGCATCCAGGAACACAAAATTCTTTTGAGTGTGTTGTTGCATTATGAACATGATTTCCCTGGTTGTTATCATATTTTCGATTAATTTTTGCGGTATCGCTAGCTGTCTTTTTCTACTTAGTGTCGATAAAGGGATTTTACTATGAGCCACAAGTCTAGCACAGAATTTTCGATGAAGTTTTGTGTATCAATATAAAATTGTCAGGCATAAAAAATGAAATGAATGTAGTAAAAGTGGAAATGAACATTATAAAGATGTTCAGATTGTGGAACGTGCTCTGAAGTAAAAGTGATATTTGAAAAACCTCACGACAGGTATGCAAAAATTGTCATGATTATCCCTTCATGCACTCCGCATATAGCACGAATTATTGTTTAGAAAGTGATGTACATGTTGACACTATAAGTTTATTGATCATCTGAGGTGATGTATACTGTGAGTCCATTCATAAATACTTTAATGTAAATGGATTACATGTGGATTATGCGCTGAAGAGCCAAAGAAACTAGTGCAACTGTGGAATATAGCGTAGGGGCCCACGAGCACTCAGAAGTGCTGCAACACGATGTGGTATGGAGTATGTTGAGTAATGTTCATGCCTGGGGAGTTTGGTGGTCAAAGAAGTGTTTAAACGCAGAAGAGTGCTACTGGAGGCTCTATGTAGCAAATCTAGACGTGTGGGGTACCACACTGTCTTGATGGAATTGCCCAAGTCCATCGGAATGCACAATGGGCATGAATGGATTCAGGTGATCAGACAGAATGCTTATGCACTTGTCATCTGTCAGAGTCGTATAAGAGGTTCCATAGCACTGCAAATGCACACATCCCACACCATTACAAAAGCTTCCACCAGCTTGAACAGTCCTGTGATGACGGCCAGGCATAATTTTTCCAGTGATCAAAAGTCCAATGATGTGTTTATTGGTCTACCCAAAGTGTAAAGTATTGTATCGTGCAGTCATCAGGGTACAGGAGTCGGCGTTAGCCTCCAGAAGCCCATATCGATGCTGTTTCTTTGAAAGGTTCGCAAGCTGACACCTTCAAACTATATTATTGTTTTTAAGGAATTATACTACCAGATTCCATATATGTGTGGTGTGAGAAAAGTTATGTCGCAGACAGCACTCGAACGATCTGGCAGTGCTATGTACACTGGCGTGATCGTCGCTTTCTGACAGTCTGAGTTTTCAGCTCTTTACATGAATCATGTGATTTTTGGTAGCCCCCATCAGTGAAACTGAGTTTTTGTTTTGTGTTTATAGTAATGGAACAGCGGAATTTAGAACGACGTTATTCAGTCACGTTTATTGTTAAACTTGGGGAATCAATGAGTGCGACCATTCAAAAGTTGAAACAGGCCCATAGGAAAAAATCCTTGTTAAGAGCACAAATTGTTCGCTGGCACAAATCATTTTTGGAAGGCTGATAGCCCGATGAAGATGAATCTCGCTCACGGAGGCCTTCAAAATCAAAAACCGACGAGAACGTCGAACTTGTGCATGGTCTTTCGAGACCAGACGGACATTTAACAATAATGATAATGGGTGAACTGTCAAACTTGACAACTTTAACGTTAAATCAAAGATCTGACTGAAGATTTGCACATGTGGAAAGTTTGTTTCAAAACCGTGCTGAGAAATCTCACAATTCAGAAGAACAACAATTGAAGAAACACGTGTGTTGGTGTTCTTCAGAAGACTGCTATTAACTGCGAATGTTTCATTAGTGTGATCATCGGTGTTGAATTGAGGATTATTGAGTATGATCCTGAGACAATGGGGCAAAGTGAGGAGTGGCACACTGCGACATCTTCTCCACCAAAAGAAGCTCGAATGAGAAAATCAAAGATAAAAAAAGCTTGTATTAACTTTTTTGAGTGTAGGGACATCATGCACAATAAATTTGTTCCTTCAGGACAAACTGTCAACCTTGTGTTTTGCAAGGATATCCTTAAAACTCTCAGGAGAAGATTAAATCGAGTGAGACCGACTGTACATGCAGACGAATGGACGCTGAATCGTGATATCGTTCCATTTAACACAACCATTTCCATCACGGATCTTGTCACCACAAAAGGCATTCCTGTTGTCCCACAGGAACTCTAGTCACCTGATCTGAGTCCCTGTCAGCATTTTCTGTTGGCGAAACTAAGAATTTCTTCAAAGGATGTCGTTTTGGGACTCTGGAAACATACTGAAGGCCCTAGGACTTAAAGCCATTCGGCGCTGCTGCCAAGCCTGGGAAGAATGATTCTACCGACGTAAATTTGCCGAAAGAAACTACTGTGTAGGAACCAATTCTCGAAAAACAACCTTGGTAGACCAAAAATCAGTCACATTATTTCCTAATACACCGAGGATATTTCATATTTTTCATTTAATCTCAACCGAAAAATTTAAGTCTCAGTAGTAGATTGCACTTTCTACAAAGAAGGACGTTTCCAGTATCTCCAAGTTGAGGGCCTTAGTTACACATCAGCATCTCATTAAAAAGTATATTGAGAGAAAACGTCAAAAACAATTACCGAAATGGCTTTTTATATTTTTTGTGGTGTTTATAAAACCAGCATTACACCTTATCGAAAGTGTGTAGTAATTGCTAAGACTGTGCTAAAGGTATTTCCAAATCTGGACCATGATCGCATATCAGTTGGCTTTTAAAAAGCATGTTGTTAATACAGTTCAACAACAATTAACGAATTTTTTAAAAAACTTTTTCAGGGTGATCAATGTGTCGCCCCCCATCCTCATGGTAATGCACATTATGTAAAATGTGTTGGCATTACGGGAGTTAATCAGTCTTTTAACGTAAAGTTTAGTATCTACATTCTGATAATATACCTTTTAGCAGTTCTGTATGCAACGATTAAATAAAATCTTTTTAGATATTTACCTTCGAATAATTGTTTGTGTTGCAATATTGTGTATGTGGCTTTATTGTTATTGTGGAACTAAAAAATTGGTACTCATGAATTAGATTTCTATAATGTCAAGCATGCAGTCTTCACCATGAAGTTAGCATTAATGAAACCTAGCTTCAGCATTATCACACAAACTTAATATTAATTGCTAAGTGGCTTCCTTTCCTTATGTGAGTATAAAGGATATTATTCTCTTGTTTTGCATGAGTTTATAACATCCCAAAATGAATCTTTTCAGAACACATTACAGAACTGATCACAGAATGAAATTTCAGTTAGGGGATTGGTAAGACGGCTACAGTTGTTTACAATGCATAGTAATACACAATGCATTGGATACTTACATATTGTGATGTTTACATATTTAAATTGTAATTGTTTTCTGTCCTACAGTGGTGATTAATTCCGGCATGGTGTAGCGTTGACTGACATGCCTATGTGATGTATATGTATTATTCGATTGTTTTAACCCTTTTAGTGTGTACTATTCACTGTAGTATGTATTTACAGTGCGTAAGGGAATTTGTGTTATCGCTAGTGAACCCTCTTGGCATCTAGTGGAAGTTCGCTGCACCAGCTGTAGTTTTAGTTTGTTGTGAAATACAGCCTTCAGGACTGCGAGAAGTATATATACCGACAAAAAGCGGTGTATTAATAGGTTATTCTGAATGATGGTAACCACCAATATAGTATCTGGAAGTGGCTTGGAAAATATACTTCCTGTAAACTTAATCTGTCATTTGTGGTCCTTGGTAAGCGTACTTAGCACCAACAAAGGGGTATCCAAAAACATTTAGGAACATTTCTTACCACCTCTGTCTATGCCAGACATGTTGTGGTAGTACACTGCACAAGGTGTACTAAAACTACTACAACAATTAGTTTCTGTATGTCGTGGGATTAATACTGTTGTCAGATTACATTGCTTCCCTCCTGCAATATCCTTTATTGCATCCCTTATCAGCTCGTAGCTTTATCCAGTGACAAAGTTTCAAGGATTGTTTTCACATTGTGGTAAGTTAACATTAATATCACCAACAAATATTTTCAAAACAAAATAAAAACAGAAAACACTGTTCATGATTATATTTGCGTTGAGTGGTGACACATAACAGCACTCTAAAGGAATTTGGGAAATCCAATTACAACCAAATTAAATACCTCACAAAGACGGGGTGGTGATATATGTACGAACATAGTTTTTGGTCCTCTATCTCAAAAATAAAGTTTTTAAAAATAAGTACAGTAAGTTTACCACATTCATAAAACGATAGCAAAATATGATGTTCGCTGAGGTGCTACAAAAAATGTGCCTGCGAAAGAGTTAACACTGTGTATCAGTTAAATTTTTATGACTACTCATTTACGCTCCTTCGGTCATTTATTTAATTTTCAAGAGTTGTTTTGGAGCATGTGTTGTCTGCGCTATCTGTAGCATACCTCTAGCCAATATCCCCTTTGTGAATTTAGTGATCATGTGTGATACAGATACTGAAATAATTCAGCTACATACTTGCTCTTTTTACTGTTATGTTTACCATAACAAGCCCCTTATAGAAAATAGTATAGATGACAATCCAATATGGTGAAGATATGATGCACGTGGTGGATACAACGAAGGCTATTGAAACACTTAGCAAGAAGGACACATTTCTTTATCTAGGTTCTCGACTACAGGTAAGAGGTTGAGCAAGCAGGAATCACAGTCATCTGGATCGATTCAGACACATCACTGATATTATTTGTGAGAACAAGGTGCACATCCACATAAAATAAAAGATATAACAAGCACAACGGTGAAGACAGTTGCATTATGTGATACTGAGCGTAAGCTCACACCAAGGAGTTTTCAGGTTTCACTACATTATGAAAATTCGGATGCTGAGAAGACCATTAGCCATTTCCCGCTCGGTCACAGTAACAAGACAACGATCTGACAACTAACTGGAGTGGCTCCAATCAACGAAAAGATCCAAAATTGGAGCGTTCGGTGGTATGGACACATTATATAGCACTTACTTTAGTCATCAGCTTAGCCTATCGTCTCACTGTTGAAGACCACAAGCAACGCGGAAGACCTTAACCGCATCGGATAGGTACTATAAACGTATATCTAAAATCAAGGAACATAAACCCACAGGTAGTGTTAGAACGTAAGGAAAGGTGTACATTGTCCAAAAAGGCAGACCACGCTCCAATGGGACTACGCTAAGAAGGAGTAGAAGAAGATGATGATGATGTTGGAAAAAGAGCACAACAGGAGGGTCTCGATATTAATGAGTAGAACAGGGGTCTGAACTAGAGAAATCACAAAAACAGTTTGTGAACGGCCAAAGCCTCAGAGGCGCGATAACGTTCTCCCACCGAAAAGTTTAATGACGGACAGTGAGAAGAACGAGGCAGCTGTGCGAAGAGAGATTCCCGAGGTGGCGGTACGGGTCACAATAGTAAAGGCAACTTCGGAGGTGGCTTTCGCACGTATGAACAGGGGACTTGACAACCGTAGTGCGAAGGGAGTTTAGAAGAGCGCCACCAGAAATGAGGACGCTGCATGGAAAGTTTATATGCAACGAGAGGCAATACGTCACACCAAAAGCGAGGGAAGTAATGCAGTGTATAATTAGCCTCTAAATTAGTAGAGGGAGAAATTGTAACCAAGGAATCAGAGTAGTTTCAGCTCCGCCCCGCAATGAAAGTAAGGTGAGGGGGAAAATATGGTGTGTTCTAGACAAAATACAAGAAGAGCCAACTGAAGGATCCCAGAAATACAATAGGCGTTAATCCCCTGCAGGATGGTGTCAGGAAATGGAAAACCACCCATGATCGGTAAATCAACCAGCATATGTCGTGACCACCTCAGTCGACAAGTACGTTATAGGCACAATGACTGGTATAGCTATGGCTTCTGGTAATTTATGGTGGCTTGCCCTGTTAAAATGTATGAAGCAGATGGACTGCCTCATTTGTATCTATAACAGTCTACGAAATTTTTGCACAGACATTCAGATGCAACTGGAATGTACTCGAAACAAAATCGGGACAACCGGCCGGAGTGGCCGAGCGGTTCTAGGCTCTACAGCTTCGTCCGCAGGTTCTATTCCTGCCTCGGGCATGGTTGTGTGTGATGTCCTTAGGTTAGTTAGGTTTAAGTAGTTCTAAGTTCTAGGTGACTGATGACCTCACATGTTAAGTCCCATAGTGCTCAGAGCCATTTGAAACTTTGGAACCAAAATCGTGACAGATATCACCAAAGGCCAGCTTGTAGGATGCTCTTTGCGTCCACAGTTCTGAGATGTTGGCATAGAGTCATTAATAAATCAGCTTCATAGTACAGCAGACACTAGAGGCAGCGTAGCCTACGGAGATGATATCCTAATTACAGCATCTGGCAGCACAAGCGCTAAATAAGAAGAGGATTTTAGTGAAGTTCTTGAAAGAGTAAGTAATTGGTGCCAGATAACAGTTAACCGAAATCACCATACAAAAGAGATTTTATGTTAGCCCTCTAAATTTCGGACATGCGGCCGCGCAAAAAAAATTTCTTCCACCGATAGTTCGGGTGAATATCGTCCAGCCGTCCATAGAACGTGCGGTATGGCTGACAACAATGTGCTATGTGTGTCCTTACATACTCCACAGTGGCGGTGTTTCGTATGAGGGTAACAGACGCTGGTCAGCAGCATTAAGATACGCTTATATAATCGCCGCCTGCGAAGAAAAAGTTCGGAAATTCGATTCGCTTATTAATATATGTTCGGCGTAGATGAAACCATGATGACTTCTCTGCAGTTTAATTACCCCAAGAGCATGGTTCTATGCTTTGTCCAAACAGAAACCACTATCTCCGTTTATTAAATTATTAGCTAATCTACATCGAGTAAAGTTGCAATCTTCGTGAGATAGCCTTAACACAGTTTTTCTCAAGAATATCTCAAGAATATGGCGGATCTTCGAGGACAGAGCACTCACATAGGGCAAAACAGTAATTGATCTAAAGGAATTACTATCTTCTTTCCCATCACATAGTAGGTGAATATGGATTGGGGGTAAGTAATGATAGAGGAAGCCATCTGGTAGAATTTTGCATAGAGCATAACTTAATCATAGCTACCACTTGGTTCAAGAATCATAAAAGAAGGTTGTATATATTGAAGAATCCTGGAGATACTAGTAGGTATCAGATTGATTATGTAATGGTGAGCCAGAGATTTAGGAACCAGGTATTAAACTGCAAGACATTTCCAGGAGCACATATGGACTCTGACCACAATCTATTGATTATGAACTGTAGATTAAAACTGAAGAAACTGCAAAAAGGTGGGAATTTAAGTGGATGGGACCTTGATAAATTGACTACACCAGAGGTTGTACAGAGTTTCGCGGATAGCATAAGTGAAATATTGACAGGAATTGAGCAAAGAAATACAGTAGAAGAAGATTCGGTAGCTTTGAGGGACGAAGTGATGAAAGCAGCAGAGGATAAAGTGCGTAAAAAGACGAGGGCTAGAAGAAATCCTTGGGTAACAGAGGGAATATTGAATCTAATTGATGAAAGGAGAAAATATAAAAATGCAGTAAATGAAGCAGGCGGAAAGGAATAGAAACGTCTCAAAAATGTGATCGACAGGAAGTGTAATATGGCTAAGCAGAGATGGCTAGAGGATAAATTATAAGGATGTAGAGGCTTATCACACTACGGGTAAGATAGATAGTGCCTACAGGAAAATTAGCGAGACCTTTGGAGAAGAGAGAGCCACTTATATGAATTTCATGAGCTCAGATGGAAACTCAGTTCTAAGCAAAGAAGGGAAAGCAGAAAGGTGGAAGGAGTACAAAGAGATTCTATACTTGGGCGATGTACGTGAGGACAATATTATGGAAATTGAAGAGGATGTATTTGAAGATGTAATGGGAGACACGATACTGTGTGAAGAGTTTGACAAAGCACTGAAGACCTTGTTAGAGCCAGTCCTTACAAAACCCTACCATCTGGTGAGCAAGATTTGTGAGACAGCGTAATGCCCTCAGTCTTCAATCCCAATGAAAGCAGGTGTTTACAGATGTGAAAATTACCAAATTATCAGTTTAATAGGTCACAGCTGCAAAATACGTGGGGCGTATAAGAAAGATCCACAAGTCATAATTCTTCCCGACCTACACGCTACCTGACGGGACATGGCCCATATCCTTCTTTAATGCAGAAAATACAACCAGACATCACGGACGCTTGTGAATATGGAGCAGATGTCACTCTTGAACACATCGTGTGAGAATGTGCCACTAGACAGAACGTTGCAGACTACGATAGTTGCATCTTTGATCATGAAATAGTCGATGACATAACAAGGAAAGAAGAGGTGTGGCACAAGTGGAATTTGCTGACAGCGAAAATACACACATCATGGAAAAAAAAAAAATGCTGTCACTTTGGTTCCCAGAATTCCGAACCTATACAGAAAATTGGAATAGAAATCAACATAAACATTATTTCCCTCCTTTTTATTTCTCATGAAACCCAAGCTTAGTATATTGTACTACTGTAAAGCGAGACGTTCAGAGGTGGTGGTCCAGACTTTTGTACACACCGGTACCTCATATACCCAGTAGCACACCCTCTTGCTTTGATGCATGCCTGTATTCGTCGTGGCATACTATCCACACGTTCATCAACACATTGTTTATTCAGGTTGTCGCACTCCTCAACGGCAATTAGCCGTAGATCCCTCAGAGTGGTGATGCATCTCGTCATCCATCCCTTGTTAGTCTATATCCCATACATGTTTGGTAGGGTTCATGTCTGGAGAACATGCTGTCCACTCTAATCAACCGATGTCTTTATTCTGAAGGATGTCATTCACAAGATGTGCACGAAGGATACGCTACTTGTAGACCATGACGACGAATGCCTAGTAAACATGCTGCCCATTATGGTTGCACTATTAGTCGAAGGAAGGCATTCACGTATCGTACAGCCGTTACATCTCCTTCCATGACCACGAATGGCATACGTCGGCCCCACATAATCCACCTCAAAACAGCAGGGGACCTCCACGTTGCTCTAGTCAGTGGACAATATGTCTAAGGAGTTCAGCCTGCCCAGGTTGCCTCCAAACATGACTCCGACGATTCTCAATTTGAAGGCTTATGCGACACACGACAGTGAAGAGAACATGATGCCAGTCTGGAGCGAACTATTCGGCAAGTTATTAGGTCCATGTGTACCGCGCTGCATGGTGCCGTGGTTGAAAACATGAACCTCGCGTTGGTCGTCGTGAGTGAAGTTGTGCATCATGTAGCCTATTACGCACAGTTTGAGTTGTAACACGACGTCCTGTTGCAACACGAAAAGCATTAGTAAACATGGTGGCATTGCTGTCACGGTGCCCCCGAGCCATAATCCGTAGGTCGCTGTCGCGCACTGCACTAGTAGCCCTCTCTCGGCCTGAGCGCGGCATATCATCGACAGCTCCTGTCTCTCTGTGTCTCCTGCATGTCTGAACAACATCGTTTTGTTTCACTCCGACACACCTGGACACTTCCCTCGTTGATAGAACTTCCTGGCACAAAGTAAGAATGCGGACCGATCAAACCGCGATATTGACCGTCTAGGCACGATGGAACTACAGACTATATGAGCCGTGTACCTCCTTCCTGGCGGAGTGACTGTATATGATTTGCTATCGGACACACTTCGTCTAATGGGAGCAGCTCATGTATGGCTGTTTACACCTTTAGGCACGTTTAGTGACCTGTCTCAACAGTCAAAGTGACTATATGTGTCATACGGAATCCACAGTCAACGTATGTCTTCAGGATTTCTGGGAACTGGAGTGATGCAAAACTTTTTTTGATGTATGTATTAGCATATAAACTGCAAGCATACATTGGCTAGAGACAACAAGGAAAAGGCCACATATGAAGACGACGAGTTGTACCATAGCAGAACATCCAACTACAACAACTTTTCACAAGGAGAGAGGAGATGAGCCTCGGGGATGATTCCCTGGCAGTCGCCTCCCAATCTATACAACTTGGGTGGCAGTAGCAGGGTCCCTATGAAACCTGAGCTGTGCCTCAGTCTGCCAGGGGTTACTATCAAGACAAATGAAAAATCTAGCTTGGTTGTGTGACGGGTGAGAGTAGTCTAATCTAGTGTTGTGTTAATGTAGTATAGTGCTGCGAAGTGTACTGTTGTATAGTAATGCAGTCAAAAATCACAAATTACAAAATTTTTGATGTCTCAAAGCAGCATAGTACAAAAGGCAAGTAGCATGTGACTATGGATTCCAAACTAATATACGGTTAATATCTATGTGGCAAATGGCCAAATGGTAGCCGGCAGCAGTGGCCGAGCGGTTCTAGGCTCTTGAGTCCGGAACCACGCTGCTGCTACGGTCGTAGTTTTGAATCCTGCCTCAGGCATGGATATGTGTGATGTCCTTAGATTAGTTAGGTTTAAGTTTTTCTAAGTCTAGGGGATTTATGACCTCAGATGTTAAGTGCCATAGTGCTTAGAGCAATTTGAACCATGTTTTAAGCCAAAGGTTAGAAAACAGATTTGATTTTCAAACTTATTATTTACTGAATTTCATATTTCATACAGACTTTCAATTAATATTTTATGCAGATATTTAATGTAGATTACTCCAACCTACATAAGACAATGATTGGTTACACTAACACATCTGCAATTATGTTAAAATATTACGCGATATGTTCATGTCAATACACGTGAAACATCGGGTTCACTGTTGTATTTAGATAAAAGAGTAAAGGAAAATACGAGAAAAATCACAAAAAACACATAAATAAGTGTCATTTTTGTACTGTATGGAGATGAGCAAGTGGTACTCAGCACTGGTGCAGAGCCTACTCCTTCCTAATACCACCAACATGGCAGCAGTGGTTAACGTACACAGCCGCCATATGGTGGCAACAGCAGCGCCATATACTCTCACATCATACCACTACATAATGTTTCACTTTCTAAACCTTCAATCGTGTGTGTGTGTATATGGTCTTTACTATAGAGGGTAATTCGCATTCGGGACCCAGTATTTACTACCGCATACGAATTTTGAACTGATTTGAACCGGAACTACACAGGCTACTTGAATTTGTTCTTAGAATCTTCTCCATCGTCCTGAAACTGTCATCACTGGGAGCTACAGTGCCACTTCAAACCATAACAGCCTTTTCTTAGTCTCTTTTGACGCCCAAATGATTCGGACATTATACTGATTTTTTCAAGATCTATAAGAAGGATCTACACACCGCAAAGAACCACAGATGCACAAAGTGCGTCGGCCAACAAATTTAAAAATGTCGTGGCAAATGTCTGATGCAAATATATTTAATGGAACTAGAAATTAAGTGTTATCAAAATTTCAAAAGAAGCAGATGTTTCAGATATGTGCATTTTCACAAGTAGCCCCCACCATCACTACACAGCTCATTACAAAATTATCTACCGTAACAGTAAGGTAAGCCAAAACGACGTCCTGTAGCCAGCGAAAAATATAACAATAGCGATAGTGGACTACGTGCCATTGGTTCAAATGGTTTAAAAGGCTCTGAACACTATGGGACTTAACATCTAAGGCCATAAGTCCTCTAGAACGTAGAACTACATAAACCTAACAAACCTAAGGACATCACACACATCCATGCCCGAGACAGGATTGCGACCGTAGCAGTTGCGTGGTTCTGGGCTGAAGCGCCTAGAAGCGATAGGCCACCGCGGGCGGCCTACGTGGCATTAAGAAAAACTTATTACCCCAATTCTTCGCAAATATGGTGGCAGCTGTTATCGTTTATAACAGCTTATATCACATCATCATCTTCATTTCTAGATTTTTAAAGAGAGATGATTAATAAATTTTACTCAAGAGGAAAACAATAATAATGAGAATGAACATTGCAGTAACTTATTTTGTATAGTTAGTACGATACTATTGTACTGTCAGAACAGGTCGTCGCTCTTTAGCTTGGGTACCAGCGGAATTTGTCAACAATGAAATATCCTAGGTCATCAGGCGAGCAGTTGCGTAGCAACATTGCGATTCCGAATCGTATTGCGTAAACACATTGTCTGTGCTTGCGTGATTTTCGTTGTGCTATTCGTTGTGTTCTAAAGCGTCTTCTTGGTGAGAAAAGCTCATTTACTGAGTATCTGAACAGCTTTCCGAGAACAGTCTTCCATCAGAAGAACTTCCAAAGCCAGCGTTGGGTGTGACGCAGTACGGAACCGTAAGTGAACATCGACATCTTTTCTTCTTCATCTCTTATCAAGACTAATATCCTTTGCCGTTAATGTCACTCTAAATTACTGCTGCTGAGCGCTTTAGCACACACATTAATGCGCTTAGTATTTTATTTTATTTGGATGTTTAATGACACCAGCTACATTGTAACGAAAAATGGAAAAAAACTGTTTCCAGTGATCCGACTTGAGCTTTAGCCTATGAGAGCAGTTTTGCAAAATTGTGGGTATGATTTCGGTAGCTGATGTAACCTGCTGAACTCTCTATATCCTTCAAATTCGGAAAGGTGCATATGTACATCATCAAGAGTGTTTAGGGGCTACGTGTCGGCTATATTCTGTGTCATATTACCATAATGTATCGCTTTTTATATCCTACATGTTCTACAGATTGCCAAGGCTCTTTATATTGTTTATAGTCGACGAGGACCAAAAAAGCGAGGTGAAAATTGATATTGTTGAAAATTTGTGCTAGGTGGTAGCAGGGACTGATATGAATATTATACTTAAAAGTCCAGATCGGCGAGATGTGCGCTAGAGTGTATTGAAGGGAGATGGCATGGGATGTGGTGGGGAAGAGAGGGGTTTGGGTTCAAGATGAATTTTTTATCTTAAATAAATAGAAATGAGTTGCTTCAAGCAAAAATGTATTTCTGTAATCAGTAAGCTACATTAAATTTCTATTCAGTACTCTGTAGCAGGGTGGTGGTGGTGTGTAGATGGCACACACGTGAGGGAATGTAGTTGTCTGGTATTTGATCAAACTCTTCCCTCTTCGTTAGTCTGCAAACTGAAGGGCTATCTGGTAAACCGCTACATTAGACCACGGTTTTATTACGTCGCTTTCTGGCTCTCTATTTCTCCGTCTGTCTCTCCCCCCCCCCCCCCCCCCCTCTCTCTCATACACTTACAGGCACTTTGTTGCAGAATGAGATTGAGGCATTTATTTAGCTAAGAAGGGCCTTTCCGCCAAAAGGCATATACCTAGTTTCAAATCTGTCAGCGGTGAACACCATTAAAAATTTGACCTCATTATACATTTCACAGTGGATGGTACTCTGAGGGGTCGCACGGATTCCGACAAGTGGACGAGCATGTGTTCTCCTTTAAACTGTCTGTCTGTGTATCTACATTATCTGCCCACTTTGGTACAAAAATACATTCATAGTGTAGGTAGCTCTGTGAAGTTGGTAACTGAGTAGTGAATGATGCGAAGTGAGGGCGACCAAACATGGGTTGGACGTCGGCAGCTGACCACGTACGAGCAACGAAATGAAAAGCGAAACAGATTGCAAAGTTCAGAATGCAACATGGGGGCTGGACAGAGTAAAATGAAATCCATCTGCTACAATGGAAAATAATATTCTGTGTCTGTTCGGGCACATCACATTTTGTTCCAGTAGAATCCAAGCACAAGAAACCTGTTTCGCCTGTAAATGTTTTTACAATTTTCAAGCAATCAGGGCTTTCGTGAAATCTTTTATGTTTGCAGGAAGCTATGGAAAATATTGTATGGATAATTTGTTTAGCATGTGTTTTAGGAAGCGCATCGGTGACGTTGATGTGTGTTCCTGAAGTTTTATTACAAGGAAATGGTGCACATTCGTAAGGGAATTAAGGACTACACTATTCATCTGTTGTATGGCAGTGGAAATGAGTTACCGTTTATTGCTTCTAACCTCTAAATAAGTATTTTTGGATTTTGAATTTTGTTAGTAACATTATTTGTTGACTACTGTATAGTTAATATCTATGATTACTTGTCACAGATTTTTACGTTTTTTGACCTTATGTTCAAAAGTATTCTCTATTGACTGATTATGTCTGACCTCTGGATGCACGAATAATATTAGAAATTTCCATTAATATGGCTCAAATATTTGGCTGCAGTTATTAATAAATTTTCCCCTCTTTGTCCCTCGTTTCCGAATATTTTATATACGTAACTGACCTACGAATAGTGTGGAAATCCTCACGTCTCTGAGAAATTCGCATCATCACACAATATTTCACGTTCTAAACATACAAACTTGTGTACATGTTCTTTAATAAGGACCTTAATGCTCTCAGGTGACGCAATATTTACTGCCTCACACGCATTTCGATTTTGTTTCGAAACGCAGGTGAACCTTCTGCACGTCTGTCATTGTATTAGATATATCGTCTTTTAGTATTATAGTTGCCTCTTGAAATCATTGCATCATATTAACCAGTTTCTTTCGACGATCATCGTATTCTGACTACATCTTAATTTTATTCAGGCTTTAAGAAAGGGTCATCTGCACATCGCAGTGTACCATAGACGCACTCAGGGCGTCGGTTTATAAATATCAAAATTTCGTGTTAAGTGTCTGATGCAAACATATTTCGCTGAGCTGCTTTCCCATTGTTATTCAGACTTGAAAAGAAGTGTATATTCGGATATCCTCGCATTCATAAGTAGTTGCCACTACCATTTCACAGTACATTAAAGTATGATTTCCGGTATTCCTGTGGCTAAAGAGACACGTTGTAATCATCGAGGAAAGAATTATATGATATGTGCAAGTCAGCTTCAAATTTCTTACACAGTTCTCCGGGCACAAACTGGTAGCTGATCGAAAAATTATCGGCTTCTGCCAGCATATTAGGCTCACTGTGGGATATTTTCAATATTCTTAACATTTCTCGGCCCTGTCAGCATCTGTATAAACATTTATGTTAAATTAACAACAACCTCAGATGCAATGTTTACCTAGATTTACCTTGGTTTCAGTTGGGATAACCCAATCTTCTTCAGAATGAAAGGAACTACGATTCATCCGTAATGGACAACGTCAAAAACTAAAAACTATAATATAGTAATACATCGTCTTATTGCAATAACTTATCCGTTGTTGCAGTACTGCGGTCGCGAAGTGGGGTCAAGGCTGTTTCCTATATAAGTTATAGCAATATAACGATGTATTACTATTTATAGTTTTTGGTTCTTGACGTTGTCCATTTTGGACAAGTCGTAGTTCCTTTTATTCTGAAGATGGTTGGGTTATCCCTACTAAAGTGTAGGTAAATCTAAGTAAACATTGCAATGTAGGTTGTTGTTAATTAGAAATCAATATTTTCAGTAAATGCTATTCCTTTACTTCGCTTAATAGGCAACGAAAAATTTGAGGGTGTAAGTTAAAAGCTGAAACTAACGTGGTCATCAAGGAAAGTGACAAATTTTATAGCTTATCAGATGTGCACTTCTGAACTGCCGTTGATTTGGGAATTTGTGGGCTTGGCAGATCAGTCACGTATTATACGTATGGTCAATAAACTGTCTGGATGCAGTCGGAAGTAATCGTCGATATTTGACGTAGGTCCCAGAGGAATTTATGAACATTGAAATGTCAAGCAACATTAGGTGGACAGTTGCATAGCAACATTGCGGTTTCGAATCGTATTGCGTAAACCTATTGACTGTGCTTACGTGATTTTCGTAGTGCTGTTCTTTGTGCTCTAGAACTTCTTTTCGGCGAGACAAGTTCATTAATTGAGCTTGTCGAGAAAGGTCTTCCGACAAAAAAAATTACAAAGCCAGAGTTGGATTGACGCAATACGGAACCGTATGTTATCAGTCAACACTTATCTCGGACATCTCTTATCCACGCTAACCTTCTTTGCTGTTGATGTTCCTGTAATCTACTGCTGCTGAACGCTGTAGCTCACGCCTCAGATCACTTTTATTTGGTTTTACTTTGGATGTTTAATCACACCAGCTACATTCTAACGAGAAAGACAAAAGAAATCCTTTCAAATGCGACTTGAGATTCAATTTACGAGAGTACTTTGACTAAATCGTGGGCATGATTTCGGTAACTCATGTAGCCTGCTGAGTTCTTTACATTCTTTAAATTCTGGAATTCTTTTATTTTCATTTTCGAGATGATTTATTGACTTTGTGCCGATTTTATTCTGCATCGTATTAGCATAGTGAATAATGGTATGTCTTACATCTTGTTTTTATTATCAAGATTGTGTATATTGGTCACAGCCCAGCCAACGAAGAACAGATAGGTCGAATCAAGAAAAAAATTGTTATAGTTGATATTTTAACCTTAGTAGGACTAGGGACTGACATGAATATTATACTAATGGTCTAGACAGGCGGACTGCCTGGAGAAAAAGTGCAATCCAATGTTCAGTTAAGCTGCATTATAATTTCGTAAGAAAATTGTCCTGTTCAATTCTCTGGAGAAGAAATATTCTTAGTGTTGCAGCGGTTCAAAAAATCGTAGATTATTGAAAATAATAACGGCGTTGTAAAATTAATGTTTATTGTTAAACGTAGGGGATAAAGGAACTTATTAAATGGATGTCGCTCGTCAAAGTGCAATATAACGTTGTTAAGGGATAAATTACGTTCTGGTACTGTAACAGGGTGGAGGAGTGTGGGCGGATGGTACACACGTGAGGGAACGGAGGCCGCTGGCATGTCGTCAAACTCTTCCCTCTTCGTTAGTCTGCAAACTGAAGCGCGGCCAGCCGTTTTTCCTTTCTCTCTCTACCCTACTATGTCACGAGTCATTACACTAAAAGCCGCCACTCTTAACGATGGTTGTATTAGGTCACTTGCTGGCTGTCTATCTGTATCTCTCTCTACAGTTCCAGTTACAGTGTACCGAGCTCATAGGTGGCGTTGTGAAGTTGGTAACTGAGTGGTCAATGAAGCAAAGCGAAGACGACCAAACATCTGTCGGACGTCAGTAGCCAAGTGGTAAAGAGCAACGGAAACAAAAAGGAAAAACACTGCAACCTTCACAATGCAACGTAAGGGCAGGAGAGGTTCAAAAAGTCCCACTGCTACCAAATTACATGCAAGTAAAATAATGTTCATTGTCAGCTGGCGCACATCACGTTCTGTTCCAGTAGAAATCGTGTATAAGAAACGTGTTGCTGTTATAGAAATTTTGCCCATTTTCAAGAAATCAGGATTTACCTGAGATCTTTTAGGTTTTTAGGAAACTGTGGATAATTTGTTTCAGAACGTGCTCCGATGAATTCGGTGTGTCTTTCTTATGGTTTTACTGCAAGAATATGGTGCAGAAATGTAAGGGAATTGCTTAAGGTGTCTACTATTTACATGTCGTGTTGCAGGGGAAAGGAGTTGTGGTTTACTGCTTCTTACCACTAAATAGGTATTTTTTGATTTTGGTTGCCGATAATTACATTACATACGGGTACTGTTGTATCGATAATACCTTGTGATTTCGCATCCACTAACTTATAGGTTTTCTATCATCATCTCAAAAGTATGCACCATTTATTGCTTAAGTCTTACTTTTGGGTGCATGAATAGTATTCGACATTTCCGTTAATTTGTATCGAATATCTCCCTCGTGTTATTAGTAACTCTGCACCCAGTTTCAGCAAATTTCATGAACGTAACTGACCTAGGAACTGGCTGCACTGCCTCATGTCTGTAACACTTTCGTGCCATCACGTTGTAAGTGTTCAAACATGTGTGTACATGTTCTTTAGTAAGGGTCTTAATTCTCTTAGAGAATCATTATTTACTACAGTATGCGCATTTTGATTTTGTTCCAGAACACAGCTTCACCTTCTGCATGCATTCCTCCATAATTAATTCACCGTCGTATTGAATGTGTCTTCCTTGCAAACTACGATGACCCCTTGACACCATCGCTTTCGGTTTTTAGTTTCTTTCGACGCTTACTCCATTCAGTCCTAATTTTATTCATGGTCTAAAGGGACGTATATGCATATCCTGACGACCCACAGACCAACTCAGTGCGTCGGTTCATAAATCTCAGAAGTTCTTGGGAAATGTCTGATGCAATCCTATTTCGCACAACTATTAGTTCAGTGTTACTGAAACTTCACAAGACGTGACTGTTTCGTATCTGTTCATATTCACAAGTAGTTACCACTCGCATTTCACCGCATATTGAATACAATTATGTAAGGTATCGGTCTGTCAAAAATATATGTTGTAGTCGTGTAGGTCGACGTCTTGCTTTGAAAGCAAATTTGTTACACAATTCTGTAGGCATTTGCGGGTACTGTGTGCGGCTGCACTCAATTATAAAGACTTTTATCAGCACATTAGCTTCGATTTGGGACATTTTCAACTACACATAATTCTTTTACCTTGCTTAGTAGAGAAATAATGAATCTGATTTTGAAATGTTTAATTCGATACTAACATTATCATTGATGAAGGTTACAAAGACAGATAAGCCACGTATTACCTATGGCTAGTAAAGCGCTGCGGTACAGTGAGGAGCTATCTAAGTTTTTTAGTGTGGGTCTTAGACGATTTTTTCAACAATGGAATATCATCGCACAACACGAGGGGGTAGATGAGAGGCAACATTACGATGGCGAACCGTGTGGCGTAAACATATTGTCTGTGCTTGTGTGGTTTTCGTAGTGCTATTTTTCGTGCTGTAGTGCTTCTTTTTGGTGAGAAAAGGTCATTGACTAAATATTTGAACTGTTTTTTGACGACCGTCTTTAGATATAGAAACGTAATAAGATAGCGTTTGGTGGGACACTGTACGAAATAGTAAGTAACGACCCAACATCTTGTTTCCGTCATCTCTTATCCACAATATCATCATTTGCTGTTGACGTCGAGTGTAAACTAATGCTGCTGATCGCTGTGATCTCAAATTTGAAATCGTTCGTATCCACCTTTATTCTGACGTTTGTTCGACCAGTTGTGTTATACCGAAGGAAACGATTCTTTCCGGTAATCAGATTTGATGTTCATACTTCGAGAGTAGTTTTACAGTATTGTCGGACATGGTTTCGGTAACTGATGCACCCCCTGAATTTTTTGCATTCGGTGAATGCCGATAGTTTTTTGTTTCCGTTATCAAGTGAATTTAGTGGCTAGCTGGAGACGTTGTTCTAGGACATATTAGAATACTATATCATGTTACGTACTGCATATAGTGTAGACCATCAAGGTTCTTTATTTTGTTCAGCGTGATTCACCAGCAGCAAATATATGTACACAATTTATTTTTGCTGGTCTGGAACATGGGTGTATCCTGCGAAAGAAGATGTGGCAGCTTTGCCTCCCTATGAAGAAATTGATACCCTGTATCGCCAGCGAGACAGAAAAAAAAGTCAGAATAAGTTTGAAGAAATGCATCACGGTTATTGGGTGCTGTGAGGTGAGTGGCATGGATTGTGAAGTCTGTCATGCCACAAACTACTATGAGTTGCCTACATCCTGTCCCCATGACCCTATTTTCGCAGACGTTCAACGTACACATCTGCTTTGTAGTGTAAATAAATGATATTTGATTAATTGTGTGTAAGCAGCAAACGAAGAAACTAGAATTTTGTTCATGTAATGGTTACTTCCCCGTCCAGTCGGTTTAGCTGTTGGTGAATCTTACAGCTAGTATGATCGCGGTCCATGGCTCTCCGTCCACAGGCAGCGTTGCACATCATTGATGCTCCCGATTCCGCTGCGGCTTGCAGACACAAGTGGTCAGTCGCGAAAAGTCGCGGAACCACGAATCCCTCAATAGATGTCCAAAACAATTTGGAAGATACGTCAGGAACAATAGAGTTTCACGTGCCTCGACATACAACGTGGGAGGTGCGCCAGTAGCTATTTACCATTTTATTTAACAGCGAGTACAGTTGCATGCGCTTTTTTGCTTTAGAAGAGAACTATCCTGTCTTTGACAGTATATTTTAGGGTAAGGCAACGGTTAAAGAAGATGAAAGAATTTAATTAGAGATGCTACAATGTTCGTAGATTATGAACATGCTTTTG
This sequence comes from Schistocerca gregaria, assembly GCF_023897955.1. Lineage (NCBI taxonomy): Eukaryota > Metazoa > Arthropoda > Insecta > Orthoptera > Acrididae > Schistocerca > Schistocerca gregaria. The sequence goes on along the minus strand of NC_064925.1, from coordinate 412,301,011 downwards.
AGAAAGACAATAGACGAGTTATTTGTTACATCCTGCCAAAAAAAGTTACCCAGTTCGTGTAGTCAACTCCTTTGAAGTTGTTACAAAGGGCCAAAAATTATGATGGAGAATAAAGATCTTGTGTAAATAAGTAACAATAAAACAGAGAATTAGACAAGTATGTAACCTGTCTCCAGCTCTTTTCAACTTCTACGTGGGTGACCTAGTCAGTGCTTGGAAAGGCAGTATCAGCTACGGCGTAAAGATCCACAGGGAGAAATGTTTTAATACTCTGCTATAATCAGATGCTCAAATGACGAGAGTTCAGTAATGAAATTAAAAACTACGGTCAAAAATTAAACGCAAAATGATTTGAGCAGGCTAAATGAGATTTTTCCGTAGTGTTATAGCGTGAATCTGGAAATAGTGCCTTACAAATGTAGAGATTAAGAATAAATTAGAAGTTGATTTAGTGGGAAAAAAAAGACCTTAACAGCAAAAGATGGCGGGGGTATGTTTCAGTACTGTTTATCTTAGCCTGCTGTAGTAAGTTGACAGCAATCCAGTTGCCAGTGATGGTGAAGTCGACTGTTAAGCACTGATTAGTAATCTCAGCATGGGCTTTCTGGGGCAGAGATGCTGAGGGCATTAGATTAGGAAAGGACACACTTAAATTAGCAAAGAAGTTTTGCTATTTCGGGAGCAAAATAACTGATGATGGTCGAAGTAGAGAGGATATAACATGTAAACTGGCAACGGCAAGGAAATCGTTTCTGAAGAAGAGAAATTTGTTAACATCGAATATAGATTTAAGTGTCAGGAAGTCGTTTCTGAAAGTATTTGTATGGAGTGTAGCCATTATGGAAGTGAAGCTTCCGAAATGTGGTGCTACAGAAGAATGCTGAAGATAAGGTGAATAGATAACGTAACTAATGAGGAGGTATTGAATAGGAGTGGGGAGGGGATAAGTTTGTGGCACAACTTGACTAGAAGAATGAATCGGTTGGTAGGACATGTCCTGAGGGGTCAAGGGATCACAAATTTAGCATTGGAGGGCAGCGTGGAGGGTAAAAATCGTAGAGGGAGACAGAGAGATGAGGGATGTAGGATGCAGTAGGTACTGGGAGATGAGGAACCTTGCACAGGATTGAGTTGCATGGAGAGGTGCATGAAACCAGTCTCAGGGCTGAAGGCAACAACAACAACAACAAAAACCACAACATACTTGCCAACGGCATTGTCGCTGTGGTTCCTGTCAGATCCCCGACGTATACTGCTGTCGAGCTGGTCTAACACTAGGATGGGTGGCCACCCGGTATGCAGAGCGCAGTTGGCAAACGGGGTGCACTTAGCCCTTGTGAGGCAAGCTGAGGAGATACTTGATTGAGAAGCAGCGGCTCGCCGGCCAGAGTGGTTGAGTGGTTCTAGGCGTTAGAGTCTGGAAGCGCAAGACCGCCACGGTCACAAGTTCGAATCCTGCCTCGGGCATGGCCTTGTGTGATGTCCTTAGTTTAGTTAGGTTTAAGTAGTTCTAAGTTCTAGGGGACTGATAACCTCAGAAGTTAAGTCCCATAGTGCCCACTGCCACTTGAACAAAGCAGCGGCTCCGGTCTGGTAAACTGACATACGTCCGGGAGAGCGGTGTGCTGACCACATACCTCTCCATATCCGCTTCTAGCGACGCCTGTCGGCTGGGTATGACACGACGGCCGGTCGGTAACTTGGTGCTTCCTGGCCTGTTCGGATGGAGTTTAGGTTTTAGACTCCTATACTTGGGTTGAGACGCGTTTATCAACTTACTGAATATCTGTATGTTGCGTTGAACTCGATTCATGGTTTCTTAGGATTTAGCTTTAACATTACATCACCAGAAAAGCACCACTTTCAAGCACGTACAGTCTTGAAACTTCCAGCATTGATCAGACATATCTGGCAAAGCAATATTAGCTCACTATCTTGTCTGGTGTGTGGCGGAGGGTACTTTATATACCACTGCCATCTGCCCCTTTTTCTGACCCAGTCGCGAATGGCCCGAGGGAACGGTACGTGGTAATCCTCCGTGGGAGGTCAGATGTATCCACTTTTTTTCCCACACGGTCATATCCTTAGGTAAACGTAGGAGAAAGCAACAGGTTTTGCTAGTAAGTTGAACATAAACTACAATAATCCTGAAATATATCATAGACTACCTTTTAATCTCACCAAAATATATCAAATCGACTGATAAAATTTCACCCACCGAAGAGAAACAAACAGAAAATAACTATTGAAACGAAAAACTACTTTTTCGTTTGCCACGTTTTTAAATCTGACTAAAAGGTATAAAACGACTTATCATAGCTCCATATAGACTGCAAGCAGCATGTAGAGAGTCTTGGAAAGTTGTGGTTACCAATTATTAATGTCTATGAAAATACTTGAAATATTTAAAACGAAAATCGTGAGTCACTCGCAAAACAACTGATGCATGAATAATTCATCTGCTGACTGACATGCAGCTGTATGACAGGTGGACCACGTTTTTCGTTTTTAACCTTACAAGAGCTACCACGGATACTAAAAGTTATCAATCACAAATTTTCAGCAGTATTCTTATAAGGATAAGAATATGTATGGGACTGTGAGAAATTATTTTACACTTTTTAGTCCTATTTAATGATGTGGTAAATTCAAAATTCACTTTTGTTTAAATAATTATTTTCCTTTAATTTCTCTAGTGAATGTGTTAAAGTTTTCAATCGATTTAAGAAATTGGTAAGATCATAGCATATGGCGTATTCCAGGTATTTTCGGTGTCAACTAATTTATTGCATTCCCCTAGATATCTCGTGATAAATCATGTGAGTACACATAGATTATTAGACGTCCTATTACACTCCCTTCGGATATTGGGTGCTAAGATATTTTCTGTGGAATATTCTAAAAACAGTATATCGTGCTGCCTTTTATTAGTCAGAACAAAGGGTCTAGTGTCCGACTAGCAATTCTACTCTGAGAGTGTCGTTTCCAAATAGAGGTAACTACTTCAAAGTTTGTAGGAAATAAAGGTGGACCTTTCACTCACTCTATCTCTATCACTCTCTCTCTCTGTCTCTCTCTCTCTCTCTCTCTCTCTCTCTCTCTCTCTCTCTCTCTCTCTCTCTCTTTTTCTTTCTTCTGTTCTCAATCTACTCGACACTTATGCACCATTGCGAGTTAGATGTACACCAGCATCGCATATTTGGTTGCATCTGCGCGTGCGTTCCTATGAGCTTGAGTGTTACCTTTAAGAGCTTTTTGGTAGCCGTAGCTGTGGATTACCTATCATTCAATGGAAGCTGCTACGGACACAAACCGTTAAAAACGAGATACGTTTTGAAGAAATTTCAAGGGGAGCATGTTAAGTTTCACCTAGCTGCTGATGTGAGCAACACATGCTGTCTAATGAAATTAATGTAACCAGGCCTCTCAATGTAGATGGAGTAATCGAAAGTCATTAGCTGCTGAATGTCAGCATTTCTCATTCCGTCCCAAGTGAAACAATGACTGCAAGGGACATTAATATTATTGCACTCTCTGCTGCTCCTCCTCCAAATGGAGGTCTTTTTGCTATCTTCAGAAAGGAGCAACGTGAAGCAACTCAGTTGCTAGTGAGCATACAACGCTTACAGTCTTAAACACTTACCATATGGTTATGAGAAACTTTAGATTTTGTGGCAACTCAAGTCTACTTGTTTACGTACTGGACAACAGAAAGGGAAACTGAGCATACAAATACGTCAGGGGTGAACTGGGCAACAACGTGACAAAAAGTCGACATTTTCTTTTCAGAAGAGGTATTTCACCTTTCTCCTCAGCATGTGACTTTAGAAAAACTTATTAAAATCTCTGGACTTGGCTGAACGGGTAATTTTAACTCTTTTAAAGCCGTATAGAGCGCAAATAACTCAATGTTACCTCACGCAACTATTCCTTCTAGTCGATAGATCAAGCTATCCGATACATGCTTTACATTCGGCCGTTTGCCACAAGTACCTTGTACACTTTTGGTGCAATTTATGGGCAAATTGGTGGTAGACTCTTTGCATGTGGAAGTGGCTTTAAAATGGCAGGGCAAAGAATTAGTGGAAATTTGTACAGAGAGCCAAATAAGTAGGGCAACAGTAACTAGTGGGAACCGTTGTTTGTCTTTGTGATATCAGTTGACGTGAAGAACAGAGAAAGAAACGGAAAAGAAAAAGAAAAAGTACAGCGTTGGTAACTATAAAGCTGTGTTCTGTCCCATGAAATTATGCGTACTGTTCGTACATTGTTCTCAAATGCAATGCGAAAACCCCCACTCTTTACATCACGTTTCATAACACTTGTTCGAAAACTGTGTAGCTGTTTTAATTGGCACTGTAAGTCCCCACAACCCGACAAGGCTTCAATCATCGATTTGGTTCATAGAACATGCTGGGTCTACATGTATTATTGTACTAACTAAAACCGTTACTTTGGTCAGAATTTGTAAATCATTCATGAGCTAATATTTAAATTTCCTAAAAACATTCCATTATCAGACATTTCGACGTTTTTGTAGGTTCCATCTACCAGAATACTGATTAGTAAAATATCTTCGTAGGGACCTCTCCCTGTTCTCATTCCAATCTTTCTGACAGTGCAACGGTCTATAATGGACACGCTGTAATTCCGTATGATCAGTACGTGACGTGATATCTATTTTTTTCATCGCAGATGTTCCGAAGGCTTTTGGGCGTGTTCTGCCTCCGGTCTCGGCGGGAGGCAGAGGAAGACTTTTATGGAGACCTGATAGACGTCGATTTAATTGGAAAGCCAGAGGTGAGGAACACCCAGATTTATTGGAAAAACAGTAATGACTCTTAGGTGTACCCACGTTTACTAAGATAATTACTGGAGACCTCTGATTACTGTAAGGCCTTCTGAATTTAGTAAAAGCTGTCTTAGTTACTCGTAGTTATAAATAGGCCATCATGGAATAACAACTATTCCTTTGTGCCTTCGTTAAACGTGCTTGTAGCTCTAATAAAACGAAATATCCTTCGGCTTTCTATACGAGTACACCCGTTTCATAGGAACTCTGTAGCCACTGGCCCGCTAAAAACTGCACTTTGTACAAGACGAATGTACTTTAAAAAGTAGGATAAGCAGGACAATAATAGTCAGAAATCGCTTAAGTTTCTGTGTTTTATTATTAGATGGAACTATTGGAAATCACAAGAGCTGCACAAGAATTTACGGAATGTGGAGAAATGTCTTCATAAACTGGTTGCTGTTGGTTCCAAAATCGGTGACAACGTAGTGTACATTACGTGCAACTACCGATAGTACAGCATTTACCACTACTGAACATTCTCTATATAATCTGATAAATTTAATGCAAGAACTGTATCAGATCTCACTTATGCATGATGATGATTCGTTAGCTGATACTTGGACCAACTGAGTAGGCGATGATTTTAGGTCCGGCTTAACCACTTGCAGGTTTTCAAGTCGTCCGTTGTAACTGAATGTGCGTACACGTGCTCGATATTTAGCGGTCTCAAAGAAGTGAGTGGATCCATTAGCTTATTCTGTTTTGCTTAAGGAGGATGTTTTGAGTGTGAGATGTTAGGTACCAGTTGGAGGTAGTTTATGTGACTATTTGTACTGCTCGTACTTGGCTGGTTCTTGTGGTCAGACGATAGAAGTTCTGAAACTAATTGGATTTTCTAGAGACTACTTATGAGGGACATTTTCACTATGTGTCGCCGTCAAGGGAGGGTTTCAGTAGGGGCCATGTTCAACATCTTAAACGTGGCGACCCACGTTTTAGTCACGTAGTAGAGAGGTGGTACCATATCGTTTTAGCTTGTTAAACTAATTTATATGCATAAAATGTAAGCTTTCACGGCCGGTAATGTCTTCACTAGAAACCACTGGTCTGGTAGGCCGTGGCCGATTTATAAAACTCTCCCCTGACGTTTCATCTCTCACTGCTAGAGACATCCTCGGAGAATATCTGTCGCAGTCGGAGACGAAATGTCATTAGTGAGTTTTGTACACTGACCAGGAACTATCAGCCCGGATGATTTAAGCGAAGATAATTTAAAAGCAGTTTGCTTCAAACCCATTCTAAGTACAACACATTAACGATCCAGACCCAAGGTAAAATACTGTCGTGTTGTTACCTTATGACCGTCTGGAAAACAATCCAAGTATGTGATACCAAAGCTAAGACCTTTCTGTCTAACTGATAAATGTTGCAAGGCTGCTGAATTTAATACACTAACAGGAGATTAATTTAACTTATGGTGCGAGTAAACGCCCACAAATTATTAGATGTTACATAAAAGATAGAAAATAAAACTGAAAATCAACAAATGGATGAATTGTGACCTTGGAAACAAATCTCCCACAGAGGATGAGCGCCGCGCGTTGGCGGCTGCGCTCAGACGTGGACGAGTTGGTTCTGCTGGCAGCGCAGGCGGAGAAGTCCCGGCCACCGCCTGCTGCCATTGATGTAGCCTGCGGCAAAGTCATCGGGAAGGTAAGGCGGCACTAAAGTCACAACTTCATTGATAACTCGCTGCTAAGGTTTAAGTTAGATTACATACAACATACCCTTTTCTCAGACCAATATAAAGTGGCACAAGTATAGTTAATACTGGAAGATAATAATTATGATCCTTGTCACCGTTAATGATTTCCCCTGAAGACTCTTCCCTTTCTTTCGATCACACACAATAATAGAAAGATGTTCTCTCTTAATGTACACTTTGTCCATACGAGTCACACTATACAATTATTGGTACTGTTGTTGCGTAAAGGAAGTCTTATGAATTTTAAAGGGAAGAATTGCTTTTGTGTGCAGGTGAACGATGGCTGGATGGTTGTGACGACTGCCGAGATCCATGAGCCGCCTGTGGTGGAGTGTGACGAGGACATCCCGCCGATCCCTCGCCGCCGGAGAGGGTGTCGGAGGTGCTGGGCGGAGAGAGTCGGGGAGAAGACCGTTGTGCGCCCACCTGGGGGCCGGGCACACCGCCTCACTACCCACTAAACGTATCCATGACGAGGACATCCCACCAGTTTCTCGTCGTCAGTGTGGGTGTTGGAGGTGCTTGGTGAAGAAAAGTCAGGGACAGGGACAGGGATAATGACTCACTAACCAATAGACATGTTCGTGAGGAACTGATTACAGTGGGTATCCCAACAATGCCTCAACGTTGGGGATGTGTTAGAGACACTGGCCAGAGAATGTCACGGCTAAGAGTCTTGGGTTACTGCAAATTGGGTGGTGACAACAGCTTTTCTACAAGCCAGTGAACATATTCATGAGTAACTTAGAACAGTGTATGAGGAGGGCATATCACCGATGCCTCATTATTGGACAGGGTGTTCGTGCTGCTGGATGGAGAATGTCATGACAGGGACTCTTGCATGTCTGCAAATTGGATTGTGATACCGGCTCACTAGCCATTGAACATATTCATGTGGAACCAAGTGCATTGGCTCAGAAGGACATCCCACTGATGCCATGTCATCAGTGACAGTGCTGGTGGTTCGGGCAGAGAAAATCAATACTAAATCTCTTGTTTGTCTCGAAAGTGAATGGGGACACCGACTCACAGATATTTAAAGTGAATGAATTATTGAATGAATTGATAAAATGAGACTTTGAAAATATCCATGTAAAAGAATGTTAATGAAGTTTTAATATCATTGAACTCCACTTAAACAAGTAATGAAATAAAATTAATAATATCTATCAAAGATGTACGATTATTTCTCTCTCTTGACATGTATGACTGCATTTAGACAAATATTTGAGAATGTTATCTTTTTTGATGCCCATCACCCACAGAAATATTATACACAGACTGCCATAACTTTCAGTACACAGAATATCCTCCTTCATCATTACAAATGACACATAATAGTGAGTTCATTTTTCTTACGACCAACTAACAAACAAATTAAACACGTAATCCATTTTACCTGCCTGCATTGATGCATAGTGCAGTTGTATTTTTACATACATGCCTTTGTTTCTGACCTAACGGAAATGAAACAGCCAAATAACATTATAACATAGCTGAGAGTGAAAGCGCGTCATTCGCTTGAATGCCTACGACAGAAAAGAAGTGAAAACAGAGGACGATCAAACTGAACATCGATTGAAAGCGGGCAACGATTTGCTTAAAACTCCATTGCTCTCCTCTCAACTACAGGGATTTCATTCTAGACATCAATAAAATTTATATTCCATACAAGTATCTAAGATAGTTTCTGATATTACAGGGTGTCTAAGGGTTACAGGAGTCACATTTTTTAATCAATCATCAGTAAATGTAGTTTCTGGTTTGGAAGTGTCGAGCGCAACTTCCAGTGTTACTCAAGACTACTGAACATTTAATAAGGACAATATTCACACACACCATATTCTGAACACGAGAAGAGTTGACGTACACAGAAACGATCCTACAGACACTTAAGTAACACCACTGTACTACGTGGCGCAATTTAATGACTGTAAGTAGATGGATTAATAAATACACACAAAGTATAAGCTAATTATGCACAGAAAAAAATATTAACGTATTAGGAGTATCCCAAGGCCATCGGCCTTATCATTATGCTCAGCTGCTCAACTTTACTGTTTGCACACCATGGATATAAATGTTGCGAGTGGGCCAGACAACAATGAAGAGCATTCGCCGGTAACAACACCAACGCTATTTTATTCAGTAGAACATTAATACAAATTCTTCTCCCTTTACTCTTACGAAAAAACTAATTTTTCCAAAATTCTTAACAAGATAAAGTTTCCCATATTAGCTAAACCTGTCTTTTGTTTATAATACTTTGGCAGTGACCGAAAATAACCTTTTTTTTGTAGACTTAAAAATTCGTTAAAGCTACTAAAATTCACCGTAAACTAGAAGAAAACACACAACAAATGCGTTACGCCCGTCGGTGACGTATGTTTAGAATGAGACGAAGCTATATGAATACAATTGAGACCTCGCTTATGCGGTGATAATGGAACAGACAGCATCGGTGGTGCAGCGCTGCCATCCACGACCGTACTGGTAGGTGGGCAGATCCCATACAAGGTCAACTACAACAGACGCAAAACTAATCTTAAGAACTTATAACAGACCACTCCATTTACAGCAAAGTAAGGACAAATTCTGGTACATAACAAATTGTAAGGCAACATAAATTGATAAAACCATATGCCCAATCACTACACACGATTATAAGCAAACTATCTGCAGGCGCAACTCAGAATTGCAATGGGTTTTACAGTCCTCTGCAACACCAAAATTACAGTAACACCAGAATTACAGTAAAAGGCGAGAAGACAAGTCATCAACGCTCCAAAATTATTTTACCATATGAATGAACATAATGACGGCCTTGAAAATAGTAGCTTTATTAAAAATTAATGTCCATATTTTTATAGGGAGACCAAACAAACTTTATATGCCCAAAAAAGATGTACTAAAGCTTGTCCGGAATAGCTTCAATGAAAAGGGTAGCTATCCTTAAGATAATCGGCACAGCTTTTAAATAGGAGACACGACAGAATTTCAATCTCCAGAAGTTTTTCATCAATAGTTGGCGATAATAACTTAAATGAAAAAAGCAGGATCTATTAAAAAAATCTTCACCAATGAAATGAGCATCAGTTATTTTGGAATGAACCGCGACAGGCAACAAGTACAGCGATACAGTTGAGGGGTACCTGGCTGGACTACCACGATGCTAGGGAGAAAAGCACGAAGTTTATCTTAACAAGCTCACCGAAATACTTCATGAATTAATAGGAAAGGGCACACAAGGTATCATCAAACTTGGATTATTCAAATTTATGGAGTTTACTATTACCCCAAAACGACGTCCTTGTACAGAACAGGACCCTAGCTGCCGATAAAGAGTTTAATACGTCAGGGCTGAAAGGCGGTAGATGAATTAGCTCAAGTGGGAGAAGTTTTGTGAGTGTTGGAACATTGTGAGGAATTTGCGAATGCATTAACGTTCCACAACAGTGATACTTCAGTTGACGTATTTGTTGACTATTGGTTTGTTCTGCAAACGTGTGGGTAATGTAGTAGAGATTCCGTTAATGTTGGATGACTTAGAGAGGCAGGTTTTGTGATAAAGTTAATGGTCACGAGTTAGGGCCGAACTTGCAGTTTTCTGACGTGATGACTAATAAACTCGGAGTCACCACCAGGATTCAATATAACATCGGTTTGATGGACGATATTCTGGTTTGCTAACGTCCATAACGGTTGCGCCACCCAAAATGAAAATTTTGTGACAGCTGATTAATGACAGGCATCGAGTCGGCGTGATACGAGTTTTCACCTCTCCGTATGCGTCGCCCATGTTTCAGGCACCGAAGGGTCAAGCCGGTAGTCAGCGATCGGCAGTTGATTATACAATTCCTAACCAAAAAGCCGTCTTAAAATCTGTACCACTCCCGGGCTTCCGTACCTGTTCTATTTCCTTTGCAGGGGCACAGTGAGATTTCTCTCATTGAGGACTGTAAACGTGCTACAGCATTTTACACCGTTTGGAAGCTGTACCAGTTCGGTAGTGTTCCTTTCAGTTTATACACCGAAGCGGCAGTACTATCATTTCTCTTAGGCTCTGTTTTGAGTGACGGGTGATTCAAATCAGTGTGCAGCAAAGTCCTTATTAGCGTGCAGGAAGTGGGTTCGACCGTTAAACCATCCATGGTAAATCTGGAACTAAGGGAGCTTCCTTTTATTAGGGCCTTGGTCTCAGCTAGTGTTGTTAAAATAGGTCAGAGAAAGAGACAAGATCTTTAGAGAAGAAGGAAATACCTCTTTTTATCCGTATCTCACATTTTTTTATTTTGTCCAATTTGCAGCCACAGTAAATGGCTTGAGGAAGAAAGGGTTGAGTCTCCAGATGGGGGAAACGCAGCACGCGGTCTTTGAGACAATTATAGTATCTTTTAGTATTTTGCATGTTTTGGATGTTACGGATTTTGAACGATCCTTCATTGTCCAAACGTGTGCTTCTAATTCTAGCGTCGTTGCTGTCGTTCTACAAAAAAAGATGGAGTGCGATCGTTTAGCTTATGGTTCCAGAGCCATGTCCCACACGTAACTGAAGTACTCCGTGAGAGTTGCGGGTCTTCTTGATTTTGGCCTTCCAAAAGTTCAAGTTCCACTTGGAGCTTTGCCATTTGTCCTCGGAGCAGACCGTCAGGATTTGATTTGGGTGCTCGCGAGATCCAGGAAGACAGGACCAATTGCGAGGTGGGTTCGAGGTAGGCTGTGTATGTTTCCACCTTTCGTTTCCTTGTCAGGCACATCCAGGGAGCAAATAATCTGGTAACAGATTCGTTTAGCCGTATGTTCCAGGAGCATGCAACGGAATAACAGCTGTAACATGATTCACTGGACTCCAAATGGGTTTCAATCGTGTTTTCTGAGGTACATTAGCTCTTTGGGAAGTTGCTGGACAAATTAGAGGCAGGAATCATAGAATCAGGGGATGAGACAAAATCCTGATACTGGGAAAGGTGTCAGGTAATGAACTGAAAAAAGAAGTATATGTTTTAAGACTAAGAGCATTTACCATGATTTATTTTCAAAGAATATTCTTAAGACTTTATTTTATTTACTAGCGATTCATCAAGAACATTAGCGTCCGCATCACGTGGTCGTGCGGTAGTGTTTTCGCTTCCCACGCCACGGGTTCCCGCGTTTGTATTCCCGGCTGGGTCAGGGATTTTCTCTGCCCCGTGATGGCTGGGTGTTTTGTGCTCTCCTTATGTTAGTTAGGTTTAAGTAGTTCTAAGTTCTAGGGGACTGATGACCATAGATGTTAAGTCCCATAGTGCTCAGAGCCATTTGAAACCAAGAACATTAACTCATTTAATCGCACTACGTAAGCAAAGAAGTAGATGCCAGGCAGTAATTGAGGAAATCATAACCAAATTCCTTTTAAGAAATATCGATTTTTATTCACTTTAATTGTGCCTAAAAGCATTTTGTTTAAAGAAACAGATTTGAAATTATGATCAGGATGCACCCTATAAATATCGAAGTTACAATTTATTCCGAGGCACAATGAAACATATTTTGACTGTATGAGCTTTCGGGCAGAGAAGCTTGCCGCTCCCTTTTGACACGGCCGTAGTTACTACCGCTCACAACAGTCTCTGAAAGACTACACTGGTGCAAATCTGCAACACACCAGATAACTTTAAACTAAGAGTTTTAACAATTTACAGACGTACACAAACTATGCACCCCCCGTAGGAGAGATGGAAGTGGTACAAAAAACTAACAACTAAGATATTAACCTTGCAACCGAAGGTGCAACTCGATTTTAACTTGTAAGGTGAAAGGGTGGCGACTTTATATACTAAAATGATCATTTAAATAAGAGCCCATGATATGGAATCTTATTTAAAATTCTACAAATTTGGCCAGAGCATAGTTAAGATGCTTTACAGTACACAGATACCTCCTCTTAAGATCATTGGCATAAATATCAAAGTTTCCAAAGATCGAAACATATTTCAGATATTAGACCATTACATTGCAACCAATAAATTCGTTGACACTCCAAATCCGACAAACATGACAGAGGTAGTTGCTGACGTACGGTAGATTGTTTGGGAGAGTACCGCCCCCAAAGCAAACGACTGGTGAATTCACCAAGAAAACATGTAGAATGTAACAAGAGTAAATCAAACAACATGTCACCAATCACTTAACTTTTAATAAACGGCGATTTCTCGAGAAGACCTGGCGCAGCACCCCCAAATCGCTCTCCCGAACCGTCCGCTGCCAGTCGCTTCAACGGACGCAGGAAGGCGCGCCGATCTCCCGTCTCACGGCGTCGCAGCTCACACCGACCAGACTCATGTCGTGGGTTGACTCCTGTTGCTCTCGTGTCGACCGCCAAGTCACTACACCGAGCTATACGCCGCGGCCCACTGGGCTCACGTGGCGACCTCACATGCGCCGACGCTCCAGACCGACAAGTCATCTTGTGTCTCAGTGTGCGACCGACCAACCGATCATTCCAACCGCCAATGACCATTGCCTGAGCAAACTCTAGCAGAATGGCGGCCGAACGCGAAGACTCAGATGCAGCAAATAAGCCCCGACCGGACGACCAGTCGTTGAGTTCTCTTAATGTCTAACAAACCCGGACGAGAGACACAGTAGCAAGCTGGAGACGAGAGACTGACCCAGACTGACCGAATGGCGAGCTCACAGCTCCCCTTAAATTCACGTGAAGAGACAACCTTTCCCCTTTCCGACCAGAGGGAGACACCAAAGCTGCGATTGCCACAGCGGCGCCACCGACACCAGAAACGGAGGGCGACTGTTTCACGCTCGCGCTGCAGCGCGCTCTTCAAAACAGCAATTTTTACCCAGGCTCAGAGCGACAGATCCTTTAAGATCTGTTTACCAGAATAACTAGTGTTGGCCATTTTTATGTATTTTGACAACCCCCTTATTGCCGGTCATTTGGAAGTGAATAAAACGGTTATCAAAGCTAAACATTATCTGTCTGGTCCACAACGAATAACGATGTACGTAAATTAGTGGGTAAGTGTGAAGATTGCAAATGCGTCAAGCCCAAATATTGTTCTACAGAAGGCTTACTTCAGTCCACGCGAGGAAGTGATCCCATGGACAAAATGTTCATTGATTATGTCGCACCAGTCCCACGGCAAAGGGATGGGAACCGTTATGGTATTGTAGTGGTGGACTCCATGTTTATTTTTTGGGTCATCAGATTTTTCACTGGTTTGGTGCGGCCCGCAATGAATTCCACTCCTGTGTTAACCTCTTCATCTCAGAGTAGTATATCCAGCCTACGTCTTCCGTTATTTGCTGGATGTATTATAATCTCTGTCTTCCCCCACAGCTCCCTCTAGTAGTATGGAAGCATTTCTTTGATATCTTAACAGATGCCTATCATCCCGTCTCTTCCCCTTGTCAATGTTTCCCACGTATTTTGTTCCTCACCGATTCTGCGTAGAACGTTCTCATTCCTTAACTCAGCAATTCATATAATTATCAACATTCGTCTGTACCGCCACATCTCAGATGCTTCGATTCTATTCTGCTGTGATTTTCCGTAGTCCATGTGTCAATGCCATACAATTCTGTGCTCCATACGTACAGTTTCAGAAATTTCGTCATCAAATTAAGGCCTATGTTTGACACTAGTAGACTTCTCTTGACCAGGAATGCCATTTTTTCCATTGCTAGTCTGTTTTTGACGTCCTTGCTCCGTTCATCATTGGTTATTTTTCTGCCTAGATAGCAGATTTTCTTAGGTTCATCTACTTCGTGAGCATCAACGTTGATGTTATGTCTCTCGCTGTTATCATTTCTGCTACCTCTCATCGCTTTCGTCTTTCTTGGATATACTCTCTGTTCAGATCCTATACTCAATAGATAGTTCATACCGTTTAGCATATCATGTAATCCTTCTTTACTTTCAATCAGGATAGCAATGTCATAAACGAATCGTATCACAGAATTTTAACTCCACTCCTGAAGCTTTCCTTTATTTCCATCATTGCTTCTTCGATGTACAGATTGAATAGTAGTGCGGAAAGTCTACGTCCCTACCTTACACCCTTTTTATTCCGGCCGCTTCGCTCTTAGTCACCCACACTTATTATCCCCTCTGGGTTTTTGTACATATAAAATATTACCCGTCTCTCTCTATAGCTTACCACTATTGTTCTCAGAATTTCAAACAACCTGCACCATATTATATTGTCGAAGGCTTTCTCCAACTCGACAAATCCTACGAACATGCCTTGGGTATTCTTTAGTCTTGCTTCCATTATCAACTGTAGTCTGAGAATTGCCTCACTGGTGGTTTTACCTTTTATAAAGCTAAACTGATCGTCATCTAATACATCCCACAATTTTCTTTTCATTTCTTCTGTATATATAAGTCTTGTCACCAACTTGGGTGCGTGATCTGTAAAGCTGATTGTGCGATAATTCTGGTTCCTCTCTGCTCTTGCACTCTTCGGAGTTGTGTGGATCATATTTTTCCGAAAATCAGGTCGTATGTCACCAGACTCTACTAAACACCCATCACTTACAGATAGCCTTCAAAACCATGTCTGAGTTACGCAGGCTCGGATAGATCTCTCAATCGCGATAGTCATGCGGAATCTTCGACGGTTTTCTGTGTCAGGCCTTTTGACAAGCATTTAGTGCGGCAATTGTAGATTTATAGGGAAGGGCGGAAACAGCGGCTGAAGGCTCGCGTGCGGCCTATCGCCTTTCAGTCCTGACATATTGAACTTTATCAATCCGAGAGTGGTATTTTGGTCAAAGCAACGTTCTTGTATAGATCAAGTCTACATCCGTCGAGGTAGAGTTTAATATGTTTTAACTGAACGCATTCACTTTCCTTTTTAATTTGATAAACTTGCAGCTTGGTATCTTTGCCCGTGATGATATTGAGTGCTAAGGGGCTGAGAGGTTTGAGCATCTGGATGTTCTGGCTTGGACCCACAAAGCGAGAGACCAACTTAGAAAATTTGGCTTCTTCACCCTAGCCTTGGCCACAAAATAGGAAATAAAAACATGAACACCAACCCTCACCCTGCATACATGGTGACCCTTATTATAGCACTGTGCCTACCTCCAATGTGTGAGCCCAGTATTCTTTCTTTTTGTTTTCCATTGCTGCTATATGACCTCAGGTGTGACTTTGCCCGGCGAAAGATCGTTCAAAGACCGTAAAGTAGATAGTGTAGAATTCAGAGTGTATCTCCACGTCAAGCAGAGGGGTGTTGCCTTACGAATCTCATGAAGACCCGTATCAAAGGCTGAGTTGAACCTTGGAATAGAAAAAGTCCACTACTGCTGAGATTCTGTGTCATACATGATCAGTGCAGTTTTTAAATTACTGTTCATTGTTTCGGCAGTAGAACGCCGAGGGCAGTACGGTAGGGTGATGAACAGAAACGCTTAAATTGACTGGACAGAAGGGATCAGTACTGTCACCAACCACTGTCTGAAGGAGGGCACAAAGTGGAGAATAGTTTGGACAACTGGCGTATGGTGGAGGCCGTAGTCATTCGACTGCACGGAACCAACTTTATACACCAGGTAATAGCGTCTCTGTAGTCTAGGTGTAGCGCGCTTGTGAAGTAATCGAAACGTTCTCGGCTCCCTGTGTGCAACCCGCAACGGGTTAAATTTTGGTTAATAATAAATATTGGCGGCCGAAGACTTTCGGGGTAAGAAGTCCCCCTCATTATGCCAACGGCCTTGTTGAAGAGGGCAGAGGAGCGGACAGAGGTTTATAACCCCACTTGTCCTCGGCGTGGGAAATACCCCTAAAGGAGGAAGAATCAGCAGTGGCCAACGGCATGTGGATGCGAAAGGCAATGTAAACCATTGCATCAGATCATGTAACGCTTATCCAGAGGACATTTGGCCTGTAACTGAACAAGTGTCTCGATGATCTCTTCGTTGGAAAAAGATTTGGGAACAGTCCCCCCTCTCCGATCTCCAGGAGGGGGAGGCCAGCACTAGGTGACCATGAGAAAAATATTGACTACTCAGATAAGGGATAAAGTTTTCGAGTCATGGCGTGGAATGTCAGAAGCTTGTTCATAGTAGGGATGGTAGAAAGTTTAAAAAGAGAAATGCAAAGGCTTAATCAACACACGGTTAGGGTCATTGTTGTATTCTGGAAAGAAGTCATGCATTTGTGGTCATATGAGTATAGGGTAGTATCAAGAACAGCAAAAAATGGTTTAAAGGGATAAGGATTCCCTATAAATAGGAAGGTAGGGCAGATAGACTGTTACTGTGATATAGTACTTCCTATCACAATCGACAGCAAACCAACACCGACAACGATAGTTCGGATATACATGCCAACGTTGCATACTGAAGATGAAGAGATAGAGAAAGTGTATGATGATATTCAAAGTGTAATACAGTACACAAATGGAGATGAAAATCTAATAGTCATGCGGTACTGCAATGCAGTTGTAGGGGAAGGAGTAGAAGAAAAGGGTATAGGAGAATATGAGCCTTGGTCAAGAATGAGAAAGGAGATAGGTTAATGGAGTTCTGTAACAAATTTCGGCTAGTAGTTATAGAATACTCTGTTCAATAATCACAAGAGAAAGAGGTACATTTGGAAAAGGGCGGGTGGTACCGGAAGATTTAAGTTAGATTACTTCATGGTTTGACAGAGATTCCGAAATGGATTGTAAGCCATACCCAGGATCAGATATAGACTGATCACAATGTAGCAGATACGAAGGGTAGGCTGAAGTTCAAGAGATTAGTCACGAAGGAACAACATGCAATGAAATTGGATACGGAAGTACTAAGAAATGACGAGATACGCTTGAAGTTCTCTAAGGCTATATATTTAGCAATAAATAAACACACAATGGGTAGTGCACTTGTAGAGGAATGGACATCTCTAAAACTGGCAACAAATAGGTACAAACATGGTAACTGAGAACAAATTATGGCTAAGAAGGAAATACTTTAGCTGATCGATGAAAGAAGAAACTATAAAAGTGTTTAGGGAAAGGCAGGTATACAAAGATACAAATGGCTGAGGAATTAAATAAATAGGAAGTGAGAAAACCTAACACAAAAATGCTGCTTCAAAAACGTGAAGAAATCGGAAAAGAAATGACTGTCAGAAGGACTGACCCAGCATACAGGATAGTCAAAACAACCTTCGATGACATTAAAAGCAATGTTGGTAACAGTAAGTGTGCACCGGGAACTCCACTGTTAAATGCAGAGGAGGGAGCAGTTGTGTGGAAAGAGTACATTGAAGACCCTTTATCAGGCGGAAGATTTGCCTGATGTAATAGAAGAGGAAACAGGAGTCGATTTAGAAGAGATAGCGGATCCAGTACTAGAATCAGAAGAGCTCAGGAAAACTTAAGATCAAATAAGGCAGAAAGGATAGATAACAATCCATTAGAATTTCTATGATCATTGGGAGAAGTGGCAACCAAAATACTCTTCACGTTGTGTTTAGTAGAGTCTGTCGACATACGACCTGACTTCGGAAAAATATGATCCACACAACTCCGAAGACTGCAAGAGCTGACAGATGCCAGAATTATCGCACAGTCAGCTTAACAGCTGGTGACAAGGATAATATACAGAAGAAACGAAAAGAAAATTTGGGGATGTATCAGATGATTATCAGTTTAGCGTTAGGAAAGGTAAAAGCACCAGAGAGGCAATTCTGAGACTACAGTTGATAATGGAAGCAAGACTAAAGAAAAACCAAGACATGTTCATAGGATTTGTCGAGTTGGAGAAAGCATTCGACAATGTAATATGGTGCAGGTTTTTCGAAATTCTGAGAACAATGGGGATAAGCTATGGAGAGGGACGGGTAATATTTCAAATGTACAAAACCCCAGAGGGAATAATAAGAGTGGGTAACTAAGAACGAAGCGGTCGGAATAAAAAGGTGTAAGGCAGGGGTGTAGACTTTCCGCCCTACTGTTCAATCTGTACATCCATGAACAAGATCGATGCTCCTGTTGATGGTGTCCATTATAATGAGGTATCTGTTAACATGGAGGGTGGGGAGTCGTCAACTGGATACACATGAAATAAAAACCTTAAATGTTTAAATGAAATAGTTGCTGGATCTGTATATTTACGATAGTTGAATAAATATTAAATAACTTGGCCATATTCATCTGTTGCATAATGGATAGCAGTAGGACGTAAAAATGAAAGTTTTGCGAGAGAATACGTGCTCTGGTAAAAATATCACACTTATTGAAGACACAACGGAATAAGCTAATAAACTAAACGATTATCAAATGGGTGATTAAATGATGACTAACTGAAATCCTCTGCTGCCGACAGGTGTTGTTGATATACCTCAATATAGACAGCTGACAATGTTTGCCCCGACCGGGACTCGAACGCGGAATCTCTTGCTTACATGGCAGACGCTCTATCCATCTGAGCCACCGTGGACACATATGAATAGTGCGACTGCTGCGACGTATCCCGTACACGCTTCCCGTGAGACACTCATTCCCAACTGTCCAAAATTCTACATACGTAATGTACGTTACAGACATTCGCCCATTCACTGGTTACTTGCGCACGCTGTGGTGATCCCGTAAGAGTTTGGGCAACCTGTGCGCAATCGTACAGACGAAAGTCAATGGCTAGGTAGCCTTTAACTAGTAAAACAACACGCTCCTAATCATAATTTCCACTCGTCTCGTGACAACACTGGCGCAGATTTCTCGAAAGCACAACAGCAAACGGCATGCAGGCAGTAGCTAATCTAGATTTCTGTTTCAAAATGAAATTTCCAAACAATATTCAAACTGTTGCTTATCTCATGGTGGAATGTGGAAATGATTTACAAA
The DNA here is from genome assembly GCF_023897955.1 of Schistocerca gregaria. Classification (NCBI taxonomy): domain Eukaryota; kingdom Metazoa; phylum Arthropoda; class Insecta; order Orthoptera; family Acrididae; genus Schistocerca; species Schistocerca gregaria. Next base: position 412,281,615 of record NC_064925.1, on the reverse strand, counting down.
GTGTACAATGATGAAAGAGAATTTATATATAAATATAACAACTTAATCAATTGAAATCTTGACGTATGAGTCAAACTTATTGTGTTACAAAAAACTATTATGAAAAATTTATATTTCTTTCACTTTTCAATGAATACATCATATTCATTATAGCTGTCCTCCTGTTGCAATCCTGGTCCAATCTCTGTACCTTACCGAGCTCCCCAGCAACCACCTTCCACTTCATTCCGTCATACTGTAACCCCATCTATTCTCATATATCTAATTACAGTAGTGAATATCCAGAACATATTCCTAGGGATTTAGATTAATTCTTTCCACAGACACTTTTAGTGCTCATGAGGGCACTTTTTGCCTCGTAACGTTTATTATTTACACAGTTTTGCATCCCTCTACTTCTAGAGCTTCATCGAGATACTTGACATTCCAGTATACGATGTATGTAACGGATTTGGTTCCTCATAAATGGTGCTACATCAGTTTTCTTGGACCTGACACCTAGATCCTGTTTTTTGCACCAGTTTTCCGAAGTGTGTTGAAAACTTTCTGCTGTTGCGACTTGGAAAACTTTGTCGGGGAATTTGTAAATTTTCGGTATTTTATTCGTACCGCGTCCAGGTAATAGAGGCCAGCCCAGCCGATGCGGGAATTAAGTAAGGCACTGGGCGGTATTGTTGACATTATGACAAAACAGTGCAGGCAGAGAGGCATTTGCAACACCGAGAACGGCCGAGTGCATGAAACGAATTGTGAACAAGAGTGAAGTAATATTTTATTACATTTTATTACTCGTGAACGTACGTGATACCAAAAAACCTCACACTTTACATATTTAACTGGGTCTAGCAACCATTTATCACTAGAGAACGAGCTACGAAAAGCTAACGGGAAAACTAATATGAAAAAACTACTCGTCATCCTCCTACAGGTGCACATCTGAAGCAAAGCTGTAAGCATACAAATAATCGAACTACACTGAGTTGCAAAGGATGCAGACCTGATCTGTGCATCGACCTTGTTACGACCAAATAACCCACCCTCGTACTGATCAGGTCTCCACCCTCCGAGATAAAGTTTAACATGTCAGGGTCGATAGGAGGTAGGCAATCCTTAGAGAGTTTGGACTTTGTACTACAGTAAGGTCACAGGCGATGGGACACAGCATCTCGGAGGTAACGATAAAATGGAGAATTTCCCTTACGACCATTTCACGAGTGTACCGTGAATATTAGGAATCCGGTAAAATATTAATGCAAAGCTTTACGCCTCGCCTTGTCCGTCAACAGTTGGACTGATGTGGGACCCCTGGTAAGTCTAGATACAAGTCTGACAGAAGATACGTACGTAAGCATTCTGTCTGATAACATACATCCCTCCAAGTCCATTGTGAATCCCGACAAACTTGGGCAATTCCAGCAGGACAATGTGACACCCCACACGTCCAGAATTGCTACAGAGTAGCTACAGGAATACTCTTCTGAGTTTAAACACATACGCTGGCACCAACCACCTCAGACACGAACATTTTTGAGCATACCTGGGACGCCTTGCAACGTGCTGTTCAGAAGAGATCTCCCTCCCCTCTTACTGTTATTGATTTATGGGAAGCCTTACAGGATTCATGATGTCAGCTCCCTCCAGCGCTACTTCAGACATTAGTCGAGTCCATGTCGCGTCATGTTGCGGCAGTTCAGAGTGCTCCAAAGGGGCCTGCAGGATATTAAGCAGGTGTACCAGTTTCTTTTGCTCTTCAGTGTATAGGAAAGAAAAACCTCGCGCGGTTTCAGACTGAAGCGCCTAGAATCGCTAGTTCACACCGGCCGCCAATTGTCTGTGTAATCCAGTCATCTATTTCCAGGGATGTCGGCTGAACAGGACGTGACACGTTGTCAAAAGAAAATACCAAACTATTTTTCCTGAGATTTGTAGGTAGGTTTAAATCAGGGACGAAATTTCGGTTAAACACCCAAAATTCCAATTAACATCAGCACGACCAGAAGGAGCAATCAGATTACAAGGAATATGTGCAAACGCGGAGATGAACTGACGGATATCACTCAACGAAGCTCAAGTACAGCGATGTAAACACGGAATTGCAGAGCAGCAAAGAAAACAGCGTCCACTCGCTATCGCAGCTGAAAGTGAACTACCACTATACCAAGAGCTGAGGACAACCTCTTTGCTGACTGATATGTGCTGCATGGGACTGGCTCTTAAGCCACACTAGCAGATTACTTTTACCTACATAGTACACATAGATGTATTGAATATGCGTTATCGTGCTCGGACAGTTACCAAACGTTAGTAAAATGTGAAGTGAAATAAAGATAATATACCTTATAGTCACTAAAGACGCATTTAGCTGCTCAGCCTTTTTTATTTAGATTACAGTTTGCGCCCACATTTCAGGTGCCAGATGTACGTACATTAAGTTAAATGTTAAGTAAAATGACGAAGAGGCTCATGTAGAGACCCTACAATTTGATATGTTTAATGCATGTAGATAAAAACAGTAATGGTCTTAGCCCACTGCCAAACCCACGGAAACAATTCATTGTGCTGTTTCACCCCCTGTGGTTCTAGTAAATCAAACAAGTACCATTAAGAAGTGATAGAAGACTCTTCACTAGATCCTTATTACAGGCGATTTCCTCAGGCTCTATCGAGTCGAAGGTTGTGTGACTTTTGCCCGCTAAAGCTTATACGTGGTGCAGTTTCATCCTCCTCACCACTTAGTCCACTCTTAGAGAACCTTTCCTTCCGTATCCATCGTGTGTTGAAGTTTTATGAAGTTCCCCGTCCAGTCATGAGTTCTACCACGAGTTTGATCTGTTTCCTGTTCAAGTTCGACATTATAGAACTTCTCTTGAAATATGGATTCGGCAATATTGTTATGCCATATTTCTGATTTTGAGTCTTAGATCAATATTCTACGCACCCCCTTCTGATTCAACTATGTAGTTTTGATTGTACCATTGCCTTAGGTTATGACAGGTTCCGGTTCAATAAATCGACACATCGCGCCTGTCCTGGTCTTTCTATTAGATTGTTCATTGACATCAGCTCCTGAGTGACCAGGGACCCCAGTAATTTTCCCCTGTTCTTTCCCCTAGTCTCCGGAGGGCTTCGTTGCTTTCCACGATGATCTTTGATATCGTTCCAACGGCTGAAAGATATTTCACAGCTGGTTACAGTCGGAATACATGAGTAACATTCCCACTGTATTTCCGTTTCTGTGTGAAACGTAGCCCTGCTTTAATTTCCACTCTTAAAATAATACTTGTTACCAAGACTATTTCTTTACAAACTGTTATCCACCTTGAGCTCGTATGCTAACTTTTAACAAAGTATAACGTAATTTGATCTGAAATTAACTTATATTCAAGCTGTTGCCTACCTCTTGGTGCAATGTGAACAACAAACAAAAGAGAACAAAATTTACAGAGAATTCCTATAAAAATGAAATAACTTAATGAGTTGAAATTTTAATTCATGATCAGGGCATCGGGGTGGTCTTTCTCTCAGCTCTATGCAAATGCACGACTTTAACTATCTGGCAATAATCACTTCTACAAATTGCTGCAGTCATATCTGAGGCTCCTTCACTTTTAAAACAAAAAAACCGTATCCAAAATTTATATTCCTTTCAATTTTCATCATATACATCATACTCATCTTTGTTGTCCTTTACATTGCATCTTTCTTCATCTAAAATACAAAATCACAAGTCAACACAGTGATGTACTGTTTCTACGGGGTCAATCAATAAACTATTTTCCCAACCAATTTCAATAACAAGTGACAAACAGTTATCTTTAAAGGTAATGATAAGGGAAAGGATTAATTCACCCCAACGCTTCTCTTTAGATTTTGCTTTTATTGTTACACTCTTCAGTGCAAACAACAGAACAAGCAAAGAAACAATGAGAGAATATTTGAAATCGTAATACTTGCTGTATAACTTAAGAATTATTTAATAAGCAATATTAATGTAAGATTATTCCTATCAAATAAACATGTTTTTAAGACCATAAACGATAAAGATCCACGGTTAATAAAGTCCAATAAACTTGAGCAAGGATCACTTTTTCAGTCTGTAAATGAAGTCAGTAAGTGACATAGGGGATAATAGGACTTACATTAAATGTTAAACCAATAAGAATTATCACTCATTAAGAATTATAAACACAAATTAAAGAAGATCCATTTAAAACAATTAACATCAATAGCAAATAACTAAGTCACGTCTCATCAAATGTATGAAAATCAAATCTTTCAGTTCTATAACACTGTTGGATTGTGGAATACGCCGGATTTCCGACACAGAAGGCTAAAGTCTACCAAACAACAATATCTCCAAAGCTAGAACCATCTTAATAGTGTAAAATACTTAGGTTATCCAGAAATACTATAATTCGCCTTTTTTGGGCAAAACGGTGGAGTAAATAAATAACCTCTTCTTTCATGCTCCTAGAACATTGAGCGGCAATAGATACTCTGGCAACTCTTATCCAGCGTGGCTCGGGAAAGGGGATGGCTCCACCAGGAGGAGGAAACATTTACCCGAACTGGAAAGGGAACTCGTCTAATACGAACCACTAGGTTGGACGAAGACCAGATGACGAATTTTAATCATTAATCAAAGCTTGCTGGCCAGAGGACGCAAATTACAGAGGCAAAGGTATCTTTATTTGTGATCACAAGAACTGGTAACTTCTGCAAATGAGATTCCAGCAGAACTACCGCCGTAGTATAAATACGGGACTTCAGAGCTAAGGAGAGCAAGTCAACAACGGTCTCCACCCAATAGGTGTAACATTTCAGAAAGATCGAGCAACCGACATCAGTCGTGGCTAGGCGGATTACCAAATAGAAACTGTGGCACTACCATAAATGTAACTACATAGAGCACTTAAATGCCACGGGGAATAAACTCCTTAACACAAGAATATACACACAATAACAACGACTAAAGTTAAATATACCTACGTACTAAAACACAACAAATATTGGCGAACATTAACATAATCTCGCAATTCAGACATCCATAAAATTAATTGACTACAATCCTCTCTGTCTCTCCGCCAGACAATACACGGTTATTTAATATCTTACAACGTGCTTATCCAAACAGTGACCTACGCCGTCCATGGGAAAATATCAGCTTGCAGAAGGTCCGCAGCCAAAAAAATTTTCCTTTTTTTCGTTTCTTTTCTACGCGCGCTTTAAGTCAGCATGGCGTTCAAATATACGATCATGCACGGGGCAGTAACACACACGCAACATAATTTCCGATCACAAACTCAAAGCAGAGAAACGTTCCACACAGTTATTAATAGCTCCCACAACACGGGAGTTTGGCCCCGCCAGACGACGACCGTTGCACTAACTAGATGCAAAATCCTACTTTCAGTAGCGACACAACTTTCTGGAGGTTATTAGCAGTCGCCGACGGACTTCATAGCTTCCCCAGCCCATGAACGGAAACTAAACGTTGTCCACAGATTTACAGCCTCTTGTGTCCTCACAACCCTGGTTTTTGGGCTAATCCAGACTTAGCGTATAGGCACCTAGAGGGACCGAGCGTCCGGCTACAGAACGGTCGTCCAAGGCTGAACACTCATCTCAACTGCCTCCTCCGCCCTCGGCACGGCACACCGCGGCTCCTCCCAGGTGACGCGCTAGCAGCGCCTTCGCGGAGGCTCCGCAACGTCCTCTACGAGAAACTCCAAACAGGAGTAAACCAAGGGAAAAACAGGAACCGTGCCAAAAGACACGGTTCACACAGCACTACGAAATACGTCCCTCACCTACCCTACTTCAAATAATGTAGCAGAGCGCGCAGAGCCAAATACTTTGCCACGACAAGACCAAACATTGTTTAAATTGCTCTCTCTCTAAAGTGCGTATACAAAAATGAAAACGACATGACCACCTTACAAAAATAGGTGATACGATCTTTGTAGCACCAACGGAAATGCTCCTCCTTGTAAACCCAGAAAACGGGGAATTTCGCCTATGGCTATCTTCCCTCAAGATACTGCTCACTCTGTTCTACGCTGTGCCCCGTAAATTCTGGCCCCAGAGAGTTTATCTGTTTCGACCTTCTACCAGACCAGATTACGTCTCCTGCAAGGTATTGTGGTTCATTCTTCGACTGCTCCCTTCTTGCAGTTGTTAGAGCGAAAGGTTTATGAAATAGCAAAATGTTATTGTATGGTAAGTGGGCATTTCATAGAAAATTCCTATATTTATCACACTCGTTATACTGATGTGAAGTTCTCCTTATGTTAAAGGAATGAAGCAATTTCTAGTTTTTTCACTGTATGTCCCTGCCGTTGCCTCCATTGCAATCAAAAGATGCAAAGGTGGCATGTCCAGCATGGTCGCCATACCAGCAGTGGGTGTGCTGCTGATTACTCCTTTTACAGATAACCAGTACAATGTCTGTACCTTAATAAGCTCTCTAACAACCACCCTCTACTTTATTCCTCCATACTGTAGCCCCATCAGTTGTCGACTTAGAAGCCATTTTAGTGCTGCAAAGAGTGCTTTTTGCCCACATATGTTGATTCTTTACGTGAGGGACCCATGATAGTTTCGCATCCCTCTACACGTAGAGTTCCATCATTAACCATGACATTCAAGTATACGATCTGTGTGATGAATTTTCTTCTTCATAAATGGTGCTACATCAGTTTTCTTGGGTCCGACACTTAGATTCTCTTTTCTGCCCCCTTTTTTTTCAAAATGTGTAGTACACTTTGTGCTGTTGCGTCCCTTAAATGATAGGCTTGGGATATATGAACTGTTAGAATTTTATTCCTACCGCCTGCAGGCAGTAGAGGCCTGCACAATCTATGCGATAACTAAGTAAGCCACTGGACGGTATTATTACCACTATAATAAATAAGTCCAGGCAGAGGGGCGTTTACGCCACCAGTCAACGGCCAGGTGTATGGAACAGTGTAACCAAGAGTGAAGTAATATTTTATTACTCAGGAACATACGTGCTACCAAGAAACTCATACTTCGCAAATTTAACTGGGTATAGCAACCCATGCTCAGTAGAGAGCGAGCTAGATAAAGCTAACGGAACAAGTAATATGAAGAAAACCTACTCATCACGCCCCGATAGGTCTACATCAGAAGCATAGCTATAAGCTTGTAAATAATCGAACTTCGTTGCTCAAAGCATTGAGCCTGAGTTTGAACCAAACAGAATGATGTGCTTTTGAATTTCAGAGTAACCACAATACACCCTTCTTGATGAAGATCGGTTGACTACCTGCCCAATGACTGACTCATACCCTCGTTCTTCACTTCTCGTGGGCAACTCAGCATCACGGTAGCTGTCACTCATGACTCAGTTCAACAGACGTCACCAACGGGAATGGGCGTCGACGTATTACTCGATCGGCCGTGTTTTCAAGCACAAAGCGCGTCCGTGAAGACAGCTGGAATGCAGTATAAGGCTGCTTTCATAATGATCTGTCAATACTACAGTCGTTTGAGTATACGACCCCGCGGTAATCTGCCGTCTCCCTCACCATCTCACCCACCATGAAGTGCATAGGTCAGAAAAAAACCAACTGTTACAGTTGGTGTCATGAATGAGTCGTTACGCTTCACCGTAGAGTTAGCCGAGAGAAGTGGTTGTTCGGTAACACTTAAGCCCAAAGAACGTTTCTTGGAGTCGAGCAGTAAGACTGGGTAATTTAGTAAATCACATCCGAGCAGTGCTACTCGTCGTATCTCCATTTCAGTAGCATTGGCTCCTTAGAATGGGGTGCGTTGAACCACACGTTGTTTATGTTTGATTCAGTATTTTTTTCTCAGTTAAGAGACCCACAACGTCGAGTACTGGTTATATGATAAGGAATATGATAAGGTTACGTTTGCGTATTCATGTGAATCCCTGAACTTATCATTGTTTGTTTTGCAATTTTGCAGGGCACGAATTGCCATGCACTAAGGCTGTAGCAGGTACATTTTTTACATGTACACATGTTGATCATTTGGCTCTCGGTTGTGCAGATCGGTGTTGGCACATGAGAAAAGGTAACTTATAAACTTTTTCTTCAGTAGTGTATTAGTGAGTTACTTGTGTTTCTGGTACTGGTAGTGGTGAAATCAAGTGTTGGTATTACAACAGAATCTGTTGCTGCTATAACAGAGCAATTGCGGATGTTAACAGAAGAAACGTTTTACCAAGTTTTACCAAAAGTACGAGCATGAGGACCTTCTTCGTAGATTTGTGGCTTTGGAAACCTTTGACGTACAGTCACAGTCTGTCGGGGGAAAATAGGCAGAGTTGGAGATAGATTCTTCTCCTTTTGATCCAGCAGTAACCGCACTTATCAGTCCCTATCCAAATAGTACAGGCGACTCCAAGAATTTTAGTCTGACGGTCACATAGGGTCTTCCACTAAATCCGAAAGACCAGAACCTCGTTAAATCTCACTCGTGTAATGAAGAGTTGGATGGTTCACATTGTTTTGTATGCAGAAGCGTGGCTCACTGAGTAATGTTAATGGATAGTATAAGGGTTTCAGTTAGCGTAAATAATTTTGGGAGAGGAGGAGTTAATCTGTCGAAAGGTATAGTGACAATACTAAAGATGAAAACATCGATAAGTTGGGTTTGGACAGGAGCCATAAGCAAAGATTAAGCAAGAAGCTGTGTCTCTTGTAGGACAGTGATCGCACAAATATGGAAAGTGTATTATTGAAATTTATCAACATGTTTAGTAGAGATGGGGTGTTACCAGCTACTCTAGTAACACAGCACTGTATACAATTGGGATTTTTCACCATTTTACAGCAAACAGTTCGTACAGCGAGACATTTACAGTCATTAATAGAGAAGTTCATAGAACAGAAACTACGGGATGGGACCAGAATGAAGTAGCAGTCCCTGAAGTACACATGTCGTAATCATCCCTAAGAAATCATTGGATGGAACCAAGGAATACATGTTTTTTCTGAGATAGTAGATGATTATCCAATCTCTAATTTTACGAAAAATTTGGATAAGTGTTGAGTGTCGTTACTTTACTGCATGGCACTCAGAAGTTGTCATCAGTTGGAGCAGCTCTTGAGCATGGCCCAAAGACAGCGTTTACCACATCATGCGGATATTATCAATATGAGCGGATGTCATTCGGTCTGGAAAACGCTCCTCCTACTTTTCAGGGGTTATTGGACGGAGTTTTAATAGGGTTAAAGCCTAAGGCCCATACATGATCTATTTGAATGACTTAATAGTGTATTCTTCGGTTAAACCAGAACGTGTGAGACGATTGGCGGATGCTTTACTAGATTAAGTCAGCACATCTAACAAGCTATGCTGACGTTTGTCGATTTGAGCAATCGCTATCGTAAATTCATTAGGGATTTCGTGAAGACAACTGAACATTTGAACAAATTAGCTAGTAAGTTAGATTTATGTTCCATAGATAATTCTGTACAACAAATAGTAATGGTGTGTAATCAGCCATTTCACATACACATCGCCAATTAATTTGTAAATATGGCTACATGCAAATCATTAATAACTGTAAAATTTACAGATTTAAGCTCGTAACTCCTGTCCACCAACTTTTACCCCTTAAGTAGAACTTCTTTTACTGAACAGAAGTGTCAACAAGAAACTTTTTTAGATTGTTTTCGAATTTTATTTTACTGTCTGTCGGAATGCTCAGAATGCTCAACTACATAAACAGATGACTGTAAGATGATCATAGGTGACCGCCACATATCATTCATACAGTAGGTTTTTGAACAATGAAGTGTTAATTGTTTCTCTTTTAAAGATGAATTTCCAAAGAACATTATCCTATTTGACTTCACTGAATGAAAATATGGGGTACATAGCATGTTACTGATTTGAATCTCCCCGAGATTTGCAATGTTTCTAATTCAAAAACTGTCTGAACTATGTTGTTATAGGAGTTCCAAAATGCACTTATTTCAGTGTAAATGCTCGTCAATATTGACACATGATAAAAGTTTCACCCTATTCACTATTTCCTTACTACTTGTTACCTTAACCACTGATGTAGAACCTATAGATGCGCAGCACTGAATATATTGTGTATTGTGCCTTTTTAAAATTGAGTGTGAGATAATTCGCAGATAATCAATGCTACTTTTAATAACATCGTTTATCATTTCTTCTGTTTCTTGCGTAAGCTTGGACTGATTACAATACTAGTGTTATGTGCAAAAAGAACTATTTCTGCTTGTTGCGTATCAGACCACAGATCGGTTACTTATATAGGGAACAATAATAGACCTAACACTGGACCTTGAGGAATCATGTCCTTGGACTATACTGGTTGACATATATAGTACAACCTTTTGTATTGATTTGATTACATATGACATTATCGATAGATTTTCTGTGTCTCCAGTCTCATGAACCTGCAATTTATCTAGGACTGTAATGTGATTCACACTGTCAAACGCCTCAGACAGGTCGCAGAAAATGCCAAATGGTGCTATTTATCATTTAATGCTTTTAAATTTTGGAGAGTTAACATGTAAATGGCGTTCTCAGCAGAGTAACTCCTCTGAAAGCCATACTGTGATTTGCTCAGGATATGATTATTGCTAAGGTGAGATATTATTTCACAACAAATCACTTGATGAAACTTCCTGGCAGACTAAAACTGTGTGCCCGACCGAGACTCGAAATCGGGACCTTTGCCTTTCGCGGGCAAGTGCTCTACCATCTGAGCTACCGAAGCACGACTCAAGCCCGGTACTCACAGCTTTACTTCTGCCAGTATCTCGCCTCCTACCTTCCAAACTTTACAGAAGCTCTTCTGCGAACCTTGCAGAACTAGCACTCCTGAAAGAAAGGATATAGCGGAGACATGGCTTAGCCACAGCCTGGGGGATGTTTCCAGAATGAGATTTTCACTCTGCAGCGGAGTGTGCGCTGATATGATTGGAAGGTGAACACGAAGGCTGTGTTATGGCAATAATCGCCGAATAGGCTAATAGGCGAACTACCACTGTACCGTGTATGGCACTGGGTATTGGTCACTAATCCCAGTGCGCCAGAACGATAGACGAAGAAAATCTTGATCAAATATCACAGACCATATCTGGTCGTGGAGATGAACTCGTCGATTAGCGGGAAGGTGCAGATTCCTACGTAAATGTGTGCGTGCACATCAGTCGGGTGAAACCATTTAAGAGCATTCTGGATGCTGTGCCACAGTTAGCTGTGTACCCGGTACGATAGGCTGGAGTAGGCAGAATGAGAGAACCTCATCCGTTAGACAGTTCGAGGCACAAACATGCCTAATACTTCGAGGTCACATAATTAATTATGTTGTTAGATTATTTCCTGTGCTATGTTAGTGTTAAATTTATACTTGGTATTTGTGTTGTATTCTTTGTATTGTGTGGTATTCGGGTGGATTTAGGGTTTCCGTATAATTACAGCGTATATTTTTCTTTTATCACTATAGTGTTACAGTCAGGTTCTTGTTACTATTGTTTCTTCTTTCTGTTGTCCTTAGTTACTCTCTTTGGAAGGAAGGCGATGATGGACGGTTTCTTTCCTCAGTTAACGACTTTGTAATGTCATCCTGAATGATGGAATGGTCCTGGGTTTGTCATACGTTATCGGGAATGGAGCAGAACGCTTATTACAACGAGATTAACGCCGTTAACTGCTTACAGGCGTTGACATACGTCAGCTGGAACAGATGAAAATGTGTGCCCCAACAGGGAATCGAACTCGGTATCTCCTGCGTACATGGAAGACCCTCTATCCATCTGAGCCACCAAGGAGAAAAAGGATAGGGCCACTGCAGGGATTTATCTCTGGCACGCCTCCCGCGAAACCCACATTCTCAACGTATTATCCCGCACTACATTCGTAGTGCCCCCCGCCCATTATACTCAATACTCTCGGTGCGTTGCCGACTCCCGTAAGAGTTCGGGCACTATTTGTGCATTCGCACAGAAGAAGAAGATGGACATGTGGCCGGAGATTGGTTCAAATGAATCTGAGAACTATAGGACTTGAAATCTGTGGTCATCAGTCCACTAGAACATAGAACTACCTAAACCTAACTAACCTAAGGACATCACACACGTTCAAGCCCGAGGCAGGATTCGAACCTGCGAATTTAGCGGTCACGCGGTTAAAGACTGAAGCGCCTAGAACCACAAGGCCACACCGGCAGGCAAGTGGCCGGTGAGCCTTAACTATATACAGGTTGTTACAAAAAGGTACGGCCAAACTTTCAGGAAACATTCCTCACACACAAAGAAAGAAAATATGTTATGTGGACATGTGTCCGGAAACGCTTACTTTCCAAGTTAGAGCTCATTTTTTTTACTTCACTTCAAATCACATTTATCATGGAATGGAAACACACAGCAACAGAACGTACCAGCGTGACTTCAAACACTTTGTTACAGGAAATGTTCAAAATGTCCTCCGTTAGCAAGGATACATGGATCCGCCCTCTGTCGCATGGAATCCCTGATGCGCTGATGCAGCCGTGAAGAATGGCGTATTGTATTACAGCCGTCCAGAATACGAGCACGAAGAGTCTCTACATTTGGTACCGGGGTTGCGTAGACAAGAGCTTTCAAATGCCCCCATAGAAGGAAAGTCAAGAGGGTTGAGGTCAGGAGAGCGTGGAGGCCATGGAAATGGTCCGACTTCACCAATCCATCGGTCGCCGAATCTGTTGTTGAGAAGCGTACAAACACTTCGACTGAAATGTGCAGGAGCTCCATCGTGCATGAACCACATGTTGTGTCGTACTTGTAAAGGCATATGTTCTAGCAGCACAGGTAGAGTATCCCGTGTGAAATCATGGCGGTGAATCGAGGAAGTACAGTACATACTGACGAAACTAAAATGAGCTCTAACATGGAAATTAAACGTTTCCGAACACATGTCCACATAACATCTTTTCTCTATTGGAGTATGAGGAATGTTTCCTGAAAGTTTCGCTGTACCTTTTTGTAACACCCTATATATATATATATATATATATATATATATATATATATATATATATATATATATATATATATATATACCAAGATGGTATCTGGTCTTTCGAACAAGTCCGATGTACAAAATCGTTATCACAAGGTTATATCGATAATTATTGCATCTATCTGCTTCTACTAGGAATTTGCATATTTTATTTCTGTAGTAAAAGCAGAAGGGGACAGAGTTTACAGAACAATCGGCACACCAGTTTCTAGACGACTGGTTAACCGGCATAGGGTATGGAACAACTGCCGGAAGTAGAATCTCTATACTAGTTAGCATAAACATTAGACTGAGGACTGTATTGTAGTTAGGTCTTGGAAACCGCTCTTTGAGAGTAAGTTTATAAAGGAGAAACTCATATGGGACATCTCAGGGCTGCAGCTGGGTGTTGCCATCAGCAGAGCACAGAATTCTTATGGTTAAGAGTAATTTTAATTAAAGATTCGTCTTGGAAGATTCGGGAGATCTTTCGAAAGAACGGAGGTGTGAAGGAGGCGGAAAAAAAAGTTCGGTGTCCCAATTGTGATTATTTTAAACGTTTTATTTTAACATCTACATCTACATGACTACTCTGCAATTCACATTTAAGTGCTTGGCAGAGGGTTCATCGAACCACAATCATACTATCTCTCTGCTATTCCACTCCCGAACAGCGAGCGGGAAAAACGAACACCTAAGCCTTTCTGTTCGAGCTCTGATTTCTCTTATTTTATTTTGATGATCATTCCTACCTATGTAGGTTGGGCTCAACAAAATATTTTCGCATTCGGAAGAGAAAGTTGGTGACTAACATTTCGTAAAAAGGTCTCGCCGCGACGAAAAACGTCTATGCTGTAATGACTTCCATCCCAACTCGTGTATCATATCTGCCACACTCTCTCCCCTATAAAGCGATAATACAAAACGAGCTGCCCTTTTTTGCACCCTTTCGATGTCCTCCGTCAATCCTACCTGGTAAGGATCCCACACCGCGCAGCAATATTCTAACAGAGGACGAACGAGTGTAGTGTAAGCTGTCTCTTTAGTGGACTTGTTGCATCTTCTAAGTGTCCTGCCAATGAAACGCAACCTTTGGCTCGCCTTCCCGACAATATTATCTATGTGGTCCTTCCAACTGAAGTTGTTCGTAATTTTAACACCCAGGTACTTAGTTGAATTGACAGCCTTGAGAATTGTACTATTTATCGAGTAATCGAATTCCAACGGATTTCTTTTGGAACTCATGTGGATCATCTCACACTTTTCGTTATTTAGCGTCAACTGCCACCTGACACACCATACAGCAATCTTTTCTAAATCGCCTTGCAGCTGATACTGGTCTTCGGATGACCGTACTAGACGGTAAATTACAGCATCATATGCGAACAGTCTAAGAGAACTGCTCAGATTGTCACCCAGGTCATTTATATAGATCAGGAACAGTAGAGGTCCTAGGACGCTTCCCTGGGGAACAGCTGATATCACTTCAGTTTTACTCGATGATTTGCCGTCTTTTACTACGAACTGAGACCTTCCTGACAGGAAATCACGAATCCAGTCGCACAACTGAGACGATACCCCATATCTCCGCAGCTTGATTAGAATTCGCTTATGAGGAACGGTGTCAAAAGCTTTCCGGAAATCTAGAAATACAGAATCAACTTGACATCCCCTGTCGATAGCGGCCATTACTTCGTGCGAATAAAGAGCTAGCTGCGTTGCACAAGAGCGATGTTTTCTGAAGCCATGCTGATTACGTGTCAATAGATCGTTCCCTTCGAGGTGATTCATAATGTTTGAATACAGTATATGCTCCAAAACCCTACTGCAAACCGACGTCAATGATATAGGTCTGTAGTTAAATGGATTACTCCTACTACCCTTCTTGAACACTGGTGCGACCTGCGCAATTTTCCAATCTGTAGGTACAGATCTATCGGTGAGCGATCGGTTGTATATGAGTTCTAAGTAGGGAGCTATATTATCAGCGTAATCTGAAAGGAACCTAATCGGTATACAATCTGGACCTGAAGACTTGCCCGTATCAAGCGATTTGAGTTGCTTCGCAACCCCTAAGGTATCTACTTCTAAGAAACTCATGCTAGCAGATGTTCGTGTTTCAAATTCTGGAATATTCCATTCGTCTTCCCTGGTGAAGGAATTTCGGAAAACTGCGTTCAATAACTCCGCTTTAGCGGCACAGTCGTCGATAACAGTACCATCGGCACTGCGCAGCGAATGTATTGACTGCGTCTTGCCGCTTGTGTACTTTACATAAGACCAGAATTTCTTCGGATTTTCTACCAAATTTCGAGACAATGTTTCGTTGTGGAACCTATTAATGGCATCTCGCATCGAAGTACGTGCCAAATCTGCGCGTCTGTAAATTTTAGCACATCTTCGGGTTTCGCGTTCTTCTGAACTTCGCATGCTTTTTCCGTTGCCTCTGCAACAGCGTTCGGACCATTTTTGTGTACCACGGGGGATCCGTTCCATCTCTTACCAATTTATGAGGTATGAATATCTCAATTGCTGTTGCTACTATATCTTTGAATTTGAGCCACATCTCGTCTACATTCGCATAGTCAGTTCGGAAGGAATGGAAATTGTCTTTTAGGAAAGCTTCTAGTGGCACTTTATCCGCTTTTTTAAATAAAATTATTTTGCGTTTGTTTCTGATGGATTTGGAAGAAATGGTATTGAGCCTAGCTACAATGACCGTGTGATCACTAATCCCTGTATCAGTCGTGATGCTCTCTATCAGCTCTGGATTGTTTGTGGCCAAGAGGTCAAGTGTGTTTTCGCAACCATTTACAATTCGCGTGGGTTCGTGGACTAACTGCTCGAAATAATTTTCGGAAAATGCATTTAGGACTATCTCGGAAGACGTTTTCTGCCTACCACCGGTTTTGAACAAGTATTTTTGCCAACATACCGAGGGTCTGTAGAGGCCAGCCCGGCCGATGTGCTAACCGAGTAAGATTTTGGATTGCACTTTGGACATTACGCTAAAACTTCCTGGACAAAAAGGCTTAACACATTGACTCAGGAGGCACATAAGCCGGCCGGTATGATCGTGTGGTTCTAGGCGCTACAGTCTGGAACCGAGCGATCGCTACGGTCTCAGGTTTGAAACCTGCCTCAGGCATGTATGTGTGTGATGTACTTGGGTTAGTTAGGTTTAATTAGTTCTGAGTTCTAGGCGACTGATGACCTCACACGTTGTGACCAACAGTGAAATGATACATTATATCTACATCTACACGGATACTCTGCAAATCACATTTAAGTGCCTGGCAGAGAGTTCATCGAAACACCTTCACAATTCCAATCTCGTATAGCGCGCGGAAAGAATATACACCGATCCCTTTCGGTACGATTTTCCTTATTTTATCGTTGTGATCGTTCTTCCCTATGCAGGCCGATGTCAACAGAATATTTTCGCATTCGTAGGAGAAAGCTGGGGATTGGAATTTCGTGAGAAGAATCCGTCACAACGAAAAACGCCTTTCTTTTAACATTTACAGCCCAAATCCTGTATCATTTCTGTCACACTCTCTACCATATTTCGCCATAATACAAAACGTGCTCCCTTTCTTTGAAATTTCTCGATGTACTCCAACAGTCCTATCTGGTAAGGATTCCACAACACGCAGCAGTATTGTAAAAGAGAACGAACAAGCGTAGTGTAGGCAGTCTCCTTAGTAGGTCTGTTACATTTTCTAAGTGTCCAGCCAATAAAACACAGCCTTTGGTTAGCCTCCCCCAAATCATTTTCTATGTGTTTATTCTAATTTAAATTGTTCTAATTGTAATACCTAGGTATTTAGTTGAATTTACGGGTTTTAGATTAGACTGATTTACCCTGTAACCGAAGTTTAACGTGTTCCTTTCAGCACTCATGTTGATGACCTCACTCTTTTCGTTATTCAGGGTCAACTGCCACTTTTCGCACCATTCCGATATCCTTTCTAAATCGACTTGCAGTTTGTTTTGATCTTCTGACGACTTTATTAGTCGATAAACGACAGCGACATACGCAAACAACTGAAGACCGAACTTGAACAGGATGTCTTGCAACGTCCGCAACGACCAAACACGACGATCAATAACGAACAAAATAAAAAAAAAGTGGTAATCGTCGTACATTCCAAACTTATAGTAGCGTGTTCGCGTCCAACTGTATTTTTTTTTACCACATTTCGCTCTAAAATTATGACTCTGATTGAACATTGAAGATAATTCGCGTAACATTCTACCCACCAACAATAACATGTATTGCAGAAAACATTCCGCAGGACAGGTCGTCGCTGCGTCGCGATCATAACAGCTCACGCTCGAGCGTTTCCTTGCGCTGCAGCGGCTACCGGCCACCGGCCAGACGCCACCCGCCGTCTGAAATCCGGCGCCGCCCATGTGAAGGCGGCGCCACGCTGTCAGTGTATGTATCAACTGTCATTATCGAATTTGAAGTTCTAGTTAGCATCTTGAAGCTAAGCATTGGATTTTGCATACTTGAAAATCATGAACTACCGTTAAGCATTGTAAAATTGAGTCGCAGGTGGAAAAACATGTAACATCTGCAACACAACGTTAACTTGTGCTATAACAGAGGCGTGAATGCAGAGGAGGCTCCTAGAAAGATTTGAAATGTGTGTGGAGCGAGTACTTTTGGGAAAAATACGCCAGAAAAAGATATTCTTGTGTCAACAAAGATCGCTCTGGCATGAATGGTTTTCCCCATTAAGAAAGTCTCGACTATTGATATATGTGATAGATTACCGTTTTACCATCATGCGACATTTGCATTCAACAGGCAAAGTTCAGAAGTCTGGGGTAGGAGTACTGCAGGCTCTAATTTGAAATAACGAAAATCAACGGAGTGACTATTTGTGAAGGTCAACAGGTCGCTCATTGAGCATTCCTATGCAGTACTGTTACTGGTGACGTATTATGATGGCTTTATCGTTAACTTCCTAAGAAGTAATGAAAGGCTAAGCCCCACCAAAAGACGTAAACTCGAGCAAAGAGTAGTGTAAACACAATATTTGACATCCGATAGCTCCAAAAGTGTATTTTGGGCTACGAATTCTGCCCCAAGGGGTGTGTGCAACACAGCTAGAATTTGTTGCCAACAACTGAGACACCTTTCGGTCGCAGTGTAAGAAAATCGAGCAACAAAACTACATCAGCTGTGCTACTGCATGATAACGCACTCTGTTGATTTGAGAAACAAAACTATCCAGGAGATTGATAGGAAAGTCATCTCTCAGGCGCTTGTATTGATAGGGAAGTCCTCTCTCAAACTAGGTTTTACATTGAAGGCTCTGAGGTATGTGAGCTCTTCTTGCAAATTATCTTTATTGAATATACAGCACGCCCTGTGCACTAAGGTGTTAAGGACACCTGTTGTCTGTGACGGGCGATGGAATCTACTGGAGTGTAGATATTGATTTGTATGTTTTGGTTTACAAGATACATCATGACCTAATGTGCGATCAACTTTAGGGCGGACGACAACATCCTAATAAGGGAGGCAGCTATCTTTTTCTATTTCCATACTAAATTTAATACTAGCATGATAGAATTCAAATGCTCAGAAAATCGATGTAATTAATCCTTCTCGTGCGGCCGCACTACAAATGGGTCGCCCACGTACCTAGGAATACCAGTGGTTCAAAACTTGCTAAGTCCAGCGCCTTATCCTCGAAGTCTTCCATGTATAAATTAGCCACCAGTGAGGAGAAGGAGCTTCCCACAGCAACTCCATCAATCTTCTAATAACATTAACCATTAAACTGAAAATAAGGTGACAAAAGAACATAATCAAGCAAGGTGGTGATGTTCTTACCAAAAAGTTGGCCGATAAGAGATACAGAGTCGTTTGAATGTACTTTAATATATAATGGTACAACGTCAAAACAAAAGAGCATATCCGTACTATTTAGCATGACATTGCTAAGTCTCTGAACTTAACTCATAACATTAAATCCATGGAATTATATCCATAGAATTACAGATGTGATGTCGACATTTTCCTACCATTTCTTATAATAACGATGCTAAATATTTGGCAGAATAATGCGTTGGTGATCCAACAATGCTCGTTATAGGCCTCATATTGTCATTTGGTTGGTAGGATCTTTGTTAAGTTTCCGGTATTCACCAGAACTAAGTTGACCACATATATTATCTTGTGGACTTCATGAAGCAAAGGAACGGTGGCATTACCTTTATCAGCACGCAGCACCACTGTGTCAGCATCCTCACGCAGCTTTTATACTGAAAATCTCCCTTCCCTGGAAACATTACATCTTTGTGGGCTGTGCTTCCTAATTGTTCGGCAGCTTTCACGTCTGATTTCTTCAGCTGAATCATCTGATAGCGTCGACAGCTTCTTCACTGACGGAAGATGATATCAAGAAATTCTTTGGAAAGGGGGCTTCTTTAGACTAAGAAGATCGTTAAAATCGATTGGCCCCACAACCAGAATAAATGACCAACACATGTAAAGAAAAGTTATATTCAGGTACCTTTTTTTAAACATGGAAGAGTAGCTTGATTTCCAGGTAGATGTTGATATCGTCTGCCAGAGAGACATTAAAATCCTGCACAAAATAAGTACAACAGGTCAAAGAAATTTTCATATGAACTTAAGTGCAGTAACAACGTACCAAAAAACAATACTAACGCTGTTGTGAGGTACAGGTTAAGTGTTTGGGCTCGTACAGCCAGAAAGTTAAAGACACCCACACTCTACGGGAAGCACAGGGTGACGTGCTTCTATGTCTTAGAGTTTTTTATAGAACAATACCGAATGAGGCACTCCTGGTGATATTGGACTTGCTACATCTGAACACAGCCACAAGAAAGTAAGGGATACCGTAGTGGCTCAGAAAGGGACAATAGTAAACAGTAAAAGAGATACTCGGCACAAGAGCCACAATGAATAAGGAAATGAAGACATACACCGATACAAAATGGCAATATTTCTGGGACGAGGCAAAAACAGGAAGGAGAACTAAACATTTCCAACCTAACATCTAAGAATAATTCACATATCATAATTCATCCCGACCAAGGAAACTACACACTACCTAACGGGACATGGCCCATACCCTTCTTAAATGCAGAAAATACAACCACACATCAGAGGCACTTGTGAATATGCAGCAGTCGGCACACTTGACACATCGGCTGAGAATCTACCACAAGACAAAATGTTGCAGACTACGATAGGATCATCTTTGGTTATGGAACAGTCGATAACATAATAAGGAATGAGGAGCTGTGGCACAGGTGTAATTTGCTGACAGCGAAAATACACACACACACACACACACACACACACACACACACACACACACACACACACACACACACACACACACACACAAAAAAAAAAAAAAAATTGCGTCACTTCGGTTCCGAGAGTTTCGGAAACTGTATTGAAAATTGGAATAGAAATCCACATAAACATTATTACCCCCCTTTTTATTCCTCATGAAAATCTAGCATATTGTACCACCTTACAGCGAGACGTTCAGAGGTGGTGGTCCAGACTTCTCTACACTCCGGTACCTCTTATACACAGAAGCACATCCTCTTGCGCTGATGCATGCCTGTATTCGTCGTGGCACGATATCCACAAGTTCATCAACGCACTGTTGATTCAGGTTGTCGCACTCCTCAACGGCGATTTGGCGTAGAACGCTCAGAGTGATGGTGGCTCACGTCATCCACAAACAGCCTTTTTCAGTCTATCCGCGGCATGTTCGGTAGGGTTCATGTCTGGATAACATGGTGGCCACTGTAGTCAAGCGGTTTCGGTATTCTGAAGAAAGGCATTCACAAGATATGCACGAAATACGCGCTATTTGTCGTTCATGAAGACGTATGCCTCGTAAATGTGCTGCCCATAATTATGGTTGCACTATTCGTCGGAGAATGGCATTCACATATCGTACAGCTGATACGTCGCCTTCCATGACCACCAACGGCGTACGTCGGCCCCGCTTAAACCACCTCAAAACAGCAGAGAACCTCCACGTTGCTTTAGTTGCTGGGCAGTGTGTCTAAGGCGTTCAGCCTGACCACGTTGTCTCCAAACATTTCTCCGACGATTCTCAGGTTGCAGGCATATGCGACACACATCGATGAAGAGAACATGGACCCAGTCTTGAGCGGTCTATTTGGCATATTGTTGGACCCATATGTACTGCGCTGCATAGTGTCGTGGTCGCAAACATGAACCTCGCGTTGGTCGTCGTGTGTGAAGTTGTGCATCATATAGCCTATTGCGCACAGTTTGAGTTGTAACACGACGTCCTGTGGCAGCAGGAAAATCGTTGTTTATCATGGTGGCGTTGCTGTCAGGGTTTCCCCGAGCCATAATCCGTAGGTCGCGGTCGTCCACTGCATTAGTAGCCCTTGTTCGACCTGAGCGGCGCATATCATCGACAGCTCCTGTCTCTCTGTATCGGCTGCATGTCTGAATATGTCGTTTTGTTTCACTCTGAGACGCCTGAACAGTTCCTTTGTTGATATTGCTTCCTGGCACAAAGTAACTATGGGCACACGATCAAACCGCGGTATTGATCGTCTAGGCACGATGGACCTACAGACTACATGAGCCGTGTACCTCCTTCCTGGCGGAATTACTAGATTTGATTGTCTATCTGACCACCTTCGTCTAATAGGAGCTGCTCATGCATGCCTGTTTACACCTTTGGGCGGATTTAGTGACATCTCTGAACAGTCAAAGGGACTGTACCTGTGATACGGAATCCACAGTCAACGTCTATCTTCACGATTTCTCGAAACCGGGGTGATGCAAACTTTTTTGATGTGTGCATTAGCGTATTAACTTCAAGCCTAATTGGCTAGAGACAACAAGGAAAGGGCCAAACATAAAGACGACGAGTTGCACCATAGCAGAACATCCACCTACAGCAACCTACGTTCATGTCAATTCATGTACAACATCTGGTTTACTGTTGTACTTAGATAAAAGACGACAGGAAAATTCGAGATAAATTAGTGATAGCAAATAAATAAAAGACATGTTTGTACTGCATGGAGATGAGCAGATGGTACTCAGCACTGGTACAGAGCCTACTCCTTCCTAATACCACCAACATGGCAGCAGTGGTTAAAGTATTCAACCGACAGACGGTGGTGAGCACAGCGCCGTATACTCTCACTTCATTCCACTACATAATGTTTCACTTTCCAAACCTTCAGTCGTGTGTGTGTGTATATGGTCTTTACTATAGGGGGTAATTCGCATTCGGGACCCAGTATGTACTACCGCATACGAATTTTGAAACTGTTTTGAACCGAGCTACGCAGGCTACTTGAATTTGTTCTTAGAATCTTCCCCATCATCCTAGAACTGTCATCATTGGGAACTACAGTGCCACTTCAAACCATTACAGCCTTTTCTTAGTCTCTTTTGAGGCCCGAATGTTTCGGATATTATACTAACTTTTTTCAGGATCTATAAGAAGCATCTACACACCGCAATGAACCACAGATGTACTACATCGGCCAACAAATCAAAAAATTGCGAGGTAAGTGTCTGATGCAAACATATTTCGTCGAACTAGAAATTAAGTATTATTGAAACTTCAAATTTGTGCATATTAATAAGTAGCCCTCACCATCACTACACAGCTCATCGTAAAATGATCTACCGTAACAGTAAGGTAAGCCCAAACGACGTGTTGTAGTCAGCGAAAAATAAAACTATAGCGGTAGTGGACTATGTGCCATTAAGAAAAACTTATTACCCCAATTCTTCGCACATATGGTTGCAGCTATTCTCTTTTATTATAGCTTATATCACCTCATCAGCTTCATTTCGAGGCTTTTCAAAGAGAGGTGATCAATAAATTTTATTTAAGGGTAAAATAATAATACGGAGAATGAACACTTCAGTAACTTATTTTGTATAGTTAGTACGGTACTATTATGCTGTCAGAAGAGGTCGTCGCTCTTTAGCTTGGGTACCAGGGGAGCTTGTTAACAATGAAATACCCTACGTCATCGGGCGGGCAGTTGCGTAGCAACATTGCGATTGCGAATCGAGTTGCGTAAACACAGAGTCTGTGCTTGCGTGATTTTCGTTGTGCTATTCGTTGTGTTCTAAAGCGTCTTCTTGGTGAGAAAAGCTCATTTACTGAGTATCTGAACAGCTTTCCGAGAACAGTCTTCCATCAGAAGAACTTCCAAAGCCAGCGTTGGGTGTGACGCAGTACGGAACCGTAAGTGAACATCGACATCTTCTCTCCGTCGTCTGTTATCCACACTAACATCCTTTGCCGTTAATGCTGCTCACTGCTGCTGATGAGCGCTTTAGCACACGCATGAAATCGGTCGTATTTGATTTTATTTGGATGTTTAATGACACCAGCTACATTTTAACGAAAAAAGGGAAAGAAAATGCTTCCAGTGATCCGACTTGAGCTTCAACCTATGAGAGCAGTTTTACAAAATCGTGGGCATGATTTCGGTAACAGATGTAACCTGCTGAACTCTTTATATCCTTGAAATTCAGAAAGATGTATATGTTCACCATCAAGAGGATTTAGGGGCTACGTGTCGGCTATATTCTGCGCCATATTACCATAATATATCACTGCTTATGTATTAAATGTTCTGTAGATTGCCAAGGTGCTTTATATTGATCTTAGTCGATGAAGACCAAAAAATCTGGGTGAAAATTGATATAGTTGAAAAATTTTGTGCTTGGTGGTAGCAGGGACTAATATGAATATTATACTTAAACGTTCAGACCGGCAAGATGTGAGCTAGAGAGATGGGATATGGTGAGGAAGAGGGGGGTTGGGTTGAAGATGAACTTTTTGTTTATCTTAAATAAATCGAAATGGGTTGCTTCAAGCAAAAATATATTCCTGTAATTAGTAAGCTACATCAAATTTGTTAGGAAAATTTTCCTGTTCAGTTCTCTGTAGCAGGGTGGTGGTGGGTATGTGGATGGCACACAAGTGAGGGAATTCAGTTGCCTGGTATTTGACCAAATTCTTCCCTCTTTGTTAGCCTGCAAACTGAAGCGCTACGAGGCGATTCTCCTCTCTTTCTAATCTTCTATGACACCAGAAGCTACACTAAAAACCGTCGCTATTGACCCCGGTTTTATTAGGTCGCTTACTGGATCTCCATCTGTCTGTCTGTCTCTCTCTCTCTCTCTCTCTCTCTCTCTCTCTCTCTCTCTCTCTCTCTCTCTCTCTCTCTTTCTCTCATACACTTACAGACATTTCGTTGCACAATGAGAGCGAGACATTTACTTTGTTAAAAGGGCCTTGGCGCCAAAAAGGCATATACCTAGTTTCCAATCTGTCAGCAGTGAACACCATTAAAAATTTGACTTCACTATACATATTACACTGCATGCCACTCAAAGGGGTCACACACGTTCCGATAAAGTAGACGATCATGTGTTGTTCTCCTTTAAATGGTCTGTCTGTGTATCTACATAATCTGCCTTCTTTGGTACAACTTCACTCCTGGAAATGGAAAAAAGAACACATTGACACCGGTGTGTCAGACCCACCATACTTGCTCCAGACACTGCGAGAGGGCTGTACAAGCAATGATCACACGCACGGCACAGCGGACACACCAGGAACCGCGGTGTTGGCCATCGAATGGCGCTAGCTGCGCAGCATTTGTGCACCGCTGCCGTTAGTGTCAGCCAGTTTGCCTTGGCATACGGAGCTCCATCGCAGTCTTTAACACTGGTAGCATGCCGCCACAGCGTGGACGTGAACCGTATGTGCAGTTGACGGACTTTGAGCGAGGGCGTATAGTAGGCATGCGGGAGGCCGGCTGGACGTACCCCCGAATTGCTCAACACGTGGGGCGTGAGGTCTCCTCAGTACATCGATGTTGTCGCCAGTGGTCGGCTGAAGGTGCACGTGCCCGTCGACCTGGGACCGGACCGCAGCGACGCACGGATGCACGCCAAGACCGTAGGATCCTACGCAGTGCCGTAGGGGACCGCACCGCCACTTCCCAGCAAATTAGGGACACTTTTGCTCCTGGGGTATCGGCGAGGACCATTCGCAACCGTCTCCATGAAGCTGGGCTACGGTCCGGCACACCGTTAGGCCGTCTTCCGCTCACGCCCCAACATAGTGCAGCCCGCCTCCAGTGGTGTCGCGACAGGCGTGAATGGAGGGACGAATGGAGACGTATCGTCTTTAGCGATGAGAGTCGCTTCTGCCTTGGTGCCAATGATGGTCGTATGCGTGTTTGGCGCCGTGCAGGTGAGCGCCACAATCAGGACTGCATACGACCGAGGCACACAGGGCCAACACCCGGCATCATGATGTGGGGAGCGATCTCCTACACTGGCCGTACACCTCTGGTGATCGTCGAGGGGACACTGAATAGTGCACGGTACATCCAAACCGTCACCGAACCCATCGTTCTACCATTCCTAGACCGGCAAGGGAACTTGCTGTTTCAACAGGACAATGCACGTCCGCATGTATCCCGTGCCACCCAAGGTGCTCTAGAAGGTGTAAGTCAACTACCCTGGCCAGCAAGATCTCCGAATCTGTCCCCCATTGAGCACGTTTGGGACTGGATAAAGCGTCGTCTCACGCGGTCTGCACGTCCAGCACGAACACTGGTCCAACTGAGGCGCCAGGTGGAAATGGCATGGCAAGCCGTTCCACAGGATACATCCAGCATCTCTACGATCGTCTCCATGGGAGAATAGCAGCCTGCATTGCTGCGAAAGGTGGATATACACTGTACTTGTGCCGACATTGTGCATGCTCTGTTGCCTGTGTCTATGTGCATGTGGTTCTGTCAGTGTGATCATGTGATGTATCTGACCCCATGAATGTGTCAATAAAGTTTCCCCTTCCTGGGACAATGAATTCACGCTGTTCTTATTTCAATTTCCAGGAGTGTATATAATCACAGTGTAGGTAGCTCTTGGATTGGATTGTGAAGTTTGTAACTGAGTAGTGAATGACGCGAAGTGAAGGCGACCAAACTTGGGTTGGACGTCAGCAGTTGACCACCAACGAGCAATGAAAAGAAAAACGAAACAAATCCCAAACTTCACAATGCAACATTAGAGTTGGACAGAGTGAAATGAAATGCTTCTGCTGCTAAGGAAAATAATGTTCATTGTCTTTTCGCGCACATCACATTTTCTTCGAGTAGAATCCATGCACAAAAACGTGTTTTTGTTGTACTTGTTTTGACTATTTCCAAGGAATTAGGGTTTTCGTCAAATATTTATGAATGTAGGAAACTATGGAAGATATTGTATGGATAATTTGCTTATAACGTGTTTTAGGAAGTGCTTGGGTGATCTCGATGTGTCCCACTCTGTCCCTCGGTATACGTAACTGACCTACGAATTGTGTGCAAAGCCTGACGTCTCTAATAATTTCGTATCATTACACAATATTTCACATTCTACACAAACAAACATGTGTTTATATGTTCTTTAGCAAGGATCCTAGTGATCTCAGGCGGCCCGATATTTACTGCCGCACACGCACTTCGATTTTGCTTCGAAACGCAGCCGCACATTCTGCATGTTTGTCATTGTATTAGATGTGTCGTCTTTGAGATTTATAGTTCCCTCTTGAAATAATCGCATCTTATTTCTTAGTTTCTTTCGACGCTTGCCCTATTCGGACTCCATCCTTATTATATTCAGGCCTTAAGAAAGAGTCATCTGCACATTGCAACGAACCACAGACGCACTCAGGGCGTCGTCTTATAAATGTCAAAACTTCGTGTTAAGTGTCTGATGCAAACATATTTCGCCCAACTGCTTTCCCAATGTTATTCAAACTTGAAAGGAAGTGAATTTTCTGATATGTTCACACTCATAAGTAGTTGCAACTATCATTTCAATGTACACTAATAAATAATTTCAGGTACCCCTGTGGCCAAAGAGACACGTTGTAATCATCGAAGAAAGATGCATTTATGTGTAAGTCAACTGCGTGGCCTTAAAGCAAAATTGTTACATAGTTTTCCATTTACCAAAGTGTGGCTGATCGGAAAATTAGCGGCTGCTACCAGCATATTAGCTTCATTTTCGGATATTTTCATTATTTTCAACATTTCGTGGCCCTCTCAGCATATGTATAAATATTAATTTTAAATGAACAACAGCCTCAGTTGCAATGTTTACCTAGATTCACCTAGGTTTCAGATGAGATGACCCAACCTTCTTCATAATAAAATGAACTGCGATTTGTCCATTAAGTACAACGCCAAAAACTAAAAACTATAATATAGTAATACATATTGCAATAACTTATCCGTTGCTGCCGTGGTGCGGTCGCGAAGTGAGGCCAAGGCTTCCTCCCAGATAAGTTATAGTAATATGACGATGTATTTATAGTTTATAGCTTTAGACGTTGATCATTATGGACAAATTGCAGTTCTTTTTATTCTGAAGAAGGTTGGGTTATCCCAACTAAAGTCTAGTTAAATCTAGGTAAACATTGCAATGTAGGCAGTTGTTAATTAGAAATCAATATTTTCAGTAAATGCTATTCCTTTACCTCGCTTACTAGGCAACGAAAAATTTGAGGGTGTAAGTTTAAAGCTGAAACTAACGTGGTCAGCAAGGAAAGTGCCAAATTTCATAGTTTATCGTACATGCCCTTCTGAATTGCAGTTGATTTGGGAGTTTGTGGGCTTGGCAGATCAGTCACGTATTACACGTATGGTTAGTAAACTGTCCGGTTTCAGTCGGAAGTAATCGTCACTATTTGACTTAGGTCACAGACAAGTTTGTCAACAATGAAATGTCGCACAATATTAGGTGAACAGTTGCATAGTAACATTGCGATTGCGAATCGTGTTGCGTAAACATATTGACTGTGCTTGCGTGATTTTCGTAGTGCTGTTCTTTATGGTCTAGAGCTTCTTTTTGGTGAGACAAGTTCATTAATTTAATATCAGAAGAGCTTGTCGAGAAGAGTCTTCCGACAAAAGAACTTACAAAGCCAGCGTTGGATTCAGGCAGTACGGAACCGTGAGTGATCAGTCAACATCTTCTCTCGGTCATCTCTTACCCACGCCTGCGTCCTTTGCTGTTGATGTCAATGTAATCTACTGCTGCTGAACGCTGTAGCTCATGCGTCAGATCGCTTGTATTTGGTTTCATTTTGGAGGTTTAATCACACCAGCTATAACGAGAAAGACAAAAGAAATACTTTCAAATGCGTCCTGAGATCAATCTACGAGAGTACTTTCACTAAATCGTGGTCATGATTTCGGTAACTGATGTAGTCTGCTGAATGTTTCTTAGGACGTGCTTCCATGAACTCGGTGTGGCTTCTTTTATGATTTTACTGCAACAAAATGTGCGTATATGTAAAGGAATTACTTAAGGTGTCTTCTATTTACATGTGTTGCAGTGGAAAGTAGTTATGGTTTACTGCTTCCTACCACTAAATACTTATTTTTGGATTCTGGATGCTCATAATTACATTATTTTGGTAATTTTGTAAGAATATTATCTTGTGATTTCGCGTCCACAACTTTTTAGGTTTTCTGACATTATATTCAAAACTATGTACCATTTATTGGTTAAGACTTACTTTTGTTGCCATGAAAAGTATTCGACATTTCCGTTAATTTGTTCAAATATCTCCCTCGTGTTATTAATAACTCTGCAACCAGTCTCAGCATATTTCATTTACGAAACTGACCTAGGAACTGCGTGCACTGTCTCATGTCTGTAACCCTTTCGTACCATCACATAACTTTTCACGTTTTAACTGTTCAAACATGTGTGTACATGTTCTTTAGTAAGGGTCGTAATTCTCTTAGGAAACCAGTATTTATTACAGTATGCGCATTTTGATTCTATTTAGAAACACAGCTTCACCTTCTGCATGCATTCCTCCATAATTATTTCACTGTCGTTTTAAATGTGTCTTCCTTGCAAACTACGGTAGCTCCTTGACACAATCACTTTGGTTTTTTAGTTTTTTTGGACGCTTACTCCATTCAGTCCTAATTTTATTCAAGGTCTAAAGGGACTCATCTGCATATCCTGACGACCCACAGACCCACTCAGTGCGTCGGTTCATAAATGTCAGAAGTTCGTGGGAAATGTCTGATGCAATCGTATTTCATACAACTATAAGTTCAGCGTTACTGAAACTTCACAAGACGTGACTGTTTCGTATCTGTTCACATTCACAAGTAGTTACCACTCGCATTTCACCGCATATTAAAAAAAATTATCTAAGGTATCGGCCTGTCAAAAATATGTAGTAGTCGTGTAGATCGACGTGTTGGTTTGAAAGCAAACTTATTACACAATTCTGTAGGCATATGCGGGTACTGCGTGTGGCTGCAATCAATTATAGAAACTTCTATCAGCACATTAGCTTCAATTTGGGGAATTTTCAAATATATATTTTTCTTTTGTCTTATTTAGTAGGCAAATAATGAATCTAATTGTTAAATGTTTAAATCGATACAAACATTATCATTGATGAAAGTAGCAAAGACAGATCAGCCACGTATTACCTGTGGCTAGTAAAGCGCTGCGGTACAGTCAGTAGCTATTTATGTTTTCTAGTATGGGTCTCAGACGATTTTGTCAACAATGAAATATCGCACAACACGAGGGGAAGATGAGAGGCAACATTGCGATGGCGAATTGTGTAGCGTAAACATATTGTCTGTGCTTGTGTGATTTTCGTAGTGCTATACTTCGTCCTGTAGTGCTTTTTCTTGCTGAGAAAAGGTCATTGACTGAATATTAAAACTGTTTTTTGAGGACCGTCTTTAAATAGGAAAACGAAGAAAGATAGCACTTATTGGGATTCTACACAAAACAAGAAGTGACGAGCAAACACCTTGTCTCCGTCATCTCTTATCCACACTAACATCATTTGCTGTTGAGGTCGAGTGTAAAACTACTGTTGCTCATCGCTGTGGCCTCACATTTGTAATCGTTCGTATACTGCTTTATTTAGATGTTTACCCGACCAGATACGTGTCACCGATGGAAACGATCCTTTCCGGTGATCACACTTCTAAGTTTTTAGGATCTTTTAGTGTCTCTCTCTCTCTCTCTCTCTCTCTCTCTCTCTCTCTCTTTTCACTTTCTTGTCGTGGTCAACATTTAAGCACCATTGCGAGTTAGGTGTACACCAGCACCGCATATTTGGTTGCATCTGCGCGTGAGTTCCTATGAGCCTTAGTGTTACATTGAGAGTTTTTTCGCAGCCGTAGCTGTGAATCACGTATCATTCAATGGAAGCTCCGAAGGACTCAAACCGTTAAAAACGAAATACGTTATGAAGCCAGTTCAAGGAGAGCATGTTAAGTTTCAACTAGCTGCCAATGTGAGAAACACATGCTGTCTAAGGCACTCCACGTGAAACTAATTCAACCAGACCTCTCACTGTAGATGGAGTATTGAAAGATACTTAATGGTAAACGTCAGCACGTCTCATTCCTTGTCAAGTGAAACAATGGCTGCATGAGACGTTAATATTATTGCACACTCTGCTACTCCACCTCCAAATCGAGGTGGTTTTGCCAGCTCCAGAAAGGAACAATGCTAAGCAACTCAGTTACTAGTGAGCGTACGACGCTTAGTCTTAAACAACTACCATCTGGTTATGAGAATTTTTAGAGTTTGTTGGAACTGAAGTCTACATGTTTAAGTATTGACAACAGGAATAGAAACTGAGAATATAATCACGTCAGCGGCCGAACTGGACAACGACGTGGCAGAAATTCGACATTTTCTTTCCAGAAGAGTTATTTCATCTTTCTACTCAGCAAGTGGCTTTAGAAAAACTTTAAAAAATCACTGACTTAGCTGAACGGTAATTTTAACTCATTTAACGCCCCTTAAAGTGCAAATAACTCAATGCTAACTCTCTCAACTATTCGTTCCTGTCCATAGTACAAGGTATCCACTATATGCTGGACATTTGGCCATTTGACACAAGTACCTTGTACTCTTTTGACGCCATTTATCGTTGAATTGGTGGTAGGCTCTTTACATGTCGAAGTTCCTTTAAAATCGTACGGAAAAGAATGTGTGGAAATTTATACAGAGAGCGAAAATAATTCGGCCAACAGTAACTAGTGTCAACAGTTGTTTGTCCTTGAGGTATCAGCTGACGTGAACAACACACAAAGAAACCGAAAAGAAAAAGAAAAACGTACCACGCGGGATACCTATAATGCTGTGTTTTGTCCCATGATATCATGTGTACTGATCGTACATTGTTTCGAAATGAACAGTGAAGCCCGGCACTTTTTCTTAAAATGTGTTCGGTCTACATGTATTATTGTACTTACTAAAACCGTTACTTTGGACAGAACTGGTAACTTATTCGTGAGATAATATTTAATTTTTTTAAAAAATCGTACGTTATCACAGATTTCGACGTTTCTGCAGGTTTCATCCACATAATTGTGTACTGATTAGTAAAAAATCTTCGTAGGACCCTGTCCCTGTTCTCATTCCAATCTTTCTGACATTCCAACAGTCCATAATGGGCACGCTGTAATTCTATATGATCAGTACGTGACGTGATTTCTATTTTTTTCTCCGCAGATGTTCAGAAGGCTTTTGGGCGCGTTCTGCCTCCGGTCTCGGCGGGAGGCGGAGGAAGACTTTTACGGAGACCTGATAGACGTCGATTTGATTGGAAAGCCAGACGTGAGGACCACCGAGATTTACTGGAAAAGCAGTAATGACTTTTAGGTGTACCCACGTTTACTAAAATAATTAATTACTCATCTGATTACTGTAAGGGTTTCTGGATTTAGTTAATCTACCTTAGCTACTCATAGTTTAAAATAGACCATCACAGAATAACAAATTTTCTTTTGTACCTTCGTGTTACCTTGTTAAACTAATTTATACGAAGTCTCTTAAATCCCTGTTCTAATTACAACACATTTACGATCCAGACTCAAGATAAAATACTGTCGATATTGTTACCTAATAACCATCTTGGAAACAATCCATGTAGATCCTGCCAAAACTAAGACTTTTGGTTAATTCTGAAAGTTGCAAAACTGCTGAATTTGATATTCTAATATGAGATTAATTTAATTAATTCTGTGCGTAAATACCCACAAAATAATTGATGTCAGCTAAAAGTTAGAAAAATAAAACTGAAAATCAACAAATGGATGATTTGTGACCGTGGAAACATTTCTCCCACAGAGGATGAGCGCCGCGCGTTGGCGGCTGCGCTCAGACGTGGACGAGTTGGTTCTGCTGGCAGCGCAGGCGGAGAAGTCCCGGCCACCGCCTGCTGCCATTGATGTAGCCTGCGGCAAAGTCATCGGGAAGGTAAGGCGGCACTAAAGACACAACTTCATTGATAACTCGCTGCTAAGGGATAAGTTAGATTACATACAACATACCCTTTTCTCAGACCAATATAAAGTGGCACACGTTTGGTTAATGCTGGAAGATAATAAATATGACTATTGTCACCGTTAATGATTATGTTTGAAAATTCTTCCCTTTCTTTCGATCACACACAAAAATAGAAAGTTGTTGTCTCTTAATGTACGCTTTGTCCATACGAGTCACCGTATAGAAGTATTGCTACTGTTGTTACGCTAGGAAATTCTTATGTATGTTAAAGTGAAGAATTGCTTTTGTGTGCAGGTGAACGATGGCTGGATGGTTGTGACGACTGCCGAGATCCATGAGCCGCCTGTGGTGGAGTGTGACGAGGACATCCCGCCGATCCCTCGCCGCCGGAGAGGGTGTCGGAGGTGCTGGGCGGAGAGAGTAGGGGAGAAGACCGTTGTGTGCCCACGTGGTGGGCGGGCACACCGCCTCACTACCCACTAAACGTATTCATGATGAGGACATCCCACCAGTTCCTCGTCGTTAGAGAGGGTGGTGAAGGTGCTGAGTGAAAAAACTCAGTGAAAAACTGTTGCTGGTGTACACATTGGATAATGACTCACTAACCGATAGACATGTTCGTGAGGAACTGAGTACAGTGGATAGGAAGGACATCCCACCAATACTTCAAAGTTGGGGAGCGTGTTAGAGATACTGGCCAGAGAGTGTCATGGCTAAGACTCTTGTGTGACAGTAAATTGGACGTTGACAAGGGCTTTTTCACTAGGCAATGAACATATTCGTGATGAATTTAGAACTGTGTATGAGGAGGACATATCACCAATGCCTCATTATTGGAGTGGGTGGTCGTGGTGCTGGATGGAGATTGTCAGGGTTGGGACTCATGTCTGTCTGCAAAGTGGACTGGGATACCGGCTCACTAGCCAGTGAACATATTTATGTGGAACCAAGTACAGTGGCTCAGAAGGACATATTACTGATGCTTCGTCAGTAGGGACAGTGCTTGAGGCGCTGGCAGATAAAATCAGGACTAAATCTCTTGTTTGCCTGAAAAGTGATAGCGGACACTGACTCACAGATATTTAAAGTGAATATATTATGAAATGAATTAATAAAATATCTTCGAACTCAGACATTAGAAGTACTCGTGTAAAAGAATGTTAATGACGCTTTAATATCACTGAACTCCATTTAAACAAATATTAAAATAAAATTTATAATTTCTACCAAAGGTGTACGATTATTTCTCTCCCTTTTCATGTGTGACTGCATTCAGACAAATATTTGAGAATGCTATCTTTTTAGATCTTTTTATACGTCGATATCCCACAGATACATTATACACAGACTGCCACTACAATCAGTACATAGGATATCTTTCTTAATCATGATACATGGCAAATAATTGTGAGTTTATTTAGTTCACGACCAACTATCGAACAAATTACACAAGTTGTCCATTTTACCTATCTACATTGATGCTTAGTACAGTTCTATTTTTATCTAAATTTACTTAAATTAAATAGCCATATAACATTAACACAGCTGTGAATGAACGTGCGTCATTCGCTTGAACGCCTACGACAGAAGTGAAAACAGAAGACGATCAAACTGAACATCGATTGAAAAATGCGAAGAACTAAAGCCCGGGAACGATTCGCTTAAAACTCCTATGCTCTCCTCTCAACTACACTTATTTGATTCTACACGTCAATAAAATTAATATTCCATACAAGTATCTAATGATAGCTTCTGATATTACAGGGTGCCTAAGGATTACAAGAGTCACAATTTTAATGAATAATTAGTAAATGTAGTTCCTGGTTTGGAAGTGTCGAGCGGAACTCAAGACTAGTGACACTCTCACTGAATTCTATCCATTAACATCCATTTATCGTAAAGGCAAAAATGAATCTGTTACACGTAGTAACTAGGAATGCAGCACGTGGTGTACTCAGTACTGGGGATACTAAACATTTAGAAAGGATAACATTCACAGACACCGTATACTGAAGACTAGAAGAGTTGTATACAGAAATGGTCATATAGACACGTAAGTAACAGTAATGCACTAAATGGCGAAATTTAATTAGTGTAAATATGTGAATAAATAAATACACAAAATGCATCAGGAAAGTGTGTACAGAAAAAACATTAATATATTATGAGTATCCCGAGGCACCCGGCCTTATTATGCTCAACTGCACAACTTTACTGTTTGCACAGCAAGTATATTACATGTCTTGCAGACCCTTCAACCAGTCTAATACGCCGTTGAATATTATAACTGGGCCAGGCAACAACGAAGAGCATTCGCCGTTGTCAACATCAACACCGTTTATTTCAATAGAAGATTGACACATATTCATTTGCCCCTACTTAAAAAAAAAAAAAAAAAAAAAAAAATTCTAAATTTTTAACATGAAAAAGTTTCCATATTACCAAACCCAGTCTTTTGTTTATAAAACTTTAGAAATGACCGAGAATTCCATTTTTTATAGACTAAAATTCGTTAAATTGACTTTCGATACAAAATTTAAATAATGCTATTAAAATTCACCGCAAACTAGCAGTAAACACACAACAAATGGATTACGCCATTTGGTGACGTAAGTTTAGAATAAGACGAAGCTATATGAATACAATTGAGACCTCGCTTAGGCGGTTGTTATTCAACAGACAGCATCGGTGGAGCAGAACTGCCATCCACGATCGTATTGGTAGGTGGGCGGATCCCATACAAGGTCAACTACAACAGACTAACAACTGATCTTAAGAACTCATAACAGTCCACTTTTTTACAGCAAGGAAAGAACAAATTCTGGTACATAACAACTTGTAAACCAATATAAATTGGTAAAAACATCTGCCCATTGACTACATATGATGGTAAGTAAACTATCTGTTCGCGCAACTCAGAATTGCAATGGGCTATACAGTCCTCTGTAACACCAGAATCACAGTTACACCAGATTTACGGTAAAAGGCTAGAAGAAAAGGCTTCAATACTTCAAAATTATTTTACTATATGAATATCCTTAATAACCGCCCTGAAACTAACAGATTTTAGTAAAGTGAATCTTCACATTTTTATTGGCAGACAGGACGAAGTTTAAATGCCTAGAAGAGATGTACTAATGCTTGCCCGGAATAATTGCAATGAATAGGATAGTTGCACTTAAGATAAATTGCACTGATTTTAAATAGCAGACTCGACAAAATTTCAATCTGCAGAATTTTTTCATCAGTAGCTGGTGATAATAATTTAAATGAAACGAGCAGCTACTGTTAAATAAATCTTTACCAATGAAATGAGCATCAGTTATTTTGGAATGAAACGCGACAGGCAACAAGTACAGCGATAGAGCTCAGGGGGATCTGGCTGGGCTACCACAATACTAAGGCGACAAGCGCGTAGTTTGTATTAACAAGCTCACCGAAATACTTCATGAATTAATAGCGAAGGGCACACAAGGTACCATCAAGCTTAGATTAGGCAAACTTATGGAGTTTACTGTCACCCCAAAAATGGCCACAAGGACGTCCCCAGATGTTGATATAGAGTTTAACTTGTCAGGACCTTTCAAGACGGTAGATGAATTACCACAAGTGGGAGAAGTTTCCTGACTGTTGGAACGTTTTGAGGAACTTGAGAATGCATTAACGTTCCACATCGGGTGATCCTTCATTTGACGTATCTGGTGACTAGAGGTTTGTTACGGAAGACAGTGGATGAGCTAGTAGAGGTTCAGTGAATGTTGGATGACTTAGAGAGATAGATTGTGTGAGAAATCAAACTGCTGTTTAAATACTTTCTACGCGTCGATGCCCGTGGTGGAACTCTCCAACTTTATTCTGAGGAGATTATAATTGCGGCCTCTGCATTGATACTGCCTTTGACAGAGTAGGGAAACCGTCGACAAGGTAAGTCACGAAAGATTTTGTGTTTTGCACAGGTTTATCACTTTTTCAGGCTTAGTGAATTCTTCTTTAAAATCGAGAACATACATTTGCCGATACGAGAAGCATTTTTGAAACACTAGCAACAGGGGAACATACTGGAAATGTTCAGATTGAAGGGTGAGGTAGACGATTCCATCGAATGTTACAGATTCTTTTCTATATGACGATACCGGCCATTTTTCGAGCCACAGTTCCACACATCGTAATGGGCGTGAGAACAGCTGACGCCAAAGATTGGGAAATTGTGGGAGTCGTTCACGATTGAAGCGGTCTAACCGAATCAGGGTGATAACTAGACCGTACCCACTTTTTGTCTGCTCATATGTCAATCATGAACCCGTCAGTTTTCTAAAAATCTCTGCGAGTAAGGTTTGTCTTACCAATATAGCGGGTACTGGAAAGGGCGTGGTATTTTTAAGTTCGCCCCCTTGCGAGAAAAGTTACAGAAATGTCAAACTGCCAACAGACAAATCTTCAATTTAGGAGGTTGCTTAAAGAGAAGCGTTGATTTACGGGACTTTCATTGGCCTGCGGAATACATATTAGCCGACGAATTGTGAGTTAATTCGTGACTGGGGTGTAATTTCATGCATCGAAGACGATTAACTCTTAGATATGCCGAGAAAAATCTTTCATTCAATTTCAGTCTTGGTAGGGATTTTAAGTTGCTTGTTTGCCAGCCTCTCCAAAATGTCAATTGCCACGCGCTGCATAACAGTTTCAGGTCAGTCATTTGCGGGATTACTAAGCTGAAGCTCGGTTAGGAGTCCTTGTGTGGTTTTCTGTCGCGGTGACTAATAAACTCGGTCTCACCACTAGGATTCAGTATAAGATCGGGTTGATGGACAATATTCTGGTTTGCCAACCTCCTTCACGGTTGCGCCACCCAAATTGAAAATTTTGTGACAGCTGATTGATGAGAGGTTTCGTGACGGCGTGGTACGGGTTTCCACCTCTCCGTATGTGGTATATGTCACCCATATTACAGGTACCGAAGGGACAAGCCGTTAGTTATCGATCGGTAGTTGATTATAGAATTGTTAACGAAAAAGTCGTCTTAAAATCTGTACCAGCACCGGACTTCCGTAACTGTTCTATTTCCTTTGCGGAGACACAGTATCTTACCATCCTGAATTTAAACAAGGCCGACCAGCAGATTCTTCTCACTGACGACTGTAAACATGCCGCAGGATTTGACACCGTTTGGAAGCTGTACCAGTTCAGCAGCGTTCCTGTCAACATATCTAACGATGCGGCTGTATTATCACGTGTCTTACACTCTGTTTTGTGTGACATGAAATTCAAATGAGTGTACAGCAAAGTCCTCATTAGCCTTGCAGGAGGTGGGTTTGGCCGTTAAACCATCTATGGTAAATCTGGATCTAAGGGAGATTCCTTTTTAGGATCTTGGTCTCAGACAATGGTGTTAAAATAGATCAGGAAAGGAGACGAGATCTTCAGGGAAGAAAAAAAGTAGCTCGCTGTATCAATATCTCACAATTTTTTTTATAAAACGTCTACCGAATTTTGTCCAACTATGAGCCAAAAATGCCTTGAGGAAGAAAGGGTTGAGTTTCCAGACGGGGAAACGCAGCAGGCGGTCTTTGAGGGAATGAAAGTATCTCTGAGTATTTTGCCGGTTTTGGATGTTCCTGATTTTGAAGGAACCTTCATTGTCGAAACATGTACTTCTAATTCTGGGGTCGTTGCTGTTCTTTCACGAGAAAACGATGGCGTGCGTCATCGTTTAGCTTACGCTTCCAGAGCCATGTCGCACGCGGAACTAAAGTACTTCGTGTGAGTGGGAGGCGTTCTTGGGTTTGGCCTTCCAAAAATTTAAGTTCTACTTGGAGCTTAACCATTTTGTCATTTTTTCCTCAGAACAGATGATCAAGCTTTGAGTCTGGAGCTCGCGAATTCCAGGAAGACTGGACGAATCGCGAGGTGGGCTGTGTATGTTTGCACCTTTCGCTTCTCTGTCAGGCACATTCAGGGAGAAATTAGGTAACAGATGCCCTTAGCCGTATGTTCCAGGAGCACGAAACAGAATAACCGCTGTGACAGGATTTACTGTACTCTAAATGGGTTTCAATGGTGTTTTCTGAGGTACATGAGCTCTTTGGGAACTTGCTGGACAAACAGAGACAGGAACCATAGGTTCAGAGGATGACACAAAAGCTTGATACTGGGGAAAAGGTGCCAGGTTATAAACTGAGAAAAGGGAGTATATGTTGTAAGACTAAGAGTGACAAATCCTTTAAGATCTGTTTACCTGAGGAACTAGTACTGGCCTCTTTTTAGTCGTTTGACAACTATGTTACTGGCGGGCATCTGGAAGTGAACAGAACCATTATGAAAGTTAACCAGTATCTGTCTGGCACACAATACGTAAGTGTGTGCGTAAATTAGTGGGCAAGTGTGAAGACTGCCAATTCGTGAAGCCCGAACCCAGTTTTAAGAAAGGCTTACTTGAGTTCAAGCGAGAAAATGATCCCATGGACCAAATTTTCATTGGTTATATCGGACAGGTCTTAAGGGAAAGGGATGTGAACCTTTATGGTTTTGTGATGGTGGACTACAATTATTATTTTTGGGGTCATCAGGTTTTTGACTGTTTTGATGCGACCCACAACGAATTCCTCTCCTTTGCCAACCTCTTCATCTCTGAGTACCGTTAGCAACCTATGTCTCCAGTTATTTGCTGGATGTATCTCTGTCTTTCTCTACAGTTTTCACCCCCTAGAGCTCCCTCTAGTACTTTGGAAGCAATTCCTTGATATCTTACCAGATTTGCTATCATCCCGTCCCTTCCCCTAGTCAATGTTACCCACATATTTCGTTCCTCATCGATTCTGCGCAGAACCTCCTCATTCCTTACTTCACCAGTCCATCTAATTATCAACATTCGTCTGTAACACCACAATCCAAATGTTTCGATTCTCTTCTGTTCCGGTTTTCCGCAGTCCATGTTTTAGTACATACGATGCTGTGCTGCAGAAGTACATTCTCAGAAATTTCTTCCTCAAATTAAAGCGTATGTTTGATACTCGTAGACTTCTCTTACCCAGGAATGCCCATTTTGCCACTGATAGTCTGCTTTTGATGACCTTGCTCCGTTCGTCATTGGTTATTTTTCTGCCTAAATAGCAGAATTCAAAAATGGTTCAAATGGCTCTGAGTACTATGGGACTTAACATCTATGGTCATCAGTCCCCTACAACTTGGAACTACTTAAACCTAATTAACCTAAGGAAATCACACAACACCCAGTCATCACGAGGCAGACAAAATCCCTTACCCCGCCGGGAATCGAACCCAGAAACCCGAGTGTGAGAAGCGAGAACCCTACCGCACGATCACGAGCTGCGGACTAGCTGAATTTCTTAACTTCATATACTTCGTGAGAATCAACGCTGATAAGTTTCTCACTGTTCTCATATCTGCTATTTGTCATCACTCTCGTCTTTCTTCGATTTGCCCTCAATTCATATCCTGTACTCATAAGATAGTTCACACCGTTCAGCATATCATGTAATTGTTCTTCATTTCCACTTAGGATAGCAATGTCATCAGCGAATTGTATCACTGGTGTCCTTTCATTTAGAATTTTAATTCCACTACTGAACCTTTCCTTTACTGCCATAATTGCTTCTTCGATATATAAATTGAACAGTGTGACGGAAAGGCTACATCACTCTCTTACACCCCTTTTAATGCGAGCGCTTCGTTCTTAGTCACCCACTCTTATTATTCCCTCTCGGCTTTTACACGTATAATATATTACCCGTCTCTCCCTCTAGCTTACCCCTATTGTTCTCAGAATTTCGAACAATCTGCACCATTTTACATTGTCGCAGACTTTTTCCATCTCGACAAATCCTATGACCATGTCTTGGTTTGTCTTTAGTCTTGCTTCCATTAGCAACAGCATTCTCAGAATTGTGTCTTTGGTGTTTTGACCGTTTCTAATGTCAAACTGATCGTCATCTTGTACATGCCTAATTTTCTCTTCCGTATTCTGTATATTATTATTGTCACCAACTTGGTTGCATGAGCTGTTAAGCTGATTGTGCGATAATTCTCGCACTTGTCAGCTCGTGCAATCTTCGGAATTGTGTGGATGCTATTTTTCAGAAAGTCAGATGATATCTCGCCAGACTCTACTACACACAACGTGAATAGTCGTTTTGTTGCCACTTACCCCAATGAGTTTAGAAACTATAACTGAATGGAATCCATCCCTTCTGGCTTATTTGATCTTAAGTATTCCAAAGCACTTTTAAATTCTGATTCTAGTACTGGATCCTCCATCTCTTTTAAATCGAGTCCCGTATCTTCTTTTATCAAATCCGTTGTGGCTGCACCATCTGTATCGCTGAGGCACGCAAGCCTCCGCACCAACGGCAAGGTCCATGGTTCATGGGAAGGAAAAATTTCTTTAACACAAAATATTAATAACCCACACACTTTGAAACAATACTGTAATTTATTAATAATATTGTATGTGTAATATAACTTACATAGAAATTTATTATAAATCCGCTCCTACTAGCTCTGTGTGTCGTATGACGAACAATCATAGCTAAGCAACTTGGACAGGATATATTACTGTGAGACACGATCGACGAATTTCAGGTTCCAAAATCCGTAGTTAACATCTGCTGAGGCAACAGAGACACTTGGCAACTAGATAACCAACTTAAATCCAAATTAGCTAAGTTTCAGAAATGTGTTTAATTATGGTGTATTAGTGATATCAACAACGAACTAAATCCGACTGAACTGAGGACATTCATCACACGCCCACATGTCTGAACAAGTGTGGAACAGAACAATAACTTGCATGCATGGCTATGTGCAATTGTTCACAAGGTTCCACATTTAACAAAAAAAATCTTTTATCACTCAACGAGCAATGAGCAATGAGACAAAGACGTCAAGTTTGACTGTAGATGAAATCTACAAATCTAAGACAAGAGATAACTATGTAAACACTGACTCACACTTAGACGCCCGTGTCGCGTCTCCCGGAATATTGCTGAGCGAACTCTTTTGGAACCCACGTGTCCCTTGCCTCTGGAATTGCCCTGAGAACTCCCAATTGTGTGGTGTCAATCTGTACAAGAGCTCCGTTCAAGGAGAACTAAAGTCTGTCTGCTACCTGCTACATGATTTATAGGTTTGGCTATTCTCCAACATTAGCAGACTACTTTTAATCCGACATATCTAGGTACTGTATTTTGTCTTGTACACTCTCATTCATGCTTTTGATTGTTCAGGTGAGATCAGGAAAGAACGAATATACTAACATGTTGCACATATACTTATTGGATATGCGTGTGTCGCTCCGATAATTATACAAAACTAAGTGAAATAAATATAATATACCTTGTGGGCACTGTAGACACACCTTGCTGCTCATTTTTTCTTGTAGTTTACAGTTTGTACCTAAAATTGGTGTCCGTGAGGAGAGTACATTAAGTAAAATTTTAAGAAAAAGTATGGAGAGGCTCATGTAGAGACTATTTATCAGGCCGGCCGTGGTGACCGACCGGTTCTAGGCGCTACAGTCTGGAACCGCGTGACCACTACGGTCGCAGGTTCGAATCCTGCCTCTGGCATGGATGTGTGTGATGTCCTTAGGTTAGTTAGGTTTAAGCATTTCTAATTTCCAGGGGACTGATGACCTCAGAAGTTAAGTCCCATAGTGCTCAGAGCCATTTCTACCATTTGAACCATTTATAACTCAAACACCTCGTAGGAACAAATGTGCAGGGAGAGGATTTGTCATGCAACGACACACCCAAGCCTTGCCACCAACATATAATTTGAAAAATGTTTGCAGAAAAAGAACATCGACAGTGGTATATACGACACACATTGAAAGAGAAAGGAGAATAAACAAGAAAATGTTAAGCAAATAAGTGAGTAGGCTAACGGGCAATCAATGGTCCAACGTTTGTAGCTTAAGGGTAAATGTTTACAAGTTGAGCATTATTTTCTGTCACACGGGTCCCAATATTTATATGAATCATGTTTTAAAACGGAAAAGTGAATCTGATTGACAAGACAATAAGATATTACAAATTGAACGAAGTTTAACTGTGTCACAGCTAAAAAATGAGTAAAATCTACAGCTAAAACAGTGTCGAATAACAGACGAAAACTGTTTGATTATAATTGAGAATATACATGATGCGAGTAAAAACAAAATTAACCTTTATGTCCCTGCCTTCATAGCAAAAACGAAAAACGCACATTACTGTATTGTGAATGTCCGCTGGAGAGCAATGCACAGCAAAATTGACATTTGCTTTATTTATCTCAGTTACTTCAAGGTAAAATGAAACACACATTATTGAAGTAAAGTGTATGGTGGCTCAATGACGCAATGCTATACTAAGAGAAAGCCTTGAATACTGATTTCACGACACACGAGATTGACATTTATTGCACCACGTACATTGCAGCAGCAGACATTGAGGTAGCACTTTGTTGTGAACCCTTTGTCGGGAGAAAGAAAGCGGCAGGAGGTGTTCAGCCTCACAGGTATTAGTACACCAGACCGGCTGTGTACAAGACGTGACCCACCTCTCATCGAGATCCGTAGTCCTCTCGAAGACGGCTTCTGTGCGCCCTCTGTTTTTGTTGCTAGACATGCCAAGTGATGCCCTTAATAGTAATAATCAGTGGTCTGCGGCAGGTTCCCGTGCCAGGGTGGCACTTCATCAGCTCTCCTGTGTGCCACCCTTGGCAGCTGCGAACCTTGCCCAGCCTCCGGGACTCCCCGCGCCATCCGCTACTCTCGCTCTGGGCTGTCGCAGCAGTAATCGGCCCCTTGCCGACGCCCCATACACAGGAAGCGCTGAGCGCCGGCTGCGCTGGACTTCCGTCTGCAGCCTCGCCTTGCGATATCAGAGCTGGACTCAAAAATGAGACACGAGATAAATTTATGCAGATACTTTCGATGTGAAAAGACAGATAGATCAAATTAAGCAAAAACTAAAGTAACCTAGCGATTAACGAGAAAAGCGTTGCAGTACATTGTCCTACAAACTCTACAACTTGGGCAGTAAAACAGCTGTATCTAACAACTGTGAAACGGTGTAAGACAGTGAATACCTAAACCTGTTCTAAATTAACTTTACAACTGAGAAAAATTACGTTTAATCTATGTACCGTGATGCGGTGTGAAATAAGGAATTGCTACACTCAATTTACAATGAAGAAAAAAAGTTTAAAGTCAACTCAGAATTGTATATTTAATTGATTACATATTTATACAGCAACTGAGTGAGTCAGAACGTCTCCTATTTTTATAAAAGGACATGTCCTTGTAATTATGGAGAAGGGAACCGGGATATCTAATGTATTTATTAACAATCTAACATAAATATTGACAGATGTCAGTAAGGCTGAATTTGAGCCTAACTTTAACAAAACAGCTCTAGTTAAGACACTTATTTAAGACCTTTTAAATTCCAATACTTTAATAATACATGTAAAATATTAGTGCACACACAGCGTCAATTTTAAGTTAAATACTGAGAACATATTTATTAAAACGTAACTACGGCAATCTTGCAAATTACTGGACTAGAGAACCCTGCAGAGCGAACCACGAAATTAATCAAATGCGAATTGGGTTGTAAGATGGGCTTTTATGGCATAGAAACTTACAACTCTGTACAATCAAAAATGTGTAACAACAGAAGTATTGTCCAAGATTGTACGGCAGAAATTTAACCAAGAACGGTGGAGACACCTGAGGTAATTAATGCTTAACTTCAAACCAAGACGTGGCTCCGTTTGCAACCCTACATCTAGTAGGCCACCGAAATGTAAACCCAGCAAACCCTACCGAAGAGGTACACACGAGCTCACGTGAAGTCCATCGCCCGTAAGACAAACTTGTAATCTGAAGGAAAGCTCTGCCCATTGGTTGCCCGCTACCTCAGCTCACTGAAACACAGACCACACCCGACAACAGCAGGCCAAAGAAACTTTTCTTAACTTTTAACAGTCAAGATTGACCAGTAAATTAAGGTCATAAAATCAAGGCTAAACAAAAACTAATTTCACTTGAAAGTCCTTTCTTTAACTCAAACAGTACCTGATAATCAAACGCTAACAGTGGGAAATGAACCCGCTCACGAAAACCGACACTCACTAGAACTTAATGACACATATTGTCCATCTTAAGTGGGCCTGCAAAGCTCAACACGGCAACCTTTAGAAATAAAAACTCAGATTATCCGCAGATGACATATTAACACGGATTAACCGATATCGTAATCAAATGAAACACTAGCTAATAATAGCTAATGAACTAACATTCTGCAAATACGTCAATGTCATGCGGAAGTAGAGCACACGCTTAGTAAGAGGCATCAAATGAAATCTAACACACATAACATCACGCGTCCGGGA
Organism: Schistocerca gregaria; assembly: GCF_023897955.1. Classification (NCBI taxonomy): domain Eukaryota; kingdom Metazoa; phylum Arthropoda; class Insecta; order Orthoptera; family Acrididae; genus Schistocerca; species Schistocerca gregaria. The sequence continues at coordinate 412,236,827 of NC_064925.1, read as the reverse complement.
ATGTCTTAATATACCAAGAGCGATCACAATTGCAGTTAACTAAGCGCTCTTAGTAATTAGAGTACTTAATTGTGTGTCTTGATGCTGGGGGCATTTTACGAAGATGTCAGATCATCACTTCGCAAGACCTTAACAGCATATCCCTCCAAGTAAGCGGGCACATCCACAGTTCACTAGGTTGCCGGAGAATGCACAGCGCCGGGTAACTCCCGCCGCCTACAGTATAAGCACGTGGTAACCGCCGCCCGCCTCAGGCACGTCGTCTTCCCTTCTGCCCACCAGCCAATTGCCGACTCGAGCCAGCCCCCCCTATACAGGGAAGCCTTCGCGCCCGCTGAGTGACGTCACGCACAGAGTCTGGTGCCGGTGCTCGCAGGTTTGTTTGGCCACAGTAATAGAATGTAAAGGGAAGCGGACGACAAAACTTCGTAAAGAAATCTGATACACCTCTCTCAAGAATTACAAGATTTCCTTTTTTAAATGACCCAGTTCTTTTGTCTGTAACTTATTTCTGCATACCTTTTAGCCCCAACGTAAAAAGTGGTTGTAATAAATTTCACTATCTGGGGGCATCAAAACTCCCAAATGAATGGACCCATTTCATTGTAGCTGATTTTATTTTAAAGTAGCTTTAATGGGGATCACGACTTGTTTGATGACAGTCTGGTTAGCCGTTCAAAGATCGTCGACAATACAAAGTGAAAGTGTTTGCCGCCAGTGTGCTCTTTTCCAGTACAATTCCTAAAGTGTAAGCGCTGCAGTACAAATTGTAAATCTCGAAAAGGCCTACCTAAACGTCTGCGACATTATTTATTTATCTTTCAGGGCTGACCACCGATCACCATTCTTCCGTTTTGTAGTTGCTGTGGAAGACGACATTTAATGACAAAACTTTTCATTGAAAGCCAACAGCGAAAGATTCTGGTATGCTCTCTCGGACTTCCTATCAGTTTTTTTTGTGTTAATTATTGCATCATTTTGAACCAGTTCTCATGGTGTGTACGGAATTTTGCAAAGTATCACACTAGTGGCTAACATTTTGCGGCCATTGTTCACTGTTACTGCCGATACTTATTTGTTATGTAGCAAAATATATTTTTAAACTTGGTCGGATGATATACTTGTGAATTAAAAAAAGAAACACGAAAATCGGGCAAACGGTGGTCGAATTATAACAGCACCCGCAATAGAGGGGCACGGATAATAAGCAGTTGTATGAGTCGCTTCAAAAACCAATAATTCCACGAGAGAAATGTTCTACATATGTTTTAGTCCACCATTCAGCAACCTTGTATTCATGCCTTTTTAAATTTAAAGAAATTTCTCTTGTTAATAGGTTTTAAATGAAATGCCATTCTAATGAATGATATGATGTCTCTTCTCAGTTTGTGCACCCTTCCCTCAGAAACTTTCTTTCCATTAAATAAATCTCACTGGCTCAAGATGAATATGTAATGATATTGTCAGAAAATTTTGGTACACCAATACAGATTTCATTGAATTCTGTTTTCTCCTTAAGTTAACTAAATTTCAATATATGTATTCAAATTATATCAGGTCTCAAAATACAGATTATCAGTTTAGAATTTCCCTGCTCTAAAACGAATACCTTTCTAGAAAAAGTGTTTCTTTATTAAGAAATACATACTTTTGACAACTGTTTGCATTAATTACATGTAAATAAATTTAAACATAGAGGTAAGCTTTCAAATCATCTGTTGAGATGTTTTATGAAGTGATGTGACCTGTTATGAAATAATTTCAAAAATAAACACTTACCTTTACTTGGGGTCACATTTGGGCTGCTGTCACCAGTGGCTTAGATACTTTATCCTAATGTAAGTTGGGGGAAAGGGAGGGGTGGCGGTGGTTTAGCTCTATTTAGTTGCAATACATTAACAGATCATCATTGCAAAATATATATACTGGTAAACTATTAGAAACAGTTTAATTGTTTGGAGATGGAACACAAGTTACATCCACTGTCCATGCTGATATGAATGAATGCAAATGAAAGAAGAAAAATTCTGTGTATGAATGAATTTATTTATTTCTTTAATTTTTCTTCCGTGTACTCTTGTTGTCAATAATCACTAACACATGGAATGAGAAAAAGTTTGGATTATAGTGGTTCACAATAGAAAATTATAGATCTACAGCATGAATACTATGTAGGTACAAAATAATTAAGACTTATGGACACCACTTCAAAACACTAAGAATAAGCACATTCTTGAGACAGAAGTTTCATACTTTTAGGAGTAATAATGATCATTTTTGAACTACATTAATTAATATATTGCTATTTTATAATCTCCAGGGGTAGTAATGAAAGGTCTTTAAGTAACTGGGACACTAAACGAATGCAAATAAAACAGTGCACCATAAAGTTTTGTGTAGGAAGAATGCATATGAAAGCAGTGTAGTAGAGAAATGGCAATGCATGTACACATTATATTAGGTCACCCTGTACTTTGCAAGTAATTACCATCTGTAAGTGCATGATATGTGGCAAAAATGTTTAAAGTGATGTTGGAATAAGATTAGTAATGCTTAAGTTGGATTTGGACACATTAATTAAATTAGGTGAGTGAAATGCAACTGTGATAGGCTTAAGATTCTTGAATATCCTTTTATAAACAAAACTATTCAAAAAGCTAAAAAAAAGGATGTATGTGACAGTCCACCTCAAATGTTTTGTTTTGAAGTGAAGATGAGCCAGTATTAAGGCACTTGATGGCACAGAGCAAGCAGCTATTTAAAGAGCTCATTCATTAGTCAGCCTGAGGATTAGTGACACTCAATAATACTTCTAATAGAAGTGAGAGCTGTTCCACAGGTACGTTAATATTAAATGAGGAGACCTGTCAATCATCATACACAAAGGAGGCTATTAAACTACTGCAAAAATCTCCCCTACCTAATTCTCAATGTCTAAAGGTAGTAAAATATTCACTAACATGATCGACAAAAGAAAATTTTGAGAGAACAACAGTTATAACAGCTGCAGAACCAAGTAGTAATCTCAAAAGGAAAAAGAGGCAGTTGTGACAACATGCACAACTGCACTCACAACAATTACATTAGTCGAAGACAAAGGAACAATACATGAAATCAGAATTTGTCTACTTAAGGAATGCATAAATACTATAGTAGCTCCTTCAACAGTAACAATTAATGAATCATTACAAAGTAAAGTGTTGCAGTGCATGTAGATAACTATAGACCAATTTTGTTCTTGTCTTCCATTTCTAGAAGAATGGGAGGTATCACCAAGACAGATTAACCATGTTTGCAAACAAAAAGTGGAGTCTGCTATAGCACAGTTTGTGTATGTTGATCTCAAAACAATAAAGTAAGGTGATCAAAATGGCGTTGCCTTGGCTTTGTCAAAGGTATGTTGCATGTTGGGCTACATATCTTTATTATACAAATTATAAATACTATGAATAAGATGTGCAGCAAAGAAGAAATTACGTAATTTTAGCTGTTGTATAATGGAGTCTTTCTGACGGATATCTATAATTTCACACTTTAAATGCCCAGAAGATGATCCCTACGTCGGGTTATAACCGGTTGGCGGTATAATAATAATAAATGCGATTAAGATTGTTTTTGAATTATTGATTAATCATACTAAACGCTGCTTCACCGCCACAACCATGTTGCCCGAAAATGCTATTATCTAGTCGATATATCAGTTCATAACTTACAAAAAAACTGACAATATAATGAGGTAATACATTGCCCGTAATGTACTACCCATTAGGCTAAACATGAGGACACAGTTGATTTCAAGTACTTTAGTTGTGTATCTACAAGACAGCTATGTAGGCCACTGGCATGTATCTGAAATTCACGACCCAGAAAGTAAGAATTTGTAAAATACACAAGTATTTTTTATTTTTTTGTATGGTTTCGCCGTTTCTCCCTTTGCATTTTGTGATGGCCCTTTTCATCCATTCATATGCTCAAAATATTTATTTGTGCATTGTAAAGTCGAAAGCTTACTATATTCACCAACACCATCATTCCTTGCAGTGAACTTCCTACTGAAATCAATAATTTATCAAAAACAAGCTACTGAGACATTGCTTTTACTTAATTTTCAATTTCTTGGTACACCGCATCCCTTGTTTTTGAACAGGCTACTTCCTGAAGACTTTTACAGCAGAAAGAAACAGAACTAAATTCTAGAATCTGAATATATCGAAAGTCGTCTGTATGTTATGTGCATGTACTTAATCACAAACCGACTTTTATTCCTAACAACAAACAGTGCAAACAGTAAGTATAAAGATATACTGAGATATTTAACTACTTAAGTATGACTGTGCTTAGGCTACACTGCTTGAACCTGCAAAATACAGAACTCATATAACCTAAACCAGCTAACCAGGACAAGGAAACGAAGCACTGTCTTCTTTGGCACCTACGCAGTTAAGATCTGATATATTAGTCAAAATGTCGCTGACCTTCCACACTGCTAAGTTCCTATTCGTTGTTAGCACACTTAACTTTTTTTTAAGACGTAAACAAAACTAATACTCACTCTATAACTTGAAGAAGAAGTGAAGTTATATCTGCTGATACTTGACAACCATTTCTTCCTCGTTGGTTCATCCTCCGGATATGTAAACACAGTTGCTTTTGGTCCACCGTCTTATTTCCTCTACAATTCGGTACAGAGGAACAAAACGGCATTTTACAGGCAACGAAATTTTCACAGGTAAGAAAAACAGATCACCATATTAGTGTACAGAAAGTAAACAACCAAATCACGTACACCAACGCACGAACACCATTCACTATAATAGTACCTGGGTATAAAAATTACGAACAACTTCAGTTGGAAAGACCACATAGATAATATTGTGAGGAAGGTGAGCCAAACGTTAAGTTTCATTGGCAGGACATTTAGAAGATGCAACAAGTCCACTAAAGCGACAACTTACACTATAATCGTTCGTCCTCTGTTAGAATATTGCTGCGCGGTGTGGTATCATTACCAGGCGGTACTGACGGAGGACATCGAAAGGGTGCAAAAAAGGGCAGCTTGTTTTGCATTATCACGTAATAGGGGAGAGAGTGTGGCAGATATGATACGCGAGTTGGGATGGAAGTCATTAAAGCAAAGAAGTTTTTCGTCGCGGCGAGATCTAATTACGAAATTTCAGTCACCAACTTTCTCTTCCGAATGTGAAAATATTTTGTTGAGCCAACCTACATAGGTAGGAATGATCATCAAAATAAAATAAGATAAATCAGAGCTCGAACAGAAAGATTTAGATGTTCGTTTTTGCCGCGCGCTGTTCGGGAGTGGAGTGGTAGAGAGATAGTATGATTGTTGTTCGATGAACCCTCTTCTAAGCACTTAAATGTGAATTGCAGAGTAATCATGTAGACGTAATTGTAGAATAGTGAACTGACGGGAAACTCGCCGCACGACTGTTCACAAGCACTGTTCCATGAAGCTGTTGAAGAAGGGACTAGATGTGTAGCCATCTTGTGACGTCACGCACTACGTGGACGGCCTTTCTGTTACAGGGGGTGCTGCTCGAGCACCGCCACCTTGCGTTCTGAGAGCCTTGTTTCTTTCTTACTCGCGGTAGGCACTCCCTTATATCCCAAGCCGGTCCAAGCTCCAAGACAAATCTCTGTACTAGGAAATCGATCGTACTCATGTCAGAGACACTACTGGCACCCGTCCCACCACGGGTCGGGTCCATTAAAGATAGTTAAAAACTTTTTGCAGATTGCGGAACGCTTATCTGAGACGTTATGTTTTCTGATCAGGACCTTCTGTCGTATTTGAAACTCAGTTCTCCTAACAGTCTTCTTATACGCCTTTTTTTTGTAGCCTCAGCAGCCTGTCTAATGTTCTCCACCGCTAAGTCCATGATTACTTGGAGCCGGAATCTCCACTCTTTCGGACAGGAAACTGCCTCTTTGATTTTACTACGCGTTTCCTTGTGTTTCAGTACCGAGATCTGGGGTAGCATGATCGATGTGTGTGGAAGTTTGTTGAGTATGCCCTGAAACGATTTAAGATGCGTGTTCCACGTTTTGTGACTGCTGCGACAGTAAATGTTACAAGTTCCCTTAACAAGCGTTCCGCTGGGATACAGCTCGGTTGGCACACTGAAATGAATATCGGCTTTACTTTCGAGAGAAACTGCGACCCATCCTCTGAAACTATCCGCTTCCCCGGTCGTTCTTCTCGCAAAAAGTTTTTAGCTAAATCCTTCACCACAGTATTTCCATTTGCCATCCTCAGTAGTGTACAGGAGACAAACTTGGTCGTTAGTTCCATAGCCACCCTTACATAAGGAAAGCCTCATAAAGGACGGATTACTGGCCCGTACAAGTTGACAGTGGCGATGCCACACAGTTTTGTGGGCAGTACTAAGTGGAAAACTGCAGCGTACATCACTGAGGCTGGTTTGGCTCGCTGGCTTGGTCCACTTACTCTAAGAAAACTGGGTGTTCGTCTCAGTATGTCGTTAAAGTAGCATATCTCATGGTGTTTTTTAAAGCTCTTACTTTGCGCTGAAGATCCCGTAACCCTAGTGTATGTACCACACTAATTTGTGCATGAGTACATCTAGACTTCGGAGTTGTCACCGTGGATCGTCTGGACGACGTATTTTAAAGAGAATGCTGTCTCACTAAGTAGAAATGACGAATCGCCGCATTGTCTCGATCGTCCCATTCTTGTTTAACGTCTATCAACACCTAATCTCTGTCCTGCTTGTGTGCAGTGTTCCTGAGGCAGGCTGTAACAGCATTTTCTCCAACTTCCCTTTTTACATATTAGAAGCTGAAGTTTTTCCATCATCACCATCTTCTGCACGTACTAATCCTACGGGTACACCTGAGAGGGCATCTGCAATGATGTTTTTGTCTCTCGTAACGTACTCCACTGTAAATCGAAATTCTCAGAGGTACAGTGCCAACCGCGTCAGTCTCTTGGGCGACAGCTTAGCGGTCTTCAAATACTGGAAAGCTCGGTGATCGGTAAATAACCTTGTCGTTCGACCAATAGGGCAACGGCCTTGCCGCAGTGGATACACCGGTTCCCGTGAGATCACCGAAGTGAAGCGCTGTCGGGCGTGGTCGGCACTTGGATGGGTGACCATCCACGCTGCCATGCGCTGTTGCCATTTTTCGGGCTGCACTCAGCCTCGTGATGCTAACTGAGGAGCTACTCGACTGATCAGTAGCGGCTTCTGTGTGCTGACTCCACGCCGCTCCTACCAGCATCCTCCATTGAGGATGACACGGCGGTCGGATGGTCCTGGTAAGCCACTCGTGGCCAATAGGGTAATACTAGAATTTGGTAAACACCTACACAATTGCCAGCGCCAAAAATTCCGTGAGAGAGTAATTTCTCTCACAGAGGGTGAGCCCCCTGTCTGCGAAAGAAATCATTTTCCAAGAGGATGGATAGGTGATGTCCTCTGGTTTGAAGAGAATGACGCCCAAACCAAAGAATGAACTGTCAGTCATGACACAGAAATCTATCGACAGGTCGGGGTGTGCAAGAATCGGAGCCTTGACTAATGCCATGGAGCATTTTTCCAGTCAGGTCACGAAGACGTGGTGTGGAGACACAGTTCAGATTTTTTTTTTAAGTTTGTGGTAAGTTCGTATGGGATCAAAATGCTGAGGTCATAGCTCCCTAGGCGTACAACCTACTTAATCTAACTTGAAGAAACTTACGCTAAGGACATCACACACACCCATGACAGAGGGAGGACGCTAACCTCCGATGGGACGTGCCATACGAACCGTGGCACTACGCCCAAGACTGCACGGTTACCAAGTTTAGATTCACAAAGCGCTTGTAGAAATTATATAATTAGAGAAAACCATGTAATTGTTTTTTATAAGTTGGAGTTGCACATTCCGCAATCGCACAAATCTTGTCCGTGTCAGACTGTATCTCATCGGCAGATACGATGAGTTCCAGGAATCTGCCAAATTGTGACTTGTCTAAGTTCAAAGCCACTCCCATATGTTCAAAGGCTTCCAATAATCAATGCACCTCTTCACTGTGGACATCCGATGACCTCACCGCCACTAGAGTTTGATCCACATAGATTCCTATGCCTGTTCGTAAGTCTGTAGGAATTATGGTGTTCAAGCATCCAATACAAGCAGCTGACGATGTATTTAGCCGAAACGGAAAGCGTCTGAACTGGTAAGTATTCTCATAAATTTATCTTGTACACTCTTATTCATGCTCTTGATTGATTCAGGTGAGAGCAGGAAATGATATATATACTGACACAGTGCACATATACGTATTAAATATGCGTGTGGGGCTCCGATAATTACCCGAAACTAAGTAAAATGTGAAGTTAAATAAAGATAACATAGCTAGTATCCACTATAGACACACTCAACCATTCAGCCGTTTTTTAAGTAGTTTGCAGTTTATGCCAAGAACTGAAGTGCTAGAGGTGGGTACACTAAGTTAAATGTTTAGCAAAATGATGAAGAGGCTCATGTGGGCACCCTTCAATTTGATATTTATAATGCCGGGAGATAAAAACAACAATGGTCTTAGTCCACTGCTTCACCCATGGACACTGAGTTTATTCTGGTATATCACTCCCTGTATTTCTAGTAAGTCACGTTTCCTTCACGCTCAACCTACTCGACTATTCTGTGCCTTTTGTCCGCCAGAGCTTCGCATTGGAAGATTAGATGTGCAGTTTCATCTTCCTCACCACGTAGTCCACACTTAGTGGCATTTTGCTCTGTATCCATCCGGTGTAGATGTTTTATGAATTTCTATGGCCAGTCTGAATTCTACCATGAGTTTGATATGTTTTCTGTTCAAGTTCATTATTATAGAACTCCTATTGAAACATAGATTCGGCGACATTGGCTTGCCATGCTATTGATTTTGGATCGTATTCCAATAAACGTGCTGGCTCCTGATTCAGTTTTGTAGTTTTGGTGGTACTGTCACCTTACGTGATGACAGGTTCCTGTCAAATAATCAGAGTCATTGCATCTCTCCTGGTCATTCTATTATCTTGTTCATTGCCATTAATTCCTGAGAGACAAGGGGCCCAAAGCAAGTTCGCCTGTTACTTTCCCCTACTCTGCCAATAGCTACATCGCAATCTGCAATGATCTTTCATGTCGATGCAGGGCCTGACAGATATTTTGCAACTGGTTAGCAATCAGAATAAATGAATAACATCCCCATTACATTTTTGTTTTTGTATGAAATTTAGCCCTACTTTAACTCCCACTCTATAAAAGAAATTTACGTTTTTCGAGAACTATGTCCTTACGGACTGTTATCCACCTTAAACTCATATGCTAAACTTTGACAAAACATAACCAAATTTGAACTGAACTCTAAGTGGTCTGAGTACAACTTCTCTTTATATCAAATGCGAATCTGAAGTAAAACAGTTTTATGGCCCTAATCAAAAGTTCCCTTTATCTCGCGTCTTCACAACTGTTGCTGATCTCTCGAAAGCAGAACAGGAAACAGCAAGTAGTCAGCGAACTGTTAAAAAAAAAAATTAGCTGTGTGTGAAATAGTATGGGGCTTAACTGCTAAAGTCATCAGTCCCTAAGCTAACACACAACTTAATCAAAATTATCCTAAGGACACACACACACACACACACACACACACACACACACACACACACACACACACACACCCATGCCCGAGGGAGGACTCGAACCTCCCGCGGATCCAGCCGCACATTCCATGATTAAATAGGTAGCAGTTAAGCTACTATATTCAAGCTGTTACATACTGCATGGTGTAGTGTGAACATGGATTTAAAACGAGTACAATGTTAATCGAGAGTTTCTAAAAATCTCGTACATCTTAGTCAGTTGAAATCTTAATGCATGAATCAGGCAAGTGTGGTCCTCATTCTATCAGCTCTGTGAAATTGAACAGAGTTATCTAGCTGTCAATGATCATTTCTACAAATCAAATTTCCTCTCTCTCTCTCTCTCTCTCTCTCTTTCTCTTTATATACATATAAGGAGAGAGAGAGAAAATATATACATAGCGAGAGAGAGGAAATGTGTATATTTAGCTGACAATAATCAGAGAGAGAGAGAGAGAGAGGAAATTTGATATAAGCCAGCTGCAATGTCTGTCTGATTTGTAGAAATGATCATTGTTAGCTAGATACCTTTGTTCACTTGCTCAGAGCTGAGACAATGAGCACCCCACTTGTCTGATTCACACATTAAGATTTCAACTGACTAAGATGTTCGAGTCTTTACGATGTATAATATACATATATACCATTATTCAAAATTTATATTCATTTTAAATTTCAGTAATTATATCATATTCATCTTTGCTGTCCTTTACAGTACTTCTTTGTTCATACAGCAGACGCAATTAAAAGTCAACACATCACTACCAAATACGCCCGTCAATACCACACTTCTAATAACAATGTATCAGAATACAGAGAGGCCAAAACTTTTCCACGACAAGACCAAAGATTGTTTAACACTAACGTAACTTGCTCTCTCTGTAACGTGGATATCGGTGACACACAAAAATCAAAATGCGTTACAGCCTTACAAATCTAGATACCACGATCCTTGTTGTACCTACGCAAATGCTCCTCCATGCATACCCTAGCAGCGGATACTTCCGCCTGTGGCCAACTTCCCTAGAGAGACTGCTCCCTCTATTCTAGGCTGTGCCCCATTTACTCGATTCCCAGCGGGTTTATCTATTTTCGACCTGTCAGCAAACCAGACTATGTCTCCTGAAAGGTGTCGTGGCTCATTCTTCGACTGGACCGCGCTAGGTAGCCGAAGGGTGAGAGGCGCCTTGCCACAGATCGCACGGCTCCTCCCGTTGGTTGTTCGAGTCCTCCCTGGGACATGGCTGTGTGTGTTTTGCTCGGCATAAGTTAGTTTCACACTTTGCCACTTTCACTGGGTCTAGCACCTCATGCTCAGTAGAGTGCTAGCTAGATAACAGCTAACTGGACAAGTAATATGAAGAAATTCCCGCTCGTCAGCCTCCGACGTTTCTGCATTAGAAGCGTAGCTACAAGCGTATAAATAATAGAAATTTGTTGCTCGAAGCATTGAGCTTTCGATCAACGAAGTGCAAGTTGTCTACAGTCCAGATGGGGGAAGTGCATCCTCGCGACCTCCTACGGACATGGACTTTATCCAAAACCAACCTGGCCGATCCCTGGAGGTGGTTACCAGGGCTTTTCTGCTCAGTAATCGACATCTGTTGTCGCTACTGCCCCAATTGTGTGATTTGAAGACTACAACTAAGAGCAGGGGCGGATACCCAGCAGGGCTCTGGGGGATCTAGGGGGCTCACCACCGTTCTCCCCGCTGGTGGGACGCACGGCGTCGCCTGCTGGTGAGCAGCTCAGCAGCACCGTAGCTGCCACACATGACCCAGGCCAGCAGATGTCACCGGCGGGTAGGAGCGTCGGCGTATTCCGTGATCGGCTGTGTTTGCAACCACAGAGTGCGGCCATGAAAACAGCTGGAGTGCTTATAAGGCTGCTTTAATAAACATCTCTCAGTACCACCACAGTCCGACTATAAGCGCCAGCGTAAATCTGTCCTCGCCCTCAACATTCTTCTCACCGACTATGAGGCAGACATTCCAGGAACTGGCCCTCTCATTACAGTTGGCGTCCGAAAGCAGTCGTTGCACTTCATGGTACAGGTTGTGTGGTGAAGTGTTATTCCAGCATAAATAACTCACAGTTTGGCGATAAAAGTGATTTTTGGTAACTCTTAAACTCAAACGCTGAAAAATGCAGAAAGACTCGGTAATTTAGTAAATTACGTACGTGGCATATCACCAGTTCACAAGGATTACCTTAGCACAATGGGGTTGAGTAACTCATAATTTGTTTATATTTAATTCAGTAGTTTTCTCAGTTATGTGATCTAATTTGTGGAGTGCTGGATACAGTATGATTAAGTTTACGTTTGTGAAATCACGTGAATCCTTGAACGTATCATTGCTTATTTTGAAACCTTTCAGGGCACGCATAACCGTGCACTAAGGCTGTGCAGCTGCATGTTTTACATGTACACATGTTCAACATGTGTCTCGCTATTGTTCAGAGTGTAGATGGGTAACACGGGAAAAATAACTTATAAGGTTTCTTTATTTGTGTTTCTGGTACTAATTACAGTAGATGTAAACTACGAAAAATAGCAGAAACATTTGCTGATAGTAATACAGAGCTTTTTGCTGCTGTAACAGAGCAAGTGCGGGTGTTAACAGAGGAAAATTTTTATCAGAAGCAGGAGCACGAGGACCCCCTTTGTAGATTTGTGTCTGTAGAAGCAATTCACGTTCAGTCACCGCGTGTGTCAGGAGAAAATAAGGTGTATTTGGGCGTAGGTTCTCCATTTTTTGATCCAACAATAGCCTCACTTATCAGTCTCTTTCTAGCTAGTACACCGGATGGTGTATCGATTTTCATTAACCCACAGAATATCAAGCCATTTTCAGTAACATGAACTACAAAGGGCTGAGGTGGAGGGAGGTATTTTGTTCCCACCACAAAAAATTTAAAAAATAAATAAAATTCATTACTTGTTCTTGAATTACTTTACGAACATACTTTTGAATGATCTACTGATGCATAATCAGGATCCAGAAATATAATATTTCTTTTAAAGCTGTTTTCAAACATGTATTTCTATCTTTCACTTATTTCGTCACTGAAGTTTACTAAGTCTAACTATCTTGAGAGAAATTAATAATAAAAGTCGTTATAGTACTAATGAAGTACACTTCACTATAATTTAAAAAAAATACAAAAACTTGAGGTAATATACTAATAGCTTAGGCAAATAACATAGTTTTGTGAGAAGTATTATTCACCACTTTCTTCGGAAGCTAATTCTCACTTTGAACATACAATAGTCTGTTTTGTTGTGTTTACCACTTGTGTATCTCTTACAATTGTTGCAGATAGCTGTTGTGTTGTCCTTTTTACTTTTGAATGGCTTTCACAAACATGTAAATGACATCTACCTTCACATCCATGAGCTTCTTTTTCACCGAAGTTCTGCTTGATTTCCTGTCCGAGAATACACTCCATACATGAAACTACAGGATTAGGCAGTGCTGCAATATTTATAGCCCCCTCTTCAATATATGATTTCCTAAGCTGTAGTCTCAGTTTTTGAAGAAAAAGTCCTCGCTTATTAGATTTTTTCTTATTACAGTCCAGGAAGTTCAACAGAAATATTGTGTACTCTCTACTGCTACCATGTCCGCAAGAGTATAGAAAACAGACAGCGGCCACCTTCTTATAGCCATCATGGTTCAATGTTTCCTCGCCATTTGGTCTATCGAGTCAACTCCACCTTTATCCTCATTATAATATAAAGCTATAGCTGTTTTATTCTTAGTGTCAGTAGGTGAACCAATTGCTGCGTCAAACTGTTGAGATTATAGAAACAACAAATTCCTTGGGGATTTTCATGGAGGATAAAGAAGCCATTGTGACTGGAATATTTCCAGTACTAGTATCGCTGAAAGCTCATGGTAGCAGTATATACAAAACTTCCTGAAGTGTAGGATCACAAAGCTGTAACACATGACTTCTCCACAATAATAAGTAGCCCTATATAAGCCATGAATCAAAGTCTGTCTCTCTGGGGTATTTTCTGCCTCAATGCGACTTCATTGTTATGATTTTTATGATGTTGACTATTTCTGAAGGGTAAAACTTTAAAATGATTCTCTTATTGTTCCTGCTTTACCTACGTCTCTTATGCCTTCTCTGTCTGTCACCGTGTATTTTGCGCAACTCTTTTTCTAATATGAGAAGGTTTGGAGCAATAAATTTTTCCAGTGCTTGTAATATACTTATCACTAACCTCGCAAGCTGCCTCATCATCAGTATCAAGTGCCCAGAGTTTATCTTCAGCTTCTGTAGATACACTATGAATGTACATATCCTCGTGCAAAACACATTCCTCTTCAGTTTCACTCACTGCGTCCTCAGTTTCATAAAATTCAATTTTAAAATATTGGAAAATTTTTTTAAGGTCTTAAGGGACCAAACAACTGAGGTCATCGGTCCCTAAGCCTACACGCTACTTAATCTAACTTACCCTAACCTCTGACAGGAGGGTGGTGTGGTGCGGTGGGAGGGAGGAGGGAAATACACCGACTGTGTCAAGGCGCCTCAGACTGGGTGGCAAATTCAATTTGAGTATCTGTAGATTGTTCCAACATCTGTGGTATTTCTCCGTCAGTATGTAACTGTAAATACATTTTCAATCACAGTTTTTTCTAACACTGGACTAAGCGCCACTGGACAGGAAACAATAAAGAAGCAAAGGGAAATGAATCATTGTTGAGATCATTGTAGCTGTCAACCGAGAGAAATATAATGTCCATGTCTTCTAAGGTCACGTAATGCTATTATATTTGGAGTAAGACAATCGTTTTGGAAAGTCGCATCAACTACCAAGCGGGGAAGACTTTTGACGACCTGTCTTTAACTTCAATTTTCCGATTAAGCTTAAACGAAGAAATGTAACACAGTCATGGAATCTGGAAGAAGACTTCATTAAAGAGAATGTATATTTTTTTACAGAATTTTAAAATATAAAGCACCTGAGTAGATTTCAATATTTTCAAAAGGTAGGCATAAAGTACGCTCTGCCCTTCCACCCACCTCATTGGTATTGCAAGGGTTAATGATGTCACAGCTACTGCAACACTGAGGGGTTGATCAGACGAACAAATACTTCGTGTGACTAAATTTGCGTTTAACAGGAGAGGCCAATTCGTATGTGGTATACCATGAGATCCAAAGTAAAGCACAGTCGTTTCAGCTGTTGGCTGCTGGACTACGCCAGCTTTACAAAAAAAAAAACAAAATACCCTAGGAATTTGAACTGTGATAAGTCAATGGACATATTTTCAGACAGAATTCGCAAAGTTAACGCTCAACGTACGTGAGTAACCACAATGCAAAATCCAACAAAGTTTTATCACAGGAGGCTGCAGCTCCTAGAGATTTGGCGCAAGTTGAGGAAATATATTTTGTCATGAAGCAACGGGTAGTTCACATTTTATTCCCTTCTGAGGTCAAATGCTACAGGTGTGGACGAGAGGGCCATACACAGGAACAGTGGGAGCAACTAGAGTGTTACTCATGTGGGGAAATGGGCTACCTGGTATCTGAATGACGGAAGAGGAAGAACAGGAGGTATTGGGGTAAATAGCCACCAAACTGAAACAGTAAAACTTTGACCATCGGAAAGCACTCCTGATAGATCATAACACTGCACAAGACAGAGCACCGACGGAAAGATGCTTAGTGGGTGTAGTGGGTGGTGTGGAACAGAGGTTTCTTGTAGACCCGAAGGTACACGTGACCGTTATCAGTCTGCACTTGGTAAAAAAAGGGCGGCGGGACCACAACGATGTAAGTTACATGGGGTTGGCGATAGAAATGTTGAATTGTTGGGTACGATGATACGTGAGTTCACTATTACGGAAACTAAGTTTAAAGTGTATATGAGTGTTTTACCACGTATGGGTGAAGGATATTCTGGGATTCTCCGACTAAATTTTCTCGACAAACATTTTTCAAGGACTGAACTTTGGAAAAGCTCTTGAGCTCTCTGAAGCTTTGTTTCATTTTGGTAATACAGTAGCAAACGAAGCGACATCCCGCGGCTTACGTGTCATGAAGGTGATGCCAGCTAAACTGCAGTCAGGTTCGTTAAAGATTGTTCAGCAGGATAAAATAACCGCAGGTAGGGGAAAGACAGCGTGGGTAGCAGTGGGTACTGAATTACCTTGTGGGTCGTTGTACGTGGTTGAGCTCAAGTAATGGACAGTTGGATGTTTCACATCGTTTTGTGTGCAGAAGCATAGCGCACTGAGTAATGTTAATTTAAATATTTGGTTCCCGTTAGTACAGCTAACTTTGACAGATCCGAAGCTAATCTGTAATAAGGTACAGTGATAGAAAAAGACATCGATAGGTGGAGTTTCGGTAGAAGCCATAAGCAAGGAGTAAGCGAGAAACTGAGTCACTCGTAGGACAGTAATCGTACAAGCACGGAATATTGAATTTTAGCGACTTTTTTTTATTTAGATGCGGTGTTACCAGCAACACTAGTAACTCAGAATTGTATACAGTTAAGGGATTGTACTCCAGTTTATAGCGAACAGTATCGTGTGGTGGGACACTTACAAGCATTAACAGAAGAGATCATTGAACAGCTATTACGAGATGGGATCAAGAACATAGTGACAGTTGCTGAAACACAAATATTGTAATCATCCCTAAGAAATCATTCGATAGGATTGAGAAATATTTGTTTTTCTGTGATTATATATGCTTATCAAAGCCTTATTATTACGGAAATCTTCGATAATTTGGGTGAGCGTCGTTACTTTATCGCAGTTGATGTCGGAACTGGTTACTGTCAATTAAAAATAGCTTCAGAACATGGGCCATAGACATCATTTACCGCGCCTTGTAGACATTATCAATATATGGGGATACTATTCGATTCAAAAATGCACCTGAAACTTTACAGGAGTTATTAGACTGAGTTTTATGAGGGTTAAATCCTAAAGCTTATGTCATCCATTTAGATGACTTAATCGTCTACTCAACCGTTATACCAGAGGATGTTCTTGTTAGGCTTCAGTAAATAAGTACCAGTTTGCTCAAACTCGAGTTAAGAATCTGTGTCACATAAACAGGGAGAGTAGTGTGCAGAGTGGTCTTACTTTTACAGAGGCAATTCAAAGTTTTCCAGCACCATGGATGACCGAACAGATGGAGTCGTTCTTCGGTTTGTTCAACTACTACTTTAAATTCGCAATGGATTTCGTGAATTTGTTAGTTAGTTAGTTAGTTAGTGAGTTTCATGTTCACGGGTCATTTAGTACAATAAATCGTAATGTGGAATGAGTTATTTTACATACACATCGTAAACATGGCCACAGGCTGAACATTTACAACTTTTTGTTTTTCCCTAAAATACAAAGATGTGAGTTAGTAATTCCTACCCACCACCTTTTTCACGTTGCAATAGAAATTCTTTATCCGAAAAGAAGAAATTTACAACAAGAAAGTTTTTCAGTTAGTTTTCGAATTTTATGTTGCATTCTGTCAGACATTTTGTATTGCTATGCAAGTGAATATCGGAACACGTGAGGCAATACTGACCCTACGACTTATCTTAGAAGCTAGACTAAGGAAAGGCAAACCTAAGTTTCTATCATTTGTAGACTTAGAGAAAGTTTTTGACAATGTTGACTGGAATACTCTCTTTCAAATTCAGAAAGTGGCAGGGGTAAAATACAGGGAGCGAAAAGCTATTTACAATTTGTACAGAAACCAGATGGTAGTTATAAGAGTCGAGAGGCATGAAAGTGGAGCAGTGGTTGGGAAGGGAGTGAGACAGGGTTGCAGGCTCTCCACGATGTTATTCAATCTGTACATTAAGCATGCAGTGAAGGAAACAAAAGAAAAATTCGGTGTAGGTATTAAAATCCAAGGAGAAGACAAAAACTTTTGCTATTTGGGGAGGAAAATAACTGATGATGGTCGAAGTAGATAGGATATAAAATGTAGACTGGCAATGGCAAGGAAAGCGTTTCTGAAGAAGAGAAATTTGTTAACATCGAGTATAGATTTAAGTGTCAGGAAGTCGTTCATGAAAGTATTTATATGAAGTTTAGCCATGTATAGAAGTGAAACATGGGCGATAAATAGTTTAGACAAGAAGAGAATAGAAGCTTTCGAAATGTGGTGCTACAGAAGAATGCTGAACATTAGATGGGTAGATCACATAACTAATGATGAGGTGTTTAACAGGATTGGGGAGAAGAGAAATTTGTGGCACAACTTGACTAGAAGAAGGGATCGGTTGGTAGGACATGTTGTGAGGCATCAAGGGATCACCAATTAAGGATTGGAGGGCAGCATGGAGGGTAAAAATCATAGAGGGAGACCAAGAGATAAATACAATAAGCAGATTCAAAACGATGTAGGTTGTAGTAAGTACTGGGAGATGAAGAAGCTTGCACAGAATAGATATATAAGAATTTTGAAGTTATCATCCTATTCATTATTTCCTTATTGTGTGTTACCGTTATCATTGATGTAGTACCTCTAGATAAGCAGAGCTGAATATGTTGTGCTGTTTCAAAATTTAGGGTGAGACCATTCGCAGAAAACCAGTGAATGACACTGTTAAAAATATTGTTTATTCTTTGTTCTTGTTCTGTATGTATGCTTGGACTGATCTCAGTACCGATGTCGTCTGCAATAAGAACTAATTCTGTTTGTTGTATATTGGACCAAAGATCGTTCACATTTGTGAGGAACAACAGTAGACCTAAGTCTGCGCCTTGAGGAATCTTGTCCCTGGCCTAAAATTCTTGAATTATTAAGCACAACGTTCTGCATTTAAGTGGTTAGATATGATATTATGCATTGGTTGGCTATATAATCAATCTCACAAAATTTCAATTTACCTAGGAGACTATTGTGATTCATGCGGTCAGAGGCCTTAAATAGGTCGCAGGAAATACAAGCCGATGCTATTTAATTTTTAAATCATTGCATAACTTGGCGAGCACCTCTTCTGAAACGCAAACTGATTTTCTGAGGACATAAAATCTATTCTAGAAATAGTCACCTTCTCAAATTTTTTTTTTTTTTTTTTTTTGAAATGATGTCACCAGTGAAACAGGTTGCTTGCTAAGTTAGTGAAGCTAAACATATTTCCGATAAGACCAGATTTATTATACGGAAACAAATATGTAGTACACTATTGGGAGCAGCATCAAAACCTGATGACCTTTATTTTTGAGATAACGTACTGTTCTCTTAATTATATTACTCGCAAAGAGTGCAATGTTTTAGGGGAAGGAGGAGTGGCAAGTAGTGTCAGAGAAACTGGAGGAGGCTATGATTTCCGATACCGTATTGGTTCTATCAGGTTTTAGAAAATGGTTCATTGTCTCTTATGATGTTTGGAATGTGTCAATGGGATGTATTTTGTGTCAGATGTTTGAAGGACAGGAGTCGTTAAATAATGCGTAACGTAACAACTCAACAACAGAAGTGTTAACCGTCATATGCGATTTACTCATTTCTGGTGTTCTTGTCTGATAAAAGATTTAAAGTTTATCCTGCTCATGCCACAATGAAATGGTTGTTTGGTCTACGAGGCTCGTCTACTGCTTTGTCACGCTTTGTTCTAAAGTTCAATAAGTGTGATTATGAGGTTATCCACACAAATGCAGATACATTAATTCGCAAAGCAGCCATGCTAAGTACACTGGAATAGTGTCTATTGGAATAGCAGCAATCCAAGGCACATAGTAAAGAGTGTCAGTCTTTTAAGTCACAGCAGCATTTTATTATGCCTGAAGATTTACTGTACACAGTTCCAAAAGAAAGTGTTAACAGGCACAAGAGCATGTTTTTTCAGATCATGGCGACCTACGCTCAAGAGATAGGCGTACTGCGGAATGGTTTTGGTGGGGAACAAGAAGAGTGGCGTGGTGAAATATGCCAAAGACTGTGTACCATGCGCGCCGGGAGTTGCTGATTCGCACCAGAAAACCCCTTCGCAAAGGTTACGAGAGGCGTCGAAGCCATTTTAAATACTTGTTTTAGACATTTGCTAACCACAGCCAGAACACCTGTAAAGAATACGTATGTGGTTACGATGATCAATGTTTCGCGTTGTATCTAGTAAGGAAAGCAATTCCGGGATCAAAAGGTATGTAGTGTAGCAGAAGTTTTTATTAACAATTGGATGCTGAAAATTGGAGTGCTTGATACCAGAGCTATAGACAGTGGTACGAACATAGTTTCGGTACCTACAACCAGCTGCGCCGTGTGTTGCATATTCGGAAGATACGAACTAACCCGTTCTACTCACAAACTAAAACCACGTTAGAGCGCGAGCATAAGACCATTTCTAAACTGCTAAGTTTTTACGAGAATGCCACACATGAGCACTGAGATATGCATTTTCCATATGTACTTTTCGCGAACAAACCAAAGATTGATACGGGAGTTGTCATAACACTATTTGAGGTACAGGATGAAAATGTCCACTCATTTTGAATTTTTAGGTACCAAATCGCTAGCGAATTTCGAACCAACGAATAATTTTGCGAGAAGAAACGTGCAAACCCCGTAGACAAAAACTCTGGAACCCCAGGATCAGCTAAATAGGCGCACTGGCAGGCTGGCGTAGTATCGCAGAGGGCAGTGTGTGTTAATTACTAGCCCCTATATACCAAAGAGAAAGACTAATAAGCTCTTTACGAAATATCACGAGCCGTACGAGGTCGTGGAAATGATCTCAGCTGTTAACGGAAAGGTACCGAAACGTCTACCCTGCATGTCAGTCTGGTGGAACAGTTTAAGAGGACTTTGGTTGCTTTGACCAATTAGGTGCAGCTGGTGGAAAGAAGGAACCTCAGCGTTTAGAACAGCTTAAGCACAAGTCCTGCCTATGGTCTGAGGTCACTGATTTCACATTATTTGAAATATTATGCTTGTGTTAGATTTATTCTTGATATTTGTGTTATGGGTATTATTTACATTGTGCTGTGTTCAGGTGGATTTATTTATTTGATGTCATTGCCTCAGGTGTTTCTTTTTATTACTTCATGGTCTTTGTCTGGTTTTTGCTACTGTTCTTCTTGTTGCTATTTGTCGTTAGTTACTAGTTTGGGGAATAGGATGGGGATGAGAGATGGTTCCTTTCCTCAGGTGGCGACTCTGTATGACATCCTGTATAATGGGAATGGTCCTGGGTTTGCCATACATCGTCTGGAGAATGCTTAGCTGTCGTTCAAACGTTTTTGGAGGTATGTTTTTCTCTGAGGCAGTCAGATGCCTTCCTTATGTGACATCAGTGGACATTGAAATCAACAGATCAGAGAAATGAAATTCGTAGGCTGCTAGATTTTGTTTCGGATTGATTTAGTGAGGCACAGGAAAGTCACGGATTTTAGGGACGTGCTGAAGGAGTATCGCAATCACAGTAAATTCAGAGCACACTAATCACAGCTAGTAAATATTGTCCGCAACCTGTTGTTTGTAGGAAGAGTAATTGGTTAAATACGGGAGGTAAATTAATAAAAACGCTGTCCGTGACAGCGGATTAGGAGAAGGTTCCGAAATTAAATGATGCACTTGGTGATTTTCAGAAACTGGCAATTTCTGTGAAGACTGCCGTGGGATGGCATTCATCTTGTGAAGGGTTTCCCTCTTAGGTGTACACTCACTTGTACGTCTGTCATTACACTAACGCGGAATTCACTGCATAGGCCACAAGGGCCAATACGGTTGTTACACTTGCAGAACTTAGAGCACTTTTATGCATCCCTTAACCCTGAACTTACACATTCATTAGACATATTAATTGAATCAAAGCAGGAGAAAATTTCAGTGGAGCGGATGTTACATCTTGTCCAAACCATTCAAGAAAATCGACAAATCATGATTGCATAGATGATTTTAATCAAACAAGATGTCGTGTCTTTACTAGGTATTTGCATATTTTATTCATGCAATAATCGCAAAGTGCACAGCCTACAGATCAGTCGAGATACCCGTTGCCGGGCGAGAGTTAAGCCGGCAAGGGCCGTGCGAAGGTTTGATGGAAGTAGGAGTTTTGTTCAAGGCAGTATAAACATTACATTCAGGATTGTCTTGTAGTAAGGTCCTGGAGAACGCACTTTGAGAGTAAGCTCATGCTGGAAGTGGATAAGGAAGGACCCATATGGGACACCTCAGGTCTGGAAAGCTCGGTCCTGGAAGATTCGGGACGAATCCTTCGAAAGAGGGGATGTGTGTTGCACACCGAAAATGTTAGGTGCGCTAGTTGCGAATGTCTTAAACGTGTTATTCCCACACGCCGCTAGGCAGTAGAGGCAAGCGTGCCCGAAGTGCTAACTGAGTAAGCCGTTAGACTGCACTCTTGACATTACGACAAAACATTCCGGCCAGGCAGGGTTGCTACTCTAGGGACGGGCGTGCCACGTAGTACCTCAATGCCGAATCACAGTGTGACCAAGAGTGAGGTGATATTTTATATCACACACTTGCGCACTACGGAGAAACTCACGCGTTGCAAGTTTAACTGGTTGTAGGAACCCGTTCTCAGGGCACAGCGAGCTAGGAAAAGCTAAAAGCCAAGTAATATGAACTAAACATGCTCGTCATCCTGTAATAGGATTATGTTGAACGCGTAGTTGTATGGGTATAAGTAATTGAGCGTAGCAGTTCAAAGCATGAAGTAATGCCTCCATTATGTCTGCTTATTAAACAGGAGAGAATGATGGCCTTTTATGTTTCAGAGAAACCACGACGCTCCGTTGATGTCGGAAATCTGTTGGCAGCCTGGCAACGAGGCGAACCACGTCTGTGGCGTGATGGCTGCGGGGTTTCCGGGAAGTTTCGATGATGTGAGGAGCTTGGGCCCAGCCAGTCTCCACTTCCTGAGCTACTTCGGTCGATAGACTAGAAGATGTCTAAAGTCTGGCTGGGAGAGATGCGCACTCGCTTTCTCCTAGAAACCTAGACGTCTTTGACCACCAGCCACGCGGTATTAGCCAAGCGGTCTGAGGCGCTGCAGTCGTGGGCTGTGCGCTGGTGCCGGCGGAGGTTCGAATCCTCCCTCGGGCATGGGTGTGTGTGATGTGCTTAGGTTAGTTAGGTTTAAGTAGTTCTAAGTTGGAGGAAGCTGATGACCACAGATGTTGAGTCCCATAGTGATCAGAGCCATTTGAACCATTTTTCAAGCACAAATTGCGGCTAAACGGGGTGCTGTGTAAAACTGCTTCAACAGACCTCTGTCAGTGGTATGACTGCAAGTTCGGGTGTGAATCTGCCCACTCCCTCATCATTTCTCTCACCCATCCTGATACATAGCGACGCGGAATAGGCCGGGTCATTACAGTACGGAGACCATAGTTCTCCTTGAATTTGTTGTGGTGAGGAGGGCATTGTTCTTTTACATTTTTGACGTATATTGCAGCATACAGGATAATGTTTTTAGTTTGAGATCTTTTTTCTTGTGACATGAAACAATTTTTATTGTTAATTCGTGTACACAATTGTCTTGCATTTACGTTTAACGATGTTTTTGCTTATTGATTAGAATCATCTTCGTAGGAGGCAATAGTTCAAATGCAATTAGAGGGAGTCTTATCTCGAGTACGTATGGTACTCTAGAGCAAATGATTTCATTGTAGTGGGAAAAGTAAGATGAGCTTGCTTAATAAATTAGTGTTTTTTTCAAACTATCACCTCTACAATCACCTGTGTTTGAACAAGTTAAGGTTGTGAAGAAGTTTGAGTCTTGAGTTGCTTTTGTATTGTTAGAGCATGTCGGTTATAAAGGGATATAGGACCATTTCTATTTAATTTATTTGTTAAATTACTATTAGTATGTAATTGTACTTTAAAAAATTATATGTCTCGAGTGGACATGAGGTGGACTGTGCTCAGAGGCGGTAAGCTAGGGCTGCTTGTGCTTCTGTGATGATCAACGCAGGTTTTCCAATGAATAATTAATGTTTGTGGAGCGATAATGTAACTTTTAGTACATCATTCCAACAGAGATTTAATGTTTACATTGACATCTTTAGTTTGATACAATTTTTGAATCTAGTACTACTTGTGGTATTCTGTAAATGATTTACAGCTCGTGTTGATGAGCAATAGAGAAGTAATTCAGTTTCAAAACACAATTATAAAATTAATAATATGCTACTGTTCCACGAATTAGGGGACAAATGGTTCAAAGGGCTCTGAGCACTAAGGGACTTAACATCTGTGGTCATCAGTCCCCTAGAACTTAGAACTACTTAAACCTAACTAACCTAAGAACATCACACAACACCCAGCCATCACGAGGCAGAGAAAATCCTTGACGCCGCCGGGAATCGAACCCGGGAACCAGGGCGTGGGAAGCGAGAACGCTACCGCACGACCACGAGATGCGGGCAATTATGGGACAATTTGGAGTATAATGTTAAGGGGCTTAATTAAATGTTAGCAACAGAACTAGTGGAAAGGATCTTTGAGTAAAATTACAGACTACTAACAACTGGTTTAGTGATAACTTGCTGGCTGTTCCCAGTCAACAACAAGGTAGTGCTATTCTGCAATTTAGTGCAGAAGTTTGAATTCACTGTGGAAGACATTTCGAGGAGAGTTAGTGCACTCGGTTAAGGTAAGAAATGCAGAGAGGCTCTTTGCTGTGAAAAAAAATTACTGAGTTGTTTCGATAGAAGAGAATCTAGTAATCCTGCAGTGATCAGTAAGTAAGCAGAAGAAGTTGTTACAGGAAAATTTACAGGTTTCAGAGAATCGGCATAAAAGAGAGACTGGATTGACAGAATGTATGATTGCTCTACCCAGTTAAGAAGTAATTAGTTTAAAAATTTATTTTCCCTCATGCTACATTAATATAAGGTTTAAAAACAAATTTTAAAGTACGAAATATTATTGCAGAATCAATGTGCAAGAATTAGAAGGAGTCACATTAGACAAATACAAAGGTGGCTCCTTACACTTTTGTCGTTGCACAATCAGCTCTTAATGCTGATCTGAAAAGTGGTACGGTATCTTCTTGTGTAAATGATTCTGAAAAAGTTAGGACTTTATTCGCATTCAGAGTGTTTATTAGCCATAAAAAATTTAGTGAAATGTATTTTGTATTAATGGCATGATCCAATAGTAATCACTACAAAATTACTGTTCAATTTGGACATACAAATGATTTATCCTATATTAACCAGTTGCACAGAACTGTACTCTTAATCCTAAAACCCAATTTCTACACTACTACTCTCAAAGAACTCCCTTGAACTGTAGAATAAATTGCTTCTTAACCTGTTATACAACTTACTTCTAAAGTTGTTGAAACATGTATAGATTGGAGAGTATGTCAGCTTATTCAAAATGTTCAAACAGTTTACTTTGGGAAAGTTACTTATTTTCGTGAGTCTAATCTAGGAATGGCAAACCCTTTTTGTTTCTGGTATCATGATAGAGTATGTTCTCTCTGGTGTCAAAGTCTGCTATGTTGTTTTCAGCGAATATCAATGACGAAAAGAGATAAAGTTTTATCATCGTCATTATTTTTGTTTTAGTGAGGAAAGGACTGCATTGTTCCCTTGGAGTAACCTTATAATTATTTGTAGCACCTATTTCTGAATTAGTACTACGTCACTGACATGACATGAATGACCACATAACAACTGCCCATATATGTGTGAAGCTGAAAATGCCAAATTAAGCTGTGCCAAGATATTTATTTCTAACTGGGTCATATAATTTCTATACGAGGTAGGATAGCCTTGATATCTTTCTAAGGCATGATTAATGTGAGGTTGCTAGTTTAGTTTGGAATCAATATATTTTCCAAGCAACTGTCCAGATGTTTGGAGTTTCAGAGAATTTCAAATGGAGAGTAACAGGAGAATAATGAATTAGGTCAGTACTTGAATGAGATAGTTCGTAAAATTGAAAAAAAGTTTGGGGGTATTGTTACAGCAGAGGTCATGTGCTAGATAATGGTGATTTATATTCTGTTCATGAAGATGAATGAGATCCTATAGCTCGTTATGAAAGGAGGAGAATTCTTTACAACCATGCTCATTTTAATCATGATGCTGGAAACTGAAATGAGGCATCGTTTTCAATATAACAATTTCTTGCCTGTTCTAAGATTTCAAATATTTATAATGATATGAAATGGTACTGATCCTCATGCTTGACTAGAGCAGTTTGATGTTGTATTTTCTTCCACATGTCCAGCCGGTCACAGAACTGAGTTTGTATGTGGCTGTTTGGTAGGTGACCTCAGTACATGAATACTGATACTGACTAGAAACTGTGAGCCATATGATGAGTCTTATCAGATATTCCAGTTACAAGATATGTCTGAGGCAGCGCAAGACATAATCATAGGCATACTTGTGTATGAAAAATTCTAATAATACGGATTTTATAACTCCTGCTGCATTATTTGAGTGCATGGTGTGGAAAATAATTTTTTAACAATACTTACAGTCCTACTGAATTGAAATATAATTGACTTATAAAATTTACTCCCAAGTTGAGCCAGATTATTCTTCCTGGTCACATGAAAGGGTAGTTAGTGGGTTTTGAGATTTTGCTCCAAGAATTAGAATATGACAATGCTGAAGATACTGGTTGTGGTAGAAGCAACAGTAAGTTTTGTTATCCTAGTCCGAGACCACGGAGAAATTGGAATAGTGGTCACCAGCAATGTGATACATATTGTGATAGATATGGGAACGGAAAGTGGATGCATCAGAGCAATTATGTGATTGTAATTAAAGCAACAATTTTAGGAGAGGTAAAAGTGATTACTTTGGAAGACTTTTTCGTCATATCTAGTTGGTAAAGAGAATGGTAGTCACTGACATCGACAAGATAGAAACTAAAGATAATATTTTGTTGAGATACGCTCAGATTGTCTACAGAAAAATGTTCAAGTGGGTAGCCCATAGCCCAATAGCCACGTAATTGACAAGTGATGTGTGCAGCTGATTTGAGTGCTCAAAACGGGATGAAAAATGCCTATGAGTAACTGAATGTATTTAATTTCGTATGCTTTACTTACCTGTTGATAAGTGACAGTCAAGGAAATCTCAATTTTCTGAAGAGTCCAGCGTTTCAAAAATATTTTACCCTGATAATATTCTTCTCGGGTATGCAGCCGGATCGCAACGTCTTCAAGACACTATATTTCCGCGGTCCAACTGGCCGCCAGCTTCAGGTGAGAGTGCTGGTGCACGATCTCGCCGGAACTGACTTCCCAGCGCAAGCGGTGGCCTCTATATAGGCCGCAGAAGACCTACAACGCGTGCGCGAGAAGGTGCCGCAACCGCCCTCTAGCGTAGTAGATATACGCCGCCGCCAGTGACGGAAAGAGGCAAAATCGAGATATCGCTGTCAGAAATTAAAAAATAATAATGAAAATAATTTAAAATGTTATTCCGACGATAGAACCACGGACCGTTGTTTTTTAACGTCAGACAACACTGGGTCCCAAGTCTTACTTAAAAGAAAACCCTTGTCTCTATTAATAAGATTGTCAGATAACCGAATCTCTATGGATTCTTTTAAAATACAGTCCCAATAGCGAGATGCAGGGGCAACCATTTGTGTCTCGTCATATAGTATTTTGTGTCCCTCGGTGAGACAGTGTTCCGCCACTGCAGACTTCTCAGGTTGAAGCAGCCTTGTGTGCCGCTGATGCTCAACACATCGCTTCTGAATGGTTCGGATTGTCTGACCAATATAAGCCTTTCCACAGTGGCAAGGGATCTTGTAAACACCGGGCTTCCTCAAACCCAAGTCATCCTTAACAGAGCCAAGGAGCGCTCTAATCTTCGCTGGCGGACGAAAAATACTTTTGATGTGATATCTTTTCAGAATCCTTCCTATCTTCGAGGAAATGCTCCCAGCAAAAGGCAGAAAAGCTACCGATTTGCAGGTATCTTCTGGTGGTTCAGGCGAAGGTCCAAACTGGAAAGCACGACCGATCTGTTTATCTGTATAGCCATTCTGCTTGAACACAATCTTAAGATGTTCCAATTCTTGCGTCAAGCTTTCTCCATCTGAAATGGCATAAGCTCTTCTCGCCAACGTCCGCAGGACCCCCGTACGCTGGAACGATGGATGACAGCTAGAAGCATGTAAGTAACGGTCCGTGTGCGTAGGCTTTCGATAAACGCTCTGTCCCAGTGTCCCATCATCCTTTCTGTACACCAGAACATCCAGAAACGGAAGCTTTCCATCATTTTCCACCTCCATGGTAAATTTGATGCTAGGATGCAGGGAATTGAAATGATCTAGGAGGCGGTCCAGAGCTTCTCTCCCATGAGGCCACACCATAAACGTATCGTCAACGTACCTCCAGAAACAGGTTGGTTTTAAGGACGCCGTCTTCAGCGCCATGTCTTCAAAATCTTCCATAAAAAGATTGGCGACTATTGGGGACAAAGGGCTCCCCATAGCCACTCTGTCAGTCTGTTCAAAATATTTGTCATTGAATAAAAAGTACGTCGACGTTAACACGTGGCGACAAAGCCTGGTTGTTTCCTCATCCAGTTTCTCACCAATTAATTGCAAGGATTCTTCCAGAGGAACCCGGGTAAAAAGCGACACGACATCAAAGTTCACAAGCAAATCCCAGGGACTAAGAGAGAAGGACTTCAATCTCTGAATAAACACCATAGAATTGGAAATGTGATGTTCGCATTTACCGACGTGAGGGCCAAGAACAGATGCTAAATACTTGGCTAGATTGTAGGTAGGAGCACCCAAATTACTCACGATCGGACGAAGCGGGACCCCTTTCTTATGAATCTTAGGTAGACCGTATAATCTCGGTGGCACGGCAGCACCAGGACGAAGTTTTTTGAGAACGTCGTCAGGTAAAGAACTCTTCTTCAACAGTGAAAGCGTCTTCAGTTTTATCCGTTCAGTTGGGTCGCCCTGCAATGTTCTGTATGCTGAGTCTTCAAGTAAGAGGTCCATCTTTCCCAGATAGTCATCACGTGACAGAAGAACAGTTGCGTTGCCTTTGTCCGCTGGTAGAACTATCAGAGCTTCGTCTTCTCTAATGGACCGGCCGGCTGCCCTTTCGAGAGAGGAGATGTTACTCCGTGGAGGCGGCGCCCGCCGCAATGTATGTGAGACCTCTTGCCTAATCTCTTCAGCTTGATCCTGCGAAAAGCTGGACACTGCTTGTTCGACTGCGCAGATGAATTCGGTGATAGGCACATTCCTCGGTGTAGGGGCAAAATTCAGGCCTTTCTCCAACACTGACAGCGTGGCGTCGTCCAATTCTTTACTCGTGAGGTTAATCACTGTCCGTCGACGGGTGTCGTCATCAGATATCATGGGTTGAGAGCAAAGCCGTTGAAACTTCGAAGACTGTTTCTTGACGGCGCTCCTATGCGTCCAATCTGATAGTGCCCAAGAAGAACTATCCACCCATTCCCAAGATGCATCCGACAGCAGCGACGATAACTCCAAGTGCAAGAAAAGTAAATCCTTGGATATGAGATCCAGTTGTCTTCGAGTGAAGCGAATGCGCTCCTTGACCAAGGTGAAACTGGCACGCTTCTTGATGTTGTTGGCCGTTTTCGTATCAATAAACTGCACAAATATAGCAAACTTAGGTATTACTCTTCCATCACGGCATCTCAGCAAAAAGGCGAGGGCACTCAGCAACTTGCCTTTTTTCTTACGAAGTTTATCAAACTTCTTCACAAGTTCCACCATCTCCTCCCCGTAGAGGTTTCTGATGTGACTACGAAGGCTTTCCCGGCGTAATAATTGATAATATTCTTCTCGGGTATGCAGCCGGATCGCAACGTCTTCAAGACACAATATTTCCGCGGTCCAACTGGCCGCCATCTTCAGGTGAGAGTGCTGGTGCACGATCTCGCCGGAACTGACTTCCCAGCGCAAGCGGCGGCCTGTATATAGGCCGCAGAAGACCCACAACGCGTGCGCGAGAAGGTGCCGTAACCGCCCTCTAGCGCAGTAGACATACCCCGCCGCCAGTGATGGAAAGAGGCGAAATCGAGATATCGCTGTCAGAAATTAAAATAATAGTAATAAAAATAAATTAAAATGTTATTCCGACGATAGAACCACAGACCGTTGTTTTTTAATGTCAGACAACACTGGGTCCCAAGTCTTACTTAAAAGAAAACCCTTGTCTCTATTAATATGATTGTCAGATAACCGAATCTCTATGGATTCTTTTAAAATACAGTCCCAATAGCGAGATGCAGGGGCAACCATTTGTGTCTCGTCATATAGTATTCTGTGTCCCTCGGTGAGACAGTGTTCCGCCACTGCAGACTTCTCAGGTTGAAGCAGCCTTGTGTGCCGCTGATGCTCAACACATCGCTCCTGAATGGTCCGGATCGTCTGACCAATATAAGTCTTTCCACAGTGGCAAGGGATCTTGTACACACCGGGCTTCCTCAAACCCAAGCCTATATAGAGGCCGCCGCTTGCGCTGGGAAGTCAGTTCCGGCGAGATCGTGCACCAGCACTCTCACCTGAAGATGGCGGCCAGTTGGACCGCGGAAATATTGTGTCTTGAAGACGTTGCGATACGGCTGCACATCCGAGAAGAATATTATCAATTATTACGCCGGGAAAGACTTCGTAGTCACATATTTTACCTGTGTTCCAGGTGTTGGAAGCCAGTCGTCTGGGTTGAGTGAGTCAGCATATCACAGATCTGAAGGTGTAGCTTTATGAACTATTCCTTCTTTACTGTTGACTCAAGTGAAAGAGATGATTACCAGAAAAGGAGCAGAGAAGAAAAGAGACAAGTAGGAACTGATTTTCGTTGTCAGGGTTATAGCTGCATCCGAAATTAGCAACTTTGTGGAAATTAGTTAGTGATACGATTGTAGTCATGTTCATACCTGGGGAGTTTGTCGTCCAAAGGATAGTGTTTAAACTCAGAAGAGTTCTCCTGGAGGCACTATGTAGCAATTCTGGGCGTGTGGGGTATCACAATGTCCTGCTGGAATTACCGAACTACATCGGATTGCACAATGGGCATGATGGGCATGAATGGAATCAGGTGATCAGCCAGGATGGGTACGCATTTGTAATCTGTCGGAGTCATATCTAGTCGTATCAGGGGTTCCATATCACACAGACAGAAAGCTTATGCACTTGTCATCTGTCAGAGTCGTATAAGAGGTTCCATATCACTGCAAATGCACACATCCTACACCATTACAGAGCTTCCACCAGCTTGAACAGTCCTCTGCTGACGACCAGGCATAACTTTTCCAGTGATCAACAGTCCAACGAGATGTTGATTGGTTTAGCCAAAGCGTAAAGTATTATGCCGTGCAGTCATCAAGATTACAGATGTTGGTTTTCACCTCCAAAAGCCCATATCCATGATGTTTCTTCGAAAGGTTCGCAAGCTCACTCTTTGAAAAATATATTTTTGTTTTTAAGGAATTATTCTACCAGGTTCCAATATATGTGGTGTGAGAAAAGTAAAGCCTGACCCAGCACTGCGAACGATGTGGCAGTGTTATGTAAATTGGCGTGATCGTCCCTTTCTGACAGTCTGAGTTTTCAGCTCTTTAAATCAATCACGTGATTTTTGAGAGCCCTCATCAGTGAAGTTGAGTTTTCTTTGTGTGTTTACAGTAATGGAAAAACGAAAATTAGAACGACGTCATTCAGTCATTTTTATTGTTAAACTTGGATAATCAATGAGTGTGACCTTTGAAACGTTGAAACAGGGTTATGGGAATCATTCCTTGTCAAGAGCACAAATTTTTCACTGGCACAAATAATGTTTGGAAGGCTGCTAGCACGGTGAAGATGAATTTAGATCAGGGAGGCCGTCAAAATCGAAAACCGACGAGAACGTCGAAAGTGTGCATGATCTATCAAGACCAGACGGACATTTGACAATAATGATATTGGGTGACCTGTCAAACGTGACCAAATTCACCTTAAATCAAAGAAATGACTGTAGATTTGCACATGTGGAAGGTCTGAGCCATAATCGTGCTGAGAAACCACACAACTGAGCAGAACAACAATCGAAGAAACATGTGTGTTTGTCTTCTTGAGAAAACTGCCATTAACTGTGAATGTTTAAGTAGTGTGATCATTGGTGATAAATCCAGGATTATTGAGTATGATCCTGAGACGGAGGGGCAAAGTGAGGAGTGGCATACTGAGAGATCTCCTCAACCAAAAGAGGCTCGAATGAGTAAATCAAAGATCAAAACAGCTCGTATTTACTTTCTTGACTGTAGGAATATCATGCACAATGAATATGTTCCTACAGGGCAAACTGTCAACCTTGTGTTATACAAGGATGTCCTTCAAACGCTCAGGAAAAGATTAACTCGAGTGAGACCGACTGGACATGCAGACAAATGGACGCTGAATCATGATAGCGTTCCATTTAACACACCTATTTCCATCACGGATCTTTTCACCACAAAAGTCATTCCTGTTGTCCAACAGGCACCCTATTCACCTGATCTGAGTCCTTCTAATGCATTTTCTGTTAGCGAAAATAAAAATTTCTTAAAACGGCGTCGTCTTCGGACTCTGGCAACATTCGAAAGAATGTAACCTACATATTTAAGGCCCTACGGCTTAAAGCCTCTCGGCGCTGCTGCCAAGCCTGGGAACAACGATTATACCGACTTAAAGTTGTCGAAACAAACTACTGCCTAGGGACCAATACTGTTGATCGAAAAAAAAACCTTTGGTAGATAAAAAATCAGTCACATTACTTTCCTCATACACCTAGTATGTTTTAAATTTTTCATTTAATCTCAACCGAAAAATTTAAGTCTCAGTAGTAGATGCCAATTTCTACAATGAAGGTCGTTTTCAGTATTTCCAAGTTGAGAGCCTCAGTTACACAACAGCATCCCTTTAAAAAGTATATTGACAGAAAACATCGAAAACAATGACCGAAGTTGGTCTTTTATATTTTTTGTGGTGTTCGTAAAACTGGCAGTACACATTGAAATTGTGTTCTTATTGCTAAATCTGTGCTAAGGGTATTTTCAATTTCTGGACAATGTTTGCCTGTCAGTTGCCTTTTAAGAAGCATGTTGTTAATATCGTTCAACAACAACTGACGAATTTTTTTAAAAAAAATGTCGCCCCACCCCCTCCTCTTGCTAATGCACATTATGTAAAATGCCCAGGCATTACGGGAGTTAATCGGTCTTTTAACTTAAACTTTAGTGTCTACATTCTCATAACGTACCTTTTAACACTTCTGTATGTAACTATTAAATAAAATCTTTTTAGATATTTATCTTCGAATAATTGTTTGTTTTGCAATATTGTAAAAGTGATTTTATTGTTATTGTGGAACCAAAAATTTGGTACTCATGAATTAGATTTAAATAATGTCAAGCATGCAGTCTTCACCATGTTGTTACCATTAATCAAACTTAGCTTCAGTATTATCACACAACCTTAATATTCATTGGTAGATGGCTTCCTTTCTTTATGTGAACAGTGCTTTTATTTCTTCATAGCTTTTTCTTCTTTATACAGTGACATAAATATTGCATGCATTTCAGATAGATGTTTTATAGTAGGTAACAATAGGTCACGAAGCTCTTTCAGCAATATATTTGCGAAACACTGGTGTAGTTCAGTGATTCACCTACAGCTACAGCCACTCACGTGTTAGAGAGATCACCTGTGTCATTTAGCCAATTCAATGTAATTCATACTTGTCCCCTGAACGCGGTGGTCATGAGGTCTAAAACTGATCATAGTATGATACTGCAGTTAGGTATTTGGTGAGACCGTTACAGTTGTTTGCAATGCATAGTAATACACAATGCGTTGGATATTTCCATATGTGATGATTATATATTTAGGACTGATGACCACAGATGTAAAGTCCCTTAGTGTTCAGAGCCGTTTAAATATTTAAATTCTAATCGTTTTCTGTCCTGCAATGATGATTAATTCCGGCACAGTTTAGCGTTCAGTGAAATGGATTTGCAGAGCCTCAGAGATCGATTGTTTTTCGCATGTTGCAACATGACTACAGGAAAGTATTTTAATTGTTCTATTTAATATTTTATGCACTCCATTTCATCATTGTCCCTTGCATTTCACGCTACTTAATGCACTGCTGGAATATGTGTATAGGAACCGTATCTTTTTGTGATTTTTAAAAATTTGGTAGAGGTGCACACTTAGTGTAGAGCCTATGTGATGTATATCTATTGTTTGATTATTTTAACACTTGCAGGGTGTACTACCCACTGAAGGATGTATTTACAGTGCGTAAGGGAATATGTGTTATCACTTCTGTACCCTCCTGGCATTTAGTGGCAGTACGCTGCATCAGCGTTAGTTTTAGTATGTTGTGAAATACAGCTTTAAGTACTCCGAGAAGTATGTATCCCAACAAAAAGCGGTGTATTAATGGTTATTGGGAACTATGGTTATCACTAATATAGTTTCTGGAAGCGTGTTGGGAAGTATATTTCCTGCAAAATTAATCTGTCATTTGTGGTCCTTAGGAAGCATACTTTGCACCAACTAAGCGGTAGCAAAAAACTTTTGGGAACAGTTCTTATCACCTCTGTCTGTGCCAGACATGTTGCGGTAGTACACTGCACAAGGTGTACTAAAACTGCTACAACAGTTAGTTTCGTATGTCGTGGGATTAATGCTGTTGTCAGAACACATTACTTTCCTCCTGCAACATACTTCATTGCATCCTGTATCAGCTCGTAGCTTTATTCAGTGAAAAACTTTCAAGGATTGTTTTCAAATTGTGGCAAGTATACATTAATATCGGTAACAAATATTTTCAAAATGAAATAAAAGAAAATATAAAATAAAAACAGAAAGACACTGTTCATTATTCTATTTACATGTAGTGGCAACACATAACAGCACTCCAAAGGGAAGTGGGAAATCCATTTACAACCAATTTAAATATCTCACAAAGATGGCGTGGTGATATATGTACCAACATAGTTTTTGGCCCTATATCTCAAAAATAAACTTATTCAAAAGTAAATACAGTAAGTTGACCACATTTCTAATAGGCTAGCAAAATATTATGTTCGCTGAGTTGCTACAAAAAATGTGTCCGCGAAAGAGTTAACACATTGGATCAGTTAAAATTTATGGCTACTCATTTACAATCCTTCAGTCATTTATTTAATTTTCGTGAGTGATTTCAGAGCATGTGTTATCTGACGCTATCTGCAGTATACCTGTTCCCAATATCACATTTGTGAATTTAATGATCATCTGTGTTACAGATAATAAAATAATGCAGCTACATACTTGCTCTTTCTTACTGAAATGCTTACCATGGCAATCCCCTTATAGAAAATAGTATCGTGGACAATGCAATATGCTGAAGATGTGATGCATATGATTGATACAAGGTAGGCTACTAAAACACTTAGCACGATGGACACATTTCTATATCTAGGATATCGACTACAGGTAATAGGATGAGTGAGCATAACCACAGTGATTTTGATCGATTCACACTCATCACTGGTATTCTTTGTGAGAACAAGAATTCCATCCGCATAAAATAAAAGATATAAAGCACAACGGTGAAGATAGTTGCATTATGTGGTACTGAGCGTTAGCTCACACCCAACAGTTTTGAAGCTTCACTACATGTTATGAAAATTCAGATGCCGAGGAGACCATTAGCCATTTCCCCGATGGACCACAGTAAAAAGACAACGATGTGACAAGTAACTGGAGTGGCTCCAATCAACGAAAAGATCCAAAATTGGAGCGTTCGGTGGTATGGACACATTATATACCACCTACTTTACTCATCAGCGTAGCCTATCCTCTCACTCTTGAAGGCCACAAACAACGCGGAAGACCTTAACGGCGTTGGATAGGTACTATAAAAGTATATCTAAGATCAAGGAACCTAAACCTATAGGTATTGTTAGAACGTAAGAAAGGTGTACATTGACCAAAAAAGCAGATCACGCTCCAATGGGACTAGGCTAAGAAGGAGAGGAAGAAGATGATGATGATGTTGGAAAGAGAGCACAACAGGAGGGTATCGATATTAATGAGAAGAACAGGGGCCTGAACTAGAGATATCACAAAAACAGGTTGTGATCGGCCAGAGACTCAGCGGCGCGATAAGGTTCTACCGCCGAAAAGTTTAATGACGGACAGCGAGAAGAACGAGGCAGCTGTGGGAGGAGAGATACCCGAGGTAGCGGTAAGGGTCACAATAGTTTGGTAAGACTGACGACAATGTGCTATGTGCGGCCTTATGTGCTCCACCGCTGCGGTGTTGTGTATGCGGGTCACAGACGCTGGTCAGCG
The DNA here is from genome assembly GCF_023897955.1 of Schistocerca gregaria. Taxonomy (NCBI): domain Eukaryota; kingdom Metazoa; phylum Arthropoda; class Insecta; order Orthoptera; family Acrididae; genus Schistocerca; species Schistocerca gregaria. The sequence continues at coordinate 412,200,882 of NC_064925.1, read as the reverse complement.
GCATTAAGATACGCTTATATAAGCGCCGCCTATGACGAAGGCGTACAGACATTCGATTCGCTTATCGATGTATGTACGGCGGAGGTGAAACTATGACGACTTCTCTGCTGTTTAATTACCCCAAGAGCGGGGTTCCATGCTTTGTCCAAACAGAAAGCACTATCTCTGTGTATTAAATTATTAGCTATTCTACAGTGAGTAAAGTTGCAATCTTCATGAGAGGCGGGAACATAAGGTTAACAGTGTGTTTCTCAAGAATACGGCCTATGTTAGAGGAGTGAACACACAAATAGGGCAAAACAATACTTGATTTGAAGGAATTGCTATCTTCTTTCCCGAAATGGGTTGCTTCAAGCAAAAATGTATTCCTGTAATCAGTAAGCTACATTAAATTTGTTAGGAAAATTGCGCGGGAGAATGCAGTTAGCTTTTATTTGATCAAACTCTTCCCTCTTCGTTAGCCTGCAAACTGATGCGCTACCAGGCGATTCCCCCTTCTCTACTCTACTTTGTCACAAGAAGCTACACTAAAAACCGCAATTTTGACAACGATTTGATTAGGTCGCTTTCTGGCTCTCTCTCTCTCTCTCTCTCTCTCTCTCTCTCTCTTTCATTCTCTCTCTCATACACTTACACACAATTCGTTGCAGAATGAGAGCGAGACAATTATTTAGCTGAAAAGGGCCTTGCTGCCATAAGAATTATGTCTAGTTTCGAATATGTCAACAGCGAACAACATTAAAACATTCAACTTCATTTAACATTTACACAGTGCATAGAACTCCAGCGTGTCGCACAAGTTCCGATAAAGTGGACGAGGATGTTTTCTCGTTTAAAGGGTCTGTCTGTGTATCAACATTATCTTCCATCTTTTGTACAAAAATACATTCACAGTGTAGCTAGGTCTGCTGTGTGAAGTTGGTAACTCAGTAGCGAATGACGCGAAGTGAAGGCGACCAAATATGGGTTGGACGTCGGCCGTTGACCACCAACAGCCAACGAAAAGCAAAGCGGAACCAGTTACAAACTTCACTTTGCAACATGGGGCCGGACAGAATAAAACGAAATTTACCTGCTACTAAGGAAAACAATGTTCTGTGACTGTTCGCGCACATCACATTTTTTTCCAGTAGAATCCATTGGCAAAAAACGTGTTTCTGTTGTAGATGTTCTGACAATTTTCAAGGAACCAGGGTTTTATTTTATGTTTGCAGGAAATTATGAAAAATATTGTTTCGATAACTTGTTTAGAATTTGTTTTAGCAAACGCATCGGTGACCTCGATGTGTCTTCATTAAACTTTTATTACAAGGTAATGGTGCAGATACGTAAAGAAATTAATTGAGGAATCTATTATTCATCTGTAGTGTGGCAATGGAAATGAGTAACAGTATAATGCTTCTTACCTCTAAATAAGTAATTCGGGATTCTGAATGTTTTTAACTGCATTCTTTGTGCACTACTGTATAGCTAATATCTTTGACTACGTGTCCACAGCATTTTAGATTTTCTAGCGTTATGTTCAAAACTATTCTCTATTTACCGATAATGTCTGACTTCAAGATGCAGGAATAATATTCTAAATTTCCATTAATATATATCAAATATTCGTCTGGAGTTATTAATAAATTTATCCCACTCCGTCCCTAGATTCCAAATATTTGGTATAAGTAACTGACCTACGAATTGTGTGCAAAGTCACACGTCTCTAAGAATTTCGTATCATCACACAATGTTTCACGTTCTAAATGTACAAACATGTGTGTACATGTTCTTTAGCTAGGATGTTAATGCTCTTAGACGACGCAATGCTTACTCCCGCACACGCATTTGGAATTTGTTTTGAAACGCAGTTGCACCTTCTGCACTTCTGTCATTGTATTAGATGTGTCGTCTTTCAGAATTATAGTTGCGTCTTGAAACCATCGCATCTTATTTCTTTGTTTATTTCGACTCTCGCCCTATTCGGACTCAATCTTAATTTTGTTCAGGTTTTAAGGAAGAGTCATCTGCACATCGCAACGAACCACAGACGCACTCAGGGCGTCGGCTTATAAATGTCAAAATTTCTTGTTAATTGTCTGATGCAAACATATTTCGCCGAACTGCTTTCCCAATGTTATTCAGACTTGAAAAGAAGTGAATTTTCAGATGTGTTCGCATTCGTAAGAAGCTGCCACTATCTTTTCACAGTACATCAAAAAATGATTTCAGGTACCTCTGTGGCTAAAGAGACACGTTCTAATCATCGAAGAAATAATGTGTGTAAGTCAACTGCTTGTTTTTGAAGTAAAATTATTACACAGTTCTCCAGGCACGAACGCGTAGGTGATCGGAAAATTGGCGGGTTCTACCAGCATATTAGCTTCATTTTGGGATATTTTCAACATTTCTCGGCCTTGTCAGCAACTGTATAAATATAATATGCAATTAACAACAGCTTGCAGTGTTTACTTTGATTTACCCATGTTTCAGTTGGGATAACAAAACCATCTCCAGAATAAAAAGAATAACTATTTGTCAATAATGGACAACGTCAAGAAATAAAAATTATAATATATTTATACATCGTGATATGGCAATAACTTATCCGTTGCTGCCGTACTGCGGTCGCGAATTGGGGTCGAAGCTGTTTCCCAGATAAATTGTTGCAATTAGACGTTGTATTATTATTTATAGTTTTTAGTTTTTAACGTTGCCCATTATGGAAAAATCGCAGTTCCTTTTATTCTGAAACATAGGTAAATCTAGGTAACACTGAAACTGAGGTTGTTGTTAATTTAAAATAAATATTTACATTAGATGCTATTCCCTTATCTCGCTTAATAGGCAACAAAGAATATTAGGGTAGATGTTTACAGCCGATATTAACATGATCAGCAGAGAAAGTGACAAATTTTATAGTTTGTAGTGCATGCACTTCTGAATTGAAGTTGATCTGGGAATTTGTGCTTGTAAGATCTGCCACGTATTATACGTATGGTTAGTAAACTGTCTGGATACAGTCGGAAGTAACCGTCGCTATTTGACGTAGGTCCCAGAGGAATTTGTGAACGATGAAATGTCTCACAACATTAGGTGGACAGTTGCATAGCAACATAGCGATTGCGAATCGTGTTGCTTAAACATATTGCCTGTGCTTGCGCGATTTTCGTAGTGCTGTTCTTTGTGCTCCAGAGCTTCTTCTTGGTGAGACAAGTTCATTAATTGAATATCTGAAGAGCTTGTCGAGAAGAGTCTTCCGACAAAAGAACTTTCAAAGCCAGCGTTTGATTGACGCAGTATGGAACCGTAAGTGATCAGTCAACATCTTCTCTCGGTCATCTCTTACCGACGCTAACATCCTTTGCTGCTGATGACACTGTAACCTACTGCTGTTGAACGCTGTAGCTCACGCATCAGATCGCTTGTATTTGGGTTCACTTTGGATGTTTAATCACATCAGCTACATTTTAACGAGAAAGACAAAAGAAATCCTTTCCAATGCGACTTTGAGATTCAATTTACTAATTCGTGGGCATGATTTCGGTAACTGATGTAGCCTGCTGAGTTCTTTACATTCTTGAAATTCAGGAAGCTTTTTATTTTAATTTTCGAGATGATTTACTGGTTTTGTGCCGACTTTATTCTGCGTCGTATTACCATCGTGAATCATGTTATGTCTTACATCTTTTGCCAATGAAGAACAGGTAGGTTCAATCAAGATAAAATTCTTATAGTTTATAATTTTTGTTACTAGCATCAGGGACTGACATGAATATTATACTAATGGTCCAGACAGGCTGACTGCTTTGAGAAAAAATGCAATCCAGTGTTCAGTTCAGCTGCATTATATTTCCTAAGAAAATTGCCCTGTTCAACTCTCTGGAGACCAAACATTCTTAGAGTTGCAGCTGTTGGAAAAATCGTAGATTATTGATAATAATATTTTGCGTTGTGAAACTAATGTTTAATGTTAAACGATGTGGATAAAGGATCTTATTAAACGGATGTCCCACGTCTAAGTGCATTATAACGTTGTTAAGGGATAAATTATGTTCTGGTACTGTAACAGGGTGGAAGAGTGTGGGTGGACGGTACACACGTAAAGGAACGCAGGCCGCTGGCATGTAGTCAAACTCTTCCCTCTTCGTTTGTCTGCTAACAAAAAATGTTTCAGATGGCTCTGAGCACTATGGGACTTAACATCTGTGGTCATCAGTCCCCTAGAACTTAGAAATACTTAAATCTAGCTAACCTAAGGACATTACAAATATCCATGCCCGAGGCAGGATTCGAACCTGCGATCGTAGCAGTCACGCGGTTCCGGACTGAGCGCCGTAACCGCGAGACCACCGCGGCCGGCAGTCTGCTAACAGAAGAGTTGCCAGCCGATTACCCATTCTCTCGCTACACTACTACGTCACGAGTCATTACACTATAAGCCCACACTTTTGATGATGGTTTCATTAGGTCGCTTGCTGGCTGTCTATCTGTATTTCTCTCTCTCTCAAACACATTTCGTTGCAGGATGAAAACTTCATCCACGGTCTTACACTCTTTCCCACTGAAGCTAATGCAGTTAAGCATTTATTCAACTAATATTAGCCTTGTCAGCAATACACAGATTTAAGACTTGTTGCTTCATTTTACAGTAACATACTCCTTGCAAGTATAGCATGTCGCTCAATTTCCGATAAAGAGGACGAGGATGTGATCTCCTTTAAGGGTCTGTCTGTGCATCTAGATTATGTAGCCTCTTTTGCTTCTTTTGTGTACAAATACAGTTACAGTTACAGTTACAGTGTACCGAGCTCATAGGTTTTGTTGTGAAGTTGGTAAATGAGTGGTCAATGAAGCGAAGCGAAGAAGATCAAACATCGGTCGGACGTCAGTACCCAATTGGTAACGAGCAACAGAAACAAAAACAAAGAACACTGCAACCTTCTCAATGCCACGTAAGAGCTGGAGAGGATAAAAAAATTCTAACTGCTACCAAATCACTTGCAAGTAAAATTATGTTCATTGTTTGTTAGCGCACATCACGTTTTGTTCCAGATGAAATAGTGCATAAAAACGCGTTTCTGTTAGAGAGGTTTTGCTCGTTTTTCAGAAATCAGGTTTTACGTTAGATCATTCATGTTTTCAGGAAACTATGGTTAATGTTATACAGATAATTTATTTCAGAATGTTTTTGTGGACGTGCTTCGACGACCTCGGTGTGGTGTGACTTCTTTATGGTTTTACTGCAACACAGATATGTAAGGGAATTACTTAAGGTGTCTACTATTCACATGTTGTGTTGCAGAGGAAAGGAGTTATGGTTTACTGCTTCTTTGCACTAAGTACCTATTTTTGGATTGTGGATGCAGATAATTACATTATATATGGATACTGTTGTATGGATAATATCTTGTGATTTCGCTTCCACAACTTTTTAGGTTTTCTGACATTAGTTCAAAAGAATGCACCATCTATTAGTTAATTCTTCCTTTTTGGCGCATGAATAGTATTCGACATTTCCATTAATTTATGTCAAATATCACCCTCGCGTTATTAGTAACTCAGCACCCATTTTCCGCATATTTCATGTACGTAACTGATCTAGGAACTGGGTGCAGTGTCTCATGTCTGTAACAGTTTCGTACCATCACATAACGTTTCAAGTTCTAAGTGTTCAGGCATGTGTGTACATGTTTTTCAGTAAGGATCTTAATTTTTCTAGAGACACAGTATTTACTACAGCATATGCAGTTGGATTCTGCTTCGAAACACAGCTTCACCTTCTGCATGCATCGGCCTAAATTATTTCACCGTCGTATGGAATGTGTCGTCCTTGCTAACTAGGTTGCTCCTTGACACCATCGCAGTGGTTTTTTAGTCTCTTTCGACGTTTAACTCATTCCATTCAAATTTTATTCAAGATCTAAAAAGACGTATCTACATATCCCAACGACCCAAAGACCCACTCAGTGCGTCGGTTCATAAATCTCAAAAGTTCTTGGGAAATGTCTGATGCAAACGTATTTCGTACAACTAAAAGTTCAGTTTCACTGAAACTTCCACAGATGTGACTGTTTCGTATCTGTTCATACACACATGCAGTTACCACTCTTATTTCACTGCGTATATATATATATATATATATATATATATATATATATATATATATATATATATATATATGTAACTTATTGGTCTGACAAAAATATATGTTGTAGTCGTGTAGGTTGACGTCTTGCTTTGAAAGCAAACTTATTACTCAATTCTGTAGGCATTAGGGTACTGCGTGTGGCTGCACTCAATTATAGAGACTTATATCATCACATTAACTTTGATTTGGGATATTTTCAAAAAAACGTTATTCTTTTGTCTTGCTTAGTAGGCAAATAATGATTCCGATTGTGAAATGTTTAATTCCTTACTAACATTATCATTGATGGAAGTTAAAAAGACAAATCAGCCACGTATTACCTATGGCTAGTAAAGCGTTGCAGTGCAATCGGGAGCTATCTTTGTTCCTTAGCTTGGGTCCCAGACGATTTTGTCAACAATGAAATATTGCAACATGAGGCGGCAGTTGAGAAGCAACATTGCGATTGCGAATCGTGTTGCGTAAGCATATTGTGTATGCTTGTGTGATGTTCGTAGTGCCATTCTTCGTGCTGCAATGCTTCTTATTGGTGAGAAAAGACCATTAACTGAATATCTGAACTGCTTGTTGAGGACCGTCATCAGGTAGAAAAACGTAGAAAGATAGCGTTGAGTGGGACGCTACACGAAACCGTAAGTGGTAAGACAAGATCTTGTCTATGTCATCTCTTATCCAAACTAACGTAATTTGCCGTTGACGTCTAGTGTAAACTACCGCTTCTGATCGCTGTGGCCGCACATTTGAAATCGTTCGTATCCAGCTTTATTTAGATGTTTTGTCGACCACATTCGTTTTACCGAAGGAAACGATCCGCTGTTCATTCTTCGAGATTACTTTTACAGTGTTGTCGGACATGGTTACGGTAACTGATGTACCCCAGTGAAATTTTTGTATTCTGTAAATTCAGACAGTTTTTTTTTCTTTTTTCATTATCAAGTGAATTTAGTGGCCTCGCTGAGACGTTGTTCTAGGACATATTAGAATTGTATATCAAGTTACGTAATGCATGTAGTGTAGATCGTAAAGGTGATTTATTTTGTTCGGGGTGATTCACCAGCAGCAGATATAAGTACACAATTAATTTTTGCTGGTCTGGAACATGGGCGTATCCTTCGAGAAGAAGATGGGGCAGCTTTCCTCCCCTAGAAAGAAATTGATAAATTGTATCGGAAGCGAGACACAAACAAAAATTCAGAATATGATTGAAGAAATTCATAACAGTTATTGGGTGCTGTGTAGTGGCATGTAACGTGAAGTCTCTTTGTCATTCGGAACTTCAGAAGAGAGTTAGTTGGGAAGCATACTTTGCACCAACCAAGGGGTATCTAAGAACTTTTGGGAACTTCTTTTTACCACCTCTGTCTATGCCAGACATGTTGTGGTAGTACACTGCTCAAGTTGTACTAAAAGTGCTGCAACAATTAGTTCCTGTATGTCGTGGGATTCATACTGTTGTCAAAACACACTGCTTCCCTCCTGCAATATGCTTTACTACATCCTGTATCAGCTCTTAGCTTTATTCTGTGACAAAGTTTCAAGAATAGTTTTCAAACTGTGGTAAGTAAACATTAATATCGGTAACAAATATTTTCAAATAAAAATAAAAGAAAATGTAAAATAAAAACAGAAAAAAACTGTTCATTATTCTATTTACGTGTAGTGGCTACACACAAAATCACTCAAAAGGGAAGCTGGAAATCTATTTACAACAAATTTAAATACCTCACAAAGATGGCTTGGTGATATATGTACCCACACATTCTTTGGTCCTATATCTCAAAAACAGAGTTATTCAAAAATAAATACAGTTAGTTGATCACATTTCTAATAGGCTAGCAAAATATTATGTTCACTGAGTTGCTGCAAAAAATATGCCCGCGAAAAAGTTAACACAGTGTATCAGTTAAATTTTATGTGTACTCATTTACACTCCTTCAATCATTTATTTAATTTTCGTGAGTTATTTTACAGCATGTGTTATCTGACACTATCTGCAGTATATCTATTGCCAATAACCCTTTGTGAAATTAATGATCATCAGTGATAGAGATAATAAAAAAATACAGCTACATACTTGCTCTTTTTCACTGTAATGTTTACCATAGCTATCCCATTATAGCAAATAGTACTGTGGACAATTCAATGTTCTGAAGATGTTATGCATATGTTGGATGCAAGGAAGGTTATTGAAACATTTAGCAAGATGGACACATTTCTGTATCTACGTTCCCACCTACAGGTAAGAATATGAGCGAGCAGGAACCACAGAGATTTTTATCAATTCACACACATCGCTGGTATTCGTTATGAGAACAAGAATTCCATCAGCATAAAATAAAAGATGTAAAGCACAACGGTGAAGACAGTTGCATTATGTGCTACTGAGCGTTAGCGCACACCCAGGAGTTCTGAAATTTAATTACATGTTACAAAAATTCGGATGCTGAGAAGACCATTAGCCATTTACCCGCTGGACCACAGTAAAAAGACAACGATCTGACAACAAACTGGAGTGGCTCCAAACAACGAGAAGATCAAAAAATGGAGCGTTCGGTGGTATGGACACATGATATACTACCTACTTTAGTCATCAGCTTACCCTATCGTTATACTATTGAAGGCCACAGACATTGTGGAAGACATTAACCGCATTGGATATGTACTGTAAACGTCTATCTAAGATCAAGGAACCGAAACCCACATGTGGTGTTAGAACGTGAGGAAAGGTGTACATTGACCAAAAAAACAGACCACGCTCCAATGGGACTATGCTAAGAAGGAGAAGAAGAAGATTATGAAGATGGTTGAAAGAGAGCACAACAGGAGGGTTTCGATATTAATGAGTAGAACTAGCGAAATCACAAAAACAGTTTGTGAACGGCCAAAGCCTCAGAGGCGCGATAACGTTCTCCCACCGAAAAGTTTAATGACGGACAGTGAGAAGAACGAGGCAGCTGTGCGAAGAGAGATTCCCGAGGTAGCGGTACGGGTCACAATAGTAAAGGCAACTTCGGAGGTGGCTTTCGCACGTATGAACAGGGGACGGGACAACTGTAGTGCGAAGGGAGTTTAGAAGAGCGCCACCAGAAATGCGGACGCGGCGTGGAAACTTTATACGCGACGAGAGGGGAGGAAGTAATGCAGCGTATAATACGCCTCGAAAACAGTAGAGGGCGAAATTGTAACAAGGGAAACAGAGTAGTTTGAGCTCCGCCCCGCAATGAAAGGATGGTGAAGGGAAAAACAAGGTTTGTTCTAGAAAAACACAAGAAGAGCTTCTGTGCTGCCGCTTGAGGGATCACATAAATGTAATGGGCGTGAATCCCCTGCAGCATGGTTTCAAGAAATGGAAAACCACCCATGATCGATAAATCAACCAGTACACGTTGTGAACACCTCAGATGACAAGTACGTTATAGGCACAATGATTGGTATAGCTACGACTTCTGGTAATTTATGGTGGCGTGTCCTGTTAAAATGAATGAGCAGATGGACTGCCTCATATGTCTCTATAACAGACTGCGACAGTATTGCACAGACATTCAGATGCAACTGGAATGTTCTTGAAACAAAACCTGACACCAAAGGCCAGCCTAAAGGACTCTCTTTGCGTCCAAAGTTCTGAAACGTTGGCATAGAGTCATTACTAAACCAGCTTCAAGGTACAGCTGACACTGGAGGCTGCATAGCCTACGCAGATGATCTCCTAATTACAGTATCCGCCAGCACAAGTGCTAAATTAGACGAAGATTTTAGTGAAGTTCGCGAAAGACTAAGTAGTTGGTGCAGAGAAAACAGTTAAAGGAAATCACCACACAAAACAGTTTTTTTGTTAGGCCACTAAATGTCGCACGTGTAGCCGCACAAATAAAATATCTACCACCGATAGTTCGGGTGAGTATCGTCCGGCCGTCCACAGAGCGTTTGGTAAGACTGACGACAATGTGCTATGTGCGGCCTTATGTGCTCCACCGCAGCGATGTTTGCAATGCGGATCACAGACGCTGGTCAGCGGCATTAAGATACGCTCATATATGCGCCGCCTGTGACGAAGGCGTACAGACATTCGATTTGCTTATTGATGTATGTTTGGCTTTGTCCAAACAGAAACTACTACCTCTGTTTATTAAATTATTTGCTAATCTACATCGAGTAAAGCTGCGATCTTCATGAGAGGCGGGATGATAAGGTTAACAGTGTGTTTCTCAAGAATACGACCTATCTTCGAGGAGAGAGCACACAAATAGTGCAAAACAAAACTTGATTTGAAGGAATTACTATCTTCTTTCCCATCGCATACCTGCATTCTAGATTTTGCATTGAATGCTCTACGAATTTGTTGCGGAGAAAATCCATTCGCTTTAAAATAGCTCTTGAGGTAGGTGAGCTCTTCTTGCAAATTAATTATATCAGATATAAAGTACACCCTGTGCACTAAGGTCTTAAGGTCACCTGCGGTCTGTGAAGGACGATGGCATCTACTGGCGTGTAGATATTGATTTTTATGTTTTGGTCTACGGTATACGGCATGACCTAATGTGCCATCAACTTTAGGGCGAACGACAACATCGAAATAGGGGAGACAGCCATCTGTTTCTATTTCCATAGTAAATTTAATACTAGCATGGATAGAATTCAAATGCTCAAGCAACCAATGTAACTAATCCCTCTCGTGCTTCCACACTACAAATGTGTCGCATACGTACCTCCGAATACCGGTGGTTTAAAACTTGCTTAGTCCATTGCCTTATCCTTGAAGTCTTCCACGAATAAATTAACCACCAGAGAGTAGAGGGAGCTTCCCATAGTAACTCCATCAATCTGCTAATAAAATTCACCATTGAACTGAAAATAAGTTGACACAAGCACATGATAAAGCAAGGTCGTGTTGTTGTTATCAAAACGTAGGCCGATAAGAGATAAAATGTCCCTTAAAGGTACTTTAATACATAATGATACCACGTCGAAAAAAAACGAGCACATCCGTACCATTTAGCATGACATTGTTAAGTCTCTGAACTTAACTCCATGGAATTAAATCCATACAATTACATATGTGGTGTCTACATTATCCTACCATTGGTTTTAATAAGGATGTTAAATATTTGGCAGAAAAATGCGTTGGTGAAACAACAGTGCTCGTTATAGGCCTCATATTGTAATCTCGTTGGTTGGGTTATTGTTAAGCTTCCGGTATGCACCAGAACTAAGTTGACCACATATATGTTCCTTGTGGACTTCCTGAAGGAAAGGGACGGCGGCGTTACCTTTATCAGCACGCAGCACGACTGCGTCACCATCGTCACGCAGCTTCTATACGGCAAATCTCTCTTCCTTGGAAACATTACTTCTTTGAGGACGGTGTTTCCTAATATCAGAATGGAGAAGGGGCCTCTTTGGACTAGGAATATCGTAAAAATCGAGGGATCCCACAATACCAAAAAACAATACTGACGCTGTTGTGAGGTACAGGTTGAGTGTCCGGGCTCGTACAGACAGGAAGGTAAGGACACCCACACTCTACGGGAAGCACACGGAAGCGTGATTCTATGCCTTGGAGTTTTGTAGAGAACAATACCGAATGAGCCACTCCTGGTGATATTAGACTTTCTACATTTGGGTACAACCACAATAACGTAAGGTATGCTGTATTGGCTCAGAAAGGGAGAATATGAAACAATAAAAGTGATACTGGGCAGAAGAGCCACATTGAGTAAGGAAATGAAGAAATACACCTATAGAAAATGGCAATATTTCTGGGACGAGGCAAATACAGGAAGGAGAACTAAAAAAAAATGGTTGAAATGGCTCTGAGCACTATGGGACTTAACTGCTGTGGTCATCAGTCCCCTAGAACTTAGAACTACTTAAACCTAAGTACATCACACACATCCATGCCAGAGGCAGGATTCGAACCTGCGACTGTAGTACCTAGAACCGCTCGGCCACTACGGCCGGTGGATAACTAAATATTTCAAACCTAAAATATAAGAAAGATACACGTGTCATAATTCTTCCCGACCAAAGAAACTATACACTGCCTGACGGAACATGGCCCAAATCCTTCTTAAATGCACAAAATACAACCACACATCACATACACTTGTGAATATGGAGCAATCGGCACACTTCACCACATCGTTTGAGAATGTGCCACTAGGCAAAATGTTGCAGACTACGATAGGAATATATTTGGTAATGGAACAGTCGATGTCACAATAAGGAAAGAGGAGCTGTAGCACAAGTGTGATTTGTACCATCATACAGCGAAACGTTCAGAGGTGGTGGACCAGAATTCTGTACACACCGGTATCTCTAGTACCCAGTAGCACATCCAATTGCATTGATGCATGGCTGTACTCGTCGTGGCATAATATCCACAAGTTCATCAACGCACTGTTGATTCAGGTTGTCGCACTCCTCAACGGCGAGTTGGCGTAGATCCCTCAGAGTGGTGATGGATCACGTCATCCATAAAAACCCATTTCAGTCTGTCCCAGGCATGTTCGGTAGGGGTCATGTCTGGAGAACATGATGGCCACTCTTATCAAGCGATTCCGTTATTCTGAAGGATGTCATTCACAAGATGTGCACGAAGGAGGCGCTACTTGTCGTCCATGAAGACGAATGCCTTGTAAATATGCTGCCCATAATTATGGTTGCACTATCAGTCGGAGGAAGGCATTCACGTATCGTACAGCCGATACGTCGCCTTCCATGACCACCAACGGCGTACGTCGGCCCCACATAATCCACCTCAAAACATCAGGGAACCTCAACGTTGCTGTAGTCGCTGGACAATGTGTCTAAGGAGTTCAGCCTGACAGGGTTGCCATCAAACATGACTCCGACGATCCTCAGGTTGGAGGCATATGCGACACACATCGTTGAAGAGAACATGATGCCACTCTTGCGCGCTATATTCGACATGTTATTGGGCCCATGTGTACCGCTCTTAATGGTGTCGATGTGCAAACATTGACCTCGCGTTGGTCATAGTGAGTGAAGTTGTGTATCATGTAGACTATTGAGCACAGTTTTAGCTTTCACACGACTTCCCTTGTTGATAGCCCTGCCTGGCACAAAGTAACAATGCGGACGCGATCAAACCGCGTGATTGACCGTATATGCACGATGGAACTACAGACTGCATCAGCTTTGCACCTCCCTCCTGGCGTAATGACTGGATTTGATCGGCCATCGAACTCCCTTCGTCTAATAGGAGCAGCTCATTCATGTCTGTTTACACCTTTGGGCGGGTTTAGTGACATCTCTGGGTAGTCAAAGGGACTGTATCTGTGATACGGAATCCAGAGTCAATGTCTATCTTCTGGATTTCTGGGAACTGGGTTGATGCAAAACTTTTTTTGATGTGTGTATTAGCATTTGAACTGCAAGCCTACATTGGCTAGAGGCAGCAAGGAAAAGGCCACACATAAAGGCGACGAGTTGCGCCATGGCAGAACATCCACCTAGTGCAACCTTTCACAAGTAGCGAGGAGATGTGTCTCGGGGATTAGTCCCTGACAGTCGCCTCCCATTCTATACAACTTGGGTGGCAGTAGCAGTGTCCCTGTGAAACCTCAGCTAAGCCGCAATCTGCCAGGGGTCAATTATCCAGAGAGCTGAAAAATCTAGCTTGGCTGTGTGACCGGTTAGAGTACTGTAATGTAGTGTGGCGTTAATGTAGTATAGTGCTGCGAAGTGTAGTGTTGTATAGTAATATAGTCAAGAATCACAATTTACAAAGTTTTTGATGTCTCAAAGCAGCATAGTACAATAGGCCAGTAGCATGTGCCTCTGGATTCCAAACTAGTATATGTTGTATATGTATGTGGCAAATGGCCGACGAGTAGCCGGCATTTGTGGCCGACCGGTTCTAGGCGCTTTTGTCCGGAACCGCACTGCTGCTACGGTCGTACTTTCGAATCCTGCCTTAGGCATGGATATGTATGTCCTTAGGTTAGTTAGGTTTAAGTAGTTCTAAGTCTGGGGGACTGATGAAGTGTGGTTGTATTTTCTGCATTTTAGGAGGATTTGGGCCATGTTCCGTCAGGCAGTCCCATAGTGCTTAGAGCCATTTGAACCATGTTTGATGACAAAGATTAGAAACCAGATTTGGTTTTCAAAGATATTATTTACTGACTTTCATACTTCATGCAGACTTTCAATTAATATTTAATGCTTGTATTTAATGTAGATTTTTTCCACTTATACACTACAATGATTAGTTACACTAACACATCTGAAATTATGCTAAAATATTACGTGCTTTGTTCATGTCAATCATTTGCAACAACTGGTTTACTGTTGTATTTAGATAAAGGACTAAAGGAAAATACGAGATAAAGGAGCAAAGACAAATAAATTAAAATCATGTTTGTACTGTATGGAGATGAGCAGGTGGTACTCAGCGCTGGTGCAGAGCCTACTCCTTCCTAATACGAGTACCACGAAAATGGCAGCAGTGGTTAACGTACGCAACCGTTAGACTGTGGTGACCACGGCGCCATATGCTCTCACTTCATACCACTACATAATGTTTCACTTTCCAAACCTTCAATCGTGCTTGTGTACATGGTCTTTACTATAGAGGGTAGTTCCCATTCGGGACCCAGTATTTACTACCGCATATGAATTTTGAAACTGTTTTGAACCGGAACTTAACACGCTACTTGAATTTGTTCTTAGAATCTTCTCCATCGTCCTGAAACTATAGTCATTGGGAACTACAGTAGCACTTCAAACCATTACATCCTTATCTTTTGACGCCCGAATGATTGGGACATTATACAAAGTTTTTTCAAGATCTGTAATAAGTATCTACACACCGCAATAAACCCCAATGCAATAACTGCGTCGGTCAACAAATCCAAAAATGTCGTGGTAAATGTCTAATGCCAACATATTACGTCTAACTTGAAATTAAGTGTTATCGAAATTTCAAAACAAGCAGATGTTTCAAACATGTGCATATTCATAGGTAGCCCTCACCATCTCTACACAGTTAATTACAAAATGATGTACCGTAACAGTAAGGTAAGCGAAAACGACGTGTTGTAGTCAGCGAAAAATAAAACTATAGCGATAGTGGACTATGTGCCATTAAGAAAAACTTATTACACCAATTCTTTTCACATATGATTGCAGCTCTTCTCGTTTTGTCAACAATGAAATGTCCTACGTCATCAGGCAGGCAGTTGCGTAGCAACATTGCGATTCCGAATCGTGTTGCGTAAACACATTGTCTGTGCTTGCGTGATTTTCGTAGTGCTATTCGTTGTGTTCTAGAGCGTCTTCTTGGTGACAAAAGCTCATTAACTGAATATCTGAAGAGCTTTTCGTGAACAGTCTTCCAACAGAAGAACTTCCAAAGCCAGCGTTGGGTGTGACGCAGTACGGAACCGTAAGTGAACATCGACATCTTCTCTCCGTCGTCTGTTATCCACACTAACATCCTTTGCCGTTAATGTCACTCCAAACTGCTGCTGCTGAGCGCTTTAGCACAGACATGAAATCGCTTGTAGTTGATTTTATTTGGATGTTTAATGACACCAGCTACATTGTAACGAAAAATGGGAAAAAATGTTTCCAGTGATCCGACTTGAGCTTTAGCCTATGAGGGCAGTTTTGCTAAATCGTGGTCATGATTTCGGTAGCTGATGTAACCTGCTGAACTCTCTATATCCTTCAAATACCGAAAGGTGTATATGTACATCATCAAGAGTGTTTAGGGGCTACATGTCGGCTATATTCTGCGTCATATTACCATAATGTATCGCTTTTTATGTCCTACATGTTCTAGAGATTGCCAAGGCTGTTAATATTGTTCATAGTCGACGAGGACCAAAAAAGCGAGGTGAAAATTGATATTGTTGAAAATTTGTGCTAGGTGGTAGCAGGGACTGATATGAATATTATACTTAAAAGTCCAGACCCGCGAGATGTGAGCTAGAGCGTATGGGAGGCAGGTGGGATAGGATGTGGTGAGGAAGAGGGGAGGTTGGGTTGCAGATGATTTATTTATTTATCTTAAATATATCGAAATGTGTTGCTTCAAGCAAAAATGTATTCCTGCAATCAGTAAGCTACATTACATTTGTATGGTAAATTGCGCAAGAGAATGCAGTTAGCCGTTATTTTATGAAACTCTTCCGTTTTCGTTAGTCTGCTATCTGATGCGATACCAGGCGATTCCCCCTCTCTACTCTATACTTTGTCACAAGAAGCTACACTGAAAACCGCCATTTTTGACAAGGACTTTATTAGTTCGCTTTCTGTCTCTCTATCTGTATCTCTGTCTCTCTATCTGTATCTCTGTCTCTCTCTCTCTCTCTCTCTCTCTCTCTCTCTCTCTCTCTCTCATTCTCTCTCTCATACACTTACACAAATTTCGTTGCAGAATGAGAGCGAGACACTTATTTAGCTGAAAAGGGCCTTGCTGCCAAAAGACGTATGTCTAGTTTCGAATGTGTCAGCAGCGAACAACATTAAAACATTTAAGTTTATTTAACATTTACACAGTGCATACAACTCCAGCGTGTCGCAAAAGTTCAGATAAAGTAGGCGAGGATGTTTCCTCCTTTAAAGGGTCTATCTGTGAATCAACATTATCTTCCCTCATTTGTACAAAAATACATTCACAGTGTAGCGAGCACTGCTTTGTGAAGTTGGTAACTGTGTAACGAATGACGCGAAGTGAAGGCGACCAAACATGGGTTGGGCGTCGGCCGTTGACCACCAACGGCCAACGAAAAGCAGAGCGAAACAAATTGCAAACTTTACAATGCAACATGAGGGCCGGAAAGAGTAAAATGAAATCCACCTGCTACTATGGAAAACAATGTTCTGTGTCTGTTCGCGCACATCACATTTTTTTCGAGTAAAATCCATGCGCAAATAACGTGTTTCTGTTGTAGATGTTCTGACAATTTTCAAGGAACCAAGGTTTTCGTGAAATCTTTTATGTTTGCAGGAAACTATGGAAAATATTATTTGTATAATTTGTATAGAATGTGTTTTAGCAGTCGCATAGGTGACATCGATGCATATTCATTAAACTTTTATTACAAAGAAATGGTACATATGCGTAAGGAAATTAATTTAGGAATCTATTATTCATCTGTAGTGTGGCAATGGAAATGAGTAATAGTTTAATACTTATTACCTCTAAATATTTCTCGATTCTGATGCTGTTAATTGCATTCTTTGTTCACTACTGTATAGCTAATATCAGAGATTACGTGTCCACAGAATTTTAGGTTTTCTGGTGTTATGTTCAAAAGTATTCTCTATTTACTGATTATGTCTCTTCAGGATGCAGGAATGATATACGAAATTTCCATTAATATAAATCAAATATCTCTCTGGAGTTATTAATAAATTTATCCCAGTCCGTCCGTGGTTTCCAAATATTTGGTATACGTAAGTGACCTACGTATTGTGTAAAAATTCTCACGTCTCTAAGAATTTCGTACCATCACACAATATTTCACGTTCTAAATTTACAAACATGTGTGTACATGTTCTTTAGCTAGGATCTTAATGCTCTTAGGCGACCCAATGCTTAGTCCCGCATACGCATTTGGATTTTGTTTCGAAACGCAGTTGCACCTTCTGCGCTTCTGTCATTGTATTAGATGTGTCGTCTTTCAGAATTATAGTTGCCTCTTGAAACCACCGCATCTTATTTCGTTCTTTATTTCGACGCTCGCCCTATTCGGAGTCTATATTAATATTATTCCGGCTTTAAGAAATGGTCATCTGCACATCGCAACGAACCACAGACGCACTCGGAGCTTCGGCTTATAAATGTCAAAATATCTTGTTAACTGTCTGATGAAAATATATTCCTCCCAACTGCTTTCCCAATGTTATTCAACCTTGAAAAGAAGTGAATTTTCTGATGTGTTCGCATTCGTAAGTAGTTGCCACTATCATTTTACACTACATGAAAAAATGATTTCAGCTACCTCTGGCAAAATTATTACGCAGTTCTCCAGGCACGAACGCGTAGGTGATCGGAAAATTAGCGGCTTCTACCAGCATATTAGCTTCATTTTGGGATATTTTCAAAATTTCGCGGCCCTGTCTGACACTGTATAAATATTAATTTTCAATTGACAACAGCTTGCAGTGTTTAACTTGATTTACCCATGGTTCAGTTTGGACAACCCAACCCTCTTCAGAATAAAAGGAACAACGATTTGTACATAATGGACAACGTCAAGAACTGAAAACCATAATATAGTTATACATCTGGATATTGAAATAACTTATTCGTTGTTGCCGTACTGCGGTCGCGATTTGGGGCCGAAGCGGTTTCCCAGATAAGTTATTGCAATAAGACGATGTGTTATTTTTTACAGTTTCTAGTTTTGACGTTGTCCGTTATGGAAAAATCGTTGTTTCTTTTGTTCTGAAGAAGGATGGGTTATCCCAACTGAAACATAGGTAAATCTAGGTAGCAATGCAACCGAGCCTGCTCTTAATTTGAAAATAATATTTTCATTGGATGCTATTCCTTTATCTCGCTTAATAGGCACCAAAGAATTTGAGGGTAGATGTTTAAAGCCGATACTAACATGGTCAGCAGGGAAAGTGACAAATTTCATAGTTTATGGTACATACACTTATGAATTGCAGTTGATCTGGGAATTTGTGCTTGGGAGATCTGTCACGTATTATACGTGTGGTTAGTAAACTGTCTGGATACAGTTGCAAGTAACCGTCGCTATTTGACGTAGGTCCCAGAGGAATTTGTCAAAAATGAAATGTCGCCCAACATTAGGTATTGCATAAAACATTGCGATTGCGAATCGTGTTGCATAAACATATTGTCTGTGCTTACGCGTTTTTCGTAGTGCTGTTCATTGTGCTCCAGAGCTTCTTTTCGGTGAAACAAGTTCATTAATTGAATACCTGAAGAGCTTGTCGGGAAGAGTCTTCCGACACAAGAACTTACAAAGCCAGCGTTAGACAGACGCAGTACGAACCGGAAGTGATCAGTCAACATCTTCTCTCGGTCATCTCTTACCCACGCTAACATCGATTTCTGTTTATGTCGCTGTAATCTACTGCTGTTGAACACTATAGCTCACGCTTAAGATTGCTTGTATTTGGTTTCACTTTGGATGTTTAATCACATAAGTTACATTTTAACGAGAAATACAAAAGAAATCCTTTCCAATGGGACATAAGTTTTAATCTACGAGAGTACTTTCACTAAATCGTGGGCATGATATCGGTAACTGATGTAGCCTGCTGAGATCTTTACATTCTTGAAATTCGAGATGAATTACTGGTTTTGTGCCGACTTTATTCTGCGTCGTATTAGCATAGTTATTCATGTTATGTCTTACATCTTTTGTTTATTGTCAATTTGTGTATATTGTTCATAGCCCAGCAAATGAAGAACAGATAGGTCCAATGAAGAAAAAAATTGTTATAGTTGATAATTTTTGCTTAGTACCAGCAGGGACTGACATGAATATTATACTAATGGTCCAGACAGGCGGACTGCTTTGACAAAAAATGCAATCCAGTGTTCAGTTTAGCTGCATTAAATTTCCTAAGAAAATTGTCCTGTTCAATTCTCTGGAGACAAAACATTCTTAGCGTTGCAGCGGTTGGAAAAATCGTAGTTTAATGAAATTAATATTTTGCGTTGTGAAATTAATGTTTATTGTTGAACGAAGTGGATAAAGAATCATAGTAAATGGATGTGCCACGTCTAAGTGCATTATAACTTTGTTAAGGGATAAATTATGTTCAGGTACTGTAACAGAGTGGAGAAGATTGGGCGGATGGTACACACGTGAAGGAACCGAGGCCGCTGTCATGTGGTCAAACTCTTCCCTCTTCGTTAGTCTGCTAACAGAAGAGTGGCCAACATATTCCCCATTCTCTTTCTACCCTACTACGTCACGAGTCATTACACTAAAAGCCGCCACTTTTGATGATGGTTTCAGTAGGTCGCTTGCTGGCTGTCTATTTGTATCTCTCTCTCTCTCTCTCAAACACATTTTGTTGCAGGACGAAAACTTCATCCTCGGTCTTACACTGTTTCCCACTGACGCTAATTCAGTTAAGCATTTATTCAACTAATAGGGGCCTTGTCACCAAAAGGCATATATATGGGTATGAATATGTCAGCTGTACACAATTTAGGACTTTTTGCTTCATTTTACATTTAATATTCCTTGCAAGTGTAGCATGTCGCTCAACATCCGATAAAGAGGACGAGGATATGATCGCTTTTAAGGAATATGTCTGTGTATCTAGATTATCTAGCCTCTTTTGCTTCTATTGTGTACAAATACAGTTACAGTGTACCGAGGTCAGAGGTTTTGTTGTGAAATTCGTAACTGCGTGGTCAATCAAGCGAAGCGAAGATGACCAAACATCGGTCGGACGTCGGTAGCCAAGTGATAACGAGCAACGGAATCAAAAACAAAAAACACTGCAACCTTCTCAATGGCAAGTAAGAGCAGTAGAGGATAAAAAAATACGAACTGCTACCAAATCACTTGCAAATAAAATAAAGTTCATTTTCTGTTCGCGAACATCATGGTTTGTACCAGTAGAAATAGTGCATAAAAATGCGTTTCTGTTATAGAAGTTCTGCTCATTTTCCAGAAATCAGGTTTTACTTTATACCTTTCATGTTTTCAGGAAACTGTGGTTAATGTTATAGAGATAATTTATTTCAGAATGTTTTTTTAGGACGTGCATCGATGACCCCCGTGTGTCTTCCTTATGGTTTTACTGCAACACAGATATGTAAAGGAATTACTTCAGATGTCTACCATTTACATGTTGTGTTGCAGCGGAAAGGACTTATGGTTTACTGCTTCTTTGCACTAAGTACGTATTTTTGGATTCTGGATGCAGATAATTACATTATATATGGGTACTGTAGTATGGATTATATCTTGTGATTTCGCATCGACAACTTTTTAGGTTTTCTTACATTATGTTCAAAAGTATGCACCATCTATTAGTTAAGTCTTCCTTTTTGGTGAATAAATAATATTCGACATTTCAGCGCTAATTGGTATCAAATATCACCCTCGCGTTATTAGTAACTCTGCACCCATTTTCCGCATATTTCATGTACGTAATTGACCTAGGAACTGGATGCTGTGCCTCATGTCTGTAACACTTTCGTACCATCACATAACGTTTCACGTTCTAAGTGTTCAGACATGTGTGTACACGTTCTTCAGTAAGGATCTTAATTCTCCTATGGACACAGTCTTTACTACAGCATACGCAGTACGATTCTCCTTCGAAACACAGCTTCACCTGCTGCATGCATCCCCCTAAATTATTTCACCGTCGTATTGAATGTGTCGTCCTTGCAAACTACGTTTCTCCTTGATACCATCGCAGTGGTTTTTAAGTCTCTTTCGACTTTTAACTCATTCCATTTTAATTTTGTTCAAGATCTAAAAAGACGTATCTGCATATTCTAACGACCCAAAAACCTACTCAGTGCGTCGGTTCATAAATCTCAATAGTTCTTGGGAAATATCTGATGCAAACCTATTCGTACAACTAAAAGTCCAGTTTAACTGAAACTTCACAAGATGTGACTGTTTCGTATCTGTTCATACTCACAAGCAGTTACCACTCTTATTTCACTGCATATTAAAAAAAAATTTAACTTATGGGTCTGTCAAAAAGATATGTTGTAGTCCTGTAGGTCGACGTCTTGCTTTGAAAGCAAACTTATTACACGATTCTGTAGGCATTAGGGTACTGCGTGTGGCTGCACTCAATTATAGAGACTTATATCATCACATTAGCTTTGATTTGGGACATTTTCAAAGATACATTATTCTTTTGTCTTGCTTGGAAGGCAAATTCCGATTCCGATTGTGAAATGTTTAATTCCATACTAACATTATCATTCATGAAAGTTACAAAGACAAATCAGCCACGTATTACCTATGGCTAGTAAAGCGCTGCGGTACAATCAGGAGCTATATTTGTTCCTTAGATTCTGTCCCAGACGATTTAGTCAACAATGAAATATCGCAACATGAGGCGGCAGTTGAGAAGCAACATTGCGATAGCGAATCGTGTTGCGTAAACATATTGTGTGTGCTTGTGTGATTTTCGTAGTGCTATTCTTCGTGCTGTAATGCTTCTTCTTGGTGAGAAAAGGGCATTAACTGAAT
This sequence comes from Schistocerca gregaria, assembly GCF_023897955.1. Lineage (NCBI taxonomy): Eukaryota > Metazoa > Arthropoda > Insecta > Orthoptera > Acrididae > Schistocerca > Schistocerca gregaria. Next base: position 412,178,565 of record NC_064925.1, on the reverse strand, counting down.
ATCTGAACTGCTTATTGAGGACTGTCATCAGATAGAAAAACGTAGAAAGATAGTGTTGAGCGGGACGCTACACGAAACTGTAAGTGGTGAGACAAGATATTGTCTACGTCATTTCTTATCCAAACTAACGTCATTTGCCGTTGACTTCTAGTGTAAACTACTGCTTCTGATCGCTGTGGCCTCACATTTGAAATCGTTCGTATCCAGCTTTATTTAGATGTTTTGTCGACCACATACGTTTTTCCGAAGGAAACGATCCTTTCCTGTGATCAGATTTGATGTTCATTCTTCCAGATTAGTTTTACAGTATTGTCGGACATGGTCACGCTAACTGGTGTACCACGCTGAATTTTATGCATTCTGTCAATTCCAGTAGTTTTTGTTTCCTTTATCAAGTGGATTTAGTGGCTACCCGGCGGCGTTGTTCTAGAACGTATGAGAATACTATATCAAGTTACGTAATGCATATAGTGAAGGTCATAAACGTGATTTATTTTGTTCAGGGTGATTCACCAGCAGTAGATATATGTACACAATTAATGTTTACTGTTATGAGACATGGGCGTATTCTTCGACAGGAACATGCGGCAGCTTTCCTCCCCTAGAAAGAAACTGATATCCTGTATCGGAAGCGAGACAGGAATATATATTCAGAATATGATTAAAGAAATGCACAACAGTTATTGGGTGCTGTGTAGTGGCATGTGACGTGAAGTCTCTTTGTCATTCGGACTTTACAAGAGAGTTAATATGAGTTGCATACATCCCCTCCCCACCGCCCTATTTTTAGCAGACGTTCTCTGCTTTGTAGCGGAAATACATGCTATTTGATTGCTGTGTGTGTTTTATGTAGTAGCAGTACACGAGGAAACAAAAAATTTGTTCATGTAATGATTACTTTCTCGTGCAGTTGGTTTAGCTGCTTCTGAATCATACAGCTTGTATGATTGCTGCCCATGAGACATATTTGTCCTGGCTCTTTGTCCACAGGCAGCGTTGAACATCAGAGATGCCCCGATTCCCCTAAGGCTTGCAGACACAGGAAGTCAGTCGCGAAAATTGCGGAAACACGAACTCCTCAATAGTTGTCCAACGACAGATTTGGAAGTAAAGGCAGAAAAAAAAGGGTTTCACGTGCCTTGACCTACAACACGGAAAGTTTACCATTAGCTATTTACTATTGTGTTTAACAGCAAGTATTGATGCAAGCGCATTTTTGCTTTATAACAGAACTATCCTGTAATGACAGTGTATTTTAGGGTAAGGCAGCGGTTAAAGAAGAGGAAAGAATTTAAGTTAGAGACGCTAAAATGTTTGTAGCTTACGAAAATGCTGTTGAGAAAGGCAATAGACGTGTGATGTGTCAGTAATGCAAAAAATGGCTTCCTGATGCGTCTAATCAAGTCTTTTGAAGCAGTTACAAAGAGACAAAAATTATGATCGAGAATAAAGAATTTGTATAAATAAGTAACAAAAAAACAGAGAATTAGACAAGTATGTAACCTGTCTCCACCTCTTTTCAGCTTCTACGTGGATGATCTAGTCAGTGCTTTGGGAACGCAGTATCAGCTATGGCATAAAGGTCAACAGAGAAAAAGTTTTAATACTCTACTATACGCGTATGATTTAATGACGAGATTTAGTGAATGAAATTAGTACCAGCAACCTAAAAGGTAGTGCAATCATGGAACAACTAGAAACACGCAAAAAAAACAACGAAAGAGAGAAAGATGAAGTTGAGAAAGTCATTGCAGTACATACTGTGTTCCATGAATCGCAAACTTGATTTTCCACAAAAAAGGATTTGAGCAGTATAAATAAGAATTGTCTGTCGTGTTATTTCGTGCATCAGAAAATGTCGCCTCAGGAATATAGAGATTGAGATTGAATTAGAAGTTGATTCAGAGCGTAAGAGAAATGAAACGTCATCCTTGGTATTAAAGTTACTTCCCAGGCACCAAATACAGCAAGACATTTAATTAGCTTATAAGACCCACGTCACCCGCAGGCACACATCTGGACTCCAACATGTCACCAACACATAGTTGTCATATCTTAGGCAGTTTCTGGCTCCTATACTTGAGAACGGCCTTGTCGCAGTGGTAACACCGGTTCCCGTTGGATCCCCGACGTTAAGTGCTGTCTGGCTGTTTTAGCACTTGGATGGGTGACCACGCTGTCTGCCGACCGCTATTGGCAAGCGGGCTGCACTGAGTCCTTGTGAGGGATACTGATAAGACACTTGATTGAGAATAAGCGCTTCTGGTCTCGTAAACTGACATGCGTCCGGGAGAGCGGTGTGCTGACCACATGCCTCTCCATATCCGCTTACAGCGACGCCTGTCAACGGAGGATGACACGGCGGTGGGTCGGTAACTTTCGGCCTTCTTGGCCTGTTCGGATGGAGTTTAGTTGTTAGACTCCTACACTTGACTTGAGACGTATTTATCAACATACTGATTATCTGAATGTTGAGTTGTGCTCTATTCGTGGTTTATTAGGTTTTATCTTTAACATTACATCACCACAAAAGCGCCACTTTCAAGCACGTTCCTGTTAGTTCGCTTCCCTGGCTGTCAGTCTCTTCGGAGCAGATTTCGCAATTGATTCTAAATTAACGTAAAGGTCACCTAGAGTCTTGAAACTTCCAGCAAAGCTCAGACATGTCTGACAATGCATTATTAACTCACTGTCTTGCCTGGTATGCGGCGGAGTGTATTTTGTGCACCACTGCCATCTCCCCGTATCCCGGACCCACTCGCGAATTGACCGCGGAATGAACGGTAGGTGGTAAGCCTCCGTGTGAGGTCAGATGTATCTAGTTTTTTCCCACACGGTAATATCCTAAGATAAACGTAGGAGAAATCAACATATTTTTCAAATCAGGTGAACATAAACTAAAATAATCCTGAAATATATCACAGAATCCGTTGTAACCTCATCAAAGGGTATGAAATCAACTGATAAAATTTTACCCACCGAAGAGTAAGAGACAGAAAATAACTACAGAAAGGAAAAATCACTTTTTAGTTTAACACGTTTTTAAATCTGACTAAAAGGTATAAAATGAATTCTCATAGGTCAATACAGATTACGAACACCATGTAGAGAGTCTTGGAGAGTTGTGATTGTGGATTTTTAATGTCTATGAAAATACTTGAAACGTTGTAAAAGAAAAATGTGGGGCAGACGCAATTCATAACTGATGCATGGATAATTCACATGCTGACTAACGTGAAGCTATAGTGCATGTGATCCACGTTTTTCGTTTTTAGTCTTACACAAACTACCACAGATACTAAAAGTTCACAATCACAAATTTCCAGCTGTATCTTTATAAGAATAAGAATATTTATAGGACTGTGAAAAATTATTTTACACTTTTTAGTCCGATGTAATGATGTGGTGTATTCAAAATTCAGTTTTGTTTAAATAATTATGTTTTACTTCTTTCTCTTGTGAATGTGTTAAATTGGTAAGATCACAACATGTGGTATATTGCAGGTTATTTTCGGTGTCAACTAATTTTTAGCATTCCCGTAGATATCTCGTGATAAATCATGTGTCTACAAATAGATTATTAGACGTTCCACTACACTTCCTTCGGGTATTGGGTGCTAATCTATTCCGGCCGCGGTGATTTAGCGGTTCTATGCGCTCAGTCCGGAATCGCGCGACTCCTACGGTCGCAGGTTCGAATCCTGCCTCGGGGATGGATGTGTGTGATGTCCTTAGGTTAGTTTGGATTAATTAGTTCTACGTTCTAGACGAATTGGTTCTGCTGGCAGCGCAGGCGGAGAAGTCCCGGCCACCGCCTGCTGCTATTGATACAGCCTGCGAGTCATCGGGAAGGTATGGCGGCACTGGAGACACAACTTCATTGATAACTCGCTACTAAGTGATGAGTTAGATTACATACAAAATACCTTTTTCTGAGACCATTATAAAATGGCACAAGTTTGTTTAATGCTGGAAGATAATAAATATGATCCTTGTCACCGTTAATAATTTCGTTTGAAGCCTTTTCCCTTTCTTTCGATCACATACAATAATAGAAAGATGTTCTCTCTTATGTATGCTTTGTCCATACAAGTCACAGTATAGAATTATTGGTACTGTTGTTGCATAAAGAAAGTATTATGAATTTTAAAGCGAAGAATTGCTTTTGTGTGCAGGTGAACGATGGCTGGATGATTGTGACGACTGAAGAGATCCATGAGCCGCCTGTGGTGGAGTGTGACGAGGACATCCCGCCGATCTCTCGCCGCCGGAGAGGGTGTCGGAGGTGCTGGGCTGAGAGAGTCGGGGAGAAGACCGTTGTGCGCCCACCTGGGGGCCGGGCACACCGCCTCACTACCCACTAAACGTATTCATGACGAGGACATCCCACCAGTTCCTCGTCGTCAGTGTGGGTGTTGGAGGTGCTGGGTGAAGAAAAGTCAGGGACAGGGATAATGACTCACTACCAAAAGACATGTTCGTGAGGACCTGATTACAGTGGGTATCCCAACAATGCCTCAACGTTGGGGATGTGTTAGAGATACTGGCCAGAGAATATCTCTGCTAAGACTCTTGTGTGACTACAAATTGGATGGTGACAGCAGCTTTTCTACAAGCCAGTGAACATATTCATGAGGAACTTAGAACAATGTATGAGGAGGGCATATCACCGATGCCTCATTATATAAGAATGTGTTTGTGGTGCTGGAAGGAGAATATCAGGACTGGGACACTTGCCTGTCTCCAAAGTGGACGAGGATAACGGCTCACTAACCAATGAATATATTCATGTGGAACTAAGTACAGTGGATCAGAAGGACATCTCACTGATGTCTCGTTGCCAGAGACAGTGCTGGTGGTTCGGGCAGAGAAAAATCAGGACTAAAGCTCTTGGTTGCCTGAAAAGTGAATGGGGATACCAACTCAAAGATAATTAAAGTGAATGAATTATTAGCTGAATTAATAAAATATCGTTGACCTGTAACTTTAAAGGTACCCATGTAAAAGAGTGATAATTAAGGTTTAATATCAATGAACTCCATTTAAACAAATAATAAAATAAAATAAATAATTTCTATCAAACATGCACGATTATTTCTCTCTGTTTACATGTTTGACTGCATTTAGACAAATATTTAAGAATGTTATCTTTTTATATGTCCATCTCCCACAGCAATATTACGCACAGACTGCCACAACTATCAGTACATAGGATATCCTTCTTCATCATGACAAATGACAAATAATAGTGAGTTCATTTGGTTCATGACCCACTGTCAAACAAATTACACACCTAGTCCATTTACCTATCAGCATTGATGCTCAGTGCAGTTTTTTTTAATTCATATGCCTTTCTTCCTGACCTAACGGAAATTAAATAGCCATTTAACATTACAACACAGCTGTGAATGAAAGCGTATCATTCGCTCGAACGCTTACGACAGAAGAGAAGTGAAAACAGAGGACGATCTAACTGAACATCGATTGAAGCGTGCGAGGAACTACATCCCAGCAACGATTCGCATAAAACTCCATTGGTCTCCTCTGAACTTCAGGGATTTGATTCTACACGTCAATGAAATTAGTATTCCATACAATAGACTAATGATAGTTTCTGATATTACAGGGGGCCTAAGGTTTACAAGACTCACATTTTTTATTCAATAATTAGTAAATGTAGTTTCTGGTTTAGAAGTTTCGAGCGGAACTTCCAGTGTTACTCAAGACTAGTGAACCTCACACTGAATTCTGTACATTCACATTCATTTATCGTAAAGGCAAAAATGAATCCATTACACGTAGTAACTAGGAATGCCGAAAGGGGTGCACTCAATAGCGGCCTATTGAACATTTAAGAATGGTAATATTCACACATACCATATACTGAACACTAGAACAGTTGACGTACACAGAAATGATCCTACAGCCACATAAGTTACAGCACTTCTCTAACTGTCGAAATTTAATTAGTGTAACTAGCTGAATTAATAAATACACAAAACGTATAAGCAAGAAATGTACAGACAAATATATTAATATATTATGATTATCCCGAGCACAACTTTACTGTTTGCACAGCATGGATATCACGGTGTCTTGTAGACTTTTCAACCAGCATAATACGCTGTTGAATGTTACGACTGGGCTACACAACAACGAAGAGCATTCGCCGTTGACAACACCAATGCTACTCGCATTTTATTCAATAGAACATTAACACAAATCATTTGTCCCTATTTTTTCTAAAAAAAAAACAGAAATTGTACCACGTTCCTAACAAGCAAAATTTCCCATATTGCCTAAAACTATCCTTTGTTTATAAAACTTTGACAATGACTGAAAATTCTTTTTTTTGAAGGGCTTTAAAATTTGTTAGACTGACTTTGGATATAAAATTTTTAATAATGCTATTAAAATTCAGCGCAAACTAGTAGTAAACACCCAACAAATGCATTACGTACGTTGGCGACGTAAGAGGAAGCTATATGAATACAATTCAGACATCGCTTAGGTGGTGAAAATGCAACCAAACATAAATTGGTAAAAAGCACCTGCTCATTGATTACTCATGATAGTAAGCAAACTATCTGTAGGCGCCACTCAGAATTGCAATGGGCTGTACAGTCCTCCGTAAGATCAGAATTACAGAAACACCAGAATATAAGTAAAAGGCGAGAAGAAAAGGCTTCAATAATCCAAAATTATTTTTCTATATGAATGCCCTTTATGATAGCTTTTACAAAAGTGAATCTCCATGTTTTTATTGGCAGACCAGACAAACTTTAAATGCCCAAAAAAGGTGTGATAAAACTTGCCAGGAATAACTGCAGTGAAAAGGGTAGTTCCCCTTAAGGTAAACTGCACTGCTTTTAAGTAGCAGACACGACAAAATTTCAATCTCCAGAATTGTTTCATCAGTAGTTGGTCATAATTTAAATGAAAAGGGCAGCATCTATTTAAAAAATTTTCACCAATGAAATGTGCATCATTTAATTTGAAATGAACCGCGGCAGGCCACTCCTGGCTGGAGTACAATGATGCTAAGGCGACAAGCACGTAGTTTATTTTAAAACAAGCTCACTGAAATACTTTATGAATTAATAGCGAAGGGGACACAAGGTTTCATCAAGGTTAGATTAGGCAAATTTACGAAGTGTACTATCACCCCAAAATTGGCCAAAATGACGTCTTCGTACAGACCAGGTACCCAGCCGCCGATATAGTGTTTAATTATGTGGGGGTGAAAGGCGGTAGATGAATTACCACAAGTGGGAGAAGTTTTGTGACTGGTGGGACGTTTTGAGGAACTTGCGAATGCCTTAACTTTCCACATCAGGTGATTCTTAAGTTGAATTTTAGACCACTTAGGAAGACAGATTGTGTGGGAAAGTTAATGGTCGCGAGTTAGGGGCGAACTGCCGTATAAATACTTTCTACGCGTCGATCTCCGTGGCAGAACTCTCCAACATTATTCTGTGGAGATTAGAATTGCGGCCGCTGCATTGATATTGCCTGTGACTGAGTGGGGAAACCGTCGAGAAAGCAAGTCGCGAATGAAATTTGTGTTTCGCAGACGTTTACCACTTACATGAAACTTTGCACAAGCGTTACAGAAATGTCGAACTGCCACCAGGCAAGTGTTGAATCTAGGAGGTTTGTTACAGTGAAGAGTTGCTTTATGGGATTTTCAGTGACCTGAGCAATTAATATTAACAGAAGAATTGTCAGTTAATTTATGATTGGGGTGTAATTTCAAGCAGCGAATGGATTTAATTCTTAATTATGCTGAAATGAAGATTCATTCCATTGCAGTCTTGTTACGGATTTTAAGCTGTATGCTTGCCAGTTATAACGGTACTTTACGGGCAGGCATGTCAATTAGCATCATGTTAATTAATATCGGGGTTAAATAGATTTTATTTTGGAAGAATTAAAAAGGGTAAAGTAATACGAAACTTTAATAACTGCACAGTATTACTAAGAAGCAATATGATGAAAAGTAATAAAAAACAAAGTAGCAAATACCAAGCGGGACAGAAAGATATAGGGGGGCGTTTGTTAAATAATACATATAAAAGAACATTTAACACATTGTTGAGCTGTCTACCTTCAGTTATTGCGATCCGGCTAGTCGATGAAAAAGTGGTGCGCGACTCCGAAGTTCGATATGGAGGTTAATTAAAGACTCTTCAAGAACGTTTAAAATACATTACCTTTGACGAAGTGATCAGAGACGTTTATTGTCAGGTGAAGTGAAAATTATTCCGACAACATAATTCGAACTTTGTGTTAGCTGGGAAAAATACTCTTGAGAAATTATTGTGGTTGTGAGAACAACGAAAGTTGTACGCAGGGAAAGCTATAGTTCACGTAATTCTGCATTTTATAAAATTATGAAAGGTGTGTGCGCGGAACATTAAGAGAACCTTATCCTTGGTCGGTTGCGGTGGTAACTGATACAAACAACGAGCCAGTATAAAAATAGTTCGCTTATTAACTACCAGATGTAAATTAACGGGGACCTAAAATACTTAAAAGAGTGCATATACCGTAAAATTGAACCCTGCGTGTGAAAGATAATCACATCGAACATTTCGAGAGAGAAGAATAGATGGTTAAGCACCGAATTGAGAGCCTGGGTGAAGTCGATGTTTGTAAATTATATGACACGCGTTATTCAGAACACGATATCGACCATTCTAATACTGAAAGGAAGGATAGGATCATCACCTCCAATCCCGATTCGTATTTCATATTTAGTTATGAAAAGAAAAGAGTTAATAAACAAACTACATTTCAATTCTATCAACGATTTTGGCTTCATTACGTGGTCTTGACTACATGATAAACAATATCTTTGGAAGTTGTATACAACGTATCGTCATAATATTTAGCCAGCCAATATTGTGGTACACCAAAAATGTAAATGCATGAAATTGTCCTTACATCGGATGTATAATGCGTGAGTGCGACGAACTACATTGAGAAACTGAACATCCACTACGTACACGTCTGTCGATGTAGATGTGGATGTAGATGTAGATGTACTTGTATGTTTATCTGCGGAAATGGTCCTTGTCGGTACATCAGCAGAAAGTTCGAATAGAATCGCTGGAACATTGCAAAGCATTCAGATTAATCAAACATTTAAATACACGTAATATTGGTATCACCAGGATGTGTTCTTTCTCCTCGCCCCCTTGGCAGTAATTGAATTAAGAGTCAGCAGGGAGTAACATTTACATCGATTGACGACAATTGAGCTAGCGTCACGAATTTTCAAACGTCAACAGCCATGTATGAAGGCGAGTGACACCACGAGTGCCTACGTCGATCGAGGGGTGTCGTCGTGATCGTATTGAATGATATTGAGCGGGCACACAATCTGTCCAAGAGGTCAATTACCTCGCGGTTCATAACAATTTCAGGTCAGTCATTTGTGGGAGTCTAAAGCTAAAGCTCGGTTAGGAGTACCTGGGCGGTTTTCTGACGTGGCGACTAATGAACTCGGAGTCACCAACAGGATTCGATATAATATCGGTTTGATGGACGATATTCTGATTTGCCAACATCCATAACGGTTGAGCCACCCAAATTGAAAATATTGTGACAACCGATTGATGAGAGGCTTCGCGTCGGCGTGATAAAGGTTTCCACCTCTCCGTATGCGTCACCCATGTTTCAGGTACCGAAGGGGCAAGCTGATAGTTATCGATCGGTAGTTGATTGCAGTATTCTTAACCAAAAAGTCGTCCTAAAATCTGTGCCACTACCGAACATCCGTACCTGTTCTACTTCCTTCGCGGGAGCACAGTATTTTACCATCCTGAATTTGAACAAGGCCGACCAGTAGATTCCTCTCACTGAGGACTGTAAACATGCAGCAGGGTTTGACACCGTTGGGAAGCTGTACCAGTTCAGTAGCATTCCTTTCAACTTACCTAACGATGCCCCTGTATTATCACGTCTCTTACGCTCTGTTTTGTGTGACATGAAATTCTAATCAGTGTACAGCAATGTCCTCACTGGCATGCAGGAAGTTGGTTTGGCCGCTAAACCATCTATGGTAAATCTGGATCTAAGGGAGCTCCCCTTTTAGGACCTCAGGGTCTCAGCCAGTGTTGTAATAGATCAGGGAAGAAGCCGAGATCTTCAGAGATGAAGTAAGTAGCTCACTTTATCAGTAGCTCACATTTTCTTAAAAATTTGTTTCCACATTTGTCCAATTAACAGCCACAGTAAATGGCTTGAGGAAGAAAGGGTTGAGTTTCCAGATGGGGAAACGCAGAAGGCGGTCGTTGAAGCAATTAAAGAATCTCTGAGTATTCTGCCGGTTTTGGAAGATCCGGATGTTCAACGAACCTTCGTTGTCCAAATGTGTACTTCTAATTCTGTGGTCGTTGCTGTCTTTCACGAAAAAACGATGGCGAGCATCGTTCAGCTTACGCTTCCAGAGCCATGTCGCACGCAGAACTGAAGTACTCCATGTGAGTGGGAGGCCTTCTTGGTTTTGGCTTTGCAAAAATTTCAGTTACTTGCAACTTTACCATTTTGTCATTTTGTCCTCAAAACAGACAATCAGGCAAAGAGTCTGGAGCTCGCGAGATCCAGGAAGACTGAACGAATAGCGATGTGGGCTGTGTATGTTTGCACCTTTCGCTACTCTGTCAGACACAACCAGGGAGGAACCAGGTAACAGATGCCCTTAGCCGTATCTTCCAGGAGCATGCAACGGAATAACAGTTGTGACAGGATTTACTGGACTCTAAATGGGTTTGGAACCTTTATGGTTTTGTGGTGGTGGACGCCATTTTTATTTTACAGGTTTTTGACTGGTTTGATGTGGCCCACAAGTAGTTCCTTCCCGCGCCAACCTCTCCATCTCAGAGTACCATTTGCAACCTACGTCTTCAGCTATTTGCTGGATGTATTCGAATGTCTGTCTTTCTCTACAGATTTTTGCCCTCTACAGCTCTCTCCATTACTATGGAAGCAGTTTTTTGATATCATAACAGATGTCCTGTCATCTTGATCCTTCCCCTTCTCAATGTTTTCCACATATTTCTTTCCTCGCCGATTCTGCGCAGAACCTCTTCATTCCTTACCTTATCAGTCCATCTATTTTTCAACATTCGTCTGTAGCAACACATCTAAAATGCTTCGATTCTGTTTTGTTGCGGTTTCCGCAGTCCATGTTTCATACAATGCTGTGCTCCATACATACTTTCTCAGAAATTCTTCCTCAAATCAAGGCCTACGTTTGATACTACTAGACATCTCTTAGCCACGAATTCCCTTTTTGTAGTGCCAGTCAGCTTTTGAAGTCTTTGCTCCGTTCGTCATTGGTTATTTTTCTGCCCAGACAGCATAATTCCTTAACTTCATCTACTTCGTGAGCATCAACGCTGATGTTCAGCTTCTCGATGTTCTCATTTCTGAAAACGTCTCATCACTTTCGTCTTTCTTTGATTTACTCTCAATTCATATACTGTACTCATTAGGTAGTTCATACCGCTCATCATATCATGTTATTCCTCTTCACTTTCACTCAGGATAGGAAAGTCATCAGCGAATCTTATCATTGATATCCTTTCACCTTGAATTTAAATTCCACTCCTGCACCTTTCCTTTATTTCCTTCGTTGTTTCTTCAGTGTACAGATTGAACAGTAGGGCGGAAAGACTACATCCTGTCCTACTCCCTTTTAATCTGAGCGCTTTGTTCTTAGTCACTCACTCCTGTTATTCACTTTTGGCATTTGTACATATGTTACCCGTCTCGCTCAATAGCTTACCCATATTGTACTCCGTCTTTTGAGCAACCAGCATTATTTTACATTGTGGAAGGCTTTTTCCAGGTCGACAAATCCTATGAACATGTCTTGGTTTTTTTTATTTAGTCTTGCTTTCGTTATCAACCGCAGCCTCAGAATGCCTCTCTGGTGTTTTTAATTTTCTAAAGCCAAATTGATCATCATCTAGTACATCCCCAATTTTCTTTTCCGTTCTTCTGTATTCTGTTCTTGTCACCAATATGGATGCAAGAACTGTTAATCTGATTGTGCGATAATTCTCGCACTTGTCAGCTCTTGCAGTCTTCGGAATTATGTAGAGGATATTTCTCTGAAAGTCAGTTGGTATCTCGCCAGACTCTACTACACACAACGTGAATAGTCATTTTGTTGGCACTTCACCCATGATTTTAAAAATTCTAATGGAATGCTATCTATCTCTTCTGCCTTATTTGATCGTAAGTCTTCCAAAGCTCTTTTAAATTCTAATTCTAGTAACAGACCCAATATCTCTTCTAAATCTACTCCCGTTTCTTCTTCGATAATATCAGACATATCTTCCCCCTCATTGAGGCCTTCAGTGTACTCTTTCCACCTAACTGCTCTCTCCTCTGCATTTAACAATGGAATTGCCGGTGCACTCTTAATGTTATCACCGTTTACTGTCAGCGAAGGTTGTTTTGACTATCCGGTATGCTGAGTCAGTCCTCCTGACAATAATTTCATTTTCTATTTCTTCACGTTGTTAATGCAGCCGTTCTATCTTAGCATATCTGCACTACTAATTTATTTCATTCCTCAGCCAATTGTATCTGCCTTCCCTTGAACGCTTTTATAGCTTCTTCTTTCATCGATCAGCTGAAGTATTTCTTTCTTATCCATCGTTTCTTCGCAGTTACCGTCTTTCTACCTATGTTTTTCTTTAGAATTTCTGTGATTGCCCTTTTTAGAGATGTCAAAATGGTTCAAATGGCTCTGAGCACTATGGGACTTAACATCTGTGGTCATCAGTCCCCTAGAACTTAGAACTACTTAAACCTAACTAACCTAAGGACAGCACACACATCCATGCCCGAGGCAGGATTCGAACCTGCGACCGTAGCAGTCGCGCGGCTCCGGACTGCGCGCCTAGAACTGCGAGACCACCGCGGCCGGCTTAGAGATGTCAATTCTTCTTCATCTGTACTACCTACTGAGCTATTATTTATTGCTGCATCTACAGCCTTGGAGAACTTAAAGTGTATCTCGTCATTCCATAGTAATACTGTATCCCACTTTCCTGCTTGTTGCTTCTTGCTGACTAATCTCCTGAACTTCAACCTACCCTGCATCTCTAATACATTGTTATCAGAGTCTATTTATGCTCCTGGGTACGCCTTACAATCCAGTATGTGATTTCGGAAACTCTGTCAAACCATGAAGTTTTCTAACCGAAATCTTCCCGTATCATCCTACCTTTTCCCAGTGTACCTAGTAATTCTTGAACAGAGTATTCTCTATCACTTGCTGAAATTTGTTACACAACTCAATTAGGATTTCTACATTCACGTTACTTTTCAAAGCCCATATTCTCCTGTAGCCTTTTCTTCTACTCCTTCCCTAAGAACAGCATTCCAGTCCCTACAACTATTAAGTTTTCATTTCCATTTATGTTTTGTATTACCCATTCAATATCCTCATACAGTTCCTCTATCTCTTCATCTTCAGTTTGCGACGTTGGCATGTATATCCGAACTAACGTTCTCCGTGTTGGTTTGCAGTCGATTCTGATAAGAACTAGTATATTACATTAACAGATCCTCTGCCTTACCTTCCTATTTATAACGGATCGTACACCCGTTGTACCATTACATGCTGTTATTGGTATTACCCTATACTCATCTGACCAGAAATCCATTTCCTTTTGCAATATCACTCCACTGACCCTTACTATATCTTGATTGAGCCTTTGCGTTTCTCATCTTAGACTTTCTTCCTTCCCTACTGCGAACAAGCATCTGACATTCCACACTCGACTCGTAGAACGTTATCCTTTAATTGAGTATTCAGTCTTTTTCTCATGGTCACATACCGCTGACAGTCCTCTCCTGGAGATCCGAGAGGGGGACTCGTCCGGAATCTTTTGCCAATGAAGAAATAATCATGACACCTTTTCAGTTACAGGCCTCATGTCCTCTGGATATGAGTTATGTGTTTTGATTGAGTGATTTCCATTGCCTTTTGCAGCCGCATGCCATACCCCATTGCTGATTCTTCCGCATTTAGGGGCAGTTTCCCACCCCAAGGACAAGTGGGGAGATGAATGTCTGTCCGCACCTCCGCCCTCTTCATCAAGGACGTTGGCAGAATGAGGGTGACTTCTTACCCCGGAAGTCTTCCTCTGCCAATATTTATTATTAATTAAAATTTAAACCGTTGAGGGTATCACACACGGAACCGAGAACGTTTCGATTATTACACAAGGACGCTACACCTAGAGTACGGGGACGTTATTACCTAGTGTATAAAGTTGGTTCCGTGCAGTCGAATGTCTACGGCCTTCACCATTCGCCAGTTGTCTAGACTATTCTCCACTTTTGTCCCTGCTTCAGGCAGTGGTTGGTGAAAGTACTGAGCCTTTTTGTCCAGTCAATTTAAGTGTTTGTGTTCACCATGCTACCATACTGCCCTAGGGGTTCGATTGCCGAAACAATTAACAGTAATTTGAAATCTGCCCTCATCATGTTTGACGCAGAATCTCTGCACTAGTGGAATTTTTCTGTTTCGAGGTTCAACTCAGCCTTTAATTCGGGTCATCACGAGGTACGTAAGGCAGCATCCACCTCCTTGACGTGGAGTGACCGTCTGAATTCTCCACTGTCTTCTTTACGGTCTGTGAACGATCTTTCGCCGGACAAAGTCACACCTGAGGTCATACAGCAGCAATGGAAGACAGCCAGGAAGAATACTGGTCTCGCATAATGGAGGTCGGCACAGCGCTATAATATGTGTCGCCATGCATGCAGGGGGAAGGTTGGTGTTCATTTTTATATTTCCAATTTTTGCGGCCATGGTTAGGGCGACGTAGCCATATTTTTTAAGTTGGTCTCTCTCTTTGTGGGTCCACGCGAGAACGTCGAGATGCTCAACCATATGAACCCCTTGGTACACAATATCGTCACTGGCAAAGAGACCAAGTAGGAAGTTCCTCAAATTAAAAGGAAATTGAGGGTGTTCTATTAAAACATACTAAACTCTATCTGGCGGATGTAGACCTGATCAATTCAAGGACGCTGGTTTGACCAAAATACCACTCTCGGACTAATAGTGTTTAATATAGCAGGGCTGAAAGGCGGTAGACCGCGCACACCCTCAACTGCTGTTTCTTCCTTCCTTATCAATCTGCAATTGCCTCACCACGTGCTTGTCAAAACGCCTGGCACGGAAAACCGTCAAAAATTCCGCATGGCTATCGCGATCGAGAGATCGATCCGAGCCTGCGTAAATCATACATGATTTTGAAGGGTATCTGTACTTGATGGGTCTGGGGATCGGTGCTTCAGTTGAAGGTGTCCATTAAAATGAGGTATATGTTAACATGGGCGGCTGGTCCCGGCGAAAGTTCGAGT
Source organism: Schistocerca gregaria (assembly GCF_023897955.1). NCBI lineage: Eukaryota > Metazoa > Arthropoda > Insecta > Orthoptera > Acrididae > Schistocerca > Schistocerca gregaria. The sequence continues at coordinate 412,163,166 of NC_064925.1, read as the reverse complement.
CCTCTCAGGGGCATGGGTGTGTGTGTGTTTGTCCTTATGATAATTTATTTTAAGTAGTGTGCAAGATTAGGGACTGATGACCTTAGCAGTTAAGTCCAATAAGAATTCACACACATTTGGAATATTTTTTTGTTAACATGGAGTGTGGGGAGTCGGTATCTGGAAAGCCTCAAATGTTTAAATGAAATGGTTGCTGGACCTGTTCATTTATGACAGTTGAATAAATATTAAATAAATAACTCGGGCATAATTATGTGTTGCACAACCGATAGCAGTAGGACGTAAAAATGGAAGTTTTGCGAGAGAATACGTAACCACGTGCTCTGGTACAAATATCGCACTTATTGAAGACAACGGAACAAAGTAATAAACTAAACGATTGCTGTTGTTCATAACGCTCTTGGATGAGTTACCAAATTACATTTACAACTGAGTTTTTCTGACCCGACCACGAATTATCGTTAATTATTAAGTATGGAAACGTCAGAGAAATCTTTAAATGGCCACATTCAGGCACATACACGCATATAATAGAGATTCAGCAGAATTATAAGAAAAAAGAAAAATTTCACCTGTGTGCACGTGGTTGGCAAACGGTTGTCTACTTGGCTTGAGTGCACGAAGCAAGTGAAGAAGAATTCGTCGATAACAATAAACTGTTAATAGTTACACCACAGAAGAAGTTCTGAAACAAATTTGGACCTTTTACCCCGAGAATCAGTAACTGTGACATGTAACGTTTCTCACAATATGTGAACTCGCGGTCGTAACCAACAAAAATTCTACATAAAATGAGTGGTGAAGTTCAGAATAGCTAAGCAAATTGGAGTGGATACATTACTGTGAGAGGTGATGTGCCAACTTAAAGTTCTCAGATCCGTACTTAAAACGTTCTGAGATACGTAGGAACTAGATTCGAAACTGAAATTGGAATTAGTGAAGCTTGAAAAATTATTTCAGTTATGCTGTACTCAAGAAACTAAACAACGAATTAATATCAAACTGAACAGAGAAGATAAATCACAAGTCCACATGTTCGAACAAGGGTTGAGCAGAACAACAGCTTGCATGCGTGGCTAAGTTCAATTATTCATAATGTTCCAGAATGAGGAAGAAAAATTCCGTATACCACTCAACGAGCAATGAGCGACGAGAGCAAGACGTTAATATAGACTGGAGCTGAAATCTACAATAATAAGACAAAAATGAACTATGAATACGCAGACTCACACTTATTAGCCCGTGTCGCGTCTGCCGGAACACTGCTGAGCGAACTATTTTGGAAGCCAATCGTCCCGTTCGCCCAGAAGTGTACAGAGGTCTCCCTGCTTTGTGGTGACAGACTATGCAAGAGCTTCGTCCAAGGCCAAGAGAAGCCTGTTTTCTACCTGGTACGTACTTTATGGTTGGCTATTCTGCCACTATAGCCGACTACTTTTACACCTACAGATCTATATACTGAAATTTATCTTGTAAACTCTCATTAATGCTTTTCATTCATCAGGCGAAAGGAGGAAAGGATGTATAAACTGACATATAGAACATAGATCTATTGAATAAGCACGTGGGGCTCCGATTACCAAAAGCTTAGGAAAATGTGAAGTAAAATAAAAACAACTTACCTTGTCGACACTATAGACACACTCAGCTGCTCAGTGTTTTTATGTAGTTTACAGATTGCGCCCAGAATTGAGGTGAAAGACACCCTTCAATTCGATATGTTTAATGCAGGAAGATAAAAACAGCAATGGTACTAGACCCCTATTGCCTCCACGGAAATTGCGTTCATTGTGCTGTTTCGCTTCCTATGCTTCTAGTAATGGCAACCGGTACCATCAAGAATTGGTAGAAGACTATTTACTGAGTACTTATTAAACACGCTTTCCATAGGCTCTACCGACTCAGAGATTCATTGTCTTTCACCCGCCAGAGCTTCGAATTGGACGGTTAGATGTGGTGCAGTTTCGTCTTCCTTACCACGTAGTCCACATTTAGCGGCTTTATCCTCTGTGTCATCGCGTGCTGATGTTTTACCAAGTTCAATGGCCAGTCATGAGTTCTACTACGAACCTGATTTGTTTCCTGTCAAGTTCATTAATATAGAACTTCTTTTGAAATATGGATCTGCCAACACTAGCTTTCCAGTTTCTGATTTTAGATAGTAGTCTAATGTTCTACGAGCTGACTCCTAATTCAGCTACATAGTGATGATTGTATTATCATCTTCGGTTGCCGGCCAGAGTGGCACAGCGGTTCTAGGCACTACAGTCTGGAACCCGGTAACCGCTACGGTCGCAGGTTTGAATCCTGCCTCGGGCGTGGATGTGTGTGGTGTCCTTAGGTTAGTTAGGTTAAAGTAGTTCTGAGTTCTAATGGAAATTATGACCTCAGAAGTTAAGTCCCATAGTGCTCAGAGTCATTTGAATCATCTTCGGTTATGCAAGTACCGCTCCAAAAATCTATTCATCACCCCTGTCCTGGCCATTCTGAGTAAATGAGTAACATTCGCTCTATATTTTTGTTTCTGCATGAAATTTAGCGTTACTTTACCTCCCACTCTACAAAAAATTATGTACGTATTAACAAAACAATGTCCTTACAATCTGTTATCCACCTTAAACTCGCGTGCTAACCTAATCTGAACTGAACCATAACTGTTATAAATACAACTTCTTTTTATATTAAATGTCCAGCTGCAGTAAAACAACATGCTCCTAATCAAAATCTCCACTTACCACGCGTCTTGTGACAACACTGGTGCAGATTTCTCGAAAGCACAACAGCAAACGGCAAGCAGGCAGCAGCTAATCTAGATTTCTGTTACAAAATGAAATTTCCAAACAATATTCAGACTGTTGCGTATCTCATGGTACAATGCGAATAATGATTTACAAAGTGTATAATGACGAGAGACAATTTCTACAAAAATATAACAGCTTAATCAATTGCGATCTTGATGCATGAGTCAGGGAACTGGGGTAGTCATTCTTTCAGCTCTGGGCAAGTAAACAAAATTAACTAGCTACGAATAATTATTTCTACAAATTACGTGAGCAGTGCTGCAGTCTTTTCTCAAACTTATTTTCTTAAAAAAACTATTATGAAAAATCCAAAAATTCCTTTCACTTTTCAGTGAGTACATCATATTTGTTAGCGCTGTCCTCCTGTTGCAGCTAAGCGGTCCAATCTCTGTACCTTACCGAGCTCCCCAGCAACCACTTTCTACTTCATTTCGTCATACTGTAACCCCATCTCTTGTCGTATGTTTTATTACAGTAGTGAATATCCAGAACATATTCCTAGGGATATAGAATCTAATTCTTACCACAGCCCCTTTTAGTGCTCATAAGAGTGCTTTTTGCCTCGTAACGTTTATTACTTTTATAATTTCGCATCCCTCTACTTCTAGAGTTTCATCGATATACTTGACATTCCAGTATACGATGTATGTAATGGATTTGGTTCCTCATAAATGGTGCTACATCAGATTTCTTGGGTCTCACACTTAGATACTGTTTACTGCACCAGTTTTCCGAAGTGTTTAGTAAACTTTCTACTGTTGCGTCCAGGACAAGATGGTCGCGGAGTTCGTAAATTCTTGCAATTTTATTCGTACCGCATCCATGCGGTAGAAGCCAGCCCTACCGATGGGCTAATTAAGTAAGCCACAGGATGGTATTGTTAACTTTATGACAAAACAGATGTAACTGAGTTCAGGAACCATTGAACAGTATAGAAGGAGCTAGAAAAAGTTAACGGGACAAGTAATGCGAAAAAATCTACTCTTCGTCCTCCTCTTGGTCTACATAGGAGGCAAGTCTATAAGTGTACAAATAATCGAACTGCACTGACTAGCAAAAGATGCAGACCTGCTCTGTGCAACGATGTTCTCAACACTAACATTGGATTGTTGATGTCTGGAAATTGTATCGAGCGAAAGGACGTGCACCGCTATGGAGACAACCTCATGAATCCATGGACCCTGCATGTCAGTAGCGGACTGTTCAAGCTGGTGCAAGCTGTAACCTCTGTAATAGTGTAGGGCGTGTGCAGTTGTAGTGATATGGAACCACTGGTATGTCTAGATACAAGTCTGACAGGTGACACGTACGTGGGCATCCCGTCTGATCGCTTGCATCCCTCCATGTCAATTGTCAATCCCGCCAAACTTGGGCAATTCTAGCAGGACAATGTGGCACCCCACACTTCCAGAATTGCTACAGTGTAGCTACAGGAATACTCTTCTGAGTTTAAACACTTCCGCCGGCACGAAATTCCCCAGACATGAAAATTTTTAGCATATCAGGGATGCCTTGCAACGTGCTATTCAGAACAGATCTCCATCCCCTCTTACTGTTACTAATTTACGATACATATTGCAGGATTCATGGTGTCAGCTCCCTCCAGCGCTACTTCTGACATTTGCCGAGTCCATGTGAGTCCAAGTCACGTCATGTGGCGGCAGTTCTGCGTGCTCACGGGGGCCCTACAGGATATTAAGCAGGTGTATCTTTGGCTCTTCAGTGTACAGGAAATACAAACCTTTGATATTTAAAGGAAGTGGGTTCCTGGACGTGCACATTTATGATAGTTGAATATATATTAAATAAATAACTTCTCCATGTTTACCTGTTCCACAACTAATAGCAGTAGGACATAAAAATGGATGTTTGCGAGAGAATATGTAAGCACTTGCTTTGGTAAAAATATCACTTTAATTAAAGACACAACTGAACAAACTAATAAACTGAACAACTAATGAGTGGGCGATGGCTGCTTTTTTTAATATTGCCCTTGGCTGGGTTACAAAACAAAAAAGGCATGTTTAAAACCGTATCATGATTTGTCATTAAATATTAATGAGGTCAGGGTCAGAGGAATCTTTCAATGGTGACATTCACGCACATATATACATATAATAGAGATTAGGGACAAATATAAGAATAAAGAAAAAGTCCATAAGTATGCACATGGTTGGAAAACGGTCGTCCCCTTTGCTTGAGTGCATGAAGCAAGTTAACATGAATTCATCAGTACGAATGAACTGTTAATAGTTGCACCATAGAAGACGTTCTGAGACTAATTTGGAACTTTACCCCCAAGAATCGTTAACTGTGACATGTAACGTTCCTCACAATCCAAGAGCACGTTGTGGTAAAATTCAGAATAGTTAAACAAATTGGACAAGATATATTATCACGAGACACTATCTGCGAAGGCAAGGCTTTGAGATCCGTACTTAACACTGCTGAGACAACGAAGACACGTGGGAAATAGATAATGAACTGAAATTGAAATTAGAGAAGTCTTAGAAACCTGTTTAATTATGCTATACTTGTCAGATCAACAACTTCCTAAATCAGACTGAACTTAGAAGATATAGCACACGCCATGTGTACGAAAAGGGAGGAGCACGACAATAGCTTGCATGGGTATATAAGTGGAACTGTTCATAATGTTCCGAAATTAGCAAGAAAAATTCTATATACTGCTCAACGAGCAATGAACGATGAAAGCAAGTCGTTAATTTTGACTGGAGCTGAAATCTACAAAAATAAGATAAAGAGTTAACTGTGAATAGGCAGTCACACTTAGTCGTTTCCCCCGTCTCGCGTTTGTGGACGCTCAACTGCGCGGTCATCAGCTCCCGTACAGTGTCCTAATCTTTATACTCTACCCAGTCACCTGGAAGGGAAAATCCCCAACCAGGCCGGGAATGGAACCCGGGACCACGTGATCCGCAGGCAGCACCGCTAGCTACTTATTTTTAAAAATTTTTTTTTTAAAGAACGATGTTACACATTCTAAGTACATACTAATTACAAGCACCAACCATGCACACATTTATACAGGAAATGATTTAAACAAAAACAGTTTGATCATTGCAGTTATGCTGATGTTAAAGAAATAGCCCAGAAGTTTGTCCTACTGACCAAATTACCAGATAGTATTTATTTGAATACTAACAAAAGTTTTTAAAGGCGTTCAGACTCCTTCAAACGTGAATAAATAAATTCGTGCACTTTGAATTACATGTGATCCAATCTTTAAACAAGCATAAATATCACTTTATGAGGTATTTCAGCAAGTTTTTGGAATAATTTTAATACATGAATGTGCAAAAGGAAATCGTCTCCGTGAGATACAGGTCAAGGGAAGAAACTGACCTTTAACCTTTTCAGCTCAGGCTGACTAGCAATGAGCATTTCACACGATTACATGGAAGTCACCATAAATTACACACACTATGGAACATTTACGCCAATCGCACATAAAAACAGTTTAATAATCGTATTATACAATCTTTTAAATACCAGAGAATGGCAGAGAAGAGATGTTATAAAATTGACTAGCCTTCCATTTACACTTTCTGGACATGAGTGGAATGGTGAAGTATCTGAAGTGATCAGACCTATATAATAGATCTTTCACTAGAAAACTGACTTACACATCACAGTGCAAAAATGAACAGTCCAATTTGCCAGCCATTGAATATTGCATTATATTAGATACAATATTATGGTTTTAACCAATCGATGAAGACATTTACATAAAAACTGTCAATTTTGATATTAATACTATAAACCATTAATGCAGCTGCATCGTTTTGTGTTTAGACGCTATCAGACACACAACCTGTGACATAAATTATGCACATTATCCTACAAAATTTCAAAAACTGCTTTCTGAAGTGGAAAAAACACCAACAAAAAGTTTTTACTAAAAATTTAAATAATATCCTTAACGTAACTAAAATACACCACTATCAACGCAGTCTTCTTTTTTATATTAACAAATGCCCATTCTATCCGATATACACTCCTGGAAATTGAAATAAGAACACCGTGAATTCATTGTCCCAGGAAGGGGAAACTCTATTGACACATTCCTAGGGTCAGATACATCACATGATCACACTGACAGAACCACAGGCACATAGACACAGGCGACAGAGCATGCACAATGTCGGCACTAGTACAGTTTATATCCAACTTTCGCAGCAATGCAGGTTGCTATTCTCCCATGGAGACGATCGTAGAGATGGTGGATGTAGTCCTGTGGAACGGCTTGCCATGCCATTTCCACCTGGCACCTCAGTTGGACCAGCGTTCGTGCTGGACGTGCAGACCGCGTGAGACGACGCTTCATCCAGTCCCAAACATGCTCAATGGGGGACAGATCCGGAGCTCCAGCTGGCCAGGGTAGTTGACTTACACCTTCAAGAGCACGTTGGGTGGCACGGGATACATGCGGACGTGCATTGTCCTGTTGGAACAGCAAGTTCGCTTGCCGGTCTAGGAATGGTAGAACGATGGGTTCGATGACGGTTTGGATGTACCGTGCACTATTCAGTGTCCCCTCGACGATCACCAGAGGTGTACGGCCAGTGTAGGAGATCGCTCCCCACACCATGATGCCGGGTGTTAGCCTTGTGTGCCTAGGTCGTATGCAGTCCTGATTGTGGCGCTCACCTGCATGGCGCCATACACGCATACGACCATCATTGGCACCAAGGCAAAAGCGACTCTTATTGCTGAAGACGACACGTCTCCATTCGTCCCTCCATTCACGCCTGTCGCGACACCACTGGAGGCGGGCAGCACGATGTTGGGGTGTGAGCGGAAGACGGCCTAACGGTGTGCGGGACCGTAGCCCAGCTTCATGGAGACCGTTGCGAATGGTCCTCGCCGATACCCCAGGAGCTACGGTGTCCCTAATTTGCTGGGAAGCGGCGGTGCGGTCCCCTACGGCACTGCGTAGGATCCTACGGTCTTGGCGTGCATCCGTGCGTCGCTACGGTCCGGTCCCAGGTCGACGGGCACGTGCACCTTCCGCCGACCACTGGCGACAACATCGATGTACTGTGGAGACCTCACGCCCCACGTGTTGAGCAATTCGGCGGTACGTCCACCCGGCCTCCCGCATGCCCACTATACGCCCTCGTTCAAAGTCGGTCAACTGCACATACGGTTCACGTCCACGCTGTCGCGGCATGCTACCAGTGTTAAAGACTGCGATGGAGCTCCGTATGCCACGGAAAACTGGCTGACACTGACGGCGGCGGTGCACAAATGCTGCGCAGCTAGCGCCATTCGACGGCCAACACCGCGGTTTCTGGTGTGTCCGCTGTGCCGTGCGTGTGATCATTGCTTGTAAAGCCCTCTCGCAGTGTCCGGAGCAAGTATGATGGGTCTGACACACCGGTGTCAATGTGTTCTTTTTTCCATATCCAGGAGTGTATTATACTTTTTCTTGTGATTTGAATACGTTCTAATTTAGTGGTATTCACAGAGCATGTTTACTTTTAACTTCATGGTGATGTCAGATCTTCGTTTTTTAATGACGTAATTAACAAAATTTCCCAGCTACTAGTACACAGTGTTATGTTTTGCCTATGGGAAAAAGCGTGCTTCAGGCCGGTGTATGAATGTGAGTGATATACTCTCAGGAGATGTCCTTGTAATCAGAGCTATTTGCTCTTAGATCCACTTCCAACTATTCATGTGACCGCTGGAAGTGCATCTATGAATTAAAAAATAATTGAAAAGCCAAGATCGCTTAAATACTGTTTACTGGATAACCGGTTTCAACACACTGAAGGTGCCATCATCGGATCTGTGAAGATTTAACATGACAAGTTCGAGGAAGGGCTTACGTGAGGTATATACATTACTATTAGTACAGTACCACACACCTGAATGTAGCTTAATATTTATAAAACGTTTGTTTATAACGATACCTGAGGCAGACCACCTGATATAATGTCATTGTCACAAGAAAATTAAAAAAAAACTGCCTTACTCCGCGCCGGTTTACCTGCTGCAATTCTAGTGGTTCACTGCCGGCCTCTGGATAGCGCTGTCCAAGTAGTGCACACACAGTCCTATGGTATAACCACTCATTACTACTACACTACAACTTTACTATTACTGCTAATCAAATACCGCTGCAAAGAACACTTTCGCATACAGTTACTGTACTACTATACATGCTATGAATATTATATATAATACACATACTATTAAGTACGTCATAAACAGAGTAAAAACATATGAAGCAAAGGTATTATCCATATTAGCGCCATATGGGGTTTTGTAAGGCGCTAATATGGATAATGCTTTTGCTTCAGATGGTTTATAAATGTTAAGCAACTTCCTAGTGTGTGGTACTGTACTAATAGTACTGTATATAGTGTAACACATGTAAGCACTCCCTAAAATCTGTCATGTTATATCTTGACAGATCCGATGATGGCACCTTCAGTGTGTTGAAACCGGTTATCCAGTAAACAGTATTTAAGCGATCTTGGCATTTGAATCATTTTTACAACACAGTGGTTGCCCCACTACGCACACTGTATTCACTGCAAAATATCTACAGATTATTGTGTCAACTACGTGGAATTGTTGACCTAATTTTCTTTCACAGAGTCCAAATGCTAATAGTCTTTCATTGGTGCTAACTACATTGTTAACTGTCTTGCACCATGACATCTTTTATATTAGATATGAGCACATTAGAACTAATGTTTTTTTTCTCAAATCTCAGTCCAATCAATGTTTGGAAACACTATTCCTATTGTTTCCTTCATTCGCTTTACTTCGTTACCGCCTTATGGCTTATGACTGTATTACTTCTGCACTTGCACCAATGAACTCAACAGAGAAAACCCTCACATGCTGTAAACGATTGTTGACTGTCTACTCGTCAGTCGGGGGAAGCAGGCTTCGAGGTTTAAAGATCTCGAAAAGTTGGCTGGTTATGCTTTCTCGCTAGTCTCTTATTACACTAACTTGCCTTTTCATAAAAAGTGTAGAGGCTTTTTCCGTTATATCAGTTAAACCTAGTCTACCTTTTTTAGGATCTAAAGTGGCTACTTTAGCAGATACTCAGAAAACTTCGCCTTTCAACAACAATTTTGTGATTCTGGACATTATTCTCCCCGCTTTCATTCTCGGTATTGGAAATAGCTGGGCAATATAATAAACTTTACCAAGAGTGCATGTGTTGATACGCATTGTTCTTTGAACTTGGATCATGCTACGGGTTAAATTCTTTATAATCGCCCGTTGCACTTTATCTGCTGCATCTTTTCAATTTAAAGCCGTCATTTTCATGGGTCATGCTGTTAGGGCGATCCCAAGTGTTTTATGTTGCCGGAATAATTTTGCCCACTCGACGCTGATTTAATCAAAACCTCTGTGATTTAACATCCTACTTTTTCTTTCATTTGCAATGGCTCCAGATACATTACGGTATTTATCAGTCACTGTTGCTAGCGTCGTTATCTCTTTGTTATCCTTTATAATGACCCCTATATCGTCAGTATAGGCTACCATTACTGTTTTATTTCCTGACAATGTTAAGCCTTTTTATCTAGCATGACATGTCGGAGGAAGCGTTCCAGGGAAATGGCGATAAGCGACATGGACAGAGGACTTCCTTGAAGAACACTTCGTTTTATTTGCATCGGGCTGGATTGCTGGCAATTCGCAGCTATTTTTACATTAATTCCAGTTGCTATGTTCTTTATGAACTGTATGACCCTATCCTTGAATCCAATTTTCTTCAAAGTCTGTAGAATGTGTTGATGATTTGCTACATCGAAGGCTTTATAAAAATCTTGTTTGTTATAGAAGTTATTGCAATGATACACCTGTATTCTGCTAGAATTTGAAAAATGGTTCTGCCTTGCACTCAGTTCTGACATTTACTAATAATTTTATCTGTAAGGCATGAAATTCTCTTGTTTACTATTCTAGCTATTAATTTATAAACAGAATTCAGCAGTGAATTTGGACGACAATTATTTAAACCTTTGTTTCCATTATTTTTGGCATAAGAATGATTTTACTCTCCTTAAACTCAGCCGGAATCGTTATTCGCTGAATTACCTCATTTAAAATGTCCTCGATTTTCGCACCTACTATTGGTCTGTAACGGATGTAAAATTCTGCTGGCACACCATCCGGTCCTGAATTTTTTTTTTTTTTTTTTTTTTTTTTTTTTTTTTTGTGATGAGGCGCACAGAGTCTCATACAAGATCCCTTTACTGTCTACCTCGAGAAAATTTTCGTTGTCATCTTCTGTAGGCTATGGGACTAGGATGTCAAGGAATTCTTCCAAGGATGCATTACTACTTTGATTTACTGAATATAGCTCGCAATAATAGACATAAATTTCGTCCACAATGTCCTGCTCGGTTCTGAGAACCGTATCGTTTTTTGTTCGAATTTCATAATTAAAAGTCGTTCTTCCGTTTTTCGTATGCTTCACTAAATAGTATAGCGAAGTAGTTTCGTCTTCTGACTCTACGATTTTATTTTCAACCCCTTCCATTTGATTTCTCTTGATATTAAGTAACTTGGCTTTGACTTTTGATGTCTGCTATGCGAAGTGATGCACCTGCGGAAACCTGATCCTATAGATCTCCCAAAATGGAAAAGTAGTATTGTACAGTGTATTTCATTTCTCTTTCGCTCTGGGCACTGTATTGAATAAGAAACTTCCTCAACTTTGGCTTCACCATTTTAACCAACCAGTCGATAGCAGTGGGATATGTACTACGAGCACGCAGGTGTACAGCCCATGCTTCTTTAATCAGATCTTCTAAACCATTATTTACTAACAAAGAAATGTTAAAATTCCACTCATTCTTGACTTGGCGAACTGTCTGTCTTGTAATATTTATGCAAGCTAAGACACTTGAATGGTCTAAAAAGTTCGTAGGAATGGTTTCTACTTTTGTCACGGAAGTTTCAAGGGTTTTAGAAACATATAATCCATCAATCCTGCTATGAGGTGTTGCCGTGACATAAGTGAACTCAACAATTGACGGGTATTTGATTTCCGTACATCCTTTATTTCTAAACCAGTAACTAGCTGTTTTCGTTCACTATCTTGGATTTTCACTTAACAAGTACAACTGTTCATCTTTGAAGTATCGTGTCCTGTCAGGTAGTGAGAACATCCTGAAGGGGCATACAAGTTGATGATAGTCACATCATAGAAATCTAGTCCTGTACCCCTTCCGGATTTCTGTCGTTCCATCTCACTTCCTGGAAACCCTTCGCTCAACGAAACAGCTATTTAAACAATTGTTTCGTGAGACATTTACGTAACAGACAGGACCGGGAATTACTAAATGCGACATTTCAACATCTGGTAACTAGACATCATCAGTCGCGGATTCATACACAAATTCATGAAGTGTCGATAGTTTAAAACCAGTCGTAATTTTATTTAAGTTTATATTGGTGACAGAATAACATTGCGTCATAGTGCAGTTTTGTTGAACTAATTTAATTTCCTGTGGTTCAGAGTTCAGTTAAACGATTAACAGTTTTCTCGGAAGGCCGAACATCGAGTAACACTTCAGTCAGTTTATTAGTTTTTGACCCGTTTTTTTTTTCGTAGTTCTGAGGTTCTCTGTTGTACCGCTAGCAGACGGATTTCCTTCTAAACTTCCGGAATTTTCCTCCAGTAACTTGTGTGGGACTGTTTCGTACCGAACATTTTTTGGGCTTGGGTCGCCGTCTTCACGATTTCGCTTCCCTTGGTTACGAGCAACATTCACCTTTGGTTACGTTGTTATTGTACTTCGCAACTTATCTGGAGCAGCAGCAGACGCTTTCTCAATTTCTGTCGCTCGCGCCTGTCCTGCGGTGTTGACCGTGAATTCATTTTGGCCACCACTTCCTTTTTATTTGTTAATATCTCTTATTTGCTGATCGAGGGAAACCAATATAGAGGGCAGTTTTGCAACCTCTGCCTGAATTTGTTTACTAACAGATAGCTGCTGATCTTTGCAATCAGCTACTTCACCTTTTGTCTCTTGCAAATTAATACTGACTACACCCCCTTCATTTTCTGGTACCGTATGTTTTTTATCTTTCGGTTCATCAGTTTCCATTCGCGTCTGGCTTCTGGTTCCTCTGTCTCCTCATCGCACTGTTTTTGCTTGAGGACTGAAGGTTTCGTTACAAATATTACATGTAGCTTCCTGTACAAACAATTTGCGCCTTATACCCGCAAACCGCTATGTGAGACGGAATTTTGTCTATCGCTACACAGCGGGCCACGGTGAAACATTGCAGTTTAGAGCGAATCGACCGTCTTTCATTTGCCATTTATTTGACGTCCCCGTAGTTTGAAAGAGCTTGCTTACAATTATCATTTTCAGCTTCAATGGGACGATTCAAGACACGAACCGTTTTGTAATAAATGTCAGCTCTATAGATGGAAACCTTACTTTTATAACCATTTCTACCTCATGATCCCACTTCCGTCACACTGTATCATCAATCGCAGCAATGAATAATATGACATAAACACAGTATTTTTTTAATCTAAATGCCACTTATGGACGATTTCAGAGTTAAGACCAATAACCGGTGTTCAAAAACGTTTTTAATGGCTCTGAGCACTATGGGACTCAACATCTGAGATCATCAGTTCCCTAGAACTTAGAACTACTTAAAAGCAACTAACCTAAGGACATCACACACATCCATGCCCGAGGCAGTATTCGGAACTGCGACCGTAGCGGTCGCGCAGTTCCAGACTGAAGTGCCTAGGACCGCTGGGTGATACAGGCCGGCAATTACCTGTGTAATCCAGTCATCTTTTTGCAGGGATCTCCGCTGCACAGGACGGGACATCTTGTCAAAAGCAAATGCTAGAGTATTCTTCCTGAGGTTTGTAGCTATGGTTAATCCAGCGACGAAATTTCGGGTCGGCCGCGGTGGTCTAGCGGTTCAGGCGCTCAGTCCGGAACTGCGGGAATGCTACGGTCGCAGGTTCGAATCTTGCCTCGGGCATGGATGTGTGTGATGTCCTTAGGTTAGTTAGGTTTAAGTAGTTCTAAGTTCTAGGGGACTGATGACCACAGATGTTAAGTCCCATAGTGCTCAGAGACATTTGAACCATTTTCGAAATTTCTGTTAAACACCCAAAATTCCAATTAGCATCAGCACGACCAGAAGAAGCAATCAGTTCAGAAGGAATATGAACGAACACGGAGATTAAAGGACGGATAGCACTCAGCGAAGCTCAAGTACAGCGATGTAAACACGGAATTGCAGCGCAGCAGTAAACATCGTCCACTCGCTAACGCTGCTGAAACTGAACTACCACTGGACCACGATCTGCGGACAACGTCTTTGGTACCTGATATATGCTTTATGGGACTGGCTATTCAGTCACACTAGCAGATTACTTTTACTCTCATAGAGCTAGATATTGAAATTTGCCTTTCACTCTCATTCACGGTTTTCATTCATCAGGTCAGGAATAGGCGCAGCTGTTACAATTGGTGTCATGAAGTAGTCGTTACGCTTCACGACGCAGGTTGTCTCGGGAAGTGTTTTTCCAGCATACAAACAGAACAGTTTGCCGAGAGAAGTGATTGTTGGGTAACTCTTGAGCCCAAACACTTTTTCTTAGAGTCGGGAAGTAAGACTGGGTAATTTAGTAAATTACATTCGAGCGACAAATCTCCAGTTAACTAGTATTGGCTCATTACTATGGGTTGAGTTGAGACACACATTGTTTATGTTTAATTCAGTATTTTTTCTCAGTTAAGAGACCCAATTTGTTGAGTACTGGATAGAGTATGATAAGGTTATGTTTGCGAATTCATGTGAATCCGTGAACTTGTCATTGTTTGTTTTGCAGTCTTGCAGGCACGAATTGCCGTGCTGTAGCAGGCGAATATTTCACACGTATAAGTGTTGGTCATTTGTATCTCGATTGTTCATATTGTAGATGGAGACGGCACATAAGAAAAGGTAACTTATAAGGTTTTTCAGTCGTGTATTAGTGGGTTATTTGTGCTATGGTACAGGTAATGGTGAAAGTCTTGCAGGCACGAATTGCCGTGCTGTAGCAGGCGAATATTTCACACGTACAAGTGTTGATCATTTGTATCTCGATTGTTCATATTGTAAATGGAGACGGCACATAAGAAAAGGTAACTTATAAGGTTTTTCAGTAGTGTATTAGTAGGTTATTTGTGCTATGGTACAGGTAATGGTGAAATCAAGTGCTGGTGTTACTACAGAATCTGTTGCTGCTTTAACAGAGCAAGTGCCGTTCTCAAGAGAGGAAAATGTTCCGCCAAAAGCTAGAGCGGAGTACCTTCTTCTTAGATTTGTGGCTCTGGAAACCTCTCAGGTTCAGTCAGGGCCTGATTCAAGAGAAAATAGGGCAGAATTGGAGGTAGATTCTTCCACTTTTGATCGAGCAGTAACCACGTCTCTTTCCAAATAGAACAGGCGTCTCCAAGAATTTTAGTCCGATGGCCACACCGGCTCTTCCACTAAATCCCAAGCTGCGGAACCAAGCTATAATATGCCTTCCTGGAGGAGTGATACCCTAGTATTGCTCGGAAATCCTCAAAGTAGTGCAGAAGTTTTCGTGGCACTTACCACTACTGCCAGTAGGCTGACACTGAGTAACACTGCAGCACTCATTACACAGTGATCGGCTCATTGTTTGATCTTGAGATATGGCCTTAATTTCATTACCACTCGTGAGGCTTGCTGTAACACACTATCGCGTATCCTTGTTACTTCCGTGCGTCATTAAAATCGCAGCAGGAGTTCAGAACGTAGCTCGATCTGCGTATTCCATCAGCCTTGCAGGATATCATCCCACCACAACATTACTCACCATTACTCACAACGCGTCGGCAATAGTGGCTACCTCTTCGATCCCTGCGATCATCTCTGGCTAAAAAAAACTTGGACAGACTTTAATTCATTACACGTAACTACTGTAGCGTTGATAGCCGCTGCTGATAATTTCCACTAATGAGACACCCAACTCCAAATAGTTGCAAGAGGGAAGTTGCAGCTACGTAAACCGCATTAACTATATTTACAATACTTAATCTCATTATATTAATTACCTACGTATGTCACTTACCTGTGGTAAATTTTCAAGAAATATCATCTAAGTAATTACAGTTGAAGCAATTAGTTCCTCTATACACGTCAGTTAATGTTTGTCTTAATTGGTAATAATTAAAAAAGACTAAATATTTTACTTTAATGATATATTTGCACTGTAAATTTTGCACTGTACAGTGTTACTTCCCTTAATGAGCAGGATTCGCTCCTGAAATTCCTCGTAATTAACCATCGTAATAGAAACACATCTTTTAACTAGCAATCCATGTACAATAAGTCAATGCTTTCCATTCCAAATAACATAGGTACTGAAACAGTTTATAACACAGTATAGTAATTTTTATTTGTACTACAAGACTTCGTATTTTAGAAGAAAGTTGTCTGAAGACATTTGTTCTTGCCTGTGCTTCAAAATGTGTCGAAGAAGATACATACCTTCATCGTTAATAAAATTTTAGCTAGTATAGCTACTACCTTACATGCATCTGTAATGAATTCGTGTTAGTAAAACAGAATCAGAATTCGATTAATAAACAGATACTGAAAGGGAAAGGGTTACGATGCATCAACGAAGAAAAATACCTTGCAGCATTGTTGGAGAGAAATTTCAAACCCGGCGCTGAATCTCGGGCTTTACAGATGACTGCAAAGAGCACTGTTGCAGGCTCTACTTTTACAGTGCAGAGTTTACAGGAGAACGTGAGACTCACAAATTATTCATTTCAAGTGACCAAAGAGACCGATCCAGGCCATAAGGTGGTTTTTGAATTTGAAAGAGAATTTTTTTTAACATCTTTTGATCGTTCTTCCAAAAATATCTATTAGAATGGTTATTAATGACTGAAAAAAAAATTAAACAGACTCTCTATGAGAAACATCGTTCGGTAAGCTAGTCGTTTTATTACACTTTCATCTACTCATTGCGCAATCACGTCTTATGGCAGGTGCTCTAGAAGCAATATTCGACTGCAATAAAAATCATTACGGTGGACTGGGTACTATACACGCCCGGCGCGTTACCGTAGATGGTGATCGTGGGCCCGTATTGGCCCCCGGGCTGCAGTGTGGAGACACCTGAACAACGAAAGGTCTATCGGGTTTCATCGATAATGTTACAGCTACTGCTAATGAGCGGTTTATCAGGCGAAGTGTGACTATACTATCGTATAACAGGAGAGGCTGTGACATATGCGGTACATTTGAGACTATAATATTACTAATCATTTCAGCAGTTGGCTGCTCGACTACTTCAGCGTTACCAAAAGCAAAATACCCTACAATTCTTTTTCCGAGAACTCAATTGTCTGATTATGAACTGCAGTGAGTCAGTGGAGGCACTTTCTGACAGGAGTGGCAAAGTCAATGATAAGACCTAAGTGTCTATCCACAATGCGGAGGCGAACAAAGTGTTCTTTCAGGAGGCTGCTGATATTAGATTTATGGCGCAATTAGAGGAAATATATTTTGCTGAAGTAACAGGGAGATGGACAGTTATTTGCTTGTGAGGTCTGATGCTGTGGGTGTGGAGGCAAGTACCGTATGCAGAAACGGCTCCCAGGACCCGGTCCCATCGACTGGTGGACGGAACTTCGAGCATAGAATACTTCTCCGGACGTAACGCGAGGTTGGACCACCCGCCAATCCTATCACGGATGCTGCGTATGGTGGATCCGTCTCTGGGACACTGCTCCGGATATATAGTACGCAGTAGATCCACACTCGAACGCTGACTCGGGTATTGTATACTGTGGATCTGCATTCGAATACAGCTTCCTACCTTGCGCGAGGCGGATCCACCTTCAAACACTACCCCGTGCGCGGCGTATTGTCGATCCTCATCTGTACACCGCTCTCGATATAGCTCGCGGCGGATTCACATTCGAACGTTAACCGTACTCTACCGCCGGTTCTGGGAGCCTTCCGCGAGGCGTGCTTGTACACAGAGATACAGAAAACAGAGCATGCGCTCTCCGAATCTGGAAGTGACTGGATATGCCTTGGTCACATTTAGAGGCAATTTTAGAACACAGAACTATAACTTATGTTGCGCTCCCATTGATGGATCTGACGTAAAATCGAAAAAAATTCGAAAACTGATTAGTGCATAGATATAAACTAACCTAATATACACCGAAATGCGATGAAAATGAGAACAACTTGCTTATCTTCTGGTTCGCAGGGGGGAATTTGTATATGGAGTCAAGCATGCGGCAACAAGAGGAATGCAGGAAAACGATGACATCGAAGCAAGCGGAATAAGGAAGGCAATCAATTTTTTCTCGTTGAGTTCGTATTATAGTGTATGTATACTGAGATAGCAGCGATACACGCGAGTTGAATACTGTATTTGATGCTTTTCAGGAGGACAGAGAATCATTCACGTCTAAACTTACTCACATCTGTGTTAAATGATAACAGAGGGTGTACGGGATGATCGATTGAGACAGAGCTGCAACTAGGTACGATTCAAACGTTGACTCATTTATTCTAGAGAAAGACAAGTTTCAGAAGGTAGATTTTTTTCCCAGTATTCTATTTGGATGCTTTAGTCACGTGATATAGCTAGCGTTGTAGTCGTATGCGGATACGTGTTCGGTATGTGGTTTAAAGCACTGTCTACTTGCGATCGTTAACGGTGAACCCGTTGGTCATCAGAGGACATCCATCTCATGTGTGATGAAAGTTGACACATTCCTCTAAACGCACTTTGATTTACGAGATTCCCACCCTGTCGCATGCTTGGTGTAAAATCGAGACTTCAGCGTCATCAATAAGTTAGCTGTGGGTATTTGTGAGGGGTTGACATCATTGTGTACACACTTACCCCACAGACGGGTGTTTACAGAGCTGCTGACGGGATGACTTGTAATTTTCACATGTTGGACACTGCTGTTATGCGTATCTGTTTGCTTGTAGGCTGTACCGACTGCTAATAACTATCATTTTCATATAGACCTGATGCAGTAAGGCAATTATTTCTGACTCGTGATCTGGTGTGACCATTGGGCACTAGACGTGCCGGCAGAGCTTTACTGGGCTCGTATCATAGAAAGGAAAACTTTTACGATTGGGGTAGAGATAACTCAGCGTAGGGTGACCGGGGAGAACGATGTATGCTTGACAGGACAGAAGAGTATGGGGTCTAAGGTTATTGCCCGTTTTTAAGTGCTGAACTTTCTAGTCTTAGGAGTGTGTGTGTGTGTGTGTGTGTGTGTGTGTGTGTGTGTGTGTGTGTGTGTGTGTGTGTGTTTATATTCTCTCTCTCTTTCTCTCTCCTACCGGAACCTTCGATGCACCGATCATGGACTCTAGAACAATACTTTACACATGATAGATTGGATGATTTACTTAAAAATGTAACGAACTACGTTGTGTATAAATATCGCTCGGTTCTTGTTCTTCTTAACTGTATGCTATTAAATTTAGGCACTTTGAGATCTGTTGCTATGGATGGATATTGTGTGCTAAGCTTCAAGACTTGGTTACATTTCGATGAATGTGGTGCACTTGGAGGGGTTAGGACTAGGAAAGCTCTATTCAGTCAAGAGAGGTGGAGTGTAGCTGTATTCGTCTGCTCGGTTGAGGAATAATTGGGTAGCGATGTTGCGGGGTAGGTTGGTCAATGCCGAGGTGAGGATGGTATTTTAGCGTAAGAGGACTAGAAAGCTCTATGACCGCCATACGCAGAGAGACTGATCGAGTACTATGCGCGAGGTCTTAGAAATATGTATAGCATTGTCTGGTATAATTTGATCGTCTTTATGTGTTCGAGAATTAAGTGTGAATGGAAGTTCTGAGCCGTCATCTATGAATGTTCGCAATGATACTTGCAAAGTAGAAGATGTATGGTCTAGCTATGATTCTGAATTAAGAAAACAATCCGTCACATGATTGGCTAGTGTTGGACTTACTGTAAATTTTTCGTGATATCTGCTGTGATGGATAATATTACAGTAGTTTTCTAAACATTCATGGTGGTGTCTGTTTGTTCTATATCGTGTCTCCCTACCACTAACGACACTCTGAGCGTGTTTTTTAGGGAATTGACTGGGTTGAACCTGGGACCTGTTGCTGGTAAGGAAACGCCAGACCACACATGACATGTAGAATTCAGAAGAGTTCAGTGAGACTAGCGATCATATAACCAAATACTAAATGATCTCAGCGTCAGCTCCACTGCACTCCCTGTAAAAGAATCTTAATTCTAACTAAATATAGTGGAAGGGGTTCAAGGCTATACTATTTTTAGTTAGCTAGTAAAATAACGTCGAAAAAGCAGTTACGTTTACCATTGGAAATTTTATTCTACTCACAAAACATCGTTTATAAATTGAGCTACTGATAAAAGGAAATGTTTTAATACAGAATGGTAAAAACCAACTGCGTTCAACAAAAATGTGAACGGATATTCCCTGAATGGGTTTCCAAGTTCTACAATCGATCGAAGGATGACCTATGCCATATCACATCTATAATCTAGGTTTAATTTAAGTTTCACAAAAGAGAAAACTATCAAAATGATCTACAGTGACCCTCAATTATCTTTAATTACTTATCTTACTTGTAAATTGCAGTGGCTGATGTGGCTTCTCAATAACTATATAACAGAAAAATCATCGCGTTTCAGATCTTTACTTCAAGTGGCAAATGTGAACACCATGAGTTTTAATTAACGATCGACACTAGTATTACGCAAAAAGGGGGTGTAACAGATGAGTCTTCTGCAGTTCTGAGTGAAGCCTTATGCGCTCAAAAATGCGGCATCGCGTGCGTTCATTACCTTGTCGGTGTTTAAGCAGCGTCAGGGCGGCAGCGGCCGGCGCAGCAGCCATTCAGCTCGCCGTCTCGGAACCAACTCTCTTAACATCTCCTTACTACAATTCACCGAAGTTAGTTTAAAAAAAACTATCTGGCTGTGTTTTAATCTGACCAATTAGGGTCTCAATGTTAACCTCAAGCTCCGCCTACAAAAATTCTGTCTATCCAATGAGAAACGTTATACTTTTCGTGGTGGGGCAAAGTTTTTAAGGTTTGCAACGTAACAGAGACGCTAAAAAGTCTCACGCTAAAACCTGTAGGTAGTGTGGTCCTTTTAGCGTTATCGTAAGATCTATACTGTTCTTCTGGAGGGCTCTATCTTTTAACATGGGCTGGGGGATGGTCCTTGACGTACCCGAGACACGAAAAAGTCTCACGCTAAAACTTGCAGGTGGTAGTGGCCCGTTTTGTGTTATCGTAAGATCTATACTGTTTTTCTGAAGGGCTCTAGCTTTTAACATGGGCTGGGGGGTGGTCCTTGACGTAACAGAGACGCGAAAAAGCCTCATGCTAAAACGTGCGGGTGGTAGACTTAGCGGTGGGCTACCGACGTGGGTGTCCACTTCGTCCGTTATCGTAGGGCCTTCTAGCTTAACACGGTTCTGCTCTCGGCTTCTGTCCTCGTTTCTCCCCTCGGAACTGCGTCTGCCTCACGATGGGAATGTACGACATGCGTTTAGGCTTTCTTGTGTTAGTCTGTGGTATTCCATTTTGCTCACTCGTTACTCGTATTACTTTGGTTAATTTAATGTCACGATTTATTCGGAGCTATGTGACATACTACTGGATTTGCTTATCATGTCAGGGTTTTCATGTAAGGTGTTGGATTTGCCTGACACCTTACAATGTTTTCGAGAATTAATTGTGAATGGATGTGCTGAGCCGTCATCTATGAATGTTCGCAATGATACTTGCAAAGTAGAGGATTCTGAAATTAAGAAAACAAGCCGTCACATGATTGGCCAGTATTGGACTTACTGTAAATTTTTCGTGGCATCAGCTGTGATGGATAATATTACAGTAGATTGGTGGTGTCTTATCCATCGCATCAGTGCATTGGTTACGACATAATGATTGACTGACAATGCTTGCTTGAGTTGGGGGACAAATTATGGTTGATGGATCGCATCTTCTGGGGTTGCTAGCACCGAAAACGGCGATCCCGTACTTGTGTGCAAGAATGACCAAATGGAATGCAGAGTTATAAAGTATTCGGTCACTGCGACATATGAGTTTAAATGTAGAGGAGGTCAATCACTTTCGAGGGAAGTCGCTACAACGCCAGCAGGCTCTTCTAGTTTCCTTGTGTTGTGGCTGTCCTTTATTTAAAATCATTCAATGTTATGCTATCGGCTGTAAGAATATGAGTTACAAGGTGCAAGATATAGTTTCCTGTGAGAGGTCGTGAAGCAGTCCGTGTTAATGTCTGTTTAAAATCAGACACTGACTTCGAAGTCGCAGCAGAAGGAGGAAATGCTTGGTAGTGTGCAAAAGCGTGTTAGAAAACACTGTTTGAACAAGGGCCAGAGTCAGCTTCTCATTCGCTTAGAGTATGAGTGATCAAACATGAAAGGGGTCTCAGCAGTGTGTGCATCTTCAGTATGATCTTGTTCATATAGGCATATGTAGTTTGAGGTGTCGGACTTCGCGAACTGTTAGGAATTTTTGGATGGTCGCACTCTGAGTTATTCGGGGGGAGTATTGTGAATTCCGTTTTTCCGCACTGGAGGTGGATCACATTGGTGCCTTCGTGACTTTTCACTGTTTGATGGTAGTGGATAAAGATGATAGGGTGTTGAGGATCTGTTGTACCTAGGTTGAGGCGTACAACATTGCGCGCATTTCCGGCGAATGGTCAAAACAAGGACCTGTTGTAGTAACTGAGATCGTTCTGTTTATAGACAGGTTGCAGAAGGTAACAGATATATGTTTCTCGAACTTAAATTGCTGAGATCAGATGGGTGAAGATAAACGCATACTCATCTCTGCTTAGAAAAGGTGAATGCTATTTTTATTATTAAGTGATTTTTGGCAGGAGTGAATATGGTTTTATATATGCGAGTGTTTAAGATTTGTGAGTGGAAATTATGAGTGAAGGGTGAATGACGACGGTTTCGCTGGCTGGGGGAGACACTGTTTACATATCCTGTTGGATATGCAAGGGGGAGATAGAGATGTGCGCTATTCAGGAATCCATTTGTTCACTGTATGTCGTTACACAATATCTGGAGAGCAGGTATAGGGAGAGTCCACTTCAGCATTCTGGTCCTGGGGCTGAATGGACAGCTGTTTAGATGGACAGCTATGTGGCTTTGACATGACGCTGGCGGTACTCGGACACTCGCTTTGTAAGGCGCTATGGATTAGTTTGAGCATTTAGTACTTGTTTCAGTGGTCATTGGATTAAGAACTGTAATATTGAAGGTCATGTCCTCAGCGGGACCACTGTGTAATTGAGTAAGTGTGTTTACATATTTGAAGATATGTTTCGCGAATTGTGATGTTAAGTTGATGGCGCAATGTAGCTACCACTGTAAAAAAGAAAATAGCTGTCTGCTACTGAAAGAAAGAAAAGAAAGAAAGAAAGAAATGGGTGACCTTGCCCCCAGACCTGATGGATGAGTTATTAGATGAGAGCAAGTAATAGTTAAATGATAGTATGTGTTCGGATATAGGAGTCTCTAAACAGCGGGGCGAGTTTTTTTTATCTGGAAATATATGATCTATAGATAGTGATATTTGACTGCTAGTGACAACATTTAAGAGTGGAAACGTAGGCACTAATCGAGCGCTGGCAGAATGTTGCGGCAATAGTAATAATATTTAATTCAAGGTGGAGGTGGTAAATATGGACCAGGCTTTGAATATAGGTGTGAGTGTTGTATGTGCTTGATGCTCTGTATAAAAGCTCGACTCTTTAACAGAGTTTGGTATTTTTGGGTGTGTGTAAAATTAATTTTACTGTTGGAAGTGTGAGAAAGATGAGTTGGTTGATGTTTAGATAGAGGCCACGTTTGCAATTCGAAAAGAGGGGATGAAAATATTAAATTGATTGGTGGACATGGTTTATGGGGTGATATATGAGTGTGAAGATAAGGTTGAGGACGTTTGCGTATGTTGATTGTGGGACGGGTGTGACGTTAGGTGTGGTGGAAGGTGTAAATTAGATCTAATTTTTTTAAAAAAATGTTGTAAAGTAAGAATAATATTGAGAAGGTTTTAGATGGCTGGTCACGCGACGAGGCGAGAGCAGGGATGTGTAGTTATGTTTAGTTAAAGGGCCGTGGAATGTCGTGTGAGGAGCAATGCGCAGTGTGCTACAGGGTCATAGGAGGTAAAGGTATGTGCTGCTATGATGTGTTTAGCGTATGGAGGATGCGCTTTGATAATTATGCTACGTTTATATTAAGTTGACTTTCACCCACGTTCGATGGTAGTGGCTCTGGGTTGTGAGGGATTACGGTCCTGGAGGGACTTATGTGTGTGCTTTGACTGCTGACGAGCGCGTTGATCGCGCCAACTCAAGCTTGCAGAAGCCGAGCAGCGGCTGTGCGAGGTCTGGAATGAGACTGATGGGTGACTTCACGATCCTGTCGGCAGGGTGCGGAGTAGGGGTACCTGCGCACGTCTGCTGAGTACTTAGGTATTTAGAGAAGAATATGTCCGTCATGTGTATAGAGGGTGTGTGACGTAAACGGGGCTGCAATGCAGCGATTGTACAGTTATTACACGTGGAGAGAGAGTAAATTAGCGAGCGTTCCAGTGCAGACCAAACGTGCTTTTATATAGTCATGGCGGATTTCACTGTAGAGCAAACTTTGCTGCCAAAAGTGTAGCACTGCGTTCTCGCTCACTCGCACAAGAACACGTGGTGGACAGTGAGCGGTCGGCATCGACAGGTTTGAACGTGCCCAGGAAAATAACTTCGGCGCCAAAAGTGTGGTAGGGCACGGCCGACTGTTTTGTGATTCAGATCAGAGGCAAACAATTTTTGGCGGGAAACGTGCTTATGCGACAAATACACGTGGTGAGTGGACAAGGGACCGCTGTGACATCAAATTCGACAAGTTCTAGCGTGTCCAGCGAAAACATGTTTACGACGTGGGAGCGATTGCTGCGCTCGCCCCCAGCGTATAGGCAGTCCAGCGTGAGTGGCTGGCCACCTCACGTGACAGGCGTTGGCAGTGTCTCCGCGCGCTGGCCAGGGGGTGGCGAGGATTTGAGCTAATTCAGTTGGAGCGCGGACGTCGTGATGACTACACTGCGATACCAAATATGTTTGTGCTGACTGTGTTGAAGAATAAGTGATGACCATACTGCTTGAAATAAAGTCTTCAGTCCCTCCCTCCCTGCAAAATCAAAGGACGTGACCTATGTTACTATAAGTGCAGTTTATTATTTGATGCGATTATGATAGGCTACCAGTGAAAAAAGATAAGTGACGGAGAAAGCTCGTACGTGTGATCAATTATGGTGTTGGGATTTGAACTTGTAATAGATTTTTCTGTTGGATGTAAGGAAAATGGCTTTCTCGCCGAGAAAATAGGACATCTTGAATAAAAAATAGATGATAATAATAAATAGAAGTACAGTTTTCGAGACATTATCGTGATGGAATTTGAATTTCACGCAATTTTCTAGTGGAGGTAGGCCTACAATAATAAATAATAATAATAATTGATACTGAATAACAATAAATGATAATTAATGATAATAAATGGCAATGAAAGATAATGAATATTAATAAATGGTAACGAATAATAAACAAAAGTAACGTTCTGCAGTCATTATCGTGTTGGAATTTGAATTTGGAGGGAATTTTCTAGTGGAGACAGGTAAATAATAATAAATTATAATAAATAATAACAAATAAATAATGAATGTTAATAAATGATAATCAGTAATAATGAATAATAAAAACAAAGACAAGTACGTTTTTTGCATGCATTATCATGTTGGAATTCAAACTTGTTGCCATTTTTTCTTCTGGAGGCTTAGGTTAGTGGACTTAGCCCAATTAGGCTATTTTCCAGCCAAAATTTAAAATTGCCGCCATTTTTTCTTGAGGTAAGGTTACTGGACAGAGCACAATTGGCCTATTTTCCCACTACAATCCGCTATCTTGGATGACGTCATGCAGTGTTGCCAAGTCTTCATGCTGCCATCTGGGATGACGCCATCACAGCCATCTTGAGTAAGTTTGGCAGCATGTGTTGACACATACTTAGTCCCACTACTATCATCATCTTTGGTTGGCGCCCAGAGTGGCACAGCGGTTCTAAGCGCTACAGTCTGGAACGGTGCAACTGCTACAGTCACAAGTTTGAGTCCCGCCTCAGGCATGGATTTGTGTGCTGTGCTTAGGTTAGTTAGGTTTAAGTAGTTCTGAGTTCCAAGGGAAGTGATGACATCAGAAGTTAAGTCCCATAGTGTTCAGAGCCATTTGAACCATCTTCCGTTATGCAAGTACCAGTCCAATAAATCGATTCATCACCCCTGTCCTGGCCCTTCTGTTAGCTTGTTCATTAACACTAATTCCTTAATGACCAAGGATCCAAAGCAGGTTTACCCTATTGCTTTCCCCTAGTCCCCAAAGGTATTTATTGCATTCTGTAATGACCTTTGATATCGATGCAGATGCTGATAGATATTTAACAGGTGCTTAGCAATCTGAATAAGTGAGTAACATTCCAACTATATTTTGGTTTCTGTACCAAAGTTCGCCTTCCTTTACCTCCCAATCTATACAAAATAATCTACCTATTACCATTACAATGTCCTTACAATGTGTTATCTACCTTAAAATTGTCTGCTTACCTATCACAATATATAACCTAATTTGAACTGAACCCTAACTGGTTTAAATACAACCTCTATTTACACTAAACGTGCAACTGTATTTAAGCAACATGTTCCTAAGCAAAATTTCCAGTTACCTCGCGTCTTGTGACATCTCTGGTGCAGATATCTCGAAAGCACAACAGCAAATGGCAAGCAGGCAGCAGCTAATCAAGATTTCTGCTTCAAAATGCAGTTTCCAAGCAGTATTCAAACTGTTGCCTATCTCGTGGTGCAATGCGAATAATAATTTACGAACGTAGAATGATGACAGAGAATTTCTATAAAAATATTACACCTTAATCTGTTGAAATCTTAATGCATGAGTCATGGAAGTGGGGTAGCCATTCTCTCAGCTCTGTGCAAGTGAAGAAAGTTAACTAGCTGCCAATAATCATATCTAAAAATTACATGAGCAGTGCTGCAGTATTTTCCCAAGCTTATTGTGTTCAAACTATTATGAAAAATTTATATTCCTTTCACTTTTCAATGAATGCATCATATTGATTATCGCTGTCCTTCTGCAGCAGCTAAGCGGTCCAGTCCCTCTACTTCTAAGAGTTTCATCGAGATACTTGACATTCCACTATACGATGTATGTAATGGATTTCGTTCCTCATAAATGGCGCTACATCAGTTTTCTTGAGCCTCACACTTACATCCGGTTTACTGCACCAGTTTCCCCAAGAGTGTAGCACACTTTTGCTCTTGCATCCAGGAAATGTTGGTAGCGGAATTTGTGAATTATTGCAATTTTATTCGTACCGCGTCCAGGTGGAAGAGGCGAGCACAACCGATGCGCTAGTTAAGTAAGCAACTAGACAGTACTGTTGACATTATCACAAAACAGTTCAGGCAGAGGGGCGTTTACGGCACTTGTCAACGGCAGAGCGCATGAAATGAATTGTGAAAAAGAGTGAAGTAATATTTTATTACTCGGGAACGTACATTATACCAAAAAACTCACACTTTACAGATTTAACTGGGTCTCGCAACCATTGAACAGTAGAGAACAAGCTAGAAAAAGCTAACGGGACAAGTAATATGAAAAAAACTACTCGTCATACTCCTATAGGTCTACCTTGGAAGCATAGCTATAAGTGTACAAATAATCGAACTTCACTGAGTAGCAAAGCATGCAGACCTGATCTGTGAGGCGACGTTGTTTCTACCAAAATACCCACCCTGCTACTGATAAGGTCGCTACTCTCCGGGATAAAGTTTCACATGTCAGGACCGATAGGAGTTAGGCCATCCTTTGTGAGATTGGACTTGGTGTTACAGTCAGCACACAAAGCAATGGGACACAGCATTTCTAAGGTAACGATGAAATGGAGAATTTACGTTCGACCATTTCAAAAGTGTACCGTCAATATTGGGAATCCTATAAAATATTAACACAAAGCTTTACGCCTCACCTTGCCGTCAACACTAACATTGGACTATTGATGACTGGAAACATGTTGCCTGATCGGACGAGTATCGTTTCAAATTGTATGGAGCGAATGGACGTGTACCCCTATGCACACGACCTCATGAATCTATGGACCCTGCACGACAGCAGAGAACTGCTCAAGCTAGTGGAAGCTCTAAGCTCTGTAATGGTGTAGAGAGTATGCAATTGGAGTCATATGGGACCCCAGATACATCTAGATACAAGTCTGACAGGTGACACGTACGTAACCGTCCGATCTGATCACCTGCATCCCTCCATGTCCGTTGTCAATGCCGACAAACTTGCGCAATTCCAGCAGGACAATGTGACACCCCACAGAGTAGCTACAGGAATACTCTCCTGAGTTTAAACACTTCCGCTGGCACCAAACTCCCCAGACATGAATATTTTGTAGCATATCTGGGATGCCGTGCAACGAGATGTTTAGAAGAGGTCTCCATCACCTCTTTACTGTTACTGATTTAGGGGAACCCTTGCAGGAGTGATGGTGTCAGCGCTACTTCTGACATTTGTCGAGTCCATGTCACGTCATGTTGCGGCAGTTCTGCGTGTTCACGGGAGCCCTACAGGATATTAAGCAGGTGTACCAGTTTCTTTGGCTCTTCAATGTACAGGAAATACAAACCTTTGATATTTAAAGGAGCTGGGATGTAGGATCTGCACATTTATGATAGTTACATAAATATTAAATAAATAACATCGCCATATTTACCTGACACACAATTATTGACAGTAGAATATCAAAAAGAAGTTTGCGAGAGAATACGTAAGCACTTGCTTTGGTAAAAATATCACTTTTATTAAAGACACAAGTGAACAAACTAGTAAACTAAACAACCAATGAGTGGGTGACGGCTGCTTTTTTTTAGTATTGCTCTCAGTTGGGTTACAAAATAAAAACTGCATGTTGGAGAGCCTGTCGTGATTTAGCATTAATTATTAATGAGGTCAGGGTCAGAGAAATCTTTTTATGGCGACATTGACGCATATACACATACAATTGAGATTCTGGACAAATATAATAATAAAGAAAACCTCCATCAGCATGCACGTGGTTGGTAAACGATCGTTCCCTTGGCTTGAGTGCACGAAGCAAGTTAACAAGCATTCACCAGTAAGAATGAACTGTTAATAGTTGCACCAAAGAAGACGTTCTCAGACTAATTTGGAACTTTAACCCCAAGAATCAGTAACTGTGACATGTAACGTTTCTCACAATCCACGAACACGTGGTCGTGACAAACAACAATCATGCATAACATGATTGGTAAAATTCAGAATAGCCAAAGAAATTGGACATTATATATCACCGTGAGACACGATCTATGAAGTTAAGACTTGAGTACTTAACACACGCTAGGACAACGAAGACACGTGGGAACTAGATAATGAACTGAAATCGAAATTAGAGAAGTTTCAGAAACCTGTACAATTATGCTATACTTGTGAGATCAACAACTTACTAAATCGGACAGAACTGAGAAGATACATCACGTGCCATGTGTTCGAAGAGGGGGGATGAGGACAATAGCTTGCACGGGTAGATAAGTGGAACTGTTCATAATGTTCCGAAATTAGCAAGAAAAATTCCATAAACAGCTCAACGAGCAGCGAACGGTGAAACCAAGACGTTAATTTTGACTGGAGCTGAAATCTACAAAAATAAGATAAAGCGTTTCACACTTAGTCGTTGCCCCCGTATCGCGTTTGTGGACGCTCAACTGCGCGGTCGTCAGCTCCTGTACAGTGTCCCAATCTTTATACAGTCCAATTTCAGACACGTTCTAAAATGATGATGAAATGATAGGGACAATACAAACACCCAGTCCCTGGGCAGAGAAAATCCCCAACCATGCCGAGAATCGATCGCGGAACCCCGTGATCCAGAGGCAGCACCGCTAGCTAATTTTTTTAAAAACATTTATTAAGGAAAAGTGTCGCACATTCACAATACATACTAATTACACCACTAACAACGCACATATTTATACAGTCAATGATTTAAACTAAACCAGTTTGATCATTGCAGTTATGCTGATGTTAAAGAAATACAACAGAAGTTTGTGTTACTCACTAATTTATGAGAATTAATTTGAATACCAAGAAAAGTTTTTAAAGACATTCAGACTATTTGAAAAGTGAATAAATAAAAAACTGCACTTTGAATTACATGTGATCGAATCTTTACAGAAGCGTAAATAGCACTTTATGAAGGATATCAGCAAGTTTTCTGGATAATTTTAATATATTAATGTACAAAAGGAAATCGCCTCCCCTTGAGAGACAGGTCAAGGGAAGAAACTGTGCTTTAACCTACTCATCTCAGTCAGACTAGCTATGAGCGTTTCACATGATTATAAGGAAGTCACTAAAAATTACACTGAATTTGGAACATTTATGTCCATCGGACATAAGAACAAATTAATAACTGTATTATACAATTTCTTAAATACCTGTGAATGGCGGAGAAGAGATGTTAGAAAATTGTGTAGCCTTCCGACTACACTTTCTGGACGTGAATGGTTTGGTAATTATCTGAAGTGATCAGACATATAATAGATCTTTCAGTGAAAAACTGACTTACACATCACAGTGCAAAAATGAACAGGCCAATTAGCCAGCCATTTAATGTTGTGTTATATTTCGTACAATATTATGGTCTTAACCAATCGATAAAGACATTTCATATTAATAGTGTAAACCATTAACGCAGTTTTATTGTTCCGTGTTTTGACTTATTGGACACACAATCTGACTGTCACATACGTTATGTACATTGTCGTATAAAGTTTCGAAAAAAACTTTCTGAAGTAGAAAAAATACAAACCAGAGGTTTACACTAAACATTTAAATAACTTCAATACATCTGTCAACACAGTCTTCATTTTTATATTACCTAATGCCCATTCTATCAATTATAATATTCAACATAGTACAGAACTTTTTTCTTGTGATCGAATACCTTCTAATAATAAGGTATTCACGCAGCTTGTGTACTTTGAACTGTATGGTGCTGTCGGATCTTAGATTTTTAATGCCGCATTTAACCAAATTTCCCAGCAACGAGTACAAAGTGATATTTTTTGACTGTGGGAAAAAGCTTGCTTCAGGCCTGTGTATCAATGAGAGCTGTATACTCTCAGGTGATGTCCTTGTAATCAGAATATTTGCTCTTGGGTCCACTTTCAACTACACTCCTGGAAATGAAAAAAAGAACACATTGACACCGGTGTGTCAGACCCACCATACTTGCTCCGGACACTGCGAGAGGGCTGTACAAGCAATGATCACACGCACGGCACAGCGGACACACCAGGAACCGCGGTGTTGGCCGTCGAATGGCGCTAGCTGTGCAGCATTTGTGCACCGCCGCCGTCAGTTTCAGCCAGTTTGCCGTGGCATACGGAGTTCCATCGCAGTCTTTAACACTGGTAGCATGCCGCGACAGCGTGGACGTGAACCGTATGTGCAGTTGACGGACTTTGAGCGAGGGCGTATAGTTGGCATGCGGGAGGCCGGGAGGACGTACCGCTCAACATGTGGGGCGTGAGGTCTCCACAGTACATCGATGTTGTCGCCAGTGGTAGGCGGAAGGTGCACGTGCCCGTCGACCTGGGACCGGACCGCAGCGACGCACGGATGCACGCCAAGACCGTAGGATCCTACGCAGTGCCGTAGGGGACCGCACCGCCACTTCCCAGCAAATTAGGGACACTGTTGCTCCTGGGGTATCGGCGAGGACCATTCGCAACCGTCTCCATGAAGCTGGGCTACGGTCCCGCACACCGTTACGCCGTCTTCCGCTCACGCCCCAACATCGTGCAGCCTGCCTCCAGTGGTGTCGCGACAGGCGACGAATGGAGATGAGAGTCGCTTCTGCCTTGGGCCAATGTTGGTCGTATGCGTGTTTGGCGCCGTGCAGGTGAGCGCCATAATCAGGACCGCATACGACCCAGGCACACAGGGCCAACACCCGGCATCATAGTGTGGGGAGCGATCTCCTACACTGGCCGTACACGTCTGGTGATCGTCGAGGGGACACTGAATAGTGCACAGTACATCCAAACCGTCATCGAACCCATCGTTCTACCATTCCTAGACCGGCAAGGGAACTTGCTGTTCCAACAGGACAATGCACGTCCGCATGTATCTCGTGCCACCCAACGTGTTATAGAAGGTGTAAGTCAACTACCCAGGCCAGCAAGATCTCCGGATCTGTCCCCCATTGAGCATGTTTGGGACTGGATGAAGCGTCGTCTCACGCGGTCTGCACGTCCAGCAGGAACGCTGGTCCAACTGAGGCGCCAGGTGGAAATGGCATGGCAAGCCGTTCCACAGGACTACATCCAGCATCTCTACGATCGTCTCCATGGGAGATTAGCCGCCTGCACTGCTGCGAAAGGTGGATATACACTTTACTAGTGCCGACATTGTGCATGCTCTGTTGCCTGTGTCTATGTGCCTGTGGTTCTGTCAGTGTGATCATGTGATGTATCTGACCCCAGGAATGTGTCAATAAAGTTTCCCCTTCCTGGGACAATGAATTCACGGTGTTCTTATTTCAATTTCCAGCAGTGTATTCAGGTGACCGCACCAAGTGTATCTACGAATTTAAAAATAATTCAAAAGCCAAGGTCGTCTAAATAGTGTTTACTGGATAACCGGTTTCAACACACTGAAGGTGCCATCATCGGATCTGTGAAGATATAACATGACAGGTTTGAGGTAGGGCTTACATGAGTTACATTGTATACATTACTATTAGTACAGTACCACACACTTGAATGTAGCTTAACGTTTGTAAACCATTTGGTTATAACGATACCTGAGGCAGACATGCTGATATAAAATCATTCTCACAAGGAAGTAAAAAACTGATCTCAATGTCTTTTTTTTCCATCAATTATGTAAAACCGAAGCCACGAAATAAAACTATTTGGTACATGACCGCTTCTCGACTAACACCGGTAGGCATCACACTGCTTTATTCCGCGCCGGTTTACCTGCTGCTATTCTAGTGGATCACAACCGGACGCTAGATAGCTCTCTCTAATCAGTGCACACACAGACCCACGGTATAACCACTCGTTACTAGTAAAATACAACTTTACTATTACTGCTAATCAAATACCCATGCAAAAAACGCTTTCGCATACACTTACTGTACATACTATATATGCTATGCATAATATAGATACATAACATACTATAAAGGACGTCAATTACAGAGTAAAAACGTCTGAAGCAATGGTATTATCCATATTAGAGCCATATGGAGTGTTGTAAGGCGCTAATATGGATAATGCCTTACTTCAGGTGGTTTATAAATTTTAAGCTACATTCAGGTATGTGGTACCGTACTAATAGTAATGTATATAGTGTAGCTCTTATAAGCCCTTCCTCAAACCTGTCATCTTATATCTTCACAAATTCGATGATGGCACCTTCAGTGTGTTTAAACCGGTTATCCAGTAAACAGTATTTAAGCGATCTTGGCTTTTGAATTATTTTTACAACAGAGTGATCGCCCACTAGACACTACGTGCTCACTGCAAAATATCTATGAATTATTGTGTTAAGCAGATGGAATTGTTGATCTAAATTTGATTCAGAGCGGCCGAATCCGTATAGTCTTTCATTGGAGCTAATTGCCTTGTTAACTTTCTTGCACCATGACGGTTTTATATTAAACGTTACCACATTAGAATTAACGTTTTTCCAAATGTCAGTACAATCAATGTATGGAAAATGTCACTCTGTTTTGTTCCTTCTTTTGCTTTTTTTCGTTACGTTGATAATATCAAAACCTCTGAGACTTAAGGTCATACTTTTTCTTTCGTTTGCATTGGCTCTTAGTTATCCCTTATTATGATCCCTATATCGTCATCATAGGCTCTCATAGCTATTTTATTTCCTGATAATGTTAAGCCTTTTAATCTAGCATGGACATGACGTTCCAGTGAAATGGCGAAAAGCGACATGTACAGAGCACTTCTTTGGGGAACACCTCGTTTTCTTTGTATCGGCCTGAATTGGTGGCAACTCACAGCTATTTTTACATTTATTCTAGTTTCTATGTTTCTTATCAACTGTATGACATTATCGTTGAATCTTATTTTCCTCAATGTCTTTAGAACATATTCATGATTTGCTACATCGAAGGATTTACAAAAACCTAAAAGAAATAACACACACTTTTGTTTAATAGAGAAGTTATTTGCAATGATATCCCTGCATTCTGATAGATTTCGTCTGGCGCTCAGTTTTGACGTTTACTAATAATTTTTTCTGTGAAGCATGAAATTTTCTTGTTTATTATTCTAGTTATTGATTTATAATTAGAATTCAGCAGTGAAATTGGACGAAAATTGTTTAAATCTTTGTTTCCATTCTTTTTGAGACAATAATGATTTTACTCTCCTAAAACTCAGCCAAAATCGTTATTCCCTGAATAACCTCATTTACAATGTCGGCGATTTTCACACTCTCTACTGGCCAGTAAGGGATGTAAAACTCGGCTGGCAATCCATCCGGTCCTTTTTTTTTTTTTTTTTTTTTTTTTTTTTTTTTTTTTTTTTTTTTTTTTTGTGAGGCGAACAGAGTCTCATACACGTTCCCTGCGCTACCTATCTCGAGAAAATTTCCGTTGTCATCTTCTGTCGGCTGAGGGACTAAAATGTCAAGGATTTCTTCCATGGATACACCACTGCTTCGATTTACAGAATATAGCTCGCAATAAAGCCATAAATTTCGTCCATGATATCCTGCTGGGTTCTGAGAATCGTATCGTTTTTTGTTCGAATTTGATAAATAAAAGCCCTTCTTCTGTTTTTCGCATGATTCACTAAGTAGTATAGCGAAGTAGTTTCGTTTTTGACACCGAATTTGCATTTCATTTTATTTTCCACCCCTTGCAATTGATTTATCTTGATATTAAATAACTTGGCTTCGACTTTTACGATGTCTGCTATGCGAAGTGAGGAACCTGGCGAGACCTGATTACACAGATCTCTCAAAATAAAATAGTATTATTCTAGAGTGCATTTCATTTCTATTGCGTTCTGGGAACTGTACTGAATAAGATCCGTCCTCAACTTTGGCTTCGCCGTTTTAACCCACCAGCCGATAGCAGTGGCATATGTACTACTAGCACGCAGGCATATTGTCCATGCTTCTATAATCAGGTCTTCTAAATCATGATATACTAACAAGGAATCCTTGAAAGGTGAACTGGCTGTCTTGTTATATTTATGCGAGCTAAGACACTTGAATGGACTGAAGGTATGGTTTATGCTTTTGTCACTGAAGTTTCAAGATTTTTTAGAAATATATAATCTATCAATCCTGCTACGAGATGTTGTTGTGACATAAGTGAACTCAACAATAGCGGGGTATTTGATTTTCCATATATCCTTTAATTCTAAACCAATAACTAGTTGTTTCAGTTCACTTGAGGAATTAAATTTAGGTAACAGATCTTTTCGATTTTAAACGCAAATAAAATCACCTCCAAGTAATTACTGTCTTGGATTTTTCCTTAACAAGTACAAGAGTTCATCTTTGAAGAAACGTGCCCATCCAGCTCGGTGAGAACTTCCTGAAAGGGCATACAAATTGATGATAGTTACTTCATAGTTACCTAGTCCTTCCCCCCTTCCGGATTCCAGTCGGTCCACCTCTCTTCCTGTAATCCTTTCCCTCACCGAAACTGCTATTCAGACACTTCTTTCGTGAGACATTAATGTAAGTGACATAACCGGGAATTAGTAATTGCGACAATATAACTTCTTGTAACTGGGCAATATTCGTACAAAAAGTTCCAACCAGTCGTAATTTTATTTAAGTTTATAGTGGTGACAGAGTAGGATTGCGTCATTGCACTGACACTATGTAGTTGTTTTGATGAACTAATTTGGTTTCATCTGGTTCAGGGTTCAGTTAAACTATTAAGCCCTTTCTCGGAAGGCTGAACAACAAATAACACTTCACAGTTTATTAGTTACTGTCCTATTTTTTTCTACTTATGAGGTTCTCTGTTGTTCCGCTAGCAGAGTGATTCCTTCTAAACTTTCTGATTTTTCCTACAGTGATTCGTGTAGGACTGTTTCATTCCGAACATTCTTTGGGCTTGGGTCGCCCTAATCGGATTTTCGCTTTCCTTGGTTACGAGCTACTTTCACATTTGGCTGCCTTATTGTTTTTTTCGCGACGCATCTGGAGCAGCAGCAGGTGCTTCCTCAATTTCTGTTGCTGGCGCCAGTCATACGGTGTTGATAGTGATTTCATTTTGGCCACCACTTCCTTGTTATTTAATAATATCACTTGTTTGCTAATCGAGGGAAACCAGTGGAAATGGCAGTTTTGCAACCTTTCCCTGAATTTGTTTACTAACAGATAGCAGCTGATCTTTGCAATCAGCCACTGCACCTGTTGTCTTTAGCCAATTAATACTGACTACACCATCATCATTTTTATTACCGTGTACGTATTATCTTTCTGTTCACCAGTTTCCATTCGCATTTTGCCTTCCGGTACCTCTGCCTCCTCATCGCACTATTACTTCTGGCGGAGTGAGTTCGTTGGACAGGACAGCTCGTCCTCTGAACAACTATCAGTTGTCTCCAGAGGTCGTTTTTTATGTTGCATTCCAGTTTCACGAGTAGTGGTACAAAGGGTTTCCGTTTGTTGTTAACGGGGGAAATTAACTGTTATCGTGAAGGTGGACATCAGCTTGGCCCACTGCTATAACATTCTGAACCAGTTGATATGAGCTATTTTTCGTAACAGGTCATTGAAGGTAAGTTTCTGACACTCCATCAAATTGCTTTTAACAACAACAGTTCGCCACGTACATTACTGTCTGAAGTGGCCGGTTTTGTTACATATATGACAAGTAATTTCCTGTACAAACAATTTGCGCCTTATACCCACAAACCGTTATATTTGTCTTGAAATTCAAACAACGTTGAAACATTGCAGCTTAAAGCGAAGCGACCGATTTCATTTGCAATTGATGTGACGTACCCATAGATTCAAAGAGCTTCCTTAATCTTATTATTTTCAATGTCAGTGGGAAGATTCAAGACACGAACTGTTTTGGTATCAATGTTAGCTGTATATATGGAACCTTTCGTTTATAACCATTTATGATGCATATCCCCACTTTCGTTACACTCTGTCAACAGTCGCAGCCCTGAATAACTTGACGTGAAACAGTATTTTTCCGATCCAGTTGCCAGGTATGGACGGTTTCAGAGTTGAGACCAATTACCTGTGTTCAAAAATAGTTCAAGTGGCTCTGAGCACTATGGGACTTAACATCTGTGGTCATCGGTCCCCTGGAACTTAGAACTACTTTAACCTAACTAGCCTAAGGACAGCACACACATCCATGCCTTAGGTAGGATTCGAACCTGCGACCGTTGCGGTAGAGCGGTTCCAGACTAGCGTCTAGAACCGCTCGGCCACATTGAACGGTACAGCCGTCAGTTAACTGTGTAATCCAGTCATCTGTTCCCAGGTATGTCGGCTGAACAGTACGGGACACCTTGTCAAAAGCAAATACCAGAGTATGCTTCCTGAGGTTTGTAGCTATGGTTAATCCAGCGACGAAATTTCGGTTAAGCACCCAAAATTCCAATTAACATCAGCACGACCAGAAGAAGTAATCAGTTCAGAAGGAATATGAACGAACACGGAGATTAACGGACGGATAACACTCTGCGAAGCTCAAGTACAGCGATGTAAACACGGAATTGCAGCGCAGTAGTAAACAACTTCCACTCGCTAACGCTGCTGAAACTCGTCGCAATGATGCGGGCGACCCTGTAGGTTGCTCGAATTGCAGATTCAGTAGTGTTTTCTCCGCTCTCATTCACCTGAAAATTATAAACGCAATGCAGAACACGAACTATGTTGCATGTTTTGATACCCTCCGTATTACGAAACAGTTTTTAAACTTACGTCACCTGCTATGCCGTTCTTAAGCCTGGTTACCAGTTCTCTGCGTGCAACGCCTTCTACGTGATATTAGTGCGTTGCGTGAAAACGTGTATAATGTCGTTGTATATTGAACCTCTTCGCAGAATTAAATACTTTATGCCATACACGACACTGCGGACGACCATCCCTCTCAATGAATAGAAAGGTATCCTCCAATAGAGATATAGGGCTCCTGCGACTAGTCATAGCTGTCATTGAACACGGATTAATGCGTCAGTTGCGGCTGCATGCGGCCAGGGGACAGTGAGTTCGCTTTCCCCCTCCACGCGGGCTCCGAGCTGCCACAGTGAGCGCTCCGTAGCACTCCGGCTCCCTATAAATGTTTATTCTTTATTTGGATTACCCATGATAGTTTCGCATCCCTTTGCTCGTTTCATGAAGAAGATTGGCATTCCAGTATACGATGTAGATGATGAATTTACTTCCTCGTAAATGGTGCTACATCAGTTTTCTTGGGACTGACACTTATATTCCTTCTCCTACACCAGTTTTCCGCAATGTGTAGTACACTTTGTGCTGTTGACTCGTTTTAAAATTTCGGCGTGGGATACGCGAATTCTTACAATTTTATTCCTACCGCTTGCAGGCAGTAGAGGCCTGCCTGGCCTATGTGATAACTAAGTAAGCCACCCGACAGTATTGTTGCCACTATGATAAAAGAGTCCAGGCAGAGGGGCGTTTACCACACCTGTCAACGGCCGAGCGCATGGAACACTCCAGCCCAGAGTGAAGTAATAATTTATTACCCGGGAACATATGTGCTCCCATTAAACTCACACTTTGCAAATTGAACTGGGTATAGCGACCCCTGGTCGAGCGAGCTATAAAAAGCTAACAGAACAAGTAATATAAAGAAAAACCTACTTGTCACACTCCGATAGGTCTACATCAGGATCATAACTGTAAGCGTATACACAATCGAACTTTGTTGCCCAACGCATTGAGTAGTACTGCCATTCTGTCTTCCTCTTTAACCAAGGAGAATGATGTGCTTTTGAATTTCAGAGAAACGACAATCCACCCTTCTTGATAAAGATCGGTTGGCTACCTGCCAAATGTCTCACTCATCGAGCTCCAGCGAGGAGTAGTGGCGGCGGCACTTCCGAAAATTCACTGATGTGGGGGGCTGGTGTGCGGCCAATGCAGTGCCAGCCTGATGGGGGAAGCGAGACCTCGAGGTCTCCTGGAGACATGAACTTAGTCGGCCGTCAGCCCGGTTGATCCCAGAGGCAGTTGACAAAGGGCATTACTGCTCAGCAATGGGCATCTGTTATCGCTACTGACCCCAAGTGTGTGACATGGAGACCACAAGTAAGAGCAGGGGGCATAGACAGCGAGACTATGATTGACCTTACGGCAGACTCTCGTTCTTCACTTTTGGTGGGCAACTCAGCATCACGGTAGCTGCCACTCATGACTCAGGTCAACAGACGTCACCAACGGGAAGGGGCGTCGACGTATTCCTCGATCGGGCGTGTTTTGCTAGCACAAAGCGCGTCCGTGAGGACAGCTCGATTGCAGTATAAGGCTGCTTTAATAGAGATCTGTAAATACTACAACTGTTTGAGTGTACAGTCAGCATTAATCTGCCCTCTCCTTCACCATCTCACCCATAATGAGGCGCAGAGGTCAGGAATAGGCCCAGCTGTTACAGTTCGTGTCATGAAACAGTCGTTACGCTTCACGACGTAGGTTGTCTGGGGAAGTGTTTTTGCAGCATACAAATCGTACAGTTTGCCGAGAGAAGTTGTTATTGGCTAACTCGTGAGCCCATACACTGTTTCTTAAAGTCGGCCATTAAGACTGGGTGATTTAGTAAATTACATTCGAGTGGCATATCTCAAATTCACTAATATTGGCTCATTAAAGTGGTGTGCGTTGAGCCACACTTTGTTTATGTTTAATTCCGTATCTTTTTCTGAGTTAAGAAACCCAATTTGTGGAGTACTGGATAGAGTATCATAAGGTTATGTTTGCGAATTCATGTGAATCCGTGAACTTTTCATTGTTTGTTTTGCAGTCTTGCAGGGCATGAATTGCCGAGCACTGAGGCTGTAGGAGTCACATTTTTTACATGTACACGTATTGACCATTTGGCTCTCGATTTTTCAGACTGTAGATGGGTAACGTCACATGAGAAAAGGTAACCTGTAAGGTTTTACATTAGTTGTGTTTTAGTGGTTAATTTGTTCTTCTGGTACTGCTAGTGGTGAAATCAAGTGCTGGTGTTACTATAGAATCTGAGGCTCCTGTAACATTGGAATCGCGGATGTTAACATAGGAAAAGTTTCACCAAAAGCTCGAGCATGATGACCTTCTTAATGGATTTGTGGCTTTGGGAACATTTCAGGTTCAGTCACAGCCTGAGTCAGGGGAAAATAAGGCAGCA
Organism: Schistocerca gregaria; assembly: GCF_023897955.1. Classification (NCBI taxonomy): domain Eukaryota; kingdom Metazoa; phylum Arthropoda; class Insecta; order Orthoptera; family Acrididae; genus Schistocerca; species Schistocerca gregaria. Next base: position 412,122,752 of record NC_064925.1, on the reverse strand, counting down.
TTGGAGGTAGATTCTTCTACTTTTGATCCAGCAGATGGCCGCACCGGCTCTTACACTAAATCCCTAAGTTGCAGAACCGAGCTATAATCTGCCTTCCTGGAGAGCTGATACCCTTGAACTGCTGGGAAATCCTCAATGTAGTGCAGAAGTTTTCGTGGCACTTGCTACCACTGCCCGTCCTTACGGGCTGACACCGAGTAGCATTGCAGCACTCGTTACACAATGATCAGTTTATTGTTTGTTCTCGTGATGTGGCCTTAACTTCATTACATTGTTACAAATGAAAAGCACTGGTGAGACTTGCTGTAACACACTTTCGCAAAACCCTGTTATTTCCGTGCTTCATTAAAATCGCAGCAGGAGTTCAGAACGTAGCTCGATTTGCATACTCCATCAGCACTGCAGAATATAAACAACCACCTTCCCGCGGGTGGGCAAACGGAGAAGAATGGTGGGACGACCCCAAAGCAAAACGGCTGGTGACCACGCCAAGAAAAGAAGTAGAATTTAACAAGAGTAAATCAAACAACATATTCGCTGGAGAGCTTCTGTAAAGTTTGGAAGGTAGGAGACGAGATACTGGCAGAAGTAAGGCTGTGAGGACGGGGGATTAGTCGTGCTCAGTTGGTAGAGCACTTGCCCGCAAAAGGCAAAGGTCCCGAGTTCGAGTCTCTGTCCGGCACACAGTTTTAATCTGCCAGGAAGTTTCATATCATCACTCACTCAACCGTAGAGTGAAAAATTTCATTCTAGAACCATATCACCAATCACTTAACTTCTAATAAACTGCGATTTCTCGAGAAGACTTGGCGCAGCACCCCCAAATTGCTCTCCAGAACCGTCCGCTGCCAGCCGCTTCAACGGACGCAGGAAGACGCGTCGGTCTCCCGTATTACGGCGTCGCAACTCTCACCGGCCAGACTGATGTCGTGGTTGACTCCTGTCGCTCTCCTGTCGACCGCGAAGTCACTACCCCTCGCTATACGCCGCGGCCCACTGGACTCACGTTGCGACCTCACATGCGCCGACGTTCAAGACGGACAAGTCATCTTGTGTCTCAATGCGCGACCGATCAACCGATCGATCCAACCGCTAATGACCATTGCTTGAGCAAACCCGAGCAGACTGGCGGCCTAACGCGCAGACTCAGATGCAAGAACGAAGCCCCGACCGGGCGTCCACTCGCTGAGTTCTCTTACTGGCGGAGAGGAAAGATTCTCATTTTGCCGGCTTTAAAAGTTGGGGACGAGAGACTGATCCAGACTGACCCACTATCAAGCTCATAGCGCCCCTTGAATGCACGTGAACAGGCAACCTTTCCCCTTTCCCACCAGAGGGAGACACCAAAGCTGCGGTTGCCACAGCGGCGCCACCGCCAGAAACGGAGGGCGACTGATTCACACTAAAAGCTGCGGCACGCTCTTCAAAACAGCAATTTTTACCACGGCTCCTACTGTATTGTTCAATTAGGCACAAATTTTGGTTTCAGGTCCAGGCAGTGATTGAGATATCTATGGCATAGGGAGAGGGAGTTAATATAATTCCGCAGTTTCTGTTGGCACCTATGCAAGTGACCTGCTCAGTTCACTGCCTCGTCGATAACCAATGTGCGTGCAGGGCCTTACGTATTGTTGTGACTGCTTGACAGTATTAAATATATAATAATGACGTTTTCCGGAGAGTACAGAAGTTTTGTGTGTTTTGTGACTACAGCGTCTTAGTGAAAATATGGTATATTTAACAGCGAATTTTTAATTTTATTAAAATCCCCTTGACGATAATTCCAGTGCTGTTCTTTACTCAGAAACCTTGCTCTTAATACTACTATTTGGCGTCTGTTTGATTGGCACTCAAGTCTCTTTTGTACAGATTCGTGTAAATAAGTAAACACACGGATAGATAATGAGTGCTGAAATTTCCAAGAGCAATGGGCACATCTTTACTTCGTAACTGAGTGAAGTAATAAGTCAGTGCGTATAATTTGCAATAAAACAATATCAGTTCTCAGGGAATACATAATGAGACTAAAAATTCTCAAAACTATTCCAAATTTACAAGATACAAACAGTTAGAAACTATGCGTGTTTGAAACGGGGTTTGAAATCTAAGAAAATTTTGTTTTAAGAAAGTAAAAACTGAACAACAAACAGCAACTCTCCTAGTTTCCCAATGGCTCACTTAGTGACAAAACATGGAAAATCATTTACTGACGGCAAATTAATAAAGGTATCTGCAGAAGAAGCTAATTTATTCAAAACATCAGTATTTCTGCAAACGCTGCAGCTCGAATGTAAATACATCAACTCAGTTTACTGAAAAAAGCAGCACTATGAGTTGTTGTCTTTGGTTCTGAGTGAGTCAACGTGTGTTTCGGATAGTGCACAGATTTTAATTCTTATTGAATGGATAAGGGAAAATAATGAAGTTTATGAACAGTTTCTTGACGTTCATAACATTCACGGCATTGCTACGAGAAAAGAACTTTTTATAGGTATAGAAAATGCTGTTGAGGAAAACAGTCTTCAACGGAAAAACTTAAGGTGTGTCAAAACTGATGATGGGAAAAACATTTGTGGAGAAAACACACGTCTCATTGCTGTCGTGTCAAAGGCGATAGAAAATGTCGGTGGATCGAAACCATTAATCGCACATTCCATCATTCATCAACAGTTCCTGTGTGGAAACTGCTTGCATGTATCAGAAGTCTTAAAGACACTCAGGTCAGTTGTATAAAAAACCACATACTCTCAGTCATCGTCAACTCCGCGAGTTTAGTGAAGAGATTGAAGAAAATGATTTACCATATTATGCACCAGTGAGCTGGCTTAGCTCTGGAAAAGCTCTGTCTCGGTATTTGGGCTCCTACCAAGAACTGAGATTTTCTCAATGAAAGGAATCGATCTCTGCTATAAACAAACGCTGAGTAGCTATGGAAGTTATCATTTTGTACAGATTTAACTAAACATTTGAACAACAGTAATTTGAAGTTACAAGGCGAAATCTAACTACTGCCTGATTTGCACACTCATATAAAATCCTTCAAAGAAAAGATATTTTGTTTCAGTCTCAATCCAACAAAAAGTGTTTCATTTATTTTAATACATGCCAAAATTCATTAAGCAGTCAGAAACTCCACTGCCGATTACTTTTGCAACTGAAACTTCTAATGCTTGAATAATAAATTTTGAGTCCCGTGCTTCATATTTGGGTACAAACGATATTCCGATTATTCAGAACCCTTTTAATGTCGGTATATAAATTCTTGCCTCAGATTTGCAAATGGAAATGGTTGATTTGCAATGTAGCGACTTTTGTAGAGATAAATGATTGTATTCGTCATTGCTGGCATTTTATGTCTTCCACTCGCACAGATTTAAAAGTTGCATGTGTTTGCTTGTGACTTTTTTCCACTTTTTGGTCTACTTATTGTGAAAAAATGAACTATACAATAATACAAAAAGATCTAAATAAGCCGATGAGCATTGAAGCCGCTGCAGATAATTTCCCCTAGTGAGACCCCCAACTTCAAACAGTTGCAAGAGGGAAGTCTCAGCTACGTAAATCCCATTAATTATAATTACCATCCTTAATCTCATTGTTTGAATTGCCTACGTATGTCACTTAGTTATGGTAAATTTTCAAGAAATGTCATATAAGTGATTGCAGTTAAAGCCATCAGTTCCTCTATATACGTCAGTTAATGTTTGTCTTAATTGGAAATAAATATAAATAGCTGATTATTGTACGAAATTTGTATGATTTTCTCGCAATGTAAATTTTGCACTGTACAGTGTTACTTCGCGTAATGAGCAGTATTCGTTCCTGAAGTTTCTCGTAATTGAGCTTCGCAGGAGTCCATGTAGAATAAGTCAATGCTTTCCATTCCGATTAAAACAGAAACTCAAACAGTTTTATAATACAGTACAGTAATTTTTTATTTGTACTACAGTACATCCTGTTTTAGTAGAAAGTTGTCTAAAGATATTTATTCTTGCCTGTGCTTCAAAATCTGTCGAAAAAGACACCTACCTTCATCGTTAATAAAATTTGTAGCGAGCATAGCAACTACCGTACCTACACCTTTAATGAATTCGTGTTAGTAAACGACGACAAATCAGAATTAGATTCATAAAAAGATACTGAAAGGGTAAGGGTTACGATGGATCAACGAAGGAAAAGACCTTCCAACGTTGTTGGAGAGAAATTGCAAACTCGTCGTGGAAGCTCGGGCATTACAGATGACTGAACAGAGCATTGCCGCAGGCTCTACTTTTACAGTGCAGAGTTTACAAGAGAACGTATGAGCACCAAATTATTCATTTCTAGTGACCAAAGAGACCGATCCAGACCATAATGTGGTTTTTGAATTTTAAAAAGAATTTTTTTTTAATTTTTGTATCGCTGTTCCAAAAATGATTATTGAAAGTGGTCATTAAAGATTGAAAAAAAAGCACGAAACAGACTCTTTCCGCGAAACATCGTTCGGTAAGCTAGTCGTTTTATTAAATTTTCTTTTACTCATTGAGCGAATCACGTCTTATGGGAGGCGCTCTATAACACCTGAACAGCGAAAGGTCCATCGGTTTTCATTAATAATGTTACAGCTACAGCTAATGAGCAGTTGGTCATACGAAGTGTGACTATAGTTTAACAGAACAGGCCGAGACATATGCAATATGTCATCAGATTAAAATACTACTAATACTTAAAAACAATGTTACAATGTTTTTGAGGTGAGGGAGTTAATTTGAAATACTAAGTTCATTACCAACTGAGGAAGCTAATTTCTGATGTTTTCTTTGGGAATTTTAACTGACATTAGTTTAATTATTGTTTTTTGCATTAATTAAATGTTTGGGGCATATTTTATTAATTATTCGAAGAGAAACATTACAAGACCCAAAGTAAAGCACAGTCGTTTCAGCTCGACTACTTCAACGTTACGAAAAGCAATATATCATACAAATCTTTTTTCGAGAACTCAGTACTCTGATTCTGAACTGCAGTGAGTCAGTCGAAGCACTTTCTGACAGGACTGGCAAAGTCGATGCTCAGACCGAAGTGCCTATCCACAACGCGGAGGCGAAGAAAGTGTTACTGCGGCGGGCGACAGCTCTTAGATTCATAGCGCAATTGGAGGAAGCTGAAGCATCACGGAGATCACCATTTATTCACTTCAAAGGTCAGATGTGGTTTGTGTGGACGCAAGGGTCATATGCAAAAACGGTGTAAGCAACTAGAATGTTACTCATGTGGGGAAGTGGGACACCAAGCATCTGACTATCAGAAGAGAAGAACAGGAAGCACCTTTGGGAGCAGCAACTGTTAAAATGAATGCAATGATTCGACTGTCAGAAAGTAGTCCAGATAGGTCGTAACACTGGAGAAGTTAGTACGCAGACGGAAAGCTTCTCAGTGGGCTTAGTGGGCGATATGTAACAGAGGTTTCTAGTAGACACGTTGGCACACGTGTCCGTTATCAGTCTGGACCAGGTAAACAGGAGGTGACAGGGCCACCAAGATATAAGGTACATGAGCAGTGTGCGGCTCACGTTGATGCCGTTCATAGCCTGACATCTTGCATAGTGATATTGGCGTCTCGTTTTGTTAGTGTGTTCACTAGTGCCACTCCGTTTGCTCGTCTTCTCTGTCGGTGAGTGGCAGCAGCAGCGCTTATCGATAGCGCGTACAGTGGTATCATCTTCGGGGCATCCTCTAGTATATCCGGGTGGTCGTGTGTCGAGCTAGTGAGTTGGGACGGAGCAGTAGTGAGGTCCGGACAGCCAGTACTCGCTGACCGCTGGTGACACACATGCACTGTCCGACGGAAGGACGTGGTCGTGAGAGTGCGCAACCACGTCAAGGACCGGATTCAGCGAGTTTTAGTTGGATGGACCGTGATACTGGAGTAGTGCCATTTCCAGTTGTGTGTGTGTGTGTGTGTGTGTGTGTGTGTGTGTGTGTGTGTGTGTATGTCCGCCGAAGTGACCTCATGGCAATAAGTTTTCAGTCCACAAGTTATACTGGTATCCTTCCCGTGCCTAACTTGAGATGGGGACGAGCGTTGGTTGGTCGTTCTGTCTGTCGTCTCAGCGTTTGACGTGCATTTGGTCTTCCGACCGCTTCTGGCTTCTCTGTGTTTGTGCGGACTTATAATTCGTCCGTGTTGTTTCACATAGACTGGTTTTAGTATTGTGTGTTGCTGGTGGAATTGTTCTCCAGGAGCCGTGTGTATCTTGTGGTTTTGAATGAGCAGTTATTTTAAAGCTGTCTGCGTACTGGATTTGGTGAGGGTGGCGAACGGACATCAGTTCGGCTTTGGACGGAGCACTGAGGAGGTCCGCAGCGCGAAGGCGGGCCGGGACCACTGGTGCCGTGCAGGCGCTGTCTGACCCAGGGGCTGTAGCCGACGATCGAACCCAGGACGTTTGAAGTTGAGTGACCTGCGTCCAGTAGTGAAACCTCCACTGTTTGTGACGTCCCAGTTGTTTGCGTGTTGCTGCTCCCAGGGTCGGTGAGACCAACCGCAGCAAGTGGCGTCTGTCAGGTTGGCGGAAGCTATTAGCCGCCTTCTACTGTTTGATGTTAGTGTGGATTAAGTATTGTTCTTATTAGTGATGTGCAATAAGCGGTATATTCTGCCTTGTGGCTGCTAACGCCGCAGTTACCCGCCCTGGAGGTTAACGTATTTTTCAGGCGTGTACCTTTCCCTGTCTTGTTGATGCTGTCCGACAATGCGTGTAGTTAGACAACATCTTGAATTGTAATGTGAATATACTCTTGGGAGGTATACCTTGATTCCAGTGTTTCCTTTGGCCTTGGGTATATTTCTGAAGACGTGGTGCTGCCCATCTCTTCGCCGATGTTTAAAAATGTACCATCGTTGTACCAGTGATCAGACGTTAGGCGGATTGGCTAGTCGGTTCGTTAAGGTGGTTTCAGAAAGGTTTTACTATTTTAACATGCAACTGCCTTAATTACTTGTGATTCACGACTTCAGCCATTGAGTATTCTGAAAAATGCTTGCTGCCTTCTGCCCCCAATAATTTTGAATCCTTTCTTAATCAGGCCTTCAGCCTTAAATATTTGTAACATTGCTTGTGGCCTTCAAGCAACAAATAATTTTTAATCCTGTTTTAGTGATCCCTTCAGCCGTCATTATAGCTTGTTACAAGTTATTACCCCCATGAACCAAGGAACTTGAAGTTGGTGGGGAGGCTTACGTGCCTCAAAGATACAGATGGCCGTACCGTAGGAGCAGCCACAACGGAGGGTTATCAGTTGAGAGACCAGACAAACGTGTGGTTCCTGAAGAGGGGCAGCAGGCCTCTCAGTAGTTGCAGGGGCAATAGTCTGGATGACTGACTGATCTGGCCTTGTAACACTAACAAAAACGGCCTTGCTGTTGTGGTACTGCGAACGGCTGAAATCAAGGGGAAACCACAGCCGTAATTTTTCCAAAGGGCATGCAGCTTTTCTGTATGGTTAAATGATGATGGCGTCCTATTGCGTAAAATATTCCGGAGGTAAAATAGTCCCCCATTGGGAACTCCGGGCGGGGACTACTCAAGAGGATGGCGTTGTCAGGAGAAAGAAAACTGGCATTCTACGGATCGGAGCGTGGAATGTCAGATCCCTTAATCGGGCAGGTAGGTTAGAAAATTTAAAAAGGGAAATGGATAGGTCAAAGTTGTATATTGTGGGAATTAGTGAAATTCAGTGGAAGGAGGAACAAGACTTTTGGTCAGATGAATACGGGGCTATAAATACAAAATCAAATAGGGGTAATGCCGGTGTAGGTTTCATAATGAATTAAAAAACAGGAGTGCTGGTAAGCTACTACAAACAGCATAGTGAACGCATTGTTGTGCCCAAGGTAGACACGAAGCCCATGCCTACTACAGTAGAAGGAGTATATATGCCAACTACCTCTGCAGATGATGAAGAAATTGATGAAATGTATGATGAGATAAAGAAATTATTCAGTTAGTGAAGGGAGACGAAAATTTAAAAGTCATGGGTGACTGGAAGTCGAGTGTAGGAAAAGGGAGAGAACGAAACATAGTAGGTGAATATGGATTGGGGGCAAGAAATGAAAGAGGAAGCCGTCTGGTGGAATTTTGTACAGAGCATAACTTAATCGTAGCTAACACTTGGTTCAAGAATAATAAACGAAGGTTGTATACATGGAAGAATCCTGGAAATACTAAAAGGTATCACGTAGATTAACTAATGGTAAGACAGAGATTTAGGTACCAGGTTTTAAATTGTAGGACATTTCCAGGGGCAGATGTGGACTCTGACCACAATCTAGTGGTTATGAACTGTAGAAGAAACAGAAGACATTGCAAAAAAGTGGGAATTTATGGAGATGGGACCTGTATAAACTGATTAAGCCAGAGGTTGTACAAAGTTTCAGGGACAGCATAAGGAAACAATTGACAGAAAAGGGGAAAATAAATACAGTAGAAGACGAATGGGCAGCTCTGGGGGGTGAAGTAGTAAAGGCAGCCAAGGATCAAGTAGTTAAAAAGACGAGGGCTAGTAGAAATCCTTGGGTAAGAGAAGAAATATTGAATTTAATTGATGAAAGGAAAATATATAAAAATACAGTAAATGAAGCACGCAAAAAGCAGGCAAGGCTAGAGGACAAATGTAAGGATGTAGAGGCTTAAGATTGATACAGCCTACAGTAAAATTAAAGAGAGCTTTGGAGAAAAGATAGCCACTTGTAAGAATATCAAGAGCTCAGATGGGAAGCAGAGAAGCAAAGAAGACAAAGCAGAAAGTTGGAAGGAGTATATAGAGCGTCTCTACAAGGGCGATGTACTTGAGGACAATTTTATGGAATCGGAAGAGGATGTAGATGAAGATTAAATGGGAGATACAATACTCCATGAAGGGTTTGACGGAGCGCAGAAAGATCTGAGTTGAAACAAGGCCCCGGGAGTAGACAACATTCCATTAGAACTACTGACGGCCTTGGAAGAGCCAGCCCTCACGAAACTCTACCATCTATTGAGCAAGATGTACGAGAGAGGCGAAGTATCCTCAGACATAAAGAAGAATATAATAATTCGAATCGCAAAGATAGCAGGTGTTGACAGATGTGAAAATTACCGAACTATCAGGTTAATAAGCCACGGCTGCAAAATACTAACGCGAATTATTTACAGACGAATGGAAAAACTAGTAGAAGCCGACCTCGGGGAAGATCTGTTTGGCTTCCATAGAAATGTTGGAACACTTGAGGCAATACTGACCCTACGACTTATCTTAGAAGAAAGATTAAGGAAAGGCAAACCTACGTTTCTAGCATTTCTAGACTTAGAGAAAGCTTTTGACAATGTTGACTGGAATACTCTCCTTCAAATTCTAAAGGTGGTAGGGACAAAATAAAGGGAGCGAAAGGCTATTTACAATTTGTACGGATAGCAGATGGCAGTTATAAAAGTCGAGCTACGTGAAAGGGAAGCAGTGTTTGGGAAGGGAGTGCGAGAGGGTTGTAGCCTATCCCCGATGCTATTCAATCTGTATGTTGAGGAAGCAGTAAAGGAAACAAAAGAAAAGGTCGGAGTAGGCATTAAAATCCATGGAGAAGAAATAAAAACTTTGAGGTTCTCCAATGAGATTGTAATTCTGTCAGAGACAGCAAAGGAGTTGCAAGAGCAATTTAACGGAATGGACAGTGCCTTGAAAGGGGGTATAAGATCAACATCAACAAAAGCAAAACGAGGACAATGGAATGTGTCGAATTAAGTCGAGTTATGCTGAGGGAATTGGATTGGGAAATGAGACACTTATAGTAGTAAAGGTGTTTTGCTATTTGGCGAGTAAAATAACTGATGATGGTGGAAGTAGAGAGGATATAAAATGTAGATTGGCAATGGCAAGGAAAGCGTTTCTGAATAAGAGGAATTAGTTAACATTGAGTACGGATTTTAGTGTCAGGAAGTTGCTTCTGTATGTATAGGGTGTAGCTATGTATGGAAGTGAAACATGGACGATAAATAGTTTAGACAAGAAGAGAATAGAAGCTTTCGAAATGTGGTGCTATAGAAGAATGCTAAAGAATGGATGGGTAGATCACGGAACTAATGAGGAGGTATTGAATAGAATTGCGGAGAAGTGGAGTTTGTGGCACAACTTGACTAGAAGAAGCTATCGGTTGGTAGGACGTTCTGTGGCATCAAGGGATCACCAGTTTAGTACTGGAGGGCAGCGTGGAGGGTAAACATCGTAGAGAAAGACAAAGAGATGACTACACTAAGCAGATTCAGAAGGATGTAGGCTGCAGTAGGTAATGGGAGATGAAGAAGCTTGCATAGGATAGAGTAGCATGGGGACATGCATCAAACCAGTCTCAGGACTGAAGACCACCATAACAACAACATGGAAGTATTGCCAAATGTGGTTGAAGGTTATTCAGTGATTATAGGACGAGATTTTCTAGTCAAATATTGCTCAAGGATTGACCTTTGGCAATGTTCGCTTGAGCCCGATGAATCTTTGTTTCACTTTGGTAACGAGGTGACGTCGCAAGCCTCACATATGGTGAAGGTGATGCGAGTCGATTTCGTTAAAGATTGATCATCAGGATAAAATACCGGATGGTATCGGGAAAACAGTGTGGGTTTCAGTGGGCACTGAGTTGTCTAGTGGGACCTTGTTTGTGGTTGGGTCTCTCTCCAGTAATGAAGCGTTGGATATTTCACACTGTTTTGTTTGCAGAATCGTGGTGCACTGACTAATGTTATTGGATAGTAGAAGGGTTTAAGTAAGTGTAGATAATTTTGGGAGAGGTGGAGTTAATCTGTCAAGAGGTATGCCGACCGGTGTGGCCGAGGGGTTCTAGGCGCTACAGTCTGGAACCGCGCCACCTCTACGGACGCAGGTTCGAATCCTGCATCGGGCATGGGTGTGAGTGATGTGCTTACATTAGTTAGGTTTAAGTAGATCTAAGTTATGGGGTACTGATGACCTCAGAGGTTGAGCATCATAGTGCTCAGCTCAGAGCCATTTTTTGTCAAGAGGTATAATGACAATACTAGAAGAGGAATACATCGATAGGTTGGGACTGGATAGCAGTCATAAGCAAGCATTCCGCAAGAAGCTGTATCACTTGTAGGACAGTGGTTATACAAGCGTGGATAAAGTATTATTGAAATTTATCAAATTGTTTTGCAGACGTGGGGTGTTGCCAGCGACTCTAGTAACTCAGAATTCTATACGTATGGGGTAGTACACCAATTCACAGCAAATAGTTCGTACAGCGAGACATTTACGGACATTAATAGAATAATTCATAGAACAGAAACTACGAGATGGGATCAAGAATGAAGTAACGGTCCCTGAAGTAAACATGTCGTAATCATCCCTAAGAAATCATTGGATGGTACCAAGGAATACATGTTTTCTGAGATGGTAGATGCTTATCCAATCGCTAATTTTACTCAAAGTTTTGATAAGTATTGGGTGTCGTTGCTTTACTGCAATGGAACTCCAAATTTATCATCAGTTGGCAGTAGCACTTGAGCATAGACCAAAGATAGCGTTTACCACATTATGTTGATATCATCAATATAAGAGGATGTCACTCGGTTTCGAAAACGCTCCTGCTACTTTTCACCGGTTATTGGACGGAGTTTTAGGAGGGTTAACGCCTAAGGTCCATACATGATCTATTTGAATGACTGAATAGTGTATTCAGCGGTTATACCAGAACGTGTGAGACGATTGGAGGATGCTTTTGGTAGGTCACGTCAGCTCATTTGCCAAACAGATGCAGTCGTTTGTCGCTTTGAGCAACCACTATTGTAAATTCATAAGGGATTTGGTGAATACAACTGAACCTTTGAACACATTAGATAGTAAGCTAGATTCATGTTTCACGGATCATTTTGTACAACAAATAGTAGCGATGTGTAATGAGTTATTACAAATACACATCGTAAATTAATTTGTAAAGATGGCTACATGGTATTCATTTATAACTACAAAATTTACATAAATGAGCTAGTAATTCATGTCCGCCAACTTTTTCCAATTATAATAGAAATTCTTTTAGAGAATAGATGTGTCAACAGGAAACATTTTCAGATTGTTATCGAATTTTACTTTACTGTCTGTCGGAGTGCTCAGAATGCTCAAATTCTGTAAGCAGATGACTGCAAGATGATCATCAGTGAGCACCACATATTATTCATTCAGCACGTTTTTGAGTGATGTTGAGTTTCTTTCTGAAGATGAATTGACCAGAACATTATCCCATATGACGTTATTGAAGTATGGGGTATACAGGAAGTTAATGATTTGCCTCTCCCTGAGATCTGCATTATTTCTAATTGCAAAAGTGTCTGAACCAAGTTGTTTTAGGAATTCCAAAATGTACTTTTTCCAGTTTAAATGCTTATCAGTACTGATACATAAGAATTTTGAAGTTTCATCCTGTTCATTATTCCCTTACTACTTATTACCTTCACCTGTGATGTAGTGCCCATAGATATGCAGAACTGGTGTATGTAGAAAGTTACTGATACAAAGTTACTGATTTGCCTCTCCCTGAGATTTGAAATGTTTTTAATTGCAAAAGTGTGTGAACCAAGTTGTTTTAGGCATTCCGAAATGTATTTCTTCCAGTTTAAATACTCATCAGTACTGACACATCAGAATTTTGAAGTTTCACCCTGTTCATTATTTCCTTATTACTTGTTGCCATGACTTATGATGTAATGGCCATAGATATGAAGAACTGAATATTCTGTGCCTTTTTAAAACTGATTGTGAGACCATTCGCCGGAAACTAATGATACTTTTAAAAACATCGTTTACCATTTCATCTGTTGCAAGGTTTAATGAAGGTACAGCTACAGCAGCACTGAAGGGTGATCAGACGAAGAAATACTTTGTGTGACTGAATTTGCGTTTAACATGAGAGACCAATTCGTATGTGGTATATCATGAGATCCAAAGCAAAGCACAGTCGTTTCAACAGTTGGCTGCTAGACTAAGCCAGTGTTACCAAAATCAAAATACTATAGGAATTTTTTGCGAGGAGCTCCATACTTTTAATTTGAATTGTGATAAGTCAGTGGAAATATTTTCAGACAGGATTTGCGAAGTTAATGCTCAACATATGTGCATTCCACAAAGCAGAGGCCAACAAAGTATAATCGTAGGAGGCTGCAGCTCTTAGGACTGTGGCGCAATTTGAGGAAATATATTTTGTCATGAAGCAATGAGTAGCTCACTGTTTTTTTTCCTTCTGAGGTGAGATGCTACAGGTGTGGGCGCAAGGGCCATACACAGAAATAGTGGAAAATTGGTTCAAATGGCTCTAACCACTATGGCACTTAACATCTGAGGTCATCAGTCCCCTAGACTTAGAACTACTTAAATCTAACTAACCTAAGGAGATCACACACATCCATGTCCGGGGGAGGATTCAAACCTGCGACCGTAGCAGCAGCGCTGTTTCAGACTAGAACCGCTGTAGCCGCTCGGCTACAACGGCCGGCGAAATAGTGGAAGAAACTAGAGCGTTACTCATGTGGGGAAGTGGGCTACCTAGTATCTGAATGACGGCAGAGGAAGAACAGGAAGCATCTTTGTGGTAAACAGCCGCTAAGCAGAAACGGGAAAACTTTGATCATTGGAAGACAGTCCTGATAGATGGTAACACTACACAAGTAAGTTCACGGCCAGAAGGATGCTTAGTGGTTGTAGTGGGTGGTATGGAACAGAGGTCTCTTGTAGACACGAGGACACACGTTATCAGTCTGAACATGGTAAACATAGGGCGGTGGGACCACAACGATGTAAGTTACATGGGGTTGTCGATCGAAATGTTGGGTCGTTGGGTATGACAGTACGAGAGTTTAACTTTACGAAAACTAAGTATAAAGTGCACATGGACGTTTTTCCAAGTGTGGGTGAGTTTTGGAAAAGCTCTTGAGCTCACTGAAACTTTGTTTCACTTGGGTAATACAGATGAAAACGTAATGACATCGCAAGGCTTACGTGTCATGAAGGTGATTGCAGCTAAACTGCAGTCGAGTTCGTTGAAGATTGATCAACAGGATAAAATAGCTACAGGTAAGGGAATGAAAGTGCGGGTTGCAGTGAGTACGGATTTACCTTGTGGGACGTTGTATGTGGTTGAACTCAAGTAATGGACAGTCTGATGTTTCACATTATTTTGTGCGCTGAAGCATAGCGCACTGAGTAATGTTAATTGAAATATTTGGTTCCCGTTAGTACAGCTAACTTTGACAGATCTAAAGCTAATCTATCAAAAGGTATAGTGATAGAAAAAGACATCGATAGGTGGAGTTACGGTAGAAGCAGTAAGTAAACATTAACTGATGAACTGTTTCACTTATAGGGCAGTAATCGTACAAGAATGGAAGAGGAATTAATGAAGTTTAGCGACTTGATTTATACAGACTGGGTGTTACAGTAACACTAGTAAATCTGCCGTATATACAGTTATGATTTGGAAATACAGTTTATAGCGAAAATATCGTACAGCGGGACACTTACAACCATTAACAGAAGAGATCATTGAACAGCCACTACGAGATGGGATCAAGAACCCAGTGACAGTCCCTGAAGCACAAATATTGTAATTATCAATAAGAAACCACTGGGTGGGAAGAAGAAATACATGTCTTTCTGTGATTATAGATGCTTATCAAATCCTTAATATTACGGAATATCCGTGGATAATTTGGTTGAATGTCGTTACTTTAACGCAGGGGACCTCAAAACCGGTTACAATCAATTAAAAGTAGCACTTGAACATTGGCCAAAGACAGCGTTTACCGCTCCCTGTTGACATTATCAATATATGGGGGTGCCATTGGGTTCAAAAAATCCACCTGCTACTTTCCAGCGGTTTTCAGACGGAGTTTTAAGATTGTTAGAGCCTAAAGGCTATGTGATCAATTTAGATGACTCAATTGTCTATTCAGCCGTTCTACCAAAAATACTTTTTGATATGCTACAGTCAGCACGTCGGACGCCGTGCATGGACAAGTACCATTTCGCTCAAACTCGAGTTAAGAATCTGGGACAAATAATTAGTGAGGGTAGTATACAGACTGAACTTCCTTTTACAGACGCAATTAAAAATTTTTCCAGTACCATTGATGACCGAATAGATGCAGTCGTTCGTCGGTTTGTTCAACTACTACCGTAAATTCGTAATGCATTTCGTGAAAGGATTTGTTAGTTAGTTTGTTTCATGTTCATGGGTCAGTTTGTACAATAAATCGTAATGTTGAATGAGTTACTTTATGTACACATCGTAAACAGGGCTATATGCTAAACATTTATAAATTTATATTTTTCCCTAAAATATAAATATGTGGAATAGTAATGCTTACCCATCATCTTTTACAGGTTACAATAGAAATTATCATACAGGTAAGAAGAAAGTGCCAAAAAGAAACTTTTTCAGTTTGTTTGCTAATTTTACTTTGCTTTCTGTCAGACATATTGTATTGCCTGGCAAGTGATCCAAAACTTTTCTTGCAACATCCTACACCAATTCTTGTGCCGACGGCGACCTTAACATGGAATAATGAATATCATTTTTTCTTATGACATTGTAATTACGTACATCGTTGTTCCTTTTGAAGTGCAGTGAAATATTTACAAAAGTCTTCAGGAGCGCATAAATAAATTGTGTAAAGGGATTCACAATGCTCCACTGCTTACACAGATGTCTAAAGGCGATCACAGGTGAGAATCACATATTATTCTTACAGCACGTACTTTGAGCAATGAAGAGTTTCATTTTTAAAGATGACTTGGCACAGAACATTATTCCATATGACGTTACTGAATGAAAACACGGAGAATACGACGAGTTACTGATTTATGTCTCCCCAAGGTTTGCAAAATTTATAATTGCAGAAATGTCTGAACTAACCTTTTTATGGAGTTCAAAAATGTGTTTTTTCCAGTTTATATTCTCATCACTATGCACATAAAAGCATTTAGCTGTTTTCACGCTATTCATTATTTCCTTACTGTGTGATACCGTTATCATTGGTGTAGTACCTCTAGATACGCAGAACTTAATATGCTGTGACTTTTTAAATTGGAGGGTGAGACCATTCGCAGAAAACCAGTCAACGATACCTCTGAAAACACTTGTGTCTTTCTATATTGACTGCGAGACAACTCGCCGAAAACCAGTCAATGACACTTTTAAAAATATTGTTTACCATTTGTTCTATTTCTGTATGGGTGCTTGGACTGATTTTAGCACCGATGTCGTATGCATCCAGAACTATTTCTGTTTCTTGTGAATTAGACCAAACATTGATTAAATGTGTGTGGAACAGTAGTAGAACCAAGTCTGTTCCTTGGTTATTCATGCCCCTGGACTATAATTCTTGAATTATTAAGTATAACATTCTGCATTTACTTGGTTAGAAATGACATTATCCATTGGTTGGCTGTACAATCAGTCTCACAAAATTTCAATTTATCTAGGAGAATATTGTGATCCATTCTGTGAGAGGCCGTAAGTAGCTTTCAGGAAATACCAAACGATGCTACTTCATAATTTAATCATTATAAAACGTGGCGAGTTAACATGTAAATGGCTTTCTCAATAGAGCACTTCTTTTAAAACCCTAACTGTGATATTCTGAGGATATTTTCACGCTAAGGTGAGATATTATTCTAGGAGAAATCATCTTCTCAGATATTTTTTCCAAATGATGTCAGCAGTGAAATAGGTCTATACTAAGTTAGTGATGCATTTCATAGTTCGGATAAGACTCTGGCTTCTCAAGTTCAGTGAGTGTGATTACGAGGTAGGCCACGCAAATGCAGACAAATTAAGTCGCAAAATAGCGATGCTGAGTACTATGGACAAGATTATACTGGAATAGCAGCAAGCACAGGCAGATAGTAAAGAGTGTTAGGCTTTCAAGTCAAACAGCACTTTATCGTGCATGATGAGATTGGGTACAGAATTCCAAAAGAAAGTGTTACAACAGACTCCTGAGCATGTTATTTCAGATCGTGGCGACCTACGATCAACACATTGGCGTAATGCGAAATGGTTTTGGTGGGGAACAGGAAGAGTGGCGTGGTGAAATATGTCAAAGACTGTACACTATGTCCTCAGAGAGTGGAGTCTTTGCACCAAAAAATCCCTTCACAGAGGTGACCAGAGGCGTCGAAGTCATTTTAAATGCTGGTTCTAGACATTTGCTAACCATAGCCAGTACACCTGTAAAGAATACGTATGTGCTTACGATCATCAATGTTTCTTACGGTATCTAGTTATGATAGCAATTCCAGAATAAAAGGCCAGTACTGTAGCACAAGTATTTATTAATAATTGGACATTGATGATTGGAGTGCCTGATACCTTAGTTATAGACCAGGGGTACGAACTTAGTTTCGGTACCTACAACCAGCTGTGCCGTGTGCTGCATATTCGGAAGTTAAGAATGTGCGCTTTCTACCCACAAACGAAAAGCACGTTGGAGCGTGTGGCTAAGACCATTTCTAAACTACTAAGTTTTTACCTGAATGCCAGACACGACGACTGGGATACCCAATTTGCGTATGTTGTTTGGGCGAACAATTTAAAGGTTCATACGGGAACAGCCATGTGACTATTTGAGGTACGGGATGAAAATGTTCACATAATTTGACCTTTTGAGATCCTGAATTTCTAGCTAATAGCGAACCAATGAATAAGAGAAGAAACGTGCAAAACTCGTACACAAAGGCTCTGGAACGCCAGGAACAGCGAAACAGGCGCACTGGCAGGCTGCCACAGTATCGTAAAGGGCAGTGTGTGTTAATTACTATCCCCTATATACCAAAGAGAAAAAGAAATAATTTCTTGACTAAATATCACGAACCGTACCAGGTCCTGGATATTACCTCAGCTGTTAACGGAGAGGTACAGTCTCCTACCAAACGTACAATTTCTATCCTGCACGTCAGTCTAGTTAAACAGTTTAAGAGTGGTTTGGACGCTTTGACCGACCCGGTACGATTAGGTGCAGCTGGTCGAAAGGGGGAACCAAATCGTCTAGACAGCTTAAAGCACAAGGAATGCCAATGGTCAGACGTCACTGTTGTTACATCATTTGAAATTTTATGTCGGTGTTACATTTATTTTTGATATTTGTGTTATGGCTATTTTTTTCATTCTGTTGATTTCAGGGAATTTATTGTTTTCATGTCGTCGACACATGAGGTTTTTTTTATTATTGTAGGGTTAGTTTCAGGTATTTGTCACTGTTGTTCTTGTTGCTATCTGCCGTTAGTTACTCGTTTCGGAAGGAGGACGGGGGTGATAGATGGATCCTTTTCTCAGTTGGCGACTTCGTCATGACATCCTGGATGATGGGAATGGTCCTGGGTTTGCCATACATCATCTGCAGTGGAGCAGAATGCTTTGCTGTCGTTCAAATGTTTGTTTAAGGTATATATTTCTCTAGGCAGTCGGATGCCTTTGTTATGAGACATCAGTGGACATAGAAATAAACAGATCAGAGATATGAAATTCCGAGACAGCTAGATTTTGTTTCGGACTGATATACGGAGGCATGGGGAAGTGCCGTTTTCCATGGAGGTTCTGAAGGAGTATCATAATAACAGTAAATTAAGAGCTCACTTATCACAGCTTGTATATGCTAGGCACAACCTGTTGTCTGTAGGAAGTGAACTTGGTTAAATGCGGGAGATAAATTAATAAAAACATTGTCCGTAGTAGCAGAGTAGGAGAAGTTCCGAAATTAAATGATGTACTTGGTCATTTTCAAAAAGCAGTGACTCTATGAAGAGTGAGGTGCTATGGCTTTCATCTTGGGAAGGGTTTCTGTCATAGGTGTACACTCACTTGTATGACTGTCAATGCACTAACGAGGAATTCACTGCATTGGCCAGACGGGCCATTATGGGAATAGGTTTACACTCACTTCTTTGATTGTCAATACACCAACGCGGAATTCACTGCATTGGCCAGAAGGATGCTACATTTCCAGAATTTAGAGCATCTTGAGCCACCCGCAACCCTGTATTTACACATTCATTAAACAGGGTAATCGATTCACAGCAGGGGAAGATTTCAGTGGAGCAGATGTTACATTATATCCAAACCATTCAAGAAAATCGTGAAATCATTATTACATAGATGCTTTTCAGGAACCAAAATGTCGTGTCTTTACTAGGTATTTGCACATTTTATCTATGCAATAATCGCAGAAGGGCACACCCTACAGATAAGCCGAGACACCAGTTGCTAGACGAGTGGTTAACAGGCAATGGCCGTTGGAATGATTGATGGAAGTAGAAGTTCTGTATTAGGAGGTATAAACTTTACGTTCAGGATTGTATTGTAGTAAGGTCCTGGAGACCTCCCATTAAGAGTCAGCTCATGATACAAATGGATAAGGAAGGACCCATGTGGGACACCTCAGGAGTAGAAGGCTCGGTCGTGAAAGATTCTGGACGAATCTTTCGAAAAATGGGATGTGTGTTGCACACCAAAAATTTAGATGCGCGAGTTGCGATTAACTTGAACGTGTTATTTCCACTCGCGGCTACGCAGTAGAGGGAAGCCTGTCCGAAGTGCTAACAGAGTAAGCGGTTGGACTTGGACGGCCGAGCCACGTCGAACCTCAATGCCGAATCATAGTATGGCCAAGAGTGAGGTGATGTTTTATAAGAGACACTTGACACTACCGAGAAACTAACGTACTGCAAAGTTAACTGGGTGTAGGAGCCCGTACTCGGGGCACAACGAGCTAGTAAAAGCTGAAAGCCAAGTAAAATGAAATAAACATACTCGTCCCCCTATAATAGTACTAAGTCGGACTCGTAGTTGTATGGTTATAGGTGATCGAGCGTAGGAACTCAAAGCATGAAGTAATGCCTCCATTCTGTCTGCTTATTAAAGTGGAGAGAATGCTGTCATCTGTGTTACAGAGATACCACGACCCAGACTTGGTGATGGAAATCTGCTGACAAACCTGGCAACGAGGCACACCATGTCTGTGGCGTGATGGCTGCGCTATATGCGGGAAGTTTCGATGATGTGGGGAACTTGGGCCCAGCCAGGCACAACTCCGTGAGCTACTTGGTTGATGGACTACCAGGTGTCTACAGTCTGGCTGCGACAGATGCTCAATCGCGGTCTGCTAGAAACCTAGACGTCCTTGGCCACTAGCCGCGCAGGATTAGCTGAGTGGTCTGAGGCACTGCAGTCATGGGCTGTGCGGCTGGTCCCGGCAGAGGTTCGAGTCCTCCCTCGGGCATTTGTGTGTGTGTTTGTCCTTAGGTTAATTTAGCTTATGTAGTGTGTAAAGTTAGGACTGATGACCTCAGCAGTCAAGTCCCATAAGATTTCACACACATTTGAATATTGGGCCACCGTATTCGTTTATCTCTGGCGAGTGACTAGGGCAATGCTGGTCGTCATCAGAACATCTATTGTCATCTGCCACACACTAGGGCACGAGTGGAGACAACCAGTACGGGGGGCTGCTTAGCCGACACACTCCGGAGGGCCTGGACAGCCTGTCTCTGTCGCTGGCGGCAGCCACGGCGGCCCAGGATAAAAGGCGTCAGCGCAATCCGCGGTCGGCTGAGTTTTCAAGCAGATAATGCGACACTGAGGCTATACAGGGTGCTGTGCAGGGCTACTTCAACAGCCGTGTGTCAGTGCCACGACTGTTTCACTTCTACTTCGGATTTGAATCGGCCCCCTCCTTCGCCATTTCTCTCACCCGTCCTGATGGATAGCGACGAGGGATCGGCCGGGTCAATTCAGTACAGAGATCACAGTTTTCCTTGTGCTGATGAGGAGGTTTCTCCTGTACCCTTTTGACGTATATTGCAGCATACAGGATAATAATTTTTTGTTTTGTTTTAGAAGTTTTTACTATTTTTACATGTAAAAATTTTTATTGTTAATTCGTGTACACAGTTGTCTCGGATTTACGCTTCATAATGTTTTTGCTTATTTATTAGAACTGAATTTGCTATATTGATTAGAGTTGTGGTGTTTCTACCTGCTACATACAAGTCAATAGTTCAGATGTTAATAGAGGGAGTCATATATGGAGTAAGTGTGGTACTCTACAAAAATGATGTCATTATAGTGGAAAAAGGACATGAGTTTGTTTAATAAATTAGTGTTTGAAAATTAAAGTTTTCTTCAAGCTACCACCTCTACACTCACCTGTTATGGGAAAAGGTTGTGAAGAAGTTTGAGTCTTGAGTCTTTTGTGTATTGTTAGAGCATGTCGAGTATAATGGAATATAGAACAATTCATATTTAAATTATTTGTTTAATTACTATTAGTATGAACCTGGACTTTAAAAATTTATATATCTGGTGTGGGCATGCCCTGGATTGTGGAAACAGGCTGTTAGCTAGGGCTGCTTGTGCTTCTGTGATCATCAACGCAGTTTTTCCAATTTAATAATTAATGTTTGTGGAGCGATAATGTAACTTTTAGTACATCATTCCTACAAAGATTTAATGTTTACACTGATGTGTTTAATTTGATACAATTTCTGAATCTAGTACTACTAGTGGTATTCTGCAAAATGATTCTATAGCTCCTGTTGATGACATATAGAGAGGTAATTCAGTTTCAAAACACAATTGTAAATTGAATAATATGCTAATGTTACAAAAATTATGGGACAAGTTGGAATCTAATGTGAAGGGGCCTAATGAAATGTTAGCCTCAGAACTAGTGAAATTACAGACTAGTACCAATTGGTTTAATGGTAACTTGCAGGCTGTTCCCAGTCAATAACGAGGTAGTGCAATTCCACTACAAATGCGAATTCACAATTTAGTGCAGAGGTTTGAATTCACTGTGGAAGACATTTCAAGGAAATTTAGTGAACTTCCCACTCAGTTAAGGTAAGAGCTGCAGAGAGGCTCTCTGCTGTGAAAGAAATAAGAGTGGTTTCGGTAGAAGAGAGTCCACTAGTAATCATTACAATATTACTGTTAACTTTTCACATACAAATGATTTATCCTATATTAACCAGTTGTACAGAACTGTAATCCTAATCCTAAAACTGAATTTCTACTCACTACTCTCGAAGAACTTTCTTGAAAAGTAGATTGGATTGATTAATAACAAGTTAAAGAACTTACTTATACAATTTACTTCTAAAATTGTTGAAAGATTTATTGAGTGGACAGTATGTCAGATTATTCAAAAAGTTCAAACGGTTTACTTTGCGAAAGTTACCTATTTTTGTAAGTCTAGTCTAGGAATATCATGGCTAACACTTGGTTCAAAAATCGTTAGAGAAGGTTGTATACAAGGGAGGAGCCTGGTGATACTGACAGGATTCAGAGATTTAGGAACCAGGTTTTAAATTGTAAGACATTTCCAGAGGCAGATGTCCTCACCGACCACAATCTATGGGTTATGAACTGTAGATTAAAACTAAAGAAACCGCAAAAAGGAGGGGAATTAAGGAGATGGGACCTGGATTAACTGACTAAACCAGAGGTTGTACAGAGTTTCGGGGAGAGCATAAGGGAACAATTGAAAGAAAAGGGGGAAAGGAATACAGTAGAAGAAGAATGGGTAGCTTTGAGGAGTGTTTTGGAGCACGTGTTATCGGCGCTACTTGCAGCATACCTATTGCCAATATCCCCTTTGTGAATTTAGTGATCATCTGTAATACAGATAATAAAATAATTCAGCTACATACTTGCTTTTTTTTTACTGTAATGTTTACCATAACAAGCCCCTTATAGAAAGTAGTATCGATGACAATCCAATATGCTGAAGATGTGATGCACGTGGTGGATACAAGGAAGGCTATTGAAACACTTAGCAAGATGGACACATTTCTATATCTAGGTTCTCGACTACAGGTAAGAGGATGAGCAAGCAGGAACCACAGTGATCTGGATCGATTCAGACACACCACTGATATTCTTTGTGGGAACAAGATGCACATCCCCATAAAATGAAAGATATAAAGCACAACGGTGAAGACAGTTGCCTTATGTGGTTCTGAGCGTTGGCACACACCCAGGAGTTTTGAAGTTTCACTACATTATCAAAATTCGGATGCTGAGAAGGCCATTAGCCATTTCCGACTCGACAACAGTAACGATCTGACAACTAACTGGGGTGGCTCCAATCAACGAAAAGATCCAAAAATGTAGCGTTTGCTGGTATGGACACATTATATACCACCTACTTTAGTTATCAGCTTAGCCTATCGTCTCACTCTTGAAGACCACGGCCATTGCGGAATACCTTAACCGCATTGGATAGGTACTATAAACGTATATCTAGAATAAGGAACCTAAACCCACAGATAGTGTTAGAACGTAAGAAAAGGTGTACATTGACCAAAAAAGCAGACCACGCTCCAATGAGACTAAGATTAGAAGGAGAGGAAGAAGAAGATGATGATGTTGAAAAGAGAGCACAACAGGAGGGTTTCGATATTAATGAGAAGAACAGGGGCCAGAACTAGCGAAATCACAAAAACAGGTTGTGAACGGCCAGAGACTCAGCGGCGAGATAACGTTCTCCCGCCAAATAGTTTAATGACCGTCAGCGAGAAGAACGACGCTGCTGTGCGAGGAGAGATTCCCAAGGTAGCGGTACTGGTCACAAAATTAAGGCAACTACGGAGGTAATTTTTGCACGCATGAACAGGGGACGGGACAACTGTTGTGCTAAGCGAGTTTCGAAGAGCGCCACCAGAAATGAGGACGCGGCGTGGGAAGTTTATACGCGATGAGAGGCAATACGTCACACCGAGACAGGAGGAAGTAATGCAGCGTATAATATGCCTCGAAATTAGTAGACGGAGAAATTGTAACCTGGGAAACAGAGTAGTTTCTGCTCCTCCCCGCGATGAAAGTAAGGTGAAGGGGAAAATATGGTGTGTTCTAGACATAATACAAAAAGAGCTTCTGTGCTGCCACCTGAAGGATCACAGGAATGTAATAGGCGTGAATCCCCTGTAGCATGGTGTCAGGAAATGGAAAACCACCCATGATCGGTAAATCAACCAGTACATGTTGTGACCACCTCAGTCGACAAGTACGTTATAGGCACAATGATGGGTGCAGCTATGGCTTCTGATAATTTATGGTGGCGTGCCCTGTTAAAATGAATGAAGCAGATGGACTGCCTCATCCGTCCCTATAACAGACTACCAAATTATTGCACAGACATTCAGATGCACCTGGAATGTTATCAAACAAAATCGGGATATATATCACAAAAGGCCAGCCTGAAGGACGCTCTTTGCGTCCAGAGTTCTGAAATGTTGGCATAGAGTGATTAATAAACTAGCATCATAGTATAGAAGACACTAGAGGCTGCGTAGCCTACGCAGATGATCTAATTACAGTATCTGCCAGCACAAGCTTAAATTAGTAGAGGACTTTATTGAATCTCTTGAAAGCCTAAGTAATTGGTGCACAGAAAACAGTTAACCGAAATCACCATACAAAAGTGTATTTATGTTACCTCTCTAAATTTTGGAACTGCAGCCGCGCAAATAAAATTTCTTCCGCCGTTATTTCGGGTGAGTATCGTCCGGCCGTCCACAGAACGTGCGGTAAGACTGACGACAATGTGCTATGTGCGGCCTTATGTGCTCCACCGCGGCGGTGTAGCGTATGCGGGTCACAGACGCTCGTCAGCGGCATTAAGATACGCTTATATAAGCGCCGCCTATGACGAAGACGCACAGAAATTCGATTCGCTCATTGATATATGTTCAGCGTAGATGAAACCATGACGACTTCCCTGCAGTTTAACTACACCAAGAGCAGGGTTCCATGCTTTGTCCAAACAGAAACCACAATGTCAGATTACGAAATTTGTAGGTAATGTACATCGAGTAAGGCTGCAATCTTTGAGAGAGGCCGGATGAAAACGTTAACACTGTTTCTCTCAAGAATATGACGGATCTTCGATCACATAGTAGGTCAATATGGATTGGGGGTACGAAATGAAAGAGGAAGCAATCTGGTAGAATTTTGCACAGAGCATAACTTAATCATGGCTAACACTTAGTTCCAGAATCACAAAAGAAGGTTGTATACATGGAAGAATCCTGGAGATACTAGAAGGTATCAGACAGATTATATAATGGTAACACAGAGATTTAGGAACCAAGTTTTAAATTGTAAGACATTTCCAGGAGCACATGTGGACTCTGACCACAATGTATTGGTTATGAACTGTAGATTAAAACTGAAGAAACTGCAAAAAGGTGGGAATATAAGGGGATGGGACCTGGATAAACTGACTAAACCAGATGTTGTACAGAGTTTCGGGGAGAGCACAAGGGAACAATTGACAGAAATAGGGGAAAGAAACAGAGTAGAAGAAGACTGGGTAGCCTTTATTGATGAAATAGTGTAGGCAGCAGAGGTTAAAGTAGGTAAAAAGACTGTGGCTAGTAGAAATCTTTGTCTAACAGATGAAATATTGAATTTAATTGATGAAAGGAAAAAATATAAAAATGCAGTAGATGAAGGAGGCAGAAAGGAATACAAACGTCTCAAAAATGAGATGTACAGGAAGTGCAAAATGGCTAAGCAGGAATGGCTAGAGGATAAATTATAAGTATGTAGAGGCTTATTCACAGGGGGTAAGATAGATACTGCCTACAGGAAAATTAAAGAGACCTTTGCGAAAAAGAGAGCTACTTGTATGAATATCAAGAGCTCAGATGGAAACCCAGTTCTAAACAAAGAAGGAAAAAGCAGAAAGGTGGAAGGAGTATATGGAGGGTCTAAACACGGGCGATGTACTTGAGGTCAATATTATGGAAATGGAAGAGTACGTATATGAAGATGTAATGGGAGATACGATACTGTGTGAAGAGTTTGACAAAGTACTGAAAGACCTGAGTCGAAACAAGGCCCCGGGAGTAGACAAAATTCCATTGAAACTAGTGACGGCCTTGGGAGAGCCAGTCCTGACGAAACGCTACCATCTGGTGAGCAAGATGTATCAGAGAGGCGAAATACCCTCAGACTTCAAGAAGAATATAATAATTCCAATCCCAAAGAAAGCAGGTGTTGACAGATGTGAAAATTACCGAACAATCAGTTTAATAAGTCACAGCTGAAAAATACTAACGCGAATTCTTTATAGACGAATGGAAGTCTGTTAGAAGCCGACCTCGGGGAAGATCGGTTGGGATTAGATAGAAATGTTGGAACACGTGAGGCAATGCTGGCCTTACGACTAATCTTAGAAGAAAGAGTAATGAAAGGCAATCCTAGGTTTCTAGCATTTCAAAACTTAGAGAAAGCTTTTGACAATGTTGACTGAAACACTCTCTTTCAAATTCTAAAGGTGGCAGGTGTAAAATACAAGGAGCAAAAGGCTAGTTACAATTTGCACAGAAACCAGACGTCAGTTATAAGAGTCGAGGGTCATGAAAGGGAAGCAGTGGTAGGGAAGGGATTGAGACAGGGTTGTAGTCTCCCTGATGTTATTCAATCTGTAGACTGAGCATGCAGTAAAGGAAACAAAAGGTATGGAAAAGACATAAAAAATTTGAGTTTTACCGATGATATTGTAATTCTGTCAGAGACAGCAAAGGACTTGGAAGAGCAGTTGAACGGAATGGATAGTGTCTTGAAGGGAGGATATAAGATGAACATCCACAAAAGCAAAACGAGGAGAATGGAATGTAGTCGAATTGAGTCGGGTGATGCTGAGGGAACTAGATTAGGAAATGAGACACTTAAAGTAGTAAAGGAGTTTTGCTATTTAGGGAGCAAAATAACTGATTATGGTCGAAGTAGAGAGGCTATAAAATGTAGACTGCCAATGGCAAGGAAAGCGTTTCTGAAGCAGAGAAATTTGTTAACATCGACTATAGATTTAAGTATCAGGAGGTCGTTTCTGAAAGTATTTGTATAATGTGTAGCCATGTATGGAAGTGAAACGTGGACGATAAATAGTTTGGACAGAAAGGGAATAGAAGCTTTTGAAATGTGGTGCTACAGAAAAATGCTGAAGATTAGATTGGTAGATCACATAACTAATGAGGAGTTATTGAATAGAATTGGGGAGAAGAGGAGTTTGTGGCATAACTTGACAAGAAGAAGGGACCGGTTGGTAGGACATGTTCTGAGGCAGGAAGGGATCACAAATTTAGCATTGGAGGGCAGCGTGGAGGGAAAAAATTGTAGAGGGAGATGTAGGTTCAGTAGGTACTGGTAAATGAAGAAGCTTGCACAGGATAGGGTAGCATGGAGAGCTGCATCAAACCAGTCTCTGTGCTGAAGACCACAACAACAAAAAC
This sequence comes from Schistocerca gregaria, assembly GCF_023897955.1. Lineage (NCBI taxonomy): Eukaryota > Metazoa > Arthropoda > Insecta > Orthoptera > Acrididae > Schistocerca > Schistocerca gregaria. The sequence continues at coordinate 412,095,434 of NC_064925.1, read as the reverse complement.
AACGACAATTCCCATCACACACCTGCATTGTAGGTTTCGCATTGAATGCTCTACGAATTTGTTGCGGAGAAAATCCATTCGTTTTCTAAAAGCTCTTGAGGTATGTGAGCTCTTCTTGCAATTTATCTGCGCCGTACGCACTAAGGTCTTAAGACACCTGTTGTCTGTGAATGGTGATCGCATCTACTGGCGTGTAGATATTGATTTGAATGTTTTGGTTTACGATATACGGTATGACCTAATGCGCCATTAACTATAGGGCGAACGACAACATCGAAATAGGGGAGGCAGCCATCTTTTTCTATTTGCATTGTAAATATAATATTAGCATAGCTAGAATTCAGATACTCAAGATATAGATGTAATTAATCGATCTTGTGCAGCCACACTACAAATGTGTCTCACACGTACCTCTGAATACCAGTTGTTTAAAACTTGCTAAGTCCTGCGCCTTATCCTCGAAGACTTTCATGAATAAATTAGCCACCAGAGAGGATAAGGAATTTCCAATAGCAACTCCATCAATGTGCTAATAAAATTGACAATTAAACTGAAAATAAGATGAGAAAAGCACATGATCAGGCAAGGTCGTGATGTTCTTATATAAATGTTTTGGCCGATAAATGATAAAGAGTCCTTTAAATGTACTTTAATATATAATGATACCACGTGAAGACAATTGAGCATAACTGTACTATATAACATGACATTGCTAATTCTCTGAATTTAACGCATAGCATTAAATCCATGGAATTAAATTCATAGAATTACATATGTGATGTGTACATTTTCCTATCATTGGTTTTAATAAGGATGCTAAATATTTGGCAGAAAAATACTTGAAGCAATAGCGCTCGTTATATTCTTCATATTGTCATCTCGTTGGTAGGATCTTTGTTAAGTTTCTGGTATTCACCAGAACTAAGTTGACCACATTTATCTTTCTTGTGGACTTCCTGAAGCAAAGGGACAGTGGCATTACCTTTATCAGCACGCAGCACGACTGGGTCACTATCCTCACGCTGCTTTTATACCGCAAATCGCTGTTCCTTGGAAACATTTCTTCTTTGTGGACTGTGTTTCCTAATTATTTGGCAGCTTTCGCGTCTGATTTCATCTGCACTGATAGCTGTCGGCCAACTTCTTCAATAGCACTGACCGAAGATGATATCAGCAAAGTCTTTGGTGAAGGGGCATTTTTGGGCTAGGAAGATCGTTAAAGTCGAGGGACCCCAGAATGAGAATAAATGACCAACACATGTAGAGAAAAGTAATATACAGGTACATTGGTTTAAAGATGGAAGAAAAGCTTGATTTTCATGCATATGTAGAGATCGTCTGCCAGAGAGACATTACAATGCTGCAGAAAATAAGTACAACTGGCCAAAGAAATTTTACTATGAATCTAGGTGCAGTAACAACGTACCAAAAAACAATACTAACGCTGTTGTGAGGTACAGGTGGAGTGTCTGGGCTCGTACAGCCACAAAGTTAAGGACACCCACACTCTACGGGAAGCACAGGGAAGCATGCTTCTATGCCTTAGAGTTTTGTAGAGACCAATGCCGAATGAGGCACTCCTGGTGATATTAGACATGACAATCTGGACACAGCCATATGAAAGTGAGGTATACTGTATTGGTTCAGAAAGGGAGAATATGGAAGAGTATAGGAGCTACTGAGCACAAGAGCCACATCGAATAAGGAAATGAAGGCATAAACCGATAGAAAATGGCAATATTTCTAGGACGAGCGAAAAAGAGGAAGGAGAACTAAACATTTCCAACCTAACATATAAGAAAGATCGACAGGTCATAATTCTACCCGACCAAGGAAACTTTTTGATGTATGTGTTACCTTATGAACTGTAAGCATACATTGCCTAGAGACAACAAGGAAAAAGCCACATATGAAGACGAGGAGTTGCACCATAGCAGAACATCTACCTACAGCAACCTTTCACAAGGAGAGAGGAGATGAGCCTCGAGAAGGATTTCCTGGCAGTCATTTCCCAATCTGTACAACTTGGGTGGCAGTAGTAGGGTCCCTATGAAACCTGAGCTGTGCCTCAGTCTGGCAGGGGTCATCTACCCATACAAATGAAAAATCTAACTTGGTTGTGTGACCGGTTACAGTAGTCTGATCTAGTGTGGTGTTAATGTAGTATAGTGCTGGAATGAGATTTTCCCTCTGCAGCGGAGTGTGCGCTGATATGAAATTTCCTGGCAGATTAAAACTGTGTTCCCGACCGAGACTCGAACTCGGGACCTTTGCCTTTCGCGGGCAAGTGTTCTACCATCTGAGCTACCGAAGCACGACTCACGCCCGGTACTCACAGCTTTACTTCTGCCAGTATCCGTCTCCTACCTTCCAAACTTTACAGAAGCTCTCCTGCGAAACTTGCAGAACTAGCACTCCTGAAAGAAAGGATATTGCGGAGACTTGACTTAGCCACAGCCTGGGGGATGTTTCTCATTCGTGCTGTTAACAGCCAACAGCCCAACACTACAATGGCACACAACAATGCGAACTAGCCACAGACTGCACACGGCAGAGCCAGTGATTTTCATACAGAGCGCTACGTGGTGGCGGCGTTACCAATAAAAAAACCTAAACAGCTTACTTCCACCACTACATGATGTTTCACTTTCTAAACCTTCAATCGTGTTTGTGTGTGTATGGTCTTCTTTATAGAGGGTAATTCGCATTCGGGACCCAGTATTTATTACTGCATACGAATTTTGAAACTGTTTTGAACCTGGAACTTCACACCCTGTGAATTTGTTCTTAGAATCTCCTCCATTATCCTGAAACTGTCGTCATTGAGAACTACAGTGGCACTTCGAACCATTACATCCTTTTCTTAGTCTCTTTTGACGCCCGAATGATTCTGACATTATACTGATTTATTTCAAGATCTATAAGAAGCATCTACACACCGCAACGAACCACAGATGCACTAAGTGCGTCTGTCAACAAATCTGAACATGTCGTGGCAAATGTGTGATGCAAATATATTTCATCGAACTATGAAATTACGTGTTACCAAAACTTCAAAAGAAGCGGATGTTCCAGATTTGTGCATTTTCGTACGTAGCCCCCTCCATCACTACACAGCTCATTACAACATGATCTACCGTAACAGTAAGGTAAGGCAAAAAGACTCCTTGTATTCAGAGAAAAATCTATAGCGATAGTGGACTACGTGCCATTGGTTCAAATGGTTCAAATGGCTCTGAGCACTATGGGACTTAACATCTAAGATCATATGTCCCCTAGAACGTAGAACTACATGAACCTAACAAAACTAAGGAAATCACACACATCCATGCCCGAGACAGGATTCGAACCTGCGACCGTAGCAGTCACACAGTTTCAGACTGAAGCGCCTAGAAGCGCTCGGTCACGGCGGGCGGCCTAAGTGGCAATAAGGAAAACTTATTACTCTAATTCTTCGCACATATGGTTGCAGCTGTCCTCGTTTATAACAGCTTATATCATATCATCACCTTCACTTCGAGACTTGTCAAAGAGAGATGATTAATAAATTTTACACAAGAGGAAAACAATAATACTGAGAATGAACATTGCAGTAACTTGTTTTGTATAGTTAGTAAGATACTATTGTACTGTCAGAACAGATCGTCGCTCTTTAGCTTGTGTACCAGCGGAATTTGTCAACAACGAAATATCCTAGGTCATCAGGTGGGCAGTTGCGTGGCGACATTGCGATTCCGAATCGTATTGCGTAAACACATTGTCTGTGCTTGCGTGATTTTCGTTGTGCTATTCGTTGTGTTCTAGAACGTCTTCTTGGTGAGAAAAGCTCGTTAACTGAATATCTGAAGCGCTTTTCGTGAACAGTCTTCCAACAGAAGAACTTCCAAAGCCAGCGTTGGGTGTGACGCAGTACGGAACCGTAAGTGAACATCGACATCTTCTCTTCTTCATCTCTTATCCACACTAACATCCTTTGACGTTAATGTCACTCTAAATTACTGCTGCTGAACGCTTTAGCACACACATGAAATCGCTTGTATTTGATTTTATTGGGATGTTTAATGTAACCAGCCACATTTTAACGAAAAATGGATAAGAAAATGTTTCCAGTGATCCGACTTGAGCTTTAGCCTATGAGAGCAGTTTTACAAAACCATGGGCATGATTTCGGTAACTGATGTAACGTCCTGAATTCTTTATATCTTTCAAATTCAGAAAGATGTATATGTCCATCATCAAGAGTGTTTAGGGGCTACGTGTCGGCTTTATTCTACGTCATATTACCATAATGTATCGCTTTTTATGTCCAACAGGTTCTGGAGATTGCCAAGGTTCTTTATACTGTCCATAGTCGACGAAGACCAAAAAATGTTGGTGAAAATTGATATTGTTGAAAATGTGTGCTTGGTGGTAGCAGGGACTGATATGAATATTATACTTAAGAGCTCAGACTGGCGAGATGAGAGCTAGAGCGTATGGGAGGGAGATGGGATGGGAAGAGGTGAGGAAGAGAAGAGGTTGGGTTAAAGATGAATTTTTTATTTACCTTAAATAAATCGAAATGGGTTGCTTAAAGCAAAAATGTATTTCTGTAATCAGTAAGCTACATTAAATTTGTTAGGAAAATTGTGCTATTCATTTCTCTGTAGCAGGGTGGTGGTGGGTGTGTGGATGGCACACCCGTGATGGAATGCAGTTAGCTGGTATTTGATCAAACTCTTCCCTCTTCGTTAGTCTGCAAACTGAAGTGCTACCAGACAAACCGCCACATTTGACCACGGTTTTATTACGTCGCTTTCTGGCTCTCTATCTGTCTCTCTCTCTCTCTCTCTCTCTCTCTCTCTCTCTCTCTCTCTCTCTCTATCTCTCTCTCTCATACACATACATGCATACACGCATTTCGTTGCAGAAGGAGAGCGAGGCATTTATTTAGCTAAAAGGGGACTTGCCGCCAAAAGGCATACACCTAGTTTCGAATCTGTTAGCAGTGAACAGCATTAAAACATCTGACTTCATCTTACATTTACACATTACATACAACTATAGCGTGTCGCACAAGTTCCGATAAAGTGGACGAAGATATTTTCTTCTTTAAACGGTCTATCTGCGTATCAACATTATCTTCCCTCTTTTGTTCAAAAGTACATTCACGGTATAGCTAGCTCTTAAATTGATTTGTGAAATTGGTAACTGAGTAGCGAATGACGCGAAGTGAAGGCGACCAATCATGTGTAGGACGTCGGCACCACCAACGAGCAACGAAAAGTAAAGCGAAACAAACTGCATACTTCGCAATGCAATATGGGAGCTGGGCAGAGTATAATGAAATCCACCTGGTACTAAGGAAATAATGTTCTGTGTCTGTTCGCGCACATCACATTTTGTTCGAGTAGAATCTATATACAAAAAACTAGTTTCTGTTGTAATGTTTTGATAATTTTGAAAGAATCAGGGCTTTCGTGAGATCTTTTATGTTTGCAGGAAGATATGGAAAATATTGTATGGATAATTTGTTTAGAATGTGTTTTAGTAAGCGCATCGGTGACCTCGATGTGTCTTCCTTAAGTTTTATGGCACGGAAATGGTACAGATACGTAGGGGAATTAAGGACTCCATTATTCATCTGTTGTGTGGCAGCGGAAATGAGTTACTGTTTATTGCTTCTAACCTGTAAATAAGTATTTTTGTACTCTGAATGTTGTTAGTTACATTATTTGTTCACTACTGTATAGCTAATGTCTGTGATCACGTGTCACAGATTTTTAGACTTTTTGACCTTATGTTCCAAAATATCCTCAAGTTACTGATTATGTCTGACCTCTGGATGCACGGATAATATTCGAAATTTCCATTAATATGGATCAAATATTTGTCTGGCGTTATTAAAAAATTTACCCCTCTTTTCCCTTCGTTTTCGCATATTTGGTATACGTAACTGACCTACGAATAGTGTGGAAATTCTGTCTCTGAGAATTTCGTATCATCACACAATATTTCACGTTCTAAACATACAAACATGTGTGCACATGTTCTGTAGTAAGGACCTCAATGCTCTCAGGCGACGTAATATTTACTGCCTCACACGCATTTCCATTTTGTTTCTAAACGCAGCTGAACCTTCTGCACGTCTGTCCTTGTATTATATGTGTCGACTTTGAGAATTATAGTTGCCCCTTGAAATCATAGCATCTTATGTCTTAGTTTCTTTCGACGCTCGCCCACTTCGGACGGACTCCATCTTAATTTTTTCCAGGCTTTAAGAAAGGGTCATCTGCACATCGCAGCGAACCACAGACGCGTCGGCTTATAAGTGAAGAAATTTCGTTTTTAGTGTCTGATGCAAATATATTTCGCCCAACTGCTTTCCCAATGTTATTCAAACCTGAAAAGAAGTGAATACTCGCATATGTTCGTATTCATAAGTAGTTGCCACTATCATTTCACACTACATTAAAAAATGATTTCAGGTACTCCTGTGGCCAAAGAGACATGTGTAATCATCGAAGAAATAATTATATGATATGTGTAGGTGAACTGCTTCTTTTTACACCAAATTTATTACACAGTTCTCCACACACCATGGGTAGCGGATCGAAAATTTTTTGAATAATTTGAATATGCTCAACATTTCTCGGCCCTGTCAGCAACTGTATAAATATTTATGTTAAATTTAAAACTACCTCAGATGCAATGTTAACCTAGATTACCTAGGTTTCAGTTGGGACAACCCAATCTTCTTCAGAATAAAAGGAACTACGATTCGTCCGTAATGGACAACGTCAAAAACTAAAAAATATAATATAGTAATACATCATCATACTGCAATAACTTATCCGTTGTTACCGTACTGCGTTTGCGATGTGGGGCCAAGGCTGTTTCCTAGATAAGTTATTGCAGTATGACGATGTATTACTATTTATAGTTTTTAGTATTTGTGTTGTCAATTATGGACAAATCGTAGTTCCTTTTATTCTGAAGAAGGTTGCGTTATCCCAACTGAAGTCTAGGTAAATCTACGTAAACATTGCAACGGAGGTTGTTGTTAATTTAAAATTAATATTTTCAATAAATGCTATTCCTTTACCTCGCTTAATAGGCAACGATAAATTTGAGGGTGTAAGTTTAAAGCTGAATCTAACGTGGTCAGCAAGGAAAGTGACAAGTTTCATAGCTTATAATATATGCACTTCTGGATTGCAGTTGATTTGGGAATTTGTGGTCTTGGCAGATCAGACACGTATTATACGTATGGTCAGTAAACTGTCTGGATACAGTCACAAAGTGGTTCAAATGGCTCTGAGCACTATGGGACCTAACTTCTGTAGTCATCAGTCCCCTAGAAGTTAGAACTACTTGCACCTAACTAATCTAAGGACATCACACACATCCATGCCCGAGGCAGGATTCGAACCTGCGACTGTAGCAGTCGCGCGGTTCCAGACTGAAGCGCCTAGAACCGCTCGTCCATTCCGGCCGGCTGGATACAGTCGGCAGTAATCGTCGCTATTTGACGTAGGTCCAAGAGGAATTTGTGAACAATGAAATGTCACACAACATTAGGTGGATACTTGCATAGCAACATTGCGATTGCGAATCGTGTTGCGTAAACATTTGGACTGTGCTTACGTGATTTTCGTAGTGCTGTTCTTTGTGCTCAAGAGCTTCTTTTTGGTGAGACAAGTTCATTAATTGAATATCTGAAGAGCTTGTCGAGAAGGGCCTTCCGACAAAAGAACTTACAAAGCCAGCGTTGGATTGACCCAATACGTAACCGTAAGTGATCAGTCAACATCTTCTCTCAGTCATCTCTTATCCACGCTAAAATTTTTTGCTGTTGATGTTACTGTAATCTAGTGCAGCTTAACGCTGTAGCTCACGCATCACATCACTTGTATTTGGTTTCAGTTTGGATGTTTAATCACACCAGCTACATTCTAACAAGAAAGACAAAAGAAATCCTTTCCAATGCGACTTGATGTTCAATTTACGAGAAAGACATAAGAAATACTTTGCAATGCGACTTGAGATTCAATTTACGAGAGTACTTTCAATAAATCGTGGGCATGATTTCGGTAACTCATGTAGCCTGCTGTGTTCTTTACATTCTTTAAATTCGGGAATTATTTTATTATCATATTCGAGATGATTTATTGACTTTGTGCCGACTTTATTCTGCATCGTATTAGCATAGTGATTCATGGTATGTCTTACATCTTCTGCCGGCCGCGGTGGTCACGCAGTTCTAGGCGCTCAGTCCGGAACCGCGCGACTGCTACCGTCGCAGGTTCGAATCCTACCTCGGGCATGGAAGTGTGTGATGTCCTTAGGTTAGTTTGGTTTAATTAGTTCTACGTTCTAGACGACTGATGACCACAGATTTTAAGTCGCATAGTGCTCAGAGCCATTTGTCTTACATCTTCTATCTATTATCAAGATTGTGTATATTGTTCATAGCCCAGCCAACGAAGATCAGATAGGTCGAATCAAGAACAATATTGTTATAGTTGATAATTTTTGCTTAGTAGGATCGGGGACTGACATGAATATTATACTAATGGTCCAGACAGGCGGACTGCTTTCAGAAAAACTGCAATCCAGTGTTCAGTTAAGGTGCATTCAATTTTCTAAGAAAATTGTCCTGTTCAGTTCCCTGGAGAAGAAATATTCTAAGTGTTGCAGCGGTTGGAAAAACCGTAGATTATTGAAAATAATATTTGGCGTTGTAAAATTAATGTTTATTGTTAAACGTAGGGAATAAAGGAACTTATTAAATGGATGTCGCTCGTCAAAGTGCAATATCACATTGTTAAGAGATAAATTATGTTCTGGTACATTAACAGGGTGGAGGAGTGTGGGCGGATGGTACACACATGAGGGAACGGAGGCCGCTGGCATGTGGTCAAACTCTTCCCTCTTCGTTAGTCTGCAAACTGAAGCGCGGCCAGCCGATTCCCCATTCTCCCTCTACCCTGCTATGTCACGAGTCACTACACTAAAAGCCGCAACTTTTAACGATGGTTGTAATAGGTCGCTTGCTGGCTATCTGTATCTCTCTCTCTCTCTCTCTCTCTCTCTCTCATACACTTACATTTCGATGCAGAGTGAAAACTTCGTCCTCGATCTTACACTCTTTCCCAATGACGTTAATGCAGTTAACCATTTATTCAACTAATACGGGCCTTGTCGCCAAAAGGCATATATCTGGGTATGAATATGTTAGCAGTAGACAGAATTAAGACTTGTTGCTTCATTTTACTTTTACATACTCCTTGCAAGTGTAGCATGTCCCTCAAGTTTCGATAAAGAGGACGAGGATGTGATCTCCTTTAAAGGGTCTGTCTGTGTATCTAGATTATCTAGTCTCTTTTGCTTCTTTTGTTTACAAATACAGTTACAGTTACAGTGTACCGAGCTCATAGGTGGCGTTGTGAAGTTGGTAACTGAGGGGTCAATGAAGCAAAGCGAAGACGACCAAACATCGGTCGGACGTCAGTAGCCAAGTGGTAAAGAGCAACGAAAACAAAAACGAAAAACACTGTAACCTTCACAATGCAGCGTAACAGCAGGAGAGGTTCAAAAAGTCCCAACCGCTACAAAATCACATGCAAGTATAATAATGTTCATTGTCTGCTGGCGCACATCACGTTCTGTTCCAGTAGAAATCGTGCATAAGAAACGTGTTCATATCATAGAAGTTTTGCACATTTTCAAGAAATCAGGATTTACCTGAGATCTTTTAGGTTTGCAGGAAACTTTGGATAATTTGTTTCAGAATGCTTTTAGACATCCTTCGATGAACAGGTGTGTCTTTCTTATGGTGTTACTGCAAGAATATGGTGCAGATAAGTAAGGGAATTACTTAAGGTGTCTACTATTTACGTGTCGTGTTGCAGCGGAAAGGAGTTGTGGGTTACTGCTTCTTACCACTAAATACGTATTTTAGGATTCTGGATGCTGATAATTACATTACATACGCGTTCTGTTGTATGGATAATATCTTGTGATTTCGCGTCCACAAATTTATAGGTTTTCTAACATTATGTTCAAAAGTATGCACTGCTTATTGTTTAATTCTTACTTTTGGGTGCATGAATAGTATTCGACATTTCCGTTAATTTGTATAGAATATCTCACTCGTGTTATTAGTAACTCTGCACACAGTTTCAGCAAATTTCATGAACGTGACTGACCTAGGAACTGGCTGCACTGCATCATGTCTGTAACACTTTCGTACCACCACGTTGTAAGTGTTCAAACATGTGTGTACATGTTCTTTAGTAAGGAACTTAATTCTCTTAGAGAACCGGTATTTACTACAGTATTTGCATTTTGATTCTGTTTAGAAATACAGCTTCACCTTCTGCATGCATTCCTCCATAATTAATTCACCGTCGTTTTGAATGTGTTTTCCTTGCAAACTACGGTGGCTCCTTGACACCATCGCTTTCGTTTTTTAGTTTCTTTCGACGCTTACTCCATTCCGTCCTAATTTTATTCAAGATCAAAAGGAACGTATCTGCATATCCTGATGACCCACAGACCCACTCAGTGCATCGGTTCATAAATCTCAGAAGTTCTTGGGAAATGTCTGATTCAAACGCATTTCGGACAACTATAAGTTCAGTGTTACTGAAACGAAGTTCTTGGGAAATGTCTGATGCAAACGTATTTCGTACAACTATAAGTTCAGTGTTACTGAAACTTCACAAGACGGGACTGTTTCGTATCTGTTCATATTCAGAAGTACTTACCACAATTTGAACGCATATTAAAAAAAATTATCTAAGGTATCGGTCTGCAAAAAGATATGTTATATTTGTGTAGGTCGACGCGTTGCTCTGAAAGCAAATTTATTACACAATTCTATAGGCATCTGCCGGTACTGTGTGCGGCTGCACTCAATTATAGAGACTTCTATCAGCACACTAGCTTCGATTTGGTACATTTTCAAATCCACATTATTCTTTTATCTTGCTTAGTAGGGAGATAATGAATCTGATTTTGAATTGTTTAATTCGATACTAACATTACCATTGATGAAGGTTACAACGACAGATAAGCCACGAATTACCTATGGCTAGTAAAGCGCTGCGGTACAGTCAGGAGCTATCTATATTTTTTAGTGTGGGTCTTACATGATTTTGTCAACAATGAAATATCGCACAACACGAGGGGGCAGATGAGAGGCAACATTGCTATGGCGAATCGTGTGGCGTAAACATATTGTCTGTGCTTGTGTGATTTTCGTAGTGCTATTATTCGTGCTGTAGTGCTTCTTCTTGGTGAGAAAAGGTCATTGTCTGAATGTTTGATTTGTTTTTTGAGGAAAGTCTTTAGATAGGAAAACGTAATAAGATAGCGTTTGGTGGGACACTACACGAAACAGTAAGTGACGAGCCAACATCTTGTTTCCGTCGTCTCTTATCCATAATAACATCATTTGCTGTTGACGTCGAGTGTAAACTAATGCTGCTGATCGCTGTGGCCTCAAATGTGAAATCGTTCGTATCCGCCTTTATTCAGTTGTTTATTCGACCAGATGTGTTTTACCGAAGGAAACGATCCTTGCCGGTGATGAAATTTGATGATCATTCTTCGAGATTACTTTCACATTGTTGTCGGACATGGTTTCGGTAACTGATGTACCCCGATGAATTTTTTGCATTCGGTGAATGCCGATAGTTTTTTGTTTCCATTATCAGGTGAATTTAGTGGCTAGCTGGCGACGTTGTTCTAGGACATTAGAATACTATATCATATTACGTACTGCATATGGTGTAGACCATAAAAGTTCTTTATTTTGTTCCGCGTGATTCACCAGCAGCAAACATACGTACACAATTAATTTTTGCTCTTCTGGAACATGGGTGTATCCTGCGAGAAGAAGATGGTTTAGCTTTGCCTCCCTATGAAGTAAGTGAAACCCTGTATCGCCTGCGAGACAGGAAAAAAAATTCAGAATAAGTTTGAAGAAATGCGTAACAGTTATTGGGTGCTCTGTAGTGGCATGAATCGTGAAGTCTGTCATTCTACAAACTAATATGAGTTGCCTACATACCGTCCCCATGACCATATTTTTGCAGACGTTCTACAGACACATCTGCTCTGTAGTATAAATAAATGATATTTGATTGTTGTGTATATGCAGCAAACGAAGAAACAAGAATTCTGTTCATGTAATGGTTACTTACACGTCCAGACGGTTTAGCTGTTGCTGAATCTTACACGTTGTATGATCGCGGTCCATGAGACCTATTTGTCCTGGCTCTCCGTCCACAGGCAGCGTTGAACATCATTGATGCTCCCGACTCCGCTGAGGCTTGCAGACACAAGTGGTCAGTCGCGAAAAGTCGCGTAACCACGAACCCCTCAATAATTGTCCAACGCAATATATAAGAAACGTCAGGGAAAAAAGAGTTTCACGTGCCTCGAACTACAACTTGGGAGGTGCGCCAGTAGCTATTTACTATGTTATTTAACAGCGAGTATTGTTGCATGCTATTTTTGCTTTAGAAGAGAACTATCCTGTATTGAAAGTATGTTTTAGGGTAAGGCAACGGTTAAAGAAGATGAAAGAATTTAATTGGAGATGCTATAATTTTTGTAGTTTATGAAAATGCTTTTCAGAAAGGCAATTGACGAGTTATGTATCAGATCCTGCAAAGAAAAGTCTACCCGGTGTGTCTAATCAACTCTTTTGAAGCTGTTACAAAGGGACAAAAATTATGATCGAGAATAAAGAACTTGTGTAAATAAGTAACAATAAAACAGAGAATTAGACAAGTATGTAACCTGTCTCCAGCTCTTTTCAACTTCTACGTGGGTGACCTAGTAAATGCTTGGAAATGCTGTATCAGCTACGAAATAAAGATCAACAGGGAGAAATGTTTTAATATCGGTTATAAGCAGATGCTCAAAACACGAGAGTTCAGTAATGAAATTAAAAACTAAGGTCCAAAATTAAACGAAATCTGTTGAACAACTTGAATTGCGCTACAAAAACAAACTACAGAGAAGAGAAAGATGAAGTTGACAAAGTCATGGCAGTACGTTCTATGCTCCATGGATCTTAAACTCAATTTCCCACAAAAAATTATTTGAGCAGGCTAAATGAGATTTTTCCGTAGTGTTACAGCGTGCATCAGGAAATAGCTCACCATTAATGTAAAGATTAAGAATAAATTACAAACTGATTTAGTGTGTAATGAAACAGATCAAAAGAATAAATTAGAAATTGATTTAGTGTGTAATAAAACAGGCCTTAACAGCAAAAGATGTCGGTGGTATGTTTCAGTACTGTTTATCTTAGCCTGCTGTAGTAAGTTGACAGTAATCCAGTTTCCAGTGATGCTGAAGTCGACTGTTAAGCACTGACTAGTAATCTCAGCTTGGGCTTTCTGAGGCAAACCAGCAATCATTTGAACCACCGACCACGTCTCCCAGCACACTTCAAGGCTTAAAGTCTGTTCCTTTCTCTCCCTTCCTCCCTCTCTCTCCCTCTCACTCTCTCCTCCTCTCTTTCTGTCTCTATCCCTGTCACGCACACGCACGCTCTCTATGTTTGTCTCTCTATCCCATACATTTACAAATTTTCGTTGCAGAAAGGAAACTTCATCCTCGGTGATACATTTTCATCACAAGTGCCTCAACACAGCAAGACATTTCTTTAGCTAATAAGATCCACGTTGCCCGTAGGCACACATCTGGACTCCCACATATCAGCAATACATAGTTGTCATATCGTAGGCAGTTTCTGACTGCTATACTTGCCAACGGCCTAGTCGCAGTGGTTACACCGGTTCCCGTCGGATCCCCGAAGTTTACTGCTGTCGAGCTGGTCTAACACTTGCATGGGTGACCACCCGGTATGCAGAGCGCTGTTGGCAAGCGGGGTGCACGCAGCCCTTGTGAGGCAAGCTGAGGAGATACTTGATTGAGAAGCAGAGGCTCGCCGGCCTGTGTGGCCGAGAGGTTCTAGGCACTAGTGTCGGGAACCGCGCGACCGCTACGATCTCAAGTTCGAATCCTGCCTCGGGCATGGCCATGTGTGGTGTCCTTAGTTTCGTTAGGTTTAAGTAGTTGTAGGAGACTGATGACCTCAGAAGTTAAGTCCCATAGTGCTCAGTTCCACTTGAACAAAGCAGCGGCTCCGCTCTCGTAAACTGACATACGTCCGGGAGAGTGGTGTGCTGACCACATGCTCCTCCATATCCGCTTCTAGCGACGCGTATCGGACGAGTATGAGACGGCGGCCGGTCGGTAACTTGGTGCTTCCTGGCGTGTTCGAATAGGGTTTAGTTTTTAGACTCCTATACTTGAGTTGAGACGCGTTTATCAACTTACTGAGTATCTGTATGTTGAGTTGAGATCGATTCATGGTTTCTTAGGATTTACCTTTAACATTACATCACCAGAAAAGCACCACTTTCAAGCACGTTCCTGTTAGATCGTTTCCCTGTCTGTCCATTCCTTCGGTACAGATTTCACAATTGACCCTAAATTAACTTAAAGGTGACCTACAGTCTTGAAACTTCCAGCATTGCTCAGACATGTCTGGCAAAGCAATATTAGCTTACTATTCTGTCTGATATGTGGTGGAGGGTACTTTATATACCACTGCCATCTGCCCCTTTTTCTGATCCAGTCGCGAATGGCCCGCTGGAACGGTAGGTGGTAATCCTTCGTGGGAGGTCAGATGTATCCACTTTTTTTTTCCCACACGATCATATCCTAAGGTAAACATAGGAGAAAGCAACAGGTTTTGCAAGTAAGATCAACATAAACTACAATAATCCTGAAATATATCATAGACCCTGTTCTAATCCCACCAAAATGTATCAAATCGATTGATAAAATTTCACCCACCGAAGACTAAAAAACAGAAAATAACTATTGAAAGGAAAAATTACTTTTTCGTTTACTACGTTTTTAAATCTGACTAAAAGGTATAAAACGATTTATCATAGCTCCATACAGACTACGAACAACATGTAGAGAGTCTTAGAAAGTTGTTATTACGAATTTTTAATGTCTATGAAAATACTTGAAGTATTTAAATCGAAAACCGTGAGGCACACGCAAAACATAACTGATGCATGGATAATTCATCTGCTGACTGACATGAAGCTATACGAGTATTACATGTGGTCCACGTTTTTCGTTTTTACCTTACAAGAGCTACCACGGATACTAAAAGTTGACAATCACAAATTTTCTGCAGTATTCTTATAAGGATAAGAATATCTATGGGTCTGTGAGAAATTATTTTACACTTTTTAGTCCTATTTAATGATGTGGTAAATTCAAAATTCACTTTCATTTAAATAATAATTTTTTGCTTATTTCTCTTTTCAATCGATTTAAAAAATTTAAAAAATTGGTGAAATCACAACATGTGGAATATTCCACGTTATTTTCGGTGTCAACTAATTTATTGCATTCCCCTAGATATCTCGTGATAAATCACGTGTGTACACAGAGATTATTAGACGTCCTTTTACACTCCATTCGGATACTGGGTGCTAAGATATTTTCTGTGGAATATTCTAAAAACAGAATATGGTGCTGCGTTTTATTATCAGAACAAAGGGTCTAGTGTCCGACTAGCAATTCTACTCTGGGAGTGTCCTTTCCAAATAGAGGTAGCTACTTCTAAGTTTGTAGGAACTAGAGATGGATTGTTCACTGTCTCTCTCTCTCTCTCTCTCTCTCTCTCTCTCTCTCTCTCCCTCTCCCTCTCCCTCTTTCTTCTTTTCTTAATCTGCTCGACACTTATGCACCATCGCATATCTGCGCGTGGGTTCCTATGAGCCTGAGTGTCACGTTTGAGAGCTTTTCGTAGCCGTAACTGTGAATCACCTATGATTCAATGGAAGCTGCTAAGGACACAAACCGTTAAAAACGAGATAGGTTTGGAAGCAATTTCAAGGCCAACATGTTAGGTTTCACCTAGCTCCTAATGTGAGCAACGCATGCTGTCTAATGCACTCCACGTGAAACTAATTTAACCAGGCCTCTCAATGTAGGAGGAGTAATCGACAGTCATTTGCTGCTGAACGTCAGCACTTCTTATTCCATCCCAAGTGAAACAATGACTGCAAGGGACGTTAATATTATTGCACTCTCTGCTGCTCCTCCTCGAAATGGAGGTGGTTTTGCTGGCTTCAGAAAGGAACAACGTTAAGCAACTCAGTTACTAGTGAGCATACTACGTTTGTGTCTTAAACAATTACCATATGGTTATGCGAATCTTTAGAGTTTGTAGTAACTCAAGTCTACTTGTTTACGTACTGGGCAACAGAAAGGGAAACTGAGTATACAATTTCGTCAGGGGCGAACTGGATAACGACGTGGCAGAAAGTCCACATTTTCTTTTCAGAAGAGTTATTTCATCTTTCTCCTCAGCAAGTGACTTTAGAACAGCTTATGAAAATCTCTGGACGGTAATCTTAACTCTTTTACAACCATATAAAGCGCAAATAACTCAGTGGTACCTCACGTAACTATTCCTTCTAGTCGATAGATCAAGGTATCCGATACATGCTGGACATTCGGCCATTTGCCACAAGTACCTTGTACTCTTTTGGCTCAATTTATGGGCAAATTGGTGGTAGCCTCTTTACATGTGGAAGTGGCTTTAAAATAACAGGGCAAAGAGTTTGTGGAAATTTGTACAGATAGCGCAAATAAGTAGGGCCTCAGTAACTAGTGGGAATCGTTGTTTGTCCTTGTGTTATCAGTTGACGTGAAGAACAGAGAAAGAAACGGAAAAGAAAAAGAAAAACGTACAGCTTTGGTAACTATAAAGCTGTGTTCTGTCCCATGAAATCATGTGTACTGTTCGTACATTGTTCTCAAATGCAATGCGAAACCCCCCACTCTTTACGTCACGTATCATAATACTTGTTTGGAAATTGTGTACCTGTTTTAATTGGCACTGTAAGTCCCCACAACCCGACAAGGCTTCAATCATCGATTTGGTTCTTAGAACATGTTGGGTCTACATGTATTATTGTACTAGCTGAATCCGTTACTTTGGTCAGAATTTGTAAATCATTCATGAGCTAATATTTAAATTTCCTAAAAACACTCCTTTATCAGACATTTCGACGTTTCTGTAGGTTCCATCTACTAGAATACTGATTAGTAAAAAATTATTGTAGGAACCTCTCCCTGTTCTCATTCCAATATTTCTGACTGTCCATCAGTCCATAATGGACACGCTGTAATTCCGTATGATCAGTACGTGACGTGATATCTATTTTTTTCTTCGCAGATGTTCCGAAGGCTTTTGGGCGTGTTCTGCCTCCGGTCTCGGCAGGAGGCAGAGGAAGACTTTTAAGGAGACCTGATATACGTCGATTTAATTGGAAAGCCAGAGGTGAGGACCACCGAGATCTCTTGGAAAAACAGTAATGACTCTTAGGTTCACCCACGTTTACTAAGATAATTACTTGAGACCTCTGATTATTGTAAGGCCTTCTGGATTTAGTAAATCTATCTTAGTTACTCGCAGTTATAAATAGGCCATCATAGAATTACAACTACTCCTTTGTGCCTCCCTTAAACGTGCTTGTAGCGCTAATAAAACGAAATATCCTTCGGCTTTCTATTCGAGTACATCCGTGTCATAGGAACTCTACAGCCAGTGGCCCGCTCAAAATTGTACTTTGTACAGGAAGAATGTACTTTCAAAAAAAAAAAAAAAAAAAAAAAAGAGGTTACGCAGGACATTAATAGTCATTATCACTTAAGTTTCTGAGTTTTAATATGAGTTGGACCTATTCGAAATCACAAGAGCTGCACAAGAATTTACGGAATGTGGAGAAATGTCTTCATAATCTGGTTGCTGTTGGTTCAAAAATCGGTAACAACGTAGTGTACATTACGTGCAACTACTGCTCGTACAGCATTTACCACTACTGAACATTCTCTATTAAATGTGATAATTTTAATGCAAGAACTGTATCAGATCTCACTTATGGAGTATGATGATTCGTTAGCTGATACTTGGACAAACTGACTAGGCGACGAGTTTAGGTCTGGCTTAGCCTCTTGCAGGTTTTCAAGTCGTCCGTTGTAACTGAATGTGCGTACACGTGATTGGTATTTTGAGGTCCCAAAGCTGTGAGTGGATCCATTAGCTTCTTCTGTTTCGCTTGTGGAGGTTGTTATGAGTGTGAGGTGTTAGGTACCAGTTGGAGGTAGTTTATGTGACTATTTGTACTGCTCGTACTTGGCTGGTTCTTGTGGTCAGACGAAAGAAGTTTTGAAACTAATTCGATTTTCTAAAGACTATTTATGACGGACTTTTTCACTACGTGCCGCCGTCACGGGAGGGTTTCAGTGGGGACCATGTTCAACGACTTAAACGTGGCGACCCACGTTTTAGTTACATAGTACAGTGGTGGGACCACATCGTTTTAGCTTGATAAACTAATTTATATGCATAAAATGTAAGCTTTCACGCCCGGTATTGTCTTCACTTAAAACCACTGGTCTGATAGGCCATGGCAGATTTATAAATCTCTCCCCTGAAGCTTCATCTCCCACTGATAGAGACATCCTCGGGGGACATCTGATACAGTCGGAGACGTAACGTCAATAGAGAGTTTTATACACCTACCACGGAAAATCAGCTTGAAAGATTTAAGCGAAGATAATTTAAATGCAGTTGGCTTCAATCCATATTCTAAGTACAACACTTTAACGATCCAGACCCAAGGTAAAATACTGTCGTATTGTTACCCTATGACCGTTTGGAGAATAATCCAAGTATGTGCGGGCAAACCTAAGACCTTTCTGTCTAATTGATAAATGTTGCAAGGCTGCTGAATTGAATACACTAATAGGGGATTAATTTATTTTATGCTGCCAGTAAACGCCCACAAAATATTAGATGTTACATAAAAGTTAGAAAATAAAACTGAAAATCAACAAATGAATGAATTGTGACAATGGAAACAAATCTTCCACAGAGGATGTGCGCCGCGCGTTGACGGCTGCGCTCAGAAGTGGACGAGTTGGTACTGCTGGCAGCGCAGGCGGTGAAGTCCCGGCCACCGCCTGCTGCCATTGATGTAGCCTGCGGCAAAGTCATCGGGAAGGTAAGGCGGCACTAAAGATACAACTTTACTGATAACTCGCTACTAAGGGATGAGTTGATTACATACAACATACCCTTTTCTCAGACCAATATAAAGTGACACAAGTTTAGTTATTACTGGAGGATAATAAATATGATCCTTGTCACCGTTAATGATTTCGTTTGAAGACTCTTCCTTTTCTTTCGATCACACATAAAAATAGAAAGATGTTCTCTCTTAATATACGCTTTGTCCATACCAGTCACAGTATAGAATTATTGGTACTGTTGTTGCATAAGGAAAGTGTTATGAATTGTAAAGGGAAGAATTGCTTTTGTGTGCAGGTGAACGATGGCTGGATGGTTGTGACGACCGACGAGATCCATGAGCCACCTGTAGTGGAGTGTGACGAGGACATCCTGCCGATCCCTCGCCGCCGGAGAGGGTGTCGGAGGTGCTGGGCGGAGAGAGTCGGGGAGAAGACCGTTGTGCGCCCACCTGGGGGCCGGGCACACCACCTCACTACCCACTAAACGTATTCATGACGAGGACATGCCACCAGTTTCTCGTCGTCAGTGTGGGTGTTGGAGGTGCTGGGTGAAGAAAAGTCAGGGACAGGGATAATGACTCACTAACCAAAAGACATGTTTGTGAGGACCTGATTACCGTGGGTATCCCAACAATGCCTCAACGTTGGGGATGTGTTAGAGATACTGGCCAGAGAATGTCATGGCTAAAAGTCTTGGGCGACTGCAAATTGGATGGTGACAACAGCTTTTCTACAAGCCAGTGAACATATTCATGAGGAACTTAGATCAGTGTTTGAGGAGGGCATATCACCGATGCCTCATTATTGGACAGGGTGTTCGTGCTGCTAGATGGAGAATGTCATGACTGGGACTCTTGCATGTCTGCAAATTGGATTGCGATACCGGCTCACTAGCCAGTGAACATATTCATGTGGAACCAAGTACATTGGCTCAGAAGGACATCCCACTGATGCCATGTCATCAGTGACAGTGCTGGTGGTTCGGGCAGAGAAAATCAGGACTAAATCTCTTGTTAGTCTGAAAAGTGAATGGGGACATCGACTCACAGATATTTAAAGTGAATGAATTATTAAATGAATTAATAAAATGAAACTTTAAAAGTACCCATGTAAAAGAATGTTAATGAAGCTTTAATAAGACCGAACTTCATTTAAACAAATAATGATATTAAATTAATAATATCTATTAAAGATGTACGATTATTTCTCTCTCTTTACATTTATGACTGAATTTAGACAAATATTTGCGAATGTTTTCTCTTTAGATGTCCATCTCCCACATCAATATTATACACAGACTGCCATAACTTTCAGTACATAGGATATCCTCCATCATCATGGCAAATGACACATAATAGTGAGTTCATTTGGTTTACGATCAACTAACAAACAAATTACACACGTAGTCCATTTCACCTGCCTCCATTGATGCATAGTGCAGTTGTATCATTGTATAAATGCCTTTGTTCCTGCCCTAACGGCAATGAAACAGCCATATAACATTATAACATACCTGTGAGTGAAAGCGCGTCATTCGCTTGAATGCCTACGGCAGAAAAGAAGTGAAAACAGAGGACGATCAAACTGAACATCGATTGAAACTTGCGAGGAACTAAAGCGGGCAACGATTTGCTTAAAACCCCGTTGCTCTCCTCACAACTACAGGGATTTGATTCTACACATCAATAAAATTTATATTCCATACAAGTATCTAATGATAGTTTCTGATATTGCACGGTGCCTAAGGGTTACAGGAGTCACAGTTTTTATTCAATCATTAGTAAATGTAGTTTCTGGTTTGGAAGTGTCGAGCGTAACTTCCAGTGTTACTCAAGACTACTGAACATTTAATAAGGACAATATTCACACACACCATATTCTGAACACGAGAAGAGTTGACGTACACAGAAACGATCCTACAGACACATAAGTAACACAACTGCACTATATGGCGGAATTTAATGAGTGTAAGTAGATGAATTATAAAATACACACAAACTATAAGCCAATTATGTACAGAAAACATATTAATGTATTAGGAGTATCCCAAGGCCACCGGCCTTATCATTATGCTCAACTGCTAAACTTTACTGTTTGCACAGCATGGATATAAATGTTGCGAGTAGGCCAGACAACAATGAAGAGCATTCGCCAGTGACAACACCAACGCTATTTTATTCAGTAGAACATTAACACAAATTTTTCTCCCCTTACTCTTACGAAAAAACTAAATTTTTGCCAAATTCTTAACAAGAAAAAGTTTCCCATATTAGCTAAACCTGTCTTGTTTATAATACTTTGGCAGTAACCGAAAATAACCTTTTTTGTAGACAAAAAAATTGGTTAAGGCTACTAAAATTCACCGTAAACTAGAAGTAAACACACAACAAATGTGTTACGCCCGTCGGTGACGTATGTTTAGAATAAGACGAACACCAGAATTACAGTAAAAGGCCAGAAGACAAGTCATCAACGCTAAAAAATTATTTTACCATATGAATGCACATAATGACGGCCCTGAAAATAGTACCTTTTCTAAAATGAATCTCCATATTTTTATTGGGAGACAAGACAAATTTTAAATGCCCAAAAAATATGTATTAAAGCTGGTCCGGAATAACTGCAATGAAAAGGGTAGCTATCCTTAAGATAAACTGCACTGATATAGAGTTTAATACGTCAGGGCTGAAAGGCGGTAGATGAATTACCTCAAGTGGGAGAAGTTTTGTGAGTGTTTGAGCGTTCTGAGGAACTTGCGAATGCATTAACGTTCCACAACAGTGATACTTCAGTTGACGTATTTGTTGACTATTGGTTTGTACTGTAAGAGTGTGGCTGATGTAGTAGAGATTCCGTTAATGTTGGATGACTTGGAGAGGCAGGTTTTGTGATATAGTTAATGGTCACGAGTTAGGGCCGAACTGGCGGCTTTCTCACGTGATGACTAATAAACTCGGAGTCACCACCAGGATTCAGTATAACATCGGTTTGATGGACGATATTCTGGTTTGCTAACCTCAATAACGTTTGCGCCACCCAAAATGAAAATTTCGTGACAACTGATTAATGAGAGGCCTTGCGTCGGCGTGATACGGATTTCCACCTCTCCGTATGCGTCGCCCATGTTTCAGGTACCAAAGGGTCAAGCCGGTAGTTAGCGATCGGTAGTTGATTCTACAATTCTTAACCAAAAAGCCGTCTTAAAATCTGTACCACTCCCGGACTTCCGTACCTGTTCTATTTCCTTTGCAGGGGGCACAGTATACTACCGTCCTGAATTTGAACAAGGCCTACCAGAAGATTTCTCTCATTGAGGACTGTGAACATGCTACAGGATTTGACACCGTTTGGAAGCTGTTCCAGTTCGGTAGTGTCCCTTTCAGTTTATACACCGAAGCGGCAGTTCTATCATTTCTCTTACACTCTGTTTTGGGTGACGCGTGATTCAAATCAGTGTGCAGCAAAGTCTCTGTTAGCCTGCAGGACGTGGGTTTGACCGTTAAACCATCCATGGTAAATCTGGAACTAAGGGAGCTTCCCTTTTTAGGACCTTGGTCTCAGCCACTGTTGTTAAACTAGATTAGGGAAGGAGACGAGATCTTCAGAGAAGAAGGAAGAACCTCGCTTTATCCGTATCTCACATTTTTTTATAAACTTTGTTTCGAATTTTGTTCAATTAGCAGCCACAGTACATGGCTTGAGGAAGAACAGGTTGAGTCTATAGATGGGGGAAACGCAGCACGCGGTCTTTGAGACAATTATAGTATCTTTGAGTATTGAGCAGGTTTTGGATGTTCCGGATTTTGAACGAATCTTCATTGTCCAAACGTGTGCTTCTAATTCTAGCGTCGTTGCTGTCGTTCCACAAGAAAACGATGGAGTGTGATCGTTTAGCATACGTTTCCAGAGCCATGTCCCACACGTAACTGAAGTACTCCGTGTGAGTGGGAGGTCTTCTTGGTTTTGGCCTTCCAAAAGTTCAAGTTCCACTTGGAGCTTTGCCATTTGTCCTCGGAACAGACCGTCAGGCTTTGATTCGGGTGGTCGCGAGATCCAGGAAGACAGGACCAATCGCGAGATGGGTTCGAGGTGGGCTGTGTATGTTTCCACCTTTCGTTTCCTTGTCAGGCACATCCAGGGAGCAAATAATCTGGTAAGAGATTCATTTAGTCGTATGTTCCAGGAGCATGCAACGGAATAACAGCTGTAACATGATTCACTGGACTCCAAATGGGTTTCAATCGTGTTTTCTGAGATACATGAGCTCCTTGGGGACTTGCTGGACAAATAGAGGCAGGAACCACAGATTCAGGGGATGAGACAAAATCCCGATACTGGGAAAGGTGTCAGGTAATGAACTGAGAAAAGAAGTATATGTTTTAAGAATAAGAGCGTTTACCGTGATTTATTTTCAAAGAATATTCTTAAGAATTTATTTCGTTTACTAGCGATTCATCAAGAACATTAGCTCATTTAATCGCACTACGTAAGCATGCCAGGCAGTAACTGATGAAATTGTAACCAAATTTCTTTTAACAAATGGCGATTGTTAGTTACTTTAATTAAGCCTAGAAGCATTTTGTTTAATGAAACAGATTTAAAATTATGATCAGAAAGCACGCTGTAAATATCAATGTTACAATTTATTCAGAGGCACAAAGAAACAAGTTTTGACTGTATGAGCTTTCGGGCTGAAAACATTGCCGCTCCCTTTTGACACGGCCGTAGTTACTACCGCTCACAACAGTCACTGAAAGACTACACTGGTGCAAATCTGCAACACACCAGATAACTTTAAACTAAGAGTTTTAACAATTTACAGACGCACACAAACTATGCACCCCCCGTAGGAGAGATGGAAATGGTACAAAACACTAACAACTAAAATATTAACATTGCAACCGAAGGTGCAACTCGATTTTAACTTGTAAGGTGAAAGGGCGGCAACGTTGTATAGTAAAATGATCATTTAAATAAGAGCCCATGATATGCAATCTAATATAAAATTCTACAAGTTTGGCCAAACCATAGATAAGATGCTCTACAGTACACAGAAACCGCCTCTCAAGATCATAGGCAATAATATCAAAGTTTCCAAAGATCGGAACATATATCAGGTATTAGGTAGTTACACACCAAGCAATAAATTCGTAACACACCAAATCCGACAAACATGACAGAGGTAGTTGCTAACGTACTGTAGATTGATAGGGAGATTACCGAACAACCCGAACCGCAGGTTGCGATAACCCGCCCCTACTCCACAAGGGAAAAACGGACCACACAATTTATAAACAACCACGTTCCCGTGGGTGGGCAAACGGAGACGAATGGTGGGACGACCCCAAAGCAAAACGACTGGTGACCTTTCCCCTTTCCCACTAGAGGGAGACACCAAAGCTGCGATTGCTACAGCGGCGCCACCGCCACCAGAATCAGAGGGCGACTGCTTCACACTACGCGCTGCGTCGCGCTCTTCAAAACAGCAATTTTTACCACGCCTCAGAGCGAAATATCCTCTAAGATCTGTATACCAGAGTAACTAGTGTCGGCCATTTTCAAGTATTTTGACAACCCTCTTAATGTTGGGCATTTGGAAGGGAGTAAAACAATTACGAATGTTAAACAGTATCTGTCTGGCACACAATGCGTAAAGATGTTCGTAAATTAGTGCACAAGTGTGAAGATTGCAAATGCGTCAAGGCCGAAAACAGTTTTACAGAAGGCTAACTTCAGTCCACGCGAGAAGGTGACCCCATGGACAAAAGATTTATTATGTCGGACCAGTCCCACGGCAAAGGGATGGGAACCGTTATGGCTTTGTGATGGTGGGCTCCATTTTTATTTTTGGGGTCATCAGATTTTTGACAGGTTTGATGTGGCCCACAGCGAATGTCTCTCCTGTGCTAACCTGTTCCTCTCAGAGTAGCATATCCAGCCTAAGTCTTCAGTTATTTGCTGGATGTATTCGAATCTCTGTCTTCCCCTACAGCTCCCTCTAGTACTATGAAAGCACTTCCTTGATATCATAACAGATGCCCTATCATACCGTTCCTTCCCCTGGTCAATATTTTCCACATATTTCGTGCCTCACCAATTCTGCGCAGAATCTCCTCACACCTTAGCTCATCAATTCATATAAATTTCAACATTCATCTGTAGCACCACATCTCAAATGTTTCGATTCTCTTCTGCTCCTATCTTCCGTAGTCCATGTTTCTCTACCATACAATGCTGTGCTCCATACGTACATTCTCAGAAATTTCTTCCTCAAATTAAAGCCTATATTTGATACTAGTAGACTTCTCTTGTCCAAGAATGCCATTTTTGCCAGTGCTAGTCTGCTGTTGAAGTTCTTGCTCCGTTCGTCAGGGGTTATTTTTCTGCCTAGATAGCAGAATTCCTTAGCTTCTTCTACTTCGTGAGCATAAGCCCTGATTTTATGTTTCTCGCTATTCTCATTTCTGCTACCTCTCATCACTTTCGTCTTTCTTGGATTTACTCTCAATTCATACCCTGTACTCATTAGATAGTCATACCGTTTAGCATATCATGTAATTCTTCTTCACTTTCGATCAGGATAGCAATGTCATCAACGAATCGTATCACAGATATCCTTTCACCTTGAATTTTAACCCCAGTTCTGAAGCTTTCCTTTATTTCAATCATTGCTTCTTCAATGTACAGTTTGAACAGTAGGGCGGAAAGTCTAAATCCCTACCATTCACCCTTTTTATTCTGACCGCTTCGTTCTTAGTCACCCACTCTTATTATTCCCTCTTGGCTTTTGTACATATAATATATTACCCGTTACTCTCTATGGATTACCCTTATTGTTCTCACAATTTCGAACAACCTGCACCATATTACATTGTCGTAGGCTTTCTCCAACTCGACAAATCCTATGAGCATGTCTTGGTTTTGCTTTAGTCTTCCTTCCATTACCATCTGTAGTCTCACAAATGCCTCTCTTGTCCTTTTACCTTTTCTAAAGATAAACTGGTCGCCCGCCTCCCCCCCCTCCCCCCCATGAATCATGGACATTGTCGTTGATGGGGAGGCTTGCGTGCCTCAGCGATACAGATGGCTGTATCGTAGGTGCAACCACAACGGAGGGGTACCTGTTGAGACGCCAGACAAACATGTGGTTCCTGAAGAGGGGCAGGAGCCTTTTTAGTAGTTGCAGGGGCAACAGTCTGGATGATTGACTGATCTGGCCTTGCAACATTAACCAAAACGGCCTTGCTGAGCTGGTACTGCGAACGGCTGAAAGCAAGGGAAACTACAGCCGTAATTTTTCCCGAGGACATGCAGCTTTACTGTATGATTAAATGATGATGGCGTCCTCTTGGGTAAAATATTCCGGAGGTAAAATAGTCCCCCATTCGGATCTACGGGCGGGGACTACTAAGGAAGACGTCGGTATCAGGAGAAAGAAAACGGGCGTTCTAAGGATCGGAGACTGGAATGTAAGATCCTTTAATCGGGCAGGTAGGTTAAAAATTTAAAAAGGGAAATGGATAGGTTAAAGTTAGATATAGTGGGAATTAGTGAAGTTCGGTGGCAGGAGGAACAAGACTTTTCGTCAGGTGAATACAGGGTTATAAATACAAAATCAATTAGGGGCAATGCAGGAGTAGGTTTAATAATGTATCAAAAAATAGGAGTGCTTGTCAGCTACTACAAACAGCATAGTGAACGCATTATTGTGGCCAAGATAGACACAAAACCCATGCCTACTACAGTGGTACAAATTTATATGCCAACTAGCTCTGCAGATGATGAAGGAATTGATGAAATGTATGATGAGATTGAAGAAATTGTTCAGGTAGTGAAGGGAGACGAAAATTTAATAGTCATGGGTGACTGGAATTCGTCAGTAGGAAAAGGGAAAGAAGGAAACATAGTAGGTGATTATGGATTGGGGCTAAGAAATGAATGAGGAAGCCATCTGGTAGAATTTTGCACAGAGCATAACTTAATCATAGCTAACACTTGCTTCAAGAAACATAAAAGAAGGTTGTATACATGGAAGAATCCTGGAGATACTAAAAGGTGTCAGATAGATTACATAATGGTAAGACAGAGATTTAGGAATCAGGTTTTAAATTGTAGGACATTTCCAGGGGCAGATGTGGACTCTGACCGCAATCTATTGGTTATGACCTGTAGGTTAAAACTGAAGAAACTGCAAAAAGGTGGGAATTAAAGGACATGGGATCTGGATAAGCTGAAAAAACCAGAGGTTGTACAGAGTTTCAAGGAGAGAATAAGGGAACAATTGACAGGAATGGGGGAAAGAAACACAGTAGAAGAAGAATGGGTAGCACTGAGGAATGAAGTAGTGAAGGCAGCAGAGGATAAAGTAGGTAAAAAGAAGAGAGCTGCTAGAAATCCTTGGGTAACAGAAGAAATATTGAATTTAATTGATGAAAGGAGAAAATATAAAAATGCAGTAAATAAAGCAGGCAAAAAGGAATACAGACGTCTCAAAAATGAGATCGACAGGAACTGCAAAATGGCTAAACAGGGATGGCTAGAGGACAAATGTAAGGATGTAGAAGCTTATCTCACTAGGCGTAAGATAGATACTGCCTACAGGAAAATGAAAGAGACCTTTGGAGAGAAGAGAACCACAGGTACGAATATCAAGAGCTCAGTTGGCAACCCAGTTCTAAGCAAAGAAGGGAAGGCAGAAAGGTGGAAGGAGTATATAGAAGGTTTATACAAGGGCGATGTTCTTGGGGACTATATTATGGAAGTGGAAGAGAATGTAGATAAAGACGAAATGGGAGATAAGATACTGCGTGAAGAGTTTGACAGAGCGCTGAAAGACCTGAGTCGAAACAAGGCGCCCGGAGTAGACAACATTCCATTAGAACTACTGGTGGCCTTGGGAGAGCCAGTCATGACAAATCTCTACCAGCTGGTAAGCAAGATGTATGAGACAGGTGAAATACCCTCAGACTTCAAGAAGAATATAATAATTCCAATCCCAAAGAAAGCAGGTGCTGACAGATGTGAAAATTACCGAACTATCAGTTTAATAAGTCACAGCTGCAAAATACTAACGCGAATTCTTTACAGACGAATGGAAAAACTGGTAGATGCGGACCTCGGGGAGGATCAGTTTGGATTCCGTAGAAATGTTGGAACACGTGAGGCAATACTGACCTTACGAGTTACCTTAGAAGAAAGATTGAGAAAAGGCAAAACTACGTTTCTAGCATTTGTAGAGAATATTTTGACAATGTTGACTGGAATACTCCCTTTCAAATTCTGAAAGTGGCAGGGGTCAAATACAGGGAGCGAAAGGCTTTTTACAATTTGTACAGAAACCAGATGGCAGTTATTAGAGTCGAGGGGCATGAAAGGGAAGCAGTGGTTGGGAAAGGAGTGAGACAGGGTTGTAGCCTCTCCCCGATGTTATGCAATCTGTATATTGAGCAAGCACTAAAGGCAACAAAAGAAAAATTTGGAGTAGGTATTAAAATTCTTGGAGAAGAAGTAAAAACTTTGAGGTTCGCCGATGACATTGTAATTCTGTCAGAGACGGCAAAGGACTTGGAAGAGCAGTTGAACGGAATGGACAGTGTCTTGAAAGGAGGATATAAGATGATTATCAACAAAAGCAAAACGAGGATAATGGAATGTAGTCAAATTAAATCGGGTGATGCTGAGGGAATAAGATTAAGGAAATAAGACACTTAAAGTAGTTAAGGAGTTTTGCTATTTAGGACGTAAAATAACTGATGATGATCGAAGTAGATAGGATATAAAATGTAGACTGGCAATGGCCATGAAAACGTTTCTGAAGAAGAGAAATTTGTTAACATCGAATATAGATTTATGTATCAGGAAGTCGTTTCTGAAAGTATTTGTTTGGAGTGTAGCCATGTATGGAAGTGAAACATGGACGATAACTAGTTTGGACAAGAAGAGAACAGAAGCTTTCGAAATGTGGTGCTTCAGAAGAATGCTGAAGATAAGGGGGATAGATCATGTAACTAATGAGGAGGTATTGAACAGGATTGGGGAGAAGAGAAGTTTGTGGCAGAACTTGACTAGAAGAAAGGATCGGTTAGTAGGACATGTTTTGAGGCATCAAGGGATCACAAATTTAGCATTGGAGGGCAGCGTGGAGGGTAAAAATCGTAGAGGGAGACCAGGAGATGAATACACTAAGCAGATTCAGAAGGATGTAGGTTGCAGTAGGTACTGGGAGATGAAAAAGCTTGCACAGGACAGAGTAGCATGGAGAGCTGCATCAAACCAGTCTCAGGACTGAAGACAACAACAACAACAACAACAACAAACTGATCGCCATCTAATACATCAACCAATTTTCTTTTCTTTTCTTCTGTATATTATTCTTGTCACCAACTTGGATGCGTGAGCTGTTAAGCTGACTGTGCGATAATGCCGGCACCTCTCAGCTCTAGCAGTCTTCGGAGTTGTGTGGATCACATTTTTCCAAAAGTCAGGTGGTATGTCGTCAGACACTACTACACACAACGAGAAAAGTATTTTTGTTGCCGCTTCCCCCAATGATCTTAGACATTCTAACGGAATGTTGTCTACACCTTCAGCCTTATTTGATCTTAAGTTTTCCAAACCTCTTACAATTCTGATTCTAGTACTCGACTCCTTATCTCTTGTAAACCGACTCCTTTATCTTCTTCTATCACATCAGACAAAACTTCCGCCTCGTTGAAGGCCTTCAGTGTACTCTTTCCATCTAACTACTCTCTCCTCTTCGTTTAATAGCGGAATTACCGTTGCACCCTTAGCGTTATCACCATTGATTTTAATGTCAGCAAAGGTTGTTTTGACTATCCTGTATGCTAGGTCAGACCTTCTGACAATCACTTCTTTTTCGATTTCTTCACTTTTTTTATGCAACAGTTTTGTCTTAGGTTCTCTGCACTTCCTATTTATTTCATTCCTCAGCCATTTGTATCATTGTATACCTGCCTTTCCCTGAACATTTTTACAGTTTCTTCTTTCATCGATCAGCTGGTGTATTCCTTTCCTGTCCATTTTTGTTCTCATTTACCGTGTTCGTACCTTTTTTTTTTCAGTTTCTGTGATGCCCTTTTAGAGATGTCCATTCCTCTTCAAGTGTACTGGCTACTGAGCAATTATTTACTGCTGAATATATAGCCTTAGAGAACTTCAAGTGTATCTCGTCATTTCTTAGTAATTCCGTATCCCACTTCTTTGCGTGTTCTGTCTTTGTGGGTAATATCTTGAACTTCAGCCTCCTCTTCATGTCTGCTACATTGTGGTCAGAGTCCATATCGACTGCTGGGTACGCCTTACAGTCCAATATCTGATTTCTGAATCTCAGTCAAACCATGATGTAATCTAACTTAACATCTGCCCGTACCACCCGCCCTTTTCCAAGTATACCTCTTGTGATTCATGAACAGAGTATTCGCTATTACTAGCTGAAATTTGTTACAGAACTCCTTTCTCATTCGTGTCCGAAGCTCATATTCGCCTGTAGCCTTTTCTTCTACTCCTTCCCCTAAAACTGCAGTACATTCCCGAATGACTTTAAGATTTTCATCTCCATTTACGTACTGTATTACCCTTTGAATATCATCATACACTTTATCTATTTTTTCATCTTCAGTATACGACGTTGGAATGTATATCGGAACTATCGTTGTTGGTGTTGGTTTGCTGTCGATTCTTATAAGAGCTGCCCTATCACAGTAACAGCCTCTCTGCCCTACCTTCCTTCTTATAACGAATGCTACTCATCTCTTCCATTTTCTGCTGTTGTTGACATTAATCTATAGGCATCTGGCCACAAATGCATATCTTCTTTCCAGAGCACCGTTACTGTGTGTAGATTAAGCTGTTGCATTTCTCTTTTTAAACTTTCTACCATCGCTACTACGAACAAGCTTCTCACATTCCATGACGCGACTCGTAGAACTTTATCCCTTACCTGAGCATTCAATCTTTTTTTCATGGTCACCTAGCGCTGGCAGGCCCCTCCTGGAGATCCGAGAGAGGAGATTTTCCAGAACCTTTTGCCAATAAAGAGATCATCATGACCCTTTTTCAGACACAGGCCACATGTCCTCTCGCTAAGCGTTACGTGACTTGATGCAATGGTTTCCATTGCCTTTCTCATCCGCTTGCCATTGGCCACTGCTGATTTTTCCGCCTTTAGGGGCAGTTTCCCTCCCTAATGATAAATGAGGGCCTGAACCTCTGTCCGGTCCTCCAACCTCTTTAACAAGGGCGTTGGCAGAACGCTGGGGACTTTTTATGCCGGAAGTCTTCGGCCGCTAATGTTTATTATTAACCAAAATTTAATCCGTTGCGAGTTTCGGGACCGAGGACGTTATGATTACTACACAAGGGCGCTACTCCTAGACTACGGGGACGCCATTACCTGGTGTATAAAGTTGGTTCCGTGCAGTCGAATGATAACGGCCTTCACCAATCGCAAGTTGTTTAGTTTATTCTCCACTTTTGGCCCTCCTTCAGACAGTGGTTGGTTACAGTACTGAGCCTTTTTGTCCAATTAATTAAAGTGTTTCTCTTCACCATGCTACCATACTGCCTTCGGCGCTCGATTGCCGAAACAGTGAACAGTAATTTGAAATCTGCACTGATCATGTTTGATGCAGAATCTCAGCGCTCATCCTTTAATTCGGGTCTTCACGAGATTCTTAAGGAAACAACCATCTCGCTCTGAATTCTCCACTGTCCGATCTTTCACCGGACAAAGACAACCTGAGGTCATACAGCAACAATGGAAGACAGCCACAAAGAATACTGGGCTCGCACACTAGAGGTAGGCACACCGCTATAATAAGGGTTGCCATGGATGCAGGGTGAGGGTTGTTGTTCATGTTTTTACATCCAATTTTTGCGGCCATGGTTAGGGTGACGTAGCAATATTTTCTAAGTTGGTCTCTCGCTTTGTGGGTCCATGCTGGAACATCCAGCTGCCCAAGCCTCTCAGCCCCTTGGTACACAATGTCGTCACGGGGAAAGATACCAAGCTGCAAGTTTTTCAAATTAAAAAGCAAAGTGAGGTTTTTCATTTAAAACATACTAAACTCTATCTCGGCGGATGTAGACCTGATCTGTACAAGAACGTTGTTTTGACCAAAATACCACTCTCGGACTGATAAAGTTTGATATATCAGGGCTGAAAGGCGGTAGCCCGCACGCGCCCTCAGCTGCTGTTTCCGCTCTCCCTATCAATCTGCAACTGCCACACCAACTGCTTGTCAAAAGACCTGGCACGGAAAACCGTCAGAGATTCCGCATGGCTATCGCGATCGAGAGATCGATCCGAGCCTGCGTAGCTCAGACTTGATTTTGAAGGGTATCTGTACGTGATGGATCTGAGGATCGGTTTTCCTGTTCCAGGTGTCCATTAAAATGTGGTATCTGTTAACATGGACGGTGGGGATTCGGTATCTGGATATACATGAAACAAAAGCCTTAATGTTTCAATGAAATGGTTGCTGGAATTGTACGTCTATGATGGTTGAATAAATATTAAATAAATAACTTCGCCATATTTACCTGTTGCACAACGGATAGCAGTAGGATGTAAAAATGGAAGTTTTGCAAGAGAATAAGTAAGCACATGCTCTGGTAAAAATATCACACTTATTTAAGACACACCGGAACAAACTAACAGGCTAAACGATTAAGAAATGGGGGACTGCTGCTGTTGTTCATAACGCCCTCGGATGAGTTAGAAAATTACATTTACAACTTCGATTTGCAGCCCCCAGTACAAATTATCGTTAATTATTACTTATGGAAAGCTAAGAGGAATCTTCAAATGACGACATTCAGGCCCATATGCGCATGTAATAGAGATTCGGTAGAATTATAAGAATAATGAGAAACTTCACCTGTATGCACGTGGTTGGGAAGCGGTCGTCATCTTGGCTTGAGTGCACGAAGCAAGTGAAGTAGAACACATCGATATGAATAAACTGTTAATAGCTGCATCACTGAAAAAAATTTGAAACTTTTACCCTGAGAATCAGTAACTGTGACATGTAACGTTTCTCACAACGTGTAAAGTCGCGGTCGTCACTAACAAAAATTCTGCCTAAAAGGAGAGGTAAAATTCAGAAAAGCTAAGCAAATTGGACCGGATACATTACTGTGAGAGGCGATCTGCCAACGTAATGTTCTCAGATCCGTACTTAACGCGTGATGAGACTACAAAGATACGTGGGAACTAGATTCGAAACTGAAATCGAAATTAGTGAAGTTTGAGAAATTTGTTCAGTTATGCTGTAATCGAGAGACCAAACAACAAAGTAATATCAAACTGAACCGAGAAGACATATTACACGTCCACAAGTTTGAACAAGGGTGGACCAGAACAACAGCTTGCATGGGTGGCTAAGTTCAGTTGTTCTTAACGCTCCAAAATTAAAATGAAAAAATCCGTATACCACTCAAAGAGCAATGAGTGTTGAGAGCAAGACGTTAATTTTGACTGGAGCTGAAATCTACAAAAATAAGATAAGAAAGAACTATGAATACGCTGACTCACACTTATTAGCCCGCGTCGCGTCTGCCGGAACAGTGCTGAGTGAACTGTTTTGGAAGCCACGCGTTCCGTTCCCCCAGAAGTGCCCAGAGAGCTCCCTACTTTGTGGTGACAGACTGCACAAGAGCTCCGTCCAAGGCCAAGACGAGCCTGTTTTCTACCTACCAGAGTGCTGTTTCGCTCCCCGTGATTCTAGTAATGGCAACCGTTACCATTAAGAAGTGGTAGTAGACTGTTGGCTGGGTCGTTATTAAACACGATTTCCGTAGGCTCTACTGATTCGGAGATTCTGTGTCTTTCTCCCGCTAAAGCTTCGTATTGGCAGGTTAGATGTAGTGCAGTTTCGTCTTCCTCACCACGTAGTCCACATTTAGCGGATTTCTTCTCTGTGTCATCGCTTGCTGATGTTGTACGAAGTTCTATGGCCAGTCATTTGTTCTACTACGAGTTTGATTCGTTGCCTGTTCAAGTTCATTAATATAGAACTTCTTTCGAAATATGGATCTGCCAACATTTGCTTGCCAGTTTCTGATTTTGGATAGTAGTCAGATATTCTAAGCACTACCTCCTGATTCAGCTACACAGTGTTGATTGTATCATTATCTTCGGTTTTCGGCCGGAGTCGCCCAAAGCTTCTAGATGATATAGTATGGAACCGCATGACCGCTACGGTCGCATGTTAGAATATTGCCTCGGGCATGGATGTGTGCTCTCCTTAGGTTAGTTAGGTTTAAATAGTTCTGAGTTCCAAGGAAACTGATGACCTCAGAAGTTAAGTCCCATAGTGCTCAGAGGCATTTGAACCATCTTCGGTTATGCAAGTACCGGTTCAATAAATCGATTAATCACCCCTGTCCTGGCCATTCTGTTAGCTTGTTCATTGCCACTAATTCCTGACTAGCCAAGGACCCACAGTAGGTTTACCCGTTTGCTTTCCCCTAGACCCCGAAGGTCTTCGTTGCATCCTGTAATGGCCTTTGTTCTGCGGAGGCTGATAGGTATTTCACAGCTACTTAGCAATCTGAATAAATTAGTAACATTCCCACTATATTTTTGTTTCTGTACTGAATGTGCAACTGCTGTAAAAGAATATAGTCTTAATCAAAATTTTCACTTACCATGCGTCTTGTGACAACACTGCTGCAGATTTCTCGAAAGCACAAAAGCAAACGGTAAGCAGGCAGCAGATAATCTAGATTTCTGTTTCAAAATGAAATTTCCAAACAATATTCAAACTGAAATGATAATTAAATGGACACCCTAGCTGCAAACAGGCGTTGATGTACTTCATTAGGTACATGTTGAAAATATGTACCCCGACCTGGACTCGAACCCGGGTTTATCCTGCTTACATGGCAGACGCTTTATCCATCTGAGCCACCGAGGGCACAGAGGGTAGGGCGACTGCGGGGACTTATCCCTTGCACGCTCCCCGTGAGACCCACATTCCCAACATGCCCACACCACTACATTCGAGTGCGCCTATAGTCAAAATATGGCCTAAGATAAGCAAGTTCTTGGGATAACTTTATTATAATAATGTACAAAAGGAAATCGTCTCCGT
The DNA here is from genome assembly GCF_023897955.1 of Schistocerca gregaria. Lineage (NCBI taxonomy): Eukaryota > Metazoa > Arthropoda > Insecta > Orthoptera > Acrididae > Schistocerca > Schistocerca gregaria. Next base: position 412,060,185 of record NC_064925.1, on the reverse strand, counting down.
GAGAGACAGGTCAAGGGAAGAAACTGATCTTTAACCTTCTCAGGTCAGTCAAACTAGGTATGAGCATTTCACACGATTATATGGAAATCACTAAAAATGATACAGGCTATGGAACGTATATGCTCGGCACACATAAAAACAATTCCATAATCGTATTATACAATCTCTTAAATACCTGGGAATGCGGAGAAAAGATGTTATAAAACTGACTAGCCCTCCACCTACATTTTCTGGACATGAATGGAACGGTAATTATCTGAAGGTATCAGACCTATATCATAGGTCTTTCATTGGAAAACTGTCATACACATCACAGGGCAAAAATGAACAGGGCAATTTGCCATCTATTGAATATTGCATTAAATTAGATACAATATTACGGTTTTAACCAATCGATAGAGACATTTCCATAAAAACAGTCAATTTTCACATTAATACTATAAACCATTGACGCAGCTTTATTGTTCTGTGCTTGGACACTGTTAGACACACAACCTAACTGCCACATAAATTATGTACATTATCTTATAAAGTTTCAAAAATTACTGAGTGAATTAGAAAATATACAAAAAAAAGTTTACAACAAAATTTTAAACAATATCCTTAAGGTAACTACTATACATCACTGTCAACACAGTCTTATTTTTTTACATTAACCAATGCCCATTTTATCAAATATAATATTTAAGATATTACCATACTTTTTCTTGTGATTCGAATACCTTCTAAATTTGTGGTATTCACGCAGCATCTGTACCTTCATTTTTATGGTGCTGTCGGATCTTAGTTTTTTAATGATGAAATTAACAAAATTTCCCAGCAACCACTACACAGTGTTATTTTTTGCCTCTGGGAAAAAGCATGCTTCAGTCCAGTGTATCAATGAGAGCGATATACTCTTAGGGAATGTCCTTGTAATCAGAGCTATTTGCTCTTGGGTCCACTTCCAACTACTCATGTGACCGGTGCAAGTGTATCTAGGGATTTAAAAACAATTCAGAAGCCAAGATCGCTTAAATACTGTTTACTGGATAACCGGTTTCAACACACTGGAGATGCCATCACCGGATGTGTGAAGATATAAGATGATAGGTTTGAGGGATGGCTTACATCAGTTACACTATATACATTACAATTAGTACAGTACCACACACCTGAATGTAGCTTTTCGTTTATAAACCATTTGGTCTCTCAAACCTGTCAAGTTATTTCTTCACAGATCCGATAATGGCACCTTCAGTGTGTTAAAACCGGTTATCCAGTAAAGAGTATTTAAGCGATCTTGGCTTTTGTGTTATTGTTACAGCAGAATGATCGCCCCCCTACGCACTATGTGTTCACTGCAAAATATCTACGAATTATTGTGTCAACTAGATGGAATTGTCGACCTAAATTTGTTTCATAGAGTCAATCGGGGAAGGAAGGCTTCGAGTTTAATGATCTCGAAAAGTTGGCTGGTTATGCTTTCTCGTGAATGTCTCATTACATTAACTTGCCTTTTCATAAAAAGTGTAGAGGCTTTATCCATTATATCAGTTAATCCCAGTCCACCATTTTTAGGCTCTAAAGTGGCTACTTTAGCAGATACTCTGAACACTTCACCTTTCCAAAAGAAGTTTGTAATTTTTTACATTATTCTCCTCGGTATCACTATCGTATTGGAAATAGCTGGCAATATATTAAGCTTTATCAACGATTCATGAATTGATATGCATTGTTCTTTGAACTTGGATCATACATGGAATTAAATTCTCTATAATGGCTCCTTGCACTTTATCTGCAGCTACTTTTCAATCCGTCATTTCCATGGGGCATGCTGTTAGGGCGATCCCAAGTGTCTTATGTTGTTGGACTAATTTTGCCCACTCGACGTTGACATTATCAAAACCTCTGAGATTTAACATCTTATTTTTTCTTTCGTTTGTATTTACTCCAGATACTCTACAGTACGTATCTGTCACTGTTGCTAGCGTCGTTACCTCTTCGTTATCCCTTATAATGACCCCTATATCGTCAGTATACGATTTCATAGCTGTTTTATTTCCTGACAAAGGTAAGTGTTTTAATCTAGCATGGCCCTGTTGGAGGAAACGTTCCAGTGAAATGGCGATAAGCGACATGGACAGAGGACTTTCTTGAAAACCACCTCTTTTTATTTGTATCGCCCTTGATTGTTGGCAATTTACAGCTACTTTTACATTTATTCCAGTTGCTATGTTCTTTATCAACCGTATGACCCTATCATGGAATCCTAGTTTCTTCAACGACTGTAGAAGATATTCATGATTTACTACATCGAAGGCTTTATAAAAACCTACACTTCATTTTTGTTACAGAAGTTATAGCAATGATATCCCTGTATTAGGCTAGATTTAAAAAAAAAATGGTTCAGTCTGGCGCTCAGTTCCGACGTTTACTAATAATTTTATCTCTAAGGCATGAAATTCTCTTATTTACTATTGTACCATAATTTATAATCAGAATTCAGTAGTGAAATTGGACGAAAATTATTTAAATCTTTCTTTCCATTATGTTTACCCTCAAGAATGATTTTACACTCCCTAAGCTTAGCCGGAATCGTTATTCCCTAAACAACCCCATTTAAAATGTCCGTGATTTTTGCACCCACTATTGGCCAATATCGGATGTAAATCTCTGCTGGAAGATCATCCGGTCCTAGGTATTTTTTTGGTGGAGGACACAGAGTCTCATACACGTTCTCTTCACTGTCTACTTCGAGAGAATTTTCGTTGTCATCTTCTGTAAGCTATGGGTCTAGGAAGCATCACTACTTTGATTTACAGAACATAACTCGCAATAATAGGGATAAATTTCGTCCATGATATACTGCTATGTTCTGAGAATTGTATAGTTTTTTGTTCGAATTTCATCAATAAAAGTCCTTCTTCTGTTTTTCGTATGCTTCACTAAATAGTATAGCGAAGTAGTTTCGTTTTCTGACACCGAATTTGCCTTCCATTTTATTTTCAAACCCTTCCGTTTGATTTCTCTTGATATTAAGTAACTTGCCTTTGACTTTTTTGATGTCCGCTATGCAAAGTGAGGAACCTACAGAGACCTGATCATATAGATCTCTCATAGTGGACTAGTAATATTCTATAGTGCATTTCATTTTTCTTGCGCTCTGGGCACTATATTGAATAAGAACCTTCCGCAACTTTGGCTTCGCCATTTTAACCCACCAGTCGATAGCAGCGGCATATCTACTACGGGCACGCAGTCACATTGCCCATGCCTCTTTAAGCAGGTCTTCTAAATCATGATTTACTAACAAGGAAATGTTAAAATTACACTCGTCTTGAATAGGCGAACTGGATGTGTTGTTATGTTTAAGTAAGCTAAGACACTTCAATGGTCTGAAGGAATGGTTTCTACTCTTGACACGGAAGTTTCAAGATTTTTAGAAATTAATACTCTATCAATCCTGCTACGAAATGTTGCCATGACATAAGTGAACTCAACAATATATGGGTATTTCATTTCGCATATATCCTTTAGTTATAAACCGGTAACTAGTTGTTTTAGATCACTTGAGAAATTAAAATTAGGTAGCTGATCGTTTCGATTTAAAACGCAATTACAATCACCTCCAAGCATTTACTGTCTTGGATTTTTACTTGACAAGTAAAACAGTTCATCTCTGAAGCAACGTGTCCTGTCAGTTCAGTGATAATTTCCTGAAGGGGCATACAAGTTGATGATAGTCACATCATAGATAGCTAGTCCTTTTCCCCTTCCGGATTCCAGTTGTTCCACCTCACTTCCTGGAATCCCGTCCCTCACCGAAGCAGCTATTCAAACACTTGTTTCGTGAGACATTTATGTAACTGACATAACCGGGATTAATAAATCTGACATTAGAACTCCTTGTAACTGGGCAATATCAGTCGCGGATTTGTACACAAATTTCTGAAGTGTTGATAGTTTCCAACCAGACGTAATTTTATTTAAGTTTATAGTGTTCACAGAATAAGATTGCGTCATTGCGCTGTCACTTTGTAGTTGTTTTGATGAACTAATTTACTTTTCGGTAGTTCAGGGTTCAGTTAAACTATTAAGAGTTTTCTTGGAATTCTGAACATCGATAACACTTCAGTCAATTTATTAGTTACTGTCCCGTTTTTTTCCTACTACTGAGGTTTTCTGTTGTACCGCTAGCAGACTGACTTCCTTATAAACTTTCTAATTTTTCCTCCAATAATTAGTGTAGGACTGTTTCGTACCAAGCATTCTCTGGGCTTGGGTCACCCTTTTCTGATTTTCGCTTCCCTTCGTTACGAGCTACATTCACATTTGTTTGAGTTATTATTTTGCTTAGCGACTCATCTGAAGCAGCAGCAGATGCTTTCTCAGTTTCTGTCGCTGGCGCCTCTCCTGCGGTGTTGACCCCGATTTCATTTTGGCCACCACTTCCTTATTATTTATTAATATCACTTACTTGCTGTTCGAGGGAAACCAGTGGAGACGGCAGTTTCGCAACCTCTCCCTGAATTTGTTTACTAGCGGATAGCTGCTGATCTTTGAAATCGGCTACTGGGGCTGTTGTTTCTTGCAATTTAATAATGACTATACCTTCTTCATTTTCTGGTACCGTAAGCGTATTATCTTTCTGTTCATCATTCTCCATTCGCATTTTGCCTTTGGGTTCCTCTGCCTCCTCATCACACTGTTTTTGCTGACGGAGTGAGGGCGTTGGACAGGACAGCTCGTCCTCTGAACAACTGTAAGTTGTCTCCAGAGGTCGTTTTTCGGTTGCACTTCAGTTTGACGAGAGGTGGTGAAAGGGGTTTCCCTTTGTTGTTAAAGGGGGAAATTGACTGTTATCGTGAAAGTGGACATCAGCTTGGCCCACTGCTATACCATTCTCAACCAGTTGGTCAGAGCTATTCTTTGGTAACAAATCATTAAATGTAAGTTTCTGACACTGTCTCAAATTACTGTTAACAACAGTTGTTCAGAGCGGACATTCATGGTTGAATTGGCCGGTTTCGTTACATATATGACATGTACAAACAATTTGCGCCTCATACTCACAAACCGTTACGTGAGACTGAACATTTGTCTTGACGTCCATCTCTACACAGCGGACCACGGTGAAACATTGCAGTTTAAAGCGATGCGACTCTATTTCATCTGCAATTGATTTGAAGTCCCCATACTTTCAAAGAGCTTCCTTAATCTTATCATTTTCAATTTCAATGGGAAGATTCAAGACACGAACGGTTTTATAATCAATGTCACCACTGTAGCTGCACATCGTACTATTATACCCATTTCTACTTCATTGCCCCACTTTCGTCACACTTTATCGAGAGTCGCAGCCCTGAATAACTTGACGTAAACACAGTATTTTTCTGATCCAGTTGCCAGTTATGGACAGTTTCAGAGTTGCGACCAATTACCTGTGTTCAAAAATGGTTCAAGTGGTGCTGAACACTATTGGACTTAACATGTGAGGTCATCAGTCCCCTAGAACTTAGAACTACTTAAACCTAACTAACCTAAGGACAGCACACCCATCCATGGCCTAGGTAAGATTCGAACCAGCGACCGTTGCGGTAGAGCGGTTCCAGACTGAGGCGTCTAGAACCGCTCGGCCTCATTGGCCGGTACGGCCGTCAGTTACCTGTGTAATCCAGTCATCTGTTTCGAAGTATGTCGGCTGAACAGGACGGGACACCTTGTCAAAAGCAAATACCAGAGTATTCTTCCTGAGGTTTGTAGCTATGGTTAATCCAGCGACGAAATTTCGGTTAAGCACCCAAAATTGCAATTAGCATCAGCATTACCTGAAGGAGCAATCAGATCACAAGGAATATGAACGACCATGGAGATTAACGGATGGATAACACTCAGCGAAGCTCAAGTACAGCGATGTAAACACGGAATTGCAGAGCAGCAGTAAACAACGTCCACCCGCTAGCGGGGCTGAAATTGAACTGCCACTAGACCACGAGCTGCGGACAACCTCTTTGCTACTTGATGCGTGCTTTATGGGACTGGCTATTCAGCCACACTTGCAGATTATTTTTACTCCCACAGGGCTAGATATTGAAATTTGTCTTCTACACTCTCATTCACGCTTTTCATTCATCAGGTTAGATGGGGAGAGGTTGCATATACCGACATATTGCACGTAGATGTATTCAATATGCGTTGTCATGCTCGGACAGTTAGCAAAAGTTGGTAAAATGTGAAGTGAAATAAAGATAATATACCTTGTAGCCACTATAGATGCACTCAGCTGATCAGTCTGTTTTATTTATTTTACTGTTTGCGCCCAGATTTCAGGTGGCAGAGGTACGTACATTAAGTTAAATGTTAAGCAAAATTACGAAATGGCTCATGTAGAGACCCTTCAATTTGATGTGCTTAATTCAGGTAGATAAAAATATCAATGGTCTTAGCCCACTGCTGAACCCACGGAAACTGAATCCATTGTGCTGTTTCGCCCCCTGCGGTTCTAGTAAAGCAAACACGCGATTTCCTCAGACCCTGTTGAGTCGAATATTCTGTGACTTTTCTCGCTATAGCTTCGCATTCGATTATTATATGTGGTGCAGTTTCATCCTCCTCACCACTTAGTCCACATCATTAAGAAGTGGTAGAAGGCTCTTCACTAGGTCCTGATTACATGCGATTTCCTCAGGCTCTGTCGAGTCACTTAGTGGTCCTTTCTTACCTTATCCATCGTGTATTGATGTTATATTAAGTTCCCCGGCCAGTCATGTGTTCTACAACGAGTTTGATCTGTTTCCTGTTCATGTTCCTCATTATAAAACTTCTCTTGAAATATGGATTCGGCAACATTGGTATGCCATATTTTTGATTTTGGGTCTCAGATCAATATTCTACGTGCTGCTTTCAGATTCAACAATTTAGTTTTGATCCTACCAGCGCCTTAGATTCTGACAGGTTCCGGTCCAATGAATCGACACATCGCGCCTGTCCTGATCATTCTATTAGCTTGTTCACTGCCGTCAGTTCCTGAGTGACAAGGGACCCCCAGTAATTTTACCCAGTTGTAATTCCCCTAGTTTCCGAAAGGCTTCATTGCATTCTGCAATGATCTTAGATCTCGTTCCAGTGGCTGAATACATGAATAACATTCCCATTGTATTTCTGGTTCTGCGTGAAATTTAGCCCTACTTTACCTTCCACTCTTAAAAAAAGTTACTTATTATTAAAACTATATCCTTACAAACTGTTATCCACCTTGAGCTCGTATGCTAAACTTTAACAAAGTATAGTGTAATTTGAACTGAAATGTAACTGGTCTGAATACAGCCTCTCTGTTTATTAAATGTGCAACTGAAACAAAACAGTTACATGCCCCTATTCAATCTGCTGCGTACCACATGCTGCAATGTGAATATCGACACAAATGGGAACAAAATTTGCAGAGAGTTTCTATAAAAATTAAACAGCTTAATCAGTTGAAATGTTAATTCATGATCAGGGAAGTGGGGTAGTCTTTCTCTCAGCTCTGGGTAAGTGAATAAAGTTAAATATCTGGCAATAATTTCTACAAATTAGGTGCTCAATGCTGCAGTCGTATCTCAGAGTCGTCCACTTAAGAAAAAATGGTTGTTCAAAATTATATTCCTTTGAACTTTCAATATATAGATGATATATAATATTCATCCTTGTTGTTCTCTCCAAAACATCTTTCTTCATCTAAAAAGTGCAATCACAAGTCAACACAGCACTACGAAATACGTCCCTCGCCTACCCTACTTAAAATAATGTATCAGAGTGTGTAGAGACAAATACTTTGCCACGACAAGACTAAAGATTGTTTAACGTCTATTGGTTTCTCTCTAACGTGCACATACATAAATGAAAACGACATGACCACCTTACAAAAATAGGTGCTACGATCTTCGCAACACCTATGCAAATGCTTCTCCGTGGACACCCCGATCGGATAATTTCGCCTGTGACCAACGTCCTTCGAGAGACTGCTCTCTCTATTCAACACTGTGCCCCGTATGTTCGGGCCCCAGCAGGTTTATATGTTTTCGACCCTCCAGCATACCAGACTATGTCCCCTGAAAGGTGTTGTGGTTCATTCTTCCACTGCTCCCTTCCTGCAGTTGTTACATCAAAAAGTTTATGAAGTAGCAAAATATTATTGTGTGGTCATTCGGCATTTCACAGACAGTTCCTATATTTACCACATTCACTGTACTAATGTGAAATTCTCGTTATGCTAAAGGAATCAAGTTATTTCTAATTTTTAACTATATGCCCCTGCCGCTGTCTCCATTGTAACCAAAAGATGGATGGTCTCCAAACCAGCAGTGGGTGTGCTGCTGATTCCTCCCATTACAGCTAACCAGTCCAACGTCTGCACCTTACCAACCTCACTAACAACAACCTTCTACTTAATATCGCCATACTGTAGCCCCATCAGTTGTGATAGGTCTTATTACAGTAGTGAATATCCAGAACATGTTCCTAGAGATTTAGAACCCAGTTTTTACATCTTGCCCTTTTAGTGCTCATAAGACTGTTTTTTGCCTATAAATGTTTATATTTTACCTGAATGACCCATGATAGTTTCGCATTTCTCTGCTAGCAGAGTTTCATCAAGAAGCTTGACATTCCCGTATACGAAGTATGTAATGAATTTGCTTCCTCGTAAATGGAGCTAATTCAGTTTTCTTGGGCCTGCCAGTTATATTCTTTTTTCTGCACCAGTTTTCCGGAATGTACACTTTGTACTTTTCGGCGAGGGATTTGTGAATTGTTAGAAATTTTTTCCTACCGCCTGCAGGCAGTAGGTGCCTATCTGGCCTATGTGATAACTAAGTAAGCCACTCGATGGTATTGTTGCTACTATGATAAAACAGTCCAGGCAGAGGGGCGTTCACGACAACGGTCAACGGTCGAGGGCAAGGAACAGTCTGACCAAGAGTGAAGTAATATTTTATAACTCGGGAACGTACGTGTTACCAAGAAACTCACACTTCGCAAATTTAACTCGGTTTAGCGACCCCTGCTCAGTAGAGAGCGAGCTAGAAGAAGCTAACAGAACAAGTAATATAAATAAAACCTACTCGTTACCCTCCGATGGGTCTACATCAGAATCATAGTTGTAAGTGTATAAATAATCTAACTTCGTTGCTCAAGGCATTCAGTAGTGCTGCCATTCTGTCTGCCTCTTGAACCAAAGAGAATGATGTGCTTTTGAATTTCAGAGAAACCACAATCCACCCTCCTTGATGAAGATCGGTTGACTACCTGCCCAATGACTGACTAATTTAGCTTCTGCAGTTGTAGTAGCCGCGGGACTTTGGGAACTACACTGATGTGGGGAGCTGGTGTGCGGCCAGTGTAGTGCCAGCTGTTTACAGCCTGGATGGGGGAAGTGCGACTTCGAGGCCTCCTAGAGGCATTAACTTAGTCGGTCATCACCCCGGGCGATCCCAGGGGTAGTTGACAAGGGCATTACTGATCAGCAATTTGCATCTGTTATCGGTACTGCCCCCAAGTGTCTGACATGGAGACCACAAGTAAGAGCAGGGGTGCATAGACAGCAAGACTGTGATTCACCTTACGGCACACCCTAGTTCTTAACTTCTGGCGGGCAGCTCGCCATCACGGTAGCTGCCACTCATGACCCAGGTCAACAGACGTCACTAACGTGAAGAGGCATTGCTGCGATAATCTGCCCTCTCCCTCACCATCTCACCCATCGTGAGGCGCAGAAGTCAGAAACAGGCCCACGTGTTACAGTTAGTGTCATGAAGTACTCATTACGCTTCACGACGCAGGTGGTCTGGGGAAGTGTTTTTCCAGCATACAAACTGTACAGTTTGCCAAGGAAAGTGATTGTTGGGTAACTCTTGAGCCCAAACATTGTTTTTTTAGAGTCGGGCAGTAAGACTGTGTAATTTGGTAAATTACATTCCAGCGGAGTATCTCCAATTCACTAGTATTGGTCCATTCGAATGGGGTGCGTTGAGCCACACTTTGGTTATGTTTAATTCAATATTTTTTCTCAGTTAAGAGATCCAATTTGTGGAATACTTGATCGATTATGATAAGGTTATGTTTGCGAATTCATGTGAATCTGTGAACTTGTCGTTGTTCGTTTTGCAGTCATGCATGGCACGAATTGCCGTGCACTAAGGCTGTAGCAGGCATATTTTTTACATGTGCACGTGCTGATTATTAGGCTCTCGATTGTTCAGACTGTAGATGGGTGACGACACAAGAGAAAAAGGTAACTTATAATAGTTTTGATTAGCAGTGTTTTAGTGGTTTATTTGTGCGTGGTGGTGTTACTACAGAATCTGTTGCTGCTGTAACAGAGGTTAAGTTTCACCAAACGCTCTAGCATAATGACCTTGTTAATAGATTTGTGGGCTTGGAAACCTTTCAGGTTCAGTCACAGCCTGAGTCAGGGGAAAATAAGGCAGAGTTGGAGGTAGACTCTTCTACTTTTGATCCAGCAGTAACCGCACTCATTAATCCCTTTCCAAATAGAACAGGCGTCTCCAAGAATTTTAGGCTGATGGCCACACCGGCTCTTCCACAAAATCCCCAAGGTCGAGAACCTAGCTATAATCTGCCTTCGTGGAATCCTGATACCCTAGTACTGCTGAGAAATCCTCAATGTAGTGCAGACGTTTTCGTGACACTTGCCACCACCGCCAGTCCTTACGGGCTGACACCGACTAACACTGCAGCGCTCATTACACAATGATCGGTTTATTGTTTATTCTTGAGTTGTGGCCTTAACTTCATTACATTGCTACAAATAAAAGCCAGACTAATCGCGAGTGGAACAGGATTGGAGGGACAAGATAGTGGTACCAAAGGTACCTTCCACCACACACAGTTAGGTGGATTGCGGAGTATGATGTAGATGTAGATGGCATTCCACGCCCCGACTCTTAGAACGATATCCTTTCGTTGGTAATTCAATCTGCTTTTCATGGTCACCTATAGGGAAAAGCAAGATACAATGGTTAGTAATAAAGTTTTAATTACGATCCCCTGAAAAATTAAGTTTCGTTTTCCCAGTTTTTAAGCATACTTTGCAGTCATTGTACACACTGAAATTTCCCCACTACAGTTCCGCAGCATGCTACTAGAAAAGACAAAGTAAAATGGTTTAGCCAATTTATAAAAATAAGATTCTGATTTCGCCCGCCTAGCGGTGTGCTATGCTAATGTCGCGCTGTAGTTTCATAATTTACCAGGATGTGAGTACTTTTCCGTTTTGTAAAAATATATGACCACCCCTAGTACAGTACTGATATAGTTTTTAACTTAAACAGAATTTATTGAATGTATGGAAATTACTAGCTCAGACTTCGCTAGGCTTGTATTTTTAATTGGAGCGAATGTTGGTGAATCCCTGCTAGAACTAGAATTTAAAATTTTGAGGAGAATGCTTCTAACCTTTCAATGAAAGTGACTAACCCAAACTGGTATTTAGGACAATGCTTTTAAGTTATTGTCTTAAATTGTAGTGAAATTAATGTGACGCTTTTAGGAAAATCATTTAAATACAAGCTTCTTAGACGCTAACATGACTTGAATTCGCCATGATCAAAACTAACTGAACTCATTCTTTCAAAAAATTTAAATTAGACACGAATTTACTAACAGAATTATGCCATAAATCTGATAATAATTTTTGATGGTCATCTGATAACACGAAGCGGAAGTTGTCCGTTCTCTGGCCTGTATCTTATAGAGTGATACAGCAAGACATATGGTATGCCGCATAGGAACACGTTTACATTTTGTCTAGCAGCGAGCGTAGCATTAGGTGTCGCAAATGTCTAGGGTTATAACTGCGGGAAGCCATGGGAAGAAAGAAACGGGATATTATTAGCTTTTGTCAAAGAAACAAGTGAATAATCCTGTATAAGTCATTATATTCTAAACCAAACTACGCAGATCAATAGAGCTTCAATTGAAATACTGTGGGTTACAAGCATGGCTAAGTGCTGAAGGCACACAATGCATGGCCACGTGTTACTGAAAGTACAAGAATAATTAAATTTATTTCTACAAAAATCCACCGAGAAAACATATCGAGGAAGAGCGTAGAAGAAGCTGTAAAGTAAGAATACAGTAAGTACTAGATCCATGGAGGCATCAGACCACTTAGAACTACCGACTGGTCCTCTTTTGTGATAAGATTCAAATGCTGGATCCGTGAACCCCAAATTGGTCGAAATTCTGCGACCTTAAAATGACCAGATTGTGGGTTTAATCTTGACTGTAAAAACAAAAAAATTACTAAATAAGACGTAGACTGAAGATCATTCCAAACATGTACAAGAGTGACGTTGGGTTTTGTTATCAGCTGCACAGCTCGCAGTGCAGTCTGTTTAATGCGTCCGAAGCAGGGCCTCGCTGCGCCGCGGTAGTTATCCAAGTGACGCCCGCTTTCAAAGTCCTTACCAGTCAGAGGAAACTAATGTCACATTCCCAGACTAACTTCAGCGAAGAAGACACAGCAGTGCACGCTTGTCGCGAGTGTAACTTCGTTTCTGAATCAGGTGTAACGATAGTGTCAGGTTAACTTGCTACAACAGGCATTTCAACCGAAGGTACAAGTAAGCCGTGTAATGAGAGTGTGTTGAAAGTTTACTGCTGTATATACTCGTATTGAGGCACCTTTAATTATAACGAGTACGGTGTAACACTGCCATTGCTGTTAACCCCTTTATACAGTTTGGAACGATCAGGAAGTGTGAGCGGGTAACCCAGAGTAGTAATGCCAGTTGTCGTTTGATTACATTTATTCAAATAACAACAAATAATACTAAATACAGTGATGATCTTCACAAACGACAACCTAAGGGCAAATATGTAAAAAATGTATAACAGGGATATACACACAATAAATACAGTACCACTTCACATAAAGAAAATGGTAAAAATGAGGCCTATGCACCTATTCCCACATTCCGTCTGCACTCGACCAAGCTATGTTGCTAACTGTAGAAACTGCTACAGTTTATAGTAGAATCAATAATGTCGCAAAAGGCAACAAGTTATTTCATAGTAACATTAACAGTTCGTCACACCAAGAAAAGAAGCCACTTTTTGTATATTTTTTTCAAATAAATAACACTATCGTACCTGTTCAGAATGCAAGATGAAAGTAGTACATTGACTGCTCAAGGTAAAGCCAGTTAAAAGAAACACTTTAAAATAAACTAAAGACCTCTAATGGTTGAGAGTAAGCTGGCACGGCACAGTTACTTGAAATATAAGACACTAAAATGCAAAATATTGTGAAAGAAGCGGTACAATTTTTAATAAGAATGCAGGGCGTAAAGTAAACAAGTGAACTAAATTAGCCCGTTCCGACAGAAGGAGTGAGGTACTGTCCTTAGGCCAGACCCCGCGCCGTGGCACAAGTTAACAAACAACAACGCTGCGCGTAACAACAACAAGATCCTACGCCAGTTAGACACAGTGAAGTTGGCCGAAAGCTGAGGAAGTTAGACCTGTTTTCAAGTCACTAAATAAGTGAGGGCCAAAGAAACGGTTAAAAAATTGTAAATGAAGCACTTAGAAGAATGTCTGCAGCTCGTGGTCGTGCTGTAGCGTTCTCCCTTCCCGCGCCCGGGTTCCCGGGTTCGATTCCCGGCGGGGTCAGGGATTTTCTCTGCCTCGTGATGACTCGGTGTTGTGTGTTGTCCTTGGGTTAATTAGGTTTAAGTACTTCTAAGTTCTAGGGGACTGATGACCATAGATGTTAAGTCACATAGTGCTCAGAGCCATTTGAACCATTTGAACTAAGAAAATTATGCCAAAGAATAGCAATTTATCTTTAACTTTTCTAACAAAGATCTCTATTCAAGAAAAAAGGGCATGAGAATTAAAGGCAGTTTCAAGCTTTAATCAACTGGCTAGTCAAAAATTTTTCCGAGGCTCAGCGACAAATAACTGTTAGTTGGCGTATATCACAATAAGCCAAGAAGGAACGAGTTTACATCTACAGAACTAGCATTAAACAGATTCTCACGCCCATTTGTTGCTTACGCAACGCTTTAAGCAAGGAAATCTACAACGCAATTTCCGTACTTATTATATATACAGGGTGAGTCACCTAACATTACAGCTGGATATATTCCGTAAACCACATCCAATGATGACGAATCGATTCCACAGACCTAACGTGAGGAGAGGGGCTACTGTAATTGGTTAAAACTAACCATAAAAAATGCACGGAAGTATGTTTTACAACACAAACCTACGTTTTCTTTAATGGAACACCGTTAGTTTTGTCAGCACATCTGAACGTATAAACAAATACGTAATCAGTGCCGTTTGTTGCATTGTAAAATGTTAATTACACCCGGAGATATTGTAACCTAAAGTTGACGCTTGAGTGCCACTCCTCCGCTGTTCGATCGTGTGTATCGGAGAGCAAAGAATTACGTAGGGATCCAAAGGAAACGGTGATGGTCCTTAGGTACAGAAGAGACTGGAACAGCACATTACGCCCATATGCTATCACCTTTTTATTGGTCTTTTTCACTGACGCACATGTACATTACCATGAGGGGTGAGGTATATGTAAACACGTGGTTTCCGTTTTCAATTACGAAGTGGAATAGAGTATGTCCCGACATGTCAGGCCAATAGATGTTCAATGTTGTGGCCATCATTTGCTGCACACAATTGCAATCTCTGGCGTAATGAATGTCCTACACGCCGCAGTACATCTGGTGTAATGTCGCCGCAGGCTGCCACAATACGTTGTTTCATATCCCCCGGGGTTTTAGGCACATCACGGTACACATTCTCCTTTAACGTACCTCACAGAAGGACGTCCAGAGGTGTAAGATCAGGAGAACGGGCTGGCCAATTTATGCGTCCTCCACGTCCTATGAATCGCCCGTCGAACGTGTACCTCACCCCTCATGGTAATGTACACGTGCGTCATTGAAAAAGACCAATAAAAAGGTGTTAGCATGTGAACGTTATGTGCTGTTCCAGTCTCTTCTGTTCCTAAGGCCCATCACCGTTCCCTTTGGGTCCCTACGTAATTCGGTGCTCTCCGATGCAAACGATCGATCAGCGGAGGAGTGGTACTCAAGCGTCAACTTTAGATTACAATATCTCCGGGTGTAATTAACATTTTACAATGCAACAAACGGCACTGATTTTTTTATATGTTCAGATGTGCTAACGAAACTAACGTGGTTCCATTAAAAAAAACGTAGGTTTGTGTTAAAAAACATACTTCCGTGCATTTTTGTATGTTTTGTATTGACAATTACACTAGCCCCTCTTCTTACTTTCGGTCTGTGGAATCGGTTCGTCAGTATTTGATGTGGGTTACTAAATACATCCAGGGTAACGTTAGGTGACTCACCCTTTATAAGATTAAATCCACTTTCCCACAGTTAAAAAAGTAAAAGTGCAACTGCTAAAATAACCAGCAGCAGAAAATACAACTAGTAAATTTAAATGAGTTTAGACTCACGTGTTCATATGGGTAATTAAACATTTCAATTCAGTTAGAATTTCACATCGGCATCCATTAGGAACTCTGACCAAATAACACCACAAAACTGTTCAAATAATATTAAAGGATTAATCTTAAATTAACGAGACACTTATTAAGAGAGGATGGCCACCAACATTTAAATAGAACAGGGCAACCCTCAAAGTAATGAACACAATAAAAGAATAAATAACATTAGTTAAATAACTGCCTTCGGTCACCGCAACTGAACTTAAGTGACCAAATTACACATTCAATAAGTAACGTAAATAACCACCCTTAGAGAAGCACCGAAAGGAACAAGTATAGAATTAATAAAAAAAATACCAATAACTAAAGGAAAGGTGCTCAATCAGCAATTACATTAAATTCCGTCCTTGCCCTTCAGGAGACCGCCAAGACCAGGCATAGCCAGAAGCTCTCATAACACGTCCACTGGACTTGAAAGGTACAAAACTGGAAGCAAGCTGTGTATTATCAGAGCAGCATTAAATGCCCAGATGGAGAAAGAACTGAATCGCTTGAAACACAAACCAACAGACCTCAAGACGAATAGAATTAATGCAACTGGACGTCGTATCCCCAAAAACTCCAGCAGGCGAGAGACGCTAATGCCGTGACCAAAACAAGCACTGGAGAAATGTAGCTGCCGCTGGCAGACTGGGTCATTCGTCGTCCTTGTCCGCCGTACCCAGCTGTTCCCTTGCCCGCGTCGCACTGGCTCCCTCCGCTTTCCGCCGCCTCTGCCGCCACCACCGACTACTGGATGCACTGCCAGAGAATCTACATCTACTCGATTACTCTGCAATTCACATTTAAGTGCTTCGCAGCGGGTTCATCGAACCAAAATCATACTATCTCTCTACCATTCCACTCCAGAAGAGCGCACGAGAAAAGCAAACACCTAAACCTTTCTGTTCGAGCTCTGATTTCTCTTATTTTATTTTGATGATCATTCCTACCTATGTAGGGTGGGCTCAACAAAATATTTCCGCATTCGGAAGAGAAAGTTGGTGGCTGAAATTTCGTAAGTAGATCTCGCCGCGACGAAAAACGTCTTTGCTTTAATGACTTCCATCCCAATTCGCGTATCATATCTGCCACACTCTCTCCCCTATTACGTGATAGTACAAAACGAGCTGCCATTTTTTGCATCCTTTCGATGTCCTCCGTCAATCCCACCTGGTAAAGATCCCACACCGCGCAGCAATATTCTAACAGAGGACGAACGAATGTAGTGTAAGCTGTCTCTTTAGTGGACTTGTTGCATCTTCTAAGTGTCCTACCCATGAAACGCAACCTTTGGTTCGCCTTCTCCACAATATTATCTATGTGGTCTTTCCAACTGAAGTTGTTCGTAATTTGTACACCCAGGTACTTAGTTGAATTGACAGCCTTGAGAATTGTACTATTTATCGAGTAATCGAATTCCAGCTGATTTCTTTCGGAACTCATGCTGATCACCTCACACTTTTCGTTATTTAGCGTCAACTGCCACCTGCCACACCATACAGCAATGTTTTCTAAATCGCTTTGTAACTGACACTGGTCTTCGGATGACCTTACTAGACGGTGAATTACAGCATCATCGGCGAACAACCTAAGAGAACTTCTCAGATTGTCACCCAGGTCATTTATATAGATCAGGAACAGCAGAGATCCCAGGACGCTTCCCTGGGGAACACCTGATATCACTTCAGTTTTACTGGATGATTTGCCGTCTATTACTACGAACTGCGACCTTCCTGACAGGAAATCACGAATCCAGTCGCACAACTGAGACGATACCCCATAGGCCCGCAGCTTGATTAGAAGTCGCTTGTGAGGAAGGGTGTCAAAAGCTTTCCGGAAATCTAGAAATACGAAATCAACTATAGATCCCTTGTCGATAGCGGTCATTACTTCGTGCGAATAAAGAGCTAGCTGCGTTGCACAAGAACGATGTTTTCGGAAACCATGCTGATTACGTATCAATAGATCGTTCCCTTCGTGGTGATTCATAATGTTTGAATACAGTAAATGCTCCAAAACCACACTGCAAACCGACGTCAATGATATAGGTCTGTAGTTCGATGGATTATCCTACGGATACGTCCCCTTAGAAAAATTATACACGAATGTGCTTAAACTGACACACAATATTTTTAGCGCAACGCAATCTGACTTTCAAAAATCCCTACGACGAATGGCCCTGACTAACATTAACCTATACCTTTCACAAATCACTTACCTCACCAAAAATCTTCGTTACTCGAACTACTGCAATACAGCGAGCGCCGCTACTGTCAGCTAACTAAAAGATTCAAACTACGGAAGTCACTAACTACTGATAGGCACAGTTAGCAAATGAAATATTTTAATAGGGAACAAACAATGTATTTACCTTTATAGTCATATATATCAGTTCATGACACCAATTCTTACAAATTTCAAAACTCCGCCATATATCTCCCCACATACACCACTGCTGGCGGCTCACCTCCAACTGCCCAACGCTACGCGCTATTAACATCCAGCTGCCGCTGCCCAACACTACAATGGCAGACAACAATGCAAACTAGCCACAGACTGCGCACAGCACAGCCAGTGATTTTTCATACAGAGCGCTATGTGGTGTTACCAGTAAGAAAACCTAAACAGCCTACTTACACTACTACCCTTCTTAAACACTGGTGCGACCTGCGCAATTTTCCAATCTGTAGGTACAGATCTATCGGTGAGCGAGTGGTTGTATATGATTGCTTAGTATGGAGCTATTGTATCAGCGTAATCTGAAAGGAATTTAATCGTTATACGATCTGGACCTGAAGACTTGCCCGTATCAAGCGATTTGAGTTGCTTCGCAACGCCGAAGGTATTTACTTGAAAGAAACTCATGCTAGCAGCAGTTCGTGTTTCAAATTCTGGAATATTCCATTCGTCTTCCCTGGCGAAGGAATTTCGGAAAACTGCGTTCAATAACTCTGCTTTACCGGTACAGTCGTTGGTAACAGTACCATCGGCACTGCGCAGCGAAGGTATTGACTGCGTCTTGCCGCTTGTGTACTTTACATACGACCAGAATTTCTTCGGATTTTCTACGAAATTTTGAGACAATGTTTCGGTGTAGAACCTATTAAAGACATCTCGCATTGAAGTCCGTGCCTATTTTCGCGCGTCTGTAAATTTTAGTCAATCTTTGGGATGTCGTTTTCTTCTAAACTTCTCATGCTTTCTGCATTGCCTCTGCAACAGCGTTCGACTTGCTTTCTGTACCACGAGGGATCAGTTCCACCTCTTACCAATTTATGAGGTACAAGTCAATTGCTGTTGCTACTATATCTTTGAATTTGAGCCCCATCTCGTCTACTTTGCATAGTCAGTTCGGAAGGAATGGAGATTGTCTCTTAGGAAGGCTTCTAGTGACACTTTATCCGCTTTTTTAAATAAAATTATTTTGCGTTTGTTTCTGATGGATTTGGAAGAAATGGTATTGAGCCCAGCAACAACGACCTTGTGATGACTAATCCCTGTATCAGTCATGATGCTCTCTATCAGCTCTGGATTGTTTGTGGCTAAGAGGTCAAGTGTGTTTTCGCAACCATTTAAAATTCGAGTGGGTTCGTGGACTAACTGTGCGAAATAATTTTCGGAGAAAGCAATTACGACAACGTCGGAAGATGTTTTCTGCCTACCACCGGTTTTTAACAAATATTTTTGCCAACATATCGAGGGAAGGTTGAAATCCCCACCAACTATAACCGTATGAGTGGGGTAGTAATTTGTTGCGAGACTCAAATTTTCTCTGAACTGTTCAGCAAACTATATCATCGGAGTCTGGGGGTCGGTAGATGGAGCGAATTATTAACTTAGTTCGGCTGTTAAGTATAACCTCCACCCATACCAATTCGCGCGGAGTATCTACTTCGACTTCACTACAAGATAAACCACTACTGACAGACACAAACACTCTACCACCAATTCTGCCTAATCTATCTTTCCTACTGACAGACACAAACACTCTACCACCAATTCTGCCTAATCTATCTTTCCTGAACACCGTCTGAGACTTCGTAAAAATTTCTGCGGAACTTATTCAGGCTTTAGCCAGCTTTCTGTACCTATAACGATTTCAGCTTCTGTGCTTTCTATTAGCGCTTGAAGCTCAGGGACTTTCCCAACACAACTACAGCAATTCCAAACTACAATTCCGACTGCTCCTTGATCGAAGCATGTCCTGTATTTGCCATGCACCCTTTGAGATTTCAGGCCACCCCGTACTTTCCCGAGGCCTTCCAACCTAAAAAAAGCCGTCCAGTCCACGCCACACAGCCTCCGCTAGGCGTGTAGCCGCCAGCTGAGTGTAGTGAACTCCAGACCTATTCAGCGGAACCCGAAACCCCACCACCCTATGGCGCAAGTCAAGGAATCAGCAGCCCACACGGTCGCAAAACCGTCTGAGCCACTGATTCAGACCCTCCACCCGGCTCTGCACCAAAGGTCCGCAGTCTGTTCTGTCAACGATGCTGCAGGTGGTGAGCTCTGCCTTTATCTTGTAAGCAACACCGGCAACCTTGTATGTGGTTGGGTCTCTCTCGAGTAACGAAGAGTTGAATATTTGACATTGTTTGGATTGCAAAAGCGTGGCGCAATGAGTAATGTTAATGGACAGTATAAGGGTTTCAGTTAGCCTAGATATTTTTGGAAAGGCGGAGTTAATTTGTCTAAAGGTATAATGACAATACTAGAAGACGGTTACATCGATACATCGATAGGAGTCTTAAGCAAGCATTACACAAGAAGCTGTGCGACATGTAGGACAGTGATCGTACATGCTTGGAAAAAGTATTATTGAAATTCATCAATTTGTTATGTAGAGATGGGCTGTTGCCAGCGACTCTAGTAACTCAGAACTGTATACATTTTGAGAAGTACACCAATTTACAGCAAATAGTTCGTACAGCTAGACATTTACAAACATTAATAGAGGAGTTCATGCAACAGCAACTACGACATGGGATCATGAGTGAAGTAACAGTTCGTGAAGTACACATGTCGTAATCATCCCTAAGAAATCATAGGATGGTACCAAGGAATAAATTTTTTCTGAGATAGTAGCTGCTTATCCAATCGCTAATTTTACGAAAATTTTGGATGTGTTGAGTGTCGTTACTTTTCTGCAGTGTAACTCCTATTTTATCATCACTTGGAAGTAGCACTTGGGAATAGGCCAAAGACAGGGTTTACCACATTATGCGGATATTATCAATATAAGTGGATGTCATTCGGTTTGGACGGAGTTTTAACAGGGTTCAAGACTAAGGTCCATACGTGATCTATTTGAATGACTGAATAGTGTATTCATCGGTTATACCAGAACGTGTGAGACGATTGGTTGATGTTTTTAGTAGGTTAAGTCTGCTCGTTTGACAAGCAGATGCAGTCGTTCGTCGCTTTGAGCAACCACTAGTAAATTCATAAGGGATTTGGTGAATACAACTGAACCTTTGAAAACATTAGTTAGTAAGCTTGATTCATGTTTCATAGATCATTTTGTACAACAAATAGTAATGATATGTAATGAGTCATTTCAAATACACATCCCAACTTAATAAGTAAAGATAGCCACATGGTAATCATTTATAATTATAACATTTACAGCAATGAGCTAGTAATTCCTGTCCACTAACTTTTAACAGGTAAATAGAAATTCTTGTACAGAATAGAAGTGTCAACAAAATACTTTTTGAGATTGTTTTCGAATTTTACATTACTGCCCGTCGGAATACTCAGAATGGTCAACTCCTTAAGCAGATGAATGCAAGATGATCATGGGTGAGCACCACATATTATTCGTAGAGCACGTTTTTGAGCGATGAAGAGTTTCTTTATTAAAGATGAATTGCCCCATAACATTATCCCATATGACGTTACTGAAGTAAGGGGGGATACAGAAAGTTATTGATTTGCGTCTCCCTGAGATAAGCAGTGCTTCTACTTGCAAAAGTGTCTGAACCAAGTTGTTTTAGGAATTCCAAAATGTAAATTTTCCAGTTTAATTGCTCATCAGTACTGCACATAAGAATTCTGAAGCTTCACACTATTCATTATTTCATTAGTATTTATTACCTTGACCTCTGATGTAGTGCCCACAGATATGCAAACTGAATATACTGTGCCTTTTTAAAATTGAGTGTGAGACCATTCGCAGGGAAACTAATGATACTTTTAAAAACATCCTTTACCATTTCATCTGTTTCTTGGGTATGCTTGGACTGATGATAATACTAGTGTTATGTGCAAAACGAACTACTTATTCTTGCTGCGTATCAGACCAAAGATCCTTTACATTTGTAGGGAACAATAGTAGACCAAAGACTGAGCCTTGGGGAATCATGTCCCTGGACAATTCTGTTTAAATCATTAAGTACAACTTTTGCATTCAGTTGGTTACATATGACAGTGTCGATTGATGTTCTGTGTCACCAGTCTCATAAACGTGCGATTTCTCTAAGGGAGTACTGTGATTCACACAGTCAAACGCATCAGATAGGTCGCAAAAAATACCAACTGGAGCTTTCTATCATTTTTTAAAGAAAATTGGTGAGTTCACATATAAATGGCGTTCTCATTAGAACAACTCTTCTGAAAGCCAAACTGTGATTTGCTGAGAATATTATTGTTGCTGAGGTAAGATACTACTCCGTAACAAGTCATCTGATGTCAGCAGCGAAACAAATCAGTACCTATTGACACCTCTCTTATCACATTTCTTAAAGAGCAGCTTAATGACGCGATATTTCAGTCTCTCTGGAAAAATGCCTTGAGTTAGTCACGCATTGTATATTTGAGATAAGACCAGACTTATGATATGGAAACAAATCTTTAGTACTCTATCGGGAACACCATCAACACCAGATGAGATTTATGTTTTAGAGAATGTATAATTTTCTTAACTAGATAACTCACAAACAGAGTAAAGTTTAAGTGAATGCTAGAGTATCAGGTAGCATTGGAAAGTTTGGAGGAGACAATGATTTCCGATGTCTTATTAATTATTCCAGAGTTTGACAAAGAGTTCATTCTCTCTTATGATGCATTAACTAAGGTAATCGGCTGTATTTTGGGTCAGATGCTTGATGAACAGAGGCATCCAGTAGTTCATGTATCGTGGCGGTTTAATAAGGAGTAAAGTAAAGGCTCAACAAACGAAAAGAAAATGTTAACAGTCATATGTCATGTTACACATTACTGATGTCCTTTGAATGGTAGAAGATTTTAAGTTGTGACTAATCATGCGTCATTAACTGATTGTTTAGTTTAAAAGATCCCTCCACTCGTTTGCCACGTTGGGCGCTTAAGTATAGTGAGTTTAATTACGAGTTTGTTGGGAATAAGACACACAAATGCGGATACATCAAGTCACAAAATAGCCATGTTTAGTGTGTTGGACAAGAGTTTATTGGTGCAGCAGGGAGCACAGGAAGACGATAAAGCCTGTCAGACCCTTAAGTCACAGCCGCACGTTATCGTACTTGAACATTTGTTGTACAGAGTCCCGAAATGGGGACCACGTATCGTGGTCCCAACAGTTCTTCAAAAGGAAGAGCTACAACGGGCTCATGACCAGCTGTTTTCTTTTGCTGATGGCCGACGAGCAAGAAACAGGCTTCTTGTGGATTGGCTCGGGTGGAGGACCAGCCAGCGTGACTTGGAGGAATACGTCAAAGAATGTGTACCATGCGCTGAGGGAGAGGGTACTTTGCACTACAGGATGCCTTCGCTGAGGTTAACAGAGGCGCTGAAGGCATTTTAAATGCTTGAGCTCGACATTTGCTATCCACAGAACACCTGCATGTATGTGCTTACGGTCATTGACATTTTTCACCGTATCTAGTAATGTTACCAATTACAGATCAACAGGCCAGTACTGTGGCACTAGTATTAGTTAACAATTGGATATTGGAGATTGGAGACCCCGATAACTTAATTGCGGACCAAGGTAAGACCTTAGTTTTGGAACCCACGGAGCAAATGTTCCACGTGTTGCGTAATCGGAAGTTACGAAAGAGCCCGTTCCACCCGGAAACCTTAGTAGAATTTAGCGCCACCGTAAGGCCATTTGCAAAATGCTAAGCTTTAATGATGACTGGGATATCTATTTTCTATATAGTTTGCACGTGAAACTCGAAGGTCCACACGGGAACAGTCATGTCACTACTTGAAATAGTATACGGGCCGAAAATGCCGCCCACTTTGAAGTATTAAGTCCTAAATTAGGCACCAACTGCGAACCAGTGAAGAAGTTTGTGAGATGAAATCTTGAGGTGTGCAGAAACGTAGAAAAGGCGAGCACGAAGTTTGTGGTATGCCAGGAACCGCCGAATAGGCTAATGGGCAGAATACCACAGTACCGTGTACGCCAGTGGGTATTGATCACTAATCCCATCACGCCAGAAGGAAAGACGAAGAAAATGTTGATCAAATATCACGGACCATATTTGGTCGTGGGGATGAACTCGCCGTTTAACGGACAGGTACAGTTTCCTACCAAATTTTTTGTCGTGCACATCAGTCTGGTGAAACCATTTAGGAGTATTTTGGATGCTGTGCCATAGTTACCTGTGTCCCCGGTAGGATAGGCTGGAGAGGGCAGAATGGAGGAATCTCATCCGTTAGACAGTTCGAGGCACAAGGGTGCCTTATACTTTGAGGTCACGTAATTAATTATGTTGTTGGATTATTTAGTGTTTTATGTTATTGTTAAATTTATACTTGATATTTCTGTTATGAGTACTTTTTGATTTGTCCTGTGTCCGGGTGGATTTAGTGTTTTCGCATCATCGCAAGCTATATTTTTCTTTTATTACTATAGTGTTATTGTCAGGTTCTTGTTAGTATTGTTTCTTCTTTCTGCTTGCCGTTAGTTCCTGTCTTTGGAAGGAGGGCGACGATAGACGATTTCTTTCCTCGGGTGACGATTTTGTGATGTCATCGTGGATGAAGGAGTGGTCTTGGATTTGTCATACATTATCGGGAGAGGAGCAGAACACTTGGTTGTCGGTCAACAACTGGTATGATTTGTGTTGTTCTCTAGACAGTCGGATGTCTTCCTTATGAGGCATCAGCGGATATTGAAATGAGGAATGAAATTAGGAGATTGGATGATTTTCTTTCGGAATTGTTTAAAGAGGTACAGAGAAGTGACGATAATTTCGGGACTTACAAGGGAGCTGTGTTAGTCACAGTTTATCTACGGTATATTAAGAGCGCAGTTATCACAGCTGGTAGATATTGTATCACAGACTGTAATTAAGAGGAAATGAGGTTGGTTAATTGGGGGAGATTATTAATAAAAATATTGTTCTTCACACCAGATGAGGCGGAAGTTCCAAAATAGAATTATTGGCTTGGTCACATCCAGAAAGCGGCGATTCCTATGACGAGTGCAGTGGAATGGCACTCAACTCGGGGCGGATTTTCCTCTTCCGTTTATACTCACTTGTATGACTGTCATGACACTGACTCGGAACACCAGTTTCCAGCCGAATGGATAACCGGCATTAGCCATGGAACAACTGACGGGAGTAGAATCGCTATAGAAGGTACCATAAACATTAGATTGAGGACTGTATTGTAGTTAGGTCCTGGAAATCGCATTTCGAGAGTAAGTGTATAAAGGACAAACTCATATAGGTCATCTCAGTGCTACAGCTGGGTGTTGCCATCAGCACAGCACATATTTCTTTTGGTTAAGGCTAATTTTAATTAAAGATTCGTCTAGGAAGACTCGGGAGATCTTTCGAAAGAAGGGAGGTGTGTAGCAGCCGGAAAAAAAGTTCGATGCCCCAATTGTGAACATTTTAAACGTTTTATTTTAACAAGCGGCCAGTCTGTAGAGGCCATCCCTGCCGATGTGCTAATCGAGTAAGCTTTTAGATTGCACTTTTGATATTACGTTAAAACTTTCTGGCCAAAAAAGCTTGACACACTAGACTCTGGGGAGGCACATAAAACAGTGAAGTCCACAACACTTTGTGATCAACAGAGAAATGATATATTACATCTACATCTACATCTACATGGATACGCTGCAAATCACATTTATGTGCCTGGCAGAGGGTTCATAGAACGACCTTCACGGTTCCAATCTCGTATAGCAGGCGGATAGAATGTAGACCTGTACCTTTCCGTACGAGCTCTGATTTATCTTATTTTACCGTGGTGATCATTCTTCCCTATGTAGTTCGGTGTCAACAAAATAATTCGCATTCGAAGAGGAAAGTTGATGACTTGAATTTCTTGAGAAGATTCGGTCGCAACGAAAAATGCCTTTCTTTTACTGATTTCCAGCCTAAGTCCTGTATCACTTCTGTGACACTCTCTCCCATATTTCGCGATAATACAAAAAGTGCTGCCTTTCTCTGAACTTTCTCGATGTACTCAATCAGTCCTACCGGGTAAGGATCCCACAACGAGCAGCAGTAGGCCTATTCTAAAAGAGAACCGACAGACGTAGTCTCCTTAGTAGGTCTGTTACAGTTTCTAAGTGTCCTGCCCATAAAACACAGTCTTTGGTTAGCCTTCTCCACAAACTCTACTGTGTGTTTCATCCAATTTAAGTTGTTCGTGATTTTAATACCTAGGTATTTAGTTTAATTTACGGCTTTTAGATTAGACTGATTTATCGTGTAACCGAAGTGTAACGAGTTCCATTAAGCACTCAGGTGGATGACCTCACACTTTTCGTTATTCAGGGTCAACTGCCACTTTTCGCACCATTCAGATATCTCTTCTATATCGCTTTTCAGTTTATTTTGATCCTCTGATGACTTGATTACTCGATAAACAACAGCGTCATACGCAAACAACCGAAGACGGCTGCTCAGATTGTCTTCCAGATTGAAACTTCATGGCAGATTAAAGCTGTGTGCCGGACCAAGACTCGGGACCTTTCCCTTTCGCGGGAAAGTGCTCTACCAACTGCGCTACCCGATCACGACTCAGACCCCGTCCTCACAGCTTTACTTCTGCCAGTAACTCGTCTCCTACCTTCCAAATTTTACAGGAGCTCTCCGGCGAACCTTTCTTTTAGGAGTGTTAGTTCTGCAAGGTTCGCAGGAGAGCTTCTGTAAAGATTTGAAGGTAGGAGACGAGGTACTTGCAGAAGTAAAGCTGTGCGGAGGGGGTATGAGCTGTTCTTGGGTAGCTCAGTTGGTAGAGCACTTGCCCACGAAAGGCAAAGGTCCCGAACTCGGGTCTCGGTCCGGCACACAGTTTTAATCTGCCAGGAAGTTTCATATCAGCGCACACTCTGCTGCAGAGTGAAAATCTCATTCTGTCTTCCAGATTGTTTGTATAGGTAAAAAAGACGAAAGGGCCTATAACACTACCTTGGGGAACGCCAGAAATCATTTCTGTTTTACTCGATGACTTTCCGTCAGTTACTACGAACTTTGACCTCTCTGACAGGAAATCACAAATCCAGTCACATAACTGAGACGATATCCCTTAAGCATGCAATTTCAATACGAGTCGCTTGTGTGATACAGTGTCAAAAGACTTCCGGAAATCCAGAAATACTGATTCGATCTGAAATCCCTTGTCAATAGCACTCATCACTTCATGTTGATAAGGAGCTAGTTGTGTTTCACAGGAACGATGTTTTCTAAACCCATGTTGACTGTGTGTCAGTAGACAGTTTTCTACGAGGTAATTCATAATGTTGGAACACAATATATGTTCTAAAATCCTGCTACATATTGACGTTAATGGTATGGGCCTGTAATTTAGTGGATTGCTCCGTCTATCTTTCTTGAATATTGGTGTGACCTGTGCAACTTTTCAGTCTTTGAGTACGGTTGTATATGATCGTTAAGTATAGAGCTAATGCATCAGCATACTCTGAAAGGACCCTATTTATTATACACTCTGGACCGGAACACTTGCATTTATTAGGTGATTTAAGTTTGCTTCACTACTTCGAGGCAGGCCGCGGTAGTCTCGCGGTTCTAGGCGCTCAGTCCGGAACCGCGCGACTCCTACGGTCGTAGGTTCGAATCCTGCCTCGGGCATGGATGTGTGTGATGTCCTTAGGTTAGTTAGGTTTAATTAGTTCTAAGTTCTAGGCGACTGATGACCACAGATGTTTAGTCCCATAGTGTTCAGAGCCATTTTTTTTTACTACTTCGAGGATATTTACGTCTACGTTACTTATGTTGGCAGATATTCTTCATTCGAATTCTGGAACATTTACTTCGTCTACTTTTGTGAAGGCGTTTCGGAAGACTGTGTCTTGTATTTCTGCTTTGGACGCTCTGTCTTTGATAGTGTCTCCATTGCTATCACTCAGAGAAGGCATTGATTGTTTCTTGCCGCAGACAAACTTCACATACGACCAGAATCTCTTTGGATTTCCTGCCAGGTTTCGAGACTACGTTTCATTGTGGAAACTGTGATTGGAATCTCGCATAGAAGTCTGCGCTAAATTTCGAGCTTCTGTAAAATATCTCCAATCTTGGGAATTTTGAGCCAGTTTAAGTTTGGCATATTTTTTTCGTTGTTTCTGCAACAGTGTTATAATTCGTTTTGTGTACCAAGATGGATCAGCTCCGTCGTTTGTTAATTTATTTGGTTTAAATCTCTCAATTTCTGGCGATACTATCTCTGTGAATCGAAGCCACATCTAGTCTATACTTATATTATTAACTTGGAAAGTGTGAAGATTGTCTCTCAGGAAGGCGTGAAGTGAATTTTTATCTGCTTTTTTGAATAGGTGTATTTTTCACTTATTTTTCGGGGATTTGGGGATTACAATATTCAGTCTCGCTATGACATCTCTGTGTTCGCCAACCCCTGAATCGGTTTTGAGGCTCGCTATTAACTCAGGATTATTTGTTGCTAAGAGATGAAGTGTGTTTTCACTACCGTTTACTATTTGCGTGGGCTGATGAACCAACTGGTCGAAATAATTTTAAGAGAATGCGTTTAGCACAACTTCGGATGATATTTTATACGTACATTCGGAATGAAACATATATATACTTCCGCCAACATACCGAGGGTAAATAAAAAGTCACCACCAACTGTTATCGTATGACTAGGGTACGTATTTGGAATCAAACTCAAGTTTGCTTTGAACCTTTCAGCAACTGTATCATCTGAATTGGGAGGTCGGTTAAAGGGTTCAATTATTATTTTATTCCGGTGCCAACAATGACAGCTTAGCTTACTAACTCACAGGAAGTATCTACTTCAATTTCGCGAGAAGTTAAAATACGTCTGACAGCAACAAACACGCTATCGCTAAAACCTCCCCTTACAAAAACTTATGAATGATTGTGCTGATAAACCTCTTACATTATTTAATTTTCAAACAGCTGAGCAGAACTGAAAGTGCTCAGACTTTTCTCTCTTTACTTATTCTGATCATCACTAACTGACAATATTTTTAGTGGAATGCAGTCTGACTTGCAATAACCCCTACAAAAGTTTGGCCCTGATTAACAATAACCTGTACCCTTCTTGAATCACTGACCTCACAAAAATCTTCGTTACTCTAACTACTGCAATACAGCGAGCGGCAATACTGCCAGCCAAATAAAAGATGCTAACAACTGAAGTCACTAACTAGTGATAGGCAGAGTTGGCAAATGAAAGATTTTGATGGAGAACAAAAAATGTATTTACCTTAATAGGGTTCAAAAGTTATAATATATATCAGTTCATGACATCCAGTCTTACAAATTTACTGTCTCTGATGGACACACGACCAGATCATCCTCGCTCAAAACTCCGCAGACTCTCTCCCCACTTCCACCACTGCTGGTGGCTCACCTCCAACTGCGCAACGCTACACGCTGTTCACATCCAACTGACCAACACTACAATGGAGAATATTCCAACAATGCCAACCAGCCACAGACTGCACAGAGCACAACCAGTGATTTTCATACAGAGCGCTAGGTGACGTTACCAACATAAAAACCTAAACAGCCTACTTACACCGCCAACTGTGTTTAGCCTATGCTTTCGGAACACCGTCAGGTTCTTCGCAAAAATTTCGGTTGAGCTTATGTCCGGCTTTAGACAACTTTCAGTGCCTATAACGATTTGAGAACCAGTGCCTTCTATTAACGCTTGGAGCTCTGGTACTTTCCCAACACATCTACGACAATTTACAACTGTTATACTAAAGGTTCTTTTATCTACGTTCTTCCTGTGTTCAGCCTGCTCCTTTTGTGACTGACGCCCTCCTTGTGTTTTACCGAGACCCTATAGTCTAAAAAACCGCCCAGTCCACGCCACACAGCCCCTGCTACCCGTGTAGCCGCCACCTGGGTATAACTGACACCTGACCTATTCAGCGGAACCCGAAACGCAACCACCCTTTGGCGCAAGTCTAGGAATCTGCAGCCTACTACGTCGCAGAACCGTCTGAGCCTCTGATTCAGACCCTTAACTTGGATCTGTACGAAAGGTCCGCAATCTGTCCTGTCAACTATGCTACAAATGGTCAGCTCTGCTTTCATATTGCAAGCAAGACGGGCAGCCTTTACCACTTCTATTACCCGATTGAAACCTGAGAGAATCTCTTCTGATCCAAAGTGGCACACATCATTGGTACCAATGTGAACAGCCACCTGCATTTGGCTGCACCCTGTGCTCCTCATGGCGTCCGGGAGGATCCTTTCCACATCTGTAATGATTCCACTCGGTATGCACATGTAGTGCACATTGGTTTTCTTGCCTTCTTGTCATCCAAAGCCCGAATGGGCCCCATAACGCGCTTTGTGTTGAAGCTCCGAACTACCAATAATACCACCCTCTGTGATTGCCCAGATCTTGCAGGCTGAGTGGTTTTCTGTGGAACAGGACTGCCGACAGCATCTGGCTCAGCGAGAGTGTCAGCCACAGACAGATCCAGGAACCTGTTTGTCAGACAAGCCGGGGAGGCCTCACGTGCGGCCGCCTGGGAAGTCTTTCGTCGCCTGCTTCGCCCAGACCGATATCTCATTCGACCAAAGGTGAGGGGTCAGCCTCAGTGCGAGACGTAACTGGGCTGCCTACGAGTGAGGAGCGATCGGAGGACTTTGACGCACGGGACGTCCGTTGGATCCCCACTGCCGGCCCACGACAGCCCATCCACTGCAGCCACAAGATGTGTAACAGAAGCCATCACAGCCTGAAGCTGAGAGGTAAGTGTCACCAACTCGGCTTATGTTTCAGTACCGAGATCTGGGGTAGCATGACCGATGTGGGTGGAATTTTGTTGAGTATGTCCTGATACGATTTAAAGTGCGTGTTCTAGAATTTGTGATTGCTGTGACAGTAAGTGATACAAGTTCCCGTATCAAAAGCTCCGCTGGGTTACAGCTCGGTTGGCACAGTGAAATGAATAACGGGTTTACTTTCTGACGCCTCAGAATTTGTGACCATTGTTTTGAGTGAAACTGCGCCCCATTATCTGAAACTACCCGCTTCCCCGGTCCTACATTTCGTTAAAAGTTTTTAACGGAAGCCTTGACGACAAGTTTTCCATTTGCCATCCTCTTTTGTTTAAAGGAAACAAACTTACACGTTAGTTCCACAGCCTCCAGTACATTAGGGAAAGCCTGACCTAGTACAGATTACTGGTCCGAACAAGTCGGCAGCGGCGATGCCACATAGTTTGGTGGGAAGTACTGGGTGGAGAGGTGTGGCGTCCACCACTGCTGCTGGTTTGGCGCCCTGGCATGTCTTATGCAAATGACACGGCGTATTCGTCTGAGCGTTTCGTTAATGTAAAATGTCTTAAGGAGTTTCTTCCTTTGCTCCGAAAATCCCATATCTCAAGTGTACACGCCGTACTAATTTGTCCATGAGTACATCTGGACTGGCGAGTTGTCACCTTGTGTTGTCAAGACCACGAATTTTAAATTAAATGCCGTCTCTTACTAAGCAGAAATGACGAATCGACGCATTGACGCGTTCGTACCATTTTTCTTTAACCTCTATCAACACCTCATCTCTATCCTGCTTGAGTGCATTGTTCCTGCGCAGGTTGCAACAGCATTTTCTCCAAGTTCATCTTTTAGATATAAGAAGCTGAAGTTTTTGTCTCCATCATCACCATCTTCTGCATGTACTAATCCTGCAAGTACGCGTGAGAGGGCGTCTGCAATGATGTTTTTATATATTGGAATGTGCGCCACATTAAATCGGAATACTTAGAGGTACAGTGCCCTCCGCGCCAGTCTCTTGTGGGATGGCTTAGCGGTCTCTAAAAATTGCAGAGCTCAGTGGTCGATAAATACCCTTGTCGTTCGACCAATAAGGTAATATTACAATCTGATGAACACCCACACAATTTCAAGTGCCAAAAATTCCGTGAGGGTGTAATTTCCTTCACAGAGAGTGAGCACCCGGTTTGCGAAAGAAATCATTTTCTAAGAGGATGGTTCGGTGATGTCCTCTGGTTTGAACAGAATGACTCCCAAACCAGAGAATAAACTATCAGTCATGACGCAGAAATCTTGCTACAGGTCGTGGTGTGCAGGAGTCTGTGCCTTAACTAGTACCTCTTTACGTTTCGTGAGTTCGTCTTCTTCATGCTGGTCCCAGATCCATGGAGTATTTTTTCACGTGAGGGCACGAAGATGTAGTCTGAAGCTAAAGTTAGATTCTCTGTGTTTTTTTTTTTTTTTTTTTTTTTTTTTTTTGGAAGTTTGTGGTAAGTTTCTAAGCGACCAATCTGCTGGGGTTATCGGTCCCTAGGCCTACAAAATACTTAATGTAACTTAAACTAACTTACGCTAAGCACGTCACACACTCATTCCCGAGGGAGGACTCGAACCTCCAATGCGGGTTACCACGCGAAACGTGGCAAGGCGCCTAAGGCCGCACAGTTACCACGTTCCGATTCACAAAGCGCTGGCAGAAATTATGTAGTCTGAGGAAACTCATTAGTTGGAGTTGCGCATTCCGCAATCGCACAGTTCTTGTGCGGGTCAGGTTGTATTACATCTGCAGATACGATGAGTTCCAGGATTCTTATTTCTTTTCTGCCGAATTGTGCCTTTTCTAAGTTCACAGTCACTCTTACCTGTTCAAAGGATTCCAATAACCGATGCACCTCTTCGCTGTGGACAGCCCATGACATCACTGCCACGCGAATGTCATTTACATAGAGTGCTATGTCTTATCGTAAATCTGCAGGAATTATACTGTTCAGGCATCTAATACAAGCAGCTGACGATATATTTAGACAAACGGAAGTCATCTGAACTGATAACTGTTCATTTTAATTTATCTTTTACACGCTCATTCATGCTCTCGATTGATTCAGGCGAGAGCAGGGAAGGATGTATGTGCTGACACAGTACACTTAAATGTATTGAAGATGTGTGTGGGGTTCCGATAATTACCGTAAACTTTGTAAAATGTGAAGTGAAACAATGATAATACACCTTGTATCCACTACAGATACACTCAGCTGCTGAGTCTTTTTTAAGAAGTTTGCAGTTTGCGCCCAGAATTAAGTTGACCGAGTTGGGGAAATGAAGTTAAGTGATGCAGAGGCTCACGTGGAGACCCTTCAATTTCATATTTCTAATGCAGAGGGATAAAAACAAAAAAATGTTAGCCCACTGCTGCGGATTGTTTATGAAGTTCCATGTCCAACCGTAAGTTTTACGACAAGTTTGATCTGTTTTATGTTCAAGTTCATTATTATAGAACTCCTATTGAAAGTTTTAGCAACATTGACTTACCATGTTTTTGATTTTGGCTCGTGGTTCAATAAACGTTCTAACTCCTGTTTCAGTTACGTAGTTCTGGTGGTACTATCAGCTTACGTGATGACAGGTTTCGGTCCAATAAATTGAGTCATTGTGCCTGTCCTGTTCATTCTACTAGCTTGTTCCTTACCATTAGTTCCTTAGTGTCTAGGGACTCACAACAGGTTTGCCTGTTGCTTTCCCCTACTCTGCCAAGAGTTTCATGTCGCTGCAGCGACTGATAGACATTTTACAGCTGGTTAACAACCAGAATAAAAGAATAACATCACCACTACATTTTTAAAGAAATTCAGCCCTACTTTATCTCCCACTCTATAGAAGAAATCTACGTTTTAGGAAAACTATGTTCTTATGAACTGTAATCCACCTTAAGTCATATTCTAACCTTTGAAAGAAAAAAAATTAAATACAATAAACCGAAATTGAACTGAACTGTAAGTTGCCTGAGTGCAACTTATATATAAATCAAATGCCTATCCGAAATAAAACACTTACCTCGCACCCCAACAGCACTGTTACTGATTTCTTGAAAGCACAACAGGAAACAGCAAGTTCACCTTTCAATATACACCTGATATTAATCTCTGCTTTCTTTCACAGTACATCTTCCTTCATCCAACAGAAGCTATCGAAAGTCAACACAGCACTACCACACTTCAAATAACAACGAATCAGACTAATGAGAGGCAAATACTTTTCCACGGCAAGAACAATGATTGTCTATATACTAGGATATTATCCATTCTTTCGGACATGTAATGAAGAACAGTTACTATCGGTGACCATGCAGCTAGTTAGAATGAAATTACAATGAAATATAAACACTTAGCTGCTGAAAGGCGTTGACATACGTCAACAGGGACAGATGAAAATTTGTGGCCCGACCGTGACTTGAACCCGGGATCTTCTGTTTATATGGCAGATGCTCTATCCATCTGAGCCACCGAGGACGCAGAGGATAGGGCGAATGCTCTGATTTATCTCCGGCACGCCTCCCGAGAAACCCACATTCTCAAAATATTTTCCCGCACTACATTCGTAGTGGCCCCACCCTTTATACTCATTACTCGTGGCGCGTTGCCGATTCCCGTAAAAGTTCGGGTACCGTTTGTGCATCCACGCAGGAGAAGAAGATGGTCAAGTGGCCAGTGAGACATAGCTATATATACACTAAGAGGGTATCTGTTCTTTCGGACATGCCGCGCGGTCCGGGAAAAGTGCCCCAGAATACCCCAAACCGAGCGGCAAATTCAGTTTGAGAATCAGTAGATTCTTCCAAAATTTGTTGTATTTCTTCTTCAGTATGTGACTGTCAATACATTTTCAGTCACAGCTTTATCTAACACTGGACTAAGTGCCACTGAACAGGAAACAATAAAGATCCAAAGGGAAATGAATCAATCTTGAGATAATTGTTGCTGTGAACCCAGAGAAATAGAATGTCCATGTGTTCTAAGGCCACGTAATGCTATTATTTCTGCAGTAAGGCGATCTTTATGGGAAGTCGCATCTGCTACCAAGTGGGAGAGACCTTATGACCACATCCATTAAACTTAAATTTTCTGATTAAGCTTAAACTTAAAACTGTAAAACAATCATAGAATCGGGAAGAAGACTGCATTAAAGAAAGTAAACACTTTCTTAGGAAATTTGAAAGTATAAAGTACCTGAGTAGGTATCAATACTTTCAATAGGTGGGCATTAAGTACCGCTCCCCTCTGGCCATCTCCGTTGGTATTGCATGGGTTAATGATGTTACAGCTACTGCAGCACTGACGGGTCAATCAGACGAAGAAATACTTTGTGTGACTGAATTTGTGTTTAAATGAGAGGCCAATGCGTATGTGGCATACCATAAGATCCAAAGTAAAGCACAGTTGTTTCAGAAGTTGGTTGCTTGATTACGCCAGTGTTACCAAAACGAAAATACCATAGGAATTTTTCGCGATGAGCTCAATACTTCTAATTTGAACTATGATAAGTCAGTGGAAATATTTTCAGGCAGGATTTGCGAAGTCAATGCTCAACATATGTGCGTTCTACGAAGCAGTGGCCAACAACGTATTATCGCAGGAGGCTGCAGCTCATAGGAATTTGAGGAAATATATTTTGTCATGAAGCAATGTGTATCTCACTGTTTTGTCCCTTCTGAGGTGAGGTGCTACAGGTGTGGGAGCAAGGACCATATACAGAAATAGTGAACAAATGGTTAAAGTGACTCTAACCACTATGGGACCTAACATCTGAGATCATCAGTCAAACGGTTTAAATGGCTCTGAGCACTATGCGACTTAACTTCTGAGGTCATCAGTCGCCTAGAACTTAGAACCAATTAAACCTAGCTAACTTAAGGACATCACACTCGTCCATGCCCGAGGGAGGATTCAAACCTGCGACCGTAGCAGCAGTGCGGTTCCGGACTAGAACAGCTATAGCTGCTCGGCCACAACGGCCGGCGAAATAGTGGAAGCAACTAGAGCGTTACTCATGTGGGGAAGTGGGCTGTCGTGTATCTGAATGACGGCAGAGGAAGAACAGGAAGCATCATTATGTTAAACAGACGCTAAACAGTAACGGGAAAACTTTGACCATCGGAAGGCACTCGTGATAGATTGTAACACTTCACAAGTTAGTGCCCAGGCGGAAAGATGCTTAGTGGGTGTAGTGGGTGGTATGGAACAGAGGTTTCTTGTAGACACGAGGGCACGCTTTATCAGTCTGAACCTGGTATACATGGGGCGGAGGGACCACAACGATGTAAGTTACATGGGGTTGTCGATAGAAATGTTGCGTCGTTGGGTACGACTGTACATGAGTTTACCATTACAGAAACTAAGTTTAAAGTGCATATGGATGTTTTGCCACCTGTGGGTGAGCTTTGGAAAAGCTCTTGAGCTCACTGAAACTTCGTTTCATTTGCGTTATACAGCTGTAAACGAAGCTACATTGCAATGGTTACGTGTCATGAAGGCGATGCCAGCTAAACTGCAGTCAAGTTCGTTAAAGATTGATCAGCAGGATAAAATATGCGCAGATATGGGATGAAAGCGCGGTTTGCAGTGGGTACTAATTTACCTTGTGGGACGTTCTATGCGGTTGAGCTCAAGTAATGGACAGTTTGATGTTTCACGTTGTTTTGTTTGCAGAGCATAGCACACTGAATAATGTTAATTTTAATATTTGGTTCCCGTTAGTACAGCTAACTTTTGCAGTTCAGAAGCTAATCTGTCAGAAGGTATAATCATAGAAAAAGACATCGATAGGTGGAGTTTCGGTAGAAGCCGTAAGCATTCATTAATCGATGAACTGTGTCACTTGCACGACAATAATCGTACAAGCATGGAAAAAGTGTTATTCAAGCTTAGCGACTTGTTTTATACAGGTGGGGTGTTACAGTAACCCTAGTGACCTAACCGTAAATACAGTTATGGGGTGGAACTCCAGTTTATAGAGAACAATATCGTGCAGTCCGACCCTTACAACGATTAACAGAAGATATAATTTAACAGCCACTACGAGATGGTATCAACAACCTAGTGACAGTCCCTGAAGCACAAATATTGTAATTACCCCTAAGAAATCACTGGATGGCAAGAAGGAATACGTGTCTTTTTGTGATTATAGATGCTTATCAAATTCTTAATGTTAGGGAATTATCTGAGGATAATTTGTGTGAATGTCGTTACTTCCCGCAGGGGACCTCAAAACCGGTTACAATCCATTGAAACTAGCACTTGAACATTGGCCAAAGACAGCGTTTACCGCTCCCTGTTGACATTATCAATATATGGGGATGCCATTTGGTTAAAAAAATTCACCTGCTACTTTCCAGCGGTTATCAGACGGAGTTTCAAGAGGGTTAAACCCTAAAAGCTATGTGATCCAGTTAGATGACTAATTTGCCTATTCAGCCGTTCAACCAAAATATGTTTTGGATATGCTACATTTAGCACGTGTGAAGCCGTGCACGGGGAAGTACCGGTTTGGTCAAACTCGAGTTGAGAATCTGGGACACATAATTTGTGAGCGTAGTATGCAGACTGATTTTCCTTTTACAGAAATTCAAAATTTTTCAGCACCATGGACGGCCGAACATATGCAGTCGTTCGTCGGTTTGTTCTACTTCTACCGTAAATTCGTAATGGATTTCGTGAAAGGATTAGTTAGTTAGTTTGTTTCATGTTCACGGGTCAGTTTGTACAATAAATCGTAATGTGGAATGAGTTACTTTATGTACACATCGTTAACAGGGTTATATGCTAAAATGTATAACTTCCAGTTTCTCCCTAAAATATAAATATATGTGTTAGTAAAGCCTACCCATCATCTTTTACAAGTTACAATAGAAATTTTCGTACGGAAAAGAAGACAGTGCCAACACGAAACTTATTCAGTTTGTTTTTGACTTTTACTTTGCTTTCTGTCAGACGTTTTGTATTGGTAGGCAAGTGATCAAAAACCTTTGTTGCAACATCCTGCACCACTTTATGTGCTATCGGCAACCTTAACGTAGAATAATTAATATAATTTTTCCTTCTGACATTGTAATTACGTACATCGTTGTTCCTTTTGAAGTGTAGTGAAATATTTACATAACTCTTCAGGAGCGAATAAATAAATTGTGTATAAGATGTCACATTGCTCAACCCCTTATACAGATGTATAAAAGGTGATCACGGGTGATAATCAAATATTACTCTTACAGCACGTTTTTTGAGCAATGAAGAGTTTCTATTTTGAAGATGACTTAGCACAGAACATTATTCCATATCACGCCATTGAGTGAAAACACGGAGAATACGACGAGTTAATGATTTGTCTTTCCTCAAGGTCTGCACATTTATAGTTGCAGATGTGTCTGAACTATCATTTCTAAGGGGTTCCAAAATGTGCTTTTTCCAGTTTATATTCCCATCACTATGCACATAAAAGCATTTGGAAGTTTTTACCATACTCATAATTTCCTTACTGTGTATTACCGTTATCATTGGTGCAGTTACTCTAGATTCGCAGAACTCAATATGTTGCGCCTTTTAACCATTTGTTCTGTTTCTGTATGTATGCTTGGACTGATTTCAGTACCGGTGTCGTCTACAATAAGAGGTAATGGTGTTTGTTGTATATTAGACGAAAGATCGTTTAAATATGTGGCGAACTATAGCAGACCCAAGTCTGATACTTGGAGAATCATGCCCTGGACTATAATTCTTTAATTATTAAGTACAACCTTCTGCATATACTTGGTTAGATATGACATTATCCATTAGTTGACTGTACAATCACTCTCAAAAAATTTCTATTTATCTAGGAGAATATTGTGATCCATACGGTCAGAGAGCTTAAGTAGGTTGCTGGAAATACCAACCGATGCTACTTCATAATTTGTTCATTGTAAAACTTCGCGAGTTAACATGTAAATGGCTTACTCAATACAGCAGCTCTTTTGAAATCCTAACTGTGATTTTCTGTGGATATTTTTATTGCTAAGGTGAGATATTATTCTAGAATAAATCACCTTCTCATACCATTATTTCAAATGATGTCAGTAGTGAAAAAGGTCTGTAGCTGTTTTAGTGATGCATTACATAGTTCAGATAAGACCAGATTTATTATATGGAAAGAAATATATAGTACATTAGAAGGAGGAGAGTCAGGTAGTATCAGAGAAACTGTAGGAAGCCATGAGTTCCGATACCGTACTGGTTATTTCAGGTTTTATAAAATGGTTCATTGTCTCTTATGTTGCTTGTAATGGTCAGTCGGATGTATTTTGTGTAAAATGCTTGATGGAGAGGGGCAGTTAAATAATGCGTAACGTAACCACTCAATAACCGAAATGTTAACGGTCGTATGCGATATTATACATTTCTGCTGTTTCATGTCGGGTAGAAGATTTAAAGGTGGGGCTGATCATGAGTCACTGAAGTCGTCGTTTGGTGTAAGAGACTCATCAGCTCATTTTCCACGCTGGCCTCTCAAGTTCAGTGAGTTTAATTACGAGATTGTCCACACAAATGGAGATAAAGTAAGTCGCAAAGTATATCCATGCTGAGTACTCTAGACAAGATTATATTGGAATAGCAGCAAGCACAGGCAATTAGTAGAGTGGCAGGCTATTACGTCAAACTGCACTTTACCATGCATGAGGATATTCGGTACACTATTCCAAAAGAAAGTTTTACATCAGTCTCATAAGCATGTTATTTCAGATCGTGGCGGCCTACGATCAAGAGATAGGAGTATTGTGGAAAGGTTTGGTTGAGAACAGGAAGAGTGGCGTGATGAAATATGTCAAGGACTGTGTACCATGTGCTCAGGGAGTGAATGCTATCCACCAAAAAATCCCTTCACAGAGGCTACCAGAGGCGTCGAAGTCAATTTAAATGCTTGTTCTAGACATTTGCTAACCATAGCCAGTACACTTGTAAAGAATACGTATGTGCTTACGATTATCAATGTTGATTACGGTATTTAGTAATGATAGCAATTCCAGATCAAAAGACCAGTACTGTAGCACAAGTATTTATCAACAATTGGACACTAAAGATTAGAGTGCCTGATACCTTAGTTATAGACCAGGGTACGTACTTAGTTTCGGTATCTACAAGGCGTGTGTTGCATATTGAAAAGTTACAAACGAGCTCTTTCCGCCCACAAACTAAAAGCAGGATGGAGCGTGAGCCTAAGACCATTACTAAACTGCTAAGCTTTTACTTGAATGCCAGACGCGACAACTGGGATACCCATTTTGAATATGTAGTTTGCGCGAACAACTTTAAGGTTCATACGGGCACAGTCATGTCTCTATTTGAGGTACAGGATGAAAATGCCCACACAATTTCACTTTTTTGGTCCTAAATTACATGCGAATAGCGAACCAATGAATAAGAGGTGAAACGTGTAAAACTCGCACACAAAGGCTCTGGAACGCCAGGAACAGCTAAATGGGCGCACTGGCAGGATATCGTAGTATCGTAGAGCGCAGTGTGTGTTAACTACTAGTCCCTATATACCAAAGAGAAAAACAAATAATTTATTGACTAAATATCACGAGCCGTACCAGTTAGTGGATATGACCTCAACTGTTTACGGAAATGTGCAGTTTCCTACCACAACGTACAATGTCTATCCTGCACGTCAGTCTGGTAAAACAGTTTAAGATTACTTTGGACGCTTTGACCTACCCAGTACGATTATGTGCAGCTGGTGCAAAGATGAAACGTAATCGCCTAGACAACTTAAAGCACAAGGCATAACTATGGTCTGACGTCGCTGTTGTTACATTATATGAAATATTATGATGGTGTTAGATTTATTTTTGATTTTCGTGTTATGGGTATTTTTTGCATTGTGTTGTTTTCAGCGAATTTATTGTTTTCATGTCGTTGCCACATCTGCTTTTTTATTACTGTATGGTGATTGTCAGGTATTTGTTACTGTTGTTCTTGTTGCTATCTGTCGTAAGTTACTCATTTCGGAGGGAGGACGTGGGTGATTGATTGTTTTTTTCCACAGTTGGCGATTTCGTTATGACATCCTGGATGATGGCAATGGTCTTAGGTTCGCCATTCGTCATCGGGAGTGGAGCAGAATGCTTAGCTGTCGTTCAAACGTTTCTTAAAGATATATATTTCTCTAGGTGAATGTCTTCCTTATGAGACATCAGTGGACATTGAAATCAACAGATCACAGAAACGAAATTCGGACACTGGAACATTTTCTTTCGGGTTGATATACAGAAGCACAGAGAAGTGACGTTTTCTGGGGAGATTCTGAAGGAGTATCATAATCACAGTAAATTAAGAGCACACTTATTACAGCTAGTACATGTTGTCCACAACCTGTTGTTTGTAGGAAGAGAACCTTGTTAAATGCGGGAGATAAATTAATAAAAACGATGTACGCGATAACAGATTAGGAGAAGCTCCGAAATTAAATGATACACTTGCTGATTTTCAGAAAGCGGTGATTTCTATGACAAGTATGGGGCTCTGTCTTTCATCTTGATAAGGGTTTCTGTCTCAGGTGTACACTCACTTGTATTGCTGTCATTACACTAACGCGGAACACACTGCATTGACCAGAGGGGCCATTAAGGGTGTTACACTTTCAGCATTTAGAGCACCCTCAACCCTGAACTTTCACATTAATTACCCAGAGTTATCGATTCACAGCAAGTGAAAATTTCAGTGGAGCTAATGTTACATCATATCCAAACCAGGACAATCCTCAACAGATGATTACGTAGATGACTTTCATCTATCAATATGTAGTGTCTTTCTAGGTATTTGCATAATTCATTTATGAAATAATCGAAGAAGGGCACAACCTACAGATCAGCCGAGACACCAGTTGCCAGACGAATTTTTAGCAGGCAATGGCAGTGGGAACGATTGATGGAAGCAGAAATCCTGTATTAGGTGGTATAATCATTACATTCAGGATTTTATTGTAGAAAGCTGCTGGAGAACGCACATTTAGAGTAAGCTCATGCTGGAAGTTTATAAGGAAGCACCCACGTGGGACACTTCAGGACTGGAAGGCTCGCTAATGGAAGTTTCGGGAGGAATCTTTCGAAAGAGTGGATGTGTGTGGCACCCCGAAAACGTTAGGTGTGCGAGTTGCGAATGTCTTAGAAGTGGTATTCCCACACGCTGCTAGGCAGTAGAACAAGCCTGCCCGAAGTGCTAATAGAGTAAGCCGCTGGACTGTACTTTTGATATTACGACAAATCATTACGGTCAACCAGGTTTGCTACTCCAGGGACGAGCGAGCCACGTAGAACCTCAATGCCGCATCACAGTATTACCAAGCGTAAGGGGATGTTTTATAAGAGAAACTTGCGCGCTACCGAGAAACACACGGGTTGTAATTTTAACTGGGTGTAGGAACCCTTACCCGGGATACAGTGAGCTAGTAAAAGCAGAAAGCCAAGTAAAATGAAATAAACATACTCGTCCCCTATAATAGTACTATGTAGAACGCCTAGTTGTATGGTTATAAGTAATCGAGCGTAGGAACTCAAAGAATGAAGTAATGCCTTCATTCTGTCTGCTTATTAAACCGGAGAGAATGATTTCATTTGTGTTTCAGAGAAACCACGACCCACCGTTGGTGATGGAAATCTGCTAGCAACCTGGCAACGAGGCACACCGTGTCTGAGGCGTGATGGCTGCGGGATTTGAGGGAAGTTTTGATGATGTGGGGAGCTTGGGCCCAGCCAGTCTCCACCCCCAGAGCTACTTCGGTTGATGGACTACCAGATGTCTACAGTCTGGATGGGAGAGATGCGCATTCGCGGTCTCCTAATAACCTTGACGTCTTTGGCCATCGGCTGCGCAGGATTAGCCGTGTGGTCAGAGGCGCAGTAGTCATGGACTGTGCGGCTGGCCCCGGCATGGGTGTGTGTGTTAGTCCTTAGGATAGTTTACGTTAAGTAGTGTGTAAGCTTAGGGACTGACAACCTTAGTAGTTAAGTCCCA
Organism: Schistocerca gregaria; assembly: GCF_023897955.1. Classification (NCBI taxonomy): domain Eukaryota; kingdom Metazoa; phylum Arthropoda; class Insecta; order Orthoptera; family Acrididae; genus Schistocerca; species Schistocerca gregaria. The sequence continues at coordinate 412,017,433 of NC_064925.1, read as the reverse complement.
TAAAAGTTCATACACATTTGAACATTTGGCTACCGTCTTCGTCTGTCTCTGGCCGGTGACTAGGGCATCGCAGGAGGTCATCAGGACATCTACCTTGTGCTGCCACACCCAAGGGCACGGAGGGCAGGAGTGGGACAACGAGTAAAGGGGGTTGGGGAGGGGGCTGCTTAGCCGATATACTCCGGGGGGCCTGGGCAGCCAGAGTTCATCTTTGTCACTGGGGGCCCACGGGCGTCGAGGGTGCCGCTATGGCGGCCCAGGAGAACAGGCGTAGGCGCATTCCGCAGTCGGCTGAGTTTTCAAGCACAAATATGGGTCCTCAGGCTGTTTAATGCTGCTTCAAGAGACCTCTGTTAGTGGTATAACTGTTTCACTGCTAGTTCGGGTGTGAATCTGCCCACTACCTCACCATTTCTCTCACCCACAGATACATAGCGACGCGGACTAGGCAGGGTCATTACAATACAGAGATCATTGATTTCGTTGCATTTGTTGTGGTGCGGAGGAGATGGTTCTTTTACGTTTTGGTGTATATTGCAGCATACAGGATAATGTTTTTAGTTTTTGTGGTCTTTATTCTTGTGACAAGCAACAATTTTTATTTTTTATTCGTGTACACAATTGTCTGGCATTTACGTTTTTGCTTATTGTTTAGAACTTGCTTCATAGGAGCCAATACTTCCTATACAATTAGTGGGAGTCTTATCTGGATTACGTATGGTAATCTAGAGCAAATTATTTTAATATAGTGAGAAAAGTGACGTGAGTTTGCTTAATAAGTTAGTGTTTGAAAATTAAAGTTTTCTTCAAACTACCACCTCTACACTCACTTAGGTTTGAAGAGAGTGAGATTGTGAAAAGTCTGAGGCTTGATTTTTTGTTGTTGTTAGAGCACGTCGAGTATAATGGGACATAGAACCCTGTTTATTTAAAATATTTCTTTAATTACTATTAGTTCGTATATGGACTTTAAAAAATTATTTGTCTGCAGTATGCATGGGGTATACTGTGCTCAGAGGCTGTAAGCTTGCGCTGCTTGTACTTCTGTGATCATCAACGCAGGTTTTCCAATAAAAAATTAATATTTGTGGAGTGATAACGTAACTTTTAGTACATCATTCCTACAGAGACTGAATGTTCACACTGACATGTTTAATTTGATACAATTTCTGAATCTAGTACTACTTGTGGTACTCTGGAAAATGATTCTGGAAAATGAATGTATAGCTCCTGTTGATGGGCAATAGAGAAGGAATTCAGTTTCAATACACAATTATAAAATGAATAATGCGCTAATATTACAAGAATTGTGGGACAAGTTGGAGTCTAATGTTAAGAGGCTTAATTAAAAGCTAGCCCCAGAACCAGTGGAAAGGAACTTAGAGTGAAATTACAGAATAGTAACAATTGGTTTAGTGATAACTTGATGGCTGTTCCTCGTAAACTACGAGGTAGTGCTATTCTACTACAAAGGCGAATTCACAATTTAGTGCAGAAGTTTGAATTCACTGTGGAAGACATTTCGAGGAGATTATGTGCACTTGCCACTCCGTTAAGGTAAAAGCTGCAGAGGGGCTCACTGCTTTGAAAGAAATAAGAGAGTTGTTTCTATAGAAGAGAGTCCAGTAATCTTGCAGTGATCTATGAGTGAGCAGAAGCAGCTGTTACAGGAAAATGTACAGGTTTCGAAGAACCGACATGAAAGAAAGACTGGATGGACAGAAAGTTTGATTGCTCTACCCAGTTAAGAAGTAATTACTTTAAAAAATCATTTCAGTTGATGCTAGATTATTATAGGATTAAAAAACAAATTTTAAAGAATGAATTATTATTTCACGATCAATGTGCGAGAATTAGAAGGAGGTACAGAAGACAAATAAAAAGGTGGCTCCTTACACTATTGTTGTTGCACAATTAGCTCTTAATGCTGATCAGAGTTCAAGTGGTACTGTATCTTTTTGTGTAAATGATTCCGAAAAAGGTAAGGACTTTATTCAGATTCATTGTGTTTATTAGCCATAGGTATCATTTAGTGAAATGTGTTTCATTAATGGCATGACCCAGTAGTAACCACTACAAAATTACTGTTCACTTTTCACATAGAAATGATTTATCCCATATTAACCAGTTGTACAGAACTGGAATCATAATACTAAATATCAATTTCTACACGACTACTATCGAAGAACTCTCTTGAACTGTAGGATGAATTGTTTAGTAACCAGTTGTACAGCTTACTTCTAAAATTGTTGAAAGATGTATTGATTGTAGAGTATGTCAGTTTATTCAAAAAGTTCAGTTTACATTGCGTAGCCTGTTTTTGTGAGTCTCATCTAGGAATGTCAATATTCTATTTGTTTCTGGTATCATTATAGATTATGTTATCTTTGCTGTCAAACTCTGCTATATTGTTTCCAGTGAATATCAATGACAAAAAGTTATAAAGTTTTACATCGTCATTATCTTTGTCTTTGTGAACAAATTACTGCATTGTTTCGTAGGACTAAAATTATAATTATATGTAGCATCTATTTCTGAATCAGTACTACGTCACTGACATGACATGAGTGACACATAACAACAGACCAAATGTTTGTGAAGCTGAAAAGGCCACATTAACCTGTGCTAAGATATTTCTTTGTAAGTGGATCAGATAATATCTGTATGAGGTAGGACAGCCTTGATATCTTTCTAAGGTATGATTAATGCGAGGTTGCCAGTTTAGTTTGGAATCAATTTTTTTCCAAGCAACTGTACAGACGTTTGGAGTTTCAGAGAAGATCAAATGGAGAGTAACAGGAGAATAAAGAATTAGGTCAGTACTTGAATCAGAAATATTCTAAAATTGAAAAAGTTCAGGGTCATTGTTACAGCAGAGGTCACGTGCCAGATAATATTGACTTATGTTCTGTACATGAAGATGAATGAGATCCTCCAGCTCGTTATGAAAGGAGGAGAATTGTATAGTCATTATAATCTTGATGGTGCAAACTGTGGTCCGAGGCATGGTTTTCAATATAACCCTTTCTAAAATTTAATGTTTTTATAATTATGTGAAATGTTGTTGATCCTCATGCTTGGCTAGAGCAGTTTGATTTCGTATTTCCTTCCACATGGCCAGCCGATCACAGAACTGAGTTTGTATGTGGCTGTTTGGTAGGTGACCTGAGTACGTGAATATTGAGATTGACTAGAAACTGTGAGCCATATGACGAGTTTTATCAGATATTCCTGTTAGAAGATATTTCTGATGCAGCGCAAGACATACTTGTTTATGAAAAAAAAAAAAATACTTATATTATAAATCCTGCTACATTCTTTGAATGCATGGTGTGGAAAAATAAATTTTTTATAATACTTACAGTCCTACTGAATTTAATTATAATTCACTTGTAAAATTTACTCCCAAGTTGATCCAGATTATTCTTCCTGGTCAGGTGAGATGGTTTTGTTCCAAGAATTAGAATATGACAGTGCTGAAGAGATTGGTTGTGGTAGAAGCAACAGGAAGTTTTGTTATGCTAGGCTGAGGCCACAGAGGAATTGGAATAATGATCACCACCAATGTGATACATATTGTGATAGATATGGGAATGGAAAGTGGAGGCATCAGAGGAAATGTGATTGCAATGAAAGCAACAATTTTATTAGAGGTAATTGTGGTTGGATTAAAAGATTGTTTCGTCAAATCAAGGTGGTGAAGGGAATGGTAGTCATTGTCATTGACAAGACTGAAACTAATGTTCCTATGTTGTAGAAGTACCTCAGCTTATCCACAAAAAATGTTAAAGTGGATAGACCATAGCGCTATAGCCAAACAATTGACAACTGATGTGTGCTGCTGATTTGAATGCTGAAAACATGATGGAAAATGCCTATGATAAATTGAATATATTTACTTTTGTATGCTTGAGTTACCTATTGACAAGTGATAGTCAAGAAAATCTCATTTCTCTGAAGAATCCAGCGTTTCGAATGTATTTTACCGTGCATTCCAGGTGTTGCAAGTCAGTCGGCTTGGTTTAGTGAGTCAGCATTTCACATATCTGAAGGTGTAACCTTACGAACTATTCCATTTTTACAGTGGAGTCAAGTAAAAGGGATGATTACCAGAAAAGGAACAGAGATGGAGAGCCAAGTAAGTATTGATCTTCTTCATCAAGTTTATAGCTCCATCCGAATTTGCTAACTGTGTGGAATTTGGCTACTGATATGATTTTAGGGGCTGATTTTTTGTTGACATACAAAGAAGTGATGGCCTTGGGCTGTTGTGTAGTGAGTTGTAAGTATAATGATGATATCTTAAATCATGAGGGAAGAGTTGCCTGTCGTGACTGAGTATGGTGTTCACGCAGTCCTATTACATCATTTTCCAATGAGGTCTTTGGACTTCACAAGAAAAATGGAGTTAGAGTATCTGTGCTGAAGTGGTGAAGGAATTAGTAAAAGGCAATTTATTTAGTGTACTGCGACATAGTTCTTCAATGTTTTCAGTGCATCCAGGGACACAAAGTTCTTTTGTGTGTGTGTTGTTGCATGAAGAGCATGATTTCGCTGGCTGTTAGCATGTTTTCTATTAACTTTTGCTTTACTGCTAGCTCTCTTGTTCTACTAACTGTCAATAAAGGGATTTTATTACGAGCCACAAGTCTGCCACAGAATTTTTGAAGATGTTTTGTGTATCAATAAAAAATTGTCATGCATAAAATATGATCTAAATCTAGTGAAACTGGAAATGAAGACAATGAAGTTGGCCTGATTGTGGGACGTGCTGAGAAGTAAATGTGATATTTGAAAAATCTCATGACAGGTATGTGAGTAGTGCGATGATTATCTCTTCATGCACTACACATATAGCACTAATTATTGTTTAGAATGTGATGTGCATATTGGTATTATATGTTTATTGATCAACTGAGGTGATGTATATGTGATCCCATTCATAAATGTTTTGAAGTTTATTATGCGCTGAAGAGCCAAAGAAACTACTACTACACTCGAATATAGCGTAGGGCCCCGCGAGCACGCAGAAGTGGTGCAACACGATGTGGTATGAATTCGACTAATGTCTGAAGTAGTGCTGCATGTAACTGACAATATGAATTATGAATGGCTGTCCATAAATCCGTAAGACTATGAGAGGGTGGAGATCTCTTCTGAACAGCTCGTTGCAAAGCATCCCAGATATGTGATTCTTGAGTTTCTCCCGGCGTATTTGATAATCAAAATATCCACGGGTGTACTGCCGGTCTATAGTGTCCAACGGGCACAATCGGCCGCCGCCGCGACCGAACCCATTTCCCTCTGAGCAGCCATAGCGTCCGGATCTTCGTGCCGGCACGTTCACAGGAGCTCAGTCCGTCAGTTCACCTGATGATGGCGACATGTTTGATCGCCGAAATATTGTGCCCGTTGGACACTATAGACCGGCAGTACACCCGTGGATATTTTGATCATCCCAGATATGTTCAGTAATGTTCATGCTTGGGGAGTTTGGTGGCCAAAGGATGTGTTTAGACTCAGAAGAGTGCTCCTGGAGACACTATGTAGCATTTCTCGACATGTGGGACATCACATTGTCCATCGGAATGCACAATTGGCATGAATGGATTCAGGTGATCAGACAGGATGCTTATGCACTTGTCATCTGTCAGAGTCGAATCTATTCGTATCAGGGGTTCCATGTCACTGCAACTGCACACATCTCACACCATTACAGAGCTTGTACCAACTTGAACAGTCCTCTACTCAAGAGCAGGTATAATTTTTCCAGTGATCAAAAGTCCAATGAGGTGTTGATAGGTCTAGCCAAAGCGTAAAGTATTGTGTCGTGCAGTCATCAAGGGTACAGGAGTAGGCCTTCGCCTCCAAAAGCCCATATCGATAATGTTTCTTTCAAAGGTTCGCACGTTGACACTTTGAAAATTATATTTTTGTTTTAAAGGAATTGTTCTACCAGATTCTATACATGTGTGGTGTGAGAAAAATAATGTCACAGACAGCGCTGCGAACTATCTGACAGTGCTATGCACACTGGCGTGATCGTCCCTTTCTGACAGTCTGAGTTTTCAGCTCTTTTCATCCAAAACGTGGATTTTGACAGCCTCCATCAGTGAAGTTGAGTTTCCTTTTTGTGTTGACAGTAATGGAATTAGAACGAGATTATTCAGTCAAGTTTATTGTTAAACTTGGTAATCAATGAGTGTGATCTTTGAAAAGTTAAAACAGGCCTATACGAAACATTCCTTGTCAAGAGCACAAATTTTCGCTGGCACAAATCATTTTTGGGAGGCTGTTAGGACAGTGAAGAATAAATCTCCCTTTGGGAGGCCTTCAAAATGAAAAACCAACGAGAACATCGAACGTGTGCATGGTCTTTCGAGACCAGATGGAATTTGACATTAAAGATAGTGGGTAACCTTTCAAACTTGACCACTTTCACCTTAAATCAAAGATCTGACTGAAGATTGCACATCTGGAAGGTTTCTTCCAAAATTGTGCTGGGAAACCTCACAATTGTGCAGAACAACAATCGAAGAAACACGTGTGTTGGTCGTCATGAGAAGACTGCCATTAACTACCAATGTTTCAGTAATGTGATCACCGGTGATGAATCCGGATTGAGACGAGGGGGCAAGATGACGAGTGGCATACCGATACATCTCCTCCACCCAAAGAGGCTCGAATGGGCAAATCAAAACAGCTAGTATTTACTGTTCCTTCAGGACAAACTGTCATCCTTGTGTTTTTCAAGGATGTCCTTCAAACGCTCAGGAAGAGATTAAATTGAGTGTGGCCGACTGGACGTGCAGACAAATGGACGCTGAATCATGACAGCGTCCCATTGAACACAGCCACGTCCATCACGGATCTTTTCACCACAAAAGGCATTCCTGTTGTCCCACAGGCACCCTATTCACCTGATCTGAGTCCTTGTCATGTATTTTATGTTAGCGAAACTAAAAATTTCTTAAAAGGACATCGTTTTCGGACTCTGGAAAAGAATGTGACTGACATATCGAATGCCCTAGGACTTCAAGACTTTCGGCACTGCTGCCAAGCCTGGGAATAACGATTATAGCGACGTAAAGTTGCCGAAAGAAACTATTGCGTATGAATTAATACTCGAAAAAAATTGTGGTAGACAAAAAATCAGTCACATAACAGTACTTTTCTCATACACCTAGCATGTTATAAATTTTTCATTTAATCTCGACCGAAAAACACGTTAGAGTAACATATGTCACTTTCTACAACGAAGGTCGTTTTCAGGATTTCCAAGTTCAGGGACTTCGTTACACACCAGTATCTCTTTAAAAAGTGTATTGAGAGAAAACGTCAAAAACAATCACCGAAGTTGGCTTTTTTATATTTTTTGTGGTGTTTATAAAGCCAGCAGTACACTTTATTGAAAGTGTGTTGTTACTGCTAAGACTGTGCTAAGGGTATTTTCAACTTCTGCACCCTGATCGCATATCAGTTGCCCATTAAAAAGCATGTTGTTAATATCGTTCAACAACAATTATCGAATTTTTTTTATTTCAGCCTGGGCACAATGTCGCCCGCCACCCTCCTCTTTGTAACGCACGTTATGTAAAATGTCTTGGCATTACGGGGGTTAGTCGGACTTTTAAAGTACACTTTAGTATCTACATTCTGACACTGTCCCTTTCAACAGTTCGGTATATAACAATTAAATAAAATCATTTAAGATATATATCTTCGAATAATTGTTTGTTTTGCAATATTGTAAAAGTGACTTTATTGTTATTGTGGAACTAAAAAAATAGTCCTCATGAATTAGATTCAAATAATGTCAAGCATGCAGTCTTCACCATGCTGTTACCATCAATCAAACTTAGCTTCAGTATTATCACACAAAATTAATATTCATTGCTAAGTGGCTTCCTTCCTTTATGTGAGTGTAAAGGTTATTTTTCTTGTTTTGCATGAGTTTATAACATTCTGAAATGAATCTTTTCAGAACACATACAGAAATGATTGTATTTATAAGGAGAAGTCGATGAAAGGTATACTTTCAACGGTGCTTTTATTTCTTCATAATTTTCTCTTCTTTAGACAGTGAAATAAATATTGCATGCATTTCAAAAACATATTTTATAGTTCGTAACGACTACTTGCGAAGCTCTTTGAGCAATATATTTGGGAAACACTGGTGTAGTTCAGTGGGGGTTCACCTACAGCTACAGCCAGTCGCGTGTTAGGCAGATCACTTGTGTTATTTAGCCAATTCAATTTAATTCGTACAGGTCTAATACTGATCATAGGATGATATTGCTGTTAGGGATTTGGTTAGACCCTTACAGTTGTTTGCAGTGCTTAGTAATACACAATGCGTTCCATATTTACATATTGTGATATTTACATATTTGAATTGTAATCGTTTTTTGACCAGCAGTGATGATTAATTCCGGCACGGTCTAGCTTTCAGTGAAATGGCATTGCAGAGCCTCAGAGATCGAGTTCTTGTGGCGTGTTGCAACATGACTACAGGAAAGTATTTTAATTGTTCTGTCTAATAGTTTATGCACTCCATTTCGTCATTGTCACTTGCATTTCAAATTACTTAATGCACTGTTGGAATATGTAAATAGCAACCTTATCTTTTTTTGATTTCTAAAAATTCGGTAGAGGTTAACTCTTAGTGTAGAGCCTATGTGATGTATATCTATTGTTTTTATTATTTTAACCCTTGAAGTGTGTACTTCCCTTGTAGCATGTATTTACAGTGCGTAAGGGAATATGTGTTACCACTTCTGTAGCAAGTCCGCTGCACCATCTGTAATTTTACTTTGTTGTGAAATACTGCCTTCAGGACTGCGAGAAGTTTGTATCCCAAAAAAAGCGGTGCAGTAATGGCTATTGCGAACTATGGTAACCACTAATATAGTTTCTGGAAGCGATTTGGGAAGTATACTTCCCGCAAAATTAATCCGTCATTTATGGTCCTTGGGAAGCATACTTTGCACCAACCAAGGGGTATCAAAGAACTTTTGGGAACTTCTTTTTACCACCTCTGTCTATGCCAGACATGTTGTGGTAGTACACTGCTCAAGTTGTACTAAAAGTGCTGCAACAATTAGTTCCTGTATGTCGTGGGATTCATACTGTTGTCAAAACACACTGCTTCCCTCCTGCAATATGCATTCCTACATCCTGTATCAGCTCTTAGCTATATTCTGTGACAAAGTTTCAAGAATAGTTTTCAAACTGTGGTAAGTAAACATTAATATCGGTAACAAATATTTTCAAATAAAAATAAAAGAAAATGTAAAATAAAAACAGAAAAAAACTGTTCATTATTTTATTTACGTGTAGTGGCTACACACAATGTCACTCAAATGGGAAGCTGGAAATCTATTTACAACAAATTTAAATACCTCACAAAGATCGCTTGGTGATATATGTACCAACACATTCTTTGGTACTATATCTCAAAAATAGAGTTATTCAAAAATAAATACAATTAGTTGATCACATTTCTAATAGGCTAGCAAAATATTATGTTCACTGAGTTGCTGCAAAAAATATGCCCGCGAAAAAGTTAACACAGTGTATCAGTTAAATTTTATGTGTACTCATTTACACTCCTTCAATCATTTATTTAATTTTCGTGAGTTATTTTACAGCATGTGTTATCTGATACTATCTGCAGTATACCTATTGCCAATAACCCTTTGTGAAATTAATGATCATCTGTGATAGAGATAATAAAAAAATACAGCTACATACTTGCTCTTTTTTACTGTAATGTGTACCATAGCTATCCCATTATAGCAAATAGTACCGTGGACAATTCAATGTGCTGAAGATGTTATGCATATGTTGGATGCAAGGAAGGTTATTGAAACATTTAGCAAGATGGACACATTTCTGTATCTAGGTTCCCACCTACAGGTAAGAATATGAGCGAGCAGGAACCACAGAGATTTTTATCAATTCACACACATCGCTGGTATTCGTTATGAGAACAAGAATTCCATCAGCATAAAATAAAAGATGTAAAGCACAACGGTGAAGACAGTTGCATTATGTGCTACTGAGCGTTAGCGCACACCCAGGAGTTCTGAAATTTAATTACATGTTACGAAAATTCGGATGCTGAGAAGACCATTAGCCATTTACCCACTGGACCACAGTAAAAAGACACCGATCTGACAACAAACTGGAGTGGCTCCAAACAACGAGAAGATCTAAAAAAGGAGCGTTCGGTGGTATGGACACATGATATACTACCTACTTTAGTCATCAGCTTACCCTATCGTCTTACTATTGAAGGCCACAGACATTGTGGAAGACATTAACCGCATTGGATATGTACTGTAAACGTCTATCTAAGATCAAGGAACCGAAACACACATGTGGTGTTAGAACGTGAGAAAAGGTGTACATTGACCAAAAAAACAGACCACGCTCCAATGGGACTATGCTAAGAAGGAGAAGAAGAAGATTATCAAGATGGTGGAAAGAGAGCACAACAGGAGGGTCTCGATATTAATGAGTAGAACTAGCGAAATCACAAAAACAGTTTGTGAACGGCCAAAGCCTCAGAGGCGCGATAACGTTCTCCCACCGAAAAGTTTAATGACGGACAGTGAGAAGAACGAGGCAGCTGTGCGAAGAGAGATTCCCGAGGTAGCGGTACGGGTCACATTAGTAAAGGCAACTTCGGAGGTGGCTTTCGCACGTATGAACAGGGGACAGGACAACTGTAGTGGGAAGGGAGTTTAGAAGAGCGCCACCAGAAATGCGGACGCGGCGTGGAAACTTTATACGCGACGAGAGGGGAGGAAGTAATGCAGCGTATAATACGCCTCGAAAACAGTAGAGGGCGAAATTGTAACAAGGGAAACAGAGTAGTTTGAGCTCCGCCCCGCAATGAAAGGATGGTGAAGGGAAAAACAAGGTTTGTTCTAGAAAAACACAAGAAGACCTTCTGTGCTGCCGCTTGAGGGATCACATAAATGTAATGGGCGTGAATCCCCTGCAGCATGGTTTCAAGAAATGGAAAACCACCCATGATCTATAAATCAACCAGTACACGTTGTGAACACCTCAGATGACAAGTACGTTATAGGCATAATGATTGGTATAGCTACGACTTCTGGTAATTTACGGTGGCGTGTCCTGTTAAAATGAATGAGCAGATGGACTGCCTCATATGTCTCTATAACAGACTGCGACACTATTGCACAGACATTCAGATGCAACTGGAATGTTCTTGAAACAAAACCGGGCACCAAAGGCCAGCCTGAAGGACTCTCTTTGCGTCCAAAGTTCTGAAATGTTGGCATAGAGTCATTACTAAACCAGCTTCAAGGTACAGCTGACACTAGAGGCTGCATAGCCTACGCAGATGATCTCCTAATTACAGTATCCGCCAGCACAAGTGCTAAATTAGACGAAGATTTTAGTGAAGTTCGCGAAAGACTAAGTAATTGGTGCAGAGAAAACAGTTAAAGGAAATCACCACACAAAACAGTTTTTTTGTTAGACCACTAAATGTCGCACGTGTAGCCGCACAAATAAAATATCTACCACCAATAGTTCGGGTGAGTATCGTCCGGCCGTCCACAGAGCGTTTGGTAAGACTGACGACAATGTGCTATGTGCGATCTTATATGCTCCACCGCAGCGATGTTTGCGATGCGGATCACAGACGCTGGTCAGCGGCATTAAGATACGCTCATATAAGCGCCGCCTGTGACGAAGGCGTACAGACATTCGATTCGCTTATTGATGTATGTTTGGCTTTGTCCAAACAGAAACTACTACCTCTGTTTATTAAATTATTTGCTAATCTACATCGAGTAAAGCTGCGATCTTCATGAGAGGCGGGATGATAAGGTTAACAGTGTGTTTCTCAAGAATACGACCTATCTTCGAGGAGAGAGCACACAAATAGTGCAAAACAAAACTTGATTTGAAGGAATTACTATCTTCTTTCCCATCGCATACCTACATTCTAGATTTTGCATTGAATGCTGTACGAATTTGTTGCGGAGAAAATCCATTAGCTTTAAAATAGCTCTTGAGGTAGGTGAGCTCTTCTTGCAAATTAATTATATCAGATATAAAGTACACCCTGTGCACTAAGGTCTTAAGGTCACCTGCGGTCTATGAAGGACGATGGCATCTACTGGCGTGTAGATATTGATTTTTATGTTTTGGTCTACGGTATACGGCATGACCTAATGTGCCATCAACTTTAGGGCGAACGACAACATCGAAATAGGGGAGACAGCCATCTGTTTCTATTTCCATAGTAAATTTAATACTAGCATGGATAGAATTCAAATGCTCAAGCAACCAATGTAACTAATCCCTCTCGTGCTTCCACACTACAAATGTGTCGCATACGTACCTCCGAATACCGGTGGTTTAGAACTTGCTTAGTCCATTGCCTTATCCTTGAAGTCTTCCACGAATAAATCAACCTCCAGAGAGTAGAGGGAGCTTCCCGTAGCAACTCCAACAATCTGCTAATAAAATTCACCATTGAACTGAAAATAAGTTGACACAAGCACATGATAAAGCAAGGTCGTGTTGTTGTTATCAAAACGTAGGACGATAAGAGATAAAATGTCCCTTAAAGGTACTTTAATACATAATGATACCACGTCCAACGTCGAAAAAAACGAGCACATCCGTACCATTTAGCATGACATTGTTAAGTCTCTGAACTTAACTCCATGGAATTAAATCCATGCAATTACATATGTGGTGTCTACATTTTCCTACCATTGGTTTTAATAAGGATGTTAAATATTTGACAGAAAAATGCGTTGTTGAAACAACAGTGCTCGTTATAGGCCTCATATTGTAATCTCGTTGGTTGGGTTATTGTTAAGCTTCCGGTATGCACCAGAACTAAGTTGACCACATATATGTTCCTTGTGGACTTCCTGAAGGAAAGGGACGGCGGCGTTACCTTTATCAGCACGCAGCACGACTGCGTCACCATCGTCACGCAGCTTCTATACGGCATATCTCTCTTCCTTGGAAACATTACTTCTTTGAGGACGGTGTTTCCTAATATCAGAATGGAGAAGGGGCCTCTTTGGACTAGGAATATCGTAAAAATCGAGGGATCCCACAATACCAAAAAACAATACTGACGCTGTTGTGAGGTACAGGTTGAGTGTCCGGGCTCGTACAGACAGGAAGGTAAGGACACCCACACTATACGGGAAGCACACGGAAGCGTGATTCTATGCCTTAGAGTTTTGTAGAGAACAATACCGAATGAGCCACTCCTGGTGATACTAGACTTTCTACATTTGGGTACAACCACAATAACGTAAGGTGTGCTGTATTGGCTCAGAAAGGGAGAATATGAAACAATAAAAGTGATACTGGGCAGAAGAGCCACATTGAGTAAGGAAATGAAGAAATACACGTATAGAAAATGGCAATATTTCTGGGACGAGGCAAATACAGGAAGGAGAACTAAAAAAAATGGTTCAAATGGCTCTGAGCACTATGGGACTTAACTGCTGTGGTCATCAGTCCCCTAGAACTTAGAACTACTTAAATCTAAGTACATCACACACATCCATGCCAGAGGCAGGATTCGAACCTGCGACTGTAGTACCTAGAACCGCTCGGCCACTACGGCCGGTGGAGAACTAAACATTTCAAACCTAAAATATAAGAAAGATACACGTGTCATAATTCTTCCCGACCAAAGAAACTATACACTGCCTGACGGAACATGGCCCAAATCCTTCTTAAATGCACAAAATACAACCACACATCACATACACTTGTGAATATGGAGCAATCGGCACACTTGACCACATCGTTTGAGAATGTGCCACTAGGCAAAATGTTGCAGACTACGATAGGAATATCTTTGGTAATGGAACAGTCTATGTCACAATAAGGAAAGAGGAGCTTTAGCACAAGTGTGATTTGTACCATCATACAGCGAAACATTCAGAGGTGGTGGACCAGAATTCTGTACACACCGGTATCTCTAGTACCCAGTAGCACATCCACTTGCATTGATGCATGGCTGTACTCGTCGTGGCATAATATCCACAAGTTCATCAACGCACTGTTGATTCAGGTTGTCGGACTCCTCAACGGCGAGTTGGCGTAGATCCCTCAGAGTGGTGATGGATCACGTCATCCATAAAAACCCATTTCAGTCTGTCCCAGGCATGTTCGGTAGGGGTCATGTCTGGAGAACATGCTGGCCACTCTTATCAAGCGATTCCGTTATTCTGAAGGATGTCATTCACAAGATGTGCACGAAGGAGGCGCTACTTGTCGTCCATGAAGACCAATGCCTTGTAAATATGCTGCCCATAATTATGGTTGCACTATCAGTCGAAGAAAGGCATTCACGTATCGTACAGCCAATACGTCGCCTTCTATGACCACTAACGGCGTACGTCGGCCCCACATAATCCACCTCAAAACAGCAGGGAACCTCAACGTTACTGTAGTCGCTGGATAATGTGTCTAAGGAGTTCAGCCTGACAGGGTTGCCATCAAACATGACTCCGACGATCCTCAGGTTGGAGGCATATGTGACACACATCGTTGAAGAGAACATGATGCCACTCTTGCGCGCTCTATTCGGCATGTTATTGGGCCCATGTGTACCGCTCTTAATGGTGTCGTTGTGCAAACATGGACCTCGCGTTGGTCATCGTGAGTGAAGTTGTGTATCATGTAGACTATTGAGCACAGTTTCAGCTTTCATACGACTTCACTTGTTGATAGCCCTGCCTGGCACAAAGTAACAATGCGGACGCGATCAAACCGCGTGATTGACCGTATAGGCACGATGAAACTACAGAGTACATCAGCTGTGCACCTCCCTCCTGGAGGAATGGCTGGATTTGATCGGCTATCGAACTCCCTTCGTCTAATAGGAGCAGCTCATTCATGTCTGTTTGCACCTTTGGGCGGGTTTAGTGACATCTCTGGGTAGTCAAAGGGACTGTATCTGTGATACGGAATCCAGAGTCAATGACTATCTTCTGGATTTCTGGGAACTGGGTTGATGCAAAACTTTTTTTGATGTGTGTATTAGCATTGAACTGCAAGCCTACATTGGCTAGAGGCAGCAAGGAAAAGGCCACACATAAAGGCGACGAGTTGCGCCATGGCAGAACATCCACCTAGTGCAACCTTTCACAAGTAGAGAGGAGATGTGTCTCGGGGATTAGTCCCTGACAGTCGCCTCCCATTCTATACAACTTGGGTGGCAGTAGCAGTGTCCCTGGGAAACCTCAGCTGAGCCGCAATCTGCCAGCAGTCAATTATCAAGAGAGCTGAAAAAATCTAGCTTGGTTGTGTGACCGGTTAGAGTACTGTAATGTAGTGTGGCGTTAATGTAGTATAGTGCGGCGAAGTGTAGTGTTGTATAGTAATATAGTCAAGAATCACAACTTACAAAGTTTTTGATGTCTCAAAGCAGCATAGTACAATAGGCCAGTAGCATGTGCCTCTGGATTCGAAACTAATATATGTTGTATATGTATGTGGCAAATGGCCAACGAGTAGCCGGCATTTGTGGCCGACCGGTTCTAGGCGCTTTTGTCCGGAACCGCACTGCTGCTACGGTCGTACTTTCGAATCCTGCCTTAGGCATGGATATGTATGTCCTGAGGTTAGTTAGGTTTAAGTAGTTCTAAGTCTGGGGGACTGATGAAGTGTGGTTGTATTTTCTGCATTTTAGGAGGATTTGGGCCATGTTCCGTCAGGCAGTCCCATAGTGCTTAGAGCCATTAGAACCATGTTTGAAGACAAAGATTAGAAACCAGATTTGGTTTTCAAAGACATTATTTACTGACTTTCATACTTCATGCAGACTTTCAATTAATATTTAATGCTTGTATTTAATGTAGATTTTTCCCACTTATACACTACAATGATTAGTTACACTAACACATCTGAAATTATGCTAAAATATTACGTGCTTTGTTCATGTCAATCATTTGCAACAACTGGTTTACTGTTGTATTTAGATAAAGGACTAAAGGAAAATACGAGATAAAGGAGCAAAGACAAATAAATTAAAATCATGTTTGTACTGTATGGAGATGAGCAGGTGGTACTCAGCGCTGGTGCAGAGCCTACTCCTTCCTAATACGAGTACCACGAAAATGGCAGCAGTGGTTAACGTACGCAACCGTTAGACTGTGGTGTCCACGGCGCCATATGCTCTCACTTCATACCACTACATAATGTTTCACTTTCCAAACCTTCAATCGTGCTTGTGTACATGGTCTTTACTATAGAGGGTAGTTCCCATTCGGGACCCGGTATTTACTACCGCATATGAATTTTGAAACTGTTTTGAACCGGAACTTAACACGCTACTTGAATTTGTTCTTAGAATCTTCTCCATCGTCCTGAAACTATAGTCATTGGGAACTACAGTAGCACTTCAAACCATTACATCCTTATCTTTTGACGCCCGAATGATTGGGACATTATACAAGGGTTTTTCAAGATCTGTAAGAAGTATCTACCCACCGCAATAAACCCCAATGCAATAACTGCGTCGGTCAACAAATCCAAAAATGTCGTGGTAAATGTCTAATGCCAACATATTACGTCTAACTTGAAATTAAGTGTTATCGAAATTTCAAAACAAGCAGATGTGTCAGACTTGTGCATATTCATAGGTAGCCCTCACCATCTCTACACAGTTAATTACAAAATGATGTACCGTAACAGTAAAGTAAGCGAAAACGACGTGTTGTAGTCAGCGAAAAATAAAACTATAGCGATAGTGGACTATGTGCCATTAAGAAAAACTTATTACACCAATTCTTTTCACATATGATTGCAGCTCTTCTCGTTTTGTCAACAATGAAATGTTCTACGTCATCAGGCATGCAGTTGCGTAGCAACATTGCGATTCCGAATCGTGTTGCGTAAACATATTGTCTGTGCTTGCGTGATTTTCGTTGTGCTATTCGTTGTGTTCTAGAGCGTCTTCTTGGTGAGAAAAGCTCATTAACTGAATATCTGAAGAGCTTTTCGTGAACAGTCTTCCAACAGAAGAACTTCCAAAGCCATCGTTGGGTGTGACGCAGTACGGAACCGTAAGTGAACATCGACATCTTTTCTCCGTCGTCTGTTATCCACACTAACATCCTTTGCCGTTAATGTCACTCCAAACTGCTGCTGCTGAGCGCTTTAGCACACACATGAAATCCCTTGTAGTTGATTTTATTTGGATGTTTAATGACACCAGCTACATTGTAACGAAAAATGGGAAAAAATGTTTCCAGTGTTCCGACTTGAGCTTTAGCCTATGAGGGCAGTTTTGCTAAATCGTGGTCATGATTTCGGTAGCTGATGTAACCTGCTGAACTCTCTATATCCTTCAAATTCCGAATGGTGTATATGTACATCATCAAGAGTGTTTAGGGGCTACATGTCGGCTATATTCTGCGTCATATTACCATAATGTATGGCTTTTTATGTCCTACATGTTCTAGAGATTGCCAAGGCTGTTAATATTGTTCATAGTCGACGAGGACCAAAAAAGCGAGGTGAAAATTGATATTGTTGAAAATTTGTGCTAGGTGGTAGCAGGGACTGATATGAATATTATACTTAAAAGTCCAGACCCGCGAGATGTGAGCTAGAGCGTATGGGAGGCAGGTGGGATAGGATGTGGTGAGGAACAGGGGAGGTTGGGTTGCAGATGATTTATTTATTTATCTTAAATATATCGAAATGTGTTGCTTCAAGCAAAAATGTATTCCTGCAATCAGTAAGCTACATTACATTTGTATTTCCCTTTTCGTTAGTCTGCTATCTGATGCGATACCAGGCGATTCCCCCTCTCTACTCTATACTCTGTCACAAGAAGCTACACTGAAAACCGCCATTTTTGACAAGGATTTTATTAGTTCGCTTTCTGTCTCTCTATCTGTATCTCTGTCTCTCTATCTGTATCTCTGTCTCTCTGTCTCTCTCTCTCTCTCTCTCTCTCTCTCTCTCTCTCTCTCTCATTCTCTCTCTCATACACTTACACAAATTTCGTTGCAGAATGAGAGCGAGACACTTATTTTGCTGAAAAGGGCCTTGCTGCCAAAAGACGTATGTCTAGTTTCGAATGTGGCAGCAGCGAACAACATTAAAACATTTAAGTTTATTTAACATTTACACAGTGCATACAACTCCAGCGTGTCGCAAAAGTTCAGATAAAGTAGGCGAGGATGTTTCCTCCTTTAAAGGGTCTATCTGTGAATCAACATTATCTTCCCTCATTTGTACAAAAATACATTCACAGTGTAGCGAGCACTGCTTTGTGAAGTTGGTAACTGTGTAACGAATGACGCGAAGTGAAGGCGACCAAACATGGGTTGGGCGTCGGCCGTTGACCACCAACGGCCAACGAAAAGCAGAGCGAAACAAATTGCAAACATTACAATGCAACATGAGGGCCGGACAGAGTAAAATGAAATCCACCTGCTACTATGGAAAACAATGTTCTGTGTCTGTTCGCGCACATCACATTTTTTTCGAGTAAAATCCATGCGCAAATAACGTGTTTCTGTTGTAGATGTTCTGACAATTTTCAAGGAACCAAGGTTTTCGTGAAATCTTTTATGTTTGCAGGAAACTATGGAAAATATTATTTGTATAATTTGTATAGAATGTGTTTTAGCAGTCGCATAGGTGACCTCGATGCATATTCATTAAACTTTTATTACAAAGAAATGGTACAGATGCGTAAGGAAATTAATTTAGGAATCTATTATTCATCTGTAGTGTGGCAATGGAAATGAGTAATAGTTTAATACTTATTACCTCTAAATAAGTATTTCTCGATTCTGATGCTGTTAATTGCATTCTTTGTTCACTAGTGTATAGCTAATATCAGAGATTACGTGTCCACAGAATTTTAGGTTTTCTGGTGTTATGTTCAAAAGTATTCTCTATTTACTGATTATGTCTCTTCAGGATGCAGGAATGATATACGAAATTACCATTAATATAAATCAAATGTCTCTCTGGAGTATCCCAGTCCGTCCATGGTTTCCAAATATTTGGTATACGTAAGTGACCTACGTATTGTGTAAAAATTCTCACGTATCTAAGAATTTCGTATCATCACACAATATTTCACGTTCTAAATTTACAAACATGTGTGTACATGTTCTTTAGCTAGGATCTTAATGCTCTTAGGCGACCCAATGCTTAGTCCCGCATACGCATTTGGATTTTGTTTCGAAACGTAGTTGCACCTTCTGCACTTCTGTCATTGTATTAGATGTGTCGTCTTTCAGAATTATAGTTGCCTCTTGAAACCACCGCATCTTATTTCGTTGTTTATTTCGACGCTCGCCCTATTCGGAGTCTATATTAATATTATTCCGGCTTTAAGAAATGGTCATCTGCACATCGCAACGAACCACAGACGCACTCACAGCTTCGGCTTATAAATGTCAAAATATCTTGTTAACTGTCTGATGAAAATATATTCCTCCCAACTGCTTTCCCACTGTTATTCAACCTTGAAAAGAAGTGAATTTTCTGATGTGTTCGCATTCGTAAGTAGTTGCCACTATCATTTTACACTACATGAAAAAATGATTTCAGCTACCTCTGGCAAAATTATTACGCAGTTCTCCAGGCACGAACGCGTAGGTGATCGGAAAATTAGCGGCTTCTACCAGCATATTAGCTTCATTTTGGGATATTTTCAAAATTTCGCGGCCCTGTCTGAAACTGTATAAATATTAATTTTCAATTAACAACAGCTTGCAGTGTTTAACTTGATTTACCCATGGTTCAGTTTGGACAACCCAACCCTCTTCAGAATAAAAGGAACAACGATTTGTACATAATGGACAACGTCAAGAACTGAAAACCATAATATAGTTATACATCTGGATATTGAAATAACTTATTCGTTGTTGCCGTACTGCGGTCGCGATTTGGGGCCGATGCGGTTTCCCAGATAAGTTATTGCAATAAGACGATGTGTTATTTTTTACAGTTTCTAGTTTTGACGTTGTCCATTATGGAAAAATCGTTGTTTCTTTTGTTCTGAAGAAGGATGGGTTATCCCAAGTGAAACATAGGTAAATCTAGGTAGCAATGCAACCGAGCCTGTTCTTAAATTGAAAATAATATTTTCATTGGATGCTATTCCTTTATCTCGCTTAATAGGCACCAAAGAATTTGATGGTAGATGTTTAAAGCCGATACTAACATGGTCAGCAGGGAAAGTGACAAATTTCATAGTTTATGGTACATACACTTATGAATTGCAGTTGATCTGGGAATTTGTGCTTGGGAGATCTGTCACGTATTATACGTGTGGTTAGTAAACTGTCTGGATACAGTTGCAAGTAACCGTCGCTATTTGACGTAGGTCCCAGAGGAATTTGTCAAAAATGAAATGTCGCCCAACATTAGGTATTGCATAAAACATTGCGATTGCGAATCGTGTTGCATAAACATATTGTCTGTGCTTACGCGTTTTTCGTAGTGCTGTTCATTGTGCTCCAGAGCTTCTTTTCGGTGAAACAAGTTCATTAATTGAATACCTGAAGAGCTTGTCGGGAAGAGTCTTCCGACACAGGAACTTACAAAGCCAGCGTTAGATAGACGCAGTACGAACCGGAAGTGATCAGTCAACATCTTCTCTCGGTCATCTCTTACCCACGCTAACATCGATTTCTGTTTATGTCGCTGTAATCTACTGCTGTTGAACACTGTAGCTCACGCTTAAAATCGCTTGTATTTGGTTTCACTTTGGATGTTTAATCATATAAGTTACATTTTAACGAGAAATACATAAGAAATCCTTTCCAATGGGACATAAGTTTTAATCTACGAGAGTACTTTCACTAAATCGTGGGCATGATATCGGTAACTGATGTAGCTTGCTGAGATCTTTACATTCTTGAAATTCAGGAAGCTTTTTATTTTCATTGTCGAGATGATTTACTGGTTTTGTGCCGACTTTATTCTGCGTCGTATTAGCATAGTGATTCATGTTATGTCTTACATCTTTTGTTTATTGTCAATTTGTGTATATTGTTCATAGCCCAGCAAATGAAGAACAGATAGGTCGAATGAAGAAAAAAATTGTTATAGTTGATAATTTTTGCTTAGTAGCAGCAGGGACTGACATGAATATTATACTAATGGTCCAGACAGGCGGACTGCTTTGAGAAAAAATGCAATCCAGTGTTCAGTTTAGCTGCATTACATTTCCTAAGAAAATTGTCCTGTTTAATTCTCTGGAGACGAAACATTCTTAGCGTTGCAGCGGTTGGAAAATTCGTAGTTTATTGAAATTAATATTTTGCGTTGTGAAATTAATGTTTATTGTTAAACGAAGTGGATAAAGAATCATAGTAAATGGATGTGCCACGTCTAAGTGCATTATAACTTTGTTAAGGGATAAATTATGTTCAGGTACTGTAACAGAGTGGAGAAGATTGGGCGGATGGTACACACGTGAAGGAACCGAGGCCGCTGTCATGTGGTCAAACTCTTCCCTCTTCGTTAGTCTGCTAACAGAAGAGTGGCCAACATATTCCCCATTCTCTTTCTACCCTACTACGTCACGAGTCATTACACTAAAAGCCGCCACTTTTTATGATGGTTTCAGTAGGTCGCTTGCTGGCTGTCTATCTGTATTTCTCTCTCTCTCTCAAACACATTTTGTTGCAGGATGAAAAATTCATCCTCGGTCTTACACTGTTTCCCACTGACGCTAATTCAGTTAAGCATTTATCCAACTAATAGGGGCCTTGTCACCAAAAGGCATATATATGGGTATGAATATGTCAGCTGTACACAATTTACGACTTTTTGCTTCATTTTACATTTAATATTCCTTGCAAGTGTAGCATGTCGCTCAACATCCGATAAAGAGGACGAGGATATGATCGCTTTTAAGGAATATGTCTGTGTATCTAGATTATCTAGCCTCTTTTGCTTCTATTGTGTACAAATACAGTTACAGTGTACCGAGGTCAGAGGTTTTGTTGAGAAATTCGTAACTGCGTGGTCAATCAAGCGAAGCGAAGATGACCAAACATCGGTCGGACGTCGGTAGCCAAGTGATAACGAGCAACGGAAACAAAAACAAAAAACACTGCAACCTTCTCAATGGCAAGTAAGAGCAGTAGAGGATAAAAAAATACGAACTGCTACCAAATCACTTTCAAATAAAATAAAGTTCATTGTCTGTTCGCGCACATCATGGTTTGTACCAGTAGAAATAGTGCATAAAAACGCGTTTCTGTTATAGAAGTTCTGCTCATTTTCCAGAAATCAGGTTTTACTTTATACCTTTCATGTTTTCAGGAAACTGTGGTTAATGTTGTAGAGATAATTTATTTCAGAATGTTTTTTTAGGACGTGCATCGATGACCCCCGTGTGTCTTCCTTATGGTTT
This sequence comes from Schistocerca gregaria, assembly GCF_023897955.1. Taxonomy (NCBI): domain Eukaryota; kingdom Metazoa; phylum Arthropoda; class Insecta; order Orthoptera; family Acrididae; genus Schistocerca; species Schistocerca gregaria. The sequence continues at coordinate 411,995,013 of NC_064925.1, read as the reverse complement.
TATTGCAACACAGATATGTAAAGGAATTACTTCAGATGTCTACCATTTACATGTTGTGTTGCAGCGGAAAGGACTTATGGTTTACTGCTTCTTTGCACTAAGTACGTATTTTTGGATTCTGGATGCAGATAATTACATTATATATGGGTACTGTAGTATGGATTAAATCTTGTGATTTCGCATCGACAACTTTTTAGGTTTTCTTACATTATGTTCAAAAGTATGCACCATCTATTAGTAAAGTCTTCCTTTTTGGTGAATAAATAATATTCGACATTTCAGCGCTAATTGGTATCAAATATCACCCTCGCGTTATTAGTAACTCTGCACGTAATTGACCTAGGAACTGGATTCTGTGCCTCATGTCTGTAACACTTTCGTACCATCACATAACGTTTCACGTTCTAAGTGTTCAGACTTGTGTGTACACGTTCTTCAGTAAGGATCTTAATTCTCCTATGGACACAGTCTTTACTACAGCATACGCAGTACGATTCTCATTCGAAACACAGCTTCACCTGGTGCATGCATCCTCCTAAATTATTTCACTGTCGTATTGAATGTGTCGTCCTTGCAAACTACGTTTCTCCTTGATACCATCGCAGTGGTTTTTAAGTCTCTTTCGACATTTAACTCATTCCATTCTAATTTTGTTCAAGATCTAAAAAGACCTATCTGCATATTCTAACGACCCAAAAACCTACTCAGTGCGTCGGTTCGTAAATCTCAATAGATCTTGGGAAATGTCTGATGCAAACCTATTCGTACAACTAAAAGTCCAGTTTAACTGAAACTTCACAAGATGTGACTGTTTCGTATCTGTTCATACTCACAAGCAGTTACCACTCTTATTTCACTGCATATTAAAAAAAAATTTAACTTATGGGTCTGTCAAAAAGATATGTTGTAGTCGTGTAGGTCGACGTCTTGCTTTGAAAGCAAACTTATTACACGATTCTGTAGGCATTAGGGTACTGCGTGTGGCTGCACTCAATTATAGAGACTTATATCATCACATTAGCTTTGATTTGGGAGATTTTCAAAGATACATTATTATTTTGTCTTGCTTGGAAGGCAAATTACGATTCCGATTGTGAAATGTTTAATTCCATACTAACATTATCATTCATGAAAGTTACAAAGACAAATCAGGCACGTATTACCTATGGCTAGTAAAGCGCTGCGGTACAATCAGGAGCTATATTTGTTCCTTAGCTTCTGTCCCAAACGATTTAGTCAACAATGAAATATCGCAACATGAGGCGGCAGTTGAGAAGCAACATTGCGATAGCGAATCGTGTTGCGTAAACATATTGTGCGTGCTTGTGTGATTTTCGTAGTGCTATTCTTCGTGCTGTAATGCTTCTTCTTGGTGAGAAAAGGGCATTAACTGAATATCTGAACTGCTTATTGAGGACTGTCATCAGATAGAAAAACGTAGAAAGATAGTGTTGAGCGGGACGCTACACGAAACTGTAAGTGGTGAGACAAGATATTGTCTACGTCATCTCTTATCCAAACTAACGTCATTTGCCGTTGACTTCTAGTGTAAACTACTGCTTCTGATCGCTGTGGCCTCACATTTGAAATCGTCCGTATCCAGCTTTATTTAGGTGTTTTGTCGACCACATACGTTTTACCGAAGGAAACGATCCTTTCCTGTGATCAGATTTGATGTTAATTCTTCCAGATTAGTTTAACAGTATTGTCGGACATGGTCACGCTAACTGGTGTACCACGCTGAATTTTATGCATTCTGTCAATTCCAGTAGTTTCTGTTTCCTTTATCAAGTGGATTTAGTGGCTACCCGGCGGCGTTGTTCTAGAACATATGAGAATACTATATCAAGTTACGTAATGCATATGGTGAAGGTCATAAACGTGATTTATTTTGTTCAGGGTGATTCACCAGCAGTAGATATATGTACACAATTAATGTTTACTGTTATGAGACATGGGCGTATTCTTCGACAGGAACATGCGGCAGCTTTCCTCCCCTAGAAAGAAACTGATATCCTGTATCGGAAGCGAGACAGGAATATATATTCAGAATATGATTAAAGAAATGCACAACAGTTATTGGGTGCTGTGTAGTGGCATGTGACGTGAAGTCTCTTTGTCATTCGGACTTTACAAGAGAGTTAATATGAGTTGCATACATCCCCTCCCCATCGCACTATTTTTAGCAGACGTTCTCTGCTTTGTAGTGGAAATACATGCTATTTGATTGCTGTGTGTGTTTTATGTAGTAGCAGTACACGAGGGAACAAAAAATTTGTTAATGTAATGGTTACTTTCTCGTCCAGTCGGTTTAGCTGCTGCTGAATCTTACAGCTAGTATGATCGCTGCCCATGAGACATATTTGTCCTGGCTCTTTGTCCACAAGCAGCGTTGAACATCAGAGATGCCCCCGATTCCCCTAAGGCTTGCAGACACAGGAGGTCAGTCGCGAAACTTGGCGGAAACACGACTCCTGAATAGTTGTCCAACGACAGGTTTGGAAGAAAAGGCAGAATAAAAAGAGTTTCACGTGGCTTGACCTACAACACCGAAGGTTTTCCATTACCTATTTTCTACTGTATTTAACAGCGAGTATTGATGCAGGCGCATTTTTTGCTTCATAAGAGAACTATCCTGTAATGACAGTATATTTTATGGTAAGGCACCGGTTAAAGAAGAGGAAAGAATTTAAGTTAGAGACGCAATTATGTTTATAGATTATGAAAATGCTGTTCAGAAAGGCAAAAGAGGTGTGATGTGTCAGTAATGCAAAAAATGGCTTCCCTATGCGTGTAACCAAGTCTTTTGAAGATGTTACAAGGAGACAAAAATTATGATCAAGAAAAAAGAACTTGTTTAAATAAGTAACACGAAAACAGAGAATTGGGCAAGTATGTAACCTGTCTCCACCTCTTTTCAGCTTCTACGTGGATGACCTAGTCAGTGCTTGGAAACGCAGTATGTGCTACGGCATAAAGGTCAAAAGAGAAAATGTTTTAATACCAGGCTATACGCGTATGATCAAATGACGAGGTTTAGTGAATGAAATTAATACCAGCAGCCTAAAATGTAGCGCAATCTGTAGAACAACTAGAAACGAGAAAAAAAACAAACGACGAAAGAGAGAAAGGTGAAGTTGAGAAAGTCATGGCAGTACTTACTATGTTCCATGAATCTTAAACTTGATTTTCAACACATAAGGAATTGAGCAGGATAAATAAGAATTGTCCCTAGTGTTATAGTGTGCACCAGGATATATCGCCTCAGAAATGTAGTGATCAAGAATAAATTACAAGTTGATTCGCAGCGTAAGAGAAAGGAAACGTCATCCTTGGTGCTGCATTTTCTTCCGAGGGACCAAATAACACCGGTTCTCGTCTGATACCCGACGTGAAGAGCTGTCGGGCTGCTTTAGCACTTGGATGGGTGACCACCCGGTCTGCCGAGCGCTGTTGGCAAACGTGGTGCAGTCAGTCCTTGTGAGGCAAACTGATAAGACACTTGATTGAGAATAAGCGGCTCCGGTCTCGTAAACTGACATACCTCCGGGAGAGCGGTGTGCTCACCACATGACCCTCCATATCCGCTTCCAGCGACGACTGTCAGCTGAGAATGACACAGCGGTGGGTCGGTAACTTTGGGCCTTGCTGTCCTGTTCGGATGGAGTTCAGTTTTTAGACTCCTATACTTGACTTGAGACGCATTTATCAACTTACTGATTATCTGAATGTTCAGTTGTGCTCGATTCATGGTTTCTTAGAATTTCTCTTTAACATCACATCACCATAAATGCGCTATTTTCAAGCACGTTCCTGTTAGTTTGCTTCCTTGTCAGTCACTCTCTTCGGTGCAGATTTCGCAATTGATTCTAAATTAACCTAAAGGCGACCTAGAGTCTTGAAGCTTCCAACATAGCTCAGACATCTCTGGCAATGCATTATTAACTCACTGTCTTGCCCGGTATGCGGCGGAGTGTATTTTATGCACCACTGCCATCTCCCCGTTTCCCGGATCCAGTCGCGAATGGACCGGGGGATGAACGGTAAGTGGTAAGCATCCGTGCGACGTCAGATGTTCCTTTCCACACGGTAACATCCTAAGATAAACGTAGGAACATCAACAGATTTTTCAAGTCAGGTGAACATAAACTACATTAATCCTGAAATATATCACAGACCCCGTTGGAAATTCATCAAAAGGTATGAAATCAACTGATAAAATTTCACTCACCGAAGAGTAAGAAACAGAAAACAACTGCTGAAAGGAAAAATCACTTTTTAGTGCAACAATGTTTTGTCTGACTGAAAGGTATAAAATGATTTCTCATAGCTCCATACAGATTATGAACACCATGACGAGATTCTTGGAAAGTTGTGATCGTGAATTTTTAATGTCCATGAAATTACTTGAAACATTTAAAACGAAAAACGTGGGGCACACTCAATACATAACTGATGCATGGGTAATTCACCTGCTGACTAACGTGAAGCTATATTGCATGTGATTCACGTTTTTCGTTTTTAATCTTACAAGAACTTCCACGGATACTAAAAGTCCACAGTCACAAATTTGCAGCATTATCTTTATGAGGATAAGAATATGTATAGGACTGTCAGAAAATATTTTACACTTTTTAGTCCTATGTAATGATGTGGTATATTCAATATTCAGTTTTATTTAAATAATTATGTTTTACTTCTTTCTCTTGTGAAAGTGTCAAAATTATCAGTCGATTTAAGAAATAGGTCAGATCACAACATGTGGCATATTTCAGGATTTTTTCGTTGTCAGCCAATTTATTGGATTCCCGTAGATATCTCGTGATAGACCATGTCTATAGAAAGAGAACATTAGACGTCCCACTACACTTCCTTCGGATATTGGGTGCTAATTTATTTTCTGTGGAATATTCAAAAAACAGTATAACGTGCTACATTTTATTTGTCAGAACAAAGGGTCTAGTGGGGGTTTGCTCATCTACTCTGGAAGTGTCTTTTCCAAATAGAGGTAGCTACTTCTAAGTTTGTAGGAAATGAAGGTGGATCATTTACTCTATCTCTCTCTCTTCCCACTTTGTTCTTTTCTTGTCTTTTTTTTTTTTTCATCAGTCTACTGACTGGTTTGATGCGGCCCGCCACGAATTCCTTTCCTGTGCCAACCTCTTCATCTCAGAGTAGCACTTGCAACCTACGTCCTCAATTATTTGCTTGATGTATTCCAATCTCTGCCTTCCTCTACAGTTTTTGCCCTCTACAGCTCCCTCTACTACCATGAAGTCATTCCCTCATGTCTTAGCAGATGTCCTATCATCCTGTCCCTTCTCCTTATCAGTGTTTTCCACATAGTCCTATCCTCTCTGATTCTGCGTAGAACATCCTCATTCCTTACCTTATCAGTCGACCTAATTTTCAACATTCATCTATAGCACCACATCTCAAATGCTTCGATTCTCTTCTATTCCGGTTTTCCCACATTCCATGTTTCACTACCATACAATGCTGTACTCCAGACGTACATCCTCAGAAATATCTTCCTCAAATTAAGGCCGGTATTTGATATTAGTAGACTTCTCTTGTCCAGAAATGCCTTTTTTGCCATAGCGAGTCTGCTTTTGATGTCCTCCTTGCTCCATCCGTCATTGGTTATTTTACTGCCTAGGTAGCAGAATTCCTTAGCTTCATTCACTTCGTGACCATCAATCCTGATGTTAAGTTTCTTGCTGTTCTCATTTCGACTACTTCTCATTACCTTCGTCTTTCTCCGATTTACTCTCAAACCATACTGTGTACTCATTAGACTGTTCATTCCGTTCAGCAGATCATTTAATTCTTCTTCACTTTCACTCAGGATAGCAATGTCATCAGCGAATCGTATCATTGATATCCTTTCACCTTGTATTTTAATTCCACTCCTGAACCTTTCTTTTATTTCCATCATTGCTTCCTCGATGAACTGATTGAAGAGTAGGGGCGAAAGGCTTCAGACTTGTCTTACACCCTTCTTAATACGAGCACTTCGTTCTTGATCGTCCACTCTTATTATTCCCTCTGGGTTGTTGTACATATTGTATATGACACGTCTCTCCCTATAGCTAAGCCCTACTTTTTTCAGAATCTTGAACAGCTTGCACCATTTTATACTGTCGAACGCTTTTTCCAGGTCGACAAATCCTATGAACGTGTCTTGATTTTTCTTTAGCCTTGCTTCCATTATTAGCCGTAACGTAAGAATTGCCTCTCTCGTACCTTTACTTTTCCTAAAGCCGAACTGATCGTCACCTAGCGCATTCTCAATTTTCTTTTCCATTCTTCTGTATATTATTCTTGTAAGCAGCTTCGATGCATGAGCTGTTAAGCTGATTGTGCGATAATTCTCGCACATGTCAGCTCTTGCCGTCTTCGGAATTGTGTGGATTATGCTTTTCCGAAAGTCAGATGGTATATCGTCTGTCTGATACGTTATACACACCAACGTGAACAGTCGTTTTGTTGCAACTTACCCTAATGATTTTAGAAATTCTGCTGAAATTTTATCTATCCCTTCTGCCTTATTTGACCGTAAGTCCTCCAAAGCTCTTTTAAATTCCAATTTTAATACTCGATCCACTATCTCTTCTAAATCGACTCCTGTTTCTTCTTCTATCACATCAGACAAATCTTCACCCTCATAGAGGCTTTCAATGTATTCTTTCCACCTATCTGCTCTCTCCCCTGCATTTAACAGTGGAATTCCCGTTGCACTCTTAATGTTATCACCTTTGCTTTTAATGTCACCAAAGGTTGTTTTAACTTTCCTGTATGCTGAGTCTGTCCTTTCAACCATCATATCTTTTTCGATGTCCTCAAATTTTTCGTGCAGCCTTTTCGTCGTAACTTCCTCAGCGACTTGTATTTCTGTATTCCTGATTTTCCCAGAACATGTTTGTACTTCCTCCTTTCATCAATTAACTGAAGTTTCTTCGCTGCTTCCTTCTTTGTACCTATGTTTTCCTTCCCAACTTCTGTAATGGCCCTTTTTAGAGACGTCCATTCCTCTTCAACTGTGTTGCCTACTGCGCTATTCCTTATTGCTGTATCTATAGCGTTAGAGAATTTCAAACGTATCTCGTCATTCCTTAGAACTTCCGTATCCCACTTCTTAGCATATTGATTCTTCCTGACTAATGTCTTGAACTTCAGCCTACTCTTCATCACTACTATATTGTGATCTGAGTCTATATCTGCTCCTGGGTACGCTGTACAATCCAGTATCTGATTTCGGAATCTCTGTCTGACCATGAGGTAATATAATTGAAATCTTCCCGTATCTCCCGGCCTTTACCAAGCATACTTCCTCCTCTTGTGATTCTTGAACAGGGTATTCGCTATTACTAGCTGAAACTTGTTACAGAACTCAATTAGTCTTTCTCCTCTTTCATTCCTTGTCCCAAGGCCATATTCTCCTGTAACATTTTCTTCTACTCCTTCCCCTACAACTGCATTCCAGTCGCCCATGACTATTAGATTTTCGTCCCCCTTTACATACTGCATTACCCTATCAATATCCTCATACACTTTCTCTATCTGTTCATCTTCAGCTTGCGACGTCGGCATGTATTCAAGAACTATCGTTGTCGGTGTTGGTCTACTGTCGATTCTGATTAGAACAAGCCGGTCACTGAACTGTTCTCAGTTACACACCCTCTGCCTTACCTTCCTATTCATAACGAATCCTACACCTGATATACCATTTTCTGCTGCTGTTGATATTACCCGATACTCACCTGACCATAAATCCTTGTCTTCCTTCCACTTCACTTCACTGACCCCTATTATATCTAGATTGAGCATTTGCATTTCCCTTTTCAGACTTTCTAGTTTCCCTACCATGTTCAAGCTTCTGTCATTCCACACCCCGACTTGTAGAAAATTATCCTTTCGTTGATTATTCAATCTTTTTCTCGTGGTAACCTCCCCTTCGCAGTCCCCTCCCGGAGATCTGAATGGGGGACTATTCCGGAATCTTTTGCCAATGGAGAGATCATCAGGACAGTTCTTCAACTACAGGCCATATGTCCTGCGGATACACGTTACTTGTCTTTAATGCAGTGGTTTCCATTACCTTCTGCATCCTCATGTCGTTGATCATTGCTGATTCTTCCGCCTTTGCGATCAATTTCCCACCCTTAGGACTAGAGAGTGCCTTGAACCTCTATCCGCTCCTCCGCCCTCTTTGACAAGGCCGTTGGCAGCATGAGGCTGAATTCTTATGCCGGAAGTCTTCATTCGCCAATGCTGATAATTTATCAAAATTTAGGCAGTGGTGGGGATCGAACCCGGTACCGAAGACGTTTTGATTATGTATCAAAGCGCTACCCCTAGATCACGGGTAGACTCCTCGTCGTACTCGACATTTAAGCACCATTGCGAGTTAGGCGTACATCAGCACCGCATATTTGGTTGCATCTGCGAGTGCGTTCCTATGAGCCTGAGTGTTACATTTGAGAGCTTTTCATTAGCAGTAGGTCTGAATCACATATCATTGAATGGAAGCTCCGAAGGACACAAACTATTAAAAACGAGATGTGCTGAGAAGTAGTTTCAAGGTGAGCGTGATGAGTTTCACCTCACTACAAAGTGAGTAACGCATTCTGTCTGAGGCACTGCACGTGAAGGTATTTGAACCAGGCCTCTCAGGGTGAATGGAGATATCGAAAGACAGTTGATTCTAAACGTCAACACTTTTCATTCTGTTCTAAGTGAAACAATGACTGCTTGAGATGTTAATATTGTTGCACTCTCTGCTACTCCACCCTCCAAATGATGGTGGTTTTGCTAGCTTCAGTATGGAACGAAGTTGAGCAACTCAGTTACTAGTGAGCATCTGCCGCTTACAGTCTTAAACGGTTACCATCTTGTTATGAGAACTTTTAGGGTTTGTTAGAACTCAAGTCTACATGTATTTGACAACAGAAAGGGAAACTGAGGATATAATCTCGACAGCGGCCGAACTGGACAACGACGTGGCAGCAAGTCGACATTTTCTTTTCACGTGCGCCATTTCATCTTTGTTTTCAGAAAAATGGCTTTAGAACAACTTAAAACATTCACTGGACGTAGCTGAACGGTAATTTAACTCATTTACAGCCACACAAAGCGCAAATAACTCAATGCTACATCACGCAACTCTTTCTTCTTTTCCAAAGAACAAGGTATACGCTACATGCTGGACATTTGGCCATTTGCCACAAGTATCTCGCACTCTTTTGGTGCCATTTATGGTACCTTTTTACAGGTAGGAGTGGCTTTAAAATGGTACGGCAAAGAATGTGTGGAAATTTGCACAGACAGCAATAATAACAGTCGGGCAACAATAACTAGTGTGAACCGTTGTTTGTCCTTGTGATGTCAGTTGACTTGTAGAACAGAGAAAGAAACGGAAAAGAAAAAGAAAAACGTCCCACGCGGGTAACCTATAATACTAAGTTCTGTCGCATGATATCATGTGTACCGTTCGTACATTGTTCCGAAATGTAAACCAAAGCCCCTCACTCTTTACATCACGTATCATAACACATTTTCGAAAACTGTGTGCCTGTTTCAGTTGGTACTGTTTGTCCCCACAATGAGACTAGGCTTGTATCATAGATTTGCTTCTTAGAATATTTTGAGTCTACATGTATTATTCTATTATCCGTACCGTTACTTTGATCAGAATTTGCAAATTATTCGTGAGCTGATACTTGAATTTCGTTAAAATCCTACAGTATGAGAGATTCCGACGTTTCTCTAGGTATAGTATTCATATGTGCATACTCATTAGTAAGAAATATTCGTAGGACACTCGCCCTGTTCCCATTCCAATCTTTATAACTGCCCAGGAGTCCATAAAGGACACGCTGTAATTCTGTCTGGTCAGTATGTCACGTGATATCTATTATTCTTCTTTGCAGATGTTCCGAAGGCTTTTGGGCGTGTTCTGCTTCCGGTCTGGGAGGGAGGCAGAGGAAGACTTCTACGAAGACCTGATAGACGTCGATTTGATTGGAAAGCCAGAGGTGAGGAACACCGAGATTTATTGGAAAAACAGTAATGACTCTTAGGAGCAACCACGTTTTCCAAGATAACATCTTTACATCTCTGATTACTGTAATGTGTTCTGGATTTAGTTAATCTATCTTAGCTACTCGAAGTTACAAGTAGACCATCACAGAATAACAGCTTTTCTTTTGTGGCTTCGTGTAAACGTGCTTGTAACAGTAATAAAACGAAATAACGTTCTGCTGGCATTACGAGTCCATCCGTTTAATAGGAACTCTGTAGCCACTAGTCCGTTAAAAATTGTACTTTGTACAGGGACAATGACTGCAAATAAGAAAGAACTTTACGCAGAACATTAACAGAAAGAAATCTCTTAAGTTTCTGAATCTTAGTAGTAAATGGAACTTTTGGAAATAACGAGACTCACACAAGAGTTTACAGAATGTGGAGAAATGTCTTCATAAACTGGTTGCTGTTGGTTCCAGAAACGCAACACTGTAGTTATATTACGTGTAAAACCTGCTAATACAGCAATTATCACTACTAAAGATTCTCTTTAAAATTTGATAAAATTAATGTAGGAACTGTATCAGGTCTCACTTATGCATGATGATGATTCGTAAGCTGATACTTGAAAAAACTGACTAGGCGGTGACATTAGGACCGGTTTAGCCACTTGTATGTTTCAAGTCGACCGCTGCAACTGATTGGGCGTACACGTGCTCGGTATTTAGAGGTCACAAACCAGTCAGTGGATACTTTAGCTTATTCTGTTTTGCTTCTGGGTGATATTATTAGTGTCAGATGTTAGCTACCAGTTGGAGGTAGTTTATGTGATTATTTGCACTACTCCTTCTTGGTTCTGGTGTCAGATGCGAGATGTTCTGAAATTAGTTCGATTTGATAGAGACCATTTATGACGGACTTTCTAATTGTGTCTCACCGTCGCAGTAGGGTTACAGTAGGGGCCACGTTCAACGACTTAAATCTGGCTATCCACGTTTTAGTTGCGTTGTAGAGAGGTGGGACCACATCGTTTTAGCTATGAAACTAATTTATGACACTACTTTAATTAATGCAGCGAGTAAATTCCCACAAAATATTAGACGTTAGATAAAAGTTGGAAAAATTAAACTGAAAATCAACAAATGAATGAATTGTGACGCTGGAAACAAATCTCCCACAGAGGATGAGCGCCGTGCGTTGGCGGCTGCGATCAGACGTGGACGAGTTGGTTCTGCTGGCAGCTCAGGCGGAGAAGTCCCGGCCACTGCCTGCTGCCATTCATGTAGCCTGCGGCAAAGTCATCGGGAAGGTAAGGCGGCACAAAAGAAATAACTTCATTCATAACTCGCTACTAAGGAATAAGTTAGATTGCATGCAACATACCCTTTCCTGAGACCATTATAAAGTGGCACAAGATTAGTTAATACTGGAAGATAATAAATATGATCCTTGTCACCATTATTGAGTTCGTTTGAAGACTCTTCCCTTTCTTTCGATCACACACAAAAATAGAAAGTTGTTCTCTCTTAATACACGCTTTGTCCATACGACTCATCTTATAGAATTATTGCTATTGTTCTGACATAAAGAAAGTCTTATGTATTTTAAAGGGAAGAATTGCTTTTGTGTGCAGGTGAACGATGGCTGGATGATTGTGACGACTGCCGAGATCCATGAGCCGCCTGTGGTGGAGTGTGACGAGGACATCCCGCCGATCCCTCGCCGCCGGAGAGGGTGTCGGAGGTGCTGGGCGGAGAGAGTCGGGGAGAAGACCGTTGTGCGCCCACCTGGGGGCCGGGCACACCGCCTGACTACCCACTAAACGTATTCCTGACGAGGACATCCCAACAGTTCCTCGTCGTCAGAGAGGGTGGTGAAGGTGCTGGGTGAAATAAGTCAGTGCAAAAACTGTTGTGCGTGTACAAAATGGACAGGGATAATGACTCACTAACCAACAGACATGTTCGTGAGGAACTGATTACAGTGGATATCCCAACAATGCCTCAACGTTGGGGACGTGTTAGAGATACTGGCCAGAGAATGTTACGGCTAAGACTCTTGGGTGACTGCAAATTGGATGGTGACAACAGCTTTTCTAAAAGCCAGTGAACATATTGATGAGGAACTTAGAACAGTGTATGAGGAGGGCATATCACCGATGCCTCATTACTGGAGAGGGTGTTGGTGCTGCTGGATGGAGAATGTCATGACTGGGACTCTTGAATGTCTGCAAAGTGGATTGGGATACCGGCTCACTAGCCAGTGAACATATTCATGTGGAACAAAGTACATTGGCTCAGAAGGACATCCCACTGATGCCACTTCATCACTGACAGTGTTGGAGTTGCTGGCAGAGAAAATCAGGACTAAATCTCTTGTTTTCAGAAAAGTGAATGGGGACACCGACTCACAGATATTTAAAGTGAATGAATTATTAAATGAATTGATAAAATGAAACTTTAAAAGTACCCGTGTAAAAGAATGTTAATGAAGCTTTAATATAGGTGAGCTCCATTTAAACAAATAATAAAATAAAATTAATAATTTCTATCAAAGATGTACGATTATTTCTCTCTCTATTTACATGTGTGACTGCATTTAGACTAATACTTGAGAATGTTATCTTTTAGCTGTCCACCTGTCACAGCAACATTATGCACAGACTGCCATAACTATCAATACATAGTATTTCCTTTTTCATCATACAAATGACAAATAATAGAGAGTTCATTTGGTTCACGACCAACTGTGAAACAAATTATACATCTAGTCCATTTTATCTGTCTGCATTGAATCTCAATGCAGTTCTATTTTTACATAAATGCCTTTCTTCCAGCCCAAATGGAAATTAAATACCCATCTAGCATTATAACACAGCTGTGAGTGAAAGTGTGTCATTCGCTGGATCGCCTACGACAGAAGGGAAGTGAAATCAGAGGACCGTCAAACTGAACATCGATTGAAGCGTGCGAGGAACTAAATCCCGGCAACGATTCGCTTAAAACTCCATTGCTCTCCTCTGAACTTCAGTGATTTGATTCTACACGTCAATAAAATTAATATTCCATACAAGTAACTAATGATAGTTTCTGATATTACAGCGTGCTTAGGGGATAAAGAGTCACATTTTTTAATCAATCATTAGTCAATGTAGTTTCTGTGTCGAGCGGAACTTCCAGTGCTACTGAAGACTAATAAAACACACACTTAATTCTTTCCATTCACATTCATTTATCGTAAAAGCACAAATGAATCCATTGCACGTAATAACTAGGAATGTCGTAAGGGTTGCACTCAGTAGCGGCCTACTGAATATTTAGGAAGGATAATTTCCACACATACCATTTACTAAACATTAGAAGAGTTGACGTACACAGAAATGGTCCTACAGTCACATAAGTACACAGCATTGCACTAAGTGGCGAAATTTAATTAGTCTAACTAGCTGAATTAATAAATACACAAAAAGTTTAAGCGAAGTATGTACAGACAAAAATATTTATATATTATAAGTATCCCGGGCCACCGGACTTATGTGCACAACTTAACTGTTTGCACAGCATGGATATTACGATGTCTAGCAGACCCTTCAACCAGCCTAATACGCTGTTGCATCTTACGACTGGGCCAGACAACAACGAAGAGCGTTAGCCGTTGACAACACGAACGATATTTTATTCAATAGAACATTAACACAAATTCATTTTTTTCTAAAAATTTGCAAAGTTCTTTACCAGAAAAATTTCCTATATTACCTAAAACCGTCTTTTGTTTATAAAACTTTGGCAACGACCGAATACTCCCCTTTTTTAAGGACTTCGAAATTCGTTAGACTGACTTTGTATATAAAATCTAAGTAATGCTATTAAAATTCACCGCAAACTAGTAGTCAACACAAAACAAATGCGTTACGCCAGTTGGCGACGTAAGTTTAGAATAAGATCAAGCTTTATGAATACAATCCAGACATCGTTTATGTGGTGACATTGCAACCCAACATAACTTGGTAAAAACATCTTTCCAAGATTACTCATAATGGTAAGCAAACTATCTGTAGGCGCAACTCAGAAATATAATGGCCTGTACAGTCCTCTGTAAGACCATAATTACGGTAACACCAGAATTACAGTAGAAGGCGAGAAGGAAGGGCTTCAATACTCCAAAATTATTTTTCTATATGGATACCCTTAATGACCGCCCTGAAAATAATAGCTTTTATTAATGTGAATCTCCATATTTTTATTGGCATACCAGGCAAACTTTAAATGCCCAAAAAAGATGTTCTAAAGCTTGCCCGGAATTATTGCAATGAAAAGGGTAGCACCCCTTAAGGTAAACTGCCCTGCTTTTAAATAACAGACACGACAGGTAAACTGCCCTGCTTTTAAATAACAGACACGACAAAAATTCAATCTCCAGAATTGTTTCATCAGTAGTTGGTCATAATTTAAATGAAAAGAGCAGAGTCTATTTAAAAAAAAAGGCTTCACCAATGAAATGTGCATCAGTTATTTTGAAATGAACCGCGGCAGGCAACAAGTACAGAGAAACACTTGAGGGGAACCTGGCTGGAGTACCACGATACAAAGGCGACAAGCACGTAGTTTATTTTAAAACAAGCTCACCGAAATACTTCATGAATTAATAGCAAAGGGCACGCAAGGTATCATCAAGGTTGGATGATGCAAATTTAAGGAATGTACTATCATCCCAAAATTGGCCAAAACGACGTCTTCGTACAGACCAGATGCCCAACCGCCGATATAGGGTTTCATATGTCTGGGTTGAAAGGCTCTAGATGAATTACCACAATTGGGAGAAGACTGTTGGAACGTTTTGAGGAACTCGCGAATGCCTTAACGTTCCACATCAGGTGAACCTTAAGTTGACATACCTAAGTCTTCAGTTATTTGCTGAATGTATTCGAATGTCTGCCATCCTCTACAGTTTTTGCCGTCCACAGCTCCCTCCGTTACTATGGAAGCAACTCTTTGATATCATGACATATGTCATATCATATTGTACCTTACGCTTGAAATGTTTTCCACATATTTCTTTCTTCACCGATTCTACGCAGAACCTCTTCATTCCCTATCTTACCAGTCCATCTAATTTTCAACATTCGTCTGTAGAACCCCATATCAAATGCTTCTGTACATATGTTACCAATCTTTCTCTATAGCTTACCCCTATTGTCCTCAGGCTTTCGAACAACAAGCATTGTTTTATGTTGTCGAAGTCTTATGCCAGCTCGACAAATCATATGAACATGTGTTGGGTTTTCTTATGTCTTGCTTCCATTATCAACCGCATCCTCAGAATGCCTCTCTGGTGTTATTAACTTTTCTAAAGCCAAACTGATCGTCATCTAGTACATCCCCAATTTTCTTTTCCGTTGTTTTGTATTCTATTCTTGTCACCAACATGGATGCATGATCTGTTAAGCTGATTGTGCGATAATTCTCGCACTTGTCAGCTCTTGCAGTCTTCGAAATTGTGTGGATGATATTTTTCCGAATGTCAGATGGTATCTCGCCAGACTCTACTACACACAACGTGAATAGTTATTTCGGTGCCACATCCCCCAGTAATATTAGAAATTCTAGTGGAATGTGGTCTATCCCTTTTGCCTTATTTGATCTTAAGTCTTGCAAAGCTCTTTTAAATTCTGATTGTAGTACAGGACCCCCTATCTCTTGTAAATCAACTGCAGTTTCTCCTTTTATCACATCAGTCAAAACTTTTCCACATTGATTCCTTAAGTGTACTCTTTCCACGTAACTGGTTTCTCCTCTGCATTTAACAGTGGAATTTTCGGTGCACTCGTAATGTTACGACCTTTGCTTTTACTGTCAGCGAAGGTTGTTTTGACTATACCGTATAATTCTACTCCTTCCCTAACAACTCCATTCCAGTGCCCCATGACTATTACATTTTCATCTCCATTTATGTACTGTATTACCCTTTCAATATCCTCATACACTTTCTCTATCTCTTCATCTTCATTTGGCGACGTTGGCATGTATGTCCGAACTATCGCTCTCCGTGTTGGTTTGCAGTCGATTCTGATAAGAACTACCCTATCACAGTTTCAGACACTCCGCCTTACCTTCCTATTTATAACGAATCCTAAGCCCGTTATACTATTTTCTGCTATTATTGGTATCACCCTATACTTATTTGACCAGAAATCCGTGTCTTCTTTCCATATAACTCCACTGACCCTTACTATATCTAGATGGAGCCTTTCCATCTCTCTTTTTAGACCTTCTTCCTTACCTACTACGAACACGTTTGTGACATGAAACTCCCCAACTCGTAGAACCTTATCCTACAGTTGACTATTCAACATTGTCCCCCTGTATCCTTTAGTTGAGTATTCAATCTTTTTCTCATGGTCCCCTACCGTTGACAGCCCCCTTCTGATGATCCGACAGGGGGACTCTTCCGGAATCTTTTGCCAATGAAGAGATCATCACGATACTTTTTCAGTTATAGGCCTCATGTCCTCTGGATAGGCATTATGTGTTTTGATGCAGTGGGTTCCATTGCCTTCCGCATTCGCATGCAATTGACCATTGCTGATTATTCTGCCTTTAGGGGCAGTTTCCCAACTCAAGTACATGTGGGGAGATGAAACTCCGTCCCCTCCTCGGCCCTCTTGAACAAAACCGTTGGCAGAATGAGGGGAGCTTCTGACGCCGGAAGTCTTCGGCCGCCAGTATTCATCAGTGTACTGACTGGTTTGATGCGGCCCGCCACTAATTCCTTTCCTGTGCCAACCTCTTCTCTCAGAGTAGCACTTGCTACCTACATCCACAATGATTTGCTTGATGTATTCCAATCTCTGTCTTCCTCTACAGTCTTTGCCCTCTACAGCTCCCTCTAGTACCATGGAAGTCATTCCCTCATGTCTTATCTGTTGTCCTACCATCCTGCCCATCTCCTTATCAGTGTTTTCCACATACTCCTTTCCTCTCCGATTCTGCGTAGAACCTCGTCATTCCTTACCTTATCAGTCCACCTAATTTTCAACATTCGTCTACAGCACCACATGTCAAATGCTTCGATTCTCTTCTGTTCTGTTTTTCCCAAACTCCATGTTTCACTACCATACAATGCTGTACTCCAGACGTACATCCTCAGAAATATCTTCCTCAAATTAAGGCTGCCATAGCGAGTCTGCTTTTTATATCCTCCTTGCTCCGTCCGTCATTGGTTATTTTACTACCTAGGTAGCAGAATTCCTTAACTTCACTGACTTCGTGACCATCAATCCTGATGTTAAGTTCCAAGCTGTTCTCATTTCGACTACTCCTCATTACTTTCGTCTTTCTCTGATTTACTTTCAAACCATGCTGTGTACTCATTAGATTGTTCATTCCGTTCAGCAGATCATTTAATTCTTCTTCACTTTCACTCAGGATAGCAATGTCATCAGCGAATCGTATCATTGATATCCTTTCACCTTGTATTTTAATTCCACTCCTGAACCTTTCTTTTATTTCCATCATTGCTTCCTCGATGTACAGATTGTCTTACTCCCTTCTTAATACGAGCACTTCGTTCTTGATCGTCCACTCTTATTATTCCCTCTCGGTTGTTGTACATATTGTATATGACCCATCTCTCCCTATAGCTTACCCCTACGTTTTTCAGAATCTCGAACAGCTTGCTCCATTTTATATTGTCGAATGCTTTTTCCATGTCGACAAATCCTATGAACGTGTCTTGATTTTTCTTTAGCCTTGCTTCCATTATTAGCCGTAACGTCAGAATTGCCCCTCTCGTGCCTTTACTTTTCCTAAAGCCGAACTGATCGCCACCTAGCACATTCTCAATTTCCTTTTCCATTCTTCTGTATATTATTCTTTAAGCAGCTTCGATGCATGAGCTGTTAAGCTGATTGTGCGATAATTCTCGCACATGTCAGCTCTTGCCGTCTTCGGAATTGTGTGGATTATGCTTTTCCGAAAGTCAGATGGTATGTCGCCAGACTCATACGTTCTACATACCAACGTGAATAGTCGGTTTGTAGCAACTTCCCCTAATGATATTAGAAATTCTGATGGAATTTTGTATATCCCTTCTGCCTTATTTGACAGTAAGTCCTCCAAAGCTCTTTTAAATTCCGATTCTAATACCGGATCCCCTATCTCTTGTCGGCCGCGGTGGTCTCGCGGTTCTAGGCGCGCAGTCCGGAACCGTGCGACTCCTACGGTAGCAGGTTCGAACATTGCCTCGGGCATGGATGTGTGTGATGTCCTTAGGTTAGTTAGGTTTCAGTAGTTCTAATTTCTAGGGGACTAATGACCACAGCAGTTGAGTCCCATAGTGCTCAGAGCCATTTGAACCCTATCTCTTGTAAATCGACTCCTGTTTCTTCTTCTATCACATCAGACAAATCTTCACCCTCATAGAGGCTTTCAATGTATTAGCTTCACCTATCTGCTCTCTCCTCTGCATTTTCCCGTTGCACTCTTAATGTTACCACCATTGCTTTTAATGTCACCAAAGGTTGTTTTGACTTTCCTGTAGGCTGAGACTGTCCTTCCGACAATCATATCTTTATCGATGTCTTCACGTTTTTCCTGCAGCCATTTCGTCTTAGCTTCCCTGCACTTCCTATTTATTTCATTCCTCAGCGACTGGTATTTCTGTATTCCTAATTTTCCCGGAACATGTTTGTACTTCCTCCTTTCATCAATCAACTGAAGTATTTCTTCTGTTACCCATGGTTTCTTCGCAATTACCTTCTTTGTACCTATGTTTTCCTTCCCAACTTCTGCGATGGCCCTTTTTTGAGACGTCCAATCCCTTTCAACTGCGTTGTCTACTGCGCTATTCCTTATTGCTGTATCTATAGCGTTAGAGAACTTCAAACGTATCTCGTCATTCCTAACAACTTCCGTATCCCACTTCTTTGCGTATTAATTCTTCCTGACTAATGTCTTGAACTTCAGCCTACTCTTCATCACTACTATATTGTGATCTGAGTCTATATCTGCTCCTGGGTACGCCTTACACACCAGTATCTGATTTCGGAATCTCTGTCTGACCATAATGTAATATAATTGAAATCTTCCCGTATCTCCCGGTCTTTTCCAAGCATACCTCCTACTCTTCTGATTGTTGAACAGGGTATTCGCTATTACTAGCTGAAACTTGTTACAGAACTCAATTAGTCTTTCTCCTCTTTCATTCCTTGCCACAAGCCCATATTCTCCTGTAATCTTCTCTTCTACTCCTTCCCCTACAACTGCATTCCAGTTGCCCCTGACTATTAAATTTTCGTCCCCCTTTACATACTGCATTACCCTTTCAATATCCTCATACACTTTCTCTATCTGTTCATTTTCAGCTTGCGACGTCGGCATGTATACCTGAACTATCGTTGTCGGTGTTGGTCTGTTGTCGATTCTGATTAGAACAAGCCGGTCACTGAACTGTTCACAGTAACAAAACCTCTGCCCTACCTTCCTATTCATAACGAATCCGACACCTGTTATACCATTTTCTGCTGCTGTTGATATTACCCGATACTCATCTGACCAGAAATCCTTGTCTTCCTTCCACTTCACTTCACTGACCCTTACTATATATAGATTGAGCCTTTTCATTTCCCTTTTCAGATTTTCTAGTTTCCCTACCACCTTCAAGCTTCTGTCATTCCACTCCCGACTCGTAGAACATTATCCTTTCGTTGATTATTCAATCTTTTTCTCATGGTAACCTTTCCCTTGGCAGTCCCCTCCCAGAGATCCGAATGAGGGACTATTCCGAAATCTTTTGCCAATGGAGAGATCATCATGACACTTCTTCAACTACAGGCCACATGTCCTGTGGATACACGCTACGTGTCTTTAATGCAGTGGTTTCATTTGCCTTCTGGATCCTCATGCCGTTGATCATTGCTGATTCTTCCGCCTTTACGAGCAATTTCCCACCCCTAGGACAAGAGAGGGCCCTGCACCTCTATCCGCTCCTCCGCCCTCTTTGACAAGGCCGTTGGCAGAATGAGGCTGACTTCTTATGCCGGAAGTCTTCGGCCGCCAATGCTGATTTATGCAGTGGTGGGGATCGAACCCGGGACCGAAGACGTTTTGATTATGAATCAAAGACGCTACTCACAGACCACGGGTACTGATTTCATTATTAATCAAAATTTAAGCCGTTGCGCGTTCACACCCGGAACCGAGGACGTTTTGATTATTACACAAGGGCTCAACAGCTGGACTATAGGGACGCCATTACCGGATGTATATACCCTCCGGGAAATTGAGATAAGAACATCGTGAATTCATTGTCCCAGGAAGGGGAAACTTTATTGACACATTCCTGGGGTCAGATACATCACATGATCACACTGACAGAACCACAGGCACATAGACACAGGCAACAGAGCATGCACAATGTCGGCACTAGTACAGTGTATATCCACCTTTCGCAGCAATGCAGGCTGCTATTCTCCCATGGAGACGATCGTAGATATGCTGGATGTAGTCCTGTGGAACGGCTTGCCATGCCATTTCCACCTGGCGCCTCAGTTGGACCAGTGTTCGTGCTGGACGTGCAGACCGCGTGAGACGACGCTTCATCCAGTCCCAAACATGCTCAATGGGGGACAGATCCGGAGGTCTTGCTGGCCAGGGTAGTTGACTTACACCTTCTAGAGCACGTTGGGTGGCACGGGATACATGCGGACGTGCATTGTCCTGTGGGAACAGCAAGTTCCCTTGCCGGTCTAGGAATACTAGAACGATGGGTTCGATGGCGGTTTGCATGTACCGTGCACTATTCAGTGTCCCCTCGACGATCACCAGAGGTGTACGGCCAGTGTAGGAGATCGCTCCCCACACCATGATGCCGGGTGTTGGCCCTGTGTGCCTCGGTCGTATGCAGTCCTGATTGTGGCGCTCACCTGCACGGCGCCATACACGCATACGACCATCATTGGCACCAAGGCAGAAGCGACTCTCATCGCTGAAGACGACACGTCTCCATTCGTCCCTCCATTCACGCCTGTCGCGACACCACTGGAGGCGGGCTGCACGATGTTGGGGCGTGAGCGGAAGACGGCCTAACGGTGTGCGCGACCGTAG
The DNA here is from genome assembly GCF_023897955.1 of Schistocerca gregaria. Taxonomy (NCBI): domain Eukaryota; kingdom Metazoa; phylum Arthropoda; class Insecta; order Orthoptera; family Acrididae; genus Schistocerca; species Schistocerca gregaria. Next base: position 411,973,885 of record NC_064925.1, on the reverse strand, counting down.
CCCAGCTTCATGGAGACGGTTGCGAATGGTCCTCGCCGATACCCCAGGAGCAACAGTGTCCCTAATTTGCTGGGAAGTGGCGGTGCGGTCCCCTACGGCACTGCGTAGGATCCTATGGTCTTGGCGTGCATCCGTGCTTCACTGCGGTCCGGTCCCAGGTCGACGGGCACGTGCACCTTCCGCCGACCACTGGCGACAACATCGATGTACTGTAGAGACCTCACGCCCCACGTGTTGAGCAATTCGGCGGTACGTCGACCCGGCCTCCCGCATGCCCACTATACGCCCTCGCACAAAGTCCGTCAACTGCACATACGGTTCACGTCCACGCTGTCGTGGCATGCTACCAGTGTTAAAGACTGCAATGGAGCTCCGTATGCCACGGCAAACTGGCTGACACTGACGGCGGCGGTGCACAAATGCTGCGCAGCTAGCGCCATTCGACGGACAACACCGCGGTTCCTGGTGTGTCCGCTGTGCCGTCCGTGTGATCATTTCTTGTACAGCCCTCTCGTAGTGTCCGGAGCAAGTATGGTGGGTCTGAGACACCGGTGTCAATGTGTTCTTTTTTCCGTTTCCAGGAGTGTATTTGGTTCCGTGCAGTCGAATGACTGCAACCTTCACCATTCGCCAATTCTCTAGACTATTCTTCACGTTTAGCCCTCCTTCAGACAGTGGTTGGTGAAAGTACTGAGCATTTTTGTCCAGTCAATTTAAGTGTTTCTGTTCACCACGCTACCATACTGCCCTCGACATTAGATTGCAGAAACAATGAACAGTAATTTGAAATTAGCACTAATCACGTTTGACGCAGAATCCCTGCACTGATCGAATTTTTCTATTCCGAGGTTAAACTCAGCCTTTAATTCGGGTGTTCACGAGACTCAAAAGGCATCACCCATCTGCTTGACTTGGAGTTAACCTCTGAATTCCCCACTGTTTACTTTACTGCCTGTGAACGATGTTTCGCCGGACAAAGTCACACCTGAGGTCATACAGCAACAATTGAAGAGAGCCGGAAAAAATACTGAGCTCGTACACTGGAGGTAGGCACAGCGCTATAATAAGGGTCGCCATGCATGCAGGGTGAGTGTTGGTGTTCATGTTTTCATTTCCAATTTTTCCGGGCATGGTTAGATAACGTAGCCACATTTTCTAAGTTGGCCTCTCGCTTTGTGGGTTCATCAGAGAACATGGAGATGCTCTACCCTATTAGCTCCTTGGTACACAATATCGTCAAGGGGAAAGAAACCAAGTTGCAAGTTTCTCAAATAAAAAAATAGTGAAGGTGTTCAGTTAAAACATACTAAACGTATCTCGACAGATACAGACCTCATCTATACAAGAACGCTGTTTTGAACAAAATACCACTCTCGGACTGATAAAGTTCAATATATCAGGACTAAAAGCCGGTAGGCCGCTCGCGCGCCCTCAGTAGCTGTTTCAGTTTTCCCTATGAATCTGCAATTGCCTCACCAAGTGCCTGTCAAAACGCCTGACACGGAAAACCGTCAAAGATTCCGCATGGTTATCGCGATCTATCCGATCCTGCATAACTCAGAATTGATTTTGAAGGGTATATGTACGTGATGGATCTGGGGAATGGTGCTCCTGTTGAAGGTGTCCATTTTAATGAGGTATCTGTTAACTTGGAGGGTGCGGAGTCGGTATCTGGATATACATGAAAGAAAAGCCTTTAATGATTAAATGAAATGGTTGCTGGATCTCCACATATATGACAGTTGAATAAATATTAAATAAACAACTTGGCCATATTTATCGATTGCCCAACGGATAGCAGTAGGACGCAAAAATGGAAGTTTTGCGAGAGAATACGTAAGCACGTGCTCTAGTAAAAATATCACACTTATTGAAGACACAACTGAACAAACTAATAAACTAAACGATTAACAAATGGGTGATTGTTGCTGTTGTTCATAACGCTCTCGGATGAGCTACAAAATTACATTTACAACTGCGTTTTGCAGACCTCACCACAAATGAACGTTAATTATTAATTATGGAAAGGTCAGAGGAATTCTTAAATGACTATAATCAGGTACATATACGCATATAATAGAGATTCGGCAGAATTATAAAAATTAATGGAAACTTCACATGTATGCACGTGATTGGCAAACCGTCGTCCACTTGGCGTGAGTGCACGTAGCAAGTGAAGAAGAATTCATCGATAAGAGCAAAGTGTTAATAGTTGCACCACAGAAGAAGTTCTGAAACACATTTGGAACTTTTACCCCGAGAATAAGTAACTGTGATATGCAACGTTACTCACAACGTGTGTACACGCGGTCGTCATTTAAAAAAATTCTGCATAAAATGAGTGGTAAAATTTAGAATAGCTAAGAAAAAATTGGACTGGATACATTACTGTGACTGGCGATCTGCCGACTTAAAGTTCTCCGATCCGTACTTAACACGTGCTGAGATACGTAGGAACTATATTGGAAACTGAAATCGAAATTAGTGAATTTTGGAAAATTTGTTCAATTATGCTGTACTCGAGAGACCAAACAACGAAGTAATATCAAACTGAATTGAGAATATATATCACAAGTACACATGTTTGAACAAGGTTGGAGCGGAACAACAACATGCATGCGTGGCTAAGTACTGTTCTTCATTATCTTCCATAATTAGGAAGAAAATCTCCGTGTACCACTCAAAGAGCAAGACGTTAATTTTGACTGGAGCTGAAATCTACAAAAATAAGATAAGAATGAACTGTGAATACGCTGACTCACACTTACTCGCGCATGCCGGAACACTGCTGAGTGAACTGTTTAGGAAGCCACGCGTCCCGTTCGCCCACGAGTGCTCCCTGCGTTGTGGTGACAGACTGTACAAGAGCTTCGTCCAAGGTGAAGAGAAGCCTATTTCTACCTCGTCCGTACTTATAGGGTTGGCTATTCTGCAACTGTAGCCGACTAATTTACTCCCACATCATTCAATTTCATATGTTTAATGCAGGGAGATAAAAACAACAGTGGTACTAGACCCCTGTTGCACCCACGGAAATTGAATTCAGAGTGCTGTTTCGCTCTCTGTGATTCTAGTAATGGCAACCGTTACCATTAAGAAGTGGTGGTAGACTGTTGGCTGGGTCGTTATTAAACACGATTTCCGTAGGCTCTACTGATTCGGAGATTCTGTGTCTTTCTCCCGCTAAAGCTTCGTATTGGAAGGTTAGATGTAGTGCAGTTTCGTCTTCCTCACCACGTAGTCCACATTTAGCGGATTTCTCCTCTGTGTCATCGCTTGCTGATGTTTTACGAAGTTCTATGGCCAGTCATTTGTTCTACTACGAGTTTGATTCGTTGCCTGTTCAAGTTCATTAATATAGAACTTCTTTCGAAATATGGATCTGCCAACATTTACTTGCCAGTTTCTAAATTTGGATAGTAGTCAGATATTCTAAGCACTACCTCCTGATTCAGCTACACAGTGTTGACTGTATCATTATCTTCGGTTTTCGGCCGGAGTCGCCCAAAGCTTCTAGATGATACTGTATGGAACCGCACGACCGCTACGGTCGCATGTTAGAATCTTGCCTCGGGCATGGATGTGTGCTCTTCTTAGGTTAGTTAGGTTTAAATAGTTCTGAGTTCCAAGGAAACTGATGACCTCAGAAGTTAAGTCCCATAGTGCTCAGAGGCATTTGAACCATCTTCGGTTATGCAAGTACCGGTTCAATAAATCAATTAATCACCCCTGTCCTGGCCATTCTGTTAGCTTGTTCATTGCCACTAATTCCTGACTGGCTAAGGACCCACAGTAGGTTTACCCTATTGCTTTCCCCTAGACCCCGAAGGTCTTCGTTGCATCCTGTAATGGCCTTTGTTCTGCGGAGGCTGATAGGTATTTCGCAGCTACTTAGCAATCTGAATAAATGAGTAACATTCGCACTATATTTTTGTTTCGGTATGAAATTTATCCTTACCTTACCTCCCATTCTATAAAAAATAATGTACGTATTACCAAACCAATGTCCTTACAATATGTTACCAACGTTTAACTCGCTTGTTAATCTATCACAAAACATAACCTAATTTTAACTGACTGATAACTCGTTTGAATACAACCTCTCTTCAAACTAAATGTGCGCCTGTAGTAAAACAACATGCTCCTAATCAAAATTTACACTCACCTCGCGTCTTGTGTCAACACTGGTGCAGATTTCTCGAAAGCACAACAGCAAACGGCAAGCAAGCAGTAGCTAGTTTAGATTTCTGTTTCAAAATGAAATTTCCTAACAGTATTCAAACTGTTGCAAATCTCATGGTGCTATGTGAATAATGATTTACAAAGTGTACTATGATGACAAAGAATTTCTAAAAGAATATAAAAGCTCTAAGCTCTGTAATACAGGTCCGACAGGTGACACGTACGTAAGCTTACTGTCTGATCGCCTGCATCCCTCCATGTCCATTGTGAATCCCGACAAACTTGGGCAATTCCATCAGCACAATGAGACTCCCCACACGTCCAAAATTGCTAGAGACTAGCTACATAATACTCTTCTGAGTTTAAACACTTTCGCTGGCACCATACTCCCCAGGTATGAACATTTTTGTGCATATCTCGGATGCGTTGCTACGTGCTGTTCAGAAGAGATCTCCATCCCCTCTTACTTTGACTGATTTATAGGAAGTCTTGCAGGACTCATCGTGTCAGTTCCCTCCAGCGCTACTTCAGACATTAGTCGAGTCCATGTCACGTTATGTCGCGGCAGTTTTGCGTGCTCACGGGGGCCCTGCGGGAAATTAAGCAGGTGTACCAGTTTCTTTGGCTCTTCATTGTACAGGAAAGAAAAACCTTTAATATTTAAAGGAACTGTCTTGTTGTATCTGCACATTTAAGATAGTTGAATAAATACTAAATAAATAACTTCGCCATATTTACCTGTTGCACAACACAAAGCAGAGGGACATAAAAATGGAAATTTGCGAGAGTATATGTAAGCACTTGCTTTGGTAAAAAATCACTTTTATTAAAGACACAACTGAACAGACTAGTAACCTAAACAACTAAGGAGTGGGTGATGGCTGCTTTTTTAATATTGCTTTCTGCTGGTTCCAAATTAGAAACTGCATGTTGGAGACTCGGTCATGATTAGTCATTAATTATTAATGAGGTCAGGGTAAGAGCAATCTGTCAATGGCGACATACACGCACATATACACATACAATAGAGATTCGGGACAAATATAAGAATAAAGAAAATCTCTATCAGTATGCACGTGGTTGGAAAACGGTCGTCCCCTTGGCATGAGTGCACGAAGCAAGTCAACAAGAATTCATCAGTAAGAATGAAATGTTAATAATTTTACCACAAGAGAAGTTCTGAGACTAATTTGGAACTTTAACCCCAAGAAACAGTAATTGTTTCATGTAACGTTTCTCACAATCAACGAACACGTGGTCGTCATGAACAAATATCCTGCATGATATGAGTGGCAAAATTCAGAATAGCTAAACAAATTGGACAGGATATATTACAGTGAGAAACGATCTGCGAAGGTAAGGGTTTGAGATCCGTTCTTAACTCATGCTGAGCCAACGAAGACACGTGGGAACTAGGTAATGAACTGAAATCGAAATTAGAGAAGTTTCAGAATGCTGTTCAATTATGCTATCCTTGTGAGAACAACAGCTTACTAAATCAGACTGAACTGAGAAGATATATCACGCGGCATGTGTTGGAAAAGGGTGAGCAGGACAATAGCTTGCATGGGTGGATAATTGGAACTGTTCATAATGTTCCGAAATCAGCAAGAAAAATTCCATATACCGTTCAACGAGCAATGAACGATGAAAGCAAGACGTTAATTTTGACTGGAGCTGAAATCTACAAAAATAAGATAAAGAGTTAACTGCGAATAGGCACAGTCACACTCAGTCGTTGCCCCGTCTCGCGTCTGTGCACGCCCAATTGTACGGTCATCAGAGCCCGTCCAGTGTCCCAATGATTATACAGTACAATTTCAGACACGTTCAAAAATGATGATGAAATGAGAGGGACAACACACCAACACCCAGTTCCTGGGAAGAGAAAATCCCCAACCAGGCACGGAATCGAACTCGGGACCCCGTGATCCAGAGGCAGCACCGCTTCCTACTTATATTTTTAAAATGCTTATTTAAGAAACAATGTTACACATTCCAAATACATACTAATTACATGCACTATCAATGCACACATTTATATAGTAAATGATTTAAACAAAAACAGTTTGATCATTGCAGTTATGCTGATGTTAAAGAAACAAACAATAGTTTGTCTTACTGACTAAATTACCAGAAAGAATTAATTTGAATAACAAGAAAAGTTTTTAAAGTCATTCAGACTCCTTCAAACGTGAATAAATAAAAATTGCACTTTGAATGACGTGTGCTCCAATCTTTATGAAGGATTTCGGCATGTTTTTTGGGATACTTTTAATATATTCATGTGCAAGAGGAAATCGTCTCCGTGAGAGACAGGTCAAGGGAAGAAACTGATCTTTAACCTTCTCAGCTCAGTCAGACTAGCTATGAGAATTTCACACGATTATATGGAAGTCACTACAAAATACACAAAATATGGAACATTTATGTCCATCGCACATAAAAACAATTTAATAATCGTATTATACAATTTCTTAAATACCTGAGAATGGCGGAGAAGAGACGTTCTAAAAGTGACTAGTCTTCTGAACTACACTTTCTGGACATGAATGGAATGATAATTATTTGAAGTGATCAGACCTATATAATAGATCTTTCACTGGAAAACTGATTTACGCATCACAGTGCAAAAATGAACAGGGCAATAAGGCAGCAATTGAATATTGCATTATATTAGATACGACATTATGGTTTTAACCAATTTATAAAGACATTTCCATAAAAACTGTTAATTTAGCTATATGTTTAGTGTTTTATTAGTATTAGACACACAATCTGACGGTCACATAAGGTATGTACATTATATTAAAAAATTTCAAAAACTACTTTCGGAAGTAGAAATAATACGAATCAAAAGTTTACACTAAAAATTTAAATAATATCCTTAAGGTAACTACAATGCATCACTGTCAACACAGTCTTCATTTTTATATTAACCAATGCCCATTCTATGAAATATAATATTTAACATATTACCGAACTTTGTCTTGTGATTCGAATACCTTCTAATGTTGTAGTATTCTCACAGCATGTGTACCTTTAACATTATGGTGCTGTCGAATCTTAATTTTTTAATGACGTAATTAACAAAATTTCCCAGCAACCAGTACACGGTGTTATTTTTTGCCTCTGGGGAAAAGCGTGCTTCAGGCCGGTAAATCAATGAGAGCAATATACTCTCAGGGTATGTCCTTGTAATCTGAGCTATTTGCTCTTCGATACACTTCCAAGTATTCATGTTAACTCTGCAAGTGTATCTACGAATTTAAAAATAATTCAAAAGCCAAGGTCGCTTAAATACTGTTTACTGGATAACCGGTTTCAACACACTGAAGGCGCAATCATCGGTTCTGTGGAGATATAACATGACAGGTCTGAGGGAGTGCTTACATGAGTTACACTATATACATTACTAGTAGTACAGTACCATTCACCTGAATGTATCTTAACGTCTATAAACCATTTGGTTATAACGATACCTGAGGCAGACCAGCTGATATAAAATGATTGTCACAAGAAAAAAAACTGCTCTCATTGTCATTCTTTTGCATCACTTATGTAAAACCGAAGTCACAAGCTAAAACTATTTGGTACATGACCGCTGCTCGACTAACAACGGTCGGCATCACATTGCCTTATTCCGCGCCGGTTTACCTGCTGCGATTCTAGTGGTTCACAACCGGCCTGTGGATAGCGCCGTCCAAGCAGTGCTCACACAGTCCTATGGTATAACCACTCATTACTACTACAACTTAACTATTACCGCTAATCAAATACCCTTGCAAAGAACACTTTAGCATACGCTAACTGTAGATACTATAAATGCTATGCATGCTGCACATACTATAAATGTCGTTAAATACAAAGTAAAAACATCTGAAGCAAATGTATTATCCATATTAGCGCCATATGGAGTTTTGTAAGGCGCTAATATGGATAATGCCTTCCCTTCAGATGGTTTATAAATGTTAAGCTACATTCAGGTATGTGGTACTGTACTAATAGTAATGTATATAGTGTAACTCATGTAAGACCTCCCTCAAACCTGACATTTTATATCTTCACAGATCTGATGATGGCACCTTGCGTGTGTTGAAACCGATTATCCAGTAAACAGTTTTCAAGCGATCTTGGAATCTGTATTATTTTTACATCAGAGTGGTTGCCCCGCTACGGACTATGTGTTCACAGCAAAATATCTACGTATTATTGTGTCAACTAGATGGAATTGTTGACCTAAATCTGTTTCACAGAGTCCGAATGCGTACAGTCATTCATTGGTGCTAACTCCATTGTTAACTGTCTTGCACCATGATGTTTTTATATTAGACATGAGCACATTAGAACTAATGGTTTTCCTAATCTCAGTGCAATCATTGTTTGGAAACTATCGTTCTATTTTGTTACTTCCTTCGATTGTTTTCGTCCCTGCATTATGGCTATTGATGCTGAGTGTAATGACTGTTTGATTTCAGCACTTACATCAATGAACTCAGCACAGAAAACCCTCACATGCTGCGAACGACCGTTGACATTCTGCACGTCAGTCGGGGGAGGCAGGCTTCGAGGTTTAATGATCTCGAAAAGTTGGCTGGTTATGCATTCTCGAGACTCTCTCATTACATTATTACATTAACTTGCCTTATCATAAAAAGTTTTATATAAGTTAATCCTAGTCCACCTATTTTAGGTTCTAAAGTGGCCACTTTATTAGATACTCTGAACACTTCATCTTTCGACAAAAAGTTTGTGGTTTTGGACATTATTCTCCTCGATATCCTTCTCGGTATTGGAAATAACTGGGCAGTATTATAAGCTTTATCAAAGATGCATGAATTGATATGCATTGCTGTTTGAACTTGGATCATACATGGAGTTAAATTCTCTTTAATGGCTCCGTGCACTTTATCTGTTGCAACTTTTCAATTTAAAGCCGTCATTTTCATGGGCCATGCTGTCACGGTGATCCCGGTTTTTTTATGTTCTTGGACACATTTTGCCCACTCGATGTTGATATTATCAATACTTTCGAGATTTAGCGTCTTACTTTTTCTTTCGTTTGCATTGGTTCCCAATTCTCTACAGTAAGTATCAGTCACTGCTGCTAGCGTCGTTACCTCTTCGTTATCCCTTATAATGACCCATATATCGTCTGCATAGGCTCTCAGGGCTGTTTTATTTCCTGACAATGTTAAGCCTTTTAATCTAGCATGGAGATTTCAGAGGAAACGTTCTAGTGAAATGGCGAAAAGCGACATGGACAGAGGACTTCCTTGAAGAATTTATTTGTATCGGCCTGGATTGTTGGCAATTCACAGCTATTTTTACATTTATTCCAGTTGCTTTGTTCTTTATCAACTGTATGACCCTATCTTTGAATACTATTTTCTTCAATGTCTGTGGAAGATATTCATGATTTACTACATCGAAGGCTTTATAAAATCCTAAAAAATTATAAAGCACACTTTATGTTTGTAACAGAAATTATTGCAATGATATCTGTGTATTCCGCTAGATTCTGAAAAATGATTCTGTCTTGTGCTCAGTTCTGACGTTTACTAATAATTTTATCTGTAAGGCATGAAATTCTCTTGTTTACTATTCTAGCTATTAATTTATAATCCGATCTCAGCTGTGAAATTGGAGTAAAATTATTTAAATCTTTGTTTCCACAATTTTTTTGGTCATGAATGATTTTAGTCTCCTTAAATTCAGCCAGAATTAAACGTTTGGGGCATATTTTATTAATTACTCAAAGAGCAACATTTCAAGACCCTACGTAAAGCACAGTCGTTTCAGCAGTTGGCTGCTGGACCACTTCAGCGTTACCAAAAGCAAAATACCATACAAACCTTTTTGCAAGAACTCATTAGTCTGACTCCGAACTGGAGTGAGTCAATAGGAGCACTTTCTGACAGGACTGGCAAAGTCGATGCTCAGATCTATGTGCGTATCCACAATGTGAAGACGAACAAAGTGTTACTGCAGAACGCGGCATCTCTTAGATTTAAGGCGCAATTGGAGGAAATATAGTTTGGTGAAGCAACAGGGAGATCACCATTTATTCGCTTGTGAGGTCAGATGCTGTGGGCGTGGACGCAAGGGCCATATGCAGGAACGGTTTAAACATCCAAAATGTTACTCTTGTGGGGAAGTAGGCCACCAAGCATCTGAATATCAGAAGCGAAGAACAGGAAGCACCTTTGGGAGCAGCTGATGTTAAACAGAAATGCAATGGTTCGACTGTCAGAAAGTAGTCCTGACGCGTCTTAACACTGGAGAGCCGGCCGCGGTGGTCTAGCGGTTCAAGCGCTCAGTCCGGAACCGCGGGACTGCTACGGTCGCAAGTTCGAATCCTGCCTCGGGCATGGATGTGTATGATGTCCTTAGGTTCGTTAGGTTTAAGTAGTTCTAAGTTCTAGGGGACTGATGACCACAGATGTTAAGTCCCATAGTGCTCAGAGCCATTTCAACCATTTGAACACTGGAGAAGTTAGTGTGCAGACGGAAACTTTCTCAGTGCGCTTAGTGGGCGAGTTGTAACAGAAGTTTCTGATAGAGACGTGGGCCCATGTATCCGTTATCAGTCTGGACCAGGTAAACTGGAGGTGACAGGGCCACCACGATATAAAGTACATGAGCAGTGTGTGGCTCACCTTAATGCCGTTCATAGATTGACAACTTGTAATACCGATACTGGCTTCTCGTTTTCATAGTGTGTTCATTGGCGTCACTAGGTCTGCTCGCCTTGACTGTCCGTGAGTGGCAGCAGCGGCGCTTATCGATAGTTCGTACTGTGACACCATCTTTGGGGCAACCTGTAGTATTTCCGGGTGGTCGTGCGTCGATCTAGTGAGTTGGCACGGAGCAGCAGTGAGGTCCGGACAGCCAGTACTCGCCCGACCGCTGGCGACACACATGCACTGTCCGACGTAAGGATGTGGTCGTGAGAGTGCGCGACCACGTCAAGGACCGGAATCAGCGAGTTTTAGTTGGATGGACCGTGATACTGGAGTAGTGCCACTTCCACTTGTGTGTGTGTGTGTGTGTGTGTGTGTGTGTGTGTGTGTGTGTGTGTGTCCGCCAGCCGAAGTGACCTCATGGCAATAAGTTGTCAGTCCACAGGTTATACTGGTATCCTTCCCGTGCCTAACTTGAGATGGGGACGAAAGTTGGTTGGTCGTTCTGTCTGTCGTCGCAGCGTGCGACGTGCATTTGGTCTTCCGCTTCTTGCTTCTCTGTGTTTGTGCCGACTTATAATTCGTCCGTGTTGTTTCACAGTGACTGGTTTTAGTATTGTGACATGCTGATGGAATTGTTCTCCAGGAGCCGAGTGTATCTTCCGGTTTTGAACGAGCAGTTATTTTAATGCGGTCTCCTTACTGGATTTGGTGAGGGTGGCGAACGGACATCAGTTCGGCTTTGGACGGAGCAGCGAGGAGGTCCGCAGCGCGAGGTCGGGCCGGGATCGCTAGTGGCGTGCAGGCACTGTCAGACCGAGGGGCTGTAGCCGACGACCGAACCCAGGACGTTTGAAGTTGAGTGACCTGTATCCAGTACTGAAACCTCCACTGTTTGAGATCTCGCTGTTGCTTGCGTGTTGCTGCTCCCAGGGTCGGTGAGACCAACTGCAACGAGTGGGGTCTGTCAGGTTGGCAGAAGCTGTTAGCCTCCTTCTACCCCTTGATATTAGTTTGGATTTGGTATTATTCTTATTAGTGATGTGCAACCAGCGGTATTTTCTTCCTTGTGGCCGCTAACGCCCCAGTTACCTGCCATGGAGGTTAGAGTACTTTTCTGGCAGTGTACCATTCCTTGTCGTGTTGATGCTGTCCGACAATGCACGTAGTTCGACAGCCTCGTGAATTCTACTGTGAATATGTTTTTGGGAGGTATACCTTGGTTCCAGTATTTCCATCGGCCTTGGGTGTGTTTCTGAAGACGTGGTGGTGCTGTCCATCTCTTCGCCATTGTTTAAAAATATTCCATCGTAGTACCAGTGATCAGGCGTTAGGTGGATTGGTTAGTCTGTCGGTGGATGCGTAAGCTACGCCTAGTATGAGTTGCCATCCTGCTACGTCAGTACAAGTCTTGGCTGTCTATATCACCGATTACACAGCTGTAGTCACCTTGCTCGGGTCGATCTAGGGAGAGCTGTCTGTGGGTCACTCCGTCTTATTTGGACTAGTAGTCATAATTGTTTAAAATTTACCCTAATGTTTTAACTTGTTGTTGCCTTCCCCACATGTAATTCCGGCCTTCAGCAGTTAATTGTTTGTAATACTGCCTGCGGCCTTCAGCCGAGAAATTATTTTTAATCTTCTCTTAATAATGCCTTTAGCCGTCACTATATCATGGTACAGTTAGTTAAGATTGTTTCAGAAAGATTTTAGTATTTCAACATGCAACTGCCTTCCTCACTTGTAATTCAGGCCTTCAGCCGTGGTGTATTTTTGAAATTGCTTCTCGCCTTCAGCCTTCGAATAATTTTGAAACTTCTTAATTAGGTCTTCCGCCGTAGATTGTGTGTAACATTATTGTGGCCTTCAGCCGAAATTAACGTGCGATTCTTCTAATAAGACTTTCAGCCGCAAGTGTGGTAAAATCTTTAACATGATCGTCAAGAGTTTTGTTTTTTAAAAACTAAAGTGTATGTGTTTTGTGTGCAATCAACGATAACTGATTAGGCCCTGTCCACACTTTTTCCTGCTTTCCCTAATTCCCACATTTCAGTACATGGCGGTTGACATAGAAGTGTTGCGTCGTTGGGTTCGTGAGTTTACCATTGCTGAAACTAAGTTTACCGAGCGTGTGGAAGTTTTGCCATATGTGAGCGATGGATATTCAATGTTTCTAGGACTAGAGTTTCTAGTCAAACATTGTGCGAGGATTGACCTTTGGCAATGTTCACTTGAGCTCAATGAACTTTGTTTCACTTTGGTAATACAACTCCAAACGAAACGACGTCGCAAATCTCACCTATCGTGAAGGTGATGCCAGTCGATTTCGTTAAATACTGATCATCAGGATAAAATACCGGCAGGTATTGGAAAACAGTGTGGGTTACAGTGGGTACTGAGCTGTGTTGTGGGATCTCGTATGTGGTTGGGTCTCTCTCGAGTAATGAAGAGTTGGATGTTTCTCACTGTTTTGTTTACAGCGCACTGAGTAGTGTTGATGGAAGTATAAGGGTCTCAGTTAGCGTAGATAATTATGGGAGAGGTGGAGTTAATCTTTCAAAAGATATAATGACACAACTAGAAGAAGAATAGATCGGTAGGTTGGGCAGGAAGCTGTGTCACTTGTAGGACAGTGATCGTACAAGCGTGGAAAAAGTATTATTGGATTTTATCGACTGGTTTTGTAGAGACGGGGTGTTGCCAGCGACTCTGGTAACTGAGAACTGTATACATTTAGAGTAGTACACCAATTTACAGCAAATGGTTAATACAGCGAGACATTAACAGACATTAATAGAGGAGTTCATGGAACAGCAACTTCGAGATGGGATCAAGAAAGAAGTAACAGTCCCTGAAGTAAACATGTCGTAATCATCCCTAAGAAATCATTGAATGGAACTAAGGAATACATGTTTTCTGAGAGAATAGATGCTTCTCCAATCCCAAATTTTACGGAAATTTTGGATAAGTGTTGGGTGTCATTACTTTAACATGTAACATTAGTGGGAAGTAGCACTTGAGTATAGACCAAAGACAGTGTTTACCGCATCATGCGGATATTCTCAATATAAGCGAATGTCATTCGGTTTCGAAAGCGCTCTTGCTGGTTTTCACCGGTTATTGGACGGAGTTTTAAGAGTGTTAAAGCCAAAGGTCCATACATTTTACCAATTACAATAGAAATTCTTTTACAGAATCAAAGTGTCAACAAGAAACTTTATCAGATTGTTTTCGAATTTTACTTTACGGACTGTCGGATTGCTCAGAATGCTCAACTCCTTAAACAGATGACTACAAGATGATCATGGGTGAGCACCACATATTGTTCGTACAGCACGTTTTTTTGCGATGTTGAGTTTCTTTTCTCATTTGACGTTACTTAAGTAGGGGGTATACAGAATGTTACTGAATTGCCTCACCATGAGATTTGCAATGTTTCTAATTGCAAAAGTGTCTGAACCAAGTTTTTTCCAGTTTAAATGCTCATCAGTACTGCCACACAAGAATTTTGAAGTTTCACCCTATTCATTATTTCCTTACTACTTGTTACCTTCACCTCTGATGTCGGCCCATAGATATGCTGAACTGAGGTATATAGAAAGTTACTGATACAAAGTTACTGCTCTACCTCTCGCTGAGATTTGCAATGGTTCTAATTGCAAAAGCGTCTGCGTCAAGTTGTTTTATGAGTTCCTAAATGTGAATTCTTCAGTTTAAATGTTCATCGCTACTGACACATAAGAAATTTGAAGTTCCTCCCTATTCATTATTTTCTTACTCCTTGTTACCTTGACCTCTGATGTAGTGCCCATAGATATGCAGAACTGAATGTACTGTGAGTGCGAGACCATTTGCGGGAAACTCATGATACTTTTAAAAACATCGTTTACCATATCATCTGTTTCTTCCGTTTGCTCTGATTGATTATAATACTAGTGTTATGTGCCAGAAGAACTATTTCTTCTTGTTGGGTATCAGACCAAAGGTCGTTTACATATACAGGGAACAACAGTAGACCAAAGACTGAGGGTTGGGGAATCATGTTCCTGGACTATACTTCCTGAATCATTAAGCACAACTTTTTATATTCATTTGTTTACATATGACATCATTGATTGATTTTCTTTGTCACCAGTCTCATAAACCTACGGTTTCTGTAGGGCAGTACTGTGATTCACACAGTCAAAGGCCTTAGATAGGTCGCAGAAAATACTAACTGGTGCTTTTAATCATTTAATGTTTTTCAAATTTTGTGAGTTAACACGTAGATGGCGTTCTCAGTGGAGCAACTCCTCTGAAAACCAAACTGTGATTTACTGAGAATATTATTGATACTAAGGTGAGATACTATTCCGTAACAAAACACCTGATGTCAGCAGAGAAACAGGTCGGTACCTGTTGACACCTCTCTTATCACATTTCTTAAAGAGGAGCTTAACAACGCAATATTTCAGTCTCTGTGGAAAAATGTCTTGAGTAGGTCACGCATTGCATATTTCAGATAAGACCAGACTTATTATATGGAAACAAATCTGTAGTACTCTATCTGGAACATCATCAAAACCGGATGAGATTTATGTTTTAGAGAATGTATAATTTTCTTAACTAGTTAACTCACAAACAGTGCAAAGTTTCAGTGGATGCTGGAGTATCAGGTAGCATTGGTAGCATTGGAGAAATTGGAGGAGACTATGATTTCCGATCCCGTATTAGTTATTACAGATTTTGACAAAGAGTTCATGCTTTCTTATGATGTATCAAATAAGAAAATCGCCTGTATAAAATCGCCTGTATTTTGGGTCAAATGCTTGATGGAGAGGGGCATCCTATGGTTTATGTACTGTGGTGGTTTAATAAGGCGTAAAGTAACGGCACAACACACGAAAAGGAAATGTTAACGGTCATATGTGATGTTACACATTACTGTTGTTTTTTGAATGAAAGAAGATTTAAAGTTGTGACTCATCATGAGTCACTGAACTGATTGTTTAGTCTAAAGTATCCCTCTACTCGTTTGCAACGATTGGCTCTCAAGCTTAGTGAGTTTAATTACTAGTTTGTCGGGAATAAGACACACAAATGCGGATACATTAAGTCGCGAAACAGCCATGTTTAGTGTTTTGGACAACAGTGTATTGTAACAGCACGGAGCACAGGCAGATGAAAAAGTCTGTCAGACCTTTAAGTCATAGCCGCACGTTATCATACTTGAAGATTTGTTGTACACAGTCCCGAAATGGGGACCACGTACCGTGGTCCCGACAGTTCTTCAAAATGAAGTGCTACAACAGGCTCATGACCAGCTGTTGTCTGTTGTTGATGGCCGACGAGCGACAGATAGGCACATTGCGGAATGGTTCTGGTTGAGAAACTGCCAGCGTGACTTAGAGTAATATGTCAAAGAATGTGTGCCATGTGCTGAACGAGAGGATACTTTATGCTAGAAAATCCCTTCGCTGAGTTTAACAGAGCCGTCGAAGCAATTTTAAAAGCTTGAGCTCGACATTTGCTATCCACAGAACACCTGTACGTACGTGCTTACGGTCATCGACCTTTTTCGCGGTATCTAGTAATGATACCAATCAAAACGCCAGTACTGGGGCACTAGTATTAGTTAAGAATTGGATATTGGAGATTGCAGTCAACGATAAGTTAATTGCAAAGCAGGGTAAGAGCTTAGTTTTGGAACCTACGGAGCAAATGTCCCATGCCCTGCTTATTCGGAAGTTACGAAAGAGCCCACTTCACCCGCAAACCAAAAGTAGAATGGAGCGCCACTGTAAGACCAATTTCAAAATGCCAAGCTTTGATGACTACAGGGATAACTATTTTCTTTATATAGTTTGCATGTGCAACTCGAAGGTCCACACGGGAACAGTCATCTCGCTACTTGAGGTGGTATACGGGCCGAAAATGCCGTCCCACCTTGAAGTTTTAAGCCCTAAATTAGGCGCCAACTGCGAAACAGTGAAGAAGTTTGTGAGAAGAAATCGGTAGGTGTGGAAAAACGTACAAAAGGCGAACTGCCAAATAGTCTAGTGCGCAGATTACCACAGAACCGTCTACGGCAGTGGATATTGGTCACTAATCCCAATACACCAGAAGGAAAGACGAAGAAGATCTTGGTCAAAAAATACGGACCATATTTGGTCGTGGAGAAGAATTCGCCGGTTAGCGGAAAGGTACAGTTTCCTACCTAAATGTCTGTCGTGCACATCGGTCTGGTGAAACCATTTAAGAGTATTTTGGATGCTGTGCCACAGTTACCTGTGTACCCGGTACGATAGGCTGCAGTATGCAGAATGAGAGAACTTCATCCGTTAGACAGTTCGAAGCTCAAGCATGCCTAATGCTTTGAGGTCATGTAATTAATTATGTTAGTAGATTATTTCTGCGTTATGTTAGTATTAAATTTATACCTGATATTTGTGTTATGGGTATTTTTTGCATTGTGTTCGGGTGGATTTAGTTTTTTCGTACCATTGGAACATATATTTTTCTTTTATTACAATAGTGTTGTAGTGAGGTTCCTGTTACTCACGTTTCTTCTTTCTGCTTGTCGTTTGTTACTCTCTTTGGAAGGAGGGTGATGATGGACGGTTCCTTTCCTCAAGTGATGATTTCGTGATGTCATCCTGGATGATGGGATGGGTTTGGGTTTCTCATACATTATTGGGAGTGGAGCAGAACACTTAGATGTCGGTCAACAACTGGAATGAGTTATGTTATTCTCTAGACAATCGGATGTCTTCCTTATGAGGCATCAGCACATATTGAAATGAGGAATGAAATTTGGAGATTGGAAGATTTTCTTTCGGAATTGTTTATAGAGAATAGAGAAGTGACGGTTATTTCGGGACTTACAAGCGAGCTGTCTTAGTCACAGTTTATCTACGGTAAATTATGAGCACAGTTATCACAGCTGGTAGATATTGTATCACAGACTATCGTTAAAGGGAAAAGAGGTTGGTTAATTGGGGGAGATTATTAATAAAAATATTGTTCTTCACACCAGATGACGAGTATATTCCGAAATTAAATTATTCACTTGGTCATATTCAGAAAGCCGTGATTCCTATGAAGAGTGCCGTGGAATGGCACTCAACTCGTGGCGGATTTCCGTCTTCCGTTTACACTCACTTCTATGACTGTCATGAAATTGACGCGGAATAACTGTATTGGCTAGAAGGGCCATTAAAGGCATTACCCTTCGAGAATTTAGCCCACCTTAATGCCACCTTCAACCCTGAACTTACGCGTTCGTTAGACAAATTTATGGAATCACCGCAAAGGAAAATTTTAATGGAGCAGATGTACAAAATCCTCAGTACAGGGTTATCACGATAATTATTTCATCTACCAGTTGTGCTTACTTCTACTAGCTATTTGCGTATTTTATTTCTGTAATAAAAGCAGAAAGGGACAGAGTTTACAGAACAACCGGCACACCAATTTCCAGCCGACTGGTTAACCGGCATAGGCTATGGAACACCTGATGGTAGTAGAATCTCTGTACTAGTTTGCATAAACATTAGATTTAGGACTGTATTGTAGTTAGGTAATGGTGGCCGCACTTTGAGAGTAAGTGTGTAAAGGAGAAACTGATAAGGGGCATCTCAGGGCTGCAGCTGGGTGTTGCCATCAGCACAGCAAAGAATTCTTATGGTTAACAGTAATTTTAACTAAAGATTCGTCTTGGAAGGTTCGGGAGATTTTTCGAAAGAAGGGAGGTGTGCAGCAGCGGGAAAAATTTCGGTTCCCCAATTGTGAATATTTTAAAAGTTTTATTTTAACAAGCGGCCAGTCTGTAGAGGCCAACCAGGCCGATGTGCTAACCGAGTAAGCTTTTGGATTGCACTTTTGACATTACGTTACAGCTTTCTGGCCGCGCGTTTAGCCGAGCGGTCTGAGGCGCTGCAGTCATGGACTGTGCGGCTGATCCCGGCGGAGGTTCGAGTTCTCACCTCGTGCATGGGTGTGTGTGTTTGTCTTTAGGATAATTTAGGTTAAGTAGTGTGTAAGTTAGGGACTGATGACCTTAGCAGATAAGTCCCATAAGATTTCACACACATTTGAAATTTTTTTGAACACAAAACTTTCTGGCCACAAAGGCTTGACACACTTGACTCATTGGAGGCACATAGAACCGTGAAATCCGCAACACGTTGTGACCAACAGTGAAATGATATATTACATCTACATCTACATCTACATGGATCCTCTGCAAATCACATTTAAGTGCCGCGGCATAGGGTTCATCGAACTACCTTCACAATTACAATTTCGTATAGCGCGAGGAAAGTATGAACTCCTATATCTTTCAGGACGAGCTCCGATTTTCCTTATTTTATCGTGGTGATCGCTCTCCCCTATGTATGTCGGTGTCAACAAAATGTTTTCTCATTCGGAAGAGAAAGTTGGTGATTGGAATTTCGTGAGAAGATTCCGTCACAACTAAAACTCTATTCTTTTAACGACTTCCAACCCAAATCCTGTATCATTTCTGTGACACTCTCTCCCATATTTGGTGATAATGCAAAACGTGCTGCCTTTTTCAAACTTTCTCGATGTACTCCATCAGTCCTATCTGGTAAGGATCCCTCAGCGCGCAGCAGTATTCTAAAAGAGAATGGACAAGCGTAGTGTAGGCAGTCTCCTTAGTAGGTCTGTTACATTTTCTAAGTGTCCTGCCAATAAAACGCAGTCTTTGGTTAGCGTTCCCCACAAAATTTTCTGTGTGTTTTTCCTATTTAAGTTGCTCGTAATCGTAATACCTAGGTATTTAGTTGAATTGATGGCTTTTAGATTAGACTGATTTATCGTGTAACCGAAGTTTAACGAGTTCCATTAAGCACTCAGGTGGATGACCTCACACTTTTCGTTATTCAGGATCAACTGCCACTTTTCACACCATTCAGATATCTTTTCTAAACCGTTTTGCGTTTTGTTTTGATATTCTGATGACTATTTTAGTCGATAAACGACAGCGTCAGATGAAAACAACGGAAGGCAGCTGCTCAGAATGACTTCCAAATTGCTTATATAGATAAGGAACAGCAAAGGGCGTATAATACTAGCTTGGGGAACTCCAGAAATCACTTCTGTTTTACTCGATGACTTTACGTCAGTTACTACGAACTGTGACCTCTTTGACAGGAAATCACAAATCCAGTCACTTAACTGAGACGATATTCCACAAGCACGCAATTTCAATACGAGCCGCTGCTGTAGTGCAGTGTCAAAAGCATTCCGGAAATCCAGAAATACGGAATCGATATGAAATCCCTTGTCAACAGCACTCGTCACTTCATGTCAATAAAGGTCTAGTTGTGTTTCACAGGGACGATACTTTCTAAACCCCTGTTGACTGTATGTCAATAGACAGTTTTCTTTGAGGTAATTCATAATGCTCCAATACAATATATGTTCTACAATCCTGCTAAATATCGACGTTAACGGCATGAGCCTGTAATTTAGTGGATTACTCCTACTAGCGTGCTGGAATATTGGTGTGACCTGTGCAACTTTCCAGTCTTTGGGTAAGGATCTTTCGTCGAGCGAAAGGTTGTATATGATTGTTAAGTATGGAGCTAACACATCAGCATACTCTGAAAGGAACCTAATTGGTATATAGCCTGGACCAGAAGACTTGCTTTTATTAAGTAATTTAAGTTGCTTCACTATTCCCAGGATATTTATCTCTACGTTACTCATGTTGGCAGCTGTTCTTGATTCGAATTCTGGAACATTTACTTCGTCTGCTCTTGTAAAGGCCTTTCGGAAGACTGTGTTTAGTAACTCTACTTCGGCAGCACAGTCTTCGATAGTACCTCCATTGCTATCAAGCAGAGAGGGCATTGATGGCTTCTTGCCACTAACATACTCCACATACGTCCCGAATCTCTTTGGATTTTCTGCGAGGTTTCGAGACAACGTTTCGTTGTGGAAACTGTTATAGGCATCTCGCATTGAAGTCTGCGATAAATTTCGAGCTTCTGTAAGAGATCGACAATCTTGGGGATTTTGCGTGTGTTTAAATTTGATATGTTTGTTTCGTGGCTTCTGCAACAGTGTTCTAACCCGTTTTGTGAGCCAAGAAGGATCAGATCCGTCATTTGTTAGTTTATTTAGTCTAAATTTCTCAATTACTGGCGATACTATTTCTTTGAATTTAAGCCACATCTGGTATACATTTATATTATTAATTTGTTAACAGTGAGATTGTCTCTCAGGAATACGTCGAGGGAATTTTAATCTGCTTTTCTTGAATAGGTATTTTTTCACTTATTTTTTGGGGATTTGAGGATTAGAATATTCATTCTCGCTAGACATCTCTGTGTTCACTAACCCCTGAATCGGTTTGAGGCTCGTTATTAACTCATGATTATTTGCTGCTAAGAGATAAAGTGTGTTTTCACAACCGTTTAATATTCGCAAGAGCTCATGAACTAACTGCTCAAAATAATTTTCAGAGAATGAATTTATCACCATTTCAGAAGATATTTTATGCGTACATCCGTAATTAAACATGTATTTCCCCCAACATATCGAGGGTCAATTAAAGTCACCACCAACAATTATCATATGTATCGGGTACGTGTTTGAAATCTAACTCAAGTTTTGTTGGAACCTTTCAGCAACTGTATCATCTGAATTGGGAGGTCGGTAAAAGGATCCAGTTATTATTTTATTCCGGTTGCCAACAATGAACTCTGCCCATACTAACTCACAGGGAGTATCTACCTCAATTTCGCAACGGTTGAAACTACTTCTGACAGCAACAAACACACCACCGCCAACCGTGTTTAGCCTATCCTTTCAGAACACCGTTAGGTTCTTAGAAAAAATTTCGGCTTAGCTTATGTCCGGCTTTAGACAGCTTTCAGTGCCTATAACGATTTGACAATCAGTGATTTCTATTAGCGCTTGGATCTCTTACTTTCCCAACACAGATACGACAATTTACAACTGCTATCCCAGTGGTTCCTTTATCTAAGTTCTTCCTGTGTTCAGCCTGCTCCATTTGTGACTGAAGCCCTTCTTGTGTTTTTCCGAGACCCTCTAACCTAAGCCTGCAGGCGTGGCCTGCGGTTCTAGGCGCTTCATACTACAGCCGCGTGACCCCTACGGTCCCAGGTTCGAATCCTGCCTCGGGCATGGTTGTGTGTGATGTCCTTAGGTTAGTTAGGTTTAAGTAGTTCTACGTTTTGAGGGACTGATGACCACAGATGTTAAGTCCCATAGTGATCAGAGCCATTTGAATCATTTCTAACCTATAAAACCGCCCAGTCCACACCACGCAGCCCATTCTACCCGTGTAGCCGCCTCCTGCGTTTAGTAGAAACCTGACCGATTCAGCGGAACCTGAAACCCAACCACCCTTTGCCGCAAGTCGAGGAATCTGCAGCCTACACGATCGCAGAACCATCTGAGCCTCTGACTCAGAGCCGCGCTGGATTAGCCGAGCGGTCTGAGGCGCTGCAGTCATGGACTGTGCGGCTGGTCCCGACGGATTTTCGAGTCCTCCCTCGGGCATGGGTGTGTGTGCTTGCCCTTACGATAATGTAGGTTAAGTAATGTGTAAGCTTAGGGACTAATGACCTTAGCAGTTAAGTCCCATAAGATTTCATTCACGTATATTTCTGATTCAAACCCTCCACGCGGCGTTGTACCAGAGGTCCGCAATCGGTCCTGTCGACTATGCTACAAGTGGTCACGTCTGATTTCATCTTGAAAGCAAGACTGGCAGCCTTTACCACCTCTGTTAGCCGATCCAAACCAGAGAGAATCTCTTCTGATCAAAGGGACACACTTCATTGGTACCGACGTGAGCAACCACCTGCAGTTGGCTGCACTCTGTGCTCTTCATAGCGTCTAGGAGGACCCTTTCCACATCTGGAATCATTCCACCCAGTATGTACAAGGAGTGAACATAGGTTTTCTTACCCTTCTTGTCAGCCAAGTCCTTAAGAAGCCCCATAACGCGCCTAGCGTTGGAACTCCCAACTTCCAAAATCCCACCCTCCGTGACTGCCCAGGTCTCGCAAGCTGAATGGTTTTCTCTGGAGAAGGCAGGCCACAGCATCTGGCTCAGCGAGAGTGTTAGCCACAGACAGAACTTGGAACCTGTTTGTCACACAACCCGGGGAAGCCTTACGTGCGGCTGCGTGGTAAGTTTTTAGCTGCCTGCTTCTCCCTGGGGCGACCTCCCATTCTACCACAGGCGAAGGGTCAACCTCAGTGTAAGAAGTATCTGGGCTACCCACCAGTGAGGGCCGATCGGAGGACTCTGACGGGCTGGACGTGCATTACCTCCCCACTGCCGGCCCACAACAGTGGTGCCCATCCACTGCAGCCGCAAGATGTGTAACCAAAGCCACCACAGCCTGAAGCTGCGAGTTAAGTTTCACCAACTCGGCTCGCATCCACACACAGGAGTCGCCGTTCCTGTCCATACTAATCACCGTTGAAAAGTAAGCTACGCAGATAGTCGTACTATCGGCACTTGCTGCACAACTATACTGTAGAGGAGGGCCGCACAAACACGGAAAACCGCACGCGTGCAAAGGGAGGTGCAGCGAGTGCCTGCACAGTGCATCGGTTGAACTCGGCATACTACGCCTCAACTCGGCTTGCTAGGTGAGGCCGACGCTGAGCGCTGCCGAATGCGCTGCCAGACGGCTTAGTCAACATTGGAATACGTAAGCGCAAAACAATTACTGGAATAATGGAACTATCTGCTCCAAAAGAAGGGAAAATTGCCGAAAGTCAATTTAAACCTGATTGGGGACGCTCCTACTTTTTTGTGTGTTGTGACGATAAATCCAAATGGCTAATCTATGGTACACTAATTACGTGTGTCAGAAAATCGTCTATTGGAAAGCACTACAGCAAATTGCATGCAGAAAGGTATACTGATGTAACAGGGGATGCCATAGAGGAAGAATTACGGAAGTTTCAAACTCTTGCAGAAGAGAATCCTGTATCTACAAACGAGATTTGTTGCAATTACTTTAGCATGTATATTTTGGTTAAAGGTCATGAGAAACGAAATAACATTTGTTTGGATTCCTTAGTTTTCGTTTCCGCATAAATTATTTCTAACTTATCTTTTTTTCCTTACTTTAGGGTGAAGAAGATGAGGGGTGTTGCGAAAGGATTCTCAGAGCTAGCTAGAAAGTTGCTCTACGTTTAGCAAGAGCTGGGAAGCCATTAACAAAAAACATTTCGTTGGACGTAGTAGAGACAATGAATCCCACATTATCTCCCGCGTCCAGCAGAATACCTCTTTCCAGAATGACAATACATCGGAGAATCAACGGCATTGCTGAGAATTTGCATGAACAACTGGCAGCCAAATTGAAAACTTTCTAGCGTACTCCATCGCACTTGATGAGTCCACGGATATTAACGACACGGCTCAGTTAGCAATATTTTTGCGTGGCGTGGACGACGAGCTCCGTGTAACGGAGGGCTCCTGGATATGATTTCGTTGAAGGACACTGTTACAGGCGCGGATATTTTAGCAGCGGTTGAAATGGCATCTGAAGGAATAGGACTCCCTTGGGAAAAGCTGTTTTCCGCGGGACTGCTACGGTCGCAAGTTCGAATCCTGCCTCGAGCATGCATGTGTGTGATGTTCTTAGGTTAGTTAGGTTTAAGTAGTTCTAAGTTCTAGGGGACTGATTACCACAAATGTTGAGTCCCATAGTGCTCAGAGCCATTTGAACCACTTTTTTTTTTTTTGGAAAGCTGTTTTCCGTAACTACAGACGGGGCACCAGCAATGTGCGGTAAAGCAAAAGGGTTTATTGGCCTACTGCGGAAAAAAATTAACATGCCGAATCTACCTTCCGTTCATTGTTTTGCACACCAAGAGGCTCTTTGTGCGAAAGTTATCGGTCTTCAAGATGTGATGAAGGTAGTGGTGCGTATCGTGAACTACATTCGTTCTCATGGACTCACTCATAGTCAATTCAAAGAATTTCCTTTGAAGATGAGTATCCAGATATTCCCTACCACGCCGATGTGCGGTGGCTGAGTAAAGGGAAAGTGATTTCCCGAATTTTTCGACCACGCCACACTGTGGCTCGGTTTTTGGAGAGCAAAGGACGTCCGGAGCCACTTTTCGATGACCCTGAATGGGTAAAGTAGGAAAAACCTTATCCAAGGGATGTCCCCAGGGTTCCGTTTTAGGTCCCCTATTCTGGGATACCCACATGGAACCACTTCTAGACAACTTGAAACAGAGTGAACAGGTGCTAGAGGTGATAGCCTACGCTGATGACCTCCTTCTGCTGGTTGTCTGCCGCAGCCGCGAAAACATTGAACCAAAAATAGAAAGGGCTATGGCAAAATTGCACCAATGGTGTCGTTATACCAAAATGAGTATTTCACCAACTAAATCAACATTCCTGTTGCTGAAACGACAGCTAATAAGAAATCATACAGTAAGAATTGTAGGCTCACCAGTTCTCAGCTGACATGAGACACGATACTTGAGAGTTATCATCGATGATAGGTGGAACTTCGGGAAGCACATTGAACCCGTAACCCAAAGGCATTACAAGCACTCCATAACCTCATTTCCATAGGACAGAAAAGGTTTTACCTCCCCCCCCCCAACCTAATATAATTGTACCACAACAGTATTGTTGTTGTTGTTGTCTTCAGTCCTGAGACTGGTTTGATGCAGCTCTCCATGCTACTCTATCCTGTGCAAGCTGCTTCATCTCCCAGTACCTACTGCAACCTACATCCTTCTGAATCTGCTTAGTGTACTCATCTCTCGGTCTCCCTCTACGATTTTTACCCTCCACGCTGCCCTCCAACGCTAAATTTGTGATCCCTTGATGCCTCAAAACATGTCCTACCAACCGATCCCTTCTTCTAGTCAAGTTGTGCCACAAACTTCTCTTCTCCCCAATCCTATTCAATACCTCCTCATTAGTTACGTGATCTATCCACCTTATCTTCAGTATTCTTCTGTAGCACCACATTTCGAAAGCTTCTATTCTCTTCTTGTCCAAACTAGTTATCGTCCATGTTTCACTTCCATACATGGCTACACTCCAAACAAATACTTTCAGAAACGACTTCCTGATACATAAATCTATATTCGATGTTAACAAATTTCTCTTCTTCAGAAACGCTTTCCTTGCCATTGCCAGTCTAAATTTTATATCTCC
Organism: Schistocerca gregaria; assembly: GCF_023897955.1. Lineage (NCBI taxonomy): Eukaryota > Metazoa > Arthropoda > Insecta > Orthoptera > Acrididae > Schistocerca > Schistocerca gregaria. The sequence continues at coordinate 411,947,833 of NC_064925.1, read as the reverse complement.
TCTACTTCGACCATCATCAGTTATTTTACTTCCTAAATAGCAAAACTCCTTTACTACTTTAAGTGTCTCATTTCCTAATCTAATTCCCTCAGCATCACCCGATTTAATTTGACTACATTCCATTATCCTCGTTTTGCTTTTGTTAATGTTCATCTTATATCCTCCTTTCAAGACACTGTCCATTCCGTTCAACTGCTGTTCCAAGTCCTTTGCCGTCTCTGACAGAATTACAATGTCATCGGCGAACCTCAAAGTTTTTACTTCGTCTCCATGAATTTTAATACCTACTCCAAATTTTTCTTTTGTTTCCTTTACTGCTTGCTCAATATACAGATTGAATAACATCGGGGAGAGGCTACAACCCTGTCTCACTCCTTTCCCAACCACTGCTTCCCTTTCATGCCCCTCGACTCTTATTACTGCCATCTGGTTTCTGTACAAATTATAAATAGCCTTTCGCTCCCTGTATTTTACCCCTGCTACCTTTAGAATTTGAAAAAGAGTATTCCAGTCAATATTGTCAAAAGCTTTCTCTAAGTCTACAAATGCTAGAAACGTAGGTTTGCCTTTTCTTAATCTTTCATCTAAGATAAGTCGTAAGGTCAGTATTGCCTCACGTGTTCCAACATTTCGGCGGAATCCAAACTGATCTTCCCCGAGGTCTGCATCTACCAGTTTTTCCATTCGTCTGTAAAGAATTCGCGTTAGTATTTTGCAGCCGTGGCTTATTAAACTGATAGTTCGGTAATTTTCACATCTGTCAGCACCTGCTTTCTTTGGGATTGGAATTATTATATTCTTCTTGAAGTCTGAGGGTATTTCGCCTGTCTCATACATCTTGCTCACCAGCTGGTAGAGTTTTGTCATGACTGGCTCTCCCAAGGCCGTCAGTAGTTGTAATGGAATGTTGTCTACTCCGGGGGCCTTGTTTCGACTCAGGTCTTTCAGTGCTCTGTCAAACTCTTCAGGCAGTATCGTATCTCCCATTTCGTCTTCATCTACATCCTCTTCCATTTCCATAATATTGTCCTCAAGTACATCGCCCTTGTATAAACCTTCTATATACTCCTTCCACCTTTCTGCCTTCCCTTCTTTGCTTAGAACTGGGCTGCCATCTGAGCTCTTGATATTCATACACGTGGTTCTCTTCTCTCCAAAGGTCTCTTTAATTTTCCTGTAGGCAGTATCTATCTTACCCCTAGTGAGATAAGCTTCTACATCCTTACATTTGTCCTCTAGCCATCCCTGTTTAGCCATTTTGCACTTCCTGTCGATCTCATTTTTGAGACGTTTGTATTCCTTTTTGCCTGCTTCATTTACTGCATTTTTATATTTTCTCCTTTCATCAATTAAATTCAGTATTTCTTCTGTTACCCAAGGATTTCTAGCAGCCTTCGTCTTTGTACCTACTTTATCCTCTGCTGCCTCCACTACTACATCCCTCAGAGCTACCCATTCTTCTTCTACTGTATTTCTTTCCCCTATTCCTGTCAATTGTTCCCTTATGCTCTCTCTGAAACTCTGTACAACCCCTGGTTCTTTCAGTTTATCCAGGTCCCATTTCCTTAATTTCTCACATTTTTGCAGTTTCTTCAGTTTTAATCTACAGGTCATAACCAATAGATTGTGGTCAGAGTCCACATCTGCCCCTGGAAATGCCTTACAACTTAAAACCTGGTTCCTAAATCTCTGTCTTACCATTATATAATTTATCTGATACCTTTTAGTATCTGCAGGGTTCTTCCACGTATACAACCTTCTTTCATGATTCTTAAACCAAGTGTTAGCTATGATTAAGTTGTGCTCTGTGCAAAATTCTACTAGGCGGCTTCCTCTTTCATTTCTTAGCCCCAATCCATATTCACCTACTATGTTTCCTTCTCTCCCTTTTCCTACACTCGAATTCCAGTCACCCATTACTATTAAATTTTCGTCTCCCTTCACTATCTGAATAATTTCTTTTATTTCATCGTACATTTCTTCAATTTCTTCATCATCTGCAGAGCTAGTTGGCATATAAACTTGTACTACTGTAGTAGGTGTGGGCTTCGTATCTATCTTGGCCACAATAATGCGTTCACTATGCTGTTTGTAGTAGCTTACCCGCATTCCTATTTTCCTATTCATTATTAAACCTACTCCTGCATTACCCCTATTTGATTTTGTGTTTATAACCCTGTAGTCACCTGACCCGAAGTCTTGTTCCTCCTGCCATCGAACTTCACTAATTCCCACTATATCTAACTTTAACCTATCCATTTCCCTTTTTAAATTTTCTAACCTACCTGCCCGATTAGGGGATCTGACATTCCACGCTCCAATCCGTAGAACGCCAGTTTTCTTTCTCCTGATAACGACATCCTCCTGAGTAGTCCCCGCCCGGAGATCCGAATGGGGGACTATTTTACCTCCGGAATATTTTACCCAAGAGGCTGCCATCATCATTTAATCATACAGTAAAGCTGCATGTCCTCGGGAAAAATTACGGCTGTAGTTTCCCCTTGCTTTCAGCCGTTCGCAGTACCAGCACAGCAAGGCCGTTTTGGTTAATGTTGCAAGGCCAGATCAGTCAATCATCCAGACTGTTGCCCCTGCAACTACTGAAAAGGCTGCTGCCCCTCTTCAGGAACCACACGTTTGTCTGGCCTCTCAACAGATACCCCTCCGTTGTGGTTGCACCTACGGTACGGCCATCTGTATCGCTGAGGCACGCAAGCCTCCCCACCAACGGCAAGGTCCATGGTTCATGGGGGGAGGCACAACAGTATACTAACTTCAAAAGTGGTTTACAGTTCGGGAGTCTTGGCTCGCAGGCTCACATGGGTGGTGCCCGCCATGACAGTGAGAAGAGTAGAGTAGAAGATGTTAAGATCTGTGGGGGCTTATAGGACATTACAGGGAGGGCCCTATTTGTGATAATAGGGCTCTGTTCTCAGTACATCAAAAGTAGATTGCAAGCAGCATGGTACTGGCCAAAGAAAGTGAATGATACGGAATTAGAAAATATTCTGGGACTTCGAGCTGTGGACAAGGGGGAGATAAGAAAAAGGGGCGAGGATCTATGACAGGAATTACGGGAAACTGGATGAATCTGACAAAAGAACCTTCAGACTCTTGCCAAATGTTAAGGAAAGGTTAGGCATGAGGTATTTCGAGCAAACCCGAGGTTTAATGAATTTTCTCACTGGTCCTGGGTCCCGACATATCTATGCTGGTTTGGGAGGAGGGCTACACCTGAGTGTAACTGTGGAGGATCGGATGGTACTCCTGACCATGTGGTTTACGACTGCCCCCTTTTCGATGATGTAGCAGTTACATTACGACAACAACTACCAAACAATGATACATACGACCTACTGAGACACGAAGAGACTTTCGAAACTTTGAATAACCTGGCGAACGAGGTGTGATGTAAAGTTCTTACTGCATACCACAGGGGCATTCGCAATTTAAACTAACTACTGAACGTGTCCTAGTACCCTAATCCTGTGCCGTCTGTGCGTGGACAGGTCAATTCACTAATTATAATCCGCCACGTGCAGGGCTAGGGGCACTGGGGTACATTAACTTCACAATTATGACTGCACCGAACTTGACGTAGGTTAGTTAGTAGGATTACATGTAGATAGCAAAATAGTAACCTGCAGTGAGAGGTAATATTACAAATTAACTGTAACAGCTGCAAATAACATACACCATTGTATCACTTACGACACTGTAATCATTAAGGTGGTGTGTTATATTGTATAATTATCATTTATTGCAAATAAGGATTTAAAAAAAAAATACTGTAGACTCTGACTAAAACGCACGAACGGTGTCTAGTAATGCGTAGATATTCAAAAACTTAACTACTGAAAAACTCAGGTGAAACTAAATAATTTGCCCCTGATAAGAAACTTGTAATATGTCACAAAATCGGTTTAGTTTCTGACGCAAACGAAAACGCGAGAGCTATGACTATTAGATTTTAAATTTCCACACATAAACTCAAGAAACTAAACTATTAAGGCACACAGATATGATAAAATTCGCTCCTGGTTAGGAACTCATAAATGTCACAAAAGCGGTATACTCATCTGTTGCTGGGTCTGTCGCGGTCGGCTAATGCTGCCTGAGTGACTGACTAACTCAGGCACTTGTGTGCTACCGAACAACTCACATGTTGCCAATTCACTGGGCCTAGGAACCCGTTCAGGGCACAGCGAGCTTGGAATAGTTGACAGCACAAGTAATATGACGCAAAAATACTCGTCACTTTGCAATAGCACTATCTCGGATACGTAACTATAAGGAGAAAACGATGGACTTTTGAGTTTTAGAGAAACCGCTACCCCCCCTCGGTGCTGAAATCGGTTGGCAGACAGCCATTGATCAACTCTTACTTCCAGCACGAGGCGCACTAAATCTCTGGCGTGGTGGCTGCGGGATTTAGGAGTAGTTTCGATTATGTGTGAAGCTGCGATCCAGACAGTCTACTCTCTGATCAACTTCGGCCTATTGACTGCAACCTGTCCGAGATACGGCTAGGAGAACCGTGCGCTCTCGGCTCCTAGAATCCTAGAGATCTTTGGCCACCGTCCTGGTCTACCCCTGGGTGGTGACTGGAACTCTGCTGCTCGGCACCAAGGCATCTAGCGTCGGCTAAGGCACCCAATCCCTCTACTGGCCTCAAAGAGTAGGTGCGAGATGCTTAGGTGACTAGACGCCATAGAGCCTGAGCGGTCCGTGCTCGTCTTCGCCACAGGCGGCCCACAGGTGCTGTGCCACCTGCCATCGCTACGCAGGATAACATGCGTGACCGGGCGAGATTCGTGCGTCAGCGCATTAAGCGATCGGCTGCGTCTGCATGAACAGTGTGTCACCGTGGGGCTGCCCAGAATGCTGCGTGAGGCTGCTTCAACAAACCTCTGGCAATGCTAACACTATTTATCTGTATGTCCGGGCGTGAATCTGCCCGCTCCCCCACCATTTCTCTCAGCCATTCTGATGCATGGCGACGCGGAGCAGGCCGGGTGATTACAGTGCAGAGAACATTGTTGAAAACTGCAATATTTGCTAATACTAACGAAAAAGCTACTTTACCGTCACATCAAATGTCATTGCTAACTGCCAACTCTGAAAAACCTCACACAGTTGCGAAAAATTTAATCTTACCGTCTGCGAAAGTTATGTTAGAAATTATGGTAAATGGAGCACCTGCTAAGGAGATAAATTCAATTCCCCTTACCAATGATACAGTTCAAAGCAGAACTGACTATAGGACCTTCAGCTTGAAAGAACAATTTCTTAACTTGATGAGAGTGCGGACATAATCGGAAAAGCAAATATGTTGGTCTTCACCTGTGTTGTGTGTAGAGAGAAAATTTTTAGGAGTTTTTGATCTGTTTAGAGAGTCTTTGAACAACGACGGAAGATGTGTTTTGTGCAGTTAATGGGTTCATCATAATTACCATATTACATGGAATAAATGTGTATCATTGCAGACATAGCACGTGCTTTGGAGGTTTGAAGATAGGCACTAGAAGAAAATTGTAGTCCATGCTTCATAGACAGAGCAGCTTTAGCACCGAGAAAAATGCCTGAAGACTTCAACACAGGTCTGTATGAAGTTACAAAACATGTTAATTTCATTAAATCACTTTCTCGAAGTTCTCGTCTTTTCACAGTTTTATATGATTAAATTAGCAATGAAGTAACCTATCTTTACTTACATGCTGAAGTGTGTCGGTTTGTCAAGAGGGAGTGGCATGATGAAGTGCGCTTGTTTTTCAAGACAAGCAAGTTTTTTGTCAAACGAGAAACTACTCCCTTCTATGTATGAATTTGTCTGACACAGACCACGAACAGCTATTGGAATTATCCTTCCATATTTAATGAAAAAACATTTTCATAGAAAATGAATTTTGCAGCTGTTGGTAGTCCGTGAGTATGAAGAGTTGGCTAAATTGCTGTTGCAACATTTGATGCCTTCCCCTACCAGCTATTTTTGTGCCCAAATATTTCCTGCTCTTTGCAGTATTAAAATGTTAAAGCGAAATCGTCTTAAAGTAGAATCTGACCTCAGATTCATGATGACCAAACTTATCCCAGATTTCACTGGAATTATAGAAAAACAGAAAGAATTTCATTCCACACATTACTGACCACTGTTTGTGAACATTGACTATAAAATAGATTTTCTTAGCATAAGGGGTAGATCACATAACTAATGAGGAGGTATTGAATAGAATTGGGGAGAAGAGGAGTTTGTGGCACAATTTGACCAAAAGAAGGGACTGTTTGGTAGGACATGTTTTGAGGCATCAAGGGATCACAAATTTAGCATTGGAGGGCAGCATGGAGGGTAAAAATCGTAGAGGGAGACCAAGAGATGAATACACTAAGCAGATTCAGAAGGATGTAGGTTGCAGTAAGTACTGGGAGATGAAGAAGCTTGCATAGGATAGAGTAGCATGGAGAGCTGCATCAAACCAGTCTCAGGACTGAAGATCACAACAACAACAACAACAACAACACAAAGACATTAATTTTCGGTTACTGTATTTACTGTATTGTACAGTATTACTGTATTATGTATATTACTGTATTAATGTTAGTTACTGTATTTTGAACTGTAATTTCGTTCTCCAGGATACAACAACGTATTTTCTGGATAAATTACTCACTGAATTATTTTTCTGGATCTTTTTCTTGTCTCTGGTAATTCTAATTACTGCATTTTTTCCGTACTGTGTACAGTTTCGGATAGCATTGCATGAGGGTCCCCAGATCACATTCTGAATCAACAGGGGGGGGGGGGGGGGGGCACTTTATCAGAATGTTTGAGAACCACTGCTGTAGCTCACTATGAAAGGAAGAGAATTCTTCATAGTCACGGTAATTTTAATCATGATGTGGTCAGTTTTGAAGTGAGGCATAGTCTGAACATAATCATGTTTTGTCTGTACTAAGATTTGGTGTTCAGAAATACATCAAATAATATTCATCCACCATACCGACCACATAAATGAGTTTGTATGTGGCTTTTTGGTAGGTGAGTATGCACATATTGAGATTGGCAAGAAAGTGTCAGCTGTATGAGGAGCTCCATCTTCAGTTTTTGTCAGCATAATGGTGCAGTGCAGCACGAGACATAGTCAAACATGACGTACTGGTTACCAAATTTTATAAATATTCACTTTTTATAAATTCTGCTTCAGCATTGGAGGATATGGTATTGAAAGATCAACTTCTGAAACAATCCCTACAGTAATGCTAAATTGATTCACATTTGTCTCGTGTAACGTACATCAAAGTTGGAGCAGATAATTCTTTGTGGTCGGTGCAAATGTGATGTTCAGGGTTTTGAGAGCCTGCTCCGAGAGTCAGAGTATATCATTGTTCAAGAGACTAGTTGTAGTAGGAGTGAGACTAAGTTTTCTTTTCCTGATCTGAGGCCACAGTGGAATAGGAAGTATGATGATTGACGCCATTATTCATGACGTGATACAGACAGGCGTAAGAGGTGTAGGAATTGAGAAGAATTACATGATTGAAAGTACCAATTTTAGGAGTGGTGGAAATAATTGGAACAAAAGACTTTTTGGTCACAATCAGGGTGGTAGAGGAAATGGTAGTCATGTACATTGGGAAGATAGAGACTAAGGTTCATCTCTTACATTCATCTGACCCATGGAGAATGTACAGGTGGAGAAACCACAGCCACATGATTGGTATTTGCTGTCTGCAGCTGATTTGAGTACTGTAAAAATGAATATGTTGGCTTTCGAATGCTTCAGGGACATTTTGTTAATCAATGGATATAAAAAGTTTTTTGCTATCTAAAGAGTTTCAAATAAATGTGTATGATATTATTCTATGTCGTGTTCTGGATATAGGAAGCCGCATGTCTATGGAGTGAGTCAGCATTTCACAGATGTGAGATGTAAGTTTTTGGATAAGTTTTACTTTACAGTGAGCTAATGGGAAAGGGGTGACTATCAGAAGAAGAGCAGAGGTGAATAGACACCTGAGTATGGAATTTCTTTGTCTTTTCTCAATTTTGTGACTGTGTAGAATTTGGCTATTGACGCAATTTCTGGGACTAATTTTTTCCTTGACACGCAAAGCATTGACAGCCTTGGGTTGTCGTGCAGTGAGTTTTAAGTATGATGGTGCAATGTTAAAGGTGAGTTTTGATAGGTCTGCTGTTAGGGGGTAGAGTTCAAAACATTCTCTTCAATTTTGTGTCAGAGCTATCTTTTCAGTTGAAGCCTCTTGTGCCTGAAGCTAGAGTTCGTTCAGTCCTATTACTTCATTGCCAAAGACATGGCTGGAATTTGTTAGAAATATGGATTTTGTGTAACTGTGTTGAGGTGGTTTGTAAAGTACTGTTTGAAATCTGTTTAGTGTACTGAGACATCATTTTTCAGTGTTTTCAGAGAATCCAGAGGGACATAGTTCTTTTGTGTGAGTGTGTGTGTGAGTGAACAGTATATCCATAGACTTTAGTAGCATATACTGAGCTAAAATTCAATAATCACTAATCCAAATGGTGACTGTTAATTCTGACTATGAAATGATACTTCAAGTGCGCATCATTTCTTATTTATGTGATTCTTGTAATTCAAAGACAGCGATTGTAGAGGTTTATTCAGAGATTTTGTTAATGATTTACTTGCCACATATTAATAATTGTATTTAATTCCTTCAGTAACAGATTACTGCATGCAAACAATCATAGGACACCAGTGGAGTGTAGTATGTGGCTAACCATTTGTATGGGCATAAGTTATAATAAATGATACTCAGTCTGACCATAAAGAATAGGTTATACAACATCTGATGGCAATTAAAGTATGTGAATGGCAAACCTTTTTCTTAATGAAGGAGCCCAGTGCGAATAAATGTTTACTACACTTTGTATGCTTTGTTTGGTTGCTACATCAACTGTTTCCCTGTGTGGCTCCTGATGGTTAACAGATAGAAGAACAAAAGTTTTACTATAGTTAAGTTGTTTAAATTCATGTTGAGTCTCCATTTATGGTTTTAGTATTATTACATAATATGTATACCATGTTTAACAGTCTAATTTTAATAAGCACTTTTGCACCAAATTCCACAGAGGTGCTACTAAAGAGGACAGATTAGCATAGGTAGATACTGTTACGTTACAACTTGTTCCTTGTATCACAATAACATCATTAACTATGTACACGATTTATGATAAAGTACTAGAGTAATCCATTCTAGGATATTTTAATTTTTTTATCAATTTATGTGAATATAATTCTATACATTCAGTTGATTTTTCAGAATGAGATAATTGGTTTCCTTTGTCATCCTTTAGGTGAGAAATGTTTCCAATGAACAAATTTGAATTAATCTTCATTTGTTATTAACTACATAATATTGATTAATATTAAAACACCTCTTTTCCTAATACAGAAGCTCAGTGTAAATAAATGTTAACTATGTTTCATACGTTTTGTTTAATTTCTGTATTAACCGTTTGTATGTCTGGCTCTTATCACTAGGAAGATAGATGAACAGAACTTTTATTTAGGTTTCATTTTTGAAATTCATGTTGGACTTTCATTTAGCGTTTTAGTATGATTGTGTATTATGTATACTGAATATTCAAGTTTATCTATAAATAAACCTGTCAGCTTTAATATCTTGTTGTGTCTTTGTATTAATAAGTCTTTTAATACAAAACTTTAATGTTTATCTTCTGGGATCAAACTTTTTAACAGCTCTGTATGAATGAATAAAATAATTACTTTTATAAATGACTGCCGTTAATAATAGTTTGCTCCTCAAGACTGTAAAAGTCACTTTACTGTTACTGAACTCAAAAACTGGTACTCATGAATTAAGTTTAGGTATGTCAAACCTGGAGTCTTCACCATGACGATACCAAATAACCAAATTAAGTTCAGTAATATCATACAACCTTAAATATTCATTGCTAGGTAGTTTGCTTTCGTTTCACAAATGTAGAGAATGTTTCTCCTTGTTTTGCACCAGTTTATGGAGTACTGTTGTGTACCATAACACATTACACATCTGTTCCGGTTTACAAGGAAAGGTGATGAAAGTTTTTTGCTAAACAGTGCTTTTAATTCATTACAATTTTGTCTTATTTAGAACATGAAATAAAGTTTGCATACATTTCAGAAAGATCTCTAGTGGTCAGTATTGAGAGCCAATGCAAGTCCCCTTTGAACCATATATTCGTGAAACACTGAAGTAGGTCAGTGTTTCACTTTTGATGAGTTCTACTTGGCAACAGCCAGTCATGTGTTAGGCACATTGCTTGTGTCATCTGTTCAGAACATGTCCTTTAGCTATTGAATTTTGTCCCTGAACCACATCAGCATTCCCTTATCTTGGCGAGATATTTTCAGTGCTAGAATAATGGCAGATTTAAGTATTTGATTACTTTCAAGTGAAATCTTGCCGTAGTATTCTGGTTAACTACAAGTTAAACACATTTATGCTCTATAATGTTGAGAGGGTATTAATAATGATCTTACAGTTTTTGGCGTCTTGCACGGCGCCATAGAGCAGTAGCTGAGAGTAGCGGTTTCTACATCCGGTCCACCACTGATGAAGATTAAAACTGCCAATTTTCCACGTACCACTTGGATTCTGCATTGTCTGCAACTAGTCACACAAGCCCCCGTCATGACAGAATCCATTACAGTAAGCTGCCAACTCGCGAGGAGAAACAAAGATATCCATCGCACGCTTTTTAATTACTCTTTTTAACCCTGGGAAAGACGGCATAAGTCCGAGAATTTACCGTAGTTTCACCTACACTAGCTGCATGGGAAATACCTAGCACCGGGTAGTCAAATGTCGCCTGGGCCTTAGAATCCAGGCATCTCCTTAATCACTTTCTGTGTAGATTCAGGCGATATCGCTCAACCTTTGATAACCTGGCCCTCCTGGAGGCGGCTAAAGAACAGCGTTTCCCAAGTCAGTGTCAAAGTCTAGGTATATTTTTTTGAAATAGAGAAAGCCTAGGATACTACTTGGAGGCCAGCCGCTGTGGCCGAGCGGTTCTTGGCTCTTCAGTCCAGAACCGCGTGCCTGCTATGGTCGCAGGCTCTAATCCTGCCTCGGGCATGGACGTGTGTGATGCCCTTAGGTTAGGTAGGTTGAATTAGTTCTACGTCTAGGGGGCTGATAACCTGATACGTTAAGTCCCATAGTGCTTAGAGCCATTTGAACTACTGGGAGGCATCTTATCCTGGAGCAGCTTCAAGAACTGTGTTTTCTTGGATGTCTTCCCATTTTTATTCACTCCTTCATCCCACCACAGTATTTTCGATACCGACTCGGTGACGTCCTGCCTGACCGCTTTGAGCTCGAGAATGGTGTCCCTGAAGGTAGTGTTTTAAGTGTGACGCTGTTTTTCAAAGCTATAAATAGCATTACGTCAGTAGTGGGAAGTCCTATCCAGTGTTCTTAGTTGCTGGATGCCATCTCATAATTTGCTCTTTTTCAAGTCTTGTAACGACAACATGTCAGTTGCAACTAACTCTTCGACGTTTGGATTAATGGGTTTAGAAATGTGGTTTTCAGTTCTCAAGGGAGCAATCTGTGAGTCTTCATTTTTACCGTTTCAGTTTCATTTTCAACTTTCCTGAGTATAGGATGAGGGACACGTTTCTCTATTTTAAAGAGACAGTGAGGTTTCCGAGCCTCATATTTGCCTGTAATCTTACTTGGTTACTGTGGTGTCACCGCCAGACACCACACTTACTAGGTGGTAGCCTTTAAATCGGCCGCGGTCCCGTAGTATACGTCGAATCCGCGTGTCGCCACTATCAGTGATTGCAGACCGAGCGCCGCCACACGGCAGGTCTAGAGAGACTTCCTAGCACTCGCCCCAGTTGTACAGCCGACTTTGCTAGCGATGGTTCACTGACAAAATACGCTCTCATTTGCCAAGACGATAGTTAGCATAGCCTTCAGCTACGTTATTTGCTACGACCTAGCAAAGTGCCAGTATCCGTACTATTGATATTGTGAATCATGTACCATAAAGAGCGACGTTCTCCATAAATGGATTAAAGTTAAGTATTCCACCAGCTACGCCTGTTTTTCTCAATTCTAATTCCCTTGCCATGTTCCAGACCTCACGCCAGCCTGCGTGAGGTAAAACGCGTGCATTTCGGGCTCCTTAAGTTATAAGGGTTGTCTCTCCTGCCACCCACAACTGTTACCGCATGTAAATAGCTGAGAATACGGTCCCTGATGGCTCAAAGTATTTTAAATTGTCTTAGCCATATTAAAAGGGGAGCAGAAAGGACTTTACTGCTACGGTTTTACAGGGCATATGTGCGATATCTGCAAGATTATGAGTGGAAGGTGAATGTGTCTGCGAGACTATCTTATTTAAAGATGATGGACTTGGTGCACCATGAAGGAATTCGTTTGGCCACTGAGGCGTTCAGAACAAGCCCCATTCCAAGCCTCTGCGCAGAGCCTGGTGAACCGTCACATCACATCAGGCGACGGTTATTTACAGCTCACAGGGCATGTAAAACACTGTCCAGGCCATACACGCCGGCAAACCCCACCTTTGCTCGACCTCCACTGGAAAGACTTTTTCGTAACTGGCAGCAGGCAATGAGGCCCTATGGAATGCGCGAGCAGGACTGCCTTTTACAAGTGGTCGTCTTAATGATCTACATAGCAGTTGGAGCAGATTTCCATCTCAGCTGCTCCGGAAAACCATACTTTTTTTTAGACTTGACCGGTTTTAAGTAAGATATTACGCCCCATTTTGCATATCAACCTGTGTTTTTGAACATTTTAGAAGTGCATCCCTGTTTCACAGTAGTGTATACCGATGGCTCCAAACAAGAGAATTCCCTGGGCTGCTCTGTCGTGTTGCCCGACCATGTCATCAGGATTCACCTTAGTGACAAATATACCGTTTTCTCAGCGGAGCTCCACGCGATCCTTAAGGCACTGGAGCAGAGGCGGCATATTTAGGGGAAAATGTTTCTCATCTGCTCCGATTTCCTTAGTGCCTCACAGTCATTACAAAATGTATACCCAGCTGCGAAGATGCCCCAGCCCATATGTGAGCAGCTATACTTGTTCCAGCGACAGGGAGAGCAGGTTTAATCTGGTGGGTGCAAGGACATGTAGGTATACGGGGAAACGAACAGGCCGATCGGGCTGCCAAGGCGGTCTGCAGAGGACAGGATGTGGCACAGTGTCCTATATCTTGACGAGCTGTCACTTCAGCAGTACGTAGGAACTTCATGTATTTGTGTGATGAGGAATGGCTGGCGGTAACAGACAATACGCTGCAGTTGGTGAAGTCAACTATCCGGCCGTGGTGTTTCACCTACCTGTTGCTCAGGCGGGATCAAGTGACTCTCAGAAATCTTCGAGTTGGCGAGAGAGTCTCCCGCATCACGATGCTTATGGCGTGCAAATCTCTGTACGCCATATTTCAACAGAGCGCATTTTGTACTGTGATGCAAGGACATAAGCAAATATCTGTGGGGAACTGCCCTCTATTTTATTTTAGCTGATGATGAGACGAGTGTGAGTAAAGTTTTGTGATGTATCGGGACTGTGGCCTAAGTTTTAGGCTGGAGTTCTTAGTGAGACACAGAGGGCTGGATCGTTCTTTTTTATTCTTGCGGTCAGTCAGTCAAGTCCGTTTGCTATAATGTTTAAACTCCTTCTATAATTTTTTCCTGTTTAATTAATGTTTTGATATTATCAAGATACTTCTTTCCGTGTTTCCCTGTGGATACATACATAATTTTTTAACTTTTGTTATCTTTATTTTTCACGCTGCCTTATATTCCTATTTAGGTGTATTTTACCGACAGCCGTCTCAAACTCTTTTGGCTCAGGAGCTGAAGATACGGTGTGCTTCTATACCAAGATATCCTCTCCTATCCTGATATTTGCTACGCCAAAAGTGGACTTCAATAAATAATGAAGAAAATTCTGAGCTTCGCGACTGAAGTTCTGTAGTTCCCTATATCGATCATCAAACAAATTTTTTTCCCACGGCTCGCATTCCTCTCCCTACTCCTATTTCTCACTGCTGCACCATGTGGCACTTCAGACACCAGTGCCTACCTGACCACCTGCCTCTCAATCGATGCTATCATATTCTGCAGTACTGCTTAAGGCAGTGAATAAATTCTGCTGGCTGCAGACTCCCAGTAAAGCGTAAAATTGTAAGTAAAATGGCTTGCAACGCTCACACCTCGATAGTCACTCTTTTAAAGCACACACCATTGAGGCATTGTCTATATTTAAACCAATTTTCACTCATTTATCGAATCAGACGATACTGGATGCTGTGATTCCATTATGTTTCATACCTCTCAGCCACAAATGCGCCGTTTGCAGCAGCATATTTATCTTTACTGACTGGAGCTCTGGTTTTTGCTTTCAGCTCTGGTCATTTGGTTATCAAATTTCCTGTGGTTTCTGGCATCATCAATTTTATTATAGGCATGTGTAACAGAGAAACATATTTTGGACCCAACGTACTATAAATATCTTATATTTTTTATTTCTTTTCCATATTAATCATTTTCGCTCTGCCCAAGTAGCACACAATTTTTTTCAACTTCCACACACATATTTAATAAATTTACTTCGTACTATTTTCTAAATACTATGCCTCAGTTAACCTAATTTGTAGGAGAGAACAATTCTTCCCTGCCCATGTCTCTTTAAAATGCGTCGCTGAGCATCACATTCTACTTGATTCATTATTCGCACAGAATTCATTCAAATTAGGTTACTTGGTATATTACGTTCACAAGTATTCGATAATATAGCATCATACATGATCCGACAACCTTAACTGCCTCTTGATAATCTCATCCTCTTACTCTGTTTTATACATTCAATTGGTAATATTCGGTCCTTTAACTGTTTTCATTTTATACACAAAGAAGCTACGGCTTTCGGTATCTGGTATTCATGATTATCAGAGCCAAGTGTCTGTCTACAAAGTACTACGATTTCTTTCAACAACAGTAAAACACCTTTTACTGACTGGGGTGCAGGACTTGACACCAGTAATGTCTTTAGTTGGGGAATCCTCCTCAGTATGAAACTTAGCTGCACAAGGCTCGTAAAACATTTAAATTTCATGTTTAATACTTGATGCTTCTTCGTTCTTTTATTATTCTTCCTTTACTTTTTAAAAACTTTTCATCGTACTGCGAAAGCAAACGCTTTAACTTTACTTTTGCAGCTTTGTAAGTTACTTTAATTTTTTCAATATTACTGTATGCGTTCTGGTTACTCTTTATTATGTTTCTACCGTTCAAAAGTACTTCTATGTACTTCAGAATAGAATTCTTCAATCTTTCTTTTACAGTTTCGTTATTACTTATAATGACCTTTACTTTAACTCTTATTTCACAATTCGAATGTCTTCTTGCAATAAAGTTCTCACTTTCTATTTCCTTTGTGAGGTAATTTCATCTTCAATGGATTCCCCCCCGAAAATATTCAGTCATCGCCCCATAGCATTGATTTTGCTCTTCTTTGCGAGGACTCTTAATACTTGCAAACTTTGTTTTCATCTTTGTACTATTTACCTTTAAAGCCAGAATCAGAATTTCAAAACTCGCGTCAGCATAGTGTACCAGAAGGCCCTTTCCTATAACAAAACTGGTATACAGATAAACAATTATCAGTACGTGTCCTTTATTCCCTATTCTACTAGAACTTGTTTCTTTGTTTCGGTGGAATCTACGACTTCAGATATATTTTCTGGTGAAACCACCATTCTCTCTTTATTTATTAATTGTTCATAAGATCCTCCTTACAATGGCGTCTAATTTACTAATCACTGCTGTTTCTACACCTAAAATTTCAAATCTCACACTTCACTGATAATTCTCTTTATTCTCATTCCCTCCTCCTTTCATATTGTTTTTTCACGAACATTGCGTCGTCTAACATCAAGAAATCTCGAACTCGCGTCATGATTTCTTGTTGGATAGTAGTTATACGTTTCTCATCACGCAAATGAAAATTATCATCAGTGCTTTTTTTGTTAGTATCATTATTTTGTCTCTACCCCTAAAAAGGGGAACTCCATGGTTCCCACTTATTCCCTTTCTGGGAAAACCAACTTCATATCTTTCATTCTTGTTTGTGAGAATGTTGTTTAATTTGCTATGAATTAGATTCAGATTTTCCTTTGACTTCCACCTTACACCCTTCCAAACTTTATCTGTCGTGGCTTTTCCTGACGAAGCAAACACTTGAACCAGGGTATTCAAAACAAGCACATTTTTCTACCAATGCGTCCTGACAGTGTGTTAACTTTTGCTTACATTAGGGAAGTGTCATTGCTCTCTGGGTGACATAACTATTTGTAGACTGCGCTGTTACTGCAACCATGGGTCAAACTCCAGACTTCTGCGTGTACGCACCCAGCGCAATCAATCATTACTGCTGGGATGGACTGCTTCCCACAAGGTCTTAGCGAACAGCTATGCCTTCTCTGGATACGTGACTATCATCGTCACGTTTTCTGATACTGTCTTCTTCCTTTTCCCTCACAAGGTCTTTTTGACGATCTATCATTATATTTCACTAGAGAAATGTTTGGAGTCTAAAATATAATAGGATAGGGAATGAATGATAATAAAATGTTGGAATGTGTGGCTTTTTTAAAATGGATGAATTAAAGAGATAAATTCTTTGGCATGAAGGACAAGCACAATAAGCTAGGCATTGCCTGTAACGGGAAAGGAATCATTTTAGTTTATATTTATATAAATAAATCGTCTTCATAGTATTTTATGCGTACCAATTATTAATATTATGTCCGATCGCCGTCTCCTTGACTGTGGCCGTGTTGTTATATTCGGATCTTCGTAAATTTTCCGAAATACACAGGTGGGCTTCCGTTCTTCTTATTGCATTACTATTTGAAATAATAATAACTCTCACAAATATTCTGTTAATAAAACACTACTATATTTCTGTTCGATGCACATAGAAAATACACACAATGGCGGTCTGCAATTACACGCTAAAAAATGGCGGTTCTCACTCGTTCACTCACTGAGCGAAACCTTCCTTCCAACAACTCGTACAAAAACAAAAACTGCTCTGTCTTTTAACATCTGAAAGTCAAAAATACCTGACGGTAGGCACAGGCTCTACGCTGGGCTACTACCACCTCATCTTTTCTCTTTGCTTTTAAAGAGGATGAAAACATAAAAGTAATAAATGCAAAAGGTATATCACAATTGCCCCCCTACCGTATACTGTCGGGAATAAGTCTCTTTATTTAGTGAGACAGTATACAGTAGCCTTATTTTCCTTGGGGCTCATGTTGAGTCATTTGGTGCAAGTCAATGGAGTTTTAATACCCTTAAGCTACCACAAGTAAGTCTACGAAGTTCATTTCCTTGTTCATTACAAATTCATACATATAAATACATTCACATACACTTATATCACATAACGACATTCACATATATTTATATTACATAATCGTACGTCCATGTCGTGCTAACATCTTAGTCTGTGATTTTTCATTATACTTGTTAAGCAGTATGGACAGGGGAAAAATTTTACATTTCGTAAATTGTCCACACCATGTTTTAAAAATTGTTTTTCTCACTGGCTTTTGGTTCATTGGCAGTTCTGAGAAGGTGTCTTTTCAGCACACACTATCTCATTGTTCGCTGCGCTTATGGCTAACAGCAGCTCATTGTTTACCGCGCCCGTCGCAGCGACGCGAGCGCCACGTGAGCAGCAGCACCGCCCGCGCATCCATCGTAATGTCGCTCCAGGCTCATGAAGTCGGTGTTGTATATGCCCTCCATTCCGGAGACTGGATACGACGGATTCAGCTCCAACGCTCAACCCGAAGAACACCAATGCATCATCTCGCGCCTGGACAAGGTTTTCCCACAGCAAGGTGAGGTAAGGGCCGCACTGCAGAACTCGGCATTGTCTTCCGTTGTTCATTGTAGTTCAGCGGTCCTCACACCACAACTCGTGGTTATACGGATTTCCTCTCATTTTTCCGTCGCACACGCATCACACTCACTGTATTCACTTCGCCACATTGTAGCGTTTACTCTTACTACGGCTCAGCTGTTATTTTCACTATTATTAGGCCTTAACATTTTTGTATTACTTCACACGTGCGAGTGTTTTACTCGTTCGTCGCGTTGCACTTCACATACATACATAAATGGTTCCGTTTCAAGAATAAAATTTCACATAAAATTGACAATAGTACATACATTTTACATAGACAAAAACGTTGACAAAGTAAAGTCGACATACAAATTTACAATTCATACTCATTTCATATATGGACTCCATGACATGCACCCTCTTACACACTAATATGCGAATCAGAAGGAATCTTTAATTTATTCTGAATATTTGGGTTTCCTGTTCCTTTCTTGCAGGACCGACCTCCTACGCATTTTTACGTTCACAAGTACACATAGAAAACAGTACATACGTAAATTTTACATAGACTTCGACATTGACAATAATATAGTTGGCAAATTAATGTACAGTCCACATTCACACTTCGTATATGGACTTCACGTTAAACAGCATCTTACACACCAATAAGTAAATTAGAAGGAATCTTGCATTTGTTCAGAATGTTGGCACCTTTTTCGTTCTTGTCTTGCAGGACCGACTTGCGCATTTTTACTTTCACAGATACACACAGAAAGCAGTACATACATACATTTTACATTGACTTCGACATTGACAATAATATACACTCCTGGAAATTGAAATAAGAACACCGTGAATTCATTGTCCAGGAAGGGGAAACTTTATTGACACATTCCTGGGGTCAGATACATCACGTGATCACACTGACAGAACCACAGGCACATAGACACAGGCAACAGAGCATGCAAAATGTCGGCACTAGTGCAGTGTATATCCACCTTTCGCAGCAATGCAGGCTGCTATTCTCCCATGGAGACGATCGTAGAGATGCTGGATGTAGTCCTGTGGAGCGGCTTGCCATGCCATTTCCACATGGCGCCTCAGTTGGACCAGCGTTCGTGCTGGACGTGCTGACCGCGTGAGACGACGCTTCATCCAGTCCCAAATATGTTCAATGGGGGACAGATCCGGAGATCTTGCTGGCCAGGGTAGTTGACTTACACCTTCTAGAGCACGTTGGGTGGCACGGGATACATGCGGACGTGCATTCTCCTGTTGGAACAGCAAGTTCCCTTGCCGGTCTAGGAATGGTAGAACGATGGGTCGATGACGGTTTGGATGTACCGTGCACTATTCAGTGTCCCCTCGACGATCACCAGAGTTGTACGGCCAGTGTGGGAGATCGCTCCCCACACCATGATGCCGGGTGTTGGCCCTGTGTGCCATGGTTGTATGCAGTCCTGATTGTGGCGCTCACCTGCACGGCGCCAAACACGCATACGACCATCATTGGCACCAAGGCCGAAGCGACTCTCATCGCTGAAGACGACACGTCTCCATTCGTCCCTCCATTCACGACTGTCGCGACACCACTGGAGACGGGCTGCACGATGTTGGGGTGTGAGCGGAAGACGGCCTAACGGTGTGCGGGACCGTAGCCCAGCTTCATGGAGACGGTTGCGAACGGTCCTCGCCGATACCCGAGCAGCAACAGTGTCCCAAATTTACTGGGAAATGGCGGTGCGGTCCCCTACGGCACTGCGTAGGATCCTACGGTCTTGGCGTGCATCCGTGCGTCGCTGCGGTCCGCTCCCAGGTCGACGGGCACGTGCACCTTCCGCCGACCACTGGCGACAACATCGATGTACTGTGGAGACCTCACGCCCCACGTGTTGAGCTATTCGGCGGTACGTCCACCTGGCCTCCCGCATGCCCACTATACGCCCTCGCTCAAAGTCCGTCAACTGCACATACGGTTCATGCCCACGCTGTCGAGGCATGCTACCAGTGTTAAAGACTGCGATGGAGCTCCGTATGCCACGGCAAACTGGCTGACACTGACGGCGGCGGTGCACAAATGCTGCGCAGCTAGCGCCATTCGTCGGCCAACACCGCGGTTCCTGGTGTGTCCGCTGTGCCGTGCGTGTGATCATTGCTTGTACAGCCCTCTCGCAGCGTCCGGAGCAAGTATGGTGGGTCTGACACACCGGTGTCAATGTGTTCTTTTTTCCATATCCAGGAGAGTAGTTGACAACTAAATGTACAATTCACCTTCAGTTTTCATTTATGGATTCCATGTTTGGTATCGTTTTACACACAAATAAGTAAATTAGAAGGAATCTTTCATTTGTTCTGAACATTTGCATTTTCTTCTCTTGACTTGCAAGCCCGACCTCCTGCGCGTATATACCTTCACAAAAACACATAGAAAATACGTTCCAGCACTACTCACTACATGGAAAAAGATGACTTTCTAAGGTCTTGCTTCAGAGATCAAGCTACTTCTACGATTGCTACATGTAGTGCGTCGTTAGTGTACTTATTCTATCTTTGGCATTTGATAGACACCATACGACGTACAATATTTACAAGAGCTCGTTTGTGAGCGAGTGTGTAGGATGTTTTTTCCTTTGACAATCCTGACTTCATCACTGCTTGTTAATCGTCGTAATATTACACATTCATGTTATAACATTTCAGCTCTTCAACACCAAATTAAAACGTTCCACTTCAATTTGTTTGCACTTATAGCGATCCCAGCTTCCTCAACCAAATTATAACATTTCATTAGGAGGTATCTGCTTCGTGGAAAAGGTCTTGAGTTCATATTGACGACAAGAAGTAATTCTTCATTACAGACGTTTATTTACAAACAGAACTGACAGACTTCACAGACTCAACAACTAACCTTCCGAGCTAACCACACTGCATATCCGAACTGGCCACTGAAAACTCCTAGGTGTATTAATATCTTTCCAAACAATGAGAGTCATTGACAATGTTTTGTTTACATTACGATAGCAATTCACGACTTAAAACTAAATTAGACATTACAGAATTTTAGTACAGATTAAAGTAAGTAAAAGGATCGGTACATATAAATTCTTACAAGCGTAAATTCCAAATAGATTTTATAACATTTTTCTACCAGCTTGTGGATAACCTTCACCAGATTTGTACCTATGTTTTCCAGAAATATCTTGACATTTGATTCTGGATATTTCTTGAGTGATTTAGAACAACTATTTATATGTAAAATGATTTAAATCGTGTTTCAAAACGTAAATAAATCTTTTTAGCAATATTTCTTGATACAAATCGTCTTTCGAAATTAGGTAATGAAACAGTTTTTACCAGTTTTCGTATTTTTGTGATCGAAATATAGAATTTCTCCATAGAAAGTTCCAGAAGTGTGCACTATACGTTCATTTACAGACATTCTCTTTAGCTGGTGAGTTTTTAAAAGTATCTTGTCCATATTATACGAAATACTTTAGCTCAAAACTGATAATTTATACAATTAATCATAGCTACAGCAAACAGTGAGTCTTTCTTTTACAAAATGAAATATAATTACAAAATTGAATGAAAATAGGATACTAACACTAATATATATTTACATTAATTATATTTTTGTTCTTTCTGTGCAAAATGTCCTAATATTGACACAGTACAATATTTAAACATCACCAAAGATTCCCTTTACATTTTGCATATCTGTATCGACATCCCCTAAAAGTCTACAGTATCGAATACTTCAATATGTCCCAATATGTCCTGTAATGTTACACAACCCCCCCATCAGCACTTCCACGTGAAACACGGAAGGGTAGATGTCCTAACATTACAAAACAGAAAAGTTTTACACATATCTTTGGTGTCTTCTTTCTTGAAGACTGGTGATCTTCTTTCTTGAAGGTCGGTGATCTTCTTCCTTAAAGGTCGGTATACCTCAATGCCACACACTGTATTTCAGTCTCATCTTCACAGTCCGTATGGTTTCCATATACACTGCAGGCTATCGCAGGCTGCAATAGCACAGTCTGCTATGAAAATACAGTGGTCAAACCCAGTTAAACATTAGCAAAAGCATTTAGTAGTCGGTAGACCGGTTTTTAAGGACACAGAAATTTGAATTCTCTAAAGTCTAATTACTCAAGAAAATTTACTGTAAATAATTTCTTAAAGCTAAGAGAGGATACACTGACAGATGGAGAAAATTGATTATACAGGATCACAGAATAAGTGTAAGATGCAATGCCAGAATACGAAAAAGAAATATGACTATTGCATAGTAGGGTACCTAGTGCTCGCCAAACACTTAGCACACAAAGAATGTATGCTCCCCTGAGGAATCACATAAATACAACATAACAAAGTATGCAAAAATATCCTGGTAAGATTACATATAAAAGTCTAGAAACATCTATTATCTAAAATACTTTTTTACATTTTATTAAACAATTTCTGTTCGGTCACGTTTCGTAGGCCAAACAGTCTGCCAGAATTTGGGTAGACTAGACGGTAAGCATTCGGATGAGGATTGTCCTGAATCTTGAAAGGTCCAATGTATATGTCAAAAAACTTTTTTAATTCACCACTGATGGATTTAGACTTCTCTTGTGTTTTAACAAGGACCAAGTCTTCAATTTTAAATTGATTAGGCTTCAATCTTTTGTCATGTCTACATTTCATATTATCACCTTGAGATTTCATGGTCTTTCTCACTATTTCCTCTCTCTCTTGAGTACTTAATGGTTTGCAGACTGGAAAATCAATGAAATCACTAATAGGATGTGGTGGTTTGATATTATACTGTATTTCATAAGGTGAAAACCCTGTCGAGGAATGCTGTAGGCTGTTCACAACATCTTCGAATTTCTCAACATAGTCAATCCAACTAGCATGATCAGTATTGCAGTACGTTCTAAAGAATCGCCCAATTTCCCTCATGTATCTCTCCGAAGGGTTTCCTGACGGATGATAAGCTGAAATAAGAATGTGACTTATATTTTCATCTTCAACAAAAGCTTTCCATACTCCAGAAGTAAATTGAGTCCCATTGTCTGATAAGATTTTCTGAGGTTTTCCAACCCTGGCAAAATAGTCTCCTCTGAGTTTTGAAATAATGCTCTTACTGTTTGCCTTGCGAGGAGGGTATAACTTAACGAATTTTGAAAAAAACATCAACCATAACAAAAATGTAGCAATAGCCTCCTCTGGTCTTTGGTAATGGTCCATATAAGTCGACAGCGACTAACTCGTGTTGTTCTTTTGGTAAGATGTTTTGCATCAATCCTCGACAAGTTTGGTTGGATACTTTTACTCTTTGGCACCTGTCACAACCCGTCCAAATTTTTCTAACCCTCCTGGCTATGTTGTTAAAGTACACATTTTCGTGGATTTTCTGGATACACTTTTGAATCCCACAATGACCAAAACTTTCATGAATGTACTTGATGAGTACATTGATGTACTGTTCAGGCCAACATAATTTCCATACATCGCTATCTACACTGTTTCTCTTGAATAGAATCCCCTTGTAGATTTTGTAATAATCTCCCACTTTTTCATGTCCCTTTTTCCCTAAATACCTTTTGACCAGTTTACAGTTCTCATCGTGGTTCTGATTCCGTCAGATGTCATTACAAATGTCTCTGATTTCTTGTTCATTGTCCACCCCTCTTAAATACATAATTTTTAATTCTTTTTCACATTCCCCACTGTCATCTTCAAAGTCACCCCCCACAGGTAGGCTAGATAAAGCATCACAACTACATTATCGGGTCCTCTAAGATATTTTATTGAGTAATTAAATTGTTGTAACAAGAGTGCCCACCTGGTAATCCTTCCATGATGCAATCTACATTCTTCAATATAAACTAATGCCTTATGGTCTGTGTAGACAACTACCTGGTTTCCCAATAAATAATTTCTGAATTTAGAAAATGCCCAGTAAATGGCCAAAAGCTCTTTCTCGGTAACAGTGTATTGCCTATCATGTTTTTTCAAGGTTCGACTAGCAAAAGCAATAGACCTGTGTTCTATTTTCCCATTTATATTTACTTCTTGGAAAAGGTGAGCACCTAGGCCATAATCACTACTATCTGCCATAATGCAAAAAGGTAAACTTAAATCAGGACGGTACAAAATTTGACTGTTACATAACTGTGGTTTGATTTCTTCAAAAGCAGCTTCACATTCCTGATCCCAAACCCACATTGCGTTTTTCTTCAGCAATCTGTTAAGACTTGGAGCATTTAGAGCTTGGGTACTAATGAACTTTCTGTAGTAACCGCACATCCCGAAATATGACTTTAGTTGTTTCTTGGTTTTTTGAATTGGGAATTTGGCAATTGCCTCGAGTTTTTCAGGATCTGGCAAAATACCTTCCTCAGAAATACTGTGCCCCAGAAACTTCAATTTTTTCATACCATACTTACATTTAGATTATTTAAGTGACATTCCCCCTTTCCTTAATCTATTGCAAACCTCCCTCAAAGTATTAACATGTTCTTCCCAAGTTTCTCCAGTGATCAAAATGTCATCTACATACACAGTTAATTTTGATAAAAGATCTTTTCCCAAAACAATGTCAAGTGCTCTAATGAATTCGGCTACTGAGACATTCAGCCCAAATGGTACCACACAATACTGGTAACATCTTCCCGCATACAAAAAGGCAGTATACTTTCTGGAATTATTTTCTAATTCTACTTGGTGAAATCCTGATGTGAGATCTAAACTGGTCATGTATTTCATTCTTTCAAATTTATGAAGTAATTCGTCTATATTCTCGGGATGATCGGTCTCTCTTTCCAGATACTTATTTAGATGTCTTGAATCTAGTACAAGCCTGACACTGCCATCACGTTTTGCAACCACTACCAAAGGATTATTGTATTGGCTCTTACTTCTATCAATGATGCCCCACTCTTCCATCTTTTGAAGTTCCTTTTCTACATATTTTCTCTTTGCAATGGGTACACTATAAGGTTTTATAAAGAATGGCTCATGTGGTTTTAATCTGAGTTTACATTGATAATTCTTTACTCTGCTAGGTCTTTCATCAAAAACATCACACTAATTCCACAATAATCTTTCTAACTCTACCTTCTGTTCTTGGTTCAAATTATCTGATTTAGGTAATTTTTCTTGAACTATATCCCCATATTCTCCATCATCATAATCCTCAGTAATTTCCTCTACACAATAACCACTGTCTTTAGAAAATGTAACGTCGCTAATTTCAATTCCCTTATCAGCACAGTTTTGAACCGACATGTCAGTACTGGAACATACTCTCGTCTTAGGATCAATAAAGGTAAACAAACTCCTTTCCCAAGCAAATGCTGCATTAGCTTTTAATATCCAGTCCATACCCAACAGTACATTCTCATTTTGGTTACGTATTACAAGACATCCTTGAGTAAACTGTACATCATTTATACTGAAGGACAACAACACCTGTCTATTAACAATTTTGCTCAGTTTGTCGGTAATGCCTCAAATTTTTATTCCAACAACTGGTAATTCAACGAAGTCAGGATCATGCTTAATTATATCTCTTAATTTGATTGAAATGGCACTAATTGGACTCCCTGTGTCAATCAAACAATACCCTTCCCAACCTGCAGCTTTAATTTTTATGTATGGGCTACCAATAGTGGTGTTTTCCCTTTCTTCCTGTTCTTCATACAAAAGATCTTCTGCTATCTCATCATACCTCTCTTCAATATTTAGGTTTTCTTTATTAGGCAATACTTTCTTCAAACTTCTAGGTCTACTGGAATTTACTGGAATGTCTGGATTACTATTTACCTCACACACATCCTGACTAGTACCCCGTTTGATGATTTAATTAGGCTTAAAAGCAGAAAATGGTTCACAAATTTCCCTTAATTTGATCTTAACATCATTGTCATCACTGTAATCTTTAAATTTGTCCCAAACAGATTTCAAAAGAATCTCAGATGCATCAGCACAATCAACCCCCCTGTCTCCTGATGTATTACTAAGCTGAACTGGCACAATCTGATTCTCATGTGGAATGTAGTTAGAGTTCCTGGCACAACTATTGTCAACACTATTGCTTATAACATCCTCCTTAACTTCAACATAAACTATTCCATCCAATTCACTATCAAAATCTTCTAGTACATAATCACCATTAGCCTTAACATCAACATTATCATCATCATTGCCTGAGCTTACACTAAAAACACTACAAGTATCACCAACATTACTCACAACACCATCTTCACCAACCACATCGACATGAATATCAGACTTTCCAGAAACTTCAGTACGAGCATCATTATGACAACTTACATCTAAAACATCACCACACGTAAGTTTGTACAATCCAAAATTATCAAAGTTATCCTTACCTTTCATTTCAGCATTAGGCGTTTCTTCTTGATTATATATATTTTGAATTATATCTTCTAAGCCTACTTCATCAAAGGTAGCCTGGTTCCTATTACAGTTGTTTCTAGTATTCTCTCTGATGACATTCCAAAATTTCCTGTCAAATTTAATTTTTTCATTACCTCTATCTACAGATCGATCATAAGCATACTGTCTATACTGGTAAGGTCTCTGATTATAGTGCTGTCTGTTCCGGGTGAAATTAGCCTGATTTTGAAAATTCCTTGCCCCAAACTGACAGACTCCCAGTCGAGCATTTAGTCGTTTAAACGCCTATGTCCGTCGTTTCCCTGCCTCGGGTTACCTTATCTCATGTCATTACCCCAGGACCTGTTTCGATTTTCCCATTCTCTGTTTGAATTAAAGTGCTGATCATTCCTACCAAAATTTCTTCTGTCACTGCTATTATAATTATCCCTGTTGTTGTTAAAGATTCTTCGTTCACTATTATTGTTATTATTTCCACAGTTTAGTTCCCACCCTCTGTGTGATGAACCTACAAAGTCGTTAAATCTGTTGTTTTGTTCAAAGGCTCTATCAAGTTTGTCCACATATTTCAAGAATTGTGCTATGGACTAATGTGGACCATATACTAAACCCCATTGTACTCTTTTCGGAAGTCTCCGTTTTAGTGCATCAATTTGAGTTAGCTCATCAAATGGCTTATCCAGATGCACAAATTTTTGCAACAGTTTCTCACAATTGGCTTTCATTGACCCATCAGATTCTCTGTAACTAGGACCATTCAAGAATTCACTTTTGATTCGAGCTTGCTCAGTTTGAGACCAAAATTTGGTTAGAAAACATTTTTCGAAATCTTCAAAGGACATTTCCGCCGAACAATCCTGATTGGCCCACGAAAGCGCCTCACCATCAAGTAATTTCTTTACAAATTTTATCTTAACACTATCTGTCATTACAGACGTGAACTGCTCCTTGCAGAATTGCATGAAGTCTTTTGGGTGCATATTCTTGTCACTGGGATAAGTTTTAATGGGAAAATTTCCCCATACCCCATTACAACTATTACTAAAACCTTTTTCCAACATAGTTTCTTGTATTTCTACAAATTTTCTGTCTACAGTTTTTTCGACATTACCTACCCTACCACAAATTACTGTGACCTTTTTGTCAGAATCAGATTTGAAAGATTCAATTTCGCTTTCAAAAAATCGTTTGGTCTGGTCAAATTCATTTCTCAATTGAGAATTTTCCTCATTTACAAAATCAACAACTTTTTAAAGTTTTGACTGGTTATTTGAAATTTCGTTACTTAAATCAGTTTCAATGACAGAAATTTTGCTCTCAACCGTGTCCACACGACAACTAAGTTCTTTTTGGTTTGACTCAAAAGTAATTCGCCACTCTTCGAGAACCTGATTAGTGTGATCAATCTGCTCTGTATTTGAATTTATTTCTGATTTTAAATCACACACAGTCTTCGAAATCGACCTGTCCATCTGTTGTTCTTTCTGTTCAATTTGTTGACGTAATTCGGCACGAGAATCGTCCATCTCCGAGTTTGTGTTATCCAACTTCGAGTTTAACTCTGAAAACATTTGTTTCAACATTTCCAACATTCCTACACTGTCAGAAGCACTTTCCCTAATAGGTGTATTCGCTACACCGCTGTCAATACTGAAATCTACGTCTTTTTCCATTATTTTAGGAAGCAGGTACTTATCTTAGTGTCCGTCGGCGGTCGTTGGTGTCCGTGTTTTGCGAAAATTCTTCAATTCCAGGATGGTTTCGCTCGGTCGATTCACTCCTCTTCTTGTGACCCCAGAATCGACGTATTTACTTCTGAAGAATGACTGGTCCGTCGTATATCCTCTTCTTGTGGTCCTAAAACAGATGTATTTTCTTCTTGTGATCCTAGAAGAGACGTATTTTATTTTCAAGAATCACTGGGTGGTCGTCATATCCTCTGCTTCCTCCACCAAATTAAAACATCACAGCTCCTCCACCAAATTATAACATTTCAGCTCCTCAACACCAAATTAAAACGTTCCACTTCAATTTGTTTGCACTTATAGCGATCCCAGCTTCCTCAACCAAATTATAACATTTCATTAGGAGGTGTCTGCTTCGTGCAAAAGGTCTTGAGTTCATATTGACGACAACAAGTAATTCTTCATTACAGACGTTTATTTACAAACAGAACTGACAGACTTCACAGACTCAACAACTGACTCTCCGAGCTAACCACACTGCATATCCGAACTGGCCACTGACAACTCCTAGGTGTATTAATATCTTTCCAAACAATGAGAGTATTTGACAATGTTTTGTTTACAATACGATAGCAATTCACAACTTAAAACTAAATTAGACATTACACAATTTAAGTACAGATTAAAGTAAGTAAAAGGATCAGTACATATAAATTCTTACAAGTATAATTTCCAAATAGATTTTATAACATTTTTCTACCAGCTTCTGGATAACCTTCACCAGATTTGTACCGATGTTTCCAGAAATATCTTGACATTTGATTCTGGATATTTCTTGAGTGATTTAGAACAACTATTTATATGTAAAATGATTTAAATCGTGTTTCAAAACGTAAATAAATCTTTTAGCAATATTTCTTGATACAAATCGTCTTTCCAAATTAGGTTATGAAACAGTTTTCACAAGTTTTCTTATTTTTGCGATCATAATATAGAATTTCTCCATAGAAAGTTCCAGAAGTGTGCACTAAACTTTCATTTACAGACTTTCTCTTTAGCTGGTGAGTTTTTAAAAGTATCTTGTCCATATTATACGAAATAATTTAGCTCAAAACTGATAATTTATACAATTAATCAGAGCTACAGCAAACAGTGAGTCTTTCTTTTACAAAATGAAATATAATTACAAAATTGAATGAAAATAGGTTACTAACACTAATATATATTTACATTAATTATATTTTTGTTCTTTCTGTGCAAAATGTCCTAATATTGACACAGTACAATATTTAAACGTCACCAAAGTTTCCCTTTACATTTTGCATATCTGTATCGACATCCCCTAAAAGTCTACAGTATCGAATACTTCAATATGTCCCAATATGTCCTGTAATGTTACACAGTACACATATTTCAAGTCATATTTCTGCCTTATTGATGCGACGACATGTACGTGTTTACCCTTTGTAATGTGTGGCCCATACTTTTACTGTATTTTTGCCATGTGTAATTCCACTCATAATTCATTCCCGCGAAAGAAGAACGTGCTTACGTTAAAGTACTGTTTTCGCTTCTGATTGTGTCAAGAACTCAGTGTAGAAAATATAGTTTCACTGCATTTTGTGCTCCTTCCTCATACGAATCGTATATCATATTTTCATTAATATTCACCTTATAGTTGCTCAAGCTATAACAGTTAGTCGCTAAAGAAATATTTTTCATACTAATTTGTATTACTTTCTGACGCCTGTGTAGCAGATCACTGTATTGTAGTGTACTTTAAATGTAGCGTGTACCTTTGTTACTATGGACTCCACTGTGTCTTCTTTATTCCTCACTGCTTCTTCAAGATGGTCGTTTTCATAATTACTTACCGTACATGCAACATCATACTTTGCTTTCCACACTCATACAACCATTCATTCTAAGACTTAAAACTATATAATCTATTCTTTCTTAATTCGCCTTCGTGGCCCTTTCCTAGGTACCATTGCAAAAGTAATCTTCATATTCATAGCCGTATATCCATGTAGTTATTCATTAAAAATCTTCCACATAAATTGCCATTTATACTCATGTATCACGTACAGGGTTCTTACACTAGAACCACCGCCCTATTTATTTCTACTCAAAAATATAAATAAACTCATATTACTCTAATACACTTTCTTTCTCTTCCTAGATTCATTCATGCATATTATGTCACCACAAACGTAGATTAACTAATTAATACCTCCTATCGAATCTAAAACTTTTCACACTCTCTCTACTTCCAAGTATTATCCAGCAGTGAAATTAATTTGTTTCTGTATATTTCTTTTTTAAACATACAGTACTTACCTCAGTTATTTTGTGTTAGTTCGTATAATTACGTTGTGTGCATATTGGTTGGTTTTCGTATTTACTTAGCTTATCTCCCGCAAGTTGTACGATTCATGTTGACAGTTTTACTCAGCTGTTTATGCTTTTCGTATAAGGTCCCATGTAATTAATAGCAACTAACATAAGTGAGTTCTGTAATAGCAAATTTGTGGGTATGTATTCTCCCTATACGTCACGCTCGATAATTGTAATGTTGTCTGTAAAGAAGTGTAGTTTTATAAGTGCACAATTGCTCCTCTCGCTAAATCTCGTACGATATATTATTTCGTAGTTTACGTCTCCGTCACACGCACTTTTCTATGTGTATATTTCATTCTACGTTTCCCATCGTCGCTGACTTGCGTGCTGTATCTAAGCCGCTTAGTTTTCAATAAAGTTCAGTGCTAATCGTGTTCTTTAAGTGTACATGTTGTTACTTTTCTTTTAAACTTGTCTTAATACTGTTGTATATAGTCTGATAGGAATATCTGTGTATATTTTCTTCTCCTTTGAATACTCATACTTATTTCTAACTATGTACATTCAATAGCCTATGTTAAGTTCACAATTTTAGCGTATTCTACGCTCCTTATAATTTACTTTCACCGATGCGTTCCTTTTCTTAAAACTACGTATGCTTAACTTAATGATATACTCTTAAAATTAGTGCTCTTTACAGTATAGTCTCCATCTTGGGGATAAATGTCTGTATTCGTTTTGTTTGTGTAACTGATTTACGTTAGAGTAATGAGCTGATAGGTACTTCATTTCGTGTCGCTTCTGTTTTGTTGATTTGGCAGCGCAGCGTGAATGCCGATTTGCTTAAATTCTAGAATGGTTTCCGTCGCGATGCGCAGTGTGTCTTTGCGCATCTAGCTGAGGACACTGAACTCAACCGTGCTTTTTGCCTACTCGACCCCAACGATCAGCTGTTAGCCGCTTCGTATGTAATTGTTATAAGTACACTCCGCTTCAAGCGCGGCTGCGCATCTCAGTACTCTTCATCGCTCGTGCCGCTAGCTCAAAGCTCGCCCGCTGTGAATTCCTTTCTTTTCCATCGCTCTTGTTCAATTATTTTTATGTATTGTAACTATGTAATCTAATGATTTTCACTCGTCCACTATGGTGTACAATTGTTTTATTTCTTACCATACATGTAGTGTACTCTTAAGGAATATGAAAAAGTTTCTTGTGTTTCTATAGATATTGAAGTCTTAAGAAAGCTCATTACCAAAATTACAAGAAAAATCTCTAACGACTAGGTTGCATTCTCATCTCTGCATTTTAGATAATAGAAGAAAATTGAACGTTCCTTATTGACTAAACAGGATAGTAGAAGAGGGAGAGGGTAACGAAAATATAAATATTGTACCCCCCTAGCTGGAGAGGAACCGAGCGCCAATCGGTTTATTCGTCATAGAGTGACAGACCTCCTATCTACTTGGGTTTTATTAACGCAACAAATAAGGAAAGAATTGGAATTTGCACTTTCATTTAATAAATTTCCGCAAATCTTTATGTGGATACATGCCTTTTATTTTACCATTTTTTATATTTCCTATCAAGTAGCACCCAGGATGTGGCTTGTCAACAATGATATACGGACCAACATATAACAATTGCCATTTTTTGTTCAATGCCTTTAATTTAGGATGAGTTCTTAGTAGTACCTCCTGTCCAATCTGGAATTCTATTACGTTTTTCATTTTCTGGTCGTAAATGCCTTTCCTTATTTGAGCTTACCCTTCCAGTGTTATTAGCGCTTGCCGTACTTTGTCATCTAAGGCTATGTCTTTGGGCCCTAATTTAGGTATCGGTTTTGCCCATTCATCTAGTTCCAACCTTTTCAAACATAAGTTCGGCCGGTGTGTACCCTGTTGATGTGTGTGGTAGGTGATTTACTATGTGCTGAAACGGACCCACGTATTCTATCCATTTCTTTTGGTTCTGTAGTATATATGTCCGGATAAACCTGTTAAATTCACGGAAGCACCGTTCGACAGCACTTGCTTCCGGGTGGAACTTGGATACTAAAATAAGACGTATGTTTTGTGATTTTAAAAATGATTTCCATTGGTCACTAGTAAAATTTGAAGCATTATCAGTTAGAACCGCTTGCGGTTCCCCATTACATGGTATGTAGTCTTCCAGAATCCGTCTTATAATTGGTTCAGACCTAACCGTTTTGACTGCGTACAGCTGGAGATACTTACTAAAAATGTCATACAAGGCTACGATGTATTTAACCCCGCCGCGGGCTTGGGGATAAGGTCCTGCGGCGTCAATAGATACAAGGTCCCTTGTTTGCTTTGGTATTATTGGGTGTAGTACATTAAGACATGTCCTATTTTGATGTTTGACCTTCTGACACACCGCACATCGTCTGATTACTTGCTCTATACGTCGCCTCATATTAGGGAAATAAGAATACGTTGCAATTTTTGCTGCACAATTTAGCACTCCATAATGTCCCCATGTGCGGTGCGTGTGTTGAATTAAGTTGTCCACATATTCCTGAGGTATGCACACACACCACTTATCCATTCGCCGATCTCTTCTATGAAAGAGGACGCTATTATGTATAATGTAATACTGCTTTAACTGTTCGTGTGTTCCGGACTGAAAATATCTTATTACCTTGCTCCATCTCGGGTCTTCTTCCTGCAGACGTTGCATGTTTTTGCACATTTTGATATAATATGGTTTAAAAGTTCCATCATTTATTAAAAGTACTTTGAAATCACATGTTTGTTCCTCTAAGTCGTGATAATCGGTGAGGCCTTGTGGTAATCGTGATAGTGCATCTGCCAAAACATTCTGTTCCCCCTTTATGTACACAACCTCAAAATCAAACTCCTGTAGGTACATGCACCACCTCGCTATTCTCTTATGTAACAACTTACATGTCAGAAGAAATGACAAAGCTTGATGATCACAGTAAATTTTAGTATGTTTTCCCCAAAGGTAATACTGAAATTTACGAAAGGACCAAATAACTTCCAACAATTCCAGTTCACTTACAGAATACGATCTTTCACATTCTGTAAGAGTTCTACTCGCAAAACTTATTACATTGATTTCTTCCTTACCATCTTTTGTTATTATTTGAAACAGACACGCGCCAAGCCCCTGATAACAAGCAACAGTGCTTAAACAAAAGTCCAACTCCATATCCGGGTGTTTAAGGATAGGTGCATTAATCAGTGCCGGCTTAATGCGTTGAAAAACACTTTCACACTCTTTACTCCACAGGCAACTGTGATTTTTACGCAGTACGTTTAACAGCGTGCTACTGTTCAACAATTGTTGTGGCAGAAGTGTCCTGAAAAACGAGGCCATTCCTAGAAAACCTTTTAATTGTCTGTTATTATAGGGTGTTAGGAAAATTCTTATCGCATCTAATTTACCGGGGTCAGGTAAGATCCCTTCTGGTGAAATAATATGCCCTAAAAATTTTATTTTGTCCTTTCCAAATTCAGACTTTCTAAAGTTAACTGTGACATTGTATTCAACGAAATTTTGAAAAACCTTTTCCAGAATACTTACATGTTCATACCATGTTTGAGTTGCAATTAATAAATCGTCGACGTAGAGTGTTACCTGGCTAAGCAACTCCGGTCCAAGTACTTTGTCTAATGCTTCAATAAATACACCAGCGCTCACGTTCAATCCGAAAGGCAGCACCCTAAATTGGTAACTCCTCCCGGCATTTATGAAAGCTGTATACTTTCTACTCTCTTCATGCAACAAAATTTGCCACTACGAAGCTTTCAAATCGAGGGATGTTAAATACTTAACGCCATTAAACTTTAATAACTGCTCTTCTAGATTCTCTGGCCTTGTTCTTATAGGAACGATGATTTTGTTAATTTCTCTCGCGTCTAACACCAGCCGCACCGTTCTGTCAGTTTTACCAACTGCGAGAATCGGACTGCAGTAAAGCGAGTGCGATGTTTCAATCACCTTCCACCTAATCATACGCTCTATTTCTTGTCTTACTGCGTCTTTCTTTGCCCAAGGAATGCCATATGACGTTCTACAATAGGTTTCATGCGTTCACACTTCCATTTTATATTCATATCCCCTAATAACACTGGGTTGTTTACGAAAAATATTATGATATTTGAAGAGTAATTTTGCCAGTTCACTTCGCTGTTCATTGTTAAGACAAGTGGATTCACTTATTTTACTGTCTACTGTTTGCTCATATAGGATCTCACCGCCAGGGTCATCAAATTCTGTCTCCCTTGCTATTAAGACTTGAGGGTAGCTAAGTTTAACATCAATATCAGGTATCTGCCTACCCTGATTCGTCGTTGTAGTTTTTATTAAGTCCACTGTCAGTGTGCGCTCTCCTACATGAAATTGACATTCCCCGCTGCCGATATCTATTTTTACCTCATACCTTCTGAACACCTCCATACCAAGTATACAGTTCACTATCAGTTTGTCTATCAACAAGAAAGTACACTGCAAAGTTACACCACATATGCTAATGGGTATGCTGGCCTGTAATTTTATAACCTTAGATTTACTTCCCATTGCCGTTACGATCTTACAGTTCTCCACGGGTAGCGTGGGCACACTTACTTCCCTCGCTATCTCTTTGAACAAGCTAGTAGACATGAGGCTTGTCGACGCACCAGTATCCAAAACAACGGGTACATCTATGTTTCGCACTTTTACCTTTATTATTGCTTGAATAATTTCACTTACCTTGGGTGTTGTTCCTTTCTCCTCAGTAAACAGGTCTTCTTTCATTTCTGTGTCCTTATCATACCTTAAAAATAGATTCCAGATGCTCTGTATGTGTAGGTTTGTTTCAGTTTCTACTTCCTCCTTTCCGTCCCTGTTCGTGTTAGTGTTTATGTGGCTCATATTAGTACTGTGGCACATTGACAGTTCATTACCTTCTTCCTCTAGTCACACTCGATTACTATTGCTTGGGGGTGATAAAGGTATGGATTCATTCTCTGCCGTCATTTCTACTATGTTCACTGTGTGTTAGCGTGCTCGCCAGTTCGTGTCCCGGTTGTTTCGATTTGATTGTACTGGCTGCCTGTTCTCTCTCGGATCCCTGTGTTGCATATTCCGATCCTGGTAATTTGCATTTCCTTGTCGCCTGTTGTCAAAGTTTTCCCTCGGATTCCTAATGTCTCGGCCATTGCCGTACCTATGGGGCTGATATTTATTTTCGTACCCTCGGTCTCCCTGTGGCTGGTGGGTAGGCCGATTGCACGGATTGCCGTTGTGACGCGGCGGTGCATACGGATGCCATTCATTCATACGCACACGACCACTATAGTTTCCAAATCCATTGCCGTTACCATAGTTGTTCTTTCCGTTTGGGTAGTGTTCATTACCGTTACGATAACTAGGCATGGCTTGCCCATCCTCATGAATCAGATCTATTGAGTCGAGCACTGAAAGAAAATACAAAAAGGTCATATTCGAGAACAGTTACTAATTTTTCCCTAACATTTGCTGGTGACTTGTTCTTTAAGATTTTCAATAAATCTACATGAGAGATCGGATTATTCCAGTAACGGGTCTTGTTTAGATATGTTTCAAAATAGTTTCTTAGCCCCCCGGATTTTGAATGATATGGTACTGGGTTAAATACCTCTCGTCTTAACCTCTCCTGGATAGCTGTAGACCAGTATTAATATAAAAATGCATTCTCAAACTGATCATATGTCTCGCAAAGTTCTGACATCTCCGTAGCCCACAAAAGGGCATCACCTTCGGTCTGTCCTACTACATATTTTATCTTTTGAGCTTCTGTCCAAGTCCTCGGCAGTACATTTCTGAAAGCTCGGACAAACACTACCGGATGAGTTCGCATTTTCTCATTTGAGAATTCGGGAAACTGTCGATGTTTTATTAAGCTCCCATCCATTATCAACGCTGTCCAGGAGGGCGGAACAGCATTTCCCTGCAGTGACGGTATATTTGTTTCACAAAAATTTTGCCAGTTGCTCGCGTCGTGCGTCTACATGCGGTCGCACGGCGTGGGTTGGGCATTGTTGTGCGCGCCACTGATTCCTCCCACTGGCGGATGGCTGTTTAGCGCTCCGCTTACCGCCCCCGGCGATGATATTACCGTACTTTGTTTGCTAACTATTTCGTCCCTTAACTTTTGTTCTACCTGTCTGATATCCTGTTCTATGCGTCTTAAGATTTCTTCTTCCTTTTCCCCCATTACTTCCTTTACCGCTTCCACATAAGTGCGCTGTTCATGTACGCATTTTTCTGCGAACGTTGTGTTTTCGTCCTTTGTATTACTCTTTACGTTTCGTAAAGCTGCACAACGTCTGAGTTGATTCTCTTGTGTTCTAACTTGAGTAACCCTATCTCCACTGTGATTTTCTCTACATTTTCTGGCAAGTCGTCACAGAAAGAATGTAGTTTCGCTACTTCTGATTGTACATTATCTAAATTAACCTGCGTATTCTTTTGCATTGCCTGTAAATTCTCTTGCGTTTCTCTAATACCGTATAGCTCCTGTCGATATGTGTATGTTAGTGTCTCAAAATTTTCTCTCATTATGCTTCTTAATTTCTCACCCATATCATGAACTGAAATTTGCACTTGTTCATTAATTTTCCTATCCACCTCCGTGGAGATTTGCGAAATCTGCTGTGTGAACTTCGTATCCATGTTATTGAGTTCTGTGCGCAAACTTTGCACCTCGCCTGAAATGTGCGTCATGTTTGTATTTACCTTCGCGATCTCGGACTTTACTGTGGTCATGTCTGCTTTCATGTTAGTCATGTCTGCTTTCATGTTAGTCATGTCTGCTTTCATGTTAGTCATGTCTGCTTGTATTATGTCTAAACTCGACATCTTTGAATTAATTGTGTTCATGTTAGTTTGTATAGTTTCTGTTAAAGCTCGAAATAATGCTTCCATATCTTCTCTATTCATTTCCGGCCTACGCCTGTCAGCATCTGCGTCTGTACTACGCGTTCTACGTTCATTTAAAATATTCTCCTGCCTTGAGTTGTCATTAATTTCGTCTATTGTAATCAAAGTATTGCTGGTAATGAAATGTTCTGTATTCACGGGCGTCGAATGCAACAATGGCATGTTGCGCCCAGCATCCAAATAATCACCACTTAACGGTTCTAAACCACTCATTGTTGCGTTTTGTAAATGCACATCCACTACATTGGCATTTTGATTTTCGGATGACATTTCCTTATTGTTTTGACTCTCCATTATAGAAACTCTTAAGGCACTACAGTTATCAAAATCAATATTTTCTCTGTTTAGATTTCACTTTCCTGGTACTTCTCACTCTAATAATGCATATACAGCTGTATGTAATTGTAATCTCAGTTGTTGTTTGGTCAATATATTTTCAGTACTAATAAAGAAATGTCATTGTCTCTACTCGAATACAATAGCGTTAATATCTGAAGTTTTAGGTTCTGGATTTTAGGAAATAGGTGCTTGGGTTTTCTAATATGCTTACTGGGAGCGCATTTTCTTTATGCATTGCGCGGTCCAACCTGATTGTTGTCTTGTAACTGTTACGTCCTCTATTGTGCTTTGTTGTACGTTCTTGGTATTGTCGTCCTCTTCCTTCTAATTTATTTATTATTTCCTTTCAGTATCGCATCACCGTCTCCGTCACATCATCAGCGTACATGGAACATAAAGAAATTGTTAACATACATGTATATTCATTTTCCTAACAATACTAGTACTCACAGTTTTGCCCACTACGTATCATCCTGTCACGGTCGCCACTTTATAATATAATAAAATGATAATATAATAGGATAGGGAATGAATGATAATAAAATGTTGGAATGTGTGGCTTTTTTAAAATGGATGAATTAAAGAGATTAATTCTTTGGCATGAAGGACAAGCACAATAAGCTATTCATTGCCTGTAACGGGAAAGGAATCATTTTAGTTTATATTTATATAAATAAATCGTCTTCATAGTATTTTATGCGTACCAATTATCAATATTATGTCCGATCGCCGTCTGCTTGAGTGTGGCCCTGTTGTTATATTCGGATCTTCGTAAATTTTCCGAAGTACACAGGTGGGCTTCCGTTCTTCTTATTGCATCACTACTTGAAATAATAATAACTCTCACAAATATTCTGTTAATAAAACACTACTATATTTCTGTTCGATGCATATAGAAAATACACACAATGGCGGTCTGCAATTACTCGCTAAGAAATGGCGGTTCTCACTCGTTCACTCACTGAGCGAAACCTTCATTCCAACAAAGCGTACAAGAACAAAAACTGCTCTGTCTTTTAACATCTGAAAGAATACCTGACGGTAGGCACAGGCTCTACGCTGGGCTACTACCACCTCATCTTTTCTCTTTGCTTTTAAAGAGGATGAAAACATAAAAGTAAGAAATGCGAAAGGCATATCACAAGTCCTTGGGGACGGTTTGAACCTTCTGTGACGCTGACGGACTGCCTTTCGCGACACAATTTTCGCAATCCGTGACGCGCACAATCTTAGCGCGACGTTACCACACACGAGCTTCAGATTTCAGTCACCATTCATTTACGGCTAACTTCCTGCTTCTCTTTCTGAAGAACTTGATTTCGAGTTGCATCTTCGACCCTTAACATAGCTTTCCAACACATTTTCCCACAAAGTTATCTCCTGCATAAGGATGACATCTGCAAGATATACATACCGTATTCTCAGCAAAGGTTTTCAGAACGTTTAACAATGTAATACACCATCACGGTACCAAACCTTCATAACTCTTTCTTAGTTTAGCCACGAATTCTTCCTAAGAAGTGATGTAAGTGACGTACACTGTAACTGGTCATGACTTCTCCTCTGAGACTGCGCTAGTTAATCCTTACCTGGATTATCTTAATGAAGTAGAACATAGTTTTTCCTGTTGCCTGCTTTCTGTGAATCTCTCATTGATGTTCTCCTTTGAAGACTTTCTTGTTGCGCATTGGATTCCTTAGAAGATGCAAGCGGGGCTACCTTTGATTAT
The DNA here is from genome assembly GCF_023897955.1 of Schistocerca gregaria. NCBI lineage: Eukaryota > Metazoa > Arthropoda > Insecta > Orthoptera > Acrididae > Schistocerca > Schistocerca gregaria. The sequence goes on along the minus strand of NC_064925.1, from coordinate 411,908,434 downwards.
ACACAGATGAGCCAAAAGATTATGACCACCTGCGTAATAGATTGTTTCTCCGTCTTTGGAACGAAATACGTCACTCATTCTGAGTATCAGGGATCCGACAGTTTGTTGATAGGTTTGTGTAGGTACGTGGCATTATATACAACCGAACAGGTTGTGTGATTCATATGAATAACAGGCCACTGATATGCCTATGTGGTGATGACGTCCGATAGCAACCCACACAGGTTCCATAGGATGCATAAGCACAGGTCGTGTGATTCAAATGAATAACAGGCCGCTGATATGCCTACGTGGTGATGGTGCCCGATAGCAACCCACACAGGTTCCATAGGATTTACATGAGGCGAATTTGGTTGTCAAGCCATCATCGTGAGTGCACTATTATGCTCCTCAAACCACTCAGAACGTGGACAATAGTATTGGTAAAAGATGATATCGCCGTTGGGCAAGACATCAAGTATGAAGGGATGAAGGTGCTTCGCAATTGTCAGCATGTCTTCGATTACTACCACAGGTACTATGCAAATGAAGGGGAGTGTCTCCCACATCATTATACTACTCCCAGCAGCCTGCATCCGTGGCGCAAGTTTCGAGCCGGCATTCACTTCGGTGACAGCGTTTATGGAGAAGACCATCGACCTACTGTGAGAAATATGTGATTCACCCGAAGAGTCGACACGTGTCCATTGATCGACGGTCGAATCCCGATGGTATCGTGCCTACTGCAATCGAAATTGATGATGTCGTTGGGTCAATATGTGAACACGTAGGGGTGGTCTGCTCTTGAGCTCGATGTTCACCAATGTACGATGAACGGTGTTGTGCGTTCTCCAGCATTGACCTCTTTCCCCGAAGAAATGCCACGGATCACCATGTATCCTGCTTTACAGAACACACAAGCGTCTGAACTTCATGTTGTGTGAAGAGTCATGGACATCCAGCCATTTAGTGCCTAGTGGTAGTTCAGCTGCCCTTCTACCTTTTTCTGTAGATGCTCGTGACAGTAGGACATGAACATTTCACCAGTTTACCCATTTCGAGATACTCGTTTACAGACTCTGCGCAATAATGATCTGCCCTTTGTCAAAGTTGCATATATGAACGGATTTTCCCATTTACAGCCCCTGTCTTCGCTAGAGTAATCTCCCTTCCATGACTGTTCTGCTGACATACTTTTGCTACCACGTTACGTACAGTGAACTCCAGCAGGCTGCATCCACAGTCATGGTGGGTAGTGTTCATTTTGTTTTGGCTTATCAGTGTATCTGGATGAGCAGGTAGCTAATTTACTTGAAATAAGTCCCGTTATGCTATTATGTTGCACCTATTAGCGAAAACTGTAAAACAGTTGCAATTAAATAGTCCTAAACGACGCATCTCAAAAAATTAACGAAATTATAGAGCATAGGAAAACCGACTATTAGAGAAAAAGAACCTCTGAGTATGTCCTGTCGCTGACTGACTAGTCCGGCGCGCAGAAGAAATCTCTTGCATACTGCCTAAGACTTCCATGATATTGGTAAATTTCTAGGTTAACAATATTCATATGTCTACTGATTTAACTGGTTTATTGCATTGTCGTACTGTTGTAGTAACGCTCCTCCTAATAATACCTGCTGAGCCAAAAATGGTCTTTGATAACTAAAGTTAATAAAGAAAATTTTGAGTTTCGTTTGGAACGCCTGTGGTTCCTATACGTACAGGTCGTCAAACGTCATCTCCTCTCACAGCTTGCGTATCTGTTCCAACTCCAATAACTCACTACTATGGTATATGGTCCATTCGTCACCAATACACTGTGCTATCACAGTCTGTAGCGTTGCTTATGGCACCAAATTACTTCTGCTAGCTGCAGGGACCCAGTAAAATGTAAAATTTGGAACGTAAATGTTGTCTAAAACAAGAGGAACGGCAGACAATAAATTCATAGCCAGTTATTCCAAACTTAGAATCCCTCTACTCCATTGCCAGTAGGCTATAGATATTGAGCTAACAAGTACGAAGTTCTACTACAACGCTTCTGAACAGACAATGAATGAAGTTAAAAGAATATCTTCCCGTGCGTCACTCGCGAAATAGAGGATAAGTGAGGTAAATGATAGTGACGCACTGTATACCATCCTCCACATTGTGAGCTGACTTGGAGAATGTGAACCTAGAGGTGGACTTCAATCTGTAATACCAACCAAATTAAGAACTTTTGGTATGATGTGTCGTTTAGTAACGGTTTCCCGTCCGACAGTCCTTCTCCATATCACGTCTTCTAAAAGGCCATCGCCCGTTATTGGACGCGGCTCTTTATTACAAGGGCTCCAACACCCCTTTAATGATGTTCTTAAAAAGATAACGCGGCGGGCTGTGAAACCGGAAGCAGACGACTTGCAGCGGCAAGCTGTCACGTCTGACGTAATGAGAAGAGCCGCCTCGATTGGTGCGTTGAACCCTAACGCTTCTCCCCCCCCCCCCCCCCCCCCCCCAAATCAGGCAGAGCCGGAGACTTTCACTGCTCACTTGTTGCCAAGATGATCAATAGAGGCTCAATGTGCTAGCCATTATAAACGAATAACAAAAATTTAAAACTTTTCTTTGAGCTCATGTCCGGAACAAGTTATTTTCAAGAGTTTTCTGCAAAAGGCAGGCTGTATGCAGTGTACCTGATAACCAACATGGTGAAACTGTATATTGTGTTTACGTGATAAAACGATCTGAATGTTGTTATTAGAAACTGGTGAGTAGTTCCGTTCGCATTAATCGTTCCGTACATAAGATCCAGAGGGATCTATTCCATGTGTGGCTAAATTGCTTAACAATCTAATTTTACTCGAAACTACTGTTATCAAAATATGTTGGAAGAGAACTATTCCCTTCTACGAGGACTAATGTAATGCTGGACAGGATCGAAACATTAGAGAGATATTACATATGGGATCTACCAGTCATTAACCCGTAAGTACACGCAAGCAGCCTTGAGACAAAGTAGAATATTTTCACATTATGCAACGTGAGACAGTTACTTCGAAGTACTTCTTTGCCCAGTACCTATAAGTGAGCACTATAGGAGTCATTTGGTGTGGTGAAATTGGTATTTTAACGATAGCTCTTTCGATTACCTTGCGAAAAACAGTTCTAGGGTATGACAGACCAACCGTGTACATGGTGTCAGCTTATAGTTAGCTCCGCCTAGGTTACCCTCCGACTGTTTGTTAGTGTTGGAACAGACAATTTCTCGCTTTGTACACTATTTTAGTACCTTGCGAGTATTGTAACTGCATCATAGCGTATTCTTACGTGGCAGGAGAGGAGACGATTAGGCAGCTGATTTAAGAAGTCATGAATGAAACTAAGGCTGATGATACCGAAGATGGAATATAAGATTTTGAAGACATGCAGGGCCTAGAATACAACAATTATTCTGACACCGAACAAAAAGTATCAGACAAGAGACAGTTATTACAGTGAAGATAGTGAAGTGTTTTTTAAGGAGGGACGAAAAATGAAAATCACCTGTTCCACCAAAGAACTTGCTCATATGTTACTGTGTGTGTGAAAAGTCCTGCAGGGAGTGATCTGAACCACTTAGGCACATATTCCTTAACCGTACTGGTAGTACTTAGTATTAAAAGTGTCCTGGTGAGTTGAGAAAAGCCCAACATACTAATAATGGTGAAATGAGGGTTTTATTGGAATTATGGTTTAATACGTCCCATCGACTTCTCAACAAGATTTGTCGCGAACAGATGATACAGGAGTTAAACTACAATGACGGAAAAAGTGTCCCAATATCAATGTAGTGAAATGGAATTGGGAAATACATTTGTCTAAGTAACATATGTAAGTGATTATCATTGGAAGCACACAGCTTAATGTAAGCTCGAGGTAAGAGCTATCGCAGATGTGAAATGCTGGTACATTAATAACTAATGTAACTACAGGACGTTGAGTTTAAGCTTTCAGACTTGCATACATATTGCTGTACAGGTGCCTGATGTCAATTTGTTGCGAGGATTTCCATACTTGTTGCACTTCTTTTGTCAGTACAGGGACATTTAATGCTGTCTGTGGGTGACGCAGGACTTCTCGTCTGATGATGACTCATATGTGCCCAATTGGAGAACGATCTGGTAATCGAGCAGGTCAACGCAGGATGTCGACACTGTGTAGAGACTGTTGGCTTACATCAGCGGTACGTAGGCGACCATTATGCTATTGGACAACACCATCCACCATGCTAGCCATGAATGGCACCACAAAAAGAAGATCTGACGCACGGTTTCCCAGTAAGGCTGCGTGGGATAATCACGAAAGTACTCCTGCTGTCATGTGACACCGCACCCAGGCTATAATTCAAGGTGTACTTCCATTGTGTCTAGCAAGCAGAAAGGATGCTTGTAAGCTCTCGACTGGCCTCCTTCTCATCAGCAGACGGCCATTACTGGCACCGGGGCAGAACTAGCTTTCATCAGAAAACAGGATAGACCTCCACCCTGGCCTCCACTGAGATCTCGCTAGGCTCCACTGAAGTCGCAAAGGGCGGTGCTCTGAGGTTATTGGAATGCACCCTACAGGGTCTCTGTCTCGGAGCTGTTCTTGAAGTAACATTGAACTGTGCATTGCCGGCCAGGGTGGCCGAGCGGTTCTAGACGCTACAGTCTGGAACCTCGCGACCTCCACTGTCGCAGGTTCGAATCCTGCCTCGGGCATGGATGTGTGAGATGTCCTTAGTTAGTTAGGTTTGAGTAGTTGTAAGTTCTAGAGAACTGATGACCTCAGACGTTTAGTCCCATAGTGCTCAGAGCGATTTGAATCATTATTTTGAACTCTGCATTCCTACGGTTTGTAACTGTTCGTTGTGTCACTGTGGCACCAAACAGTGCTCAGTTTCCTGCTGCAGATACAGTACGATACATTAGAACCATACGACGAATACGATGGGCTTTCCTCTCGTTAGTGCCACGTGGCAATCCACAGTCCGGTCTTCTTGCGATAGTGCCACGTCGCTGTCCTGAGTCCGGTCTTCTTGCAATCGTTTCCATATATCGCAGAAGGAACATATAGCCCTATAACGCGATGTCGTTCAAACTCTGTGAGGTATTGACAATGGCGTCTTTGTCGCCTTAAATGCATTCTTGACTGACATCAACTCACCACTTCAAGTCTCTAAGGTAAATAAAGCTCACCAACGTTACAGTGTGTGTATTCAAAACAAGCATGATTTGCATTCTCATGTGGCGCTACTAGCAGCGTTTTCAAATGTAGAAAAACACGTTTTCAAATGTAGAAAAACGCCTACCATCTGTCGGTGAAGTTGCGCAACTCCTTCGTGGTGTTTAGGTTTTATTCCACCAGTGTATTTCATCTCAACATGAGCATAAACAGATTTTATTTTCTCCTTTGATGCCTGTTATCTTTCTTTCTTTCTTTTGCTTACGCCATAGTCCCACAGCTATCGCAGCGTCAGCGTGGTTACAATGGATGTAGCAATGTTAGTTTTAGGGATGGCCGGATACACTTCCTGTCGCCACCCCACACCACCCAGGATAGAATCAGTGTACCGTAACTGTCGTCAGATAGTGTAAATCGGGAAATTGTGTGGACGTGTTTCGAATGTCTGCGACGCGTGTAACTGAGGCGGAACTTGGAGACCAGCCTGGTATTCACCTAGCGGGATGTGGAAAACCGCCTAAAAATCACATCCAGGCTGGCTGGCACACCGGCCCTCGTCGTTAGTCCGCTGGGTGGATTCGATCCGAGGCTAGTGCGCCTACCCGAGTCCAGGAAGCAGCGCGTTAGCCCTCTCAGCTACCGTAGCCGGACCCTTTGATGCCTGTGATCCGACGGCAAAAAAAATATATGTGTGACAGGTTTTCTGCGTAATTGTTGCAAACTTGCAGAAGGCTTGTACAGTTTATAAATACGTAAAAGTTGGTGAAAAACCAGCAGCATTCCATGGAAGAGGCAGATTTCGCCAGTAGATAAGCCAAACAATTATGGAATAAAAATTGTTGTAGCAGTGGGTGCCTGAATGTTTCACATATTTAACATGGACGTGTGTGCAGGGCAACAATCTGAAGGTCTATAGAAACAGCACACTACGCCACTTGAACTTGTTCAGAGACCTTGCCGATCTATCATGAACGGAGGCCGCATCATACCTTCCTAAAGTCAGTTTATATGTTACGTGCTTCCGAAGGCACTGTTAACGCCGAACACGGCTATCGTTGATAGTATGAGATAGAGTAAGAGACTAGTTCCCTTCCGATTTACTAAACGTAAAAAAAACTACAAGGGAAGTCATACATGTTTGGTTTTCTTGCACATTAGGCTCTTATGTGCCAAAACAAAATAGAGTGGTGTCGCTTCTGTCTACGATGCATCACGACGGAAATTATGATGAAAATACTTAAAATGTTAAAAAACCAGAACTTATCACATTCTGTAACATTACTAAGAGTACAGCTGACGTGATAGACGGAATGAGTAATGTAGTTAGAAATGCAAGATGATGCCAATGGTTTTATTTTGTAGCATTAGGAATATAACTGCAATAAATGCCGCTATTATTTTCAGTATAAATAATATAGAAAAACTAGGAAGAAGAGAATTCATGCGGTAGGTTTAGTTTACGTTTCTGCAGGATCACTTCCAGATAAAAACAATGTCAAAAATTTTGCAAAAAAAGGTAATTGAGTGAATTGGAGAGCTCTGTGATGGAAAAAGTTTTGAATTGGAATCAACCGCAAGCTAACGAGAACGTCGTGTGGACTGCAAAAGAAAAAAGTAGAAAAGCCAGATATGTTCGTAAAAACTGCAGGAAATACATTTGCCTTGAACATTCTTTTACTGTGTGCGAGACTACCGACAAAACATCTTATTTAATATATTCATTATTACAATAGCGACTCATTTTTGTGTATCACCATTTTTCGTAACTGCTTTTGACCAATATATGAAATTTTTCTTTCAAATATATATATTAAAGTGATTGGCGGTGATACTGCGTCATCTGCTAACGCTTCCCTCCATAATACATACTACAACGCTAATTAAAAACGATGCTAACTGTGAGGGCCTGTAAGACCAGTTGCATTGTTCTGACGTGGAGAGTCTAGGGGCATACACCTCAGGGTAAACACTTGTCCTCAGCTACCCCTTCCGTGTCACTTACTACTTTAACCACAAGATGTTCCATGTCCTAATTGTCCGGCTGATGCCCTTATACTTACACTGAAATGACAAAAGTCATGGGAGAGTGCCATGTACGTATACAGATGGCAGTATTATCGCGTACACAGGGTAGAAAGGGGCATTACATTGGCGGAGGTGTCATTTATACTCGAGTGGTTTATGCAAAAAGGTTTGCGCCATGATTATGGCCACACGACAGTAATTAACATAATTTGATAGTTTAATGGTAGTTTGAGCTAGAAGAATAGGGCAATCCATTTCGAAAATCGTTGAAAATTTCAGTATTCGGAGATCCACTGTGTCAAGGCATTTCCTTTCACTGTCAAGGCATTACCTCTCACCACGGGCAACGCGGTGGGCGACTAGCTTCACTTGACGACCGAGAGCAGTAGCTTTGACGTAGAGTTGTCAGAGGCTACCAAATAGCAACACTGCTTGGAGGACTGCAGAAATAAGTGTGGGACGTACGATGAACGCATCATCTGGCACAACGAGGGTAAATTTGGTGTTAATGGGCTATGGCAGCAAACGACGGAGCGAGTGCCTGTCCTAGTAGCACGACATCGACTGCAGTGCCCCTCCTGGCCTCGTGATCATATCGCTTGGGCGTTAGACGACCGGAAAACCGTGGCCTGGTCAGATGAGTCCCGATTTCAGTTCATTTGAGGTGATGGTATGGTTACCCTACGAAACCATGCATCCAAGTAGGAAACAAGGCACAGCGCAAACTGGTAGCGGCTCCATAATCGTGTGGACTGTGTTTATATGGAATGGACTGGGTCCTCTGGTCCAATTGAACCGATCGTTGACTGGAAATGGTTATGTTGGGCTACTTGGAGACCATTTTCAGCCATTCGTGGTCTTCATTTTCCCAAACGTTGACGCGCCACGTCACCAGGCGACGATTTTCGAGATTGGTTTGAACAACATTCTGGACTATTCGGGTAAATGGTTTAGCCATCCAGATCGTCCGACACCAATCTCGTCGAACATTTATGTGACGTAATCGGATGATCAGTTTACACAAATAACCCTACATCGGCCACACTTTCGTAGTTATGGACGTCTATAGAGGCAGATTGGCTCAGTATATCTGCAGAGGAACGACTGATTGATTCCATGTCTCATAGAGCTGTTGCACTACGCCAGACGAAAGGAAGTCCGGCACAACATAAGGAGAGTTCTCGTGCATTTTACCATCTCCGTGTATGATGCCAGTATTCTTAAATTTCGTCCTAAAATTGACTATTAAATCCAAATAGCTCATAAGGATGCAAACTGTATGAACGACATGCAGGTGACCGCTGTAAACGTACGTCGTGTGCAGTGCTAATTTTATCTCTTAATTTAATTTGAAAAGGGGTTACACTTGTGAAGGCAACGGTCTTGCCGCAGTGTATACACCGGTTCCCGTGAGATCACCGAAGTTAAGTGCTGTCGGGCGAGGTCGGCGCTTGGATGGCTGACGATCCAGGCTCTGTTGCCAGCCTCGTGATGCCAATTGAGGAGCTACTCGACCGAATAGTAGCGGCTTCGGCCAAGAATACCATCATAACGACGGGGAGAGCGGTGCGCTGACCCCACGCCCCTCCTATCTGCATCCTCCACTGAGGATAACACTACGGTCGGATGGTTCCGGTAAGCTACTCGTGGCCTGACGACGGAGTGCTTTTTAGTACTTTACACTTACTAACTAAATAATAACAGTCTCTCTGATAGCCTCCATTTCTGGTGAGTTATTATGAGGATCAATGCGAGGTCGTGACAATGTTATAGGTTGTGAAGCAATGTAACACTTCATCTGGTTTATTAAAAAGTCTGATGATTCTCACAAGGTTTACAAAATTTCATGGAATAGGTCGTAATTTTATGTAGCAGACAGAACAAATGGAAATGAGAAAAGATTTTGTTTTTATTGTTTATTGAGGCCCCTGTTACGTACGTGGTATTGTTAATGGCAGCTTGATACACTGATACAGTATACATTCCCATGGAGATGGATCGACGTAAATGGTGACATTTCCTGGTTACCAAGTTTCTTTGGGCAAATGGTTTCTATTTCGGTCCTTGATCACAGGATAAGGTCCTTCGACGATGACTGGTTCCAGTCAGTAAAGACTCTATTCAGATCTATTCTATACAATGTCCTAGTGTGGTAACCTATCATCGACGAAGGACTTTATATTGGGATCAAAGACTGGAATAGAAAACATTTCACTGTGCCTGGATCACTGTTTGTATTCGCGAGTGTGTCGCAGCTTGTGAAGTTTCTTTGGCCCTATCACTTTACGTTTTTCCTGTGAGTATGGCTGAAACATGAAGAATGCACACAAAAACTAAACGCAGGATTTCAGCCGTCACAGTTACTGTCTACTGCCCCATCCACACTCATAACTTTATCCAGTGCGCTCTCTGAGTACCTACCAACCAGGTTTCACCGGCCTGGCAGGATTAAAGGAAGACACGGAAGAGGTTTAGAGGCGTGTCACTAGATTTGTTAGTGGAAGGTCTGATCAACAACGCGAGTAGACCTATTACGAAAACGGTCAGTTAACTCTTACGAGAATTCGTGTAAGGAAAACGATGTGCTTCTCCTGAAAGCTTAATGATAAAATAGGGAGAACTGGCATTAGCGACTGGCTACAGAACGGTTCTTCCACAATCACCCTACATCTCGCGAAAGTACCACGAAGACAAGATAAGTAAAATTAAGATTTGTACGAATACGAATTTTGAGTATTATGTGGAGTGATACGGTATAAATCAGGAGCTTCTCCGAAATATCAGCGAGGAAAGGAATACGTGGAAAACACTGACAATAAGAATTAACAGGATAATAGGCATCTGTTAATTAAGGCATCGTAAATAACTTTTTTGGTCCTACATGGGGCTGTAGAGGAATACAGTAATTGGAAAGCATCCAGCAAAAGAATGAGATTGAGGGTTGGAATTGCTAGTCTGTGATGAAAATTCGTGGCGAGCCACATCATACCAGGTAGAAGACTGTTAGCCCAAAATAAATAAATAACGAACGGAGGTAAGTAGATATTTTTTCTCCATTTGCGTTTGAACAGGAAAGGGAAAGGCTAGCAGTTGTGCAAAGTACCCTTCACCATACACCGTATTTTGATTTCCACAGTGCTTACGTAAATGCAAAGATAGGTCGCATACAATTAACATAATACTGGATGGTACTGATTTTGGAAAGTCACTGGTTCAGGGTCTACAGCTGATTTATTGATCCACACATTCACGCCGATAGCGGTAGGTTATTCCTCCACCAGCGAATAGCGAAGTATTGGTATTGATTTAATTTAATGCTTTATCTTGTTTTCTACTTTAGTTTTTAGTGAAAACTGCCAAGATACGTATATGTAAAACAATTTCACAGGAATACTACAATATTAGTAGTCGCGCGGAATTAGCCGAGTGGTCTAGGGCGCTGCAGTCACGGACTGTGCGGCTGGTCCCGGCGGAGGTTCGAGACCTCCCTCGGGCATGGGTGTGTGTGTTTGTCCTTAAGATAATTTAGGTTACGTAGTGTGTAAGCTTAGGGACTGATGACCATAGCAGTTAAATCCCATAAGATTTCACACACATTTGAACATTTTGAACATATAATCTTAGTACAGTGCGACACAACAAACAAGTGGCAGTACATTATACATTTTCAGACTAGATTGATAGTAAATACGCTTTCAATGTAACAGATGGATTTGAGAGTCGAGGGCCGGAGATTTGGTAATGTCTCGGTGGAGCCAGTTTTTCACCTACCTCCTACCCTCCGCATGCATTACCGCGCGTGAACGATGATCAGAGAGAGGGCTGGTGGGGGAGCGGGAGGGGAGGGAGTGAGGGCACTGACATGAATATGGAAATGGCGACACGAGGCTTGTAGGCGGCACGTAGTCAATTACTGTCATAGAGTACAAAGAGGACGTTCAACGAGTAGAACTTAAGGACTCGTCGGTAGTCGTAGGGCGCTGCAACATCTTCAATAAAGACCGGAGAAGAGATCAGGCACTCAATGAAGTAGACGAGTATGTGAGATCTTGGTTAAGACTTGAACTCTGCAGTTAATATCCCTCTGTTGGCCGAATCTTCATAGTAGACTCGAACGAGTTACTGGAATAGCAGTGTCGCTGTGATTCAGTGACATCTCCCTCATCTACAGCAGTGGGAGTCAAGCTGGTCCATACCGCCTTCTTCTGGGCATTCAAGCTTTCATGGTGGGGTGTACACATTTTCATTATGTTTTCACAAAATTTTCACATAAAGTAACTAGTAAGAAATTATTACTATGTGCTTGGAGTTAGGTGCATTCTAAATTTAATAAAATGTATAAATGACCATTACTGTGGAATCGATGAGCAATTATTTATTTATTTATTTATGCATTTATTTTACCTGGCAAGATTAGGGCCCTCAGGCCCTCTCTTACACCTAACCAGGCATACTCAGGTTGAACGAGTTACAGTTTCTACTTAACATTAAGGACATATAGCCTATTATGCAGTATTGATGTTAAAGAAAAAATTAGATATTATAACAGTAGTATAATGATAATTATAACAATAAAAAATAATTATAACAATCAATAATAATAATAATAATAGTAATAATAATAATAATAATAGTAATAATAATAATAATAATGACTATGTATATGAAAGTAAACATACTTTTCTTTTCTGAATGTCAGTCCCATTGTTAGTTGGGAATTTTCTCGTTATGTTCTTGCAGCTTGTGAGTTATTCTCATCGAGCAGAGACATAAGACGATAGAATGGGGTGAAAGAGATATATAAGAGGTAGATAGGTTAGAGGAAGAGAAATAGAACGGTAAAATTAGAAGCTGTGATGGAGAGGAGAAAGAAAGAGATGGGAGGGGCACAAGAATGGTGGTTATACCGTCCCTAATATGTAAGCTTTGAGTTCCCTCTTGAATGTTGAGTAGTTCTGGATAAGACGCAGATCACAGGGGAGCGCGTTCCATAGTCGTACGGCTGAGATGGAGAATGACACGGAGAAAGATTTTGTGTTATGTAAAGGTACAGCCAAGATGATAGACGTATCCGATCTGGTGTTGCGATTGTGGAATGATGATAGGTGTTTAATGTGAGAAGATAAGTATTGGGGGCACCAGTGGCTAAGAAATCGATGAAGTAAGCACATCGTGTGGAGATCGCGTGCCGTATGTGGGCGTATCCAACCTAGCTGGGAGTATGAAGGACTGATATGATCATACAACCGAATATTGCACACGTATCTAACGCAAGCATTCATCACTAGCTCGAGGCATCTAGAATTTTCACTATTTGTGCCGTGTTGAACTACATCGCAGTAGTAAAGATTAGGCAAGACTAGTGTTTGGACTAATTTTTGTTTAACATGGGTTGGAAATATTTTTCTAAACTTTTGAATTGCATGTAGGGAGGAGACCGATTTCCGGCAAGCTGTGACTGTTTGTTCTTCCCAGTTTAGGTGTTCATCCAAGATTATTCCAAGGTCTTTTACTGTTTTTTTGTATGGTAGTTGGGTACCATTGAGGAGTATTTTAGGGACTGTTTCGCGAAAGTACCGGCTGATTAACTTTGGATGAGATATAAGTATGACCTGGGATTTCTTGGGATTTAGTTTCAGACCTAGGTTCTGTGCCCATCGAGAAACAGAACAAAGATCTGCGTTCATACTCGCTACTGCACCAGCAATGTTTTTGGGGCTTGCACTTATGTACAATTGGATGTCGTCGGCATAAAGATGGTAGTTGCAGGAGTGAATCACTGAAGAAATGTCATTAATGTACAGTGAGAAGAGTAGTGGACCAAGGACGGAGCCTTGGGGAACTCCAGAGCGCACGCTTTTCCATGATGACTTTTCCGACCCACAAATGACTTGTTGACTTCTGTTTTTGAGGTAGCTGTCGAACCATTGTATTGCTCTGTTTGAGAAATTCAGCTGTTTCATTTTAATTAGTAATATATCGAAGTCAACTGTGTCAAAAGCCTTGCTAAAGTCAAGCAGTGTTAGGATAGTAGCTTCACGTCTGTCCATAGCATGTTTAATGTCATCAGTTACTTTGATTAATGCGGTTGCTGTACTATGGTGCTTTCGAAAGCCTGCCTGATATTCGTCATGGATGTTATGAGTTTTGAGGTAATCCGTCAGTTGTTCATGGACGATGTGCTGTAGGGCTTTAGAAATTGCAGGTAGTATGCTGATCGGCCTGTAGTCACCTGGCGACTTAGGGTTGTCAGTCTTGGGTATAGGCTTAATTAAACTTTGCTTCCACTCAGTAGGATATGTACTACTGACAAGAGACAGGTTGAAGATGTCTGTGATAACTGGAATAATAGTGTCTACGACGTTCTTAATCATGCCAATGCTCACTCCATCATTTCCTACTGCCTCGGAAGAGATTCTCATAATTGCCTTGTGTACTGTGCCGGTAGTGACATGTTTTAGGAAAAACTTGTCTCTCGAGAGATTGATATCTTGGGGCTGGTAATTTGTCGCTGCGTGGCAGTTTGCAGCTGTTGAGAAGAAATCGTTTATTTCTTCTGCAGACGCTTGATAAACAGCGTCAGATCTTCGCTTCCCTATACCGAAACTGCGCAGCTTTTTCCACAGTGCAGCAGGTTTTGATATGCCGCATACGACAGAGCGGGCATGTCTGATTGTGGCATTCCTCACGCTTTGCTTGGTTCTGTTTCGGAGTTTCCTATAAGCTTCGTACGCCTCGGGAGTTGGGTTACGCTTGAAGGCCCTATGTGCAGCATCACGTTTATTCATTAACTGACGTAATGCAGTGGTGAGCCACGGAGCGGGAGCTCTCTTTACCTTAACAGTGCGTTGAGGAGCATGTTTATCATACAGTGCAATAATTTTACGACATAATTGCCGAATTTTTTCGTCTAAAGTCGGTTCATCGTTCATATCATGCCAAGGGATGTCTGAGCAATCCTTTTGAAGAGCGTCATGGTTAACATTTTTTAAGTTTCTGTAGGTTACCAGGTGAGATTTTTTTTTTTGGTAGTATGCATTGAGTAATTAAAAAATATCACGTCATGAGCAGAGAGTCCCGGAGCGGATGTCTGATTGTCGCGGATTATTTTATCTGGTCGCTTTGTTGCTATTATATCTATGATTGTGTGGCTGCGTGGCGTGTGATGAGTTGGGTCCAGCGGTGTTAAACTCATATCATTGGAGTGGAACAGTCGCCTTAGTTTTTCGGCAGAGGGAGATTTTAACTGTAAGTCGATGTTTGTGTCGCCCATAATGATTATGTGTTCATACTGTGTCACGAGTGAGGACAGGGCAGACTGAAAGGAGGACATGGCACCGACGTTTGGAGGTTTATAGATTACTCTAATTAGCAGTTTCTGATTTGATGTATTTATTTCGAAAAACAAGAACTCTGCTTCTCCTTCGCCCTTTGCATCCGATGTGCATAGCACAGTAGGTGTCAGATCAGAGCGAACATAGGCACCCACACCACCCCCGCGTCGTGTTTCACGATCTGCCCTTAGGAGAGAGTAACCAGCGATTCGGATGGAGTCGGAAGAAATGTTTGGTTTCAACCAAGTTTCAGAGACGAGGATAATGTGGAACAGCGATTGGCAGAACAGGTCACAGAACTCGTCGAAGTGAGCCGTTAGCGACTGCGCGTTCGCGTGGGCCACAAAGAGCCCGCCGCCGGAACCGGTCCGTCCCATTGTGGTACTTATAGAAATAACGGAGCAGTATTTAAGCTAAAAAAATGAATAGAAAGAATAAAAAAATTAACTTATATTAGACAGATTACAATATGAGACTTTGTGTCTCGCGAGATTTCGCTCAGTCTTTCAGTTCGAACATGTTTGTCACCGTTTTCCTCCCTCCTTCCGTCTTGATTACGATCCTGCCATTCTGGGTCCATACATTTTGAAGGCCATTAGAAAATGTTACTACCAACACAGACGTGTGCGGAAGGTGAAACAGGTTGACTACCCATGACCGACATAAATGTTGTTCAGGCTGCAACCTAGTTCCTTTCTTCGGGTTCTAGATAGGCGATCTGGGTAGTCTATAGATGTATATTGTCATCTGTCCTTTCCAAAGTAGAAAAGGGGAAGAATAAAATTTACCTGCCTATAAAAGCCGGCGTTCACGTCAGGAAAGTAATATATCTGTGCACTACCATTTTTTCAAGTCTGTATACTTTTTCTAACGTTTTCTGTTCCGAGCCTGAAATATCTTTCGATTTCTTTAAAATAACCACATAAAATACCTCATCATAGGACTTTTTCCAGCATTTGTTTTTTATTTGTGGGAGTAGGAAGAAGCCATGGCCATGGTTGGTAAGTAGAGCTGAAGTTCCACAAATTCGTGCTTCAAATCGATTAAAATTGATACAGAACTTTGGTGAACGTTGAAATTTTTATGACTAATAGTTATCCAATATTTTACTGTTTACTCCTCGAGTATATTCTCGCCCATTTGTTCCACACAGTTTCCAGGGTATTCACCAGCTATTGTTGTATTCTGTGTTTGATAAAGAATTATTTTCCTCTCACGAAACAGTTCCATCATAAGACTACTAGCAGATGAAATAAATTTCACCTTTTATTCGTGTAAAAAGCGACTACTTGCCACTCACTGCATTCATTGCACTTTCGTTGTCGGTGTGAGGTTTAGGTCCCGCGCTAATACGCAGCAACAACGAGGGGCACAAAATGAGTTCCATCCTTTTTTTTAAATTTCTGTCGTTTTCTTTCTGTGTTTGATTGTTGTAAGTAATCAAAGGTTATGGTTCGTCTTGAATAATGTCTTCTCATAGCTAATTTTTTCGTGACAAATATAGTGCATGATTTATTCTAATATGTCTATTTGTGACGTTACACGTTCCTAGCTGGATGAGAGTGTAAAGATGCTTGGTCAGGCTGCTGTAATAGTGTCCCATTTGTGAGTTGACGAACATTTCCCTCTCATTTAAGTATATGGGCAAAAAGACAGACTTCCAGGAATTGTGAAACGAATCCTGTCGTCCAGGACAGTGTGCCACAAAGAGCGCAGATTCGCCACAAGATGGGGAAATTCACAGGTGTCTAATAAGCTGAATGAGGCCAGGCTGGCAAGGTCTAAGGGCTGCCGTTTGTGCGAGTGTGACAGACGAACAGCTTCGTCAAACGGAATTCCAATAGAAGCTGTCTGTGAGCAGGTGTTAAACATAGCGGATTCAAGATTGGCCATAAAGGGAAAATTTACGAAAAGTATTTAATTCTGTAGTAATTCAGGGAATGAACCCACAGTAAATTTAATTTACCAACTTTCTTAAATTTTCATTCTGATCCCAATCAAACTTGAATGTTGATCATATCTGTAATAATTTAGGATTTAGTGATAATATGAAATTAATACGTTTTGTAGCAAAGACCTGACTGCTAAAACCTGAACGCTTCGTTCGATCTTAATGATCGACATTTAATATAAAAGCACACCATTAAAACCACAAACGTTGTAAATATCAGATCTGTAACTTTATTTGTTTAGAAAATATAGTAAATTTAACTTATCAACATTTTCTATTAAGCATCAGCTCACCATTTCCTCCACACAGAACACACTGAACGGTGACATCATGACACCTTATTCAATCATTAGGTTATAGAATATTTGTTGTAAAGTTAAGTTCCTAATAGTTATTTTGCTCTTTATTTACTTATCAGAAAGCACAGTGGTGCAAGGTTACCGGCCATGACATTCAAAGTTAAGAAGGAAATTGTAATGGTTTGATGTAGGTTGTGGAAAGAGGTCAAAATGAGTTCCTGTCAGTTGCACTCAACATACAAACTTTATTTATCAACAGACAATATTACAAAAAGGATGCAAAACACTCAAAACTTTAATCTACCTCCTTTGATTAACTTTAGATCGGCCGACGGCCACATTCAAAATCCAAGACAGAATGCTTAAGCAACATTGAAGTACAAGATTCCTTTGGATGTTTCACCCCAGAATATTTTCTAAATCTTTAATCTAATCCGCTGAAGGCCTTAGCAATTTAATTTTAACGCAACTAGGCTGGAGGTCGTATATTGAGCAATAAGAATAGCGTCAATCAAAAGGCAGAAGGCCTCATCTTAAACCAATTCATGCACATTGGGCTAAAGGCCCAATTCAGAAGCATAGCAGTCTTGTGTCTTAAGGGAAAGAGAAAAAGATTAATTTAAGAGATATTGAAACTCGGCTGAAGGCCGTTCACCAACAAAAAAAATTAACAGCTTAAGCCCTAGTAGAAGAGTTTCAATTTTAAACGGCAGAAGGCCATATCTTAAAACATTTCACATGAAATAAAGAATAGCAATCTTATGACTTAAGGGCAAGAGAAGGACATTAATTTAAGAGATATTAATACTCGGCTGAAGGCCACATATCAACAAAATATGCTTAATGACTTAAGGACTAGAAAGAGTTTCAATCTAAAAGGCTGAAAACATATCTTAAAACCTCTCCAGTAAAATTCGGCTGAAGGCCCCACATAAAAATATAACAATCTCATGTCTGAAGGGCAAGACAAGAACATTACTTTAAAAGATATTGATACTCAGCTGAAAGCCACATATTAACCAAGTAACTAAAATCCAAACACGGAAATTAGTACATAACACACAAGGAAAAGCGCTCAGAAGTTTCCAAGGGTTAGCCTTGGATTGTAACACTAACGCCCGTTTAGGTGAGACAGGCAACCGGCCCAACGACTTCTTAATCTGGAGTCAACCAAACCGACAGACAGCTGGCCGTCAAATCAACCAAATGATTTCCGCTCCACACAACCTGCAAAACGACCACAAGATTTCAATACACGACACACAGAATACTGGCGCCCACAACGACCAATAACACCTCAAATGTTGAACTACACTCCGCGCTGGACTGCAACAATACGACGAGGAAAAATACCCTGTCTAAAATTTCGTCAACGACCAGGGTATGTAACGGACACGTCAACGGCCACAAGGCAGAAGATACCGCTGGGGAACTTCCGTAAAATGGGAATAAACTAAGTTAAATATTACAGAAAGAAGGCTGGAATCTTAGCCGACTTAAATACACACACGTTTCTGCTCGTGGGAACGTCCCAAAAGCAACAACCAGGATCAAACGAAGAAATGTAAACAGTTGAGGGTCGACAGTAAGTTAAGCGAGGACTCAAACTTTCATGTCCAAGATCGGTGGTCGACGAACTTCGTAGCACTCGCAAACAACACTTCACACTGAAACCACGCGTGCACGCCACCAGCTTGCTTGCTGCTCCACTCCAACCGACCGGCTGGACTGCTGGTCCGTCTGCGACTGCTGCCCCGTCGCGACTGCACTGCTGGTGCGCCTCCCAATCACTCACTACCCGACACTCGACGACCCGGAAATACTATCCAGAGATGGTACGATAGTGTGCCTATCGATACGCGCTGCTGCTGCTACTCATTGGCAAGTTAGGCAGGAAGTTAATGACGCCAGTAAATGGAATAAGAAAACGAGGCGGCACTACCATAATAGAAGATGACGAACAATTAATGGATTGAAAACGAGATGTTCACGGCTCATAAAGAGGTGCAGAATTGGACTCGTATTTCGCGATGAGATTGTGAATGATCGAACTGTGTAAAAAGGATATGCGCTCGAGTATAAAAGTACAACCACATACGACCACTATGTTAGTTTGCTTTCGGAACAAACATTATTCTAACTAAATGGCAACTGTGTGGCCTACATTATTCATACGTCGTTAATTTAGCTCCCGATATTATTTTTACTGTTATTATATGTTTTATTAATTTTGTAAGTTTCAAACAATTGCGCAAACTTGCCATCAGCCAGTCAATTTAACCAAATGGTCACAAGTGTCTAATTTAGGGTATGTAATATTTTGCAAAGCTATAGGGTATGAGACAACCATGCCCTTTGGCGTAGAAGAGTTTCAAGTGTTATTTTATCAAAATACACCAAAAAAAGAATTTTCCATTACTATCAGCAATATATTTTTATTTGGTTCTTCATTAAACCTGAGGACACATCTTACTTCCTAGCATCCAACATTGCCTCAGGAATGGCGTGAGTCAGTTCACAATCAACTGATGATCCTTTTGCAAAATGCCCAGAAAATATTTCTCATGAATCATTGTTCCCAATGGCCACTTCCACTTCAGATGAAGCTTTCAGCCGTCTCAATTGAGGAAATGACAGTGAATCTCGATCTGTTACCGGCCTGCCAGATTGCGTATTGCTTTCTTTTACGACACAGTCGCTCCCAATCAATTTTCGTATGCAACAACACTCAAGTAAATCTGTCAGTGCCATAAAGCTGATAAAATTAAATAAAATTATTATTTCACGTACTGTGGGCCAAAATATCTTCTAAATTCACTTTTAGATGTCAGTGTTTTCATTTCACTATTGCAGTTTCTGCATTTATGTCATTTTCAAGCATCTACTAAAAATAATACATAGTAAAGAGAGAACCTAAATATGATATCAAAAGAAAATACAACCAATTTTTGAACTTTGTTAACATTCATCTACATACTAGATATGATGTTATGCCTCAGATATAGGTTACAAACTATGAGTTTATAGGACGGTATCAGTTTTTGAGATAATATGGTCATTAGTTACAGTTAATTACATTATTAGATTTGTTACTGATGGCCAACGACTGGTGGACAACAATGAATGACGTTCGTCTACATGCATTCAAGGCAAATTATGCAGATGACAAGATTCAGTTAAAGTCATACATTCTCGAGTGCATCTAATCTGAAGAAAGACACACTGCAGAGATTGTTTAAGATAGGCTAAACACTGCTACGACCAAATATAATTTAGAGTTTAAAATTACCTTCAATATAATGAGCAATGCTTGAAATACGAAACCAGCTGCTATGTTTATGAACTTTCCATACGTCCCACGTTTTGCACCTTCGTAACATCCCACTGTGCAACACACAATACAAAACACACCAGAGAAAAATGTTGATGTGGTCATAAGAGGAGTTACGTTTTCTACGACTCCCTTTGCCTTAAGAAAGCTTTCTGAAACACAAGAAATTTAAAATAAAAACCAGTCACTAATGAATTACGACCACAGTTTGGAAGATGTTTGACTATACGTCAGTCAGCGCAAAGGAAACCTTGAGCTGCGATCTGTAGCAGAGTTAAAACTAAACATATATTGTTACGTTAACTGCATATAAAAACTGTATACAATTTTCAGGATGTAGAAACTTGATTTTATTTATGTTAGAGTTTCCGTACTATATTTTGTTGTCAATAAGATTATGAAGAAGTACCAAGAATGAGTCTTTTTATAGGCTCTCGAACTCTTATTCATAATTTTGTGCTACTTTTAATTTTTACTTAAAAACTAATATAGAACTTCCGGAAACCATAAAACTATGAGGTGTGTAAATGAAAATTATTAATCTTCTTCCTATATTCTTTCTGAAAGAGGTTAAAATAAGGTATAAACCCAGGGAAAGTGGTCTCTAATGGAACAGAGTAGGTATGTTTCTTTCATGTATTTTAATGAACGAATGGTGAGTGGTGACTCATAAAGTAAAAACAGTTCACTCAAAGCCTTGAAAAGAATAATTTTGCTCATTCCCAGTGGCAATGTGTGAGCCTTGTACATTTCTCTAGAGGTTTAGAACAATTAAGTTACAATACTATTGCTATCTATATTAGTTATACTCGAAAACTTTAAGTCTCTTTGTCACAATGTTTTTCTTCTAAGACCTATGACCTATGGAATAACACGGTATTTAGGAACCAATCCTCATTTGAAAAGATCTGTATTTTTGAAGTTATTATAGTGAACAATACTGTGTACTGAGAAATAAAATGTTTCCCCTCCTTAAATATAACACACACATTTTGATACAATTTAATACATTCAGACAACCCTCCATAGTGCCAAACATGAATAACCCGTTCAATAGTTGTAAATCGGAGCTTACAAGTCTTATTTCCTTGAATTGGTCTCAAATGCTCCCTCGCCAGTTTCTTCCAATACGCCTCTTGCTCCCGCAGTATTGCTCCTGTTTGGGAATATTGGTAATTTCGTCTCAACATCTTGTCCCTAGAATGTATCGTCTTTCCTAGAATTAAATACAGTTAAGTAAAGTCACCCTCCCTTATATATCTACTGCTTCCAGTTTCTAGCGCCAATTCTGATTGCTTCTGTTATGTAATGCTATTTCCTAACCGTATCTGTATAATCGGAATATTTTTACTTAAGTAGTATGATAGATCAGTGTAGGCAAAGATATGGCATTGATATATTGCGGATGGTTTGGGTGGTGACGGAATTCCATGCAAAAACATCCGAGTACAGTATCGAGTCACTACCAGCGTGACAGAGTGTGAAAGCTGCCTAAGCAGAAGGGTGCAGTGGAACTTGAGAGCAGCTTGCTCAATTTGCAAGAGAACGTGGTTGGGGATGAGGGTTTCTTTCCTGGGCAGGCCGATCAGCAACAAATGTCTGAGTCAACTGGGTGGGGCCAGGTAGAAGGGTGGAAGTTATTTAATAAGTTGCTCTAAATCCTCAGGTCTTCGGTGCAGGACATCGCCATCTATTGACATTAATGAACAAGTGATTAAAGTTTTATGATTAAATTTGCGCTTGGAAGGACCAAGTGGCTATGTTACGCACTGCCGATGCGTTAATGTTTCAGATTACTTACTCTAGTGGGGAGCTCTTTATAATTGTTTATTCTTGTGCGTGGGAAACATTGAGTGCGTTCCATTAGATGTTCGGAGCAAACTTTGTGTAGTCACTGTCGTGTTCACTTAGCGAATAAATATTTTTATCGAGTTCAAGGACACGAAGAATTTTTGATGCAGTATATCGAACACGTATGCATCGTGCTGATGGCTTTGTGCATTGATGTTTCTGAATCAGCAGCTGTTAATAACATTTTAGAATGGATGCAGGTCGCAGATTTTATTTTCTAGTAAGCCCCAAATCTTCTCTGAGTAAGGCTGCTGCGCACTATCGAAAAATGTCCTTTCTAGCGATTGAAGGTGTGTTCTAGCGTAATATATTTCTAGAAGACGAGACCACGGATAAGTTGCACGGGGTGATCAACCGACAAGTTTAATAATGCGAGGACATGATTCCGGTGCAACCAAGTCGGATACTCAGTGGGGACTGCACAGTGCGGCGAGAAAAGGGTAGACAGGATCGACACCATGTGGGCGCAGGTCATTGTAAGGTCCCGCAGGGGTTCAAAAAATCGTTGCCGTAAGGTCAGGGCTCCCTCACAGCCTGGGCTACCGTTCGCGTGCCCTACTTTGAGTCATGAACTGGTCTGCATGCTGTTACATTCTGGTAGTAATGTGTCAATAGGGAATTGGCACTCGTACAGTAAAGGTTCTCGTATTTATAAGTCGGCTGGTATACAGAAATCGTGTATGGTGTGTCGCAATGTGAATGAGTATGTGATTGTCAAGCTTCCTTTTTTTTAAAAAAATAGAGGTGGAGCCCCTCCACGCCCACACCGGCATGATGGCCAACACAAAAGTTCTACTGCCGTATCTGCAAAATGAGGTGTCACAGGATGTGGGTACTGCGATGTTTGCGTATGTCTGGTTAAGATTAACCATTAATACGCGCTCATCTGCAGATAGATTGGTCGAAATCTGACGAAGGGTAGCGGGTTTAAGGGCAGAGGAAAAAAAGTGCCAAGGCGAGAGCCAGGGGAAGAAAAACCCTCTGCGATAGTTAGGTCGGGTTGTAAGAGCAGTAGCGGTTGTCTTGCTGCCTGCGATAGGTTGTTCAAGGATAGGCTTTGTTAGTAGTGGGTATCATGCATGTCGATACCTTGACGTTTCGCGTTTGTGCTGCTCGGCGGCTGGCGCTGGGTGCTGGTACAGAGTCCTCGTTCTGCGTTAGCAACCTGCAACAGTTAGGTTTGTTATCGATCTTGTGTCCGATAGGTCATATACCAGAAGCACAGTGTGAGGGAATGTTGGCAGATGGTTTGTGCGTCCGTGGGCGAGCTAGTGGGTGTCCCTGCTGTGGCCTGTTGGTCGGCTCTAATAGCAGCTGGTAGTTGCCAGTCAGTGTTCTTGATATGCAGGGGCTTACCGACGTTTGTCGCTGTTGGCGTATGTTAGTTTACCAAGGGTGGCTGTGCCCTAGCTAGCAGTGTCTTTGGCAGCTTGTGCTTCCCTACCGCATCAGACTTTACGTACTTAACCATTCACACCGAATTCACAATATGCGGGCTAAATCCGTTTCGGGAATGAAGTATGAGACTTAACTGGCTGCTGATACTCTCTACTTAAATCATTAAATAAAATATCTGACTGCTTTATTTGTTTATTAGTCGTGATGAAGATTTCTATTCCTTTTAACCCTGCATCCTTCGTATTCAAGGAATATAAGCGTTTGAGATGAGGTGTTACAGAGGAATGCTGAAAGGAAGTGGTCTGTTTAGATAAGAAACAAGGAGGCCCTTCACAGGATCGACGAGGAAAGGAATACGCGAAAAGCACCAATTAGAAGAACTGACGGTTGACAGGTCATCTGAAAAAATCTTCATGGAACTCAAGGGAGCCGTAGAGCGCACATGCTGTAAGAGAAGGCAGAGATTGTAGTATATCCAATAAATAATCTAAGACGTTGCTAATAAGTGCAGTTCGTAAGTAACAGGGTTGTCACAGAAGTCATTGTGTAACGCATCAAACCAATACGAAGGCTGATGGCAGTAAAAGAATCTTTCATTTCCTTTGTTGATCAGAAAACGTTTTGTCTTTTGTTTTCGGTTAGCGGTGAACATTTTCAGACCTGCAGCACACCATGGGAAATCAAATACAAATAGTGAACAGTTTACATATTAAAACAATAAAGTATGGCATAATGAAAGGTATATCTTACATAGATGTGGAAACATTCGCTTGAAATAGGACGAGGCGTAACTGTTTTACAAGTACCAATATAATGAATCCATAGTGTCATCGTCAAGAAATACATTCAAAATCAGCTTTAATTCGTTACTCATACTTAAAACGCGGTATAAACTAGACCACAGTGCCGGCAGAGACATTCTGTTAACTGCACTACTGATCAAAACACAATGAGATACAATTGTCACAAAATATACTTGTGTCACAGTCATGTTAGATAATACTACTGTAACTTTATTCATATTCGTCCGGTTGATAATTGTACAAAATGCAATAAAATGAAAAATACAATATGTAAAACCTACACTTGGTTCAAGTGGTGTATATGTTATCACAGTGATAAAATGTAACAAATTGTAATACGGATAAAGCTAATTATAAAACCGTTGGAAAGGAAAAGTGACAATATAAGATTCCGGGACACTTTTGCGGTGATTTTCGGTAAAATATATGATAACGTAAACAAGAAGAAGCTTAGGGATCTAGTAAAGTAATAAGCTTGACAAAAAAACTCTAGAAAAAAGACCATATATATGAAACAATGTGCTGAAGTGGTGATTAGCGCCCTCTGTTGTCGTAGCAGTCAGAATGTAGCATAGACGAGAAGTAGTCGCAGAAATTTAACAGCCAAAGATCTTCTCTTACTTTCTGATGTGCCGTACCAAGGAAAGGATAATGAAACATTGTTGTTGTTGTTGTTGTGGTCTTCAGTCCTCAGAATGGTTTGATGCAGCTCTCCATGCTACTTCATCCTTCTCCCAGTACCGACTGCAACCCACATCCTTCTGAATCTGCTTAGTGTAGTCATCTCTGGGTCACCCTCTACGATTTTTACCCTCTACGCTGCCATCCAATACTATATTCGTGATCCCTTGATGCCTCAGAACATGTCCAACCAACCGATCCCTTCTTCTAGTCAAGTTATGTTACAAACTTCTCTTCACCCCAATCCTATTCAATACTTCCTCATCCATTATGTGATCTACCCATCTAATCTTCAGCATTCTTCTGTAGCACCACATATCGAAAGCTTCTATTCTCTTCTTGTCCAAACTATTTATCGTCCATGTTTCACTTCCATACATGGCTACACTCCATAGAAATACTTTCAGAAATGACTTCCTGACACTTAAATCTCTACTCGATATTAACAAATTTCGCTTATTCCGAAACGCTTTCCTTGCCATTGCCAGTCTACATTTTATATCCTCTTTACTTCGACCACCAGAAGTTATTTTGCTCCCCAACTAGCAAAACACCTGTACTACTTTAAGTATCTCATTTCCTAATCTAATTCCCGCAGCATCACCCGACTTAATTCGACTACATTCCTCGTTTTGCTTTTGTTGATGTTCATCTTATATCCTCCTTTCAAGACAGTATCCATGCCGTTCCGCTGCTCTTCCAAATCCTTTGCTGTCTCTGACACAATTACGATGTCATCGGCGAACCTCAAAGTTTTTATTTCTTCTCCATGGATTTTAATACCTACTCCTCTTTTGTTTCCTTTACTGCTTGCTCAATATACGGATTGAATAACATCGGGGAGAGGCTACAACCCTGCCTCACTCCCCTCCAACCACCGCCTTCCTTTCATGTCCCTCGACTCTTATAACTGCCATCTGGTTACTGTACAAATCGTAAATAGCCTTTCGCTCCCTGTATTTTACCCCTGCCACCTTCAGAATTTGAAAGAGAGTATTCCAGTCAACATTGTCAAAAGCTTTCTCTAAGTCTACAAATGCTAGAAACGCAGGTTTGCGCTCCCTTAATCTAGCTTCTAAGATAAGTCGTGGGGTCAGCATTGCCTCACGTGTTCCAACATTTCTACGGAATCCAAACTGATCTTCCTCGAGGTCGGCTTCTACTAGTTTTCCCATTCGTCTGTAAAGAATTCGCGTTAGTATTTTGAAGCTGTGACTTATTAAACTGATAGTTCAGTAATTTTCACATGTGTCGACACCTGCATTCTTTGGGATTGGAATTATTATATTCGTCTTGAAGTCAGAGGGTTTTTCGCCTGTGTCATACATCTTGCTCACCAGATGGTAGAGTTTTGTCAGGACTGGCTCTCCCAAGTTCGTCAGTAGTTCCAATGGAATGTTGTCTACCCCGGGGGCCTAGTTTCGACTCAGGTCTTTCAGTGCTCTGTCAAACTCTTCACGCAGTATCGTGTCTCCCATTTCATCTTCATCTACATACTCTTCCATTTTCATAATATTGTCTTCAAGTACATCGCCCTTGTATAGACCCTCTATATACTGCTTCCACCTTTCCGATTTCCCTTCTTCGCTTAGAACTGGGTTTCCATCTGAGTTCTTGATGTTCATACAAGTGGTTCTCTTATCTCCAAAGGTCTCTTTAATTTTCCTGTAGGCAGTATCTATCTTACCCATAGTGAGATAAGCCTCTACATCCTTACATTTGTCCTCCAACCATCTCTGCTTAGCCATTTTGCACTTCCTGTCGATCTCATTTTTGAGACGTCTGTATTCCTTTTTTGCCTGCTTCATTTACTGCATTTTTATATTTTCTCCTTTCACCAATTAAATTCAATATTTCTTCTGTTAAACAAGGATTTCTACTAGCCCTCGTCTTTTTACCTACTTGATCCTCTGCTGCCTTCACCACTTCATCCCTCAAAGCTACCCATTCTTCTTCTACTGTATTTCTTTCGCCCATTCCATTCAATAGCTCCCTTATGCTCTCCCTGAACCTCTGTACAACCTCTGGTTCTTTTAGTTTATCCATGTCCCATCTCCTTAAATTCCCACCTTTTTGCAGTGTCTTCAGTTTTAATCTACAGGTCATAACCAATAGATTGTGTTCAGAGTCCACATCTGCCACTGGAAATGTCTTACAATTTAAAACCTGGTTCCTAAATCTCTGTTGTACCATTATATAATCTATCTGATATCTTTTAGTATATCTAGGCTTCTTCCATGTATACAGCCTTCTTTTATTATTCTTGAACCAAGTGTTACCTATGATTAAGTTGTGCTCTGTGCAAAATTCTACCAGGTGGCTTCCTCTTTCATTTCTTTGCCCCAGTCCATACTCACCTTCTACGTTACCTTCTCTCCCTTTTCGTACTACCCAATTCCAGTCACCCATGACTATTAAATTTTCATCTCCCTTCACATCTGAATAATTTCTTTTATTTGATCATACATTTCTTCAATTTCTTCGTCATCTGCAGAGCTATTTGGCATATAAACTTGTACTACTGTAGTAGGTGTGGGATACGTATCTATGAAACATTATATCAGTGAATTAATTAGATTATACCGTCAATGAAATTCATTACGTAATTTGAGAAGGGACCATCAAATTCAAGCGTAATGCGATCAACAGACGAAAATATGTGATGCACTCTATCCCAGGGTTACGACAGGGCAAAATATATATATTTTCCTCACTCACATTAAATAACACCCTTAAACTCGATTCCCACAATCATATTGTGTCCCTTCTCGTTTCCAATCCTACGGGTGCTGCCGCGCTTCTACCTACACTTCCAAGCCACGTACATACCTAGCACGTCCTCTCCCAATGAAATTTAAACCGTTTGCCTCTTCTTGAGGCCCGCCCCGTTGTATAGCGGTCCTACCAACTTTGATTTCACCCCCCCCCCCCAACCCCCCCCCCCAACCCCCCCCCCCCAACCCCCCCCCCCCGTTCCGTACCGACGGCTTTCTCCTCCTCTGCTGCCCATACCAATCTGGTTTTCCACTTTTCTCTGACACTCCTGAACCCCTTTCCCTCCCAAATCTATACGATCCAATATCAGCTACCCATCTCTCCTTGTCCCTCACAGCCACCCCTGTCTCGTCACCAACTCTCGCCATTCCTCAATTCTCATCGTCACCACTCTCCTATTTGTCTCCGTACCCACCTTTCTTTTCATCTATATCCCGCCGTACCAGCGCAGGTCCTTTTTCGTTTTATTAAGGTGTACAGTGCCCCGTTTTAGTGGTCAGTGTACCTTCTGTGGTGTACTGTGTTTTAAGTATTTTTTAAATATTTAGTGTTATTCAATTCTTTACAGACGAATGGAAAAACTAGTAGATGCAGACCTCGGGGAGGATCAGTTTGGATTCCGTCGAAATGTTGGAACACGTGAGGCAATACTGACCTTACGACTTATCTTAGAAGAAAGATTAAGAAAAGGCAAACCTACGTTTCTAGCATTTGTAGACTTGGAGAAAGCTTTTGACAATGTTGACTGGAATACTCTCTTTCAAATTCTAAAGGTGGTAGGGGTAAAATACAGGGAGCGAAAGGCTATTTATAATTTGTACAGAAACCAGATGGCAGTAATAAGAGTCGAGGGGCATGAAAGGGAAGCAGTGGTTGGGAAAGGAGTGAGACAGGGTTGTAGCCTCTCCCCGATGTTATTCAATCTGTATATTGAGCAAGCAGTAAAGGAAACAAAAGAAAAATTTGGAGTAGGTATTAAAATTCATGGAGACGAAGTAAAAACTTTGAGGTTCGCCGATGACATTGTAATTCTGTCAGAGACGGCAAAGGACTTGGAACAGCAGTTGAACGGAATGGACAGTGTCTTGAAAGGAGGATATAAGATGAACATTAACAAAAGCAAAACGAGGATAATGGAATGTAGTCAAATTAAATCGGGTGATGCTGAGGGAATTAGATTAGGAAGTGAGACACTTAAAGTAGTAAAGGAGTTTTGCTATTTAGGAAGTAAAATAACTGATGATGGTCGAAGTAGAGAGGATATAAAATGTAGACTGGCAATGGCAAGGAAAGCGTTTCTGAAGAAGGGAAATTTGTTAACATCGAGTATAGGTTTAAGTGTCAGTAAGTCGTTTCTGAAAGTAGTTGTATGGAGTGTAGCCATGTATGGAAGTGAAACATGGACGATAACTAGTTTGGACAAGAAGAGAATAGAAGCTTTCGAAATGTGGTGCTACAGAAGAATGCTGAAGATAAGGTGGATAGATCACGTAACTAATGAGGAGGTATTGAATAGGATTGGGGAGAAGAGAAGTTTGTGGCACAACTTGACTAGAAGAAGGGATCGGTTGGTAGGACATGTTTTGAGGCATCAAGGGATCACAAATTTAGCATTGGAGGGCAGCGTGGAGGGTAAAAATCGTAGAGGGAGACCGAGAGATGAGTACACTAAGCAGATTCAGAAGGATGTAGGTTGCAGTAGGTACTGGGAGATGAAGCAGCTTGCACAGGATAGAGTAGCATGGAGAGCTGCATCAAACCAGTCTCAGGACTGAAGACAACAACAGCGACAGTGTTATTCAAGTTTTCTTGTAGTGTTTTTAACTATGCTGTTAGACCACATTTTTATCACTGTTTTTAAGCAATTCATGCAGGCAGCATTATGTTACTTATATTTTCCTATTTATATCACTCCATAGCGCAACCGCATATGAAATAACAACCAAGAAAAAGACTTATTAATGTTAAACGTTATCAGGTAAAGTGAAGAGGATATTGGGTACAAAACCGCGCTCCCACTGGACGTTGCAGATGGTTCCTTATAAATGTTATTGTGTTTCAATAAATCGAGAGCACGGACTTTTTACGCTTTGTGGAAATTACGCATACTATTCTGAATGTTCCATACAGTATGGCACGTTTCAGGTAAATAGAACCCAAAGACAATTTTGTTACTTGGCTGTAGTTGTTCATTAAAGATTACATTAAGTTCTGTGATAAGATTCAGAAGCAGGTAACTTATTTTCCACTTCCTGGATTACTTATTTCATCCGCGACTACTTCCCAACTTGTGCAATAAAAGAAAAAAAGAAAAAGAAAGACATCTCAAATCCAGTGTGCTGTGGCTGAGTCACCTCCAATTGTAGCAATCCATCGTAGGCTTATACCTTTACACGAATAACCCCAGCGGAGGGTAATGCAGGACCACCGAACATATACTGCAACAAAATTTGTGTGTTAACTTGCTTATATTAAGTATAAAGGGGCTACCTGTAAGTCGTATATATTCAGCTTGAAGGAAATGTAGTTCTCATCCAATATCGCACTTGTAAAATCTTTATTTTCGATAAAGCAGAGTTGTCGTTGTCTGATATCGGTACAGGATAATGGAAGTAAGCAATTAGAGCTATAAACGTATTCTATATGTTAATTATCTGGACAATTGATGTAAGATGTTTTGGCACATCAAAATTAAAACCTGTATTTTAGCGAAACATCAACTTGCGCCAAGCCGGCCGCTGTGGCCGAGTGTTTCTAGGAGCTTCAGTCCGGAACTGCGCTGCTGCTACGGTTGCAGGTTCGAATCCTGCCCCGGATATGCATGTGTGTGATGTCCTTAGGTTAGTTAGGTTTTAAGTAGTTCTAATGTCCAGGGGACTGATGACCTCTGATGTTAAGTCCCATAGCGCTTAGAGCCATTTGAACAATTTTTGAACTTTCGTCAAGTAGCCAACTAACTGAGATAGAAAGTACATCTATAACTCCAGTTCAGAACTTGCATTAACCTTTACCGAGATCAGATGATGGCAACTCTGTTTTACCAAAACCGGTCATCGTAAATAAAAGTTTTTAGAAATGCGATCTTGACTGAGAACCTGCCTTCCTTCAACCTGGACAACTTGGTCACTATATTTTCTTTTTGGCGATGATGACAATATGCCAATCTTTTTTGCAGAATATTCCAAATATAGTGCATTGGTGCACAAGTTCATAGCATTTCTTCCGTATTTTTAATAAAAAACAGATTCAAATAATACAGAATTTTGTCATTGATAATATATTATCCTTCACTATTTAAATTTCGGACGCGTGGTTTTGAGGCTAAAATCCCGTCTTGTTATGTTCGGAAGACTTTTTCATCAGGGCAGGAAGTTCCTTGAAGGATGGTCGGTAGAGAGCAGAAAAGATGAAAACCTAAAGGCAGCAGATCAGGAGAATAAGGAGGGTGCAGAATGACTTCCCAGCCCAACTCCTGTGTAGTATTTATTGTCAGACTAGCAGAATGTGGGCGGGCGTTATCGTGGAGTAGCAGTACTCCACGCAGTCTACCGGGTCGTTGTTCTTGGACTGCGTGCACAACACGACTCGGCTACTGACAACAAATGTCAGCAGTGGTGGCTATTTCTCGGGGAGGTAATTTGTAGTACACCACAACGTCTATTTTTCACCATATGAATAATACTATCTTTTTTGGATTCGCGGAGATCTTTGTATGGCCAGTCGCTGTTTTGTTGGGACTCAACCATTACTGTCTCTTCCTCATGTTAGCATAAAGACACCATTTATAGTCACCAGTAACGATACAGGTTAGGAACAGTCAGTGTTGTTCACGAGCCAATTAGTGACATGCAGAGAGGCACATGTGGTCAGCCGCCGATTTTTGCGATTTTGCCTTAGAGCGTGCAGTAGCCATTCACCTGAATTTTGAACCTTACCTAAGGCATATAAATGAAGCACGACTGTCTCATGACTGTAATTCCTCACGTTTGCCAGTTCTCGAGCACACTGAGGATAAATGCATTTGAACTTTCTTCATGAAACCCCGAAGATGTTTCTGAACGTGGAGAGTCATGGAAGTCAAAATGAGCCGCCTTAAAACGAGAAAACCATTTTCTCGCCGTGCTCTGTCCAATGGCGTTATCAGCGTTCATGGGGCAAATGTTCCTGGCTGTCTGTGTTGCTGTCATCTTTCTGTTCAACTGAGACAGAAGCACATGTCAGAAAACGTCCGATTTCTCCACTTGGCACTCCACTTTATGACGTCCACAGCCCCACTCACTATAAAATTAACAATCGATAAATAAACCCATGTTGTTGTTATTGTTATGGTCGACATTCCTGAGACTGGTTTGATACAGCTCTCCATGCTGCTCTATCCTGTGCAGGCTTCTTCATCTCCCAATACCTACTGCAACCTACATCCCTCTGAATGTGCTTAGTGTATTCATCTCTTGGTCTCCCTCTACGATTTTTACCCTCCACGCTTCCATCCAGTACTAAACTGGTGATTCCTTGTTGCCACAGAACATGTCCTACCAACCGATCCCATCTTCTTGTCAAGTTGTGCCACAACCTCCTCTTCTCCCCAATTCTATTCAATACCTCCTCATTAGTTATGTGATCTACCCACCTAATCTCCAGCATTCTTCTGTAGCACCACATTTCGAAAGCTTCTATTCTCTTCTTGCCCAAACTATTTATCGTCCATGTTTCACTTGCCGACCGCGGTGGTCTTGCGGTTCTAGGCGCTCAGTCCCGAGCCGTGGGACTGCGCCGGTCGCAGGTTCGAATCCTGCCTCGGGCATGGATGTGTGTGATGTCCTTACGTTAGTTAGGTTTAATTAGTTCTAAGTTCTAGGCGACTGATGACCACAGATGTTAAGTCGCATAGTGATCAGAGCCATTTGAGCCATACATGGCTACACTCCATACAACTACTTTGAGAAACGACTTACGACACTTAAACCTATACTCGATGTTAACAAATTTCTCTTCTTCAGAAACGCTTTCCTAACCATTGCCTGTCTACATTTTATATCCTCCCTACTTCGTCCATCATCAGTTATTTTGCTCCCCAAATAGCAAAACTCCTGAAAGAGATTTTCACTCCGCAGCGGAGTGTGCGCCGATATGAAACTTCCTGGAAGATTAAAACTGTGTGCCCGACCGAGACTCGAAGTCGGGGCCTTTGCCTTTCGCGGGCAAGTGCTATACCATCTGAGCTACTGAAGCACGACTCACTTTCGGTACTCACAGATTTAATTCTGCCAGTATCTCGTCTCCTACCTTCCAAACCTTACAGAGGCTCTTCTGCGAACGTTGCAGTACTAGCACTCCTGAAAGAAAAGATATAGCGGAGACATGGCTTAGCCACAGCCTGGGGGATGTTTCCAAAATGAGATTTATCACTCTGCACCGGAGTGTGCGCTGATATGAAACTTCCTGGCAGATTAAGATAGGAGACGAGATACTAGCAGAAGTACAGCTGTGAGTACCGGGCTTGATTCGTGCTTAGGTAGCTCAGCAGGTAGAGCACTTGCCTGCGAAAGGCAAAGGTCCGGAGTTCGAGTCTCGGTGGGACACACAGTTTTAATCTGCCAGGAAGTATCAGCAAAACTCCTTTACTACTTTAAGTGTCTCATTTCCTAATCTAATTCACGCAGCATCTCCCGACTTTATTCGATTACATTCCATTATTCTAGTTTTGCTTTTGTTGATGTTCATCATATATGCTCCTTTCAAGACACTGTTCACTCCGTTCACCTGCTTTTGCAGGTCCTTTGCTGTCTCCGACCCATAGCCGTCGGAATAGCAACATGCTAAACAAAGCCACTACGAACTTATGCACCAGTCTAATAATTAATTCAGCGTTCGCGTACGTATCTGGAGACACAGTGGAGGCCAACTGAGTGGACTGTGTCCCAAGCAGCGAGCTCCTCAGTGTGGAGGGTGAAATTACTCCCTCTGAGAGGGCAGTTCTGGCGGCCGCCATCCGTCGCCGTCGCCGGCAGACTCCATTAGTGCGTGTCTGAGACAAACGTCAGGCGGCGCCCTGCCGCCCTTATCGCTCAGCAGCAGCGCCCGCCGGCCCTCGCGAGCGGCCGACCCCGTCGAGCCGACCGCCAGTGGCCGCTGCCTGCGGTAGAGAACCTTCCTTGCCGCCTGCAGCCACATCGGTACCGTACCCGGACATGGGCACTTCGAAAGCTCCAACCTGCCTTTAACGATGTTTTCCACTCGTCTAGGGTCCAACCAATATGGTGACGAGTCCAGGAGAGGCGATGCAGGTGATGTCGTGCTGTTATGCAAAGGCATACGCGTTGGTCGTTTGCTGCCATACACCAGTTACGCCAAATTTAGAACACTGTCCTAGAGGATATTTCCGTGGTACATCCGGCACTGATTGTTACGGTTATTTCACGCAGCCATCGTTTCTATTAGTACTGACAACTATACGCAAACTCCGCTGTCCTCGGTCGTTAAGTAAAGTCCGTCGGCAACTGCGTTGTCCCTTGTGAGAAATAGTGCCTGAAGTTGTGATTCTCGTCACTTTCTTTATGCTATGGCTCTCGTAATATTGAGCTCCCTAAAGATCACCGAAACTGAATATTCCAAGCGTCTAGTTCCAACTACCATTTCCCGTACAAAGTCCGTTAATTCCTGTCGTGTGGCCATAATCACGACGGAAGTATTTTCACATGTATCACCTAAGCACAAGTGACAGCTCCGCTAATGCACTGTCCTTTTATAACTTGTGTGCATGATACTTCCTCAATCTGTATGTGTGCATACCTCTATCACGTGATTTTCATTACGTCAGTATAATTCCACGCTGCGGTTAGCGCCACAAGAATGTAAAGCTATACGCTGGCCAGACCGCCACTTCCTCCGTATACAGCAGTACACAGCTAGGGAAAAACGCTACAGCCATCCCGGCTCAACAACTGCACTGTACTCCTCCAGTCAGCCAACCCAAGTGCGTCATCAAGCAAGCCAGTACACAGCATTAAATCGGAGCACGACTGTCCTCCTGTCGGCCATGAAGCAGGACAGACATGCAAAGCAGCTATCGATATTCGATGAGTGCGCTATAAAAGTGGAGCGCGCAAGGTTCAGTTGCCTTCTTCGCCAGTTCCGCTGAGATCCTGCTCATTCCTCCGCTTATCACTTTACTTAATTTTGGATTTCTATTTAGGAACGCATCTCAAACGCTTCGATTCTCTTCTTTTCCGGTTTTTCTACAGTCCTTGATTTGTTACTATACAATGCTGTGCTCGAAACACTTATACTCAGACATTTCTTTTTCAAACTGAGGCCCTAACAACGTTGTAGCATTGGCATGAATGCACCTGTGCATTGAGCCGAGGAAATTATTGGTGTATTAGAATTTCACTGTCATCTGTCAGTTGTTCAAATACTTTGCAGCTTCACTCCGTACTTAATGAGAACATACTGCCACAATGCGAATATAACAGACACCGTGACACCCCCAACTGCGAATAAAATCTTGAAAGCTGGCACGCCAGGCTCTCACTATAACTACGCTGTCCATCAGGTTGATATTAATATTCTATGTAATGATTTCAATGTACCGCAGTACTACATTTGATTTGTGTGGTTTATAACTTTTCGTGATATTGTGGGCAGAATGTTCAAATGACTGCATCTGTAGCCTTTAGCGAACTCAGATCCGAGAGGCTATAGTGGAGACGATGGATAACAAGAAGAAGGAGATTTGCGGCTAATAAAATGTTGTTTATAGTGACGTGGCTTTGCGAGTGATTCGGGGAAGCAGTGCTCCGTGAACTGTACCTGCAGAAGGACATCAGGCCGTGGCACTCCACTTTTACCACTTAGGTGCGAAGTAGGAAGG
The DNA here is from genome assembly GCF_023897955.1 of Schistocerca gregaria. Classification (NCBI taxonomy): domain Eukaryota; kingdom Metazoa; phylum Arthropoda; class Insecta; order Orthoptera; family Acrididae; genus Schistocerca; species Schistocerca gregaria. The sequence continues at coordinate 411,872,950 of NC_064925.1, read as the reverse complement.
CGCCGACTCACTAAACATTTTATGAATACCTGGGCCAGGCGAAAGACCGTCGCATAAGTGGTCAGTTTGTGGGAAGTGGGTGGGGGAAGCCATTTAAGACAGACTGCTCCAATCTGAGCTCTTGTACAGAAAGCGGGACGGTTATAAAACTTCAAGGATTCTCCTGTTAGAAGCTAAGTTGATACGAACAGAGAGACTGGTGCACCTGTTTAGTGGAGGCAAGACTGCAACTCCCCTGACGCCAGGATGTCACCAGGCTCTCTGAGCGTGCGGCTGAAACATGGGCACGAATGTCTGGGATGCTTAACAGCCTTCTTCCAGAAATTGGTTCAAATGGTTGAAATGGCTCTGAGCACTATGGGACTTAACATCTGAGCTCATCAATCCCCTAGACTTAGAACTACTTAAACTTAACTAACCCCGAGGAAGGATTCAAAACTGAGACTGTACCAGCAGCTCGGTTCCAGACTGAAGCGTCTAGAACCGATCGGCCACAGTGGCTGGCTCTGAAATTAGAAACGGTCGTGCTGGAAAGATTAGCTCTCTCTGTAAATGATGAACTGAGTTTCCGTCTAGTTAGACTTTTTTGCCGAAACTTGACCATGCTTACCGTGAGAACGTGTCTCTACTATAAAATCATCTTTTTTCAGACAAGAGAGATTCGGAGTCGCTGATTGGCTCCCCTCAGGATATGCAACCAAAGGCTTGCTCCTCCAAGGTGGGAATCCCGGTGCTGTGTCTGTATTGGTTTCCAGGTCAGCAGGACAGTCAAGAGGAGAGATCCAATGAGTGGAGGAGAGTTTGATTGGTTTCTACATCGGGAGGAGGTTTTTGTTTCTGCTGATTCAGCTCCCATACTGACGCTTCGTGGAAAGTGATTGTGATTATTTGCCTTCATTGTCTTCTGGTCCACCAATGGTGAAGATTATCAGGTCTCTCTCTAGTGGTCTGCAACTTATGGTCAACTGAGGGGCAGTGGCAGTTTCCAATTATACAGAAAAGAGAACTGCATTACATCTCGCAAATATCATGTGTCACAAGAGTGAACTTATTTGTCCTGAGTCGGTTGTCATTTTCTGCTTTATTGCTGCACCGGCGTAGTTTGTTAAATGGTATTCACAACTTCCTGTTCTCCATGAACCATAATTTGTGGTGTGCTTGGTCGTAGCTGATTGTTTTTGAGGAGAATTCGGCCCCACAGTGTAAAATTGATTAATTCATGGAGAATTTTTATAGTTTCTACCAAAATGAACGCTTTGCCAATCAAGCACTATCTTTTGTTTGATTCATGTTTGTCATTTTGTTTTAAATTTATCAGCTTATTTGTAGTTGTAAAATTTGTTTATGGGTATGTGAGCGACGTTTTAGAATAAGTTTTGTTTCTTCGGATTAGGCATATATGCGTGCGTTATTTGAAACAAGTTCAGAGTAGAGTTGTGTTGCGTGATCGCATTACAGCCGGTAACTTGCGGAAGGAGCAAGTGTTTGGATTGTTTACGAGAATTAAAGCGTATAGTGGGAAAAGCTGCACACAAATGCCATCCATAATGAAAAGAAGCCAGCTTTTGATGCAGAACAAGATAGGTGAGCAGCGGAAGAAGCTCATTGAAACTGATTTGTAAACGGTGCACAAATATCAAATGAAGAATACTCCGATGATGAGAGTTCAGTTTACTCAGGAAATGAAAGTAAAAACGATGCGGAGTTGGCAGTTCACGTCAGTTTTGTAGGTGCGGAAAGAGGTACAGTCAGGGAAAGTAACGGCCGATCACGGTGGCCACGCGTTCTAGGCGCTGCAGTCCGGAACCGCGCGACTGCTACGGTCGCAGGTTCGAATCCTGCCGCTGGCATGGATGTGTGTGATGTCCTTAGGTTAGTTAGCTTTAGGTAGTTCTAAGTTCTAGAGGACTGATGATCTCAGATGTTAAGTGCCATAGTGCTCAGAGCCATATGAAACATTTGAACCAGGGAAAGTAACAGTCCTATTTCGCCGGCAATGCCCTTAGAGGATCTGATTGTGAGTCGCGTGCCCCTGGTCCGGGTTGCATTATTCGAAGTCTGTAGGTAGAATGGATCATTCAGTCTGCGCAAGAGGCAGAGAAGATACAACAGGAAGAATACCGATGACAGGAGATGCTCATTAATGAAATTAGGGAAATTCAGAAGCGGTTTGACAAGGAGGAAATGAGACAGGACGAAATAATGAAAGAAATTATGGAAATTTAAATGGTTCAAATGGCTTTGAGCACTATGGGACTTAACATCTTAGGTCATCAGTCGCCTAGAACTTGGAACTAGTTAAACCTAACTAACCTAAGGCCATTACACACATCCATGCCCGAGGCAGGATTCGAACCTGCGACCGTAGCAGTCTCGCGGTTCCGGACTGAGCCCCTAAAACCGCGAGGCCACCGCGGCCGGATATGGAAATTCAAAGGAGGGCTGACGGGTTTGTCGAAAACGTAAATCAGATGAGGAATGAAGTTAAGTGTGTAAAAGCAGAGGACGAAGACATAGGAAATCGTCAGAAGAAACATGAGAAGTAGCGGTAGAGTCCAGACGCGAGGCTCGGAGAGCCAAATTAGTAGCGGGAGAGGCATGGTAAAATGCGCGAATTGCGCTAGGTCAGGCAGCGCTAGCAAAGGTCGAAGTGAGGGCAATCAAGAAGGCAATTTATGCTATTAAGAAACAAGGATAGAGAGTAGCTGAGAAGACACAGGAAGAAATGTTAGAAATCAACGACGAGCAAGCAAGTCTCACTATCCAGCAAAATGAGTTGGCGGATGAGGTGACACAAATGACAAATGTGCGAAAGGTTCGCTCATGTAGAAATTCAGCCAGAAGCAACAGCACGTTGCCATGAGTTCGTTGATCACCAGGAATTTCAAAGACAAATTTGTGAAACCCAGCCTGGAGCCACATCCACGGCTCAGGCCGTTATAAAGGCTGGAGCGCTCGCTGAATGGTGTACGCCGCTCGGCCGAGCGCGGGCAATCTGAGGCGCGTAGTGAACAAAGTTCGAGCCGGACCACAACTGCGCACAACTCAGACGAACGGAAACTGTGCTACATGACTCTGATGAGACGAGACTAGAGTTAAACAGCGTTAAAGGCTCGGTCGGTCATGTAATCTATGGCACATGCGCGCCAGAATTTAGAGATTGTCCAGGGTCGCATAATTAAGAATAACTTGACTCAAAACATTTTTTCTGGTTCAAAATTTTCAGGTTTACAAAAAGAACCAGAAATCCTTACACCTCAAGTCATGGATTGCTCAGTACGATATGATACTACTCGGGTCATGGTCACTAGTGCATAAACTTTAATTTGTCTGTTGCGTAGCAATGCAGTAAACTGTCGCAGTGAAGGCGAATCCAGAGAGGCTTTCCTAAATACCTATTGGTCACAGGACATCTATTAAAAAAAAGATTAAGTTAGGGACGGATTACGAAGCATTTGGGTGCCGTAATCCGATAAAATTTTTCGAGAGGCTTATCAACAAGAACCGTCACCTGGACAAACCATATAGTGATATGAAGATAACGCGACACTGCTACAATAAACTTGCAATTGAGGTATCAGGAACTGCTCATTGGCAAATGTAATGACACGATAGAGTCATTCAAAAGCTCTCTACGGGACTCAGACTCTGTCAAGAAAACACAAAACGTGGGGATCGTTGTGAGACATAATGAACGAAATTCGCAACGTGCAATTGCAAGAAATAATGAAAGGCTAAATACAAATAGAAACAAGTCAATAAGAAATCAGTATCAAGGCCGAACGGAAAGGGAAAGAGCAAAGGGATGGAAATGCAAAATTCTAACCAGTTCGTGCGGCCAGTCTGGAACTCGGGACAAACAAGGAATATTGGAGGGAAATACTAGGGGAAGTCCGCAACGTGATAACCAGAATGGCCTAACCCCTCAAAACAGAAACCGCAGCAGAAGAAAGCGTAGGAACTGACAGTCGGCCGCTGTGGGCTCGTTAATGTTAAGAATTACTTTTTTCATTTTTGTGCTCACTTGGGGTATTGATTTTATTTGTTTACATTTTCACTTTTTGGATGACTTATTATTACAATTAACGGATAAGATATTCTCCTGTAACTACTGATCAATGAGTTTGGTGTTCGTAGTTTTCTGGACAGCATTTTTACTTTCATAATTTACCACAAATTTGTGACGTACTGGTGACCTCTCGTGATTCTTTGATAGAAACTTATTTTTTGATTAGGAATGTGCCGATTTCTCGGAGGAAATATCTCGAGTGAATGACAAAACTGGTTGGTTCAACACTGCAAAACCGCTGTACTAGTAGCTTGTCACGCCACAGCAATGGTATGTGCTGGAACAGCTTGAAAATTGCCTTTTCGATTCAGAAATAATTGGAAAAGATCTTGGAGACACAATTATTCTCAGAATTCATCTTAAAATGTAGTAATGGTTTGAGTTTTGTCGCTCAAATTGAGTGCATTACAGTCGGGTGTATGCACAATCTGTTTCACCTTTCGGAATGAGGAATGAGGAGGAGCTGGTTGTGCTAAAGAAGTTGATCTGCGACCCAGTATCGGGTGTTGTCGTGATTTGGCTCATTCCACCGACACGGGCGGGACGGTCTTGAAAGATGGTTTCCACGCCAGGGGCTCGTTGAGGTTCGAGTAATTTTTATAATTTTTTTTATTTTTTTACTGTGTTTCAATTAGGGTTACCGACAGTGGAGAGATGTTTCTCGTTGGTGGTTTTAGAGGGTGGTTACACTTAAGGATAATCGCCTGTGGTGCGATATTTTGCGTTGGTGGTACTTTTTTAACTGTGTTTATCACTTATGAATATTCGTCTTGACGTACTTCGATTGTGGATCACCAGCGCCGGAGGGGCGTCATCGGCAAAGATTTGTATTACACTCCTGGAAATTGAAATAAGAACACCGTGAATTCATTGTCCCAGGAAGGGGAAACTTTATTGACACATTCCTGGGGTCAGATACATCACATGATCACTCTGACAGAACCACAGGCACATAGTCACAGGCAACAGAGCATGCACAATGTCGGCACTAGTACAGTGTATATCCACCTTTCGCAGCAATGCAGGCTGCTATTCTCCCATGGAGACATCGTAGAGATGCTGCATGTAGTCCTGTGGAACGGCTTGCCATGCCATTTCCACCTGGCGCCTCAGTTGGACCAGTGTTCGTGCTGGACGTGCAGACCGCGTGAGACGACGCATCATACAGTCCCAAACATGCTCAATGGGGGACAGACCCGGAGATCTTGCTGGCCAGGGTAGTTGACTTACACCTTCTAGAGCACGCGATACATGCGGACGTGCATTGTCGTGTTGGAACAGCAAGTTCCCATGCCGGTCTAGGAATGGTAGAACGATGTATTCGATGACGGTTTGGATGTACCGTGCACTATTCAGTGTCCCCTAGACGATCATCAGAGGTGTACGGCCAGTGAAGGAGATCGCTCCCCACACCATGATGCCGGGTGTTGGCCCTGTGTGCCTCGGTCGTATGCAGTCCTGATTGTGGCGCTCACCTCCACGGCGCCAAACACGCATACGACCCTCATTGGCACCATGGCAGAAGCGACTCTCATCGCTGAAGACGACACGTCTCCATTCGTCCCACCATTCACGCCTGTCGCGACACCACTGGAGGCGGGCTGCACGATGTTGGGGCGTGAGCGGAAGACGGCCTAACGGTGTGCGGGAACGTAGCCCAGCTTCATGGAGACGGTTGCGAATGGTCCTCGCCGATACCCCAGGAGCCACAGTGTCCCTAATTTGCTTGGAAGTGGCGGTGCGGTCCCCTACGACACTGCGTAGGATCTTACGTTCTTGGCGTGCATCTGTGCGTCGCTTCGGTCCGGTCCCAGGTCGACGGGCACGTGCACCTTCCGCCGACCACTGGCGACAACATCGATGTACTGTGGAGACCTCACGCCCCACGTGTTGAGCTATTCGGCGGTACGTCCACCTGGCCTCCCGCATGCCCACTATACGCCCTCGCTCAAAGTCCGTCAACTGCACATACGGTTCATGTCCACGCTGTCGAGGCATGCTACCAGTGTTAAAGACTGCGATGGAGCTCCGTATGCCACGGCAAACTGGCTGACACTGACGGCGGCGGTGCACAAATGCTGCGCAGCTAGCGCCATTCGTCGGCCAACACCGCGGTTCCTGGTGTGTCCGCTGTGCCGTGCGTGTGATCATTGCTTGTACAGCCCTCTCGCAGCGTCCGGAGCAAGTATGGTGGGTCTGACACACCGGTGTCAATGTGTTCTTTTTTCCATATCCAGGAGTGTAGTTGACAACTAAATGTACAATTCACCTTCAGTTTTCATCTATGGATTCCATGTTTGGTATCGTTTTACACACAAATAAGTAAATTAGAAGGAATCTTTCATTTGTTCTGAACATTTGCATTTTCTTCTCTTGACTTGCAAGCCCGACCTCCTGCGCGTATATACCTTCACAGAAACACATAGAAAATACGTTCCAGCACTACTCACTACATGGAAAAAGATGACTTTCTAAGGTCTTGCTTCAGAGATCAAGCTACTTCTACGATTGCTACTTGTAGTGCGTCGTTAGTGTACTTATTCTATCTTTGGCATTTGATAGACACCATACGACGTACAATATTTACAAGAGCTCGTTTGTGAGCGAGTGTGTAGGATGTTTTTTCCTTTGACAATCCTGACTTCATCACTGCTTGTTAATCGTCGTAATATTACACATTCATGTTATAACATTTCAGCTCTTCAACACCAAATTAAAACGTTCCACTTCAATTTGTTTGCACTTATAGCGATCCCAGCTTCCTCAACCAAATTATAACATTTCATTAGGAGGTATCTGCTTCGTGGAAAAGGTCTTGAGTTCATATTGACGACAAGAAGTAATTCTTCATTACAGACGTTTATTTACAAACAGAACTGACAGACTTCACAGACTCAACAACTAACCTTCCGAGCTAACCACACTGCATATCCGAACTGGCCACTGAAAACTCCTAGGTGTATTAATATCTTTCCAAACAATGAGAGTCATTGACAATGTTTTGTTTGCATTACGATAGCAATTCACGACTTAAAACTAAATTAGACATTACAGAATTTTAGTACAGATTAAAGTAAGTAAAAGGATCGGTACATATAAATTCTTACAAGCGTAAATTCCAAATAGATTTTATAACATTTTTCTACCAGCTTGTGGATAACCTTCACCAGATTTGTACCGATGTTTTCCAGAAATATCTTGACATTTGATTCTGGATATTTCTTGAGTGATTTAGAACAACTATTTATATGTAAAATGATTTAAATCGTGTTTCAAAACGTAAATAAATCTTTTTAGCAATATTTCTTGATACAAATCGTCTTTCGAAATTAGGTAATGAAACAGTTTTTACCAATTTTCGTATTTTTGTGATCGAAAAATAGAATTTCTCCATAGAAAGTTCCAGAAGTGTGCACTATACGTTCATTTACAGACATTCTCTTTAGCTGGTGAATTTTTAAAAGTATCTTGTCCATATTATACGAAATACTTTAGCTCAAAACTGATAATTTATACAATTAATCATAGCTACAGCAAACAGTGAGTCTTTCTTTTACAAAATGAAATATAATTACAAAATTGAATGAAAATAGGATACTAACACTAATATATATTTACATTAATTATATTTTTGTTCTTTCTGTGCAAAATGTCCTAATATTGACACAGTACAATATTTAAACATCACCAAAGATTCCCTTTACATTTTGCATATCTGTATCGACATCCCCTAAAAGTCTACAGTATCGAATACTTCAATATGTCCCAATATGTCCTGTAATGTTACACAACCCCCCCATCAGCACTTCCACGTGAAACACGGAAGGGTTGATGTCCTAACATTACAAAACAGAAAAGTATTACACATATCTTTGGTGTCTTCTTTCTTGAAGACTGGTGATCTTCTTTCTTGAAGGTTGGTGATCTTCTTCCTTAAAGGTCGGTATACCTCAATGCCACACACTGTATTTCAGTCTCATCTTCACAGTCCGTATGGTTTCCATATACACTGCAGGCTATCGCAGGCTGCAATAGCACAGTCTGCTATGAAAATACAGTGGTCAAACCCAGTTAAACATTAGCAAAAGCATTTAGTAGTCGGTAGACCGGTTTTTAAGGACACAGAAATTTGAATTCTCTAAAGTCTAATTACTCAAGAAAATTTACTGTAAATAATTTCTTAAAGCTAAGAGAGGATACACTGACAGATGGAGAAAATTGATTATACAGGATCACAGAATAAGTGTAAGATGCAATGCCAGAATACGAAAAAGAAATATGACTATTGCATAGTAGGGTACCTAGTGCTCGCCAAACACTTAGCACACAAAGAATGTATGCTCCCCTGAGGAATCACATAAATACAACATAACAAAGTATACAAAAATATCCTGGTAAGATTACATATAAAAGTCTATAAACATCTATTATCTAAAATACTTTTTTACATTTTTTTAAACAATTTCAGTTCGGTCACGTTTCGTAGGCCAAACAGTCTGCCAGAATTTGGGTAGACTAGACGGTAAGCATTCGGATGAGGATTGTCCTGAATCTTGAAAGGTCCAATGTATATGTCAAAAAACTTTTTTAATTCACCACTGATGGATTTAGACTTCTCTTGTGTTTTAACAAGGACCAAGTCTTCAATTTTAAATTGATTAGGCTTCAATCTTTTGTCATGTCTACATTTCATATTATCACCTTGAGATTTCATGGTCTTTCTCACTATTTCCTCTCTCTCTTGAGTACTTAATGGTTTGCAGACTGGAAAATCAATGAAATCACTAATAGGATGTGGTGGTTTGATATTATACTGTATTTCATAAGGCGAAAACCCTGTCGAGGAATGCTGTAGGCTGTTCACAACATCTTCGAATTTCTCAACATAGTCAATCCAACTAGCATGATCAGTATTGCAGTACGTTCTAAAGAATCGCCCAATTTCCCTCATGTATCTCTCCGAAGGGTTTCCTGACGGATGATAAGCTGAAATAAGAATGTGACTTATATTTTCATCTTCAACAAAAGCTTTCCATACTCCAGAAGTAAATTGAGTCCCATTGTCTGATAAGATTTTCTGAGGTTTTCCAACCCTGGCAAAATAGTCTCCTCTGAGTTTTGAAATAATGCTCTTACTGTTTGCCTTGCGAGGAGGGTATAACTTAACGAATTTTGAAAAAAACATCAACCATAACAAAAATGTAGCAATAGCCTCCTCTGGTCTTTGGTAATGGTCCATATAAGTCGACAGCGACTCGTGTTGTTCTTTTGGTAAGATGTTTTGCATCAATCCTCGACAAGTTTGGTTGGATACTTTTACTCTTTGGCACCTGTCACAACCCGTCCAAATTTTTCTAACCCTCCTGGCTATGTTGTTAAAGTACACATTTTCTTGGATTTTCTGGATACACTTTTGAATCCCACAATGACCAAAACTTTCATGAATGTACTTGATGAGTACATTGATGTACTGTTCAGGCCAACATAATTTCCATACATCGCTATCTACACTGTTTCTCTTGAATAGAATCCCCTTGTAGATTTTGTAATAATCTCCCACTTTTTCATGTCCCTTTTTCCCTAAATACCTTTTGACCAGTTTACAGTTCTCATCGTGGTTCTGATTCCGTCAGATGTCATTACAAATGTCTCTGATTTCTTGTTCATTGTCCACCCCTCTTAAATACATAATTTTTAATTCTTTTTCACATTCCCCACTGTCATCTTCAAAGTCACCCCCCACAGGTAGGCTAGATAAAGCATCACAACTACATTATCGGGTCTACATTCTTCAATATAATCTAATGCCTTATGGTCTGTGTAGACAACTACCTGGTTTCCCAATAAATAATTTCTGAATTTAGAAAATGCCCAGTAAATGGCCAAAAGCTCTTTCTCGGTAACAGTGTATTGCCTATCATGTTTTTTCAAGGTTCGACTAGCAAAAGCAATAGACCTGTGTTCTATTTTCCCATTTATATTTACTTCTTGGAAAAGGTGAGCACCTAGGCCATAATCACTACTATCTGCCATAATGCAAAAAGGTAAACTTAAATCAGGACGGTACAAAATTTGACTGTTACATAACTGTGGTTTGATTTCTTCAAAAGCAGCTTCACATTCCTGATCCCAAACCCACATTGCGTTTTTCTTCAGCAATCTGTTAAGACTTGGAGCATTTAGAGCTTGGGTACTAATGAACTTTCTGTAGTAACTGCACATCCCGAAATATGACTTTAGTTGTTTCTTGGTTTTTTGAATTGGGAATTTGGCAATTGCCTCGAGTTTTTCAGGATCTGGCAAAATACCTTCCTCAGAAATACTGTGCCCCAGAAACTTCAATTTTTTCATACCATACTTACATTTAGATTATTTAAGTGACATTCCCCCTTTCCTTAATCTATTGCAAACCTCCCTCAAAGTATTAACATGTTCTTCCCAAGTTTCTCCAGTGATCAAAATGTCATCTACATACACAGTTAATTTTGATAAAAGATCTTTTCCCAAAACAATGTCAAGTGCTCTAATGAATTCGGCTACTGAGACATTCAGCCCAAATGGTACCACACAATACTGGTAACATCTTCCCGCATACAAAAAGGCAGTATACTTTCTGGAATTATTTTCTAATTCTACTTGGTGAAATCCTGATGTGAGATCTAAACTGGTCATGTATTTCATTCTTTCAAATTTATGAAGTAATTCGTCTATATTCTCGGGATGATCGGTCTCTCTTTCCAGATACTTATTTAGATGTCTTGAATCTAGTACAAGCCTGACACTGCCATCACGTTTTGCAACCACTACCAAAGGATTATTGTATTGGCTCTTACTTCTATCAATGATGCCCCACTCTTCCATCTTTTGAAGTTCCTTTTCTACATATTTTCTCTTTGCAATGGGTACACTATAAGGTTTTATAAAGAATGGCTCATGTGGTTTTAATCTGAGTTTACATTGATAATTCTTTACTCTGCTAGGTCTTTCATCAAAAACATCACACTAATTCCACAATAATCTTTCTAACTCTACCTTCTGTTCTTGGTTCAAATTATCTGATTTAGGTAATTTTTCTTGAACTATATCCCCATATTCTCCATCATCATAATCCTCAGTAATTTCCTCTACACAATAACCACTGTCTTTAGAAAATGTAACGTCGCTAATTTCAATTCCCTTATCAGCACAGTTTTGAACCGACATGTCAGTACTGGAACATACTCTCGTCTTAGGATCAATAAAGGTAAACAAACTCCTTTCCCAAGCAAATGCTGCATTAGCTTTTAATATCCAGTCCATACCCAACAGTACATTCTCATTTAGGTTACGTATTACAAGACATCCTTGAGTAAACTGTACATCATTTATACTGAAGGACAACAACACCTGTCTATTAACAATTTTGCTCAGTTTGTCGGTAATGCCTCAAATTTTTATTCCAACAACTGGTAATTCAACGAAGTCAGGATCATGCTTAATTATATCTCTTAATTTGGTTGAAATGGCACTAATTGGACTCCCTGTGTCAACACAACAATACCCTTCCCAACCTGCAGCTTTAATTTTTATGTATGGGCTACCAATAGTGGTGTTTTCCCTTTCTTCCTGTTCTTCATACAAAAGATCTTCTGCTATCTCATCATACCTCTCTTCAATATTTAGGTTTTCTTTATTAGGCAATACTTTCTTCAAACTTCTAGGTCTACTGGAATTTACTGGAATGTCTGGATTACTATTTACCTCACACACATCCTGACTAGTACCCCGTTTGATGATTTAATTAGGCTTAAAAGCAGAAACTGGTTCACAAATTTCCCTTAATTTGATCTTAACATCATTGTCATCACTGTAATCTTTAAATTTGTCCCAAACAGATTTCAAAAGAATCTCAGATGCATCAGCACAATCAACCCCCCTGTCTCCTGATGCATTACTAAGCTGAACTGGCACAATCTGATTCTCATGTGGAATGTAGTTAGAGTTCCTGGCACAACTATTGTCAACACTATTGCTTATAACATCCTCCTTAACTTCAACATAAACTATTCCATCCAATTCACTATCAAAATCTTCTAGTACATAATCACCATTAGCCTTAACATCAACATTATCATCATCATTGCCTGAGCTTACACTAAAAACACTACAAGTATCACCAACATTACTCACAACACCATCTTCACCAACCACATCGACATGAATATCAGACTTTCCAGAAACTTCAGTACGAGCATCATTATGACAACTTACATCTAAAACATCACCACACATAAGTTTGTACAATCCAAAATTATCAAAGTTATCCTTACCTTTCATTTCAGCATTAGGCGTTTCTTCTTGATTATATATATTTTGAATTATATCTTCTAAGCCTACTTCATCAAAGGTAGCCTGGTTCCTATTACAGTTGTTTCTAGTATTCTCTCTGATGACATTCCAAAATTTCCTGTCAAATTTAATTTTTTCATTACCTCTATCTACAGATCGATCATAAGCATACTGTCTATACTGGTAAGGTCTCTGATTATAGTGCTGTCTGTTCCGGGTGAAATTAGCCTGATTTTGAAAATTCCTTGCCCCAAACTGACAGACTCCCAGTCGAGCATTTAGTCGTTTAAACGCCTATGTCCGTCGTTTCCCTGCCTCGGGTTACCTTATCTCATGTCATTACCCCAGGACCTGTTTCGATTTTCCCATTCTCTGTTTGAATTAAAGTGCTGATCATTCCTACCAAAATTTCTTCTGTCACTGCTATTATAATTATCCCTGTTGTTGTTAAAGATTCTTCGTTCACTATTATTGTTATTATTTCCACAGTTTAGTTCCCACCCTCTGTGTGATGAACCTACAAAGTCGTTAAATCTGTTGTTTTGTTCAAAGGCTCTATCAAGTTTGTCCACATATTTCAAGAATTGTGCTATGGACTAATGTGGACCATATACTAAACCCCATTGTACTCTTTTCGGAAGTCTCCGTTTTAGTGCATCAATTTGAGTTAGCTCATCAAATGGCTTATCCAGATGCACAAATTTTTGCAACAGTTTCTCACAATTGGCTTTCATTGACCCATCAGATTCTCTGTAACTAGGACCATTCAAGAATTCACTTTTGATTCGAGCTTGCTCAGTTTGAGACCAAAATTTGGTTAGAAAACATTTTTCGAAATCTTCAAAGGACATTTCCGCCGAACAATCCTGATTGGCCCACGAAAGCGCCTCACCATCAAGTAATTTCTTTACAAATTTTATCTTAACACTATCTGTCATTACAGACGTGAACTGCTCCTTGCAGAATTGCATGAAGTCTTTTGGGTGCATATTCTTGTCACTGGGATAAGTTTTAATGGGAAAATTTCCCCATACCCCATTACAACTATTACTAAAACCTTTTTCCAACATAGTTTCTTGTATTTCTACAAATTTTCTGTCTACAGTTTTTTCGACATTACCTACCCTACTACAAATTACTGTGACCTTTTTGTCAGAATCAGATTTGAAAGATTCAATTTCGCTTTCAAAAAATCGTTTGGTCTGGTCAAATTCATTTCTCAATTGAGAATTTTCCTCATTTACAAAATCAACAACTTTTTAAAGTTTTGACTGGTTATTTGAAATTTCGTTACTTAAATCAGTTTCAATGACAGAAATTTTGCTCTCAACCGTGTCCACACGACAACTAAGTTCTTTTTGGTTTGACTCAAAAGTAATTCGCCACTCTTCGAGAACCTGATTAGTGTGATCAATCTGCTCTGTATTTGAATTTATTTCTGATTTTAAATCACACACAGTCTTCGAAATCGACCTGTCCATCTGTTGTTCTTTCTGTTCAATTTGTTGACGTAATTCGGCACGAGAATCGTCCATCTCCGAGTTTGTGTTATCCAACTTCGAGTTTAACTCTGAAAACATTTGTTTCAACATTTCCAACATTCCTACACTGTCAGAAGCACTTTCCCTAATAGGTGTATTCGCTACACCGCTGTCAATACTGAAATCTACGTCTTTTTCCATTATTTTAGGAAGCAGGTACTTATCTTAGTGTCCGTCGGCGGTCGTTGGTGTCCGTGTTTTGCGAAAATTCTTCAATTCCAGGATGGTTTCGCTCGGTCGATTCACTCCTCTTCTTGTGACCCCAGAATCGACGTATTTACTTCTGAAGAATGGCTGGTCCGTCGTATATCCTCTTCTTGTGGTCCTAAAACAGATGTATTTTCTTCTTGTGATCCTAGAAGAGACGTATTTTATTTTCAAGAATCACTGGGTGGTCGTCATATCCTCTGCTTCCTCCACCAAATTAAAACATCACAGCTCCTCCACCAAATTATAACATTTCAGCTCCTCAACACCAAATTAAAACGTTCCACTTCAATTTGTTTGCACTTATAGCGATCCCAGCTTCCTCAACCAAATTATAACATTTCATTAGGAGGTGTCTGCTTCGTGCAAAAGGTCTTGAGTTCATATTGACGACAACAAGTAATTCTTCATTACAGACGTTTATTTACAAACAGAACTGACAGACTTCACAGACTCAACAACTGACTCTCCGAGCTAACCACACTGCATATCCGAACTGGCCACTGACAACTCCTAGGTGTATTAATATCTTTCCAAACAATGAGAGTATTTGACAATGTTTTGTTTACAATACGATAGCAATTCACAACTTAAAACTAAATTAGACATTACACAATTTAAGTACAGATTAAAGTAAGTAAAAGGATCAGTACATATAAATTCTTACAAGTATAATTTCCAAATAGATTTTATAACATTTTTCTACCAGCTTCTGGATAACCTTCACCAGATTTGTACCGATGTTTCCAGAAATATCTTGACATTTGATTCTGGATATTTCTTGAGTGATTTAGAACAACTATTTATATGTAAAATGATTTAAATCGTGTTTCAAAACGTAAATAAATCTTTTAGCAATATTTCTTGATACAAATCGTCTTTCCAAATTAGGTTATGAAACAGTTTTCACAAGTTTTCTTATTTTTGCGATCATAATATAGAATTTCTCCATAGAAAGTTCCAGAAGTGTGCACTAAACTTTCATTTACAGACTTTCTCTTTAGCTGGTGAGTTTTTAAAAGTATCTTGTCCATATTATACGAAATAATTTAGCTCAAAACTGATAATTTATACAATTAATCAGAGCTACAGCAAACAGTGAGTCTTTCTTTTACAAAATGAAATATAATTACAAAATTGAATGAAAATAGGTTACTAACACTAATATATATTTACATTAATTATATTTTTGTTCTTTCTGTGCAAAATGTCCTAATATTGACACAGTACAATATTTAAACGTCACCAAAGTTTCCCTTTACATTTTGCATATCTGTATCGACATCCCCTAAAAGTCTACAGTATCGAATACTTCAATATGTCCCAATATGTCCTGTAATGTTACACAGTACACATATTTCAAGTCATATTTCTGCCTTATTGATGCGACGACATGTACGTGTTTACCCTTTGTAATATGTGGCCCATACTTTTACTGTATTTTTGCCATGTGTAATTCCACTCATAATTCATTCCCGCGAAAGAAGAACGTGCTTACGTTAAAGTACTGTTTTCGCTTCTGATTGTGTCAAGAACTCAGTGTAGAAAATATAGTTTCACTGCATTTTGTGCTCCTTCCTCATACGAATCGTATATCATATTTTCATTAATATTCACCTTATAGTTGCTCAAGCTATAACAGTTAGTCGCTAAAGAAATATTTTTCATACTAATTTGTATTACTTTCTGACGCCTGTGTAGCAGATCACTGTATTGTAGTGTACTTTAAATGTAGCGTGTACCTTTGTTACTATGGACTCCACTGTGTCTTCTTTATTCCTCACTGCTTCTTCAAGATGGTCGTTTTCATAATTACTTACCGTACATGCAACATCATACTTTGCTTTCCACACTCATACAACCATTCATTCTAAGACTTAAAACTATATAATCTATTCTTTCTTAATTCGCCTTCGTGGCCCTTTCCTAGGTACCATTGCAAAAGTAATCTTCATATTCATAGCCGTATATCCATGTAGTTATTCATTAAAAATCTTCCACATAAATTGCCATTTATACTCATGTATCACGTACAGGGTTCTTACACTAGAACCACCGCCCTATTTATTTCTACTCAAAAATATAAATAAACTCATATTACTCTAATACACTTTCTTTCTCTTCCTAGATTCATTCATGCATATTATGTCACCACAAACGTAGATTAACTAATTAATACCTCCTATCGAATCTAAAACTTTTCACACTCTCTCTACTTCCAAGTATTATCCAGCAGTGAAATTAATTTGTTTCTGTATATTTCTTTTTTAAACATACAGTACTTACCTCAGTTATTTTGTGTTAGTTCGTATAATTACGTTGTGTGCATATTGGTTGGTTTTCGTATTTACTTAGCTTATCTCCCGCAAGTTGTACGATTCATGTTGACAGTTTTACTCAGCTGTTTATGCTTTTCGTATAAGGTCCCATGTAATTAATAGCAACTAACATAAGTGAGTTCTGTAATAGCAAATTTGTGGGTATGTATTCTCCCTATACGTCACGCTCGATAATTGTAATGTTGTCTGTAAAGAAGTGTAGTTTTATAAGTGCACAATTGCTCCTCTCGCTAAATCTCGTACGATATATTATTTCGTAGTTTACGTCTCCGTCACACGCACTTTTCTATGTGTATATTTCATTCTACGTTTCCCATCGTCGCTGACTTGCGTGCTGTATCTAAGCCGCTTAGTTTTCAATAAAGTTCAGTGCTAATCGTGTTCTTTAAGTGTACATGTTGTTACTTTTCTTTTAAACTTGTCTTAATACTGTTGTATATAGTCTGATAGGAATATCTGTGTATATTTTCTTCTCCTTTGAATACTCATACTTATTTCTAACTATGTACATTCAATAGCCTATGTTAAGTTCACAATTTTAGCGTATTCTACGCTCCTTATAATTTACTTTCACCGATGCGTTCCTTTTCTTAAAACTACGTATGCTTAACTTAATGATATACTCTTAAAATTAGTGCTCTTTACAGTATAGTCTCCATCTTGGGGATAAATGTCTGTATTCGTTTTGTTTGTGTAACTGATTTACGTTAGAGTAATGAGCTGATAGGTACTTCATTTCGTGTCGCTTCTGTTTTGTTGATTTGGCAGCGCAGCGTGAATGCCGATTTGCTTAAATTCTAGAATGGTTTCCGTCGCGATGCGCAGTGTGTCTTTGCGCATCTAGCTGAGGACACTGAACTCAACCGTGCTTTTTGCCTACTCGACCCCAACGATCAGCTGTTAGCCGCTTCGTATGTAATTGTTATAAGTACACTCCGCTTCAAGCGCGGCTGCGCATCTCAGTACTCTTCATCGCTCGTGCCGCTAGCTCAAAGCTCGCCCGCTGTGAATTCCTTTCTTTTCCATCGCTCTTGTTCAATTATTTTTATGTATTGTAACTATGTAATCTAATGATTTTCACTCGTCCACTATGGTGTACAATTGTTTTATTTCTTACCATACATGTAGTGTACTCTTAAGGAATATGAAAAAGTTTCTTGTGTTTCTATAGATATTGAAGTCTTAAGAAAGCTCATTACCAAAATTACAAGAAAAATCTCTAACGACTAGGTTGCATTCTCATCTCTGCATTTTAGATAATAGAAGAAAATTGAACGTTCCTTATTGACTAAACAGGATAGTAGAAGAGGGAGAGGGTAACGAAAATATAAATATTGTACCCCCCTAGCTGGAGAGGAACCGAGCGCCAATCGGTTTATTCGTCATAGAGTGACAGACCTCCTATCTACTTGGGTTTTATTAACGCAACAAATAAGGAAAGAATTGGAATTTGCACTTTCATTTAATAAATTTCCGCAAATCTTTATGTGGATACATGCCTTTTATTTTACCATTTTTTATATTTCCTATCAAGTAGCACCCAGGATGTGGCTTGTCAACAATGATATACGGACCAACATATAACAATTGCCATTTTTTTTTCAATGCCTTTAATTTAGGATGAGTTCTTAGTAGTACCTCCTGTCCAATCTGGAATTCTATTACGTTTTTCATTTTCTGGTCGTAAATGCCTTTCCTTATTTGAGCTTACCCTTCCAGTGTTATTAGCGCTTGCCGTACTTTGTCATCTAAGGCTGTGTCTTTGGGCCCTAATTTAGGTATCGGTTTTGCCCATTCATCTAGTTCCAACCTTTTCAAACATAAGTTCGGCCGGTGTGTACCCTGTTGATGTGTGTGGTAGGTGATTTACTATGTGCTGAAACGGACCCACGTATTCTATCCATTTCTTTTGGTTCTGTAGTATATATGTCCGGATAAACCTGTTAAATTCACGGAAGCACCGTTCGACAGCACTTGCTTCCGGGTGGAACTTGGATACTAAAATAAGACGTATGTTTTGTGATTTTAAAAATGATTTCCATTGGTCACTAGTAAAATTTGAAGCATTATCAGTTAGAACCGCTTGCGGTTCCCCATTACATGGTATGTAGTCTTCCAGAATCCGTCTTATAATTGGTTCAGACCTAACCGTTTTGACTGCGTACAGCTGGAGATACTTACTAAAAATGTCATACAAGGCTACGATGTATTTAACCCCGCCGCGGGCTTGGGGATAAGGTCCTGCGGCGTCAATAGATACAAGGTCCCTTGTTTGCTTTGGTATTATTGGGTGTAGTACATTAAGACATGTCCTATTTTGATGTTTGACCTTCTGACACACCGCACATCGTCTGATTACTTGCTCTATACGTCGCCTCATATTAGGGAAATAAGAATACGTTGCAATTTTTGCTGCACAATTTAGCACTCCATAATGTCCCCATGTGCGGTGCGTGTGTTGAATTAAGTTGTCCACATATTCCTGAGGTATGCACACACACCACTTATCCATTCGCCGATCTCTTCTATGAAAGAGGACGCTATTATGTATAATGTAATACTGCTTTAACTGTTCGTGTGTTCCGGACTGAAAATATCTTATTACCTTGCTCCATCTCGGGTCTTCTTCCTGCAGACGTTGCATGTTTTTGCACATTTTGATATAATATGGTTTAAAAGTTCCATCATTTATTAAAAGTACTTTGAAATCACATGTTTGTTCCTCTAAGTCGTGATAATCGGTGAGGCCTTGTGGTAATCGTGATAGTGCATCTGCCAAAACATTCTGTTCCCCCTTTATGTACACAACCTCAAAATCAAACTCCTGTAGGTACATGCACCACCTCGCTATTCTCTTATGTAACAACTTACATGTCAGAAGAAATGACAAAGCTTGATGATCACAGTAAATTTTAGTATGTTTTCCCCAAAGGTAATACTGAAATTTACGAAAGGACCAAATAACTTCCAACAATTCCAGTTCACTTACAGAATACGATCTTTCACATTCTGTAAGAGTTCTACTCGCAAAACTTATTACATTGATTTCTTCCTTACCATCTTTTGTTATTATTTGAAACAGACACGCGCCAAGCCCCTGATAACAAGCAACAGTGCTTAAACAAAAGTCCAACTCCATATCCGGGTGTTTAAGGATAGGTGCATTAATCAGTGCCGGCTTAATGCGTTGAAAAACACTTTCACACTCTTTACTCCACAGGCAACTGTGATTTTTACGCAGTACGTTTAACAGCGTGCTACTGTTCAACAATTGTTGTGGCAGAAGTGTCCTGAAAAACGAGGCCATTCCTAGAAAACCTTTTAATTGTCTGTTATTATAGGGTGTTAGGAAAATTCTTATCGCATCTAATTTACCGGGGTCAGGTAAGATCCCTTCTGGTGAAATAATATGCCCTAAAAATTTTATTTTGTCCTTTCCAAATTCAGACTTTCTAAAGTTAACTGTGACATTGTATTCAACGAAATTTTGAAAAACCTTTTCCAGAATACTTACATGTTCATACCATGTTTGAGTTGCAATTAATAAATCGTCGACGTAGAGTGTTACCTGGCTAAGCAACTCCGGTCCAAGTACTTTGTCTAATGCTTCAATAAATACACCAGCGCTCACGTTCAATCCGAAAGGCAGCACCCTAAATTGGTAACTCCTCCCGGCATTTATGAAAGCTGTATACTTTCTACTCTCTTCATGCAACAAAATTTGCCACTACGAAGCTTTCAAATCGAGGGATGTTAAATACTTAACGCCATTAAACTTTAATAACTGCTCTTCTAGATTCTCTGGCCTTGTTCTTATAGGAACGATGATTTTGTTAATTTCTCTCGCGTCTAACACCAGCCGCACCGTTCCGTCAGTTTTACCAACTGCGAGAATCGGACTGCAGTAAAGCGAGTGCGATGTTTCAATCACCTTCCACCTAATCATACGCTCTATTTCTTGTCTTACTGCGTCTTTCTTTGCCCAAGGAATGCCATATGACGTTCTACAATAGGTTTCATGCGTTCACACTTCCATTTTATATTCATATCCCCTAATAACACTGGGTTGTTTACGAAAAATATTATGATATTTGAAGAGTAATTTTGCCAGTTCACTTCGCTGTTCATTGTTAAGACAAGTGGATTTACTTATTTTACTGTCTACTGTTTGCTCATATAGGATCTCACCGCCAGGGTCATCAAATTCTGTCTCCCTTGCTATTAAGACTTGAGGGTAGCTAAGTTTAACATCAATATCAGGTATCTGCCTACCCTGATTCGTCGTTGTAGTTTTTATTAAGTCCACTGTCAGTGTGCGCTCTCCTACATGAAATTGACATTCCCCGCTGCCGATATCTATTTTTACCTCATACCTTCTGAACACCTCCATACCAAGTATACAGTTCACTATCAGTTTGTCTATCAACAAGAAAGTACACTGCAAAGTTACACCACATATGCTAATGGGTATGCTGGCCTGTAATTTTATAACCTTAGATTTACTTCCCATTGCCGTTACGATCTTACAGTTCTCCACGGGTAGCGTGGGCACACTTACTTCCCTCGCTATCTCTTTGAACAAGCTAGTAGACATGAGGCTTGTCGACGCACCAGTATCCAAAACAACGGGTACATCTATGTTTCGCACTTTTACCTTTATTATTGCTTGAATAATTTCACTTACCTTGGGTGTTGTTCCTTTCTCCTCAGTAAACAGGTCTTCTTTCATTTCTGTGTCCTTATCATACCTTAAAAATAGATTCCAGATGCTCTGTATGTGTAGGTTTGTTTCAGTTTCTACTTCCTCCTTTCCGTCCCTGTTCGTGTTAGTGTTTATGTGGCTCATATTAGTACTGTGGCACATTGACAGTTCATTACCTTCTTCCTCTAGTCACACTCGATTACTATTGCTTGGGGGTGATAAAGGTATGGATTCATTCTCTGCCGTCATTTCTACTATGTTCACTGTGTGTTAGCGTGCTCGCCAGTTCGTGTCCCGGTTGTTTCGATTTGATTGTACTGGCTGCCTGTTCTCTCTCGGATCCCTGTGTTGCATATTCCGATCCTGGTAATTTGCATTTCCTTGTCGCCTGTTGTCAAAGTTTTCCCTCGGATTCCTAATGTCTCGGCCATTGCCGTACCTATGGGGCTGATATTTATTTTCGTACCCTCGGTCTCCCTGTGGCTGGTGGGTAGGCCGATTGCACGGATTGCCGTTGTGACGCGGCGGTGCATACGGATGCCATTCATTCATACGCACACGACCACTATAGTTTCCAAATCCATTGCCGTTACCATAGTTGTTCTTTCCGTTTGGGTAGTGTTCATTACCGTTACGATAACTAGGCATGGCTTGCCCATCCTCATGAATCAGATCTATTGAGTCGAGCACTGAAAGAAAATACAAAAAGGTCATATTCGGGAACAGTTACTAATTTTTCCCTAACATTTGCTGGTGACTTGTTCTTTAAGATTTTCAATAAATCTACATGAGAGATTGGATTATTCCAGTAACGGGTCTTGTTTAGATATGTTTCAAAATAGTTTCTTAGCCCCCCGGATTTTGAATGATATGGTACTGGGTTAAATACCTCTCGTCTTAACCTCTCCTGGATAGCTGTAGACCAGTATTAATATAAAAATGCATTCTCAAACTGATCATATGTCTCGCAAAGTTCTGACATCTCCGTAGCCCACAAAAGGGCATCACCTTCGGTCTGTCCTACTACATATTTTATCTTTTGAGCTTCTGTCCAAGTCCTCGGGAGTACATTTCTGAAAGCTCGGACAAACACTACCGGATGAGTTCCATTTTCTCATTTGAGAATTCGGGAAACTGTCGATGTTTTATTAAGCTCCCATCCATTATCAACGCTGTCCAGGAGGGCGGAACAGCATTTCCCTGCAGTGACGGTATATTTGTTTCACAAAAATTTTGCCAGTTGCTCGCGTCGTGCGTCTACATGCGGTCGCACGGCGTGGGTTGGGCATTGTTGTGCGCGCCACTGATTCCTCCCACTGGCGGATGGCTGTTTAGCGCTCCGCTTACCGCCCCCGGCGATGATATTACCGTACTTTGTTTGCTAACTATTTCGTCCCTTAACCTTTGTTCTACCTGTCTGATATCCTGTTCTATGCGTCTTAAGATTTCTTCTTCCTTTTCCCCCATTACTTCCTTTACCGCTTCCACATAAGTGCGCTGTTCATGTACGCATTTTTCTGCGAACGTTGTGTTTTCGTCCTTTGTATTACTCTTTACGTTTCGTAAAGCTGCACAACGTCTGAGTTGATTCTCTTGTGTTCTAACTTGAGTAACCCTATCTCCACTGTGATTTTCTCTACATTTTCTGACAAGTCGTCACAGAAAGAATGTAGTTTCGCTACTTCTGATTGTACATTATCTAAATTAACCTGCGTATTCTTTTGCATTGCCTGTAAATTCTCTTGCGTTTCTCTAATACCGTATAGCTCCTGTCGATATGTGTATGTTAGTGTCTCAAAATTTTCTCTCATTATGCTTTTTAATTTCTCACCCATATCATGAACTGAAATTTGCACTTGTTCATTAATTTTCCTATCCACCTCCGTGGAGATTTGCGAAATCTGCTGTGTGAACTTCGTATCCATGTTATTGAGTTCTGTGCGCAAACTTTGCACCTCGCCTGAAATGTGCGTCATGTTTGTATTTACCTTCGCGATCTCGGACTTTACTGTGGTCATGTCTGCTTTCATGTTAGTCATGTCTGCTTTCATGTTAGTCATGTCTGCTTGTATTATGTCTAAACTCGACATCTTTGAATTAATTGTGTTCATGTTAGTTTGTATAGTTTCTGTTAAAGCTCGAAATAATGCTTCCATATCTTCTCTATTCATTTCCGGCCTACGCCTGTCAGCATCTGCGTCTGTACTACGCGTTCTACGTTCATTTAAAATATTCTCCTGCCTTGAGTTGTCATTAATTTCGTCTATTGTAATCAAAGTATTGCTGGTAATGAAATGTTCTGTATTCACGGGCGTCGAATGCAACAATGGCATGTTGCGCCCAGCATCCAAATAATCACCACTTAACGGTTCTAAACCACTCATTGTTGCGTTTTGTAAATGCACATCCACTACATTGGCATTTTGATTTTCGGATGACATTTCCTTATTGTTTTGACTCTCCATTATAGAAACTCTTAAGGCACTACAGTTATCAAAATCAATATTTTCTCTGTTTAGATTTCACTTTCCTGGTACTTCTCACTCTAATAATGCATATACAGCTGTATGTAATTGTAATCTCAGTTGTTGTTTGGTCAATATATTTTCAGTACTAATAAAGAAATGTCATTGTCTCTACTCGAATACAATAGCGTTAATATCTGAAGTTTTAGGTTCTGGATTTTAGGAAATAGGTGCTTGGGTTTTCTAATATGCTTACTGGGAGCGCATTTTCTTTATGCATTGCGCGGTCCAACCTGATTGTTGTCTTGTAACTGTTACGTCCTCTATTGTGCTTTGTTGTACGTTCTTGGTATTGTCGTCCTCTTCCTTCTAATTTATTTATTATTTCCTTTCAGTATCGCATCACCGTCTCCGTCACATCATCAGCGTACATGGAACATAAAGAAATTGTTAACATACATGTATATTCATTTTCCTAACAATACTAGTACTCACAGTTTTGCCCACTACGTATCATCCTGTCACGGTCGCCACTTTATAATATAATAAAATGATAATATAATAGGATAGGGAATGAATGATAATAAAATGTTGGAATGTGTGGCTTTTTTAAAATGGATGAATTAAAGAGATTAATTCTTTGGCATGAAGGACAAGCACAATAAGCTAGTCATTGCCTGTAATGGGAAAGGAATCATTTTAGTTTATATTTATATAAATAAATTGTATTCATAGTATTTTATGCGTACCAATTATCAATATTATGTCCGATCGCCGTCTGCTTGAGTGTGGCCATGTTGTTATATTCGGATCTTCGTAAATTTTCCGAAGTACACAGGTGGGCTTCCGTTCTTCTTATTGCATCACTACTTGAAATAATAATAACTCTCACAAATATTCTGTTAATAAAACACTACTATATTTCTGTTCGATGCATATAGAAAATACACACAATGGCGGTCTGCAATTACTCGCTAAGAAATGGCGGTTCTCACTCGTTCACTCACTGAGCGAAACCTTCATTCCAACAACGCGTACAAGAACAAAAACTGCTCTGTCTTTTAACATCTGAAAGAATACCTGACGGTAGGCACAGGCTCTACGCTGGGCTACTACCACCTCATCTTTTCTCTTTGCTTTTAAAGAGGATGAAAACATAAAAGTAAGAAATGCGAAAGGCATATCACAAGTCCTTGGGGACGGTTTGAACCTTCTGTGACGCTGACGGACTGCCTTTCGCGACACAATTTTCGCAATCCGTGACGCGCACAATCTTAGCGCGACGTTACCACACACGAGCTTCAGATTTCAGTCACCATTCATTTACGGCTAACTTCCTGCTTCTCTTTCTGAAGAACTTGATTTCGAGTTGCATCTTCGACCCTTAACATAGCTTTCCAACACATTTTCCCACAAAGTTATCTCCTGCATAAGGATGACATCTGCAAGATATACATACCGTATTCTCAGCAAAGGTTTTCAGAACGTTTAACAATGTAATACACCATCACGGTACCAAACCTTCATAACTCTTTCTTAGTTTAGCCACGAATTCTTCCTAAGAAGTGATGTAAGTGACGTACACTGTAACTGGTCATGACTTCTCCTCTGAGACTGCGCTAGTTAATCCTTACCTGGATTATCTTAATGAAGTAGAACATAGTTTTTCCTGTTGCCTGCTTTCTGTGAATCTCTCATTGATGTTCTCCTTTGAAGACTTTCTTGTTGCGCATTGGATTCCTTAGAAGATGCAAGCGGGGCTACCTTTGATTATACACAGATGAGCCAAAAGATTATGACCACCTGCGTAATAGATTGTTTCTCCGTCTTTGGAACGAAATACGTCACTCATTCTGAGTATCAGGGATCCGACAGTTTGTTGATAGGTTTGTGTAGGTACGTGGCATTATATACAACCGAACAGGTTGTGTGATTCATATGAATAACAGGCCACTGATATGCCTATGTGGTGATGACGTCCGATAGCAACCCACACAGGTTCCATAGGATGCATAAGCACAGGTCGTGTGATTCAAATGAATAACAGGCCGCTGATATGCCTACGTGGTGATGGTGCCCGATAGCAACCCACACAGGTTCCATAGGATTTACATGAGGCGAATTTGGTTGCCAAGCCATCATCGTGAGTGCACTATTATGCTCCTCAAACCACTCAGAACGTGGACAATAGTATTGGTAAAAGATGATATCACCGTTGGGCAAGACATCAAGTATGAAGGGATGAAGGTGCTTCGCAATTGTCAGCATGTCTTCGATTACTACCACAGGTACTATGCAAATGAAGGGGAGTGTCTCCCACATCATTATACTACTCCCAGCAGCCTGCATCCGTGGCGCAAGTTTCGAGCCGGCATTCACTTCGGTGACAGCGTTTATGGAGAAGACCATCGACCTACTGTGAGAAATATGTGATTCACCCGAAGAGTCGACACGTGTCCATTGATCGACGGTCGAATCCCGATGGTATCGTGCCTACTGCAATCGAAATTGATGATGTCGTTGGGTCAATATGTGAACACGTAGGGGTGGTCTGCTCTTGAGCTCGATGTTCACCAATGTACGATGAACGGTGTTGTGCGTTCTCCAGCATTGACCTCTTTCCCCGAAGAAATGCCACGGATCACCATGTATCCTGCTTTACAGAACACACAAGCGTCTGAACTTCATGTTGTGTGAAGAGTCATGGACATCCAGCCATTTAGTGCCTAGTGGTAGTTCAGCTGCCCTTCTACCTTTTTCTGTAGATGCTCGTGACAGTAGGACATGAACATTTCACCAGTTTACCCATTTCGAGATACTCGTTTACAGACTCTGCGCAATAATGATCTGCCCTTTGTCAAAGTTGCATATATGAACGGATTTTCCCATTTACAGCCCCTGTCTTCGCTAGAGTAATCTCCCTTCTATGACTGTTCTGCTGACATACTTTTGCTACCACGTTACGTACAGTGAACTCCAGCAGGCTGCATCCACAGTCATGGTGGGTAGTGTTCATTTTGTTTTCGCTTATCAGTGTATCTGGATGAGCAGGTAGCTAATTTACTTGAAATAAGTCCCGTTATGCTATTATGTTGCACCTATTAGCGAAAACTGTAAAACAGTTGCAATTAAATAGTCCTAAACGACGCATCTAAAAAAATTAACGAAATTATAGAGCATAGGAAAACCGACTATTAGAGAAAAAGAACCTCTGAGTATGTCCTGTCGCTGACTGACTAGTCCGGCGCGCAGAAGAAATCTCTTGCATACTGCCTAAGAATTCCATGATATTGGTAAATTTCTAGGTTAACAATATTCATATGTCTACTGATTTAACTGGTTTATTGCATTGTCGTACTGTTGTAGTAACGCTCCTCCTAATAATACCTGCTGAGCCAAAAATGGTCTTTGATAACTAAAGTTAATAAAGAAAATTTTGAGTTTCGTTTGGAACGCCTGTGGTTCCTATACGTACAGGTCGTCAAACGTCATCTCCTCTCACGGCTTGCGTATCTGTTCCAACTCCAATAACTCACTACTATGGTATATGGTCCATTCGTCACCAATACACTGTGCTATCACAGTCTGTAGCGTTGCTTATGGCACCAAATTACTTCTGCTAGCTGCAGGGACCCAGTAAAATGTAAAATTTGGAACGTAAATGTTGTCTAAAACAAGAGGAACGGCAGACAATAAATTCATAGCCAGTTATTCCAAACTTAGAATCCCTCTACTCCATTGCCAGTAGGCTATAGATATTGAGCTAACAAGTACGAAGTTCTACTACAACGCTTCTGAACAGACAATGAATGAAGTTAAAAGAATATCTTCCCGTGCGTCACTCGCGAAATAGAGGATAAGTGAGGTAAATGATAGTGACGCACTGTATACCATCCTCCACATTGTGAGCTGACTTGGAGAATGTGAACCTAGAGGTGGACTTCAATCTGTAATACCAACCAAATTAAGAACTTTTGGTATGATGTGTCGTTTAGTAACGGTTTCCCGTCCGACAGTCCTTCTCCATATCACGTCTTCTAAAAGGCCATCGCCCGTTATTGGACGCGGCTCTTTATTACAAGGGCTCCAACACCCCTTTAATGATGTTCTTAAAAAGATAACGCGGCGGGCTGTGAAACCGGAAGCAGACGACTTGCAGCGGCAAGCTGTCACGTCTGACGTAATGAGAAGAGCCGCCTCGATTGGTGCGTTGAACCCTAACGCTTCTCCCCCCCCCCCCCCCCAAATCAGGCAGAGCCGGAGACTTTCACTGCTCACTTGTTGCCAAGATGATCAATAGAGGCTCAATGTGCTAGCCATTATAAACGAATAACAAAAATTTAAAACTTTTCTTTGAGCTCATGTCCGGAACAAGTTATTTTCAAGAGTTTTCTGCAAAAGGCAGGCTGTATGCAGTGTACCTGATAACCAACATGGTGAAACTGTATATTGTGTTTACGTGATAAAACGATCTGAATGTTGTTATTAGAAACTGGTGAGTAGTTCCGTTCGCATTAATCGTTCCGTACATAAGATCCAGAGGGATCTATTCCATGTGTGGCTAAATTGCTTAACAATCTAATTTTACTCGAAACTACTGTTATCAAAATATGTTGGAAGAGAACTATTCCCTTCTACGAGGACTAATGTAATGCTGGACAGGATCGAAACATTAGAGAGATATTACATATGGGATCTACCAGTCATTAACCCGTAAGTACACGCAAGCAGCCTTGAGACAAAGTAGAATATTTTCACATTATGCAACGTGAGACAGTTACTTCGAAGTACTTCTTTGCCCAGTACCTATAAGTGAGCACTATAGGAGTCATTTGGTGTGGTGAAATTGGTATTTTAACGATAGCTCTTTCGATTACCTTGCGAAAAACAGTTCTAGGGTATGACAGACCAACCGTGTACATGGTGTCAGCTTATAGTTAGCTCCGCCTAGGTTACCCTCCGACTGTTTGTTAGTGTTGGAACAGACAATTTCTCGCTTTGTACACTATTTTAGTACCTTGCGAGTATTGTAACTGCATCATAGCGTATTCTTACGTGGCAGGAGAGGAGACGATTAGGCAGCTGATTTAAGAAGTCATGAATGAAACTAAGGCTGATGATACCGAAGATGGAATATAAGATTTTGAAGACATGCAGGGCCTAGAATACAACAATTATTCTGACACCGAACAAAAAGTATCAGACAAGAGACAGTTATTACAGTGAAGATAGTGAAGTGTTTTTTAAGGAGGGACGAAAAATGAAAATCACCTGTTCCACCAAAGAACTTGCTCATATGTTACTGCGTGTGTGAAAAGTCCTGCAGGGAGTGATCTGAACCACTTAGGCACATATTCCTTAACCGTACTGGTAGTACTTAGTATTAAAAGTGTCCTGGTGAGTTGAGAAAAGCCCAACATACTAATAATGGTGAAATGAGGGTTTTATTGGAATTATGGTTTAATACGTCCCATCGACTTCTCAACAAGATTTGTCGCGAACAGATGATACAGGAGTTAAACTACAATGACGGAAAAAGTGTCCCAATATCAATGTAGTGAAATGGAATTGGGAAATACATTTGTCTAAGTAACATATGTAAGTGATTATCATTGGAAGCACACAGCTTAATGTAAGCTCGAGGTAAGAGCTATCGCAGATGTGAAATGCTGGTACATTAATAACTAATGTAACTACAGGACGTTGAGTTTAAGCTTTCAGACTTGCATACATATTGCTGTACAGGTGCCTGATGTCAATTTGTTGCGAGGATTTCCATACTTGTTGCACTTCTTTTGTCAGTACAGGGACATTTAATGCTGTCTGTGGGTGACGCAGGACTTCTCGTCTGATGATGACTCATATGTGCCCAATTGGAGAACGATCTGGTAATCGAGCAGGTCAACGCAGGATGTCGACACTGTGTAGAGACTGTTGGCTTACATCAGCGGTACGTAGGCGACCATTATGCTATTGGACAACACCATCCACCATGCTAGCCATGAATGGCACCACAAAAAGAAGATCTGACGCACGGTTTCCCAGTAAGGCTGCGTGGGATAATCACGAAAGTACTCCTGCTGTCATGTGACACCGCACCCAGGCTATAATTCAAGGTGTACTTCCATTGTGTCTAGCAAGCAGAAAGGATGCTTGTAAGCTCTCGACTGGCCTCCTTCTCATCAGCAGACGGCCATTACTGGCACCGGGGCAGAACTAGCTTTCATCAGAAAACAGGATAGACCTCCACCCTGGCCTCCACTGAGATCTCGCTAGGCTCCACTGAAGTCGCAAAGGGCGGTGCTCTGAGGTTATTGGAATGCACCCTACAGGGTCTCTGTCTCGGAGCTGTTCTTGAAGTAACATTGAACTGTGCATTGCCGGCCAGGGTGGCCGAGCGGTTCTAGACGCTACAGTCTGGAACCTCGCGACCTCCACTGTCGCAGGTTCGAATCCTGCCTCGGGCATGGATGTGTGAGATGTCCTTAGTTAGTTAGGTTTGAGTAGTTGTAAGTTCTAGAGAACTGATGACCTCAGACGTTTAGTCCCATAGTGCTCAGAGCGATTTGAATCATTATTTTGAACTCTGCATTCCTACGGTTTGTAACTGTTCGTTGTGTCACTGTGGCACCAAACAGTGCTCAGTTTCCTGCTGCAGATACAGTACGATACATTAGAACCATACGACGAATACGATGGGCTTTCCTCTCGTTAGTGCCACGTGGCAATCCACAGTCCGGTCTTCTTGCGATAGTGCCACGTCGCTGTCCTGAGTCCGGTCTTCTTGCAATCGTTTCCATATATCGCAGAAGGAACATATAGCCCTATAACGCGATGTCGTTCAAACTCTGTGAGGTATTGACAATGGCGTCTTTGTCGCCTTAAATGCATTCTTGACTGACATCAACTCACCACTTCAAGTCTCTAAGGTAAATAAAGCTCACCAACGTTACAGTGTGTGTATTCAAAACAAGCATGATTTGCATTCTCATGTGGCGCTACTAGCAGCGTTTTCAAATGTAGAAAAACACGTTTTCAAATGTAGAAAAACGCCTACCATCTGTCGGTGAAGTTGCGCAACTCCTTCGTGGTGTTTAGGTTTTATTCCACCAGTGTATTTCATCTCAACATGAGCATAAACAGATTTTATTTTCTCCTTTGATGCCTGTTATCTTTCTTTCTTTCTTTTGCTTACGCCATAGTCCCACAGCTATCGCAGCGTCAGCGTGGTTACAATGGATGTAGCAATGTTAGTTTTAGGGATGGCCGGATACACTTCCTGTCGCCACCCCACACCACCCAGGATAGAATCAGTGTACCGTAACTGTCGTCAGATAGTGTAAATCGGGAAATTGTGTGGACGTGTTTCGAATGTCTGCGACGCGTGTAACTGAGGCGGAACTTGGAGACCAGCCTGGTATTCACCTAGCGGGATGTGGAAAACCGCCTAAAAATCACATCCAGGCTGGCTGGCACACCGGCCCTCGTCGTTAGTCCGCTGGGTGGATTCGATCCGAGGCTAGTGCGCCTACCCGAGTCCAGGAAGCAGCGTGTTAGCCCTCTCAGCTACCGTAGCCGGACCCTTTGATGCCTGTGATCCGACGGCAAAAAAAGTATATGTGTGACAGGTTTTCTGCGTAATTGTTGCAAACTTGCAGAAGGCTTGTACAGTTTATAAATACGTAAAAGTTGGTGAAAAACCAGCAGCATTCCATGGAAGAGGCAGATTTCGCCAGTAGATAAGCCAAACAATTATGGAATAAAAATTGTTGTAGCAGTGGGTGCCTGAATGTTTCACATATTTAACATGGACGTGTGTGCAGGGCAACAATCTGAAGGTCTATAGAAACAGCACACTACGCCACTTGAACTTGTTCAGAGACCTTGCCGATCTATCATGAACGGAGGCCGCATCATACCTTCCTAAAGTCAGTTTATATGTTACGTGCTTCCGAAGGCACTGTTAACGCCGAACACGGCTATCGTTGATAGTATGAGATAGAGTAAGAGACTAGTTCCCTTCCGATTTACTAAACGTAAAAAAAACTACAAGGGAAGTCATACATGTTTGGTTTTCTTGCACATTAGGCTCTTATGTGCCAAAACAAAATAGAGTGGTGTCGCTTCTGTCTACGATGCATCACGACGGAAATTATGATGAAAATACTTAAAATGTTAAAAAACCAGAACTTATCACATTCTGTAACATTACTAAGAGTACAGCTGACGTGATAGACGGAATGAGTAATGTAGTTAGAAATGCAAGATGATGCCAATGGTTTTATTTTGTAGCATTAGGAATATAACTGCAATAAATGCCGCTATTATTTTCAGTATAAATAATATAGAAAAACTAGGAAGAAGAGAATTCATGCGGTAGGTTTAGTTTACGTTTCTGCAGGATCACTTCCAGATAAAAACAATGTCAAAAATTTTGCAAAAAAAGGTAATTGAGTGAATTGGAGAGCTCTGTGATGGAAAAAGTTTTGAATTGGAATCAACCGCAAGCTAACGAGAACGTCGTGTGGACTGCAAAAGAAAAAAGTAGAAAAGCCAGATATGTTCGTAAAAACTGCAGGAAATACATTTGCCTTGAACATTCTTTTACTGTGTGCGAGACTACCGACAAAACATCTTATTTAATATATTCATTATTACAATAGCGACTCATTTTTGTGTATCACCATTTTTCGTAACTGCTTTTGACCAATATATGAAATTTTTCTTTCAAATATATATATTAAAGTGATTGGCGGTGATACTGCGTCATCTGCTAACGCTTCCCTCCATAATACATACTACAACGCTAATTAAAAACGATGCTAACTGTGAGGGCCTGTAAGACCAGTTGCATTGTTCTGACGTGGAGAGTCTAGGGGCATACACCTCAGGGTAAACACTTGTCCTCAGCTACCCCTTCCGTGTCACTTACTACTTTAACCACAAGATGTTCCATGTCCTAATTGTCCGGCTGATGCCCTTATACTTACACTGAAATGACAAAAGTCATGGGAGAGTGCCATGTACGTATACAGATGGCAGTATTATCGCGTACACAGGGTAGAAAGGGGCATTACATTGGCGGAGGTGTCATTTATACTCGAGTGGTTTATGCAAAAAGGTTTGCGCCATGATTATGGCCACACGACAGTAATTAACATAATTTGATAGTTTAATGGTAGTTTGAGCTAGAAGAATAGGGCAATCCATTTCGAAAATCGTTGAAAATTTCAGTATTCGGAGATCCACTGTGTCAAGGCATTTCCTTTCACTGTCAAGGCATTACCTCTCACCACGGGCAACGCGGTGGGCGACTAGCTTCACTTGACGACCGAGAGCAGTAGCTTTGACGTAGAGTTGTCAGAGGCTACCAAATAGCAACACTGCTTGGAGGACTGCAGAAATAAGTGTGGGACGTACGATGAACGCATCATCTGGCACAACGAGGGTAAATTTGGTGTTAATGGGCTATGGCAGCAAACGACGGAGCGAGTGCCTGTCCTAGTAGCACGACATCGACTGCAGCGCCCCTCCTGGCCTCGTGATCATATCGCTTGGGCGTTAGACGACCGGAAAACCGTGGCCTGGTCAGATGAGTCCCGATTTCAGTTCATTTGAGGTGATGGTATGGTTACCCTACGAAACCATGCATCCAAGTAGGAAACAAGGCACAGCGCAAACTGGTAGCGGCTCCATAATCGTGTGGACTGTGTTTATATGGAATGGACTGGGTCCTCTGGTCCAATTGAACCGATCGTTGACTGGAAATGGTTATGTTGGGCTACTTGGAGACCATTTTCAGCCATTCGTGGTCTTCATTTTGCCAAACGTTGACGCGCCACGTCACCAGGCGACGATTTTCGAGATTGGTTTGAACAACATTCTGGACTATTCGGGTAAATGGTTTAGCCATCCAGATCGTCCGACACCAATCTCGTCGAACATTTATGTGACGTAATCGGATGATCAGTTTACACAAATAACCCTACATCGGCCACACTTTCGTAGTTATGGACGTCTATAGAGGCAGATTGGCTCAGTATATCTGCAGAGGAACGACTGATTGATTCCATGTCTCATAGAGCTGTTGCACTACGCCAGACGAAAGGAAGTCCGGCACAACATAAGGAGAGTTCTCGTGCATTTTACCATCTCCGTGTATGATGCCAGTATTCTTAAATTTCGTCCTAAAATTGACTATTAAATCCAAATAGCTCATAAGGATGCAAACTGTATGAACGACATGCAGGTGACCGCTGTAAACGTACGTCGTGTGCAGTGCTAATTTTATCTCTTAATTTAATTTGAAAAGGGGTTACACTTGTGAAGGCAACGGTCTTGCCGCAGTGTATACACCGGTTCCCGTGAGATCACCGAAGTTAAGTGCTGTCGGGCGAGGTCGGCGCTTGGATGGCTGACGATCCAGGCTCTGTTGCCAGCCTCGTGATGCCAATTGAGGAGCTACTCGACCGAATAGTAGCGGCTTCGGCCAAGAATACCATCATAACGACGGGGAGAGCGGTGCGCTGACCCCACGCCCCTCCTATCTGCATCCTCCACTGAGGATAACACTACGGTCGGATGGTTCCGGTAAGCTACTCGTGGCCTGACGACGGAGTGCTATTTAGTACTTTACACTTACTAACTAAATTATAACAGTCTCTCTGATAGCCTCCATTTCTGGTGAGTTATTATGAGGATCAATGCGAGGTCGTGACAATGTTATAGGTTGTGAAGCAATGTAACACTTCATCTGGTTTATTAAAAAGTCTGATGATTCTCACAAGGTTTACAAAATTTCATGGAATAGGTCGTAATTTTATGTAGCAGACAGAACAAATGGAAATGAGAAAAGATTTTGTTTTTATTGTTTATTGAGGCCCCTGTTACGTACGTGGTATTGTTAATGGCAGCTTGATACACTGATACAGTATACATTCCCATGGAGATGGATCGACGTAAATGGTGACATATCCTGGTTACCAAGTTTCTTTGGGCAAATGGTTTCTATTTCGGTCCTTGATCACAGGATAAGGTCCTTCGACGATGACTGGTTCCAGTCAGTAAAGACTCTATTCAGATCTATTCTATACAATGTCCTAGTGTGGTAACCTATCATCGACGAAGGACTTTATATTGGGATCAAAGACTGGAATAGAAAACATTTCACTGTGCCTGGATCACTGTTTGTATTCGCGACTGTGTCGCAGCTTGTGAAGTTTCTTTGGCCCTATCACTTTACGTTTTTCCTGTGAGTATGGCTGAAACATGAAGAATGCACACAAAAACTAAGCGCAGGATTTCAGCCGTCACAGTTACTGTCTACTGCCCCATCCACACTCATAACTTTATCCAGTGCGCTCTCTGAGTACCTACCAACCAGGTTTCACCGGCCTGGCAGGATTAAAGGAAGACACGGAAGAGGTTTAGAGGCGTGTCACTAGATTTGTTAGTGGAAGGTCTGATCAACAACGCGAGTAGACCTATTACGAAAACGGTCAGTTAACTCTTACGAGAATTCGTGTAAGGAAAACGATGTGCTTCTCCTGAAAGCTTAATGATAAAATAGGGAGAACTGGCATTAGCGACTGGCTACAGAACGGTTCTTCCACAATCACCCTACATCTCGCGAAAGTACCACGAAGACAAGATAAGTAAAATTAAGATTTGTACGAATACGAATTTTGAGTATTATGTGGAGTGATACGGTATAAATCAGGAGCTTCTCCGAAATATCAGCGAGGAAAGGAATACGTGGAAAACACTGACAATAAGAATTAACAGGATAATAGGCATCTGTTAATTAAGGCATCGTAAATAACTTTTTTGGTCCTACATGGGGCTGTAGAGGAATACAGTAATTGGAAAGCAACCAGCAAAAGAATGAGATTGAGGGTTGGAATTGCTACTCTGTGATGAAAATTCGTGGCGAGCCACATCATACCAGGTAGAAGACTGTTAGCCCAAAATAAATAAATAACGAACGGAGGTAAGTAGATATTTTTTCTCCATTTGCGTTTGAACAGGAAAGGGAAAGGCTAGCAGTTGTGCAAAGTACCCTTCACCATACACCGTATTTTGATTTCCACAGTGCTTACGTAAATGCAAAGATAGGTCGCATACAATTAACATAATACTGGATGGTACTGATTTTGGAAAGTCACTGGTTCAGGGTCTACAGCTGATTTATTGATCCACACATTCACGCCGATAGCGGTAGGTTATTCCTCCACCAGCGAATAGCGAAGTATTGGTATTGATTTAATTTAATGCTTTATCTTGTTTTCTACTTTAGTTTTTAGTGAAAACTGCCAAGATACGTATATGTAAAACAATTTCACAGGAATACTACAATATTAGTAGTCGCGCGGAATTAGCCGAGTGGTCTAGGGCGCTGCAGTCACGGACTGTGCGGCTGGTCCCGGCGGAGGTTCGAGACCTCCCTCGGGCATGGGTGTGTGTGTTTGTCCTTAAGATAATTTAGGTTACGTAGTGTGTAAGCTTAGGGACTGATGACCATAGCAGTTAAATCCCATAAGATTTCACACACATTTGAACATTTTGAACATATAATCTTAGTACAGTGCGACACAACAAACAAGTGGCAGTACATTATACATTTTCAGACTAGATTGATAGTAAATACGCTTTCAATGTAACAGATGGATTTGAGAGTCGAGGGCCGGAGATTTGGTAATGTCTCGGTGGAGCCAGTTTTTCACCTACCTCCTACCCTCCGCATGCATTACCGCGCGTGAACGATGATCAGAGAGAGGGCTGGTGGGGGAGCGGGAGGGGAGGGAGTGAGGGCACTGACATGAATATGGAAATGGCGACACGAGGCTTGTAGGCGGCACGTAGTCAATTACTGTCATAGAGTACAAAGAGGACGTTCAACGAGTAGAACTTAAGGACTCGTCGGTAGTCGTAGGGCGCTGCAACATCTTCAATATCTTTAAAAGATATTGATACTCAGCTGAAAGCCACATATTAACCAAGTAACTAAAATCCAAACACGGAAATTAGTACATAACACACAAGGAAAAGCGCTCAGAAGTTTCCAAGGGTTAGCCTTGGATTGTAACACTAACGCCCGTTTAGGTGAGACAGGCAACCGGCCCAACGACTTCTTAATCTGGAGTCAACCAAACCGACAGACAGCTGGCCGTCAAATCAACCAAATGATTTCCGCTCCACACAACCTGCAAAACGACCACAAGATTTCAATACACGACACACAGAATACTGGCGCCCACAACGACCAATAACACCTCAAATGTTGAACTACACTCCGCGCTGGACTGCAACAATACGACGAGGAAAAATACCCTGTCTAAAATTTCGTCAACGACCAGGGTATGTAACGGACACGTCAACGGCCACAAGGCAGAAGATACCGCTGGGGAACTTCCGTAAAATGGGAATAAACTAAGTTAAATATTACAGAAAGAAGGCTGGAATCTTAGCCGACTTAAATACACACACGTTTCTGCTCGTGGGAACGTCCCAAAAGCAACAACCAGGATCAAACGAAGAAATGTAAACAGTTGAGGGTCGACAGTAAGTTAAGCGAGGACTCAAACTTTCATGTCCAAGATCGGTGGTCGACGAACTTCGTAGCACTCGCAAACAACACTTCACACTGAAACCACGCGTGCACGCCACCAGCTTGCTTGCTGCTCCACTCCAACCGACCGGCTGGACTGCTGGTCCGTCTGCGACTGCTGCCCCGTCGCGACTGCACTGCTGGTGCGCCTCCCAATCACTCACTACCCGACACTCGACGACCCGGAAATACTATCCAGAGATGGTACGATAGTGTGCCTATCGATACGCGCTGCTGCTGCTACTCATTGGCAAGTTAGGCAGGAAGTTAATGACGCCAGTAAATGGAATAAGAAAACGAGGCGGCACTACCATAATAGAAGATGACGAACAATTAATGGATTGAAAACGAGATGTTCACGGCTCATAAAGAGGTGCAGAATTGGACTCGTATTTCGCGATGAGATTGTGAATGATCGAACTGTGTAAAAAGGATATGCGCTCGAGTATAAAAGTACAACCACATACGACCACTATGTTAGTTTGCTTTCGGAACAAACATTATTCTAACTAAATGGCAACTGTGTGGCCTACATTATTCATACGTCGTTAATTTAGCTCCCGATATTATTTTTACTGTTATTATATGTTTTATTAATTTTGTAAGTTTCAAACAATTGCGCAAACTTGCCATCAGCCAGTAAATTTAACCAAATGGTCACAAGTGTCTAATTTAGGGTATGTAATATTTTGCAAAGCTATAGGGTATGAGACAACCATGCCCTTTGGCGTAGAAGAGTTTCAAGTGTTATTTTATCAAAATACACCAAAAAAAGAATTTTCCATTACTATCAGCAATATATTTTTATCTGGTTCTTCATTAAACCTGAGGACACATCTTACTTCCTAGCATCCAACATTCCCTCAGGAATGGCGTGAGTCAGTTCACAATCAACTGATGATCCTTTTGCAAAATGCCCAGAAAATATTTCTCATGAATCATTGTTCCCAATGGCCACTTCCACTTCAGATGAAGCTTTCAGCCGTCTCAATTGAGGAAATGACAGTGAATCTCGATCTGTTACCGGCCTGCCAGATTGCGTATTGCTTTCTTTTACGACACAGTCGCTCCCAATCAATTTTCGTATGCAACAACACTCAAGTAAATCTGTCAGTGCCATAAAGCTGATAAAATTAAATAAAATTATTATTTCACGTACTGTGGGCCAAAATATCTTCTAAATTCACTTTTAGATGTCAGTGTTTTCATTTCACTATTGCAGTTTCTGCATTTATGTCATTTTCAAGCATCTACTAAAAATAATACATAGTAAAGAGAGAACCTAAATATGATATCAAAAGAAAATACAACCAATTTTTGAACTTTGTTAACATTCATCTACATACTAGATATGATGTTATGCCTCAGATATAGGTTACAAACTATGAGTTTATAGGACGGTATCAGTTTTTGAGATAATATGGTCATTAGTTACAGTTAATTACATTATTAGATTTGTTACTGATGGCCAACGACTGGTGGACAACAATGAATGACGTTCGTCTACATGCATTCAAGGCAAATTATGCAGATGACAAGATTCAGTTAAAGTCATACATTCTCGAGTGCATCTAATCTGAAGAAAGACACACTGCAGAGATTGTTTAAGATAGGCTAAACACTGCTACGACCAAATATAATTTAGAGTTTAAAATTACCTTCAATATAATGAGCAATGCTTGAAATACGAAACCAGCTGCTATGTTTATGAACTTTCCATACGTCCCACGTTTTGCACCTTCGTAACATCCCACTGTGCAACACACAATACAAAACACACCAGAGAAAAATGTTGATGTGGTCATAAGAGGAGTTACGTTTTCTACGACTCCCTTTGCCTTAAGAAAGCTTTCTGAAACACAAGAAATTTAAAATAAAAACCAGTCACTAATGAATTACGACCACAGTTTGGAAGATGTTTGACTATACGTCAGTCAGCGCAAAGGA
This sequence comes from Schistocerca gregaria, assembly GCF_023897955.1. Lineage (NCBI taxonomy): Eukaryota > Metazoa > Arthropoda > Insecta > Orthoptera > Acrididae > Schistocerca > Schistocerca gregaria. Next base: position 411,833,746 of record NC_064925.1, on the reverse strand, counting down.
AACCTTGAGCTGCGATCTGTAGCAGAGTTAAAACTAAACATATATTGTTACGTTAACTGCATATAAAAACTGTATACAATTTTCAGGATGTAGAAACTTGATTTTATTTATGTTAGAGTTTCCGTACTATATTTTGTTGTCAATAAGATTATGAAGAAGTACCAAGAATGAGTCTTTTTATAGGCTCTCGAACTCATATTCATAATTTTGTGCTACTTTTAATTTTTACTTAAAAACTAATATAGAACTTCCGGAAACCATAAAACTATGAGGTGTGTAAATGAAAATTATTAATCTTCTTCCTATATTCTTTCTGAAAGAGGTTAAAATAAGGTATAAACCCAGGGAAAGTGGTCTCTAATGGAACAGAGTAGGTATGTTTCTTTCATGTATTTTAATGAACGAATGGTGAGTGGTGACTCATAAAGTAAAAACAGTTCACTCAAAGCCTTGAAAAGAATAATTTTGCTCATTCCCAGTGGCAATGTGTGAGCCTTGTACATTTCTCTAGAGATTTAGAACAATTAAGTTACAATACTATTGCTATCTATATTAGTTATAATCGAAAACTTTAAGTCTCTTTGTCACAATGTTTTTCTTCTAAGACCTATGACCTATGGAATAACACGGTATTTAGGAACCAATCCTCATTTGAAAAGATCTGTATTTTTGAAGTTATTATAGTGAACAATACTGTGTACTGAGAAATAAAATGTTTCCCCTCCTTAAATATAACACACACATTTTGATACAATTTAATACATTCAGACAACCCTCCATAGTGCCAAACATGAACAACCCGTTCAATAGTTGTAAATCGGAGCTTACAAGTCTTATTTCCTTGAATTGGTCTCAAATGCTCCCTCGCCAGTTTCTTCCAATACGCCTCTTGCTCCCGCAGTATTGCTCCTGTTTGGGAATATTGGTAATTTCGTCTCAACATCTTGTCCCTAGAATGTATCGTCTTTCCTAGAATTAAATACAGTTAAGTAAAGTCACCCTCCCTTATATATCTACTGCTTCCAGTTTCTAGCGCCAATTCTGATTGCTTCTGTTATGTAATGCTATTTCCTAACCGTATCTGTATAATCGGAATATTTTTACTTAAGTAGTATGATAGATCAGTGTAGGCAAAGATATGGCATTGATATATTGCGGATGGTTTGGGTGGTGACGGAATTCCATGCAAAAACATCCGAGTACAGTATCGAGTCACTACCAGCGTGACAGAGTGTGAAAGCTGCCTAAGCAGAAGGGTGCAGTGGAACTTGAGAGCAGCTTGCTCAATTTGCAAGAGAACGTGGTTGGGGATGAGGGTTTCTTTCCTGGGCAGGCCGATCAGCAACAAATGTCTGAGTCAACTGGGTGGGGCCAGGTAGAAGGGTGGAAGTTATTTAATAAGTTGCTCTAAATCCTCAGGTCTTCGGTGCAGGACATCGCCATCTATTGACATTAATGAACAAGTGATTAAAGTTTTATGATTAAATTTGCGCTTGGAAGGACCAAGTGGCTATGTTACGCACTGCCGATGCGTTAATGTTTCAGATTACTTACTCTAGTGGGGAGCTCTTTATAATTGTTTATTCTTGTGCGTGGGAAACATTGAGTGCGTTCCATTAGATGTTCGGAGCAAACTTTGTGTAGTCACTGTCGTGTTCACTTAGCGAATAAATATTTTTATCGAGTTCAAGGACACGAAGAATTTTTGATGCAGTATATCGAACACGTATGCATCGTGCTGATGGCTTTGTGCATTGATGTTTCTGAATCAGCAGCTGTTAATAACATTTTAGAATGGATGCAGGTCGCAGATTTTATTTTCTAGTAAGCCCCAAATCTTCTCTGAGTAAGGCTGCTGCGCACTATCGAAAAATGTCCTTTCTAGCGATTGAAGGTGTCTTCTAGCGTAATATATTTCTAGAAGACGAGACCACGGATAAGGTGCACGGGGTGATCAACCGACAAGTTTAATAATGCGAGGACATGATTCCGGTGCAACCAAGTCGGATACTCAGTGGGGACTGCACAGTGCGGCGAGAAAAGGGTAGACAGGATCGACACCATGTGGGCGCAGGTCATTGTAAGGTCCCGCAGGGGTTCAAAAAATCGTTGCCGTAAGGTCAGGGCTCCCTCACAGCCTGGGCTACCGTTCGCGTGCCCTACTTTGAGTCATGAACTGGTCTGCATGCTGTTACATTCTGGTAGTAATGTGTCAATAGGGAATTGGCACTCGTACAGTAAAGGTTCTCGTATTTATAAGTCGGCTGGTATACAGAAATCGTGTATGGTGTGTCGCAATGTGAATGAGTATGTGATTGTCAAGCTTCCTTTTTTTTAAAAAAATAGAGGTGGAGCCCCTCCACGCCCACACCGGCATGATGGCCAACACAAAAGTTCTACTGCCGTATCTGCAAAATGAGGTGTCACAGGATGTGGGTACTGCGATGTTTGCGTATGTCTGGTTAAGATTAACCATTAATACGCGCTCATCTGCAGATAGATTGGTCGAAATCTGACGAAGGGTAGCGGGTTTAAGGGCAGAGGAAAAAAAGTGCCAAGGCGAGAGCCAGGGGAAGAAAAACCCTCTGCGATAGTTAGGTCGGGTTGTAAGAGCAGTAGCGGTTGTCTTGCTGCCTGCGATAGGTTGTTCAAGGATAGGCTTTGTTAGTAGTGGGTATCATGCATGTCGATACCTTGACGGTTTGCGTTTGTGCTGCTCGGCGGCTGGCGCTGGGTGCTGGTACAGAGTCCTCGTTCTGCGTTAGCAACCTGCAACAGTTAGGTTTGTTATCGATCTTGTGTCCGATAGGTCATATACCAGAAGCACAGTGTGAGGGAATGTTGGCAGATGGTTTGTGCGTCCGTGGGCGAGCTAGTGGGTGTCCCTGCTGTGGCCTGTTGGTCGGCTCTAATAGCAGCTGGTAGTTGCCAGTCAGTGTTCTTGATATGCAGGGGCTTACCGACGTTTGTCGCTGTTGGCGTATGTTAGTTTACCAAGGGTGGCTGTGCCCTAGCTAGCAGTGTCTTTGGCAGCTTGTGCTTCCCTACCGCATCAGACTTTACGTACTTAACCATTCACACCGAATTCACAATATGCGGGCTAAATCCGTTTCGGGAATGCAGTATGAGACTTAACTGGCTGCTGATACTCTCTACTTAAATCATTAAATAAAATATCTGACTGCTTTATTTGTTTATTAGTCGTGATGAAGATTTCTATTCCTTTTAACCCTGCATCCTTCGTATTCAAGGAATATAAGCGTTTGAGATGAGGTGTTACAGAGGAATGCTGAAAGGAAGTGGTCTGTTTAGATAAGAAACAAGGAGGCCCTTCACAGGATCGACGAGGAAAGGAATACGCGAAAAGCACCAATTAGAAGAACTGACGGTTGACAGGTCATCTGAAAAAATCTTCATGGAACTCAAGGGAGCCGTAGAGCGCACATGCTGTAAGAGAAGGCAGAGATTGTAGTATATCCAATAAATAATCTAAGACGTTGCTAATAAGTGCAGTTCGTAAGTAACAGGGTTGTCACAGAAGTCATTGTGTAACGCATCAAACCAATACGAAGGCTGATGGCAGTAAAAGAATCTTTCATTTCCTTTGTTGATCAGAAAACGTTTTGTCTTTTGTTTTCGGTTAGCGGTGAACATTTTCAGACCTGCATAGGCTATATGTCCTTAATGTTAAGTAGAAACTGTAACTCGTTCAACCTGAGTATGCCTGGTTAGGTGTAAGAGAGGGCCTGAAGGCCCTAATCTTGCCAGGTAAAATAAATGCATAAATAAATAAATAAATAAATAGATGTGGAAACATTCGCTTGAAATAGGACGAGGCGTAACTGTTTTACAAGTACCAATATAATGAATCCATAGTGTCATCGTCAAGAAATACATTCAAAATCAGCTTTAATTCGTTACTCATACTTAAAACGCGGTATAAACTAGACCACAGTGCCGGCAGAGACATTCTGTTAACTGCACTACTGATCAAAACACAATGAGATACAATTGTCACAAAATATACTTGTGTCACAGTCATGTTAGATAATACTACTGTAACTTTATTCATATTCGTCCGGTTGATAATTGTACAAAATGCAATAAAATGAAAAATACAATATGTAAAACCTACACTTGGTTCAAGTGGTGTATATGTTATCACAGTGATAAAATGTAACAAATTGTAATACGGATAAAGCTAATTATAAAACCGTTGGAAAGGAAAAGTGACAATATAAGATTCCGGGACACTTTTGCGGTGATTTTCGGTAAAATATATGATAACGTAAACAAGAAGAAGCTTAGGGATCTAATAAAGTAATAAGCTTGACAAAAAAACTCTAGAAAAAAGACCATATATATGAAACAATGTGCTGAAGTGGTGATTAGCGCCCTCTGTTGTCGTAGCAGTCAGAATGTAGCATAGACGAGAAGTAGTCGCAGAAATTTAACAGCCAAAGATCTTCTCTTACTTTCTGATGTGCCGTACCAAGGAAAGGATAATGAAACATTGTTGTTGTTGTTGTTGTGGTCTTCAGTCCTCAGAATGGTTTGATGCAGCTCTCCATGCTACTTCATCCTTCTCCCAGTACCGACTGCAACCCACATCCTTCTGAATCTGCTTAGTGTAGTCATCTCTGGGTCACCCTCTACGATTTTTACCCTCTACGCTGCCATCCAATACTATATTCGTGATCCCTTGATGCCTCAGAACATGTCCAACCAACCGATCCCTTCTTCTAGTCAAGTTATGTTACAAACTTCTCTTCACCCCAATCCTATTCAATACTTCCTCATCCATTATGTGATCTACCCATCTAATCTTCAGCATTCTTCTGTAGCACCACATATCGAAAGCTTCTATTCTCTTCTTGTCCAAACTATTTATCGTCCATGTTTCACTTCCATACATGGCTACACTCCATAGAAATACTTTCAGAAATGACTTCCTGACACTTAAATCTCTACTCGATATTAACAAATTTCGCTTATTCCGAAACGCTTTCCTTGCCATTGCCAGTCTACATTTTATATCCTCTTTACTTCGACCACCAGAAGTTATTTTGCTCCCCAACTAGCAAAACACCTGTACTACTTTAAGTATCTCATTTCCTAATCTAATTCCCGCAGCATCACCCGACTTAATTCGACTACATTCCTCGTTTTGCTTTTGTTGATGTTCATCTTATATCCTCCTTTCAAGACAGTATCCATGCCGTTCCGCTGCTCTTCCAAATCCTTTGCTGTCTCTGACACAATTACGATGTCATCGGCGAACCTCAAAGTTTTTATTTCTTCTCCATGGATTTTAATACCTACTCCTCTTTTGTTTCCTTTACTGCTTGCTCAATATACGGATTGAATAACATCGGGGAGAGGCTACAACCCTGCCTCACTCCCCTCCAACCACCGCCTTCCTTTCATGTCCCTCGACTCTTATAACTGCCATCTGGTTACTGTACAAATCGTAAATAGCCTTTCGCTCCCTGTATTTTACCCCTGCCACCTTCAGAATTTGAAAGAGAGTATTCCAGTCAACATTGTCAAAAGCTTTCTCTAAGTCTACAAATGCTAGAAACGCAGGTTTGCGCTCCCTTAATCTAGCTTCTAAGATAAGTCGTGGGGTCAGCATTGCCTCACGTGTTCCAACATTTCTACGGAATCCAAACTGATCTTCCTCGAGGTCGGCTTCTACTAGTTTTCCCATTCGTCTGTAAAGAATTCGCGTTAGTATTTTGAAGCTGTGACTTATTAAACTGATAGTTCAGTAATTTTCACATGTGTCGACACCTGCATTCTTTGGGATTGGAATTATTATATTCGTCTTGAAGTCAGAGGGTTTTTCGCCTGTGTCATACATCTTGCTCACCAGATGGTAGAGTTTTGTCAGGACTGGCTCTCCCAAGTTCGTCAGTAGTTCCAATGGAATGTTGTCTACCCCGGGGGCCTAGTTTCGACTCAGGTCTTTCAGTGCTCTGTCAAACTCTTCACGCAGTATCGTGTCTCCCATTTCATCTTCATCTACATACTCTTCCATTTTCATAATATTGTCTTCAAGTACATCGCCCTTGTATAGACCCTCTATATACTGCTTCCACCTTTCCGATTTCCCTTCTTCGCTTAGAACTGGGTTTCCATCTGAGTTCTTGATGTTCATACAAGTGGTTCTCTTATCTCCAAAGGTCTCTTTAATTTTCCTGTAGGCAGTATCTATCTTACCCATAGTGAGATAAGCCTCTACATCCTTACATTTGTCCTCCAACCATCTCTGCTTAGCCATTTTGCACTTCCTGTCGATCTCATTTTTGAGACGTCTGTATTCCTTTTTTGCCTGCTTCATTTACTGCATTTTTATATTTTCTCCTTTCACCAATTAAATTCAATATTTCTTCTGTTAAACAAGGATTTCTACTAGCCCTCGTCTTTTTACCTACTTGATCCTCTGCTGCCTTCACCACTTCATCCCTCAAAGCTACCCATTCTTCTTCTACTGTATTTCTTTCGCCCATTCCATTCAATAGCTCCCTTATGCTCTCCCTGAACCTCTGTACAACCTCTGGTTCTTTTAGTTTATCCATGTCCCATCTCCTTAAATTCCCACCTTTTTGCAGTGTCTTCAGTTTTAATCTACAGGTCATAACCAATAGATTGTGTTCAGAGTCCACATCTGCCACTGGAAATGTCTTACAATTTAAAACCTGGTTCCTAAATCTCTGTTGTACCATTATATAATCTATCTGATATCTTTTAGTATATCTAGGCTTCTTCCATGTATACAGCCTTCTTTTATTATTCTTGAACCAAGTGTTACCTATGATTAAGTTGTGCTCTGTGCAAAATTCTACCAGGTGGCTTCCTCTTTCATTTCTTTGCCCCAGTCCATACTCACCTTCTACGTTACCTTCTCTCCCTTTTCGTACTACCCAATTCCAGTCACCCATGACTATTAAATTTTCATCTCCCTTCACATCTGAATAATTTCTTTTATTTGATCATACATTTCTTCAATTTCTTCGTCATCTGCAGAGCTATTTGGCATATAAACTTGTACTACTGTAGTAGGTGTGGGATACGTATCTATGAAACATTTTATCAGTGAATTAATTAGATTATACCGTCAATGAAATTCATTACGTAATTTGAGAAGGGACCATCAAATTCAAGCGTAATGCGATCAACAGACGAAAATATGTGATGCACTCTATCCCAGGGTTACGACAGGGCAAAATATATATATTTTCCTCACTCACATTAAATAACACCCTTAAACTCGATTCCCACAATCATATTGTGTCCCTTCTCGTTTCCAATCCTACGGGTGCTGCCGCGCTTCTACCTACACTTCCAAGCCACGTACATACCTAGCACGTCCTCTCCCAATGAAATTTAAACCGTTTGCCTCTTCTTGAGGCCCGCCCCGTTGTATAGCGGTCCTACCAACTTTGATTTCACCCCCCCCCCCCCCCAACCCCCCCCCCCCCCCGTTCCGTACAGACGGCTTTCTCCTCCTCTGCTGCCCATACCAATCTGGTTTTCCACTTTTCTCTGACACTCCTGAACCCCTTTCCCTCCCAAATCTATACGATCCAATATCAGCTACCCATCTCTCCTTGTCCCTCACAGCCACCCCTGTCTCGTCACCAACTCTCGCCATTCCTCAATTCTCATCGTCACCACTCTCCTATTTGTCTCCGTACCCACCTTTCTTTTCATCTATATCCCGCCGTACCAGCGCAGGTCCTTTTTCGTTTTATTAAGGTGTACAGTGCCCCGTTTTAGTGGTCAGTGTACCTTCTGTGGTGTACTGTGTTTTAAGTATTTTTTAAATATTTAGTGTTATTCAATTCTTTACAGACGAATGGAAAAACTGGTAGATGCAGACCTCGGGGAGGATCAGTTTGGATTCCGTCGAAATGTTGGAACACGTGAGGCAATACTGACCTTACGACTTATCTTAGAAGAAAGATTAAGAAAAGGCAAACCTACGTTTCTAGCATTTGTAGACTTAGAGAAAGCTTTTGACAATGTTGACTGGAATACTCTCTTTCAAATTCTAAAGGTGGCAGGGGTAAAATACAGGGAGCGAAAGGCTATTTATAATTTGTACAGAAACCAGATGGCAGTAATAAGAGTCGAGGGGCATGAAAGGGAAGCAGTGGTTGGGAAAGGAGTGAGACAGGGTTGTAGCCTCTCCCCGATGTTATTCAATCTGTATATTGAGCAAGCAGTAAAGGAAACAAAAGAAAAATTTGGAGTAGGTATTAAAATTCATGGAGACGAAGTAAAAACTTTGAGGTTCGCCGATGACATTGTAATTCTGTCAGAGACGGCAAAGGACTTGGAACAGCAGTTGAACGGAATGGACAGTGTCTTGAAAGGAGGATATAAGATGAACATTAACAAAAGCAAAACGAGGATAATGGAATGTAGTCAAATTAAATCGGGTGATGCTGAGGGAATTAGATTAGGAAGTGAGACACTTAAAGTAATAAAGGAGTTTTGCTATTTAGGAAGTAAAATAACTGATGATGGTCGAAGTAGAGAGGATATAAAATGTAGACTGGCAATGGCAAGGAAAGCGTTTCTGAAGAAGGGAAATTTGTTAACATCGAGTATAGGTTTAAGTGTCAGTAAGTCGTTTCTGAAAGTAGTTGTATGGAGTGTAGCCATGTATGGAAGTGAAACATGGACGATAACTAGTTTTGACAAGAAGAGAATAGAAGCTTTCGAAATGTGGTGCTACAGAAGAATGCTGAAGATAAGGTGGATAGATCACGTAACTAATGAGGAGGTATTGAATAGGATTGGGGAGAAGAGAAGTTTGTGGCACAACTTGACTAGAAGAAGGGATCGGTTGGTAGGACATGTTTTGAGGCATCAAGGGATCACAAATTTAGCATTGGAGGGCAGCGTGGAGGGTAAAAATCGTAGAGGGAGACCGAGAGATGAGTACACTAAGCAGATTCAGAAGGATGTAGGTTGCAGTAGGTACTGGGAGATGAAGCAGCTTGCACAGGATAGAGTAGCATGGAGAGCTGCATCAAACCAGTCTCAGGACTGAAGACAACAACAACAACAGTGTTATTCAAGTTTTCTTGTAGTGTTTTTAACTATGCTGTTAGACCACATTTTTATCACTGTTTTTAAGCAATTCATGCAGGCAGCATTATGTTACTTATATTTTCCTATTTATATCACTCCATAGCGCAACCGCATATGAAATAACAACTAAGAAAAAGACTTATTAATGTTAAACGTTATCAGGTAAAGTGAAGAGGATATTGGGTACAAAACCGCGCTCCCACTGGACGTTGCAGATGGTTCCTTATAAATGTTATTGTGTTTCAATAAATCGAGAGCACGGACTTTTTACGCTTTGTGGAAATTACGCATACTATTCTGAATGTTCCATACAGTATGGCACGTTTCAGGTAAATACAACCCAAAGACAATTTTGTTACTTGGCTGTAGATGTTCATTAAAGATTACATTAAGTTCTGTGATAAGATTCAGAAGCAGGTAACTTATTTTCCACTTCCTGGATTACTTATTTCATCCGCGACTACTTCCCAACTTGTGCAATAAAAGAAAAAAAGAAAAAGAAAGACAGCTCAAATCCAGTGTGCTGTGGCTGAGTCACCTCCAATTGTAGCAATCCATCGTAGGCTTATACCTTTACACGAATAACCCCAGCGGAGGGTAATGCAGGACCACCGAACATATACTGCAACAAAATTTGTGTGTTAACTTGCTTATATTAAGTATAAAGGGGCTACCTGTAAGTCGTATATATTCAGCTTGAAGGAAATGTAGTTCTCATCCAATATCGCACTTGTAAAATCTTTATTTTCGATAAAGCAGAGTTGTCGTTGTCTGATATCGGTACAGGATAATGGAAGTAAGCAATTAGAGCTATAAACGTATTCTATATGTTAATTAACTGGACAATTGATGTAAGATGTTTTGGCACATCAAAATTAAAACCTGTATTTTAGCGAAACATCAACTTGCGCCAAGCCGGCCGCTGTGGCCGAGTGTTTCTAGGAGCTTCAGTCCGGAACTGCGCTGCTGCTACGGTTGCAGGTTCGAATCCTGCCCCGGGTATGCATGTGTGTGATGTCCTTAGGTTAGTTAGGTTTTAAGTAGTTCTAATGTCCAGGGGACTGATGACCTCTGATGTTAAGTCCCATAGCGCTTAGAGCCATTTGAACAATTTTTGAACTTTCGTCAAGTAGCCAACTAACTGAGATAGAAAGTACATCTATAGCTCCAGTTCAGAACTTGCATTAACCTTTACCGAGATCAGATGATGGCAACTCTGTTTTACCAAAACCGGTCATCGTAAATAAAAGTTTTTAGAAATGCGATCTTGACTGAGAACCTGCCTTCCTTCAACCTGGACAACTTGGTCACTGTATTTTCTTTTTGGCGATGATGACAATATGCCAATCTTTTTTGCAGAATATTCCAAATATAGTGCATTGGTGCACAAGTTCATAGCATTTCTTCCGTATTTTTAATAAAAAACAGATTCAAATAATACAGAATTTTGTCATTGATAATATATTATCCTTCACTATTTAAATTTCGGACGCGTGGTTTTGAGGCTAAAATCCCGTCTTGTTATGTTCGGAAGACTTTTTCATCAGGGCAGGAAGTTCCTTGAAGGATGGTCGGTAGAGAGCAGAAAAGATGAAAACCTAAAGGCAGCAGATCAGGAGAATAAGGAGGGTGCAGAATGACTTCCCAGCCCAACTCCTGTGTAGTATTTATTGTCAGACTAGCAGAATGTGGGCGGGCGTTATCGTGGAGTAGCAGTACTCCACGCAGTCTACCGGGTCGTTGTTCTTGGACTGCGTGCACAACACGACTCGGCTACTGACAACAAATGTCAGCAGTGGTGGCTATTTCTCGGGGAGGTAATTTGTAGTACACCACAACGTCTATTTTTCACCATATGAATAATACTATCTTTTTTGGATTCACGGAGATCTTTGTATGGCCAGTCGCTGTTTTGTTGGGACTCAACCATTACTGTCTCTTCCTCATGTTAGCATAAAGACACCATTTATAGTCACCAGTAACGATACAGGTTAGGAACAGTCAGTGTTGTTCACGAGCCAATTAGTGACATGCAGAGAGGCACATGTGGTCAGCCGCCGATTTTTGCGATTTTGCCTTAGAGCGTGCAGTAGCCATTCACCTGAATTTTGAACCTTACCTAAGGCATATAAATGAAGCACGACTGTCTCATGACTGTAATTCCTCACGTTTGCCAGTTCTCGAGCACACTGAGGATAAATGCATTTGAACTTTCTTCATGAAACCCCGAAGATGTTTCTGAACGTGGAGAGTCATGGAAGTCAAAATGAGCCGCCTTAAAACGAGAAAACCATTTTCTCGCCGTGCTCTGTCCAATGGCGTTATCAGCGTTCATGGGGCAAATGTTCCTGGCTGTCTGTGTTGCTGTCATCTTTCTGTTCAACTGAGACAGAAGCACATGTCAGAAAACGTCCGATTTCTCCACTTGGCACTCCACTTTATGACGTCCACAGCCCCACTCACTATAAAATTAACAATCGATAAATAAACCCATGTTGTTGTTATTGTTATGGTCGACATTCCTGAGACTGGTTTGATACAGCTCTCCATGCTGCTCTATCCTGTGCAGGCTTCTTCATCTCCCAATACCTACTGCAACCTACATCCCTCTGAATGTGCTTAGTGTATTCATCTCTTGGTCTCCCTCTACGATTTTTACCCTCCACGCTTCCATCCAGTACTAAACTGGTGATTCCTTGTTGCCACAGAACATGTCCTACCAACCGATCCCATCTTCTTGTCAAGTTGTGCCACAACCTCCTCTTCTCCCCAATTCTATTCAATACCTCCTCATTAGTTATGTGATCTACCCACCTAATCTCCAGCATTCTTCTGTAGCACCACATTTCGAAAGCTTCTATTCTCTTCTTGCCCAAACTATTTATCGTCCATGTTTCACTTGCCGACCGCGGTGGTCTTGCGGTTCTAGGCGCTCAGTCCCGAGCCGTGGGACTGCGCCGGTCGCAGGTTCGAATCCTGCCTCGGGCATGGATGTGTGTGATGTCCTTACGTTAGTTAGGTTTAATTAGTTCTAAGTTCTAGGCGACTGATGACCACAGATGTTAAGTCGCATAGTGATCAGAGCCATTTGAGCCATACATGGCTACACTCCATACAACTACTTTGAGAAACGACTTACGACACTTAAACCTATACTCGATGTTAACAAATTTCTCTTCTTCAGAAACGCTTTCCTAACCATTGCCTGTCTACATTTTATATCCTCCCTACTTCGTCCATCATCAGTTATTTTGCTCCCCAAATAGCAAAACTCCTGAAAGAGATTTTCACTCCGCAGCGGAGTGTGCGCCGATATGAAACTTCCTGGAAGATTAAAACTGTGTGCCCGACCGAGACTCGACGTCGGGGCCTTTGCCTTTCGCGGGCAAGTGCTATACCATCTGAGCTACTGAAGCACGACTCACTTTCGGTACTCACAGATTTAATTCTGCCAGTATCTCGTCTCCTACCTTCCAAACCTTACAGAGGCTCTTCTGCGAACGTTGCAGTACTAGCACTCCTGAAAGAAAAGATATAGCGGAGACATGGCTTAGCCACAGCCTGGGGGATGTTTCCAAAATGAGATTTATCACTCTGCACCGGAGTGTGCGCTGATATGAAACTTCCTGGCAGATTAAGATAGGAGACGAGATACTAGCAGAAGTACAGCTGTGAGTACCGGGCTTGATTCGTGCTTAGGTAGCTCAGCAGGTAGAGCACTTGCCTGCGAAAGGCAAAGGTCCGGAGTTCGAGTCTCGGTGGGACACACAGTTTTAATCTGCCAGGAAGTATCAGCAAAACTACTTTACTACTTTAAGTGTCTCATTTCCTAATCTAATTCACGCAGCATCTCCCGACTTTATTCGATTACATTCCATTATTCTAGTTTTGCTTTTGTTGATGTTCATCATATATGCTCCTTTCAAGACACTGTTCACTCCGTTCACCTGCTTTTGCAGGTCCTTTGCTGTCTCCGACCCATAGCCGTCGGAATAGCAACATGCTAAACAAAGCCACTACGAACTTATGCACCAGTCTAATAATTAATTCAGCGTTCGCGTACGTATCTGGAGACACAGTGGAGGCCAACTGAGTGGACTGTGTCCCAAGCAGCGAGCTCCTCAGTGTGGAGGGTGAAATTACTCCCTCTGAGAGGGCAGTTCTGGCGGCCGCCATCCGTCGCCGTCGCCGGCAGACTCCATTAGTGCGTGTCTGAGACAAACGTCAGGCGGCGCCCTGCCGCCCTTATCGCTCAGCAGCAGCGCCCGCCGGCCCTCGCGAGCGGCCGACCCCGTCGAGCCGACCGCCAGTGGCCGCTGCCTGCGGTAGAGAACCTTCCTTGCCGCCTGCAGCCACATCGGTACCATACCCGGACATGGGCACTTCGAAAGCTCCAACCTGCCTTTAACGATGTTTTCCACTCGTCTAGGGTCCAACCAATATGGTGACGAGTCCAGGAGAGGCGATGCAGGTGATGTCATGCTGTTATGCAAAGGCATACGCGTTGGTCGTTTGCTGCCATACACCAGTTACGCCAAATTTAGAACACTGTCCTAGAGGATATTTCCGTGGTACATCCGGCACTGATTGTTACGGTTATTTCACGCAGCCATCGTTTCTATTAGTACTGACAACTATACGCAAACTCCGCTGTCCTCGGTCGTTAAGTAAAGTCCGTCGGCAACTGCGTTGTCCCTTGTGAGAAATAGTGCCTGAAGTTGTGATTCTCGTCACTTTCTTTATGCTATGGCTCTCGTAATATTGAGCTCCCTAAAGATCACCGAAACTGAATATTCCAAGCGTCTAGTTCCAACTACCATTTCCCGTACAAAGTCCGTTAATTCCTGTCGTGTGGCCATAATCACGACGGAAGTATTTTCACATGTATCACCTAAGCACAAGTGACAGCTCCGCTAATGCGCTGTCCTTTTATAACTTGTGTGCATGATACTTCCTCAATCTGTATGTGTGCATACCTCTATCACGTGATTTTCATTACGTCAGTATAATTCCACGCTGCGGTTAGCGCCACAAGAATGTAAAGCTATACGCTGGCCAGACCGCCACTTCCTCCGTATACAGCAGTACACAGCTAGGGAAAAACGCTACAGCCATCCCGGCTCAACAACTGCACTGTACTCCTCCAGTCAGCCAACCCAAGTGCGTCATCAAGCAAGCCAGTACACAGCATTAAATCGGAGCACGACTGTCCTCCTGTCGGCCATGAAGCAGGACAGACATGCAAAGCAGCTATCGATATTCGATGAGTGCGCTATAAAAGTGGAGCGCGCAAGGTTCAGTTGCCTTCTTCGCCAGTTCCGCTGAGATCCTGCTCATTCCTCCGCTTATCACTTTACTTAATTTTGGATTTCTATTTAGGAGCGCATCTCAAACGCTTCGATTCTCTTCTTTTCCGGTTTTTCTACAGTCCTTGATTTGTTACTATACAATGCTGTGCTCGAAACACTTATACTCAGACATTTCTTTTTCAAACTGAGGCCCTAACAACGTTGTAGCATTGGCATGAATGCACCTGTGCATTGAGCCGAGGAAATTATTGGTGTATTAGAATTTCACTGTCATCTGTCAGTTGTTCAAATACTTTGCAGCTTCACTCCGTACTTAATGAGAACATACTGCCACAATGCGAATATAACAGACACCGTGACACCCCCAACTGCGAATAAAATCTTGAAAGCTGGCACGCCAGGCTCTCACTATAACTACGCTGTCCATCAGGTTGATATTAATATTCTATGTAATGATTTCAATGTACCCCAGTACTACATTTGATTTGTGTGGTTTATAACTTTTCGTGATATTGTGGGCAGAATGTTCAAATGACTGCATCTGTAGCCTTTAGCGAACTCAGATCCGAGAGGCTATAGTGGAGACGATGGATAACAAGAAGAAGGAGATTTGCGGCTAATAAAATGTTGTTTATAGTGACGTGGCTTTGCGAGTGATTCGGGGAAGCAGTGCTCCGTGAACTGTACCTGCAGAAGGACATCAGGCCGTGGCACTCCACTTTTACCACTTAGGTGCGAAGTAGGAAGGCGCCGACTCACTAAACATTTTATGAATACCTGGGCCAGGCGAAAGACCGTCGCATAAGTGGTCAGTTTGTGGGAAGTGGGTGGGGGAAGCCATTTAAGACAGACTGCTCCAATCTGAGCTCTTGTACAGAAAGCGGGACGGTTATAAAACTTCAAGGATTCTCCTGTTAGAAGCTAAGTTGATACGAACAGAGAGACTGGTGCACCTGTTTAGTGGAGGCAAGACTGCAACTCCCCTGACGCCAGGATGTCACCAGGCTCTCTGAGCGTGCGGCTGAAACATGGGCACGAATGTCTGGGATGCTTAACAGCCTTCTTCCAGAAATTGGTTCAAATGGTTGAAATGGCTCTGAGCACTATGGGACTTAACATCTGAGCTCATCAATCCCCTAGACTTAGAACTACTTAAACTTAACTAACCCCGAGGAAGGATTCAAAACTGAGACTGTACCAGCAGCTCGGTTCCAGACTGAAGCGTCTAGAACCGATCGGCCACAGTGGCTGGCTCTGAAATTAGAAACGGTCGTGCTGGAAAGATTAGCTCTCTCTGTAAATGATGAACTGAGTTTCCGTCTAGTTAGACTTTTTTGCCGAAACTTGACCATGCTTACCGTGAGAACGTGTCTCTACTATAAAATCATCTTTTTTCAGACAAGAGAGATTCGGAGTCGCTGATTGGCTCCCCTCAGGATATGCAACCAAAGGCTTGCTCCTCCAAGGTGGGAATCCCGGTGCTGTGTCTGTATTGGTTTCCAGGTCAGCAGGACAGTCAAGAGGAGAGATCCAATGAGTGGAGGAGAGTTTGATTGGTTTCTACATCGGGAGGAGGTTTTTGTTTCTGCTGATTCAGCTCCCATACTGACGCTTCGTGGAAAGTGATTGTGATTATTTGCCTTCATTGTCTTCTGGTCCACCAATGGTGAAGATTATCAGGTCTCTCTCTAGTGGTCTGCAACTTATGGTCAACTGAGGGGCAGTGGCAGTTTCCAATTATACAGAAAAGAGAACTGCATTACATCTCGCAAATATCATGTGTCACAAGAGTGAACTTATTTGTCCTGAGTCGGTTGTCATTTTCTGCTTTATTGCTGCACCGGCGTAGTTTGTTAAATGGTATTCACAACTTCCTGTTCTCCATGAACCATAATTTGTGGTGTGCTTGGTCGTAGCTGATTGTTTTTGAGGAGAATTCGGCCCCACAGTGTAAAATTGATTAATTCATGGAGAATTTTTATAGTTTCTACCAAAATGAACGCTTTGCCAATCAAGCACTATCTTTTGTTTGATTCATGTTTGTCATTTTGTTTTAAATTTATCAGCTTATTTGTAGTTGTAAAATTTGTTTATGGGTATGTGAGCGACGTTTTAGAATAAGTTTTGTTTCTTCGGATTAGGCATATATGCGTGCGTTATTTGAAACAAGTTCAGAGTAGAGTTGTGTTGCGTGATCGCATTACAGCCGGTAACTTGCGGAAGGAGCAAGTGTTTGGATTGTTTACGAGAATTAAAGCGTATAGTGGGAAAAGCTGCACACAAATGCCATCCATAATGAAAAGAAGCCAGCTTTTGATGCAGAACAAGATAGGTGAGCAGCGGAAGAAGCTCATTGAAACTGATTTGTAAACGGTGCACAAATATCAAATGAAGAATACTCCGATGATGAGAGTTCAGTTTACTCAGGAAATGAAAGTAAAAACGATGCGGAGTTGGCAGTTCACGTCAGTTTTGTAGGTGCGGAAAGAGGTACAGTCAGGGAAAGTAACGGCCGATCACGGTGGCCACGCGTTCTAGGCGCTGCAGTCCGGAACCGCGTGACTGCTACGGTCGCAGGTTCGAATCCTGCCTCTGGCATGGATGTGTGTGATGTCCTTAGGTTAGTTAGCTTTAGGTAGTTCTAAGTTCTAGAGCACTGATGATCTCAGATGTTAAGTGCCATAGTGCTCAGAGCCATAGGAAACATTTGAACCAGGGAAAGTAACAGTCCTATTTCGCCGGCAATGCCCTTAGAGGATCTGATTGTGAGTCGCGTGCCCCTGGTCCGGGTTGCATTATTCGAAGTCTGTAGGTAGAATGGATCATTCAGTCTGCGCAAGAGGCAGAGAAGATACAACAGGAAGAATACCGATGACAGGAGATGCTCATTAATGAAATTAGGGAAATTCAGAAGCGGTTTGACAAGGAGGAAATGAGACAGGACGAAATAATGAAAGAAATTATGGAAATTTAAATGGTTCAAATGGCTTTGAGCACTATGGGACTTAACATCTTAGGTCATCAGTCGCCTAGAACTTGGAACTAGTTAAACCTAACTAACCTAAGGCCATTACACACATCCATGCCCGAGGCAGGATTCGAACCTGCGACCGTAGCAGTCTCGCGGTTCCGGACTGAGCCCCTAAAACCGCGAGGCCACCGCGGCCGGATATGGAAATTCAAAGGAGGGCTGACGGGTTTGTCGAAAACGTAAATCAGATGAGGAATGAAGTTAAGTGTGTAAAAGCAGAGGACGAAGACATAGGAAATCGTCAGAAGAAACATGAGAAGTAGCGGTAGAGTCCAGACGCGAGGCTCGGAGAGCCAAATTAGTAGCGGGAGAGGCATGGTAAAATGCGCGAATTGCGCTAGGTCAGGCAGCGCTAGCAAAGGTCGAAGTGAGGGCAATCAAGAAGGCAATTTATGCTATTAAGAAACAAGGATAGAGAGTAGCTGAGAAGACACAGGAAGAAATGTTAGAAATCAACGACGAGCAAGCAAGTCTCACTATCCAGCAAAATGAGTTGGCGGATGAGGTGACACAAATGACAAATGTGCGAAAGGTTCGCTCATGTAGAAATTCAGCCAGAAGCAACAGCACGTTGCCATGAGTTCGTTGATCACCAGGAATTTCAAAGACAAATTTGTGAAACCCAGCCTGGAGCCACATCCACGGCTCAGGCCGTTATAAAGGCTGGAGCGCTCGCTGAATGGTGTACGCCGCTCGGCCGAGCGCGGGCAATCTGAGGCGCGTAGTGAACAAAGTTCGAGCCGGACCACAACTGCGCACAACTCAGACGAACGGAAACTGTGCTACATGACTCTGATGAGACGAGACTAGAGTTAAACAGCGTTAAAGGCTCGGTCGGTCATGTAATCTATGGCACATGCGCGCCAGAATTTAGAGATTGTCCAGGGTCGCATAATTAAGAATAACTTGACTCAAAACATTTTTTCTGGTTCAAAATTTTCAGGTTTACAAAAAGAACCAGAAATCCTTACACCTCAAGTCATGGATTGCTCAGTACGATATGATACTACTCGGGTCATGGTCACTAGTGCATAAACTTTAATTTGTCTGTTGCGTAGCAATGCAGTAAACTGTCGCAGTGAAGGCGAATCCAGAGAGGCTTTCCTAAATACCTATTGGTCACAGGACATCTATTAAAAAAAAGATTAAGTTAGGGACGGATTACGAAGCATTTGGGTGCCGTAATCCGATAAAATTTTTCGAGAGGCTTATCAACAAGAACCGTCACCTGGACAAACCATATAGTGATATGAAGATAACGCGACACTGCTACAATAAACTTGCAATTGAGGTATCAGGAACTGCTCATTGGCAAATGTAATGACACGATAGAGTCATTCAAAAGCTCTCTACGGGACTCAGACTCTGTCAAGAAAACACAAAACGTGGGGATCGATGTGAGACATAATGAACGAAATTCGCAACGTGCAATTGCAAGAAATAATGAAAGGCTAAATACAAATAGAAACAAGTCAATAAGAAATCAGTATCAAGGCCGAACGGAAAGGGAAAGAGCAAAGGGAGGGAAATGCAAAATTCTAACCAGTTCGTGCGGCCAGTCTGGAACTCGGGACAAACAAGGAATATTGGAGGGAAATACTAGGGGAAGTCCGCAACGTGATAACGAGAATGGCCTAACCCCTCAAAACAGAAACCGCAGCAGAAGAAAGCGTAGGAACTGACAGTCGGCCGCTGTGGGCTCGTTAATGTTAAGAATTACTTTTTTCATTTTTGTGCTCACTTGGGGTATTGATTTTATTTGTTTACATTTTCACTTTTTGGATGACTTATTATTACAATTAACGGATAAGATATTCTCCTGTAACTACTGATCAATGAGTTTGGTGTTCGTAGTTTTCTGGACAGCATTTTCACTTTCATAATTTACCACAAATTTGTGACGTACTGGTGACCTCTCGTGATTCTTTGATAGAAACTTATTTTTTGATTAGGAATGTGCCGATTTCTCGGAGGAAATATCTCGAGTGAATGACAAAACTGGTTGGTTCAACACTGCAAAACCGCTGTACTAGTAGCTTGTCACGCCACAGCAATGGTATGTGCTGGAACAGCTTGAAAATTGCCTTTTCGATTCAGAAATAATTGGAAAAGATCTTGGAGACACAATTATTCTCAGAATTCATCTTAAAATGTAGTAATGGTTTGAGTTTTGCCGCTCAAATTGAGTGCATTACAGTCGGGTGTATGCACAATCTGTTTCACCTTTCGGAATGAGGAATGAGGAGGAGCTGGTTGTGCTAAAGAAGTTGATCTGCGACCCAGTATCGGGTGTTGTCGTGATTTGGCTCATTCCACCGACACGGGCGGGACGGTCTTGAAAGATGGTTTCCACGCCAGGGGCTCGTTGAGGTTCGAGTATTTTTTTTAATTTTTTTTATTTTTTTACTGTGTTTCAATTAGGGTTACCGACAGTGGAGAGATGTTTCTCGTTGGTGGTTTTAGAGGGTGGTTACACTAAAGGATAATCGCCTGTGGTGCGATATTTTGCGCTGGTGGTACTTTTTTAACTGTGTTTATCACTTATGAATATTCGTCTTGACGTACTTCGATTGTGGATCACCAGCGCCGGAGGGGCGTCATCGGCAAAGATTTGTATTACACTCCTGGAAATTGAAATAAGAACACCGTGAATTCATTGTCCCAGGAAGGGGAAACTTTATTGACACATTCCTGGGGTCAGATACATCACATGATCACTCTGACAGAACCACAGGCACATAGTCACAGGCAACAGAGCATGCACAATGTCGGCACTAGTACAGTGTATATCCACCTTTCGCAGCAATGCAGGCTGCTATTCTCCCATGGAGACATCGTAGAGATGCTGCATGTAGTCCTGTGGAACGGCTTGCCATGCCATTTCCACCTGGCGCCTCAGTTGGACCAGTGTTCGTGCTGGACGTGCCGACCGCGTGAGACAACGCATCATACAGTCCCAAACATGCTCAATGGGGGACAGACCCGGAGATCTTGCTGGCCAGGGTAGTTGACTTACACCTTCTAGAGCACGCGATACATGCGGACGTGCATTGTCGTGTTGGAACAGCAAGTTCCCATGCCGGTCTAGGAATGGTAGAACGATGTATTCGATGACGGTTTGGATGTACCGTGCACTAATCAGTGTCCCCTAGACGATCATCAGAGGTGTACGGCCAGTGAAGGAGATCGCTCCCCACACCATGATGCCGGGTGTTGGCCCTGTGTGCCTCGGTCGTATGCAGTCCTGATTGTGGCGCTCACCTCCACGGCGCCAAACACGCATACGACCTTCATTGGCACCATGGCAGAAGCGACTCTCATCGCTGAAGACGACACGTCTCCATTCGTCCCACCATTCACGCCTGTCGCGACACCACTGGAGGCGGGCTGCACGATGTTGGGGCGTGAGCGGAAGACGGCCTAACGGTGTGCGGGAACGTAGCCCAGCTTCATGGAGACGGTTGCGAATGGTCCTCGCCGATACCCCAGGAGCAACAGTGTCCCTAATTTGCTTGGAAGTGGCGGTGCGGTCCCCTACGGCACTGCGTAGGATCTTACGTTCTTGGCGTGCATCTGTGCGTCGCTTCGGTCCGGTCCCAGGTCGACGGGCACGTGCACCTTCCGCCGACCACTGGCGACAACATCGATGTACTGTGGAGACCTCAGGCCCCCCGTGTTGAGCAATTCGGCGGTACGTCCACCCGGCCTCCCGCATGCCCACTATACGCCCTCGCTCAAAGTCCGTCAAGTGCACATACAGTTCACGTCCACGCTGTCGCGGCATGCTACCAGTGTTAAAGACTGCGATGGAGCTCCGTATGCCACGGCAAACTGGCTGACACTGACGGCGGCGGTACACAAATGCTGCGCAGCTAGCGCTATTCGACGGCCAACACCGCGGTTCCTGGTGTGTCCGTTGTGCCGTGCGTGTGATCATTGCTTGTACAGCCCTCTCGCTGTGTCCGGAGCAAGTATGGTGGGTCTGACACACCGGTGTCAATGTGTTCTTTTTTCCATTTCCAGGAGTGTATGTGGCGTGAACCACTGGAGTGCGAATCACGGTAATACGTTTTAGATGGATAAGAAGGATAAGGCAAATGGGACCAGATGAAAACGGAGTAAACTAATCATTCTGCACTGAGAAATTATTAATAAGACCTGTTATTTTTATGTCATGGAGTAGCTGTTAACTGATGATAAGCCGGCCGCTGGTGTTCGAGCGGTTCTGGGCACTTCTGTACAGAGCCGCGCGACTGCTACGGTCGCAGATTCGAATCCCGCCTCAGATATGGATGTATGTGATGTCCTTAGGTTAGTTAGGTTTAAGTAGTTCGAAGTTCCACGGGACTGATAACCTCAGACGTTACGACGCATAGTGCTTAGATTCATTTCAAACATTTCAATTGATGATATCTGTATGTAGATTTTTGAGAGTTATTGGTCATTTTCAGAGGGAAAGTTGAATTAGTACCTATGCCTCTTCTACGCTGCCTGCACAGAGAGGAATGTACAATGGTGGTGAGCGTTATTCGACCCACATACTGCGCCAGATATCCACATCAGCGTCACCATCCAAGAACTTGGCACCAGAAGAAGTATCAATTTCCAGAGTAAAGTAAAGTAGAAAGGGTAAGAGGTAGCTAAACGTCGCAATGGGCGGAATAAGTGGAAGTAAGTGTTGCATGGTGTGAGAATGCATGAAGTATGCATGTGAAGGTTGTGCTGGCGTAGCCTTCTGCTGAATAGCACATTGTGGTGCAAGCCGGGTGTTGGAAAACTAACAAAAACGGTTCAAATGGCTCTGAGCACTATGGGACAAAACATCTATGGTCATCAGTTCCCTAGAACGTAGAACTACTTAAACCTAACTAACCTAAAGACATCACACAACACCCAGTCATTACGAGGCAGAGAAAATCCCTGACCCCGCCGGGAATCGGCTCCGGACGGAAACTAACATGACGCTGATATATACAACAGTAATTGCCCCACTACTGGTAAATGATTAGAACAAGTGATTTTAGATAGCAGATTAATGATCGATGTTACGTCCTATATTCAAACAAAAGATATCAGCACGGCACTTTTGTCTCCATTAATGGAGTTGTAAGCTTTAATGTTCATCAGTTCATATATTTGTTATGATTTTCTATGTATATGTTTTTGGAAAATTTATTGTAAAATCACGTGCTAAGGACTGCGCAGAGAACCATAGCGTCCAAGAGGAGACTTAGTAGAAGACCGTGACTGAATGTGGCTTGGTGCAGCAAGCATATCGCAAGGTCGCTCTCAGGGGTCGGGTGTCGTAGCGAAACCTTGGCCGTGGCTGCCAGTGTGACGTCACAGCAGGGTCGACGTACCCGGAAGAGAGAGGAGCTGACGTGACATCCCTACAGAAGTGCTTCGCCTACAGCCAGCAGGTAAGGGAAGCCCGTCTCTAATGTCATGCAACTGCTAGCCTACATGCAACCCATCCCCACAAGGTGTGCCGACAGTGCAGGCAGCTGGATGACCTTATGACACTTGGGTAGCTCAAGAGCGATGGAGGCGCGGATACAGTCTTGTTCATCCGTTTCACTCGTGCCATTAGAGGCTAAAAGCAACAGCAGAGGGGTCTCACCTGAAACCAGCAGATAATGGAGGCTCGCCGCTGACGTCATATGACACCTGGGACCACCGATGTCTTATGCAAGAATCTCAAAGGATCTGACCTGAATGGAATACTGCTGGCGAAAAGAAGAGAGGGACTGTAGAGAGCCAGACCAAGCGACTGCCGTCTCCGGACACTTGCCACGCGGCACAGCACAGCTGGGGAACAGTCTTCAACAGGAGCAACCGTTTGTTATCTGCTGCCCCATCTCTGGTCTGTAAGTAGTCCTGATGCCGACCTGTTGCTTTCATAGACTGGAGACCGGTCCTGACTCGACGCCACAGCCACCACTGATGATGTTCAGCAAAGGAGTAACCCTTCTCTTAGCACAAACTCACCCACTACACCTGCCACGTCCAACCTGTTACACACCTCTTAAGTGAAGTGCTGTGTTTATATGTTCACCCAATGCTACAGTTAATTTTTGGGCTATCATTGTGTGCCTTGCTGAATTTGTGTTATTGGGTTAAAAAACTTTTTTTGAGGGCAAGGCCACATTTAGATGTGTAGTGGTACAAGGTCACTCTCGTCTAGAAAAGACAAAAGAACACACACAACAAATACACTAATATTCAAACCATCTTATGAAACTGACCCGTATGTTTATTTCATCTTTGTCATTCAAGTAAAGTCTCACTATACTACACATATCATTTGTATTTTAGTTATTCTGCGCAAACACTGTATACTCTGTTGTACTAAAACAACTAGTTTTGCTGAATCGTTGGATGTGACGCAGAATGTAAAATTTGCTGGATTTGAACGGGTTTCTCCTGTAACTGAAATATCAGATTTGAAGATGGTTCTGAATGAACCAAAACCGGTCATGTGAATAAAAAATTGTGGAATCAAGACTGATTATAAGTAACATCATAAAATCACTGATTACTGTTATCCCAATCAGACATTATGTCTGTTATTGCAAAGCCACTCAGCGTAGTTTTCCAATTTTCGTGGATGCGCCAGAACATTACCCTGCCGCAGCGCTCTGATCCTCGTACTCAGGGTGTCATTTTCTGCTATATTGATGCACCGGCGTAGGGTTGTTAAATGATTTCTTTCGAGTAGAATTCAGCTCAACCGTGGATTTACGAAAATGGTTCAAATTGCTCTGAGGACTATGGGACATAACTTCTGAGGTCATCAGTCCCCTAGAACTTAGAACTACTTAAACCTGACTAACCTAAGGACATCACACACACCCATGCCCCAGGCAGGATTCGAACCTGCGACCGTAACGGTCGCGCGGTCCCAGACTGTAGCGCCTAGAACCGCTCGGCCAGCTCGGCCGGTGTGGATTTACGTAAACAAAGTCTGATGGCGTTGTAAACGGAAAAAATCGGGGAGAATTTGTGTAGTTCTCACCCCAATTAATGCTTTATCAATCAAGCACCAACCCGTTTCTGATTAATGTTTGTCTTTTTTTTTTTTTGTAAGTTTAATCAGCTTGATTGTAGTTGTGAAAGGATGAATACAAATTTGTCATTATTTTTGTAAACTTGAATACGCCACTGTTCTTATTCGTACTCCTCCAACCATTCACTGTTTTCATTTCACTGTGATGATACATGGGCGTATTAGCAGTTCACAATGAAATCATACCAAATCAGTTAATCTAATGATTAATTTGAGTTCTCGAAGATCGTAGACGTAGGCAACTAATGTGACATGAGTAAATTCACTAACGTCATATAGTTAAAAATTAAGGACGTAGTTCACAATTTGAAAGTTGTTGAGAAGATAATACTTCTCTTTATGTAAAGATAATAACATTTAGCATCACTTGGAAATACACTACTGGCCATTAAAATTGCTACACCAAAAAGAAATCCAGATCATAAACGGAAATTAATTGGACAAATATATTATACTAGAACTGACATGTGATTACATTTTTACGCAATTTATGTGCATAGATCCCGAGAAATCAGTACCCAGAACACCCACCTCTGGCTGTAAATACGGTCTTGATACGCCTGGGCACTGAGTCAAACAGATTTTGGATGGCGTGTACAGGCACAGCTGCCGATGCAGCTTCAACACGATACCACAGTTCATCAAGAGTAGTGACTGGCGTACTGTGACGAGCCAGTTGCTCGGTCACCATTGACCAGACTTTTTCAATTGGTGAGAGATCTGGAGAATGTTCTGGCCAGGGCAGCAGTCGAACATTTTCTGTATCCAGAGAGGCCCGTCAGGACCTGCAGCATGCGGCCGTGCATTATCCTGCTGAAATGTAGGGTTTCGCAGGGATCGAATGAAGGGTAGAACCTCGGGTCTTAACGCATCTGAAATGTAACGTTCACTGTTCACAGTGCCGTCAATGCGAACAAGAGGCGACCGATACGTGTAAGCAATGGCACCCCATACCATCACGCCGGGTAATACGCCAGTATAGCGATGACGAATACACGCTTCCAATGTGCGTTCACCGTGATAACGCCAAACACGGATGCGAACATCATGATGCTGTAAACAGAACGTGGATTTATCCGAAAATATGACATTTTGCCATTCGTGCACCAAGTTTCGTCGTCGAGTACACCATCGCGGGCGCCCCTGTCTGTGATGCAGCGTCAAGGGTAACCGCAGCCATGGTCTCCGAGCTCATAGTTCATGCTGCTGCAAACGTCGTCGAACTGTTCGTGTTGTTGTCTTGCACACGTCCCCCTCTGTTGACTCAGGGATCGAGACGTGGCTGAAAAATCCGTTACAGCCATGCGGATAAGATGCCGGTCATCTCGACTGCTAGTGATACGAGGCCGTTGGGATCCAGCACGCAGTTCCGATTTACCGTCCTGAAACCACCAATTCCATATTGTGCTAACAGTCGTTGGATCTCGACCAACGCGAGCAGCAGTGTCGCGATACGATAAACCACAATCGCGATTGGCTACATTCCGACCTTTATCAAAGTCGGAAACGTGATGGAACGCATTTTTCCTCCTTACACGAGGCGTCGCAATAACGTTTCACCAGGAAACGCCGGTCAACTGCTGTTTGTGAATGAGAAATTGGTTGGAAACAACATGTTTCTGGTGTCGCCGCCGGCGCCAACCTTGTGTGAATGCTCTGAAAAGCTAACCATTTGCATATCACAGCATCTTCTTTCTGTAGGTTAAATTTCACGTCTGTAGCACGTCATCTTCGTTGTGTAGCAATTGTAGTGGCCAGTAGTGTATATTCGCGATAAAAGCAAGCGACCTCCTGCAAGCCGTAAACCGAATGTCAGAGTTCGGCACAGGGAGACCGTCTCACAACTACATGGCGGAATTGGCCGACACGGCCAAGTCCCGCGACCTGCTGAAGTTAAAGCTATTTCTTCACATGGTCGTCAATGTAGAAATTTACAACACGCCGGGCACCGCCAACAGTGCGATAACTGCCAGCGCTATGCGCACGCGGGTATCAGATGCGGTCTCGCACCCCGCTGCCGCATTTGCGCAGGCGGTCACACGACCCAACGCTGCAAACTCCCCCACACGGCACCTCGCAAGTGCGCCAACTGTGGTGCTGCCCATCCGGCAAACTACAGAGGGTGCATTGGTTACAAAGCAGCTCTGAGGCGCAAAATGGCAAAACATGCCAAACCAACCGCCATCACAGTTCCGAAACCGCCCCGCGCCCAGTAAGAAGTGGAATATCCATCGCTGGAGTGATCGCTGGCAGCCCCAGCAGCGCGGGACGGTCAGAGGAGCCCCAGAGCTCAGGACACTCCCAGCAAACACCCCCAACAACACACACACAAAAGACAAACACAACACCTGACACCACACCCGCACCGGGCACCAAACACAAAACCAGCAACAACACCACCCTACCCCCTGAGATCGCGGACTGCAGCCCACCACAGGCCACAGAAAACGCCCCTACACAGGGGCGACCACAGCGCCAGAGGAGGAGAAGGATAAACAGCCGCAGCACTAGGAACACGACCACACCACAACAAGCAAACAGACAACAGAACACCAACACTCATGAACACAACCCGGACACCAACTCAACAACCCACATAACACACCTACTCACCACAGAGAGTACACAGGCGCCTACAACTGCCACACGTACAGCCGACACTCAGGCCAGCCCTCACCAGACGCCAACACAGGAACAAGCGGCCGCTAACACGACCAATAACTCGCAGGCCGAACATGACCAACATTACGATAACATTCCGGAGAATAATGGAAACATTATTCCCCGGACGCACGACCACCGAAATAGTCACGAAGATTATGGGGTGTGTCTCCCAACTCTTCATGTAGTTCATGTCGAGCAGGCTCAACTGGAATAGCTTCCAAACCACTATCAAACCTCTGTTTACACTACTACATGGCTAATACACCACACCAGCCCCGAAACGCAGACTTAAACAGAATCACACAGATACTGTTTTGGAATGACAACTGGATCGCAAGCAAGAAAGCCGAAATGGCCGCTTTCATGGAGCGAAAGGGTATCCGAATCGCTCTCGTGAACGAGACACTGCTTACGCCTCGCAAACAACTAAACATCCGAGGGTATTGTGTCTACAGTACCGACCGAGCGGATGGCAGGAGGGGAGGCGGCAATCATCATACACAGAGACATAGACCACACGAACATCGAGCTCCCAGCACTTGAAAGACTAGAGGCCACGGCCGTCAGGGTCAAGTTCAACGGAGCCAACACCACACTGATATCGATATACAATCCTCCTAAAAACATAGTAACACGCGATATCAGCACAGTACTCAACACAGCACCGCGGGTAATTGCCGCTGGAGATCTCAACGCAAAACACCCTGATTGGAACTCACGAATACGAACCTCCAACGGCAATAAACTGTACGAACACGCACTAGGCCGCAACTACATTATACTTGGACCGGACGTTCCCACGTTCTTGCCTACACAGGCTCGACATAGGACAGACGTGTTAGACATAGCCCTCATAAAGGGCATCACATGCACACTCAACCTTACAGTTGAAAACGATCTGGACTCAGACCACATGCCTGTAGTACTGCACGTGGAAGAGACACTGCAGGACATCGAACCACGCAGGATGCTTAACTACAAGCGTGCGAATTGGACACTGTTCAAGGAAACGCTTGATAGTCGCATTCCTGACACCCACGAAATTAACAACACACAGGAAATCGATGAGGCTGTGGAGGCTCTCACAACTGCCGTCCAAGACGCAATGACTGACGCCATTCCATATACAACACCAAGACAACAATCAACGGCCCTGACCCAGGAAATCCTGGGCTTTATCTCAATGAAGTACCGCCTCGGGAGATACTGGCAGCGTACCTGGCACCCGTTCTATAAACTGCACGTCAACAGACTACAGGTCATAATACGGAATAAAATACAAACATTCAGAAACGAGCAATGGGGACAGAAACTCGCTGGGCTGGATACCACACGTCCTGGCGTGTGGCAACTGGTCAGACACTTCACCAGGGAGAAACATTACATTACCACGTTACAAGGACCAGACGGCCCAGCCTACTCCGCGACGGAGAAGGCAGAGCATATGGCCACAACACTTGCAGCGTCTTTCATGCCGAATCTGGTTCCTTCAGGCCCAGCATTCACGCTCGAAACGGACCAGGAGGTTATACAACTTGTAGCCCAGCCCTCGCGCAACGAAATAAGACGTACTAGCACAAATGAAATTATATAGACCATTAAGCACACCAACGCTAGAAAAGCCCTTGGGCCTGATGGCATTGAAAACCGTGTCCTCCAGGAGTCCACGGATAAAGCCGTAGAATACCTCACACACTTAACGAATGCCATCCTGACACACCAACGCTTCCCTGACTTTTGGAAGGCGGCCAAGGTCCTGATGTTCAGGAAGCCAGGGAAAGACCGCTCCCTCCCACAAAATTACCGACCCATCAGTCTGCTGTGCTCGCTGAGCAAGATTGTTGAGAAGGTAATACTAAAACGTATCACTAGGCATACCATCGCCAACGACACCCTAAGGCCGGAGCAATTCGGCTTCAGGAATCACCACTCGACAACACAACAACTCCTCCGCGTTGTCGAACACATAACACACGGCTACAACATGAACAAAGCCACAGGGGCCGTATTCCTATACATCGAAAAGGCTTTCGATCGTCTCTGGCACGATGGACTCATACGCAAACTAAGCGAAGCTGGTTTCCCGGACGGACTCGTACGTCTTATGATGTTTCAACACTAACGTGCAGGACAAACAATCAACACAACACCGTATACAAGCGGGAGTACCCCAAGGAAGCATTCTAGGGCCCATCTTGTTGAACCTGTACATTAATGACTTCCCAGCGACACAAAACACGACGTTAGCCGTCTACGCGGATGACACAGCCATCCTCGCGCAAGACTGGAAACCGTCGAACATCAATTCACGAATACAGACAGCATTCAGAACAGCTGAGCCTTGGTTGGAGAGATGGCGAAGCAGTTCTGTTCATACGCAGACCGAAACTACTGCGCAAACACCAACACTGTAGACCAATAACACTACATACACGCCCAATACGTTTCCGAGAGAAAGTCAGGTACCTTGGTGTCTGGCTGGACCGGAAACTTACATGGGGGGACCACACTGAATACGTTGCCAAACGAGCGCAGGCGAGGCTCAAACAGCTCTACCCAATGCTCAACAGGGAAAGCACACTGAACAGGAGGGTGTCGAGGTCCATATACATGACACTGATTAGACCTCTGATGAAGTAGGGAGCTCCCGTCTGGGGATATGCAGCTCCTACACGACTGCTGCCGCCTGCAGATCATACAGAACAAGGTGCTACGAATCATTAGCAAACGCTCCACGCTATAGACGCACCGTGGATCATCACCATGAATACCGCCTTGATACCCTCAAGGAAGTATTCAAAAAACACGCAACACGACTATACAGGAACTCGAGACACTCGAACAATCCTTTTATCCTCACTCTGGGAAACTACGATCACAACCACAGGTGGAAACACAAGCGGCCAAAGACACTGGCGGCTAGGGCATAGCCACCTTTGGTAAACTAGCATACGCAAACAGCGACAAACGTCGGTAAGCCCCTGCACATCAGCAACACTGACTGGCAACTACCAGCTGCTACTAGAGCCGATCAACAGGCCACAGCAGGGAAACCGACAGAGCTCGCCCACAGGCGCACAAACAAACTGCCAACATTCCCTCACACTGTGTCCCCGGTATATGACCTATCGGACACAAGATCGATAACAAACTTAACTGTTACAGTTTGCTGACGCTGAACGAGGACTCCGTACCAGCACCCAACGCCAGCCGCCGAGCAGCACAACGCACAACGCCAAGGTATCGACAAGCATGATACCCACTACTAACCAAGCCTATCCTTGCACAACCTATCGCAGGCAGCAAGATAACCGCTACTGCTCTTGCCACTCGAGAGGTTTTTCCCTTGGCTCTTGCCCTGGCACTTTTTTTTTCCTCTGCCCTTAAAACCGCAACCCTTCGTCAGATTTCGACCAATCTATCTCCAGATGAGCGAGTATTAATGGTTAATCCTAACCAGACGTACGCAAACATCGCAGTACCCACATCCTGCGACACCTCACTTAGTGAATACTAACCCTTATGCAAAGATGGCAGTAGACGTTTTCTGTTGGCCATCATGCCAGTGTGGGCGTGGAGGGGCTCCACCTCTATTATATTAAAAAAAAAAAAAAAAAAAAACAAGCAAGCCGTTTATGAAATGCCTGGCAGTTTGTGGTTTGTCACTCTCCATTCTACTTTCCGGTGCAATGCGATTTTTCACCTGTCTCTTTCACTGTTAATGTTTCGTGTGTTACCATACCGCGTACGATTCAAAACGCCAGCGTAATACTGTTGTGCACGCACCGGATTCAGTAGGCAATGTTAGGACTTAAGACACAGTTGAGTTATAGTCGAAAAGAAGCTCTTGGACAAAGAATCGTAGCTCTACATCACAGTGCGTTATAAGCTTAAGATGGCAACAGCGCACAAGCTTACGTTATCACCACTCTCTGTTTTGTAAGTAGGCTGATTAAGGTTTTTTATTGGTAACGCCGCCGCCACGTAGCGCTCTGTATGAAAATCACTGGCTGTGCCGTGTGCAGTCTGTGGCTGGTTGGCATTGTTGTAATACTCGCCATTGTAGTGTTGGGCAGCGGCAGCTGGGTGCTAACAGCGCGTAGCGTCGTGCAGTTGAAGGTGCGCCGCCAGTAGTGGTGGATGTGGGGGTAGAGATGGCTGAGTTTTGAAATGTGTAAGAATGGATGTCATGAACTGCTATCTATATTATGACTATTAAGGTAAATACATTGTTTGTTCTCTATCAAAATCTTTGATTTGCTAACTATGCCTATCAGTAGTTAGTGCCTTCAGTAGTTTGAATCTTTTATTTAGTTGGCAGTAGTGGCGCTCGCTGTATTGCAGTAGTTGGAGTAACCAAGATTTTTGTGAGGTAAGTGATTTGTGAAACGTATAGCTTAATGTTAGTCAGCGCCATTCTGTCGTAGGGATTTTTGAAAGTCAGATTGCGTTGCGCTAAAAATATTGTGTGTCAGTTTAAGCACAGTCTTGTATAATTTTTCAAAGGGGACGTTTCATATGTCGACCCTTAGCCAAGGATACCTCACTGGAATCTTATGATTTTTTTTCTTGTAGTTTGTGTAGGTAGTGTAGCTTTTGTTTATTGCTAGCGCGTAATCATAGAGAGAATTTCCTTTGTAGTTGCAGTCTTTCATTGTTGTACAGTAAAACAGTTGGGGCATGCATGTAGATCTGCACCAAGTATTTCGCAGCGGCGCTTGCAATTAACGAAATATTATTTACAATGTTATGTTAATGTGTTTTCTTGTTTTGCTCTTCAAATTCTGCTTTTTTGTGTTGTCGTGTGAAATATTGTAACTACAATGGCGTGTGAAAAACGTAATACTAGGCTCCAAAGTAAACTGAGAAATGACAGTGAAGACGAAAGCAGTGTGTTAGCGCCACCATGTAATGAATTAACTAATGTTCAAAGTTGTAATCTGGTAAATTTACATAGGGAAATGGAGGGGGCTGCAAACAATGGTGTAGACAGTGAAACAATTAGTGAACAGGGAAGCATTATCGATCGATCGGTCGGCAACAGCTCGCCTCAGGATTCCGAAATGACAGGACACATTCTTGCAAATACTGTAGATTCAGGTTTTGCGTCCTTACCGTTTTCTCAAATAAGTCAAGACACATTTTCTGTTTTTCAAACTGCGAATATTGCCGGTGCAAATGCATTGCCGAATAGGACTAAGGAACATGTTTCAGACACCAGTGCATTGTTATTACAATAAATGCAACAAATGGGACAAAAGCTTCAAAAGTTAGACACAGTGGAACAAAATCAGAGACAAACACAGCAAAAGCTTCTAAAGTTAGACACAATGGAACAAAATCTTCAAAAGTTAGAAACAATGCTTGAACAAAATCAGAAACAAATGGGACAGAATCTTCAGAAGTTAGACACAATGGAACAAAATCAGAGACAAACACAGCAAAAACTTCAAACGTTAGACACAATGGAACAAAAGCTTCAAAAGTTAGACATCACACTTGAACAAACACGTGAAGATTTAACTAATTAGTTACATAACATCGAATCGAAATGTCAAAAAGTCTGTAATGACGTAAAAACACAAATTTGTGAGCATTTCCAACCTATTTTTTCGCGGCATGAAAATGCATTACAGAATCACGAAGCACCCATAAAAGAACTGCAAACCATTGTTCATGAAAATCATGAGACCTTGCAAGCTAAAATTGACTCAGTTGCATCTACCGATTCGGTTACGCAACTTGCAAAAATTCAAGCGAACTTAAAGGACACAGTAGATACTCTGAAAATTGGTTCAGAAAGACACACAGAGGAAATAATTTCACTGTCGGATAAAGTAGCCGAACTTTCACATCAGTTCACTAACTTATCTACGAAGGTAGATGATGATCTGAATGACACAAAACCTGTAGCCTACACTGACACTGAAGAGTATGAACAAATTAGGAAATTCAAACAGAATCAAAATCAAATCAACACACAGTACAAAAGAGAAATGCGGGAAGTACAAGATCAGTTGGCTCAAGTAATACAAGAATTACATATTTCAGAGGACACTCGCGCCCCAGTATGGGAAGAGGGACATAGCAATACAGAACAACCACAAAATAATAACACAGGGCATTTCGGAAATCATGAAAGTAATTGGCAAGGTGCACCGAATTTTGAGATGGAACCGCCGAAACGACGTCACAATGACCGATATGCTACCCGTCGACACGATGATTTTGAATATAAGCTGTTCATTACTGCACATAAATTCAAAACATTTAAGAATTCTGGCAACGACATTCATCCACAAGCGTGGCTCCATCAATTCTCTCATTGTTTTCCTCCCAACTGGTCATTAGAACACAGATTAGAATTTATGTGTGGCTACTTAGAGAATGAACCAGCTGTAAGAATGCGATCGGTCATTGACAATTGCCACAGTGAAGGAGAATTTTACCATGCCTTCCTCTCAGCATATTGGTCCCAAGACACACAAGACCGAGTAAAACATAGCATCATAATGATGAAACATTTCGAACAATCTGAATTTTCCAGTCTTGTCAAATATTTTGAAGACATGTTACATAAGAATCAGTATCTTTCAAACCCATACAGCCCCTCAGAACTCATCCGCATTTGCTTAATCAAATTACCTGAACATTTACGACAGATTACTTTAGCAGGACGATGCAAAGACGACATTGAAGCTTTTCAGGGACTGTTACAAGAACTGGAAATTGACACTGACAATCGCGGAACGCGAAAACAGGAACACAACAATTACGGGTCACACCTGTCACAATTCCGCGATGACAGAAATAATACACGACAAGGCTATTCGTACAACGTAAATCGTGACCAAAACGGACACCTCCCGTATGACAACCGTTGGCAGAGTAGTAATTATTACAGGGAAAGATCACCTCTCTGCGGTAATGACTATCACAGAGACAATCAGAGAAACAGACAATATGGAAACCAAAATAATTGTTATCAAGGGAGACGGAATAACTTAAGACGCAACGGTCCAGCGCGCAGTTACGATTCAGGGAGAAATTCTCCACCACATCACCGACAAGAAATTAATTACAGAAATTACCGACATGACGACAGACGATATGATCGTAACGACAGACCTGAATTGCATTAGAACTGGCGGGATTCAAACAGAGCAGGGCCCTCTTGACAAGGTGAATTTGTAGAAGTTAGACCCCAAATCCCAATAACGACGCGCGCCAACAAAGAAACAGTCAATGACTCGCACCGCAGGCAGCCACGTGCGCCGGATGGGCTTGAGAAAAATAACATAAGGTAACCTTGAGAAAAATTCCAGTACTCTTTACCGACGTATACCGCATGATAATTGCGTTAAAGTTGAAACTCTGCGTACTAGGAAGAGTAAAGGTTTACACCACATTTCACATGTAAAACCGTTTATTGAGAGATAATCTGATTTTTAACTTTGTCTTTGCCATAAAACATTTCACTTCACATTTCTAGTATGCTTTGTCACACTGAGAAACTGTTAACATGCAACAATGTTTTGAAGTTAACTATACAGTCTAGAACCTAGGGAACATTTTTAAACAGAAATTACGAATCCATTGTTATAGTGAACAGACGACACAGTGTTGTTATTTGTACATTCTTGTTTGTTAGTTGCACGATTACGTAACGACTATAAGGTTTACATACTTAGAACATATACTGTTAATGAGGTTTTAATGCAACGTTTTGGTTCAGTTTAAAAGACATTCTTTATTTGAAGTACCTTCTGTGAGATTAAAGATGACTTAGCGTTTGGTTTCTTTGATAGCTACACGATTATATCACGACGCTACTAATGTGTGACACAATTTACATTGTGATTTTGCGGTGTATCTGTCTTATATCTGCACAGTTTTTCTGAATTATTCTGGAAAGTAAAACATGCTTTAGTGGTAACTTTTGTGGTATAGCTACAATTAGACAGCCTTTTCCATAGCACAGCAATACGTTACAGCACAGTACTTTCTTCATCACGGCAATAAGCGTAATAACTAAGATATTTATACGCAAAGCAATTCACTTCGTTTATTACGAGGTAAGTACATTGACTTCAACAGAACTTTGCTTACAGAGGACGATAACTACGACACTTCCACATAATTATCTTACAAAAAGAGGCACAGTTTAACGCTACAGTACACGTATTTGAGTGATTAATTTTGTACTTAAAACATTTATTTTTAAAGATATTTGAAGTACAATGATACAAAGGTTTTCCGTGATACATTTCATTCCATTGCTGTAATCTGTGACACCTGGGGATATAATTACATTAATTCTCAGGGGGGTACACGCTTACTTTGTGTACCATGTGTATGGCAAGCACAAGGAGCCCTACCTAATATGGTATTTGCTTATACAATTTTACACATCGGTACCATATTTCTCTAACACATTAATTACACAGCTATCTGATCATTTAACTGAGAGAGACTATTTTTTTTTACTACGTCAGTGACAGATGTTTACGTAATTACACCATTGGGTAACTTCATACTTACGAAGTTGTATTTTGTCTGTACTTTGTGAACAGGAACAGGAACAGGAACCATTGTGATACGATGAGAGCTTTGAATGACATATTTGGTATGGGATCACGATTTTTAAAGTACGTTTGAGGCAGATGACACTTTGGACATGAGCAGATAATTTTTTTTTAGGTTTTGAAATTATTGGAGGAAGTTACAGAGATTTTGAGAATTTGACTATGGTGTTATGATGTTATTATTACGATGACGATATGAATTATGCTGCTGAGGTATGTTTAAGCTGATGCTATATGAGTTATTTGGTTATACTATGTATCTGTTATGATGAAATATTCAAGAAGTGTCGATGAATATATATATGTGTAATAAGGTAAGAAATAATGAGTAGTGGTTAGGGACTCTGGTTTGTGAAAAAGGATTTTTTAAACCAAGAATCGTACTTTAAGAGTTATGAAATGTGTGTATATGCGTGAATGTATCACTATGGTGGCGAAAATTTTTGGACACTATTATATTTATAGGATTTTATTTTCTACACATTTGCAACGCGAACTCTCAACCTGTGAAAATATTTTTATAAGAGACTGCCACTGTAGCGGAAACTGGTGTCATAAATATTTCGATAAGACAGTTAAGTGACCACCTGCATGTAATGCGTCGTGGGCACCCAGCTGCGCGATAACCACCTGACAAAAGAAGGCCATTAGTCTGTGCCTGTCAGAGGCACAGGTGGAGAAAAATAAAAGAGGCCATTATCCTCGCTATTGAGATTCCTTTGTAGAAAGCATCGCAAATAATACACGCCCCAAACTTGAAAACATATGATTACACTGTGGAGCTCTTAATTTATGATATTTACTAAAATGCCTAATGAAACGACGAGAAACATTTCGTGGCTATTGTCCTGCTAGTTGAGAGAAATGCCATGTTTCATGCTTTATGCATTTATTTACTCATTTTGTTTAATATCTAGTTTCTAACTGCTCTGAAGCATTGGTTAAAATAAATTTTATGGATGTACTAATATAAATATTTTATGCCTACAGATCCAGTAAATAATAACTTTACGATGTACTTAAAAAAACGAAGGAGCACGAAAAGACTTCCCTTCACATGAACTGCATACATAATTTTCTTTTCAAGTACTTGGTAATTTTTATGGTAAGATAACTTCTTGTGGTGCACCACTTTAATGACATAGATATTAATATGTGAATAGACATTTCCCTTTTCTGCATTGTTGTCTTTACTGTAATAGCTACATTCACTATGATGAGGAATACTGTTATCCTCAAATACAATTTGCGTTAATAACATGTTATATACTT
The DNA here is from genome assembly GCF_023897955.1 of Schistocerca gregaria. Taxonomy (NCBI): domain Eukaryota; kingdom Metazoa; phylum Arthropoda; class Insecta; order Orthoptera; family Acrididae; genus Schistocerca; species Schistocerca gregaria. The sequence goes on along the minus strand of NC_064925.1, from coordinate 411,796,714 downwards.
CGTAAAGATGTTTACACATTATTTATTCTGTTTTGTTCTAATGCTCATGTGTGAGGTTGATGTTTCAAAAGTTACTCTGATCTTTCATGTATGTACTTATGTCATAAATTTTGTAACACTGATGTATTTGTTATTTCGATTCTTGTAAATCCTGTATTACAGCAAAAGTTAACTGTACTGTTATGTTCTTTAAAGATTATTTTGTACCTTTGTTATTGTATTCTTTTGTTATAAAATTGTAATTGACACCAGTTCATCAAATTAAGTAACTTGGAAATTACATTTCTCTGCACACATTTCTGTTGGTCATAGTATATGCACAATGTGTGAGAAGTAGGGATTGATAGTGTTTGGAAGTGTATTAATAATTCAGTAAGGGACTGGATAACAGCATTGCTGGTTGTAAGGACATTTCAAAAACAATTTTTGTGAGTGCACAAGTGGTGGTTATGGACTTGCTATATTATCCGCAAGACTCTTCAATGGTGATTGTGCGCCTGCACAGTCAAACAGATGGCTGCTGGCCATCTCTACAAGGACTACAAGGGGTCTATTCTGTGATGACCTACCTACCAATATTCTTCAAAACTTCGACTGACTCTGCTGTGGGTTTGCTCTGTTGTGGCCCATTACCTGTCTGCATGTCAAGAGTCAGCGCTGTCTTTCCGTTGGAAGGACAACACTACTTCTTCAAGACTGCATGGAAATCCACTACTTCAGTGTGCATTTTCTTTTACTACTCAGACTTTGAGAAAAACACTGCAATTTTACTTTGATGAATGATCAGGACTGTCTTTATGGACTGTGAGAAAATTTTAGCTTCTGACCAACATTGTATCATTAAGTGTGTGCATTTGATATCTTTATTATAGTAATTATGAAAAAATTTATCAAATCATTATTGGTCACTGCCCAAAACAATTTGTAAAAATTCTTTTTGGGGAGCATGGGGGCTATGTAAGTAGGCTGATTAAGTTTTTTTATTGGTAACGCCGCCGCCACGTAGCGCTCTGTATGAAAATCACTGGCTGTGCCGTGTGCAGTCTGTGGCTGGTTGGCATTGTTGTAATACTCGCCATTGTAGTGTTGGGCAGCGGCAGCTGGATGCTAACTGCGCGTAGCGTCGCGCAGTTGAAGGTGCGCCGCCAGCATTGGTGGATGTGGGGATAGAGATGACTGAGTTTTGAAATGTGTAAGAATGGATGTCATGAACTGCTATCTATATTATGACTATTAAGGTAAATACATTGTTTGTTCTCTATCAAAATCTTTGATTTGCTAACTATGCCTATCAGTAGTTAGTGCCTTCAGTAGTTTGAATCTTTTATTTAGTTGGCAGTAGTGGCGCTCGCTGTATTGCAGTAGTTGGAGTAACCAAGATTTTTGTGAGGTAAGTGATTTGTGAAACGTATAGGTTAATGTTAGTCAGGGCCATTCTTTCGTAGGGATTTTTGAAAGTCAGATTGTGTTGCGCTAAAAATATTGTGTGTCAGTTTAAGCACAGTCTTGTATAATTTTTCAAAGGGGACGTTTCAGTTTCTCGGAGGCAAACACGGTGCTATTGCCCTGGCCAGGTCTTCTCTTTCTTTTACCAAGTTATACGTTGCACAGTGTTGACTTCCATATTAGACTCAGGACGAGAAATGTATAGCAATACAACAGTTGGTTTAAAATTACTTGGGACTGTCGACGGTTGGATCATTGGAAGGGAAATGTTAGTGTTGCCCAATTAAGACCAATGGCGAACCGGCTTTTCCTGTCATGACAGCAGTTCGGTTGGTAAAGTACCATTATTACCACATTATCACGTGGTGTTGCGCATTAAATGCACCTACGTTCATTGGCTCTCGTTGCAAAGTGGTATTTCCTGTCGTTGAAGTGTTCTGCAGTAATCACGTATTGTGAACAAGTGTTTTGTGAGTTACTCGCATTAATAAAAACACTGCAGCACGTCTGAACATGAGATTCCCAAAAAAAGTGGTCGTCCAAGAACACGTTCATCGTCTGAGAAGATAATGTTGTGCTGCCGAATATTCCTCCGACAGTGCGCCATACCGCACCATTGTGATTGATAAAGCGCCAACAGGGCAGGGAACAAAGTGGATATTAGCCGGCCGGTGTGGCCGTGCGGTTTTAGGCGCTTCAGTCTGGAACATCGTGATAAGGTGCTGGATCTACAACGACTAAAATAATTAGAAGTCGTTAGTAAAAAATAATATATATTGTACTTAACTGGTTGTGCAGGATTCTTCGTGGCTGCATACGTATAATTATCAACAGATAGCTATTGAGGCCACACTTAGGCCAAAGGTTACTAAGTCCATTGAGAGGTTGCTTCCTGTCAGCTGAAGGTTATGCTACTTTACTGCTTGACGCCCCGAGCAGGAGTGGTCGAGAGTTCCCTAGAAACTTGATACAGGCCGTGGAGCGGCGCTGGTCGTGACTCGGGGGTCCAACTATACTAACACGGACCGCGGTCGATAACTGCAACCTCTAACATGTGTGGCATCGAATGTTGATACCAGACGTATCATGCTCGCTGAAATCTGACTGAGAATACATAGACCTAGGTGAAAAGTAATGTGGCAAAAAACAAGAAATTTACTCTCACAGAGGTTGAAATACTGACAAGAAGCCATTTCAAATGCAACATCACAGCCATACCAAGTATGTAGTTGAGTAGACATGAATTCGTGAATGGCTGTGACGGGTCTGAGTAAGACGTAACGTCTATTGTGCCACGCCTAAACAAAGCAGAGTTTACTCATATGCATCTTACTAACATTGTAATGCAGTTGAAATTGTGGCAGTATCGTAAAACAGTGTATTGTTAAACTAGCATTTAAGGGCAAGACAGACCAAAAGTTATTAGAAAGCCCATTCCCTGTATAACAATAAAAGTGTAACTTCTTGATTTACATTGTTGCAAAAACCACGGCAATTCTCGTTTCACCAGCTATTGATGATACTTCAATCTTACATTGTTTGAGCTAAAAAACTAGTTGTTTGAATTTCGCGGTAGATGTGGAAGTTTCGCATATCCACAAATGACAACATACTCTCCCCTTTTTGTACTACCATTTGGCCAAATTTTGTTTCGGTAGCTCAGACTGTTTATTTTTTAAATAATTATTTGCAGAAAATTTGTCTGCTAGACGCAAATAAAGCCGCAGACTTAGTTGTCAAACCGAGAAATGTTTTGTTAGCGAGTCCTTTCAGATTTGCCGCTATTCGGACGAAATTTGAGAATGGGGCCCGTCTTCAAAACCGGAAGTCATAGATAGGGAAAATTTGCCTTAGAAGGGGAGACCAATTGGTGGCAAAGATCAACGTCAAGAGAGACTTCAATTAGGCAAAATATTGATTGTGTAGAACTAATGAAGGAAGCTATACGGGTAGAGTATTTTCGTACACTGTTCAACTATGATGAACCTCGACTACGGCTCAGTTTAGCAGGTGTGGAAAGGTGGTCCAAATAAGAGAAGGGCTTAATAACTTGGAGAAAAATTGAAAGGGCACAGTACTGCCCGACATAGGATAGATGTACAACATACTTCTTTGTTCTTGTCAGATCAACGTTTTCTGTATAATAACACCATATTATGTAGTACACTGAAACCGGATACCAACGTATGAAAGAAGAGCAATTTTTATGTTTAATTTTCAGATGTGCACTTCGTTAAACACAGATCCCTGAATCCAGTTAGGTAATGTTTGTGAATTGAATGAATGGCTGGTCGTCTGCTGACCACAGATAGTGAAGGTAGATTCCACAATCATCTTTGAGACAGTTCTCTGGTCACCTTTGGCCGAACCAAAGAGAGGAAGTATACCAGAGGGTCTGGAATGTGGCTGACCATTACGGCGGCAAGGTCCTCCCCCACTTCTGGGAAGCGCGGGATGACCGGATGAACGGCCATGTTTCAGCACTATGTCGGTGGTTCCTGATGTGTGAAGACGTGCTCTGTGTGTGATTCAGAAAAACAAATTTAAATGAAAATGGTATGCATGAGAAATATTTAGGACTTGATGAACTAATAATTTCTCTTTTCAGAGACTTTTGGTGGCAGGCTCATATAAATAGCTCGGAAAAAGGTAGGCACGTGAAAACATTCATGGGGAACATAGGGTTCTTTGGAAGTGACAACGAAATCACGTGTTGTAATTATAAGACGAAATACTAGTGTGTGGTAGTATTAAGATGAAATACTTGCATGTGTAAATCTAAGTTGAAAATAATTAAGATTTCCGTGTACAGAACTTGAATTAGAGACATGCGCTTCCAAGTGATGAGTACAGTGTGAGTATCAACCTGACTATGAGACAATAAAAAGAATTAGAAGTGCTTGTCCTAGCATTGAGTTTATGATCCGTGTGTGAAATAAATAAGATACCAAAACTTCCATTAGGTATGAGACCCATTCGTGTGACGCCAGCTTGATATTCAGATACTCTGAGAGTGAATGAACGTGAGTCAGCCATCTACATGGCAACTCCATGAGGGTTGCACTGCACAGTGAGGTGTGCACGAATCCCCTAGAGTTTGTGGTAGGAAAATTATTACGTGGGTCACTGACGTGTGAATCTGGGATGACTATTGTTTGATGTGGGAAAGCAGAACTATTAGAAAACCAAACTTTTGTTTTTATAGATGTGTTTTATACTATCAGTGTGATTTATTATGAGTATTTAATCTTTGCGATTTCCATGAGTCAGTAGCGAATTTAATGGGTCAAGCATGGTTTTTCCTATAACAGCACGAAAGTCAGTAAACTCGTTATGTTGCTAATGGTTGAAATTACGAGAGTGTGTGAGAGAATGAAGTAGCAAGAGATTCTTTACCAATCCAGAAAGTGCACAGTAACAATAGATAGAAACATTACGAGACCATAGAATAGTAAAATGCTTATGTTATATCATGCCCATAGGGTAGAGAATCTCTTGTTTAATTATTGTGTTTAAGTGTAAAACAAGAAATTTTGCAACATTAGTGTGAAAGAATTTATTGTAATAAAAGAGGAGATATGTGAGACATATAGTGGTCTTGATTATTAAGTTGTGGGTAGCCAATTTGTTGAGGTATTTTACCATAACCACGATTTTCTTGGTTGGATGTCCAAGCTTTGGATAAAATATATACCACAGGAAGGAAATGTGGTCTTGCCAGAGTGGAGTGTGTACATCAGAAGTATGCACTAGCTATTAGTCAGATGCATTACCCATTCCGTTGCAAAACCAAGTAAGGACGAGAATAAATTACAGCTTAACTGATAGTCACTAGGGCTCTTATTTCAAGCATAGTTGCAGTGGGTATGATAATGATGAAAATATTTCTGATGTACGAATAATAATTGCACTCGCTAGGCAGGACACTCATCGAGTAGGCCTGACTACTAGATGCCACGGAAAGGGGTAGGAACCTCCCAAAATATAATCAGAGAAATAAACTAATGCAGTTATGGAGGTAATAAAGACGGTACTCAAAGACTTGGGAAACACTCAACTACATTGATCTCAAGATTAGATTTATTAATACAACCTTTATTACAATAAAACTTTTATTTCTTGGTACTAAAAGAACACACTAGCAAAACTTCAGATCAATAAAAACATTAATTTATAGGTAACATAATTGAGAAAATGACAGTAATATTTACAGTAATGTAAAAGGAAATAAAATACTCAAAGGTAACTATTTGCCTGCGGTTACTTTTCACTTTTATCTAAATAATGGAGGACAATTTCGTTTAACTGCTTGTACATCAAACCAGTTTGGTAACCACTGTACCACTTGGCGTTTCTGTAGCAGTCTGGGCCAAGCTGTACAGCCCCACTCCCTATTTCCACTTCCACCTCCCGCCTCCGCCACCCCCTTCATGGCATGTGCGACTGAATTAGCCAGGAATGGAAGATGAAAACCGATTCCTAAAGCTAAGAAAATAATCTGGCGAGGCGGGTGAGCACGGACTCGGAGGCCTGGCTGTCGGCGACGTCATCCGGGAATTGTAATAGAGCGGGAGGAGCGCGCCACGGCAGTCTTGGGCCGACATTAACCTGCGGAGGTGAGAGTCGCGCGGAGCTGGGACGGCGGCCGGCTGGCGCGGACAGGGTCCATTGTGCGGGTGTCGGCGGCAGGCGCCAGTAGGGCCCTCCAGGCGCCGTGTGTCTCTCACGGCTATCGAGCTGCCGTCGTTTAACAGGTTCGCCCGAGCGACAGCGGCAGGTCAATCCACTTATCGGATCACAGGAAACCACGGCGTGAAAGAGTGACGAACGCTACACTTCCTGCTCTTTCGAAGCTACCCAATACTTCGACATCCAGCTGGCTCGACATGACGACAAATAGATATTTTATCAAAAATCGCAGTACACCTACCAATATTTAGGGTATTTAAGAGAGACAGTACTCTAGAAGCCAGGAGACATGTGTTGTTAGCCATGTTATTCACTCTGAATATAGAGCAACTGCTGAAAAAGGAGAAATTATGAAAAGGAATTACAATTTTAAACGCTGACAATGACATTCTGATTGTGCCAGAGAAGCAATGTGCTTGGATATTGCTTGGCAGTACGGAATCCATACCAGATATGATTGATACAGTAAATATAGAAGATCCAAAGAAGAACAGCGCGTTTCGTTACAGGTTCATTTAGCAAAGCACGAGATCGTCACGGAGATGATCAATGAACTCCGGTGGTAGACGTTGCAAGAGAGGCGCTCTGCGTCACAGTGTGATTTACTGCTAAAGCTCGCAGGCCGCGGTGGGCGAGCGGTTCTAGGCACTGCAGTCTGGAACAGCGCGACCGCTACGGTCGCAGGTTCGAATCCTGCCTCGGGCATGGATGTGTGTGATGTCCTTAGGTTGGTTAGGTTTAAGTAGTTCTATATTTTGGTGCTAAAGAAGAATGCTGAAGATTAGAACGGCAGATCACGTAACTAACTAGGAGGTATTGAATAGACTTTGGGAAAAGCGGATTTTGTGGCACGACTTGACAGGATGGAGAGACCGGTTGGTAGGAGGCATCAGGGGATCACAAATTTAGCATTGGAGGGCAGTGTGGAGTGTAAAAAGTCGAAGAGGCGGAGCAAGAGATGTATACACAAAGCAGATTAAGAAGGATGTAGTTTGCAGTAAGTACTGGGAGATGAAGAAGCTTGCACGGGATAGAGTAGCATGGAGAGCTGCATCAAAACAGCCTCAGGACTGAAGACCACAACAAAAACAAGTTCTAGGGGACGGATGACCTTAGAAGTTAAGTCCCACAGTGCTCAGAGTCATTTCACCATTTTTTGTTAATGCTCCGAAAGCGTACGTTATTAGAAGCGTCGACAAATATATTGCTTCCTCCTAAGTATATCTCGCAAAAAGACCACGAAGATAAAATTAGAGAGATTCGAGTTCACACGGAGGTTAACTGGCAATCGTTCTTCCTGCAAACCATTCGCGACTGAAACGGGGAAGTGGAGTAGTGACAATCCTACACAAAGTACCTCCCCGACACACCGCAAGGTGACTTGTAGATGTGGATGGATCTGTTGACTAGAGTGGAGAGTGTTTCGGAAAGAGGTTACAAGACCAACATCAACAAAAGTACCAGTGTTGTAAAATTGAATCAGTTAATGCTGAGGGAATTAAATGGGACAGTTATACAATATCCCGTCTGCTAAATGTTACTAAATGAGCACATTTTAGTGTTAATTCTGAAATGTTTAATCGCGCGAACGTTATTGTGTACGTGTTCGTTTAATGTAATCTCACTGCTATGGATTGTTAGTGGCACATACGTAAAATTTTATCTTGATCGTTGAAATTCGCGGGTATTTACCATAAAGCATAGCAGAAGTATTCTGCGACGAATGTATATGATCTACTTTTTGTTACATGTAGGACGATGGAGAACTCCATTTGAGTGTGTCCATCTTTTCCTGGCATTGGTCGTAGGTAAATGATTAAATGAGATAACCTACAATTATTTCTTTTGACTTATCACTTATTATTTTCACACTTATTATACCACTAACTGTTTCCATTTTATGTTAACTATGACTGTTCCACATTATCTCAAATAAATCTTTTTTCTATGGATTTCTTTTTCAGTAGTCACTCTGTCTTCAGTACTCTGTGTTAATTATTTCAATATTCTACAATACTCATACATTTTCACCATCATTCATTCTTCTGTCCCTCTCTCTCGACGCCTTGGCTCGTCTGTATTGCGACGCTGCCTGGGGGTCCCTCCCGCGTCTTAACATCGAACCGTGGCACGCTCTGCTTTTCAGTGGAAAGATAGGAACAGAATAGTAGTTTAAGTCCTATGTGGAAATTGAGACCTCACGATGAATCCAATAGCTAAGGACAGTCGCCACCAGACACTGTCACGAATTAGAGACGTCAAAGAAGACACACCCTCAACAGGTTCGGTAAGCCTCCGCAGCTGCAAGTCAGATTTTCTAAGAAACAGTGTGGTGGGACAGCTGAGTTGTAGGTGTAAATTAGCCAAATGTGCCGCAGCGTTCACGGCATCGATCTTAGATGGCGAGCACTGTTTGTCCAGTATATAACTTGCCACATTCGCACGCAATCTGGTATGCCCCCGGCGTTCTGCAAACCGAGGTCGTCTTCGACAATCCCGAGTAATGTCTGTTTCTTATTTGGCTGGCAAAAGAGTCCTTACGTGGTACTATTTCAGTATGCGCCCGGACTTCTCCCGATAGCACGCTGGTGTAAGGGATAAAGGCTGTGGCTACCTCATATTTTCTCCGTCTCCAGTCCGCCTCGTTAGGTGATGGTCAACGCATCTGACTGACATGCAGTGGGTCTGGGTTCGATTCCACTCGGCACTGAGTGTTGAATTGTCCTCAATATCATCTGATCGTCATCGACACCCAAGTCGCCCAGGGTGGCGTTAACTGAAAAGACTTGCAACTCAGCGGCCGAAAACTACCCCAGGTGTAGTCAGATGTCATACGATCATTTCCCTGACGTTTACGTAGGTTGTACTTTAGTAACATGACGATGAACATGCTTAATATGCTATTCTGAGTATACTTCTATTTTGCACACTGTGCTGGGGCATTCCAGTTCCCGGGGCAGACTCTCTGCGTCTAAGATGCTGACAGTTATCTGCACGCAAAAACCGGTTAGTGTGTCATTTTTTCCGATATATACTGTGGCACAGATTACCATCAGCCCTTCTGTTGACCATGACTTCCAGGAATGGTAGTCTTCCTTCTTCTTCGGTCTCTTTAGTGCACTTGATGTTGGTTCAGGGTGACAATTATGGAACTACATGAAATAAAATCATCATAACTTCTGATCCTTTGGCATTAGGGTGTGAAAACTGCACGGTTGGCCGCGGTGCATAATGGGAATTAGTCCCTTCACCTTCAACGGGTGACTGTGTGGTGTGCAGTGTCCACTCACGGGTTTATTGGGGCGATATTCCTTGATGGCACAGTGTCTACCGAACGGTACGTGCAGGTTTTGAAAGATGATTTCATCCCCATTATCCACTGTGACCCTGATATTGAAAAATTGTGGTCGTTCATGCAAGACGGAGCTCGATGCCATCGAAGTAAAAGAGTGTTTGATGTCCTGTAGGAGCACTTTGGGACCACATTCTGGCGTTCGGGTACACAGAGGCCACTGGCATGGACCTCGAACGGCCGCCATATTCTCCGAATCTCAACACATATGACCCCTTTTTGTGGGGCTCTATTAAAGACAAGGTGTACAGAAATAACCGCAATACCATTGCTGAGCTGAAAACAGCTATTCAGGAGCTCATCGAGAACTTCGATGTTCCGACACGTCAGCGGGTCATGCAGATTTGCGCTGCTTGTCTGCGCCAGATCGTCGCAGGCATATCGAAGATGTGTAAACCTAAATCCGAATATCTGTAGTGACGTTTACATGTTGAATAAAGTGAGTGCACGCCTTACTTTGTTACTAATTTATGCTTTTTTCATATTGTTCAATAACTGTCACCATGTACGTATGGAGCTCAGATGTACAAGGAAGTCAAGGAGGTTGTCTCTTCCATGCGGCCTTTGACGAACTTGTCAGGCATGTAATGGGAAAAGCAGATAGGTCTCCAGTTGGATCTCGTCAGTGTCGGTTCCTCCAAGTGCTCCATACACAAATTGGCAACCAATGCTAAGCGTAGGCTGCCCATTATAACTCCATCTGTTGCTCATAGTATTTTCCATTATACATAAAATACCTTGAGGTTACGACTTGCCTGAAGAGGTCGGTGGCCTTCTCATCGCACTGCGAGGGGTTATAAGTTTCCTGTGAACCCTTCAGGAGCTGTGTTGCTCAACGCACTAAGCGACGGCGACGTATTTGATACGCGAAATATTGTGCCCGTTGTTCCCTATGGTCTGGCGTCACATCCTTGAACTGTCCTGCCAACGATTACGCCGGGAGAAAATGAAGGATCACAGAACAAGTACTTTCTTTTGGAACGCAACATAAAACACTCTTTCTCACTTTCTCCCTCACGCAGAGTTTTGTCAACAAGCCACAGTGTGCTGGACAGAAACGACGTGTGTAGATCGCTCATGGATCGAAATCCAGAATCATTTTTTTTTAAATTTATTTCATTACGAGTAATTATTGTATCATATGCAATGAAATTTAATTTACCGATTGATAATTTTTTGAATAAATCTGTAATGTCTATGTTGTTTAGTTCAACAACCACTTAAGACATATAAAAATAACTTGGGAAAACGTATGAGGGACGAATCAGGGCGGCAATCAACCAGAGAACTATGTAAGACGGCAAAACCGTGAGCAATGGCTGCTAGCGAGTGGCCTGTGTGTGGTGGTGCAGCAGAAGCATGACAGTGCTTTGATTCAAAAAGCTTTGGATGGATAGTACGTGTGGAGGCGCATCGCACAAACCAAAGGACGGCCACACATACCCTTAAACAATTTTCGTTGACAGCTATCAAGAGGTATTTTCAGCTCATTGCAGCACTGAGTATACACGACAGTTCATAGTACTGGGCGACAGAAGCGAGTCATCGGTGATTTTTGGACTAGACGACCTTTTGAGTACTTCCAATGAATCACATACTTCTGTTTTGAAATATCTCAATAATAAGGTGTACTCTGAACTTCTTCAAAAATATTCTTTCTTTGCATCTACTATATTATGACTTATATAATTACAGCATTGTTATAATAAATTTATACACTTTAATAGCTTAATCAATAATGACACCAGTGGGAGATGAGTATGCATCTCAGAGCCAATATCGGTAAAATTAAAGAAATTAAGTTACTAACAGATTCAGGTTCAGTAACAGTTATTTACCGAAGTGTACCTAACCTGGCATTCTGATTAATGTTCTCCAGCTTGTATCAAGTTAGGATTCTATGTTGGTCAGACAAGGCCTGCAGCGCAATTAAACTTTAAGCTCTAATATGCTTAATACATAAACTACTGGTTAGAATCAATATGATGCGTCATCACAAAATGTCTTATAGTGTGACCTGCCTTCTCTCACAGTTTGTCAAAAAATAAAAAATAAGGAAATAAATAAAAAACGACACACCACGAAGGAATGATCCGAATGGAACGGAAATCGGTAGTTGTGATGTACATATACAGACAAAATAATGATTACCATTTCAGAGAAATTGGACGTTCACAAACTGAGGAAGTTAGTAACACGGCGGCCCATCTCTGGCCGTTATATAAAGAGCTATTCCGATTGGGATTTATTGACAGGATTGTTGAATGTCCTGAGGGATATCGTGGCAAGCTCCGTCCAATTCGCTAGTTAGATCGTAAAATCCCGAGCTACCCACAATTCTCCAGCCGGCGAGAGATCGCGTGACAGCAAAACAAGGGTAGTGTTTGTCAAACTGTAGGAACTCTCGCGGTACGAATGGCATTATCTTGCTGCAACATAAGCCCAGGATGGCTTGCCATGAAGGAAACACAACGAGATGTAGAATACGGCTGACATATCTCTTTGCTGTAACAGTGCCGCTGATGACAACCAAAGGGGTTCTACTATGAAAAGAAATGGTACCCCGTCTGACTGTAAGGTGGGCGGCAGTCACGTTGTTATCCCATCACTATTTGGGGAGTTTCCACGCACGTCCTCTCTGGCCATCAGCGTTCAGCTCGAAGCGGAACCATCACTGAAGACAATTCTATTCCAGTGAATGACACAGGTCGAAGACGTGTCTGAAGACGCCACAGAGAGTGGTACGATACCAACCTAACTCTCGTCCGCCATACGGCCCGACAACCAGGACTAATGGTCGAGGGTGGTGTTTGTTTTCATAGTAGAATCCTTTCCGTTGTCATACACGGCACCATTACGGCAGACCGGTATGTCAACGATATTCTAAGCCTCTTTTCGCTGTCGTTCAAGGCAAGCCATTCTGTACTTTTAGCAAGATAAAACCCGCCCGCACATCGCGAGAGCTTCTACTGCTTGCTTTAAGCTTGCCAAACTCTGCTTTGGCTAACAGAGTCACCGAATGTCTCCCCAGTTGAGAATGTTTGGAGCATTATTGGCAAGACCCTCCAATTACCTCGGCATTTTGACGATATAATACCCGAATTGGAGAGCATTGGCACGATATCCCTCAGGAGGAATTCCGACAACTGTATCAATTAATGTCAGGCCGAATAGTTGCTTGCATGAAGGTCACAGGTCTACGAACGTGTTATTAACTTGCTCAATTTGTGATGCATTTTCTGCTGGATAAATCATCCAATTTGTCTGAAATAGTAATCATTTGTTTGTTGTACATGTACGCTCAACTGCGTTCGTGTCTGGGGACTGTGCTGGCAAATGCATTCGGCTAATGTTGCACCTTTGAGGATATTGCTAGAGTACGGTGCGGTCTTGCGTCGACTAGCATAACATTGTCACCGAATTCATGTCTACAGAGCCTTATAATCATTTGAGGACCACTTGGATTTGGACCAGTCGAATTGTCGTAGATGGGAATTAGTGGGGTCCGCTGCACCATCATTATTGCCGCCCAAAGCTTACTACCGGCAAATGGATGGACTTCCCGAAAGTATCGGCGTTCCTGGTGTCGTTAGCGCTTCTCCGATCCTTAACGCACCTAGTGTCCAGCCGAAAACCAATTCTGCTCTCGTCAGCATAGACAACATTACTCTACTCTGCTATGGTCCAGTGTTGATGTCTAAGAGTCTTGGTCCTTCAACTGCGTCTTTTCCTTAGGTTCAATGTAACACTTCTCATTTGTCTCCTGGAACAAAGACCACCATAGTGCAATCTTGTACGCACCGTATGGTCTGAGGTACGAATTCATGTTGTTCGGGAGAAGTCATTTCCAGTATTTATGGCAGCCGATGTTGGGCGCCTGTGACCCGACAGTTGGAGGAAGTGATCCTGAATTGTCATGTGAGGACGACCAATGCGACCTCTATCGTTCACGTTTCCTGACTCTATCAAAGTGGTGTATGCCTCTACATGGTATGTTACTGCAGTGCTGAAGACAATCTGAATGAAGCTGTTGCTGATACTGGATTGATTGCGGTGTGCCGCTGCGGCAGCGGTACCTTTACATGACTTGGAAACGACCACATAGCATGCCAGCTGTAAACGCCGTCCAGTATATGGGCTCTAACTGGATAATGCGTGAAGTGTCTATGTCAGTGAGACTTCTAGTACGGCAGACTACATTTTTTAATAGTATTCCAAAATTTTGTTGAGCAGTGTATACAAGTACAAACATGGAAATTAGTTTCTTCTAAATCTCAAATTTCCGAAAGTTTTCCATAGATAGCTTTGAAATTTTGACACAATGTTGCATACCAATACTACTGGAACATCACCTGGTATACATGTAATATATACGTTATAGAAGGGGAAACGTTATAAAAAATGTAAGCTTGGTTTGTTCAAAAGCTTTAATATCAGAAAGATCTTGAGCGATTGGTTTGAATTTTGACACAACGTTCCACTGAAACTGGAATAGGAAAAGGGAAGGAAGAGACGGACAGAGAGGGGGGCAGGAGGAGATGGGTAGTGAAAGGCAAGGAAGAGATGTTGGACCGAGAGAGGGTAGACGAAGAAGAAGATTGTCAGAGAGAGGGGGAAAGAGTAGAAGATGGACAATGAGTGAGAAGAAGGTGGACAGAGCCAGGGGAAAGAGGGAGATTAGAACGTGTATCCAATTCCCATACATATTAGCAAAGTGTGCTTTCTCTTTTACTTCTTTTCTATTTAAGCAAACAGAGACACCAAAGAGTGTCCAGGTACAGCTAGTAGAAAATAATATCACCATAATTCAACAACATTACACTCTTTGTAATAAGTGTCAAACTTAGACACACGTTAACGAAATGAGCCAGTATCTCGATAAGTAAATTATCTCTCAATCTTTTGATTTGCTGCTCCTCGTATTGGCGGTGTTTGCAGTTAAAAGTTTTGAGATTTTATGTCTCCCAATTACGCAAAACACCGTTTTTCTCAGTACCCAAACATGTTTCGGCACCACTGTGCCATCATCAGTGAGGTTTAGTTTTTATTTATTATGCAGTGTGAACATTTTTGTTACATGATTATAAAATAATGTGCATTTTTAGTTCAAACAACAGATCGTTTCTTTTTGTAAACTCCTTTACATTTGGTGAGGATGAATTTTCTGGACCAATTTTGTTTTAATTATTACAGGTAGATTGTCATCTGCAGCGAAACTATGTTGATGAGAAGGTTTTATTTTTTATTTTTTTGCTGAGTGTTAAACTATCTTATAGAGTGTAATTTAGTTTTCTCGATGTTTTCGCGCCTGTTTTCGTATTTACTTACGTTTTCGTGTGGCAGGCATTCCATTCTCCGCATCATGCTGAGATATTGTGATGCATGCGTACCTATAACAAGTATTATCCACAAATAATGTAGCAAAACGCTTTTCACTACACCAGAACACAGTGTGATTGTGGTTTGTTATGTGTCCCAGCCTAGTCAGTGATCATTTGTTCACCAGAGAGTTTGGCGCCAAATTTGAATTTTATTTGCATTTTATCTTTGTGTGTGTGTGTGTGTGTGTGTGTGTGTGTGTGTGTGTGTGTGTGTGTGTATTGCGCATCTGTGTGTGTGTTTTCTGTGTGTTTCTTAGCTGTGTATGTTGTCTTTTATATGGTATTTCTATTTGTGTGCAAATGGTGCGTCTTTGCCGATTTTAGTGTATTTATTTCTCAACGAGTGGTCTTAGACCTAACGACATATACAGAGGTATAAATATTCATTCACCAGAGAGGCAATAATAGCAAGTGATATTGCTTTACAATATGGAAATCATACGTGAGTGTGCTAAAAATATTGAGGACAGAAACACTATTGTAAAGCGAAATATAGCGGTCTGTGGCCGGTAACAAATCTCTTCTAATTGCTCCGGATGTAAATTGTGATCATCAGATCGTGCGAGAGGCAAATGGAAAACTGCTAATGACTGTTCGCGTCAACTATTCGCTGCAACGAGATATTCATTTTGTGTAAATACGTTCCTTGTTGTGAACCCACAGTTCGTGAGGAAATATTAGTTCGCAATCCGCTCCGATTACGGTAGAGATCCAATTTGTTGTTGTTAGCTTACCCATTGTTCTTGCACTCGTTTCTCGTCTAATTCGAACTCGTGTTCAATGCAGTTCTTCGCTCTGGTGGGTTTAGTGTATAGTTACAGTCATCCGATGGCTTTCATTCTGTCTGCCACTGTGATTGTACATTATGTTGCTCGCATACACGTTGAACTGCTGTCAGCGTGATCTCGATTTGTTTGTTCTTCATGGTAGTAGCCGAAAACACTCGCTGCTCCATGCTGGTCCAGTACTTATTATTAATGTAACGCTACTCATCCGTAACCGGTGCCTGTAGTGTATTTGGATACTATCTGCACAATGCACAGGCTAGAACTGCTAGTTAATGAAATACACAAAAGAACAAAATAAGAGTTAAAAGAATAATTTCTTATCAAGGGTTCCATTTTAATGTCTGCAATTCATGTGGACGACAGAGAATTACTTTAAATAATTTTTATCCGAGGGAGAAAATCTTAAATAAATTGAAAGTGGTCTTAAGATATTCAGTTAAAGTACAGACAGAAACTACCGTTATCATTGCAGTAAAGTTGCGTTGAGAGTGTTACGAGAATGGTAGCAAAATCCCCAAACGAAATAGTTAACAAAGACACGTGAAAAATAAGTCCATTTTCTAATCGCAATAAATGATATATTCGCCAGCTCAAAACAGTTCAAAATTCATGACGATTTATAAATTCGCACATGTCATATAAACTCTTTCTACCCTCAGGCCATGAAACAAGTGACGAAAGCAGAGTTCTACTGGGGATCACATTCAGACCAAACGAAATATATAATCCTTTCAGAAGTTAAAGTATGGTAGTAGTCATTCATCACCTATAATCAGTCACCTGTATGACTGAATCATGCACATTACCCTATGCAGTTCTGCCTTCTTCATGAAGTCGGTGCAAAGTGTTCAGAATGGCTCTCTTGAGCTCATCACTCAAGAAGTCCCCGTCTCCAGTTGACTCCCGTAGTGTTGTAGCACTATTGGCTTTTCCATTGGGTTGAGGCCATACTCACCAAAAATATATCGTTCTAGACGTTATTTGGCTTGTCTTGATAAGTTTCCCACAATAAACTAATACATGATAACAATATTTAAATAAAATAAATGCTACAAATTTTTGGTTACATTCATTTACAACAAATACAAAAAGTAGTTGGTTCATAAAAAAATAAACAGGTATTCTTGTGCAAGTGCTCTCACTTTAAATGACTACGATTATCGTTCAATATTGTTTAAAATACTATTTATGTCTTTTGGTTCTCTTTTCAATTATAGTGTCCGCTTACACATGCATATGACCAATTTCAACTTAGCACAGTCTTACAATAAGACTTGCAATCAACATCTGAAGAAAGTTGCTCATAAAATATTTAACTGTTCATTAAATAAATACACAAGTAGAACAAAATATGAAGTATTCATGCTGCACTCATTTGCTGTGTAATTGTGATAGACACGATGTTCTGACAAACGTTCGCATAGTGAAACAGGTATATAAGATGTCATAAACCAAAAAATAAGATAAATACAGATACGTAGCTATTTATGGATGTTAGCTATATTGCATGCTATAATATGAGATAACGTTTGTTCAACTTCTGCGAAGCGATTAAAAGATGTTAATTCAGAGGATGATTGTGTTAGTGTTTATTCACTATAAAATATTAACTTCCGTAGTTTTAAAGATATTGAAGTATTGTTGTGTCACTGGATATGCGTCATTTATCTGAGATCATTGATGTATTCAGATTTGCTTTAGTACCTGATGTACATTATTATAAACACTAACAAAGTTGTAAGAAGACGTCTTTCAGTTTGTCTGAAAGGCCGCCACTGCTGGGGCCACATCTGGCTCTCTCAAGTTATCGACGTCTCGTTCAAATTCCCAGCTGTGAGATTTTCGCCGTTTACAGTGATGCAGCTAGTCTTTGTACCTGGACTCGCTCGTACAGGTCACCTAGCCGAAAAGCAGAGCTGCTGTGGCGCGGCTTGAGACCTGGGCCCGCTAGTGTTCAGTCGTACAGAAAATTCATCTTACCACACAGCAACACTGGGAGGCCGATTAGCTTGCCTAAATACGCGTAACGTCACAGGAAATAAGTAAAACCAAGTACTGCTTAATAATAGATACTATATTGTTAATAGTAGCAACAAATATTAGTTTCACTGTAACATGTCAACGACATTTGTACAACATGGCTAATTGCAAACCAAATAAAAACAGATTTTTCTTTGTTAGATTAATTTTATCTTTTCAGACTTGGTAATTTTACAAAACTTCTTTGAAAGGATGCTACTACTTATAATGCGATTATTGTTTACTTTTTCGCAGTATGTGTGTTCAGCACAGAAATAAATATCACTAAATTTGTCAACACATGAAAAAGCCACATGTAAATCCCTTGCGAAAGAACAGATCCTGGTAAATAAATTCCTGCCCTTTGAAGCATTAGACCTAACACATTATTAACGGTCATAGCGTAGGCTACTTTTACTGAGAATTACTTTCTTACCAATTAGAAGACCATGGTTATATCAGAAGATGTGAAGTTAATGCGGGATATGAGTACAGTTTTATTGGAGTCAACTAATTTAGCAGTGATAATTTTTTCGAGTAAGCGAGTTACCACTAACCTTACAATCAATTCCACATTAGCGTTAAGATTAGAAATGAGCCTAACAACAGTATTGTCCTTTAAAATCAGTTAACAACGCACGATTCGAACCTGCGACCGTAGCGGTCGCTCGGCTCCAGTTGAAGCGTCTAGAACCGTTCGGCCACAACGGCTAAGGTGATAAAATGGACGGATTTAAAGATCTACGTGGTGCAACTGAGAGTTGTTTATTCCTTCAAGATGGATGGAATCAGATCTGGGGTAAAATATTGCCACTCCAGGAAACAAAATGAAATGACATATACATTAACTGTTGTACAATAATAATGTTTTCGACATAGAATCGCCGTACAATAGATACAAGAAGCATTTTGTTCATTGGTTTCTGTAGCAATGAATGCGGTGCTAATAAAACTACCGCCATTACATTAACAGTGTTTAGGAGTACAGCCGCGCAGTTGAGACTCCTTGGCACGATTCGTCGGCCTTCCCCCGTCAGGAGCCCTCCCTCAGGTATGGGTGTGTCTGTTGTCCTTAGAGTAAGTTATTTTAAGTTAGATTGAGTAGCGTGTGGGCCTAGGGAACTGTGACCACAGCAGTTCTGCCCCATAGGAACTTATAACAAATTTCCAAGTTTTTTAGCAGTACTGATGCAGATTAATGGTAATGAGACGTTGCAAACGCCGTACAGTAATGAAGAAATAAGTTACAAAAATAAGTATGTAGATTAATGGCACTGAGATTAGCAGAAATGTAACGTAACGTCGCAGACCATGTAAAGCTATAACGAATTAAAAGTTAAATACGTCAAGTTATAAGACATAAAAGTGAATTGTCCTTACCTGTGATGATGAACATTTATATAATTCAGTTTATTTGTGCAGTACACAACACTAGCTTAAAGAATGTAAATAACTCCAATCACTTTTGTGTATAATAACAAAATTAGATTGTCAATAGATGGCACCTTCGACATTGGCTTCATAAATTTTTTTTTTCAAAATTAGGTTTTTTAAACGAAAACAACAATTTTAAAATACCTGTGCGTTTTTCGTCGATAGTGGTGAAAGAAATCTAGAAAATAATATCTCAGTCATTAATTTTTCCTTAAGAAGCACGGAAGGATGGCGTACCGACAGTAAAAGGAAAAACAAAGTTGATATATAAAGTATATATGAAATATATAAAGTATATATGATTATATGCGAACTGAAACTGGACTATGCAACGTGCACCGTTTTACACGTTTAGTATTATACTGTAGATAGTCACCAGTCGGTTATCCAAAGATCATACCACTTAGAAATTGCGATTTGCTCAGTTCCTATTAGCACCAGAAAAGTCATATTGTTGCGGAGCGTCTTGAGTTTGACCGGCAATAACAGATGCTGGAGTGAATCATGACATGGTCTACTGACCTTGGAAGTCCTATCTTAGCCGTGGCGACCTGGCGCCAGTTGTATTTTGTTCATGTATCGTTGAGATCTATTGTGGTTGAGGTACGCTAACTTTGCTTTTCACATGTCTTATCTTGCGGCTTCGCAGGCGAAGCGAGTTGGTTGTTAGCCTTCGATGGGTAACTCTCGACATCTCGTGTTATTCGCGAGGGACACAAGTGTGTTGTCCCGTTTGTTGGATGTGGTCCTAGGGGACTTGAAGGTCGTCTGTGTCTACAACTATTTAGACGACATAGTCATCTACAGTCGCACCTTTGAGAAACACCTTGTTCACCTGTAGCAGGTTTTCCTAAGGCTGCATTCGGCTGGCCTCACCGTCAAACCATCCAAGAACACCTTGTGTAAAAAACAGATTCTTACATAGGCAATGTGGTATCGGCAAAAGGCGTAAGCATCGACGACGATAGAACCAAGGCCTTACGTGATTTCCCTTCCACCAGAATAAATTATTCCTTACATTCATTGCCAATTTCGCTCATCTTACAGCCCCCCTTAATGATCTTCGGAAGAAGAATAGCGATTTCGTAAAGGGAGAAAATCAGCAGTGAGCGTTCGCACAGATTAGGACTGCCATTAGTAATCCTCCGTTGTTGGCTGTGCCAGACTTTAATAGTATGTTTGTGGTATAGACCGACGCCTGTCATACCAGGGTAGCTTCAGTTTTAGTTCAAGAACATGTTGGCTGTGCCGGACTTTAATAGTATGTTTGTGGTATAGACCGACGCCTGTCATACCAGGGTAGCTTCAGTTTTAGTTCAAGAACATGAAGGGGAGAGGCGTCCTCTGGCTTATGCCTCATAGCGACTGACTGCTCCTAAATGCAACTACTCTGTATATGAATTAGAGCCTCTTGCCGTTGTTTTTGCCTTGAAAAAGTTTTGTTTCTATTTGCATCATAAGGAATTTGAATTAGAGACAGACAACCAAGCATTAAGTTGGGTCTTGGCTGGGCTGAGGAAGACTGGCCGAATTGCACGTTGGCCAGTCCGTACATCTGCCTTTTGTTTTCCAGTCAGACATATTGAAGGCTCGGATAATGCTATTGCCAATGCTCTGAGTCGTATGTTTACTCCCGACTCCCAGGAAGGTCAGGAGTAAGGCGAACAGGACATTGCTGGTCGGGCGATTTTGTCCGACCTTCCTGATCTGTTTGGTTTGCTTAATGAGAAGCAGGCGCGAGACCCGTGTTGTGATCCGGTCCGAGAAAGGGTCATGGCTAGGGTTTCGGTGCCGGGTAATACTGCCTCCAACAAGGGAAACTATGTTAGCAGGGTAACGGCGATCAACAATGGAGGGTGTGTTGGCCAATTGAATTAATATGGATGGTTTTCCGCTATTATCACGATTCTGTTCTTGGCGGTCATTTGGGCCTGTATAGAACCTTGGCCAGGATCCGTGGACATTTTGTGTGGCCCTCTCTTTATCACGACATTAGGCGACTGGTAGGGCAGTGTTATCTCTGCAAAAGGGCGAAGCCTGTTTCCGGGTTCTCGTGGGTTTCTACACTCGCAACGGGAGCAGTATCCAATCGATAAAGTTATATCGACTATTTTCGAGCGTTGCCCCGGTCAAAGAAAGGCTACCTACTTGCGGGGGTCACTGCGGAACTCACCACCCAGCAGTTGTCGAAGATTATATCCTGGTTCGGACAGCCGAAATCATTCGTAAGCGACAACGCACTGGCCTTTCTGTCTTGTGTGGTTAAGGCCTTCTGCTTCAATCAGGGTATTAGACATATCGTCACCACGCGCTTTTACCCTAAGTCGTCATTTGCCGAAAGACTTAATCAGAATTTAAAAACAGCCCTAACCATTTACCATTTACCATGTCCTGCAAGATTGGGTATCACATTTCCCTGGCTCAATCAGGCGTTTAATGCGGACAAACATGAGGCAACCGGGATGACACACGCGGCGTTAATGTTTGCCTAAAACATTAATTCTCAGTTATCAAACTTGTGGAGTATAAGCGACCTCTTACCAAAGTCCATGATCCCTCAGAACCTCCGTGAGAATTGGCAAAGGGCCAGACAGAATATCCATGCAGCCCACCGGCGACAGTAGCTTCGATATAACAAGGGTCGTAGACCATTTTCGAGAAAGACTGGCGACCTAGTCATCATCCGTAACTTGGCGGTTCCGTCTAGCAAAGATACTAATGGAAAATTAAAACCGAGGTGTAGGCGTCCTTGTCGCATCTGCAAAATCTTGAGCGCGGTTGACATGGAGGTAAAGGAGATCGTGTTGGGCAAGCTGTTTAGGGTACGTCTCAGCCAGGTTAAGCTGGGATGAGTATGGAGGGTCTGTACCACCCATGGGCAGTGTCCTCTTGCTTAGGAGGGCGAGGCTGAGCCGTGGCAAGCTGGCGCCAGTTTTATTTTGTTCATGTGTCGTTGAGATCGACTGTCGTTGAGGTAAGCAATCTTAGCTTTGCGCGTGTCTTATCTTGCGGTTTCGCCGGCGAAGCGAGTTGGTTGTTAGCCTTCTACGGGTAACCCTTGAGATCTCGTGTTATTCGCGGGGGAGGTGAGTGTCAAAGGCTGCCGAAAGAGCGTGATGACCGTTGCACGTTTTCGTGTGAAATTGGTTTGGCGTTTTGCTGACATAGACAGCTTAGAGACAAACGTTCTGTGACTTGGCTGGGAACAAAGTTAGAAAGGAAGCGGTGAAGCTGTGTAACCCACTCCCTCGTATTGTGTACGTGATAAGGAATAAGTGGTCGTAATTGTTTGTTCACCGAAGCACTCAGAGATTTTAAACATTATCATTATGGGAGGCTTTCTTGGCCTAGTTAAATGGTGGCCGTTATTTGAAAATTTTCTCGTTTTTTTGTGTCCCTTGCAATCAAATGACTTCATGTTGATGTTTTTAAAGTCTGCTCTCTATTAATACAGTTGTATTAATAGGTGAGACAGGCAACCTTTCCAATGACTTCTTAATCTGAAGGTAACCCAACTGAGAGACAGCTGACCGAGCCCACGCAGCTAGCGAAACAACCACAAGATTTCAATACAACGACACACAGAATGTTGTCGACCACAACGACCAACAAAACCTTAGCTGTTGAACTACACGCCGATCTGGACAGAAACACCACGAAGAGGAAAACACACTGCCGAAAATAATGTCAACGACCAGGACAGTTCACCGGAAGTCAGCGGCCACAAGGCAGAAGATACCGCTGGTAAACTTCAACAACAGGGAATAAATTCCACAGGAAAACCGGCTGGAATCTTAGCCAACTTGCATACACACACTTTGTTGCCTGCGGGAATGTTCCAAAAGCGACAACCAGGATAAAAACGAAGAACTGTAAGCAGTTGAGGCTTGAAAGTAGGTTAAGTGAGGACTCGACTTTCATGTCCAATTTCGGTGGGTGACGAACGTCGTAGCACTGGCAAACAGCACCTCACACTCCAACCACGCGTACACACCACCAGCGGCCCCGGCCAGAGAACGCACGACGGAGACTTCCTTCCTGCTCCACGCCAACCGACTGACTGCCCAGGCCCGGAAACGGTGAAAGGACCAAGTACATGTCGGCCGATGAGACGACCAACCGAACGACCAACCAACGGTCATCCCCGCTGGTAATGGCTGCGCGGGCCTCACCGGGGCTCCGTCCCCGACTGATACTGGTGCTGCGTCACGACTGCCCTCCTGGTCCGTCTCCAACTGACTGCCAGACATACGACGGCCTGGAAATCCTATCGGTCGCTCCAGAGATGGTACGACAGTGCATTTATCGATACGCGCTGCTGTCGCTCACGGGCAAGTAAGGCAGGAAGTTAGTGAAGCCAGTAACTGAAATAAGAAAATGAGGCGGCAGTACGATAATAGGAGATGACAGACAATAAATGGCATGAACGCGTGCTGTGCACGTCTCACTTATGGCATAGCCACAATCAGTGTGAATAATAGTCGAGCACAGCCCGAACTAGCTTTACTCCATGAAATGCTGTATGCTGCGGACATTGACGTTGCCGTCCTTCAGGAGGTGCATGTTGCTACCTTTTGCGCTAGCCGTGCGCTTGCCGTGCGCTTTACGGCACACATCTCCCATGTTTCCCATACTGTCTTTGGGGTGACGATCCTCCTACCCGACAACCGCCTATCGCCCTGATACCAGCCGCATTCCATGTGAAAATATGTCTTTTATATCCAAGCTGAAATTAAGAGAACATCCAAGAAATACAGCAGGTCCATCGACAAGAGCGTGGGCTGCAACACTCTTCACTAGGATGCAATTCTTCTTGATTTCTGCTGTTGTAGTTAGTTCAATGTTTTCTATGTTTTTGTAAACTGTTGTACGACGACGACGACGCCGATATCTCCTGTAGGGAAAATGAAGATCTGTAGCGTTAGCCACTTACCGGACAAGGGTACATCTCGAACCGGGGGCTCAAGGATGCTACAGTTTGAAAAAATTATAAAACATAGTTCCCAAAGCTGGGCATCCAGCTGCCACACTTTGATGTTACGATCATCAACACCTGTGCGCCATCTGGTTCGAGTCACAGCATCGAACGTTTTACTTTCTTCTCCGATACAATCACGTCTCTCTTCCTGGGTCGTCAGGATGCATTGATCGTGGTAGGCGACGTCAACTCCACCCAGGCACACAAAGACTAACTGCACGTCACTGTGCCTTCGTGTCGCTAGCGGCAGCTTTCCAGCGTTTCAACCTTGTGGACTTTTAGGCACTTGTTCGCGACGATTGTCTGGGGTTTACAGATTTCATTAGACGTTTTTCAAGTCGCCTCTACCGTGTTTATGTCTCCTGCGATATTTTCTGTGAGGTGTAGGCTGCTGAAGTTTGTCCTGTTTCGTTCTCTAACCATGACGCATGTTTCTGTGACATTACCCTCTTCCGCCAAAACGTGCGGTGCAGCTGGGGACCATGGAAACCGAACACGATCCCTCCTACTTCACCCGACTGCCGCAACTCATCGGGAGCACGTTGATATCTTGTCACTTTTCATAGCCATGGTCATGCACAAAGCGTGACATCTCCAAGGCTTTGATCTGTCTATGTTCCATGTAATCGTGGAACTGCGCCACTGTCAGAGGATTTCGATTAATTTTCTTTCGACGGTTCATAGGAGGCACTTAAATACCCAACACTATACAGGGTGTGGGCTCCATGTCCATTACATTATGCTGTGCTCTGTATGGCGTCACCCCCCGGCCAACTAATTATCTTTTGGTTCCGTTTCTGGGGATGCAATCTGGATCTGCTTGCTGACATCACGGAGGACAAAGTCCACAATGCTATCCAGGCAGATGGCTGGCTCTGAGCACTATGGGACTTAACATCTATGGTCATCAATCCCCTAGAACTTAGGACGACTTAAACGTTACTAACGTAAGGTCATCACATAAAACCCAACCATCACGAGGGAGGAAATCCCTGACCCCGCCGGGAATCGAACCCAGGAACACGGGCGCGGGAAGCGAAAACGCTACCGCACGACCACGAGCTGCGTACCATCCAGGCAGATCCTACAAAGAAGTTGCCTGGCCTCTGACGCCCTCCCACTACAGTATTATCGGACATTTTCACTGCTAATGCGCTGGTTGGTCCCTACGTCACCTCACGTGCACATCCCACACAGTGTCCTCAATGGTCTGCTCATTCCCATGCACAAACCTAAACGTGCATCATGGGTAAGTGATTACCACCTCTTGGCACAAAGATCTTTTCCTGGCTGTTGGGTTGACAGCTTATACTGACGGCCCAGTATGTGATTTACCCTGATCAAATTTCTTTGGGCGGTGCCAATAACACCTGCACTGTTTCTGTTGTTATCGGAACTTAATCGCTCTGGCCCATCCTCCTCACGTGCCTGGACTTTTGGTAGTGTTTGAGTTCAGCGTGGTGTTCAATCGGGTCTATTGCGAATATGTGAAAGAGGTGCTCTGCAATATGGGATTTCCTGTTAATCGACATTGCAATACATCTCCTTCACGGAGCCATGTCCCATGTACTATGCAATGTCTGTCTCAGTCCTCCCATCTTGATCTGTCATTTGATGTATCAATTCTGCCCGCTCTCTGCACTGTATAATTTTTTTACCGTGGAACAGTTGCTCCATCAATGCCTGTTTAGACGTCTTTCAGCGGCCGTGTATTCAGGTGCACTGTTTATGAGACGATCTCGTCATCGTTCTTCATAGCGGTGCTGAGGTCCGGCGTCACTGGCATTGGTTACCATCTATGACGCTTCTTCTGCTATAGGTGCAGGACTTCCTTCAGAAAGCATCGCTCCATTGCATGTAGCTGCTACTATCCGATGCTTCGAACTTGACTTCGCAGAAGATCCGTAGCATGTGCCAGCGACTATTGTTCGTACTACGAGTCCTTGATCTTCTGCAACCGACACCAAACGTAAATGTGTATTTGGCTTCACTCCACGCGGCTCAGATAATTCCTGGGCTGCCATCCATGGGCTGCCACATGCTAGCGGCATAGGGTTCATTTGTTTCCCACCGATTGCTGTTCAAGGTAAGGTACCGGACTTCCGTGGCCACATTGTGCAGGGCAGATTTAGGACTGTAACATCTCACTGACAGAGCGATTGCGATTTTCGTTAGCTCTAAACTGGTGCTGTGGCGCCGATGTCCTACTTGCCTTACCATCCTGCTGCTGCACCAGGCTCTCTGTCAGCTACCGTCCACCTTTCGGACGTCCTGCTGCATTTCTTTTACTTCCACTATTTTTTCCTCGAACTGAGTACGTCCATACTGCGATACTGCCAACGCGCTTGACATATAAGCATGCGAACTATGTCTTTCTTCCGCAGCGCAAATCACCAAATATGTTTGAGGGGAAGCATCCCCACATTGACTGGCATGCCAGTTGGCGATCGGCGTGCACTCCTTATCTTGCCACTGGCGTCTAATCTACATATTACCTCATGGTCAATGGAAAGCAAGTATGCCGGTCTCGCCTGCAAGCGACAAATCCCAGTATGTGTCGCCTAGGAGCAGATGAGCATCGCAAGCCGTGAGGATAGGTGATAAATGTCTTTCATACCGCCACGGATGCCCTCCCTAATTACCCGTACGACTCCTCATCATATGCCTTTTGATCTGCTCCTTTTCCCAGACTCGGTGTACTTCCCACATACAAAAACATTCCGTCAAGGGGATTTGTGGACACGCAGTACACTACTTGTTGATTGCTGGCAAGAGAAAAGTTCTTGATTTTGGGCACTTCTTTAATGAACGCGGTCGTGCAGTTGTCCGCAACCCCAAATATACAATATTCCATCAATTTCCTTCATAGTGTCTTTCTTAACCCACCTAATACAGACATTTTTTCCAGTTTCCTTCACAGTGTCTTTCGTAACCCAACACAAAGCTGGGACGTTACTGCAAGGAGAAGTTGATCAAGGTTGTTCGCCAAGTTTAGAAGTTGATCAAGGTTTTCAAGGTTCTCTCAGAACCGGTTATTCTCTGGTGATCGAAATGTTCTTCTCCATTAATCTTCGCGCCGATAGTCTCATCGAGTGTAGTGACTAGCCGCTTCCTCCTCTTCATGTCGTCGGTTTCCTGCTAATCTCAGTAGAATTAATAAATTAAATAAGGTTAGCGTCATTGATTAGTAGTCAAAGTCACCTTGGCCCAGGTTCGAATCCCGTCACCACCTAAGTTTTGAACACAAATCATCAGAAACGGCGGCCGAAGACTTCCGGCATAAGAAGTCACCCTCGCTCTGCCAACGACTTTGTGAAAGAGTTTTCAACTAAAAGCGGAAGTGTCAGCTATGAACAACGGAATGAATATAGAGAAGGCATTGGAAACCACTACATTAAAGACCAACAATGGGTGTCCACAGACATGTGGGCTGTAATTGAAAATTGTCATGCAGATCCCTCGATTGGCAAGAACATCCCCGCCTCCAGATCTTTGGCAGGGGACCGCCAAGGGAGAGGTGACCATGAGAAAAAGATTGAATATCCCACAACAGGGTAACTTTCTATAAGCCGAGGCACGTAATGTCAGAGGTTTTATAGTGGCAGGGAAGCTCGAAAATCTGAAAAGGGACAATAGTCAAGCCAAATACAATGTCCAATCAAGATATAGTAGTGGTCAGTGCAGCGAAGTGGAGAGAAGACAAGAATTTATGGTCACATGAATATAGTGTAATATCAACATCAGTAGAAAATGGTTTAATGGGAACAGGAAGGTTGGGAATACAGAATTACAAGTCGCTGAGGAACGAAATAAGCAAAAAGAGTAAGGAAGCTAAGATGAAATGGCTGCAGGAGTTAAGTGAAGAAATTGAAAAAGAAATAAGTATCGGAACGACTGTCTCAGCATACAGAAAACTCAAACCAACTTTCGGCGAAGTTAAAAACAAGGGTGGTAACATTAAGACTGCAGCGGAAATTTCAGTGTTAAATGCAAAGGACAAAGCGAATAGGTGAGTAGAGTACATTGAAAACCTCTGTGAGAGAGATGACTTGTATGATGACGCGACGGATAACGAATGTGGAGTCGGTATATAAGAGATAAGGGCTCCAGAATTAGAATCAGAATTCAAAACAGCTTTGGAAGACGTAATATCGTTTAAAGCAGAACGGATGGATAACATTCAATCAGAATTTATAAAATCGTTGGAAGAACTGGCATTAAATCCACTGTTCATATTGGTGTGTGGACATTATGGATCTGGCGACATTCCATATGACTTCCAGAAAAATATCATCCACACAGTTCCGAAGAATACAAGAGCTGACAAGTGAAAGAATTATCGTACTATCAGCCTAACAGCTCATGCTGACAAGAATAATATAAGGAGGGATGTAAAATGAAATTGAGAATGTGTTTTATGATTATCAGTTTGGCTTTAGGAAAGGTAAAGGCACCAGAGAGGCAATTCTAAAGTTGCGGTTGATGATGGAAATAAGAATGAAAAAAATCAAGACACACTCACAGGATCTGTAGACCTGGAAAAAGCGTTCGACAATGTAAAAGTGCCTAAGATGTTCGAAACTCTAAGAAAAGTAGGGGTAGATTTAGGAAAGGACGGGTAATATACGCTGTGTGTGAGAACCGAGAGGGAACAATAGGAGTGGGAGACAATCAACGAATTGT
The DNA here is from genome assembly GCF_023897955.1 of Schistocerca gregaria. NCBI lineage: Eukaryota > Metazoa > Arthropoda > Insecta > Orthoptera > Acrididae > Schistocerca > Schistocerca gregaria. The sequence goes on along the minus strand of NC_064925.1, from coordinate 411,767,944 downwards.
TTGGTTTAAAAAGGGTGTAAGACAGGCATGTAGTCTTTCGCCCCTGATTATCAATTTATACATCGAAGAACTAATGACGGAAATACAGGAATGTCTGAAGAGTGGGATTAAAATTCAAGATGAAAGATTATCAATGAAAAGATTCTCTGATGTCATTGCTGTCCTGATTAAAAGTGAAGAAGAATTACAGGGTCTGCTGAATGTTATCAACAGTTTAATGTGTACAGAATAGGGGCTGAGAATAAATCGAAGAAAGGCGGAAGTAACGAGAAGCAGCAGAAATAAGAAAGGCCAGAAACTGAACATCAGGGTTGGTCATCATGAAGTAGACGAAGTTAAGGAATTCTGTTACCCAGGCTACCAAGCATTCCATATCGGACGGGGGAGTAAAGACATAAAAAGCAGACTAGCACAGGTAGAAAGGGCATATCTGTTCAAGAGAAGGATGCTAGTACTAAACCGTGGCATCGGGGTACAAATTTCTGCGAATATACCATTGAAGCACAGCGTTGTATGATAGTGAAGTATGGAAATGTGGAAAACTGGAGAGGAGAGAATCTAAGCATTTGAGATGAAGTGCTATAGAAGACTCTTAACGTAAAGTATGAGGAGGGTCCCAGAAGAATCGTCGAGGAAAGGAGTATATTTTGAAAACACCGACGAGAGGAAGGGATGGGATGGTAGGAAATATATTAAGATATCAGGCAGTAAATTCCCTGGTAGTAGAGCGAACTGCAGCTGGTAAAAATTGTAGAGGAAGCCAGAGACTGGATTAATTCAGCAAATAAATGAGTAGGTATGTTCCAGGTGGTAATCTAAGATCAAGAGTTTGGCACTCGAGAGGAATTTGTGGCTTGCCCCATCAAACCAGTCAAGAAAAAAATAGGTATTCTGAACCGAAGCACTTGGGATCTTTTAAATTTGGGTCTTTGGGATGTTTCACAGCATAATTGCGTTAAAATGTGTTTAGTACACTTTGATGTACTTTTAAGAATAAAAAATTGTGGATAGGTTTTATAATTTTAAAAATAAATCCTTTCTTTAGGCTTGTCTCAAAATGATGAGTTACTTGAATAAAGAAATCACAATGGTTGTTGTACAATTATCTTACAGGGTGTTTCAAAAATGACCGGTATATTTGAAACGGCAATAAAAACTAAACGAGCAGCGATAGAAATACACCGTTTGTTGCAATATGCTTGGGACAACAGTACATTTTCAGGCGGACAAATTTCGAAATTACAATAGTTACAATTTTCAACAAGAGATGGCGCTGCAAGTGATGTGAAAGATATAGAAGACAACGCAGTCTGTGGGTGCGCCATTCTGTACGTCGTCTTTCTGCTGTAAGCGTGTTCTGTTCACAACGTGCAAGTGTGCTGTGGACAACATGGTTTATTCCTTAGAACAGAGAATTTTTCTGGTGTTGGAATTCCACCGCCTAGAACACAGTGTTGTTGCAACAAGACGAAGTTTTCAACGGAGGTTTAATGTAACCAAAGGACCGAAAAGCGGTACAATAAAGCATCTGTTTGAAAAACTTCAACGGACTGGGAACGTGACGGATGAACGTGCTGGAAAGGTAGGGCGACCGCTTACGGCAACCACAGAGGGCAACGCGCAGCTAGTGCAGCAGGTGATCCAACAGCGGCCTCGGGTTTCCGTTCGCCGTGTTGCAGCTGCGGTCCAAATGACGCCAACATCCACGTATCATCTAATGCGCCAGAGTTTACACCTCTATCCATACAAAATTCAAACGCGGCAACCCCGTAGCGCCACGACCATTGCTGCACGAGAGACATTCGCTAACGATATAGTGCACAAGATTGATGACGGCGATATGCATGTGGGCAGCATTTGGTTTACTAACAAAGCTTATTTTTACCTGGACAGCTTCGTCAATAAACAGGACTGGCGCATATGGGGAACCGAAAAGCCCCATGTTGCAGTCCCATCGTCCCTGCATCCTCAAAAAGTACTGGTCTGGGCCGCCAATTCTTCCAAAGGAATCATTGGCCCATTTTTCAGATCCTAAACGATTACTGCATCACGCTATCTGGACATTCTTCGGGAATTTGTGGCGGTACAAACTGCCTTAGACGACACTGCGAACACCTCGTGGCCTATGCAAGATGGCGCCCGGCCACATCGCAAGCCCGACGTCTTTAATTTCCTGAATGAATATTTCGATGATCGTGTGATTGCTTTGGGCTATCCGAAACATACAGGAGGCGGCGTGGATTGGCCTCCCTATTAGCCAGACATGAACCCCTGTGACTTCTTTCTGTGGGGACACTTGAAAGACCAGGTGTACCGCCAGAATCCAGAAACAATTGAACAGCTGAAGCAGTACATCTCATCTGCATGTAAGGCCATTCCGCCAGACACGTTGTCAAATGTTTCGGGTAATTTCATTCAGAGACTACGCCATATTATTGTAATGCATGGTGGATATGTGGAAAATATCGTACTATAGAGTTTCCCAGACCGCAGCGCCATCTGTTGTTGACAATTGTAGCTACTGTAATTTCGAAAGTTTGTCTGCCTGAAAATGTACTGTTGTCCCAAGCATATTGCAACAAACGGTGTATTTCTATCGCTGCTCGTTTAGTTTGTATTACCGTTTCAAATATACCGGTCATTTTTGAAACACCCTGTATTTATGAAGTTTCGTTGAGGATTTACTGCATAATATGTCAAGTCAACGAACTTGTCCATTAACGTACTTTACGATGGAGGTCATTACTTATAGGTTACACTTTTCTCAACACAGGACACACCTGAATGAGTATGCTTTCCGACAGGCCGATTGAACATCTAGAATTACCTACACAAAAGAGCTAGTCCGAAAAGGAATCCAAGTTATTGCTATCTGACCAACAAAACAAAGATCTCATTTATTAATACACTGAAGCTCCGAAGGCATCCATATTCAAATACACAGATATGTAACAGACAGAATACTGCAGTGCCGGTGCAGTTGTTAGATCGGTTACTGTTGCTGCAATGAAAAGCTATCCAGATTTAACTGAGTCTGAACGTGGTGTTATAGTATGCGTACGAGCTATGGGACACAGCACCTCCGAGGTAGCTATGGAGTGGTGATTTTCCCGTACAACCACTCCAGGAGTAATATGAGTATCAGTAATCTGGTGAAACATCAAATCTCCAACATCGCAGCGTCCGGAAAAAAATCATGCAATAACGAGGCCAACGACGACTGAAGGGAATCGTTCAATGTGGCAGAAGTGCAATCCTTCCGCAAACTGCTGCTGATATCAATGCTGGACCACCAAGAAGTGTCGGCGTGTCAACCATTCAACGAAACATCACCGATATGGGCATTCGGAGCCGAAAGCCCACTCTTCTATCCTTGATAACTGCAGGACACAAAGCTTTACGCCTCGCCTGGGCCCGTCATCAATGACATTGAGCTGTTGATGACTGGAAACATGTTGCGTCTCGTTTCAAGTTTTATCGAACGGATGTACGTGTACGGGTATGGAGACAACCTCATGAATCCATGGCGCATGTCCGTAGGGGACTGATCAAGCGGCCGGTGGCTGTATAATGCTGTGGGGTGGGTGAAGTTGCTGTGAAATGAGACGCCTGACACGTCTAGATATGAGTGTGACAGGTGACACATAAGCATCCTGTCTAATAACCTGCATCCATTCATGGCCATTGTGGATTCCGGAGGACTTGGGTAATTCCAGCAGGTCAATGCGACACCGCCCATGTCCAGAATTGTTACAGAGTGGTTCCAGGAACACTCTTCTGACTTCCGCTGACCACAAACTCCCCAGACATGAAAGTTGCTGAGTGAACCATGGATGCCTTGCAATGTGCTGTTCAGAAGAGATGCCCGCCCTCTCTTGCTCTTTCGGATTTATGGACAGCCCTGCAGGATTTATCGTGTGAATTCCATCAAGCACTACTTCAGAGATTAGTCGAGTCCATGCCACGTGGTGTAGAGGCACTTCTGCGTGCTCGCGGGGGCCCTAACGATATTAAGCAGGCGTTCCTGCTTCTTTGGGTCTTCAGTGTACTTAATGCTGCAAAGATGAAAGAACCCATCTGCATATGCTCTTAAATGTGATATTGAGCCCCACAAAGAATTATACATCTTTTCATGAACGTGGCATGAAAACGAATCGTTACTTCTTAGACTCCTACCGTAAATATTTTAATCTGAGCTCAATATTTTACTCATAATCACTATAAACGCAGCACTCGTACCAGCAACGACCGTAGTAGATGCATGCAAGAAACATTTTGGTTCTCTTCTCCGTTAACAGGTGTACAGTTTAATGATGGCAAATACATCCTATTAAAATTAAACGCTGTTTAACTGCGTTTTCCCCATGCGAGGAAAGCCAGAACTGGATTTACAGAGGTCACCAAGAGTAACAATTCTGGGATCCATTGTTCAGACTACAAGGTGTTTCATCGAAAATGCAAATTGTAACTGTCAAATGATGTGGGTCGGGTTCCTAAATGTAACACTTTCCAATGAAAAGATGTGCCAGACGCAAAAAACACGGATCGTTTCTGAATGCAATACCCGCGCTCACGGTCCTAACTCAACGGGAAGCAATATGGTTACCTTTTATTTTCTTTAGATGACTCGCAGCTGTCGAGCCGATTGGTTATTTCTCCGATGGCCGGAGATTCCAACGTGCCTGCAATACAAAGCTCGTAACGAAACGGCAAGATAAAAAATCTCAGAGCTGCTAGCAAATGAAGTACCAGAATATTGGGATGTCACTTGATTTTCTTTCATTCACAGTATCACAAAGAACGAGACAATCACCAATTAATACTAACGGCAAAGTTTCCGGATACTGATTATTCCAGGACCACTGTAAAAAATCATTTTCCGCTCTATCTTAGAATTCACATGACGACGAATATATTTGTTTCCCGAGGCAACTTTCAACAACTGGGTCTGTCTTCACGTGAAATCAAACTAAACCCACTAAATAACTTGTTGCCTCCCCAGCAACTAAAGCAGTCTCTTTAGATTAACACAAGATAGCGTAAGTACATGTATCACATCCACGGAAACCGATCTCTTTGTTATGAGCTATCTTGTTTCGAACCTGTCCGCTCAAAGCCCTCTTATGATTGGTTCATGGTGTCAACCAATGAGCGTCGATTGAAATTTGTAATTGGTTTTTACGTCTAAACTGAGAGTTAGTGAAATTATTATTAACGGACTGTCAGTGCAAGTGTGGAGGTGTATATTAAGTGTAACGTGTTTCTTGCCGAGCCTCGTAGCTGAATGCCCGCTATCTATAGAGGTTCCAGCAAGATACGGCTCCTAGTCATCCCACCGTTCTCACAGTAAGACACCGTCTGTAGCCTTGCGTGAGAGGTACACTTCTCATACGGACGTGAATCTGTCCATTTGTTTTTATTGAATCTTCAGTCCCCTGGCTCGTTTGATACGGCCCGCCATGAATTCATCTGCTGTGCTAACCTATCCATCTCAGAGTAGCACTTGTCACCTGCTCGTTATATTCCAATATCTGCTTTCCTCAACAGTTTTTACCTCTATAGCTCCCTCTAATACCATAGAAGCTATTCCCTGACGTCTAACAGATGTCCTATCATCCTGTTCCTTCTTCTAGTCAGTAGTTTCAATAGATTCCTTTAGGAGCGGTTTTTCCGCGGAACCACCCCATTCCTTAAATTTTCAGTCAACCTAATTATCGACATTCTTCCGTTGCACCACCTCCCAAATGGTTCCTTTCTCTGCTTCTCCGGTTTCCCCATATGCCACCTTTCACTACCATACAACGCTGTGCTCCAAATGTATATTCTGAGACATTTCTTCCTCAAGGTCTCAGTTTCATACTAGCACCGTCCTCTTAGTCAGGAATGCCCATTTTGCCTCAGGTAGTATGCTTTTTATTTCCTCCTTCCTCCGGCCATTACCGGACATTTTGCTTCCTAGGTAGCAGAATTCCTTAATTTCATCTCCTTCTTGACCATCAATCCTGATGTTAAGTTTCTCGTGTTCTCATTTCGGCTATTTCCCATTGCTTTCATCTTTCTTCGATTTACTCTCAATCCATATTCTGTAGTCGTTAGATATTTCATTCCATTCAACATTTCGTGTAACTATTCTTCACTTTCACTGAGTATAGCAATATCATCAGCGGATCTTAGCTTTGATATCCTTTCACCATGAATCTTAATTCCACTCTTCAACATTGGTTTTATCTGCATCATTGCTTCTTCGATGTATGGACTGAACAGTAGGGGCAGAAGACAGCATCCCTGTCTTACACCCTTCAAATTCGAGCACTTCGTCCTAGGTCTTACCCATATTGTATATTACTTTTTCCCATATAGATTACCCCTATTTTCTCAGAGTTTCGAACATCTAGCACCATTTGGCACTGTCGAACTCTTTTTCCACTTCAACAAATCCCATGAGTGTGACTTTATATTTCTTTACTCTTCCTTTCATTATCAACCGCAATGTCAGAACTACCTTTCCTCTAGCCAAAGTGATCGTCATCTAACACACGTTAAAACATAACTTAAAAATGTAATAGTATGTAGCCAGAGATGTGGCGTGAACAAAACTGGCGCACCACAATGTTTCGAAATTAAATAAATCTTTGCTTTTGTCAATTAAAGTGAAAAATCCAGAGCTTATAGCACTTTAAAATACCTCATTTGGGTTAAGGATTTGATACTGCCATGGGAAAATAATGTGCCTAACACCAGAAAATTTATTTATTATCAATATACTTAGTTGATGATCCACAACTTCTAAAACATTTGAGTTACATAATGATAAATGAGAACAAACACGAACCTTACTTATACACATGAACTACACATCGAAATGTTACCACCAGGACACTTCGGGACCTGTGACATTTCACTCATCCACGTCTTCTCAAAATCACCAGAACTTCTCAACGATCGATGGCTATAATGAGATAAACCTTTCTCACAGAGAGCAGCCATTTTGCGACAGAAATTAGTTCCCACAATTCTCAACTACCCATAGCGACTAAACAAAGACAGGGAAATGTTGCGTACAATAGTGGGACACAAAATCTATTTTCAAAAGCTCTGCTCATTTCCAGAATATTTAGTGTAGGTGTACGAAACATTATGAAAATACATTGCTTGTAAGAATATGGAATAGAGCACTTTTGGATTCGAGACAGCCCACGTGCATACATACAAAGCAATTCCGTAAGAACTCCAATATTAAACATGTAGGGCAACAGTATTAAATAACATACCGTGATTGTTTCATCAAAACATGGAAGAACTCCCGGATATCAGTAACGTCCCGCCACGATACTTCGACGCAGAGTCTACTGGCCATCTTCAGGTGAGAGTCATTGTAGTAGTACTAAACATGACAACATACCGTGTGGAAACAAAAACAGTGACCTTACAATGCTTAGCATTACTAAAGAGTGGAAATGATAGCAGATTTCATTATTCAGTCGGTTGAAGGCCATTTCGATCTGGAAAGGAAGACCACGTTCACAATGTACACAGTCATTTACTTTGAACAGGTAAATTGGTAGAACAATAAACCATGGCAGTGGAGTTTCCTAACTAACGCAAAGAGGAAAACATAGACATTATATTCCTGTAAGGACCAAGGTAAGCTGCATTCGAGCGACCTCGCCAAACAAACTATGGCTTTGTGTTCACCAATACCAGTTTGACTGTCTAGTCTCTCACAAACAAGTGCCGCCAAACAACTGAACTTCCCCATCTTAAAATAGAATTCCCACTCTCCTCATTCGAAGCTCAACGACCAAAGCTTCCCAAAGGGCTCACGTAGTCCTCACACATAACATAATGTGGACAGCGTGTCTACCGTTCCCGCTATTGGAGCCTTTTCTGTCACAGCTGGTCATCTTTGGCACATGTGTGTTTACAGTGCGAATGCAAAACTGAAGTATGCGAGCTTTCGACTATTGCATATACAAATTATAAGATCCTTCTTTATGCGAATAAGACATAAAATCTTTGCTATTTTAATAAATAAAAACAAGTACTCCGTCTCCAGGCCACGAGTGGCCTACCGACACCATCCTCAGAGAATGATGAGGACATGAGGGGCGTGGGGTTAGCATACAACTCTACCGGTCGTTATGATGGTATTCTTGACTGAGTTCAGTCGAGTAGCACCTCAATTGGCATCACAATGCTGAGTGCACCCCGAAAAATGGCATCAGCGCATGGCAGCTGGATGGTCACCCACCCAACTGCCGGCCACGCCCAACAGCGCTTAACTTCGGTGATCTCAGGGGAACCGGTGTATCCTCTACGGCACGGCAGTTGCCTAGATTAAAACAACTGAAATCTTATATTTCAAACCCGTTCACAGAAGAATGCAAAAACAAAAGAAGCCTGGTAGATGCCAATATTGGGAAATATCAGTGAAATTTAAGAATCTATGTGGCAATGCTGACGTCACGAACTTGCAATGACAGAGCGAACATAATACAAACCTACGTTCCAAGCATTCGTTCATTTAGAGTAAGTTTTTGACGATGTTGATGGAACAGATTCTTCCAAGATCTGGAGCTACCAGAGAGTTCGTGTCCGAGGTGAAGCTGTGGAGAGAGTTGTGACGTTAACATGAGAACTAAGCATCTCGAAAACGCCTTTTAATTTCTTGGACGTTATGCTAAATATATGTACTAAGCGCATATGTAAACAAATTATTATTGAAGTATTAGGTCTTTATGGAAGATTAAAAATGAGAGTGATAGCGTGTTATACATGGCAGTAGAAGAAAGAGGGGGGGGGGGGATGAGAAAATAGCAAATATAGCGAACTGCGATTCCAGAAACTATGATCCCCAGAATCAAAACCTGTATTCGTGTCTGGTAAGTAGCAACAAATACAGTGAGGCAAAAGTTGTCTGGAAGTTGTACAGAACCGCACTACGGTAAGGGAAATAATACTTCAGAAGGGAATGAGTGTCACTTAATATTTACGGTGAACTAGCAATAAAAGAAGCCAAGATGAAAAATTCTAAATGGGAATGAAAGTTAAGAGAGAAGAAATCAAATGTTGAAGGTTTACTAGTGGTATTTTCAGTTACGACAAAGGACCAGGATGATAAAATGAACGGAATGGCTAGTGTCTTGAAATGTAAATGCCGTCTCGCTAGGACCTCTTGTCGGTTAGACCGTTCAGTGGGTGCAAGGTCTTTTGATTTGATGACACTTCGGTGACTTGCGCGGCGATGGGTATGAAATGATGATGATGATGGTTAGGAAAACACAACACCCAGTATCTGAGCGGAGAAAATCACCGACCCTGCCGGGAATCGAACCCGGGCCCTTAGTATTGACATTCTGCCACTCTCAACACTCAGATATCGGCGGTGGATAGGTTTTAAGATGAACATAACAAGAGGAAAACAATGGTTAATCAATGTAGCCAAATTAAACCAGGCTATTCTGCGGGAATTTGATTACAAAATGAGACACTACACCGCATGGGTGAGTTTCACTTCCTGAACACGAAAACAGCTGACGATAACAGCAATAAGGAAGATATAAAACACAAATGGAGTACAAGAAGCCAACGGATTCGAAGAACAGAAATGTTTAAACTTTTAAAGAAACTGAAGTTCTACTTAGACCTTTCTAAAATAATTTGCCTCTAAACGGCGAGTTTTACTGTATGAGCAACAAAGATAATAATGATGATTCAAGTAAATACTATATACGATGCAAAATAGAAATAACAAAAAAAAAGAATTTGTAAGAAAGAGAAATATTTAACTACCAGTACTCAAATATCAGTATTCCATTATTCAATATCAGTTATTTATAATAAAGTTGTCTGCAGTGTAGCTCTGTCTTCAGAAGTGAAGGGTTAACGATATTATGTTCAGATAAGAAGTGAGTAGAAGCTTTGAAAATGTCGCATTATTGAGGAATCGGGAAGATTATGGTGGTAGTGAATAAGCTATAAACCAGTATAGGATCGAATCAAGTAGGTGGGAAATTCATGGCAAAACTTTACTACGTTAAGGGATCTATTGGCAGCACACATCTTAAAGCACCGAGGAATCGTCAATTTGGAAAGCTAGGGAAAAGGGTGCTTGGTGTGCATGTGTGTGTGTGGTGTTGGGGGGAGTAATAATTCTGTGACTACAATAAGCAAGAAAAGATAGATGAAGTTCACAATACAAGTACATAGATGAAGGAGTATCCACAGGATAGACGATCCTAGAGTGCCCTTTTGAACCTGTATCTCGACTAACAACGACAGTACCGTCATTTAAAAATTACATAGTTTCGAATATAATAGAGTATGTATTTCATTTATTCAGCTGGTGCATTGTCTCGTTGAGCGTGTACGTGATACTAAAATGACAACTCCTGCATTTTTATACTGAAATTCCACTTCTCTGAAATTTTAATTCGTTTCCATTTGCGTACTTTTATGATGTAATGGAGTTCTTGTTGCTCGCTAACGAATTCGTAGGCACTAGTCATCAGTACAACGACGACATGCGTGCGAATAAATTTGTATATTATTAGAAATTCAGTTAAAAAAAGGAGGCACCATATTCCAAAAACTGACATCAAATCAGTCACCAGGCAACGCCGAAATAATATTATTCACAATTATTTATTCTGGAGCTAACGAATTTCTTTTTTTTCCTCTGAGTATTCGTAAAGCAAATATATTTTTACATAAAATGGACAGAAAAAAAGACAGATTTCTCTCCTGCTTTCGGAGCCGCGAATGCAGTAAAGTATTAATAGCGGCCAACTAGAATGAAACGATATGGATATACATTTTAATTCATTTTCTTCTCGCAAACATGCTATAATGTAAGCAAATGTAGCATCGAAAAGGTCAGAATAATCTGCGCAGACCGTAAAGTGCAAAGAGAGGTAGGGGGCCTACAGATAAGATTAACATAATGAAAAGGAAAAAAGCTATAGCGTACAAAAAACTGTATTATTTACAGGAGCAATAAAATGCGAAAGCCCCATAATCCCTGCCCCCCCTCTCGCCCCCTCCCCCCCCCCCCCCCCCCCCCCCCCGCTGCTAAAGAGAGTGAAGAACGATGGTAGCACTCTATTTAGATCTCTCCCTCAAGGAACCACATTAATTAAAATTTGCTCAACAGAGATAATGAAGCTAATTTTGGCCCTTCAATTAGTCAGCGAATGGGGATAATCACACAGGTTCCTTCATTATGCACGGCCATGACTAGCTATATAATGAAATTCAAAGGTACGATAAATTTCTGAGTTTGTTATCACGATAAAATATTGTCAAGTAATTCCATGAATGTCAATCCAGATGTAACGACAATAACCATAAACTTATAAAAAGATAAGACTGAAGTAAACTATTATGGCTGTCTAAGATCTAGAAGTGAAGGCAAGTGAAGGTAAGTTCAGCCCTTTAACATATTAAATTTTATGTAACTCAAATCTGTCACTCCACAATAGTGATTGCACTCAAGCCTGGAACATAAGTCAGTCCTAGTGGCCAAGTAGAATCTAACAGTGAAAATACTGTGGGTAACTACACTCATAGCGACTTATACTGTCAGTGCTGCCCACAAGTCTCACACTTGTTGAGGGGTGAATGTGCTGGCTGCGTGCGCCTATGTGCGCACCGCTGCTGCATTGTCCCAGAAATTAATGTGCGGAGTCTCTGCCTGGAGTGTCCTCACCGAAGAGTGTACCAGCTCCGTACAGAATACAAAATGTCACTACAGCGTGTAGAACGTGAAGTGACTCTCCTGGAAACAGAGGCCGAAGTGTGTTATCTGCAAGCAGAGTCTCAAGTCACCCCATTCAGAGCAGAATACGAAGACAAGTGTTGAAAAAGGGCAGCGCGCGTAAGTTCTGTGGACGTTTCCTGCGTCTCAAGCAGCAGTTATCACCCAGCATTTTTGTCTGACCAATAAGAAACGTTAAACAGCCACTGCTCTACACACACCGCCGTAGGAAAAATGCGGCCCTTTTAACCAAATAAACTGAAACTCTTTTCCAGAAACTTGCTTCTAAATATTTTACATCGCATACTCTAGCCTAACCATATGTCTTACATTTACTTTGTAAATAAAAACGCCCTATCTTATTTCATTCTACCAAGGGCGTTTCGCATTTTTTCACTTTTAGATAACATCAGTGACATCTAGAATGATACATTCATGATACACTTATGTTTTTATATTTTCTATTCCTAGTTTACATAACAGTTCACTCTGCACTTTTATGTGAATAAGTGATTACTTCCAGTTCTTGGCGTATTTTAGTTGCCATCGCCGATTCCTCCCATCGGGTCACGTGGAGGTCGCACTACCACTCTATTTACGAAACATAAGGAAGTTTTTGTGTTTCTAACATTTTTCTTGTGACCAGATGAGAAGAAACATCGATGCCAACTAAAAACGTGGAGAACTGAAAGCAATCACATATTTACATAAAAATCGAGAAGTGAACTGTTTTTTAATCAACGAATAATAAATACCAAAACAAAAGTGTATTATAACTGTATAGTTATACAGGGTGTTACAAAAAGGTACGGCCAAACTTCAGGAAACATTCCTCACACACAAAGAAAGAAAATATGTTATGTGGACATGTGTCCGGAAACGCTTACTTTCTATGTTAGAGCTCATTTTATTACTTCTCTTCCAATCACATTAATCATTGAATGGAAACACACAACAACAGAACGTACCAGCGTGACTTCAAACACTTAGTTGCAGAAAATGTTCAAAATGTCCTCCGTTAGCGAGGATACATGCATCCACCCTCCGGCGCATGGAATCCCTGATGCGCTGATGCAGCCCTGGAGAATGGCGTATTGTATCACAGCCGTCCACAATAGGAGCACGAGGAGTCTCTACATTTGGTACCGGGGTTGCGCAGACAAGTGCTTTCAAATGCCCCCAAAAATGGAAGTCAAGAGGGCTGAGGTCAGGAGAGCTTGGGGGCCATGGAATTGGTCCGCCTCTACCAATCCATCGGTCACCGAAACTGTGGTTGAGAAGCGTACGAACACTTCGACTGAAATGTGCAGGAGCTCCATCGTGCATGAACCAGATGTTGTTTCGTACTTGTAAAGGCACATGTTCTAGCAAAAAAATGGTTCAAATGGCGCTGAGCACTATGGGACTCAACTGCTGTGGTCATAAGTCCCCTAAAACGTAGAACTACTTAAACCTAACTAACCTAAGGGCATCACACACATCCATGCCCGAGGCAGGATTCGAACCTGCGACCGTAGCAGTCGCGCGGTTCCGGACTGAGAGCCTAGAACCGCTAGACCGCCGCGGCCGGCCATGTTCTTGCAGCACAGGTAGTGTATCCCGTATGAAATCATGATAACGTGCTAAATTGAGCGGAGGTGCAAGAACATGGGGCCCAATCAAGACATCACCAACAATGCCTGCCCAAAAGTTCACAGAAAATCTGTGTTGTTGACGTGATTGCTCAATTGCGTGCGGATTCTCGTCAGCCCACACATGTTGATTGTGAAAGTTTACAATTTGATCACGTTGGAATGAAGCCTCTTTCGTAAAGAAAACATTTGCACTGAAATGAGGATTGACACATTGTTGAATGCACCATTCGCAGAAGTGTACCCGTGGAGGCCAATCAGCTGCTGATAGTGCCTGCACACGCTGTACATGGTACCAAAACAACTGGTTCTCCCGTAGCACTCTCCATACAGTGACGTGGTCAACGTTACCTTGTACAGCAGCAACTTCTCTGACGCTGACGTTAGGGTTATCGTCAACTGCACGAAAAATTGCCTCGTCCATTGCAGGTGTCCCCAGTCGCGAGTCATAGGCTGGTATGTTCGGTGCTCCCTAAGACGCCGATCAATTGCTTCGAACGTCTTCCTGTGGAGACTCCTTCGTTCTGGAAATCTGTCTCTATACAAACGTACCGCGCCACGGCTATTGCCCCGTGTTAATCCATACATTAAATGGGCATCTGCCAACTCCGCATTTGTAAACATTTCACTGACTGCAAAACCACGTTCGTGATGAACACTAACCTGTTGATGCTACGTAGTGATGTGCTTGATGCTAGTACTGTAGAGCAATGAGTCGCACCTCAACACAAGCAAGGAAGTCAACATTACCTTCCTTCAATTGGGCCAACTGGCGGTGAATCGAGGAAGTACAGTACATACTGACGAAACTCGAATGAGTTCTAACATTGAAACTAAGCGTTTCCGGATACATGTCCACATAACATCTTTTCTTTATTTGTGTGTGAGGAATGTTTCCTGTAAGTTTGGCTGTACCTTTTTGTAACACCCTGTAGATATATTGATGATGCCGTAAATTGGAAAGAGGCGAAACGCCTCTGGGAGAATAAAACAGAGAGCAGCAAGAGTAGGCCTTTATTCATTACAAAATACATGTATCTGTGCTTGCTGATGAGGATGGTCACCCAAAGAAACTCAGATGTCTCATACTTGGCAATTTTTGCGCACCTTTTTCTAGCATGGGGATACAAAAAGAGAAAACAATGGGGAAAATGTTGGGCTAAATGCAGAACAGGCAGCCGAAGCACGCGACCGTCCTTTCCAGAGAATGCCCACACTGTCTCTCCTACAGAGTTTTCTATTAATAATGGCTCAAAAAATGGCCGTCTTATTTATAAAATCCTTTGTCCACCAGGGAAACGTTTCGCAGATACATGTTAGAGAGCGCCTGGCTGGTAATATCTCTCCAGGAAGCGCTTAGAGTACAATGACCACCTGTCTCCAGCATCCACTCTCACCTACCTGTGTCTACCACAATACGCCGACCCTTTACCTGCCATTAAAACCAACGGGGGTTGGGACGATCCTTCTGCGGAACTGGTGTGGTTGCTGTATGGCTGGCACAGCATATCCAGTACTTGTAATAGAATACCACAAAGGAAGGCATGGAGGAAAAGGAAAATTTTACCTATGCAATCATTGTTTTTTGTATTAAAGTTGGAAATAAATATGCATCCTCACACTCCTCCCGACTGGATTTAATTGAAATTTAATTAATTTCCGTAACAAGCTGACCGTAATTTGCACACAAAATATGGCTAGTATGCGTAAAGACATATTACGTAATGAAAAGCGACGAGGCCTACTGCTTCTCTATTTTCCACGGTGTTGGCATTATTATGAAGAGGAAGAGCAGTGGCAGTATGGGTTGTTCATTATAAGTAAGACAAAACCAGAATTTTTCTTCTACAATTAAAGAAACTTATCTATTTTACAAGATGGTGATAATAAAACCCATGAGCAAATTTTACAACCTGTAAATCGCGTGAAAATCAGTTAGAAGTATCTGGGGCTAGGAGCACTATAGTATAAACATTGATGGGGAGAGAAGGGAAAGAACCAGTTGTTTACTATCACAGAGGAATGAGGTGAGTTGGAAAAAGGCTTCCAGAGATTTGAGACAGTTCCCAATGTAACACCATGAACAGTTCAAATGGCTCTGAGCACAATGGGACTTAACATCCGAGGTCATCAGAACTTAGAACTACATAAACCTAACTAACCTAAGGACATCACACACATCCATGCCCGAGGCAGGTTTCGAACCTGCGAGCGTAGTAGCAGCGCGGTTGCGCACTGAAGCGCCTAGAACCGCTCGGCCACATCGAGCGTAACTATGAACCGTCTTTTTACGTAAACACACTTATCACTTTTAGCAAAGTTCATGATTCTCACCTTTTTTTCTTTTTTTGTGTTCCGGTAAAATGTAGTTACGGGAATAAAACTAAAATATCAATAGTAACTTAGATCTGTCGTAACGTTAAGTTGTATGGTAGCTTGGCAGCTCCAAGCACTCACAGGTGCTGATACGCTTTACATGAATCAGCGACCATAGCCGATGGCACTGTATCAAACGAGATGAAGTTGAGTCCGTAAGCAGAGAAATTACATGCAGTATTTTCTGGGTTGCAAAAGAGATGGTTAATACTGATAACTTTATGAAGCATAAAAATAAGTGATGCCGGGTCTTCAAATTGACGAAAGATGTGGGGCAAAATTTGTACTGTAAATCGACGAGCTATCTTCAGTCTGAACTAAAATGAGCTTAGCATCATCCTGTGATCACAAGGCACCGTGTAATGGACTCACTATGAACATGTGAAGGATTATCTGAAAATACTTTAGCAGACTTCGTAGCGTGTGTAAAGTAGGGCGCTACAATTACAAAGCAAAATAATACTAAGCATACAACGCCATCCAAAGATTAACTAACGAAATTGTCATTAAGTATAGAAATTTACAGAAGACCTTCAAGGGCGGCAACTTGAAAGCCTGAGTACTTGACATGTAGGTATAAAACAAGCGAGCCAGAGGGCTCTTCTTTCCCTTCGTAGGTTATTTCTAACCGAACACAGTGCCACTAGCTTCACAGTGACCTTGCCGGCAAATGGGGTGCGTTCTGCCCTAGTGAGAACAATTGAGAACCTAATAGGTCGACAAGTAGGGGCTCCGGTTGTAACAACAACGACTCTGTAATATTGTACATCTAAGTAATTCTGCCGGCCAGAGTGGCCGAGCGGCTATAGGCGCTTCAGTATGGAGCCGCGCGACCGCACCGGTCGCATGTTAGAATCCTACCTCCGGCATGAATGTGTGTGATGTCCTTAGGTTAGTTAGGTTTAAGTAGTTCTAAGTTCTAGGGGACTGATGACCATAGATGTTAAGTCCCATAGTGCTCAGAGCCATTAGAAACATTTTTTAGACAGTGACTTTGTACTTACTGTTGAACAAAGTGTTGTAACTTTTTCTTGAGTGCTTACCGGCTGACGTAATTTTAGTGTAAAATATTAATTCTCACAGTATATAAAACGAATGGAGCTACATTCTTAATTAATATGTAGTTTGGATTTGTTATAACAATTTGTAGTTGACGAAAATGTTAATTCTTTGCACTGAATAACATCAGATTCTGAATAACAACAGACTCAGAAGTTTACTTGTGTCCTAAAAAGAAACGTAATGTTTTAATTTGTTATGTGCATTTCCTTACGTTCCATGCTATTTCGGGGTAAACCTCTTTACATTGAAA
The DNA here is from genome assembly GCF_023897955.1 of Schistocerca gregaria. Classification (NCBI taxonomy): domain Eukaryota; kingdom Metazoa; phylum Arthropoda; class Insecta; order Orthoptera; family Acrididae; genus Schistocerca; species Schistocerca gregaria. The sequence continues at coordinate 411,750,870 of NC_064925.1, read as the reverse complement.
AACGGTTTCTTTAAGGGTATTATAATTTCACGAAAGCCTTTAAATGATCACATTGCTTATGATTTGCAGAAATTAGTGTCATATACACATTGCCACTTAGTGAAGACCATGTACATCCTATTGGATAATTCGTAGCTTTCATTTGAAAAAAACTTTTTGCATCACGACAGTTAGATTCTTATTAATTTTGTGTAATATGAGTAACGGTTCGGGAGTCGGTTTTGTGGGAGATTATTTTGGTCTCATTGCACTTACTCCGTGTGATGAAACTGATGAATCAGAGTATTCATAGCAATTTGAATACCTTGACAGTGTACATAATTATTCTCGTCTCATTGTGAACAAGTGCTAGGCTAGTTGTAGCAAGCAGTGTTCGAAAAGGTCGAAATTGTCAAACATACTGCAAACGTAAAATTTTTGGAGGAGAACATAGTTAATATTTTGATTTTATTATGCTATACTGATCAAAATAATTCTGGGTGCCTACTTCTGTGGCCTTTACATTGAAAACTCATGTTGTCAAATAAAAGAAAAAATTGCGAATAGTATCAATATGTAGCGTAAATCATGTAATTATTCTGTGAAGGATGAACGTTTCTTACTGCTGGCACCATTTTACTTCTTGTTACTCAGTGAAATAAACTACGCATTAGTTAAACAGGCCATTTTCTCTATTAGTATTTATTTCACTACAGTTTTATGATTGTAAATAGCGTCCACTTTCAAAGTCATAGACGTATATGATTGAAGACTTCCCGAAGGTACTGGAAGTTACAATAAAATGCTATGCATGTGGCAGTGTTATGTAATGTGGGAAAAAAATTTACATTCGTTGGAAGCGACCTTCATAGGTCTATCACCTTATACGTGCTAATATTTCTTCATGAGTAGCAAATTATCACATTCGTCTTTTGACTGAATAAATGAGATAAATTGTTGGTACTGTAGCTATGTGATAGCTCTTCTTCGCGACTTATGTTAATGACATAATTGGTATTTTGGTTTTGTTGTTTTACTGTATGCTTTGCAATAACATGAGTCACCCGTCATTAGGGAGATGAATGTGTTTTACATATTCATGTTGCGAATTCATTCAAATGAATGGACTGAAAAATTACGCTGCCATACATTTCCTTAATTTTGAAGGTTCCTTCAAACAGGAAATTGATCGGACTGATATTAACAGACTGCTTCCTTATTTTCAGCAGAATCCAAGCAAGAATTTACTTCTCTTGATTGTGTCCCACGTGAAGGATGACTTACAACTGTTACCATGAAGGAAAACTTCGAGAGTGTACGTGGTGTGAAATTTGATTTTCGCTTGTTGTAAGTATATGGTACAGATGACGCCTTACACTTATCAGAAGACAAATTCTTATGTATTTTACCTCAAGAAATAATTGGAGAAAGTGAAATGCTTAATGAATCTCACGAAATACAAAAAGAAAAAGTGAATAGTATTACGCAACAAAACATGCAACTGGTTCTGTGCACTGCTTTACTGTTGTTGATAAGAGGATTTATTACTTCACACCAAAAACGAAACAGCGACCACAGCAGTAAGTCGACACGTGTGGCACTCAATGAAACGAGAATAAGTTGTTTCTGTATATCGGAAAGACTGTGTAGTTTTTTCTGGGATGCTAGAGAGAATGTTATTAGTGATAAACTACTAAATCATGAGATGAAAGAGGGAACGTTCTTATTGATAAACTTCTAAAGCATAAAACAATAGCTGATCAATACCAGTCTTCGAATATATGAAACCGTAGGACGAGGTCTGTATTGCAAAATATAAGTTAACTAGGACACTACATCTGGACGCATAGATGCTTTGTCACTGGGATAAATAGGAAATTATGTTGGATATTAACCATGTTTGGAATCCTTTGATATATCCCCATATTAAAATAAAGTCATGAGTAGAAAAAGTTTTTAGTCTATTGGAGGGTATTATACCAACCGCAAATGTTCCTAAATAGCATTTCAGCCCATTTTATGTTTAAACACACAGTCCATTCTATTTCGGATCGAAACTGTTTCACTTCTTATTACACCGCACAGTGGTGGAAGTACTATTACTAAGAGTAACATACCTAGAAAAGGATGCATACATACAAAAACGTAGCTGCGGTCACTCAAACGGAGACGGGAAAGACGTGTGTCAGGGGTGCTTGTAAGGCCTAGTAACGTCTCTTAATACTTCTGCTGGTTTTGCAATTTCGAGAAATAACTTCGTTTTAGCATTGTAACCGACTCCTGACAGAGATCATAGAATCTTTTAGATCGAAAGAATACCCCTTTTCTGCACTTGGAGAATATAATCACCTTGCTGAGCTGTATAACTGATGTTGCTGTTTGTATTAGAAATCGTTAAAGTGCAGTCGAGCTTTGAGATGACTTCGAGTCGTCGTGGATTTCCGGAGAAAGTTAATCGGCCTCTCGTGAACAAATGATAACGTTAAACCACTTATCGAAACTTGCTTTCTGAGATTCGTACAGTACGTTGACGGCAACCGTAACTCTTCACTATGTGCGCTTTTTGCTGTGGTCAGGTTCACGTGTGAAAAGCGCTGCTAAGATAATAAACTACGTGGGCATGCTGTAAAATAATGCCTCAGAATTTTTTGTAGGCAAACATGGCACCCTTCATCTTTATTCTTGGTTCAAATGGCTCTGAGCACTATGGGACATAGCATCTGAGATCATCGTACCCCTAGAACTTAGAACTACTTAAACTTAACTAACTTAAGGATATCACACACATCCATGCGCGGGTCCAGACTGAAGCGCCTAGAACCACACTGGCCGGCCTTTGTTCTTCTAGTCCACACATTTATTTCGCACCTTGACAACGAACACATTTCTCCAAGCGAGAACCAGTTTGTAGATATCGTCGCTGTGGAACGCTGGATTTCGTTAACGGAGCCACAACCTCACCTCTGCTTGCATCTCTTCATCACTGTCAACTTTCAAATTTTGGGGACAAATGAAAATCGGACATGTTCTAGTGGGGACTGAATGGAAGATGATCGATGACGGTTGGATTGTTCCAGTAGTTGCAGCTCTCGTGTGTAGTTTGACGTCGTCACACTGAGGGTGAGCTTAGACTTTGTTTCAAACATGCCGACATAGTTACGTTACACGCCACCAGGTGACGCGCTACAATTCGAAGACCTCTAGCGGCAGAAGGCAGCGAGTATGTAGACACGAAGTATGAAGTTTTAGAACGTTAGTAAGGTTTGTTTTATTTAGAAAGCTTTAAGAGTTTTCGCGTTAAAAATTCTGAGGCATTACTTTTCAGTACGTCATCTTAGTTTCCCACTGGCCGAAGACTTTTCATTATATTAAAATTAATAGAACACTATGTCAATGAATGGAATATTAAGTATCAACTCCGAGACACACTGTGTTTAAACAGTGCTTGTGTGATGAGCTACTCACCCACAATATTAGAACGTTGGCTGCCTTCCCTCCTTGCCCTCACATCCTTGCAAACGCGCTGGGGCGGAGACACGGAGAATTGTGCCGTTACTCACAGTGGTTGGTGGGGGGCGAGGAGGGGATAGGGGTGTCATGACGAGCCCAGTCCCCTTATTGAAGCCATATTTCTCACAGAGCGCGGTTATTTGCAGCGGTTGCTGGCACTGTCGGACTCCACCCAGTAAGTGGATCCCGCTGGCCGTCGATAGTGAAAGTGAACGGTTGGGCAAAGCGAAGACGCCATATTGCTACATGAGATACCTTTTTCGCCCTTGTATTATCATAGGTCTCTCCTATTACAAAAAGGATGCTGCTGACAGCAAAGGTTCAGACGAAAGTAATGTAGTGGAAACCCTCATCATTGCTAGTGCAGAAGCGTCAGCAGCGAGATAACGTTATCACGTTTCACGTTATATGGTCTTATAAAGGAACCCACAGGAAGCCTCATCTTTCAAGCAGGCCCTTACACAGTGTCGTTCTACAACACCTGAGAAATATATCTTTTGGTGCCTCTCAGTCAGGCAACACTGCCGAGTTTTCGTCCTCATGAATAAAAGCAAAATCATTTACGATGTATTTACCAAAGCATTACATAATTTACAGTGTTGTAACGCTTACTATCTTCACTTGGAGTTTTCGTCATTACGAATAAAAGAAAAATCTCTTACGACGTATTTACCAAAGCATTACATAATTTACAACTTTCTAACGCTTACTTTCTTGACTTGGAGCGTGACATAAAGGTTTCTGCATATCTCATACGCATCCTGCAGTGAGTACTTTTAGTTAAGCAGACGGTCTACAAATTTAATACTTAAGGCAGTATGAGGAATGAACAACATATACAAAGCCATGTTTGTGTTGATTACTAGTGATCCGGCCCAGTCTCGCGCTGTTAGCAATAAATACACTTCGTCCATTAAAATTGATACACCAAGAAGAAACGCAGATGGTAAACGGGTATTCATTGGACAAATATATTATACTAGAACTGACATATCATTAAATTTTCACGCAATTTGAGTGCATAGATCCTGAAAAATCTGTACCCGGAGCAACCACCTCTGGCCGTAATAACGGACTTGATACGCCTGGGCATTGAGTCAAATAGAGCTTGGATTGCCTGTACAGGTACAACTGCCCATGCAGCTTCAACACGATACCACAGTTCATCAAAAGTAGTGACTTGCGTATTATGACGAGCCAGTTGCTCGGACATCATTAACCAGAGGTCTTAAATTGGTGAGAGATCTGGAGAATGTGCTGGCCAGGCCAGCAGTCGAACATTTTCTGTATCCAGAAAGGCCCGTACAGGACCTGTAACATGCGGTCGTGCATTATCTTTCTGAAATGTAGGGTTTCGCAGGGATCGAATGAAGGGTCGTAACACATCTGAAATGTAACGTCCAAAGTGCCGTCAGTGCTAACAAGAGGTGACCGAGACGTGTTACCAATGGCAACCCATACCATCACGCCAGGTGATACGCCAGTATGACGATGACGAATACACTCATCCAATGTGCGTTCACCGCGATGTCGCCAAACAGGGATGCGACCATCATGATGCTATAAACAGAACCTGGATTCATCCTAAAAAATGACGTTATGCCATTCGTGCACCCAGGTTCATCGTTTAGTACACCATCGCTGGCACTCCCGTCTGTGATGCAGCGTCAAAGCGTCAACGGTAACCACACCCATGGTCTCCGAGCTGATAGTCCATGCCGCTGCAAACATCGTCGAACTGTTCGTGCAGATGGTTGTTGTCTTGTAAACGTCCCCATTTGTTGACTCAGGGATCGAGACGTGGCTACACGACCCGTTACAGCCATGGAGATAAGATGCCGGTCATCTCGACTGCTAGTGATACGAGGCTGTTGGGATCCAGCACGGCATTCCGCATTACCCTCCTGAACCCACCGATTTTAAATTCTGCTTACAATCATTCGATCTCTACCAAAGCGAGCAGTAATGTCGCGATACGATAAACCGCAATCGCGAAAGGCTACAGTCCGACCTTTATCAAAGTCGGAAACCTAATGGTACGCATTTTTCCTTCTTACACGAGGTATCACAACAACGTTTCATCAGGCAACGCCGGACAACTGTTGTTTGTGTATGAGAAATCTGTTGGAAACTTTCCTCATGTCAGCACGTTGTAGGTATCGTCACCGGCGCCAACCTTGTGTGAATACACTGAAAAGCTAATCATTTGCGTAACACAGTATCTTCTTCCTGTCGGTTAAATTTCGCGTCTGAGGCAGGTCATCTTCGTGGTGTAGCAATTTTAATTGCCAGTAGTTTATCTACTGCCACATGAGAACAACGTTAAATAAATGAATATAATTTCTCTCATATACGCGTCCGCAGCCCGTGGTCTCGCGGTAGCGTTCTCGCTTCCCGGGCACCGGGTCATGGGTTCAACTCCCGGCTGGGTCAGGGAATTTCACCTGCCTTGAGATGACTTGGTGTTAGTGTTGTCATTATCATTTCATTATCATTCCTTAAAGTGGCGAGAGTGGCCTGAGTGAAGGTTGGGAATTTCTACGGGCGCTGATAATCGCACAGTTAAGCGCCCCACAATCATAACAACATCATCAACTCATGGACGTGAGGTATGCAGCGCAAGGGAGGAAATTTATCTGGAGGCATGACTGTTGGGTTTTCGCCACTGAACTGGCTTTTGGAAAGGCATACACGGATCATCAGCCAGAATAATATGACCACCCGCCTAATACTAGTATGTCTACCTTTGGCACGGATAAAATCGGCGACGAGTCGTGACAGGACAGCTGCGAGGCCTTGATAGGTAGCTGCCGGAGTTGGCAACACATCTTCGGCCATAAGTCACTTAATTCCCGTTAATTTTGTGAAGGGATCCCATGAGCTCTGACTCGGCCGAGTTCAATCACATTACAGATAACGTCCATCAGTTGCAGATCTGGGTAGTTGAGGGGCCAGCACATACAATGAATTCGCCACTGTGCTCCCCGAACCACTTCATCACAGTCCTGGCCTTACGACATGGTTCATCATGTTGCTGAAAAATGCCACCGTCGTTGGGAAACATGATCGTCATGAAGGGATGTACGATACTCCTTGGCTCTCATGTTGCCTTGCACGAGCTCCACTGAGTCTATGCATTCCCACGTGAGTGTTTCACAGAGCTTAATGGAGCCACTGCCAGATTATCTCCGTCTCACGGTACGGGTGTTAAGGAGCTGTTCCCGTAGAAGACTAGAAGAGATTTTCTCCTATCGGCATGATGAGGAAGATATCGTGATGCATCAGACCATGCGACGCTTTGCCACTGTGCCTGCGTCTAATTCCAATAGTCACGTGACCATTTCAGTTCGCGGCCTGTCCCAATCTGCCATTCATACGACATTTGCACTGTCTGTTCAGAGACACTTCTACTCTGCGCAGCATTAAAGTCTGATGTTAGTTCCGCCACAGTTCGCCGTCTGTCCTGTTTTACCAGTCTGCCTAGCCTACGACATCCGACATCTGTAATGAGGAGTGGCCGCACAACCCCACCCATTTCGGACTTGATTTCACCCCGTGTTGAAGACACTCACCACTGCATTCCTCGAACTCCCAACAAGTTGTACCGAGCGATGTGGCGCAGTGGTTAGCACACTGGACTCGCATTCGGGAGGACGACGGTTCAATCCACTCACCGGCCATCCTGATTTAGGTTTTCCGTGATTTCCCTAAATCGTTTCAGGCAAATGCCGAGATGGTTCCTTTCAAAGGGCACGGCCGATTTCCTTCCCAATCCTTCCCTAACCCGAGCTTGCGCTCCGTCTCTAATGACCTCGTTGTCGACGGGACGTTAAACACTAACCACTACCACCACCACCCAACAAGTTGTACATTTTCCGAAATGCTTGAGCTGAGCCTCTGGGCCATTACGATCTGCCCTCAGTCAAACTCAGATAGATCACTCGTCTTTCCCATTCTACACACTGAAAACACGCTGACTGATACTACATGCACCGTACATTTGTCTGACTAGCAGTCATTCCTCGCTAGGTGACGCTGCTATCGCCTGGATTGGTTATATTGATTGCAGGTCGGTGGTCATAATAGTTTGACTGGTCACTGTATCAGAGCAGTGATGGGAACACATCATATTTAAGTAAAGGTTTACAACACAGTAAATATTTTATGCGCTTCATGGGAGTATGTGTGTGTAATTCAATTTGTATAGAGACGGATTGAGGAGGCACAAATAAAAGGAAGGTTATAAAGCACCTATGATGTACATATTTAGGTCGCGTTACGGCACACTTGTTGTGAAGGTTAGCACGCAGTGTGATACATTGTTGAGACTAACTGCCAGAGTTCTTTATCGTGGACTCTCTATGACAGATGGCTACAAGCAACCCACTTTCCGGTGTGGCTTTGGAAACGAGATAAAAATACCAGATAATGTCAAACGTTCTGTGTAAGCCTTACAGTGATATACGACTCAGTGAAAGCGGTGAAGCATCATGAAAGTACTAAGACTAATATTGCTAAGGAGCGGATTGTGTTAAACACCACTGTACAAAGGTGTATTTCGTGCCAGTGGGAACTAGTCAGGAAGGGGAAGTGTTAGAAACGAAACTAATATTATCATATTAAGGAGTGAAACATCATCAGTTACCTTTCACAAGACTGAAAATACTCTATCTCACTTCTTGTTTCAAGATTCGAAATTATCATCAAAAATGCACTGTTGACCGACTAAAGGCGAGGCTATGGCAGAGAATATAATGGCGTCAGATTCTCTGCAACAAATTCTAAATAATGTTGGTACAACTCTATTCTCAATTACATGTGATGCTTCAAATAAAGGCAATATGGAATTATTTCAAGTTAGTATGGGTACTTTGGCGGTCACAAAATCTTTCAGGATCGAAACTAGTCGCTTTTATGCTGCGAACAGTTGTTCCGTAAAATATGTGAGAAACCAATCTGTTTTCGTGTAGTAGAAAAAGTGTTTGAGGCATCACATCGTACTGCAGGACACTGTCACATGCATATACTGCACAGTACTGCGAAATATTGATTGTCATACGATGTTGAATTATTACATCCACAACTACATCTACATTCATACTCCGCAAGCCACCCACCGGTGTGTGGCGCAGGGCACTTTATGCGCCACTGTCATTACCTCCGTTTCCTGTTCCAGTCGCGTATGGTTCGCGGGAAGAACAACTTCCGGAAAGCCTCTGTGCGCGCTCGAATCTCTCTAATTTTACGTTCGTGATCTCCTCGGGAGGTATAAGTAGGGGGAAGAAATATACTCGATACCTCATCCTGGAACGCACCCTCTCGAAACCTGGCGAGCAAGCTACACCGCAATGCAGAGCGCCTCTCTTGCAGAGTCTGCCACTTGAGTTTGCTAGACATCTCCGTAACGCTACCACGCTTACGAAATTGTGACGAAACGCGCCGCTCTTCTTCGGATATTCTAAATCTCCTCTGTCAACCCGACCTGGTACGGATCCCACAATGATGAGCTATACTCAAGTATAGGTCGAACTAGTATTTTGTAAGCCACCTCCTTTGTTGATGGACTATTTTTTCCAAGGACTCTTCCAATGAATCTCAACTTGGCACCCGCCTTACCAACAAATAATTTTATATGATCATTTCACTTCAAATCGTTCCGTAGGCATACTCCTCGATATTTTACTGAAATAACTGCTATCAGTGTTTGTTGCGTTATCATATCACCATAAAATAAAGGTTCCTTCTTTATATGTATTCGCAATACATTACATTTGCCTATGTTAAGGGTCAATTGCCACTCTCTGTACCAAGTGCCTATCCGCTGCAGATCTTCCTACATTTCGCTGCAGTTTTCTAATGCTGCAACGTCTCTGTATGCTGCAGCATCATCCGAGAAAAGCCACGTGGAACTTCCGACACTATCTACTAGATAATTTACATATATTGTGAAAAGCAATGGTCCCATAACACTCCCCTGTGGCACGCCAGAGGTTAGTTTAACGTCTGTAGACGTCTCTCCATTGAGAACAATATGCTGTGTTCTGTTTGCTAAAAACTCTTCTATCCAGCCACATAGGTGGTCTGTTATTCCGTAGGCTCTTACTTTATCAGGTAACACTGCGGAACTGTATCGAACGCCTTCAGGAAGTTAAGGAAAATGGTATCTACCTGAGAGCCTGTATCTAATAATTTCTGGGTCTCATGAACAAGTAAAGCGAGTTGGGTCTCACACGATGCTGTTTCGAAATCCATGTTGATTCATACATAATAGATTCTGGGTTTCCAGAAATGACATGTACGCGAGAAAAAACATGCTCCAAAATACTACAACAGATCGATGTCAGAGATATAGGCTATAGTTTTGCGCAACTGATCGACGACCCTTCTTGAAAGCTGGAACTACCTGTTCTCTTTTCCAATCATTTGTAACCTTCCGTTCCTCTAGAGACTTGCGGTAGGTGACTGTTAGAAGGGGGGCAAGTTCTTTGGCTTAATCTGTGTAAAATCGAATTGGTATACCGTCAGATCCAGTGGACCTTCCTCTGATGAGCGATATCAGCTACTTTTCTATTCCTTGGACACTTATTTCGATGTCAACTATTTTTATCGTTCGTGCGAGAATTTCGAGAAGGAACTACAGTGCGGTATTCCTCTGTGAAAGAGCTTTGGAAAAAGGTGCTTAGTATTTAGCTTTACGCGTGTCATCCTCTCTTTCAATGCCATTATCATTCCAGATTGTCTGGATATGCTGCTTCGAGCCACTTACTGATTTAACGTAAGACCATAACATCCTAGGATTTTCTGTCAAGTCGGCACATAGAATTTTACTTTCGAATTCGCTGAACGCTTCACGCATAGCCCTCCTTACGCGAACTTTGACATCGTTTAGCTTCTGTTTGTCTGAGAGGTTTTTACTGCATTTAAATTAGCACTGAAGCTGTCTTTGCTTTCGCAGTAGTTTCCTAACTTTGTTGTTGAACCACGATGGGTTTTTCACCTCCCTCACAGTTTTACTCGGCTCGTACCTGTCTAAAACCCATTTTACGATTGCCTTGAACTTTTTCCAAAGGCACTAAACATTGTCAGTGTCGGGACAGAAATTTTCGTTTTGATCAGTCAGGTAGTCTGAAATTCGGCTCCCAATATTCTTGCTCAACAGATAAACCTTCGTCCCTTTTTTTATATTCCTATTTACTTCCATATTCTGGGATGCAGCAATGACCATATGATCACTGATTCCCTGTTCTGCGCTTACAGAGTCGAAAAGTTCGGGTCTGTTTGTTATCAGTAGTTCCAAGATGTTATCTTCAAGAGTCGGTTCTGTGTTTAATTATTCGAGGTAATTTTCGGATAGTGTACGCAGTATATTGTCACTCGATGCTCTGTCCCTACCACCCTACCTAAACATCTGCATGTCCCTGTCTGTATCTGGTAAATTGAAATCTCCACCTAAGACTGTAACATGCTCAGGAAATTTATGTGAAATGTATTCCAGATTTTCTCTCAGTTGTTCTGCCACTGACGCTTCTGAGTCTAGAGGTCGGTAAAAGGAGCCAATTTTTAACCTAGCTCGGTTGTTGAGTACAACCTCCACTCGTAATAATTCACAGGTACTATCCACTTCTATTTCACTACAGGATATACTATTACTAACAGCGACAAACAAGTCACCACGGGTTGTATGCAATCTATCCTTTCTAAACACTGTCTGTGCCTTTGTAGAAATTTTGGCAGAATTTATCTCTGGCATCAGCCAGCTTTCCGTACCTATAATGATTTCAGCGTCGGTGCTTTCTATGAGCGCTTGAAGTTTCGGTACTTTACCAACGTACATGGTTAATATGTATACTGAGTTTCCTTCGAGTGCAAAGGAGTTGAGTGATCTGAAGAAATTTTTTGAATTCCGGCAGTCAGAGTTCTCCACATTACTGTAGCATGTTCCTACACGCTTTCTGACTATTTCTCTGTTGTACATTGATTGCTCCAGTACTTGCCATTGGTGAGGACCTATTTTCTAAGCAAGGACGAAGAAAATACTGCCAAATTTAACCCAAGAAAACGACAGTGATGTGGACGATGAAGTAACCCTACAAGAGATTTCGATATATTTTTTTCACAATGTTATGCATTTATTTAATACACCCATAAAACTAATGGAGAGTAGTTGTATATTGATAACTGGAATATGTTCTGTATTCCTTAAATTGCGTACAGAAATTGTTAATAGACAAAGGGACAATTTCTTCCGATCCAAGGTATTACAAGAGTTGAAAAACTGTCCACAAGAGATTAGCAAGTCTATACTAGGAATCTGGAGTGTGTAGAAAAATGGTTTTTAGTGAATATTCAATTCTCTAGCTTAGCTCTCAGTCAGCTCTTCGAGAGCCCGTTATAATGGAGAAAACAATGAAACTTTTGATTATTTCAACGAAGAAGATGACGAACTATTTTCTGAAAAGCTTGGACTGAATGACTTCTTGCCATTTATTAAAGACTAATCAGATTCAAACAAATGGTGACTTTTAAAAGACGCTAAGAACATAATTTGCTGAATGTTGTTGAATGTATACTAGCAGTGGCACAGTCGAATGTGTTTGTAGAGCGGATTGATGCTAAATATCTGGATCAATGAAAGAATTAGACTGAAAGTGGAAATGGTGAAAGCCGAAGTATTTGTGAGTTTTCATTACCGCATGAAATGGACTGCATTTGCTAAATTTGTCAAATCCAACAAGGGGAAACAACTTTTTAAAGCTGTGAAGTCAAAAAAGAAGTTTAACATCAAAATAGCCGGCCGCGGCTTTCTCGCGGTTCTAGACGTGCAGTGCGGAACCGTGCGACTGCTACGGTCGCAGGTTCGAATCCTGCCTCGGGCACGGATGTGTGTGATGTCCTTAGGTTACTTGGGTTTAAGTAGTTCTAAGTTCTAGGGGACTGATGACCACAGCATTGAGTCCCATAGTGCTCAGAGCCATTTGCACCATTTTTGACCTTCAAAATATAACTAGCAAATAAACTAGACGCTCACAGAAATAGCTGGATTCGCAGTATTAACAGTGAGTATCGTGTTAAATGCATGCTTCCAGTTGTAGCAGCTCTAATGCACGTATTGTGTAATGCATTATGAATAATAATAATAATAATAACAATGATATACTTTTGAGTTGTGCGGTTTTGGCTTAAGTTGAAGTTGGCCACCGTAGAAACGTGTTAATATCTAGGTCTCATTAAAGGGAAGCAGAAAGGTGAAAGTCACGTCGTATCCAGCCCTCCCGAAAGAATGCACTGCATGTAAGCGAAACGAAGTTGCTGCAGTAGTATTTCGACAAATGTTTTACTTGAAGCGTAAAAATGAAACACCACAAATTGCGGATTCCCATTATTTTTTGCCTAACAAACTGTTCTCAGGGGTTGGAAGAGAAACTACTGGCTATCAATATTTGATTGTTTCAAATAATAAGTCTCACATCACATGGTGAGGTAACTGATTATCTTTTCGTTATTGGTTATGTTTATTAGAACACGTCATAGTTGAGTTACTCACTGTCCGTTGTTAGAAGAATTTGTAGTGAGTGAATAGTGTGAATTATGGTTGGAAAGTGAGGGAAGCAGAAACCGGCTGTCTGAGATTGTTGTCATATTTCGAAATGTTTCCTCCGACCATTTGTAGAAGTATTTGAAAATGTTGTATATTTATCCTCAATAAACTTCTAAATCTGACTCAGGAACATAGTGCCGATGTTTTATGATCTTTAAATGAATTAGATATCCATCTCGCCATTGGAGATTCGTTTCCCAATCTTCTGTATAAATTGAAAGTGTGCCAACAAGTAATATCTTTCTATCCAGCATGCAGAGAAACGTGTTCACATCTTTGTTAGGAAGCTGAGGAATGTGCGCATTTTACTTTATGCATAAAGAATTGAAAATAAAGGGTTTTTGAGCAGCATGATATCTACATTCTTTTTTATGAGCTTTTCTGAAAGGACTGCATTCAACTGGATGCCACTTAGGAGATTTGTATTTTCCTAACCAGTTATCCAAACGAGAAAAGGCGTGAGACCGTGTAACGAGTTATTGGAGCCAAGTATCGTCCCTCGTGAAATCCCACTTTGGATTCTAGGCAAACGCTTCACTCCTATACCATCGCACCACATACAAATCGGGTCACGCTTTCCGCTCTCTCGAGTCACTGCTCACCTCTGTGGAGTTCTGGCAGCACACTGGACTTGCATTGGGGAGGATGATGGTTCAGACCCGAATCCAGCCATCCATAATTAGGTTTCCGTGATTTTCCTAAATCGCTCTACTCAATCTCCGGGATGGTCCCTTTGGAAGGGTACAGCCGATTTACTTCCCTCTTCCTTGACACCATCCGAGCTTGAGCTCCGTCTCTAATGACTGCGATGTTGAGGGGAAATTACCCAATCTTCCTTCTGTTCTTAAAGTTATAGCGACTGTCCGCAGCTCGTGGCAGTGCGGTAGCGTTCTCGGGGGGTCAGGGATTTTCTTTCCCTCGTGATGACTGGGTGTTGTGTGAAGTCCTTAGGTTAGTTAAGTTTAAATAGTTTTACGTTCTAGGGGACTGATGACCATAGCTGTTAAATCTCATAGTGCTCAGAGCCATTTGTACCATTTGTAAAGCGGCTGCTCCCTAGGAGGCAATGGCGTCGATATTACAACTTAAATTTAATTCGTTCAAATGACTCTGGGCACAATGATACTCAACATTGGAGGTCATCAGTCCCGTATAACATAGAACTACTTAAGCCTAACTAACCTAAGGACATCATACACATCCATGCCCGAGGCAGGATTCGAATCTGCGACCGTATCAGGCTCTCGGTTCCGGACTGAAGCCCCTAGAACCTCTCGGCCACCGCGGCCGGCTAATTTAATTCGTCATGACACGAACGAGTACATATACCAAAATCTTCCACGTTAATCAGCGTGTCCATTAGTCAAATTGAGATCAAAATCTCTGTAGCTGTTGTTGAGAGTATACACACGAATACGAACATGTAACTTCGAGAGGGAGAGATTTTATTCTTACTGGCAGTTTGCGCACTTATGGTTTAATCAGCACTATGTTACACTACTAGTGGTACATCTAGTGACTGAATGAAATCTCAGGACCAAATGAGCACATGGTACTAAAGCTCCTTATACAAATATAGGGGAGAGTAAGGGAATTAGGGCTGCAGGTAAAATACTGACGTCAGTATGTCTTCAACGGTGAGAGCTAATCTTGTCTCAGAGATGCCACCACCGCGAGAAGTAGGAGTGTGTTTTGTCTTTGTTTCTTCTAATATTGGGCCTCTAGTTTCTAAGAGTTTAGCCATTTCCTGTTATCTTAAGCTTATGGTGTTACGCCTACCTCTACGCATTATCACTCACAATTATATAAATAATATATCTCTTAAGCATAACGCCAATGGCGAAGTGTGGTTTTATATAAGCCATGCTTATTATGGTAATTTGGCGCACAGTGGCCAAGTGCTTCATTTTACCCCACTTCAGTTTGACGCTAATGAAAGTAGGTAGCTAAAAGACACACCCTGACTTTTATTCAATGGAAGTCGAAATAACGTAGTGTATAATTTTTGTAAGACTGGTGTTCCTGTGTATAAATGTGGAGGACGTGCTCCCGTAAAACAGAGAGCTCCTTGGACTGCGGGTCCATTAAGGAATGCCTTCAGTGCTCTTCATAGTGGGAGAGACAGAGCACCAAGCAGCACAGCATACCAGATCTAAGAGTCTGCAAGAAGTATGTATCAAATTCGGCAAAGATAGCGAGTAGTAATACCGCTGTATTTCTTCTGCTTTTTGGTGTCATTCTAAATGCAGTGGGTGGGACAGTTCTGAAAGCTATAACTGTGGCCGCTGTCTGAAGAAGGTTTAGTTTTTTTCATAGATATGTAAGAGACCAATTACTGAATGCGCTCATACTAGGATTTTCTTCTTCACTTTTGTCACTTATTTACTAGAAAACTACATTATTAATGTTGTTCTGTGTCCATGCCATAGTTAATTAAGCTGATATTTTTGTTATTTTATGTTTATGTACTACGGCTTTCAGTATTTGT
This sequence comes from Schistocerca gregaria, assembly GCF_023897955.1. Lineage (NCBI taxonomy): Eukaryota > Metazoa > Arthropoda > Insecta > Orthoptera > Acrididae > Schistocerca > Schistocerca gregaria. The sequence continues at coordinate 411,735,295 of NC_064925.1, read as the reverse complement.
ATAATAAACACAATATTCAGTACATATATTTTGTATTGTGAGATGTGTGGAATTAAATACCTTGTACTACTACTTGCGCCAATTTAATCCACGAACCGCGTCATTTTGTTGAGTACGTCGGGTAAAATGAAGCAGTGCAGTGATACCATCATCAGACTTTCCTAAGACGTGTAGCTGTATATTTATAGTTTTATTATTTGTTATAATAAATACATGAGGCTAATGCTATTCGGAATGTAGAGCCTCTAGGTATTATAGAATGAAGATTATAGTCAAAATGCTGTAGGTTCGTTAAAATTCCCCACTTTCACGTACTCAGTTACACACTAATGAGACAAAACTTTACGACAACCCTACAGTAGCGTGTTAGTAATGCAGTACAGCAACGATTCCGTGTGACATGGATTGGACAAGTTCTTGGTAGGTTTTCGGTGTTTTGTGGAAGCAGATGTCTACACACGACTAAAATGACGTTGCCGTAAATTAAGAGCCGGTGATTTGTTAGCGCAGATCTGGCACCGATAGCGTCCCAGATGTGTTCCAGCCGGTTCACATCAGCCGAGATTTGTGGCCAAGGCGTCAACATAAATTCGCTATCATGGTCCTCATACCCATGTATCACGAATGTGCATTTGTGACATGAACAATTAGCCTGGTGAAAGATGCGATCGAAATAAATTTCACATAGAATGAAATTTTCACTCTACAGCGGAGTGTGCGCTGATATGAAACTTCCTGGCCGATTAAAACTATATGCCGGACCGAGACTCGAACTCGGGAGAGCTTCTGTGAAGTTTGGAAGGTAGGATACGAGGTACTGGCGGAACTAAAGCTGTGAGGAGGGGGCGTGAGTCGTGCTTGGGTAGCTCAGTCGGTAGAGCACTTGCCCGCGAACGGCAAAAGTTCCAGGTTTGAGTCTCGGTCCGGCACACAGTGTCAATCAGACAGGAAGTTTCAATCTTCACATAGTTCACGACGGAGAATACCCATCATTGAACTATGTATATCTTCGTTTCATGTTAAAACGTATTTCATATGTATAGTTATTTCATTTTAGGCACAGAACATCTACATTTATATTTTTTGAATAGTTAGAAATTTGTGGTAAAATCCTTTGGGATCAAACTGCTGAGGTCATCGGTCCCTAAACTTACACACTACTAAATCTATTTTATTTTAACTGTCGCTAAGGGCAACACACACACCCTTGTCCGGGGGAGGAATCGAACCTCCGAAGGGGGCAACTACGCAAACAGTGGCAAGACGCCCGAGACCACGCGGCTACCCCACGCGAGTTTTATTGTTTCTATTCTTTTCGCAGTGTTTCTCAAATTTGTAATGCCAAAATAACTAACCTTGTTGAACTAGAGTGTAAAATAGAGGGTGTTTATAAATTAGTTATACCTTTAATTGTGAAAAGGATAAATAACTTGGAGAAATGTTTTAGACTGCATTGAATGTCGTATATCTTGAGTTTTATCACCGGTAAAGTATTGGATTGTACTCAAAATATTCTCGATCCCGGGTTCGAAAACCAGCACTCCTTAATATTTAATTAATAATCTGCTTTGGCGACCGAAGATTTCCGGCATAAAAAGTCGCCCTCATTCTACCAACGACCTTGTCAAAGAGGTCGGACGAGCAGACTGAGTTTCAAGGCACTCTCTTGTCCTAGGGATGAAAAACTACCCCTAATGGCAGAAGGATCAGCAATGATCAATGGTATAAGGATGCAGAAGGCTATGGAAACCGCTGCGTTAAAGACACGTAACGTGTATCCATAGGACATATGGAATGCAACTGAAAAATTATCATGATGATCTCTCTAACGACAAAACATTCCGTAATAATCCTCCATTCAAATATCCGGGAGGCGACTGCCAACAGGGAGGTAACCATGAGAAAAAGACTGAATAACCGACGAAAGGATATCGTTCTACGAGTTGGGTGTGAAATGTTAGAAGCTTGAATGGAGTAGGAGAGCTAGAAAATCTGAAAATGGAAATGCAAGGGCAGAATCAAGATATAGTAGGGCTCAGTGAAGTGAAATGGAAAGAAAACAAGGATTTCTGGTAAGAAGAGTATAGGGTAATTACAACACCAGCAGGAAATTATATAATGTGAGTAGGATTAGTTATGAATAGGATGGTAGGGCAGAGAGTGTGGTACTGTGGACAGTTCGGTGATAGGATTATTCTTATCAGAATAGGCAGCAAATCAACATCGGCAACGATAGTTCAGGTATACATGGCGTCGTCGCAAGCTGAAGATGATCAGATAGAGAAAGTACACGACGATATTGAAAGGGTAATACAGTACGTAAAGGGAGATGAAAATCTAATAATCATGGGCGACTGGAATGAAGTTGTAGAGGAAGGAGTAGATGAAAAAGTTACATGAGAATATGCGATTCGGACAAAGGATGAGAGACGAGAAAGACTAATTGAGTTCTGTGATGAATTTCGGCTGGTAATAGTGAATACTCTGTTCACGATTCTCAGGAAAGGGAGCTACACTTCGAGAAGGACGGGAGAGGGAAAGATTTCAGTGGGATTACGTCATGGTCAGGCAGAGATTCCTAAATCATATATTAGACTGTAAGGCGTTCCCAGGAGCAGATAAAGACTCAGATCACAATGTAGTAGTGATGAAGAGGAGGCTGAAGTTTAAGACATTTGTCAGCAAGAATCAATATACAGGAAAGTGGGATACAGAAGTACTAAGGAATGTCGAGATACGTATCAAGTTCTCTAAGGCTATAGATACCACAATAAGGAATAGCTCAGTGAGCAGTGCAGTAGAAGAGGAATAGACATCTCTGAGAAGCACCATCACAGAAACTGGGAAGGAAATCATAGGTACAAAGGAGGTATCTGCCAAGAAATAATGGGTAACAGAAGAAATACTTCAGCTGATAGTGAAAGAAGGAATCACAAAGAGGTTAAGGGAAATGCAGGAATCGGGAAATACAAGTGGCTCAGGAATTAAATAAACAGGAAGTGCTGAGAATATACGACGGAATGGCTGCATGAAGAAGTGAAGAAATCGTCGAAGAAACGATTGTCAAAAGGGCGGACTCACCATATAGAAAAGTCGAAGTAGTTTCCGGTGAAATTAATAGCAAGGGTATTAACATTGAGTGGTAAAGGCATTCCACAGTTAAATGCAAAGTAGAGAGCGCATAGGTGGAAACCTTCACTGAAAGCCTCCATGAGGGAGAAGAATTAACTGATGTGATAAAAGGAGAAACAGGAGTCGATTTAGAAGAAATAGGAGACCGAGTATTAGAATCAGAATTTAAAAGAGCTTTGGAGGTCTTAAGTTCAAATAAGGCAGAAGGGATAGATAACATTCCATCAGAATTTCTAAGATCATTTTGGGGGCAGTGCCAAGATAACGATTATTCACGTTGGTGTGTACAATGTATGAGTCTGGAGATATATCATCTGACTTCCGGCAACATATCATCCACATTATTCCGAAGACTGCAAGAGAAGCTGACAAGTGCAAGAATTATCGCACAATCAGCTGAGCAGCTCATACGTCAAAGTTTCTTCGAAGAAAAATGTACAGAAAAATCGAAAAGAAAATTGAGAATTTGTTGCATCACGATCAGTTTGGCTTCAGGAAAGTCATAGGGACCAGAGAGGCTGTTCTGACGTTTCAGTTGATAATGGAAGCAATACAAAAGAAAATCAACACACGTTCATAGGATTTGTCGACCTGGAAATAGCCTTCGGCAATGTAAAACGGTGCAAGATGCTCGCAATTCTGAGAAATACAGGCGTAAGCTATAGGGAGAGACGGGTAATGTACAATACGTACAAGAACAAAGAGGGCGGAATAAGAGTAGACGACCAGGAACGAGGTACCCGGATTGTGAAGGGTGTAAGACTGGAATGTAGTCTTTCGCCCTTTTGTTAAATCTGTACATAGAAGAAGCAGTGACGGAAATAAAAGAAAGATTCGGGAGTAGCATTAAAATTCAAAGTGAAAGGATGTCAATGATACGATTCGATGATTTGAGTGAAAGTAAAGAGGAATTACATGATCTGCTGAATGGAATGAACTGTCTAATGAGTACAGAATGTAGATTGAGAATTAATCGAACAAGACGAAAGTAATGACAAGTAGCAGAAACGAGGACAGCGAGAAACTTAACAACAGGATTGATGGTCACGAAGTAGATGAAGTTTAGAAGTTCTTCTACCTAGACAGCACAATAACCAGTGACGGACGAAGCAAGGACATCAAAAGCAGACCAACACTGGCAAAAAAGACATTCCTGTCCAAGAGAAGTCAACTAGTATCAAACATAGGTCTTTAAGGAAGGAATTTGTGAGAATGTACGTTTGGAGCACGGCACTGTATGTTAGTGAAACATGAACTGTGGGGAAAACCAGAACAGAAGAGAGCCGAAGCTTTTTAATTGTGACTACACATGTACTATGAAAACCAGTTGGACTGATAAGGTAGGGAATAAGCTTGTTCTGCGCAGAATGGAACAGGAAAGGAATATGTGGAAAACACTGGGACGGAGAAGGGACAGGATGAGAGGACATCTATTAACATACCAGTGAATGACTTCCATGATGGTAGAGGGGGTTGTAGAGACCAAAAACTGTAGAGGGAGGCAGAGTTTTTATTACATCCAGTAAATAATTGAGGATGTAAGTTGCAAGTGCTACTATGAGATGGAGAGGTTTGCCAGGAGGGGAATTCGTGGCGGGCCACATGAAACCAGTCAGAAGACTGATGACCAATCCACTCACTAGGTGATAACTGCGATTGAGATTTTTCTACAGTCATTATGGAATCGTTTAGCAGTGCAAGGAGTGGCCATTGTTGCTCATGGTTTCATGAATCCAAATCCCCTACTACAGTTCAGATACTGTTCAGGAGAGAAGGACGTTAAGTCAATATCTCAAAGACGAACTGTTATCGATCAGTACAATGTTTACAGACTATACATCACATAGGATGTGGAGTCAGGGTCTGCCAGCAGTCTCTAGCGGAGCAGCTGAAGAAGTTTGGAAGTCTTATATTCGTACTCCGCGTAAATCAACGAGATGTTCGAGCTTAGAAATGAATATGCCTAGTGTTACGGTGTAGAAGTTATTATGGAATCACCTGTCATGCAAACCCAACAAATTGAAACTGTTCTGAGCTTCAAGAGAAAGTAACAGAAAAACGAGCAGAGTTTTACGCAGAAATGTGTAAAAATGAAAACTGAAGATATTTTGGTATGAAAATTGTGTTCAGTGACTAATCTACTGTCCATACTTGCGATAAATTAAATCGGCATAATTTTGGCAAACAAGATTAAAAGGAACCAAGTCACGTAATGGAATATGCACGGGATTCGCCTAAGACAAATGCCTTTTGTGCTGTAAGCTGTAGCACGATTTATGGTCCTTTACTTTTAGACGAGACAACTGTAAACGACGTATCGTACCTGGACAAGCTTGAACACTATTTACTGCCTCAATTGCAACAGGAGAGAGCACAGGATTTATTTTCCAGCAAGATATTGCCCTACCACAATACCATCGTGAAGTTGGCGTTTATCTCCGTAGGAATGCGCCTACTTGGATTGGTCGTGGCGGAACGAAATCCTGGACACCCGATCACCGATTTTACCCCCGTGTACTTCTGAGTATGAGGCTACATGAAAATAAAGTGTTCGTAACCCGCTTCAATGAAACGTCTACGAGCTGCGACATCGGATAACACAAGCAGCTGCCATCATGCATGAAGACTTGCATTATTGAATTTGGCAGAAAACTGACAACAGATGGCATGTTTGTCGTGTTACGAATTGGTAACCACAATGAACATTTGTAAATTAAATTTAAAAAACTACTTCTCTCAGAATTTCCTTCCATCGAACACTTCCATAAGTTATAAATTTTTTCAGAACTGAAGGTTACATTTTCGTAAATTATAAACACCCTGTATTACGCAGCCTTAAATACACTTTTCTTAAACGTGTATTTGCATCTCTATTTGAATGTGTTCCACAACGCTAGTGTTTATCTTTAATATGGTTTTATACATCTTTACCTTTAAATTACCAAAATCTATTGTAAAATATTTTCCATCTCACGTCAATCCAATGTAGGTTTGTAAGGCCCTTTGTTAAACGTCCAACGGTATAGTCTCATATTAAGTCATCAATTTAGTTTTTGCTCCGTGTATCAATGATTTACCTTTTCGCTGGCGTAATGGCCGATTGCTGCCGAAGACCAGTTAAAGTCCCGCTCCCCTCCCCCCAATAGAAGAACGCAGCCATTCATATGGATGTGGAGGAATTTGGTGTTCAATGTCACGTCGACAAGAAGGTTATTAGATATGGAGCACAAGCTCGGGTAGTGGCAGTAGAAAGAAGGGAATCAGCGGTGCCCTTCGAAGGAACCATCCCGGATTTTGCCTTTAGCAATTTAGGGAATTCGTGGGATATATTCATGGGGGAACTACATCACGATGGCTGGACGCAAGTTTGAACTGTCGTCATCCCGAACGAGAGTGCAATATGCTAACCACTGTGCTATCTCTCTCGTTCTTGGATAAGGGCATATATGGACATGTACAGTGCAATAGCGGATCCATCAGAGCAGATGACATATTTCCATTGATCCATGGTCCAATCCCGATGACCCTGTACCCAACTCAGTCGTAATAGGCAATGGCTTTGGGTGGACATGGGAAACGTCAGGGTCGTTTGCTCCATGGCCAGTGTTTAACAAGATGCTCTGAAGGTGTGCTCCGAAACCATTTTGCCTGAATCAGCATTGTATTCTGTCGTCAGATCTATCACAGATCGCTGCTCACCCTGCTTTACAGAATGACCATCCTCTGACGCTCACGATCTGTGATGACGCTGAGACGTCTAGTATCTTGTCTGCTTTCATAGTCCTTCTACGTTTTGCCCCGGGTGCCCAAGATGATAGCACGTGAAGGGCTTCGTCGTTTCCGGTATACTCAGTTTCAGATGGCGGGCCACAACACTCTGCCTTTAGTCAAAGTCGCATGTGTTAGCGAAGTTCCCATTACCGACTTATCATCGTTAGAGTAATACGCGATTCATCTCTGCTCCACTTACGTACTATCGAAAGCGCGTCACACTTTTCCAATGCCAAGGATTGTGATTTTAATGCTCTGGCTCATCAATGCACGTACTACTGAAAATACCTTAGATGTCCATGATGCTTTAGTAGCATTCATTTCCGTGCTTCTACACAGCAGAGGTGATTTTAAAAGTTTCTGTGATGAAAGTACACCCTTGTGATGGACATTAGGTAACACTGGCCAAGGAACTCGCAACAGTGTAACTCCATTTCCCTGCAGTACACAGAAGTTAAGCACTTTCGGACTTGGTTAGTGCTTGGATGGGTGACGGACCGGAATTCTCGAGCGCTGTTGTCAAATGGGGTGCGTTCAGCTCTAGTGAGACAATTGAGGAGCTAATTTGGTTGACAAGTAGCGGTTCCGGTGACTGCCATCGGCCGGGAGAGTGTTGGACTGATCACACGCCAATCCATATTCGCATCCAGTGACTCCTATCGGCCGAGGGTGAAGCAGCGTTCGGTCGGCACCGTTTGCCATCAGAGGCCAATTCGGACGGTACGTTGTATCGTTTATTGGATTGGAGCACGTTAAATCTTCCCGTGTTAGAAATGAACTGTATCAAAATACCATACGCCTGCTTACGTCCAGCGGAAATAGGTGCCAATCCCTAAACAATAAAGTCCTGTACCAGGAAGAAGCCGCTTAATGGGAGCTAGTGACTCAGTGGCAACTAGGTCCTACGTGTTACTACTGCATCCTCGAAGTCCATCCGTACATGCTCTGCCTGGTAATCTTATCTGCCCCTAACTGTAGTGCAATAGTTCACGTTCTACACCCTAACACAAAACAGGAAAACACTTAATGATTAACTAGTCCATAAAGAATTTCCCAAAATATTATAAAGTATACATTTTTAAAATAATATAAACTCAATTCAACCTAAACATTTCTTCACTACCGTAAAATCAAAAGTTAATGAATTTGTAAAAGATAATCTAAGCATTGAGCACCGTCTGAAAGTAACTACTGAACAATTTTGTGATTACTAAACGCAGACAAGTAAAAATTTTGTCGAATTTAAATTCCAGACAGTAAACTATATGATCACAAATGAAATAGTGGATAATTTTCAAGTGTGCCGATATGAATGGACATTAATTAGAATGATTGGTTTACATCTAGAAAGTAACAAATACGTTCCACTGAGACGAACTTCTTACAATGAATTATCAGATAAAAAAATAAAATTAGAAAGAGTTTATTAATGTAAGAAGTAATGATCAAATGTGTAATGTGTGGTTTATAAGATCTTTATTACATTCTGTAGATAAAAATGGAGAAAGAGCGAAGAAATAACAAAATGTTGGTAATGATATTGATCAGAAACTTGAAAATTTACATTTCCTGCACTATTTGATAATATTTCTAAAACTGATAGTAAAATTAATTTACCTATTTATGGTTATTCGTTTAATGGAAAATAACAAATACATCCAGCCAAATTTATGAAATGTAAGAAAGAGAGACATGTAAACCTCCTTCATTCCAAAGACAGAATTAATTCACACTCTTCTCGTACAAAAAAATTATCTAAACTTGTGTGGAATAAAATTAATAAACTTGAAACAGTAAAATTTATTTGTGATTTGTTGTTAGTCCATTTCAATAGAAACAAAATCTTAGACACTCACATGTCAAACAGTTAAGTTAACAAACCATTAAAAGCAGAAATGTCAGCAAAAGTTGATATGTATGAGGTTCATTCAAATGGAACCTGGTCAGAGCACCCACATTAGCCTTACACATAAGGTGGGACGACCGAACTGCGGTTATGGTGACGCCCTCTATTGATAGAGAGATGAACGGTCGCACTGTTTGATGCTGTATAGCGCCAGTGTGGTTTTGCGCTCAAGAGAAGGTGGTCACACAAGTTACTGCCCAGAACCGAACATGCAGGCAGCTAAGCAGGAACAACGAAGAGTAATTCGATTTTGGTGGTGGAGGGTGTTGGAGGCCGTGAAATGTATCGACACATGGATGCTACGTAAAGTGAATACAGTCTGAGTCGTTCAAGTGTTGTGGACTGGCGCAAACGATTCCTTGAGGGGCGCAAGTCACTGGAAGACGATGCTCGTCCTGGACAGGCTCATCGTGTCATCACAATGGAAATGGGTGCGAAAGTGAATGATTTAGTCTTGCACATCCGCAGAATCACCCTGGACGATATCCATCAGTGTTTGGACCTCTAAAACATGCTGTTAACGGATATCGATTCGCGACAAGGTGTGTGCCACTGGGTCCAGGCGTGGATCCGACAGCAGCCTACAAGGATGGAATCGACTGGCTAGTGTCGCAAAGGGATAAATGTGCCAACAGTTTTGGTGACTATTTTTGAACATCTGTACTGTGTGTAGCTCCATTCTTGATTTAAAAAACGTTACCATTACTTTAACTAGTGACTTGGTTTCACTTGAACGCCTGTGATAAATTTTAAAAATTATCAACATACACAAAAAGTTTCATTTACCATTTATGCAGATTTTGAAAGTGTACCATTGAAGATGGATATCTGTCAACCAGATCCAGAAGATTCATATACAGTGAAATATCAAAAACATGAACCAGGTGGTTTCTGCTATTACATCAAGTACATTAGTGGACATTATAAAGTTCCTGTTGTGTATATAGGACCAAAGTGGCATAAAAAGGTTACTGAATGTATAAATTAAGGAGTACAAGACATTGGAAAAATTAATTCTGAAATTGAAGAAATGAAACCAGTAATTCCTGAAGAACTATAAAGATACGAAACATCAAAAAACGTGCACTGTGTAAATGTAATTACGTACAGAAAAATAAATGGATTCATCATCAAGATCATTTGAGTGGAAAATATATAAATCCATTATGTAATAACTGTAACCCAAACCTGACACATGTGAATTTCATAGCAATTTACTTAGATAATCTCTTGGCATATGAATCAAATCTGTTTACTAACGAATTTAGTTTTAATGTTAGCCGCATAGGGTAATGATATTATCTGAAGCATCATGTCACTCTCTGCACAGCTCCTCCCATCAGAGGTTGGAGTCCTCTTCTGGGCATAATTGAATGTGACGTCCTTACCATAATTTGGTTTCAGTTAGATTAATTGGTGTGTAAGCTTAGGATCTGATGACCTCAGCAGTTTGGTCCCATAAGAACTTACCACAAATTTTCAAACTACACTCCTGGAAATTGAAATAAGAACACCGTGAATTCATTGTCCCAGGACTGGGAAACTTTATTGACACATTCCTGGGGTCAGATACATCACATGATCACACTGACAGAACCACAGGCACATAGACACAGGCAACAGAGCATGCACAATGTCGGCACTAGTACAGGATATATCCACCTTTCGCAGCAATGCAGGCTGCTATTCTCCCATGGAGACGATCGTAGAGATGCTGGATGTAGTCCTGTGGAACGGCTTGCCATGCCATTTCCACCTGGCGCCTCAGTTGGACCAGCGTTCGTGCTGGACGTGCAGACCGCGTGAGACGACGCTTCATCCAGTCCCAAACATGCTCAATGGGGGACAGATCCGGAGATCTTGCTGGCCAGGGTAGTTGACTTACACCTTCTAGAGCACGTTGGGTGGCACGGGATACATGCGGACGTGCATTGTCCTGTTGGAACAGCAAGTTCCCTTGCCGGTCTAGGAATGGTAGAACGATGGGATCGATGACGGTTTGGATGTACCGTGCACTATTCAGTGTCCCCTTGACGATCACCAGAGGTGTTCAACCAGTGTAGGAGATCGCTCCCCACACCATGATGCCGGGTGTTGGCCCTGTGTGCCTCGGTCGTATGCAGTCCTGATTGTGGCGCTCACCTGCACGGCGCCAAACACGCATACGACCATCATTGGCACCAAGGCAGAAGCGACTCTCATCGCTGAAGACGACACGTCTCCATTCGTCCCTCCATTCACGCCTGTCGCGACACCACTGAAGGCGGGCTGCACGATGTTGGGGCGTGAGCGGAAGACGGCCTAACGGTGTGCGGGACCGTAGCCCAGCTTCATGGAGACGGTTGCGAATGGTCCTCGCCGATACCCCAGGAGCAACAGTGTCCCTAATTTGCTGGGAAGTGGCGGTGCGGTCCCCTAAGGCACTGCGTAGGATCCTACGGTCTTGGCGTGCATCCGTACGTCGCTGCGGTCCGGTCCCAGGTCGACGGGCACGTGCACCTTCCGCCGACCACTGGCGACAACATCGATGTACTGTGGAGACCTCACGCCCCACGTGTTGAGCAATTCGGCGGTACATCCACCCGGCCTCCCGCATGCCCACTATACGCCCTCGCTCGAAGTCCGTCAACTGCACATACGGTTCACATCCACGCTGTCGCGGCATGCTACCAGTGTTAAAGACTGCGATGGAGCTCCGTATGCCACGGCAAACTGGCTGACACTGACGGCGGCGGTGCACAAATGCTGCGCAGCTAGCGCCATTCGACGGCCAACACCGCGGTTCCTGGTGTGTCCGCTGTGCCGTGCGTGTGATCATTGCTTGTACAGCCCTCTCGCAGTGTCCGGAGCAAGTATGGTGGGTCTGAAACACCGGTGTCAATGTGTTCTTTTTTCCATTTCCAGGAGTGTATAATGAAAAGTAATAGTTTTAACACCTAAGAATGAAGGTTATAGATCAGGTTTGGTAAGAAGCCAGAATATATTAACATAAAGTTCATCTACAAATTTAAATTTACGGCTTCTTCATTCAACAAAATTTCATCAATTTTGAAGAAAGATCAAACGAAAAATTTAAGAAAACTCTTCCTGGAAATTTATTTGATCTAGTTATTAGAAAGGGTATTTATCCATATGATTACCTGGATTCCAGGAAAGAAAAATTTGAAGAGGACCAGTTACCAGTACAGAAAGCATTTTACAGTAAACTGAATGATGGTGAAATAAGTGTCAAAGGTAATAGATATGCAAAACTAGTTTGGGAAAATGAACACCAAAAATCATTTTGACTCTCATGATCCTTGTGTTAAAGTGATGTGATATTATTAGCTGATGAATTTGAAATTTTTTTAAAAACTTAAAAATAGCATACAATTGTGATCTATCTTGGTATTTTAAATCACTTAGTTTGTCATGGGGTCCAATGTTAAAAAAGAGGGGAAAAAAACCTTGAATTTGTACATGATTGTGATATGATTCTTATGATTGAAAAAGGAATGTGGTGAAAGATATTTTAAAGCAAATAATAAATATGTTAAAGATTATTATGTAAAGATTATATCAAATTATCTATAATATTTAGATGAAGACAATTTATATGGTTACACTATGAGTCAATATATACTATATGATGGTTTCGAATGGGATGAATCAAATTCTATTATTTCTAAAAAAATTATTGAATTTTCTTATGTTGATTTAAAGTACCCAAACAAACAGCATTATTTACATAAACGTGTACCATTTGCTCCATAAAATAAAGTTGTTCCAGAAATTAAAGAAAGTGAGTTAATGACAACTTTGAATGACAAACATAATTATGTTGTTCACTACAGAAATCTTAAATAGTATTTATCAAACATTATTTATTAAGCTCATAAAAGTACATATAGTTTTAAAATTTAAGCTGTCTGACTGGTTTAAAAAGTATAAGGACATAAATCTAGATATAAAGATGAAACTAAAGAATAACTCTGAAAATTTTTTACAAATTGATGAATAATCTATGTCAGGAAACTCAATGAAAATCATAGGAATCAGATAGGACATGAGATCAGTTTCAGATGGAGATAAGAGTGATACAGTAATATCTAAACCAAATATTAAACAAAGAACTATATTTAATGAAAATGTAGACACAATTCATATAAATGAGAGAAAAATAATATTGAAGAAAATCATCTTCGTTGTTATGAATATTCTTGATTTATCTGTATGATTTTCACTACAGAATAAGGAAACAAAAATATGAGTAAAATACTGAGTTGTGTTATCAAGAGTCTGAGGTGCTGAAGTCATGGACTGTGCTGCTGGTCTCGGTGGAGGTTAGAGTACTCCCTAGGGCATGGGTGTGTGTGTTTCTCCTTAGGAAAATTTAGGTTGGTAGTTTGTAAGCTTAGGGACTGATGACCTTAGGAGTTACGTCCCACAAGTTTTCACACACATTTGAACATTTTTTGTTATCAAAATATTTCCACAATATAAAGATATGAGTGATTATTCAATACATAATATTTTTAGGATTCCATAAGCGAAGGAAGAAAATTTTAGGAAAAGTGAAACATGGATCTAATCAAGAATAATGGTAGAATTCTGCGGTTTGAGATCAACATTGTATGCTTACAGAGTTGGTGACAAGAAGGAGATAAAATCAAAAGGAGTTAAGGATTGTGCTGTTAAAAGCAACATTAGCTTAGAAGATTATGAAGATTGTTTGTTTATCGTTAGAGAAGAATATAGAATGATGAATTTGATTCAGAGTAAAAAAGACACAAAATAGCTGAAAGCAAGGGGAAACTACAGCCGTTATTTTTCCCGAGGGCAGGCAGCTTTACTGTATGATCAAATGATGATGGCATCCTCTTGGGTAAAATTTTCTGCAGGTAAAATAGTCCCCCATTCGGATCTCCGGGCGGGGACTACTCAAGAGGATGTCGTTATCAGCAGAAAGAAAACTGGCGTTCTACGGATTGGAGCGTGGAATGTCAGATCCCTTAGTCGGGCAGGTAGGTTAGAAAATTTAAAAAGGGAAATGGATAGGTTGACGTTAGATATAGTGGGAATAAGTGAGGTTCGGCGGCAGGAGGAACAAGACTTCTGGTCAGGTGACTACAGGGATATAAACACAAAATCAAATAGGGATAATGCAGGAGTAGGTTTTAATAATGAATAGGAAAATAGAAATGCGGGTAAGCTACTACAAACAGCATAGTGAACGCATTATTGTGGCCAAGACAGACCCGAAGCCCACACCTACTACAGTAGTACAAGTTTATATGCCAACTAGCTCTGCAGATGGCGAAGAAATTGAAGAAATGTATGATGATATAAAAGAAATTATTCAAATAGTAAAGGGTGATGAAAATTTAATAGTCATGGGTGACTGGAATTCGGCAGTAGGAAAAGGGAGAGAAGGAAACGTAGTAGGTGAATATGGATTGGGGCTAAGAAATGAAAGAGGAAGCCGCCTGGTAGAATTTTGCACAGAGCACAGCTTAATCATAGCTAACACTTGGTTTAAGAACCATGAAAGAAGGTTGTATACATGGAAGAACCCTGGATATACTAAAAGGTATCACATAGATTATATAATGGTAAGACAGAGATTTAGGAACCAGGTTTTAAACTGTAAGACATTTCCAGGGGCAGATGTGGACTCTGACCACAATCTATTGGTTATGACCTGTAGATTAAAACTGAAGAAACTGCAAAAAGGAGGGAACTTAAGGAGATATGATCTGGATAAACTGAAAGAACCAGAGGTTTTACAGAGTTTCAGGGAGAGCGTAAGGGAACAATTGACAGGAATGGGGGAAACAAATACAGTAGAAGAAGAATGGGTAGCTTTGAGAGATGAAGTAGTGAAGGCAGCAGATAATAAAGTAGGTAAAAAGACGAGGGCAAGTAGAAATCCTTGGGTAACAGAAGAAATATTGAATGTAATTGATGAAAGGAGAAAATATAAAATTGCAGTAAACGAAGCGAGCAATAAGGAATACAAACATCTCAAAAATGAGATCGACAGGAAGTGCGTAATGGCTAAGCAGAGATGGCTAGAGGACAAATGTAAGGATGTAGAGGCTTATCTCACTAGGGGTAAGATTGATACTGCCTACAGGAAAATTAAAGAGACCTTTGGAGAAAAGAGAACCACTTGTATGAATATAAAGAGCTCAGATGGAAACAAAGTTATAACCAAAGAAGGGAAAGCAGAAAGGTGGAAGGAGTATATAGAGGGTATATACAGGGGTAATGTTCTTGACGACAATATTATGGAAATAGAAGAGGATGTAGATGAAGATGAAACTGAAGATACGATACTGTGTGAAGTGTTTGACAGAGCACTGAAAGACATAAGTCGAAACAAGGCCCCCGGGTAGACAACATTCCATTGGAACTACTGACGGCCTTGGGAGAGCCAGTCCTGACGAAACTCTACCATCTGGTGAGGAGGATGTATGAGACAGGTGAAATACCCTCAGACTTCAAGAAGAATATAATAATTCCAATCCCAAAGAAAGCAGATGTTGACAGATGTGAAAATTACCGAACTATCAGTTTCATAAGCCACAGCTGCAAAATACTAACACGAATTCTTTACAGACGAATGGAAAAACTAGTAGAAGCTGACCTGAGGGAAGATCAGTTTGGATTCCGTAGAAATACTGGAACACGTGAGGCAATAATGACCACAAGACTTATCTTAGAAGCTAGATTAAGGAAAAGCAAACCTACGTTTCTAGCATTTGTAGAATTAGAGAAAGCTTTTGACAATGTTGACTGGAATACTCTCTTTCAAATTCTAAAGGTGGCACGGATAAAATGCAGGGAGCGAAAGGCTATTTACAATTTGTACAGAAGCCAGATTGCAGTTATAAGAGACGAGGGACATGAAAGAGAAGCAGTGGTTGGGAAAGGAGTAAGACAGGGTTGTAGCCTATCCCCGATGTTATTCAATCTGTATACTGGGCAAGCAGTAAAGGAAACAAATGAAAAATTCGGAGTAGGTATTAAAATCCATGGAGAAGAATTAAAAACTTCGAGGTTCGCCGATGACATTGTAATTCTGTCAGAGACAGCAAAGGACTTGGAAGAGCAGTTGAATGGAATGGACAGTGTCTTGAATGGAGGATATAAGATGAACATCAACAAAAGCAAAACGATGATAATGGAATGTACCCAAATGAAGTCAGGTGATGCTGAGGGAATGAGATTAGGAAATGAGGCACTTAAAGTAGTAAATGAGTTTTGCTATTTGGGGAGCAAAATAACTGACGATGGTCGAAGTAGAGAGGATATAAAATGTAGACTGGCAATGGCAAGGAAAGCGTTTCTGAAGAAGAGAAATTTGTTAACATCGAGTATAGATTTAGGTGTCAGGAAGTCATTTGTGAAAGTACTTGTATGGAGTGTAGCCATGTATGGAAGTGAAACATGGACGATAAATAGTTTAGACCAGAAGAGAATAGAAGCTTTCGAAATGTGGTGCTACTGAAGAATGCTGAAGATTAGAAGGGTTGATCACATAACTAATGACGATGTATGGAATAGGATTGGGGAGAAGAGAAGTTTGTGGCACAACTTGACCAGAAGAAATGATCGGTTAGTAGGACATCTTCTGAGGCATCAAGGAATCACCAGTTTAGTATTGGAGGGCAGTGTGGAGGGTAAAAATCGTAGATGGAGACCAAGAGATGAATACACTAAGGAGATTCAGAAGGATGTAGGTTGCAGTAGGTACTGGGAGATGAAGAAGCTTGCACAGGATGGAGTAGCATGGAGAGCTGCATCAAACTAGTCTCAGGACTGAAGACCGCAACAACAACAACATTCTTAAATGGATAATACCAAACAAGTAAAGCAGTGTGGTGACTGAATAAAAAGAATGTGAAAAAATGTTATAAAGATACATACTGGTTTGATGGATATTGTTGTGTTTGTAAGGTATGTAAAAGCAAATGCATGAAAATAAAAGTTATATGTGAAGTGGTATAACAGTAGGTAAAAGTACACTCAAATCATGAAGAAGCGACAGTTCATGAAAATCTAATGTCTGATAAAGAAGAAAGTATGAGAAAAATTTTGGGTAAGGAACAGAACATGTGAAAGCAGTTTTTATTTGTTTTCTCAGCTTTACCTTTTTTTGTAACAATGATTCATTTTATGAGTGAATGTAATAAGAAAAAATATTTGTTCCTCTTAATTATCTATATATTTTGTATTAAAATATCCATTTTTAATGAAAATAAATCTGTTAGACCTGAATTTTTGACGACAGTAAGATAACTTTTTTAAAGAAAGAGAGTAAGCGTGTGAAATGAGCAAACGTGTTTTCTTTAAAAAATTAAGGTAGAGCCTACTGAGTAACTCTATTCAGCTAAAACGTTGACAGTGTAGTTCTTCCATTGTAATATTCTTGTGTGAAAAAATTGAGGGCACGTTTCGACATATAGAATTGACCCATTCCCTCGCGAAAGCTAATAAGCGTTTTAATTTAACACGATCCACCTGCGATGTTGGTCAGAGCAGAGGCTGCCGTCGGTTAGAGCGTTTGCATCAAAGGCATACAGGTTAATCGAAAAGCTTCCCGCGAAGAGTAGTTTTAATGAATCCTTCCACTTTTCAAAATGCTGGAAATGAGTTGAACACAGCCCGGCAGGTCTCTCTGTGCATGTCGCCGATGCGTCAGAAAACTTTCCTGTCGTGGGAAGGGCGCAAGCGGTCCCGCTTGGTGGCAGCCGTGAAAGTCGGCACCAGCAGCACAATGGCCCCGATAGCAGGTGGAGCTGTCGCCGCGGGGCGTGGAGGAGGTGGCGACCCTCGTTGCTGGCAACGTCGCCACCAGGAAATGAACTCGCAATCTCGGCGTCCGCGCAGGGGGCGGACCAGCCAGGAAATCGCATCGCTGTCTGAGACTCCAGCGGCGGCACGTGCAGCTGTCGTGGAAGCTTACCTCGTGCCCGCCAACAAGCGACAACCGAGCATTCAGTAACCATCGTAGAACAGGCCGACCACTGAAACCGCAACACCTGCTGTGTCAGCAAACGAAGAAAATATCCTTAAGTGCATATACAGTACTGCAGGAAGAGCACGTGGCTAAATTTTTATGTGACACGGGTAGCATGAGACCTGTTAACTGCAGATTTCGATGAAGCAAATGTATGTTCTAGAGGGGTCTGTCCTGAGCGCCTATCTAGCGGCTTTCATGCTACTTTCCGAGAAAAACTACGTTAAAATTTGTAAGTAGGTTGTTTAGGTTTTTATGTTGGTAACGCAACGTAGCGCTATGTATGAAAATCACTGGCTGTGCTGTGTGCAGTCTGTGGCTGGTTTGCATTGTTGTCTGCTGTTTTAGTATTGGGCAGCTGAATGTGAACAGCACGTAGCGTTGCGCAGTTGGAGGTGAGCCGCCAGCAGTGGTGGATGTGGGGAGAGAGATGGCGGAGTTTTGAGAGCTGATGATCTGGACGTGTGTCCATCAGAGACAGTACATTTGTAAGACTGGATGTCATGAACTGACTTTTGAACACTGTTAGGGCAAATACATTATTTGTTCTATATCAAAATCATTCATTTGCTAACTATGCCTATCAGTAGTTAGTGACTTCAGTAGTTAGAATCTTTTATTTAGCTGGCAGTTTTGGCGCTCGCTGTATTGCAGTAGTTCGAGTAACGAAGGTTTTTGTGAGGTAAGTAATTCATGAAAGGTACGTTATTGTTAGTCAGGGCTATTCTTTTGTAGTGATTTTTGAAAGTCAGATTGCGTTGTGCTAACAAATATTGTGTGTCAGTTTAGTGCCGATCAGCATAAGTAAAGAGAGAAACGTCTGGGTACGTTCATTTTTGCTCAGCTGTTTGAAAAGCAAATAATGTAAGAGGTTTATCAGCACAGTAATTCATACATTTTTCTAAGGGGACATTTCATAAGTTTCACACATAACTTATACCCTTAATGTTATCCGCGTTCCGACCAAAAGAGCATGGAGCAACTGCTGAGCTTCATGGCTGCCACGTTGGTGGTACTGGGTGAAATCGTGCCCGTGTACATTTTCTTAGGTTATTGATTCATGGATTAGAGCAGACTGATCAGAAATGTCTTTGTACATGTAATAAAATCATGCACCTGCACCGTAAACATTATCTCACCCAAAGGAACCAGGTGATAAAAAAGTCAGTATAAATTTGAAAACTGAATTTATCACGGACTAATGAAGACAGAGAGGTACAAACTGACACACATGCTTGCAATGACATGCGGTTTTATTAGAACA
Source organism: Schistocerca gregaria (assembly GCF_023897955.1). Taxonomy (NCBI): domain Eukaryota; kingdom Metazoa; phylum Arthropoda; class Insecta; order Orthoptera; family Acrididae; genus Schistocerca; species Schistocerca gregaria. The sequence goes on along the minus strand of NC_064925.1, from coordinate 411,716,218 downwards.
AAAAAATACAAAACTTAAAAAAAACGTCCCACAGATGGTGCTTCATCTGATCAGAATAGCAATAATGAGTATAATAAAGTAAGACAAAGCAAAGATGATGTTCTTTACAGGAAATGTTCAATAAGTCCACCATCATTCCTCAAGAATAGCTGTAGTCAAGGAATAATGTTGTGAACAGCACTTTGAAGCATGTACGTAGTTATAGTGAGGCATTGGCGTTGGATGTTGTCTTTCAGAATCCCTAGAGATTTCGGTCGATCACGATACATTTGCGACTTCAGGTAACCCCAAACCCAATAATCGCACGGACTGATGTCTGGGGCCTGGGAGGCCAAGCATAACGAATGTGGCGGCTGAGCACACGATCATCACGAAACGACGCCCACAAGAGATCTTTGATTCGTCTAGCAATATGGGGTGGAGCGCCATCCTGCATAAACATCGTACGTTCCAGCAGGTGTTTATCAGCCAGGCTGTGGATGATGCGATTCTGCAACATATCGGCGTATCTCTCACCCGTCAGGATAGCAGTTACAAAACCAGAATCAAGCATTTCCTCCAAGAAAAAGGCCCGATAACGGAGGATGTGGTAAATCCAACCCATACCGTGACTTTCTCGTCGTGCAATGGAGTTTCCACGACAGTTCTAGAATTTTCAGTAGCCCAGATTCTGCAATTGTGGGCGTTGACAGACCCTCGGAGCGTAAAATGAGCTTCGTCGGTCGACAACACGTTACTCAACCAATCGTCATCTTCCGCCATCTTTTGAAACGCCCACAGCGCAAGTGCCCTCCGCTTCACTAAATCGCCAAGTTCATGATGCCGATGGATTTTGTACGGATAGCATCGGAGGGTACGCCAACCAAACAGTAGTGTATGGAATGCCGGTGAGACGTGATACTGCACGAGCGCTGACATCCCCGTGCATAGACGAACCCGCTACAGTCTCCATTTATTACTGAACTGCACAATCAGCATTACGCATTGTGCTCGGTCGGCTACTACGGGGTCTATCGTGTAAACTACCCGTGGCCTCGAACTTCGAAACCATTCGAAAGCCTTTCTTGTGGTGATAATATCGTAAGGCTGAAATACCACATTCCCCATTCTGATAATACAGCTTCACTAAGAGCGACTTTTCAGGTAACGTCAACATGCTGCGACTGCTGGCGCATCTGATTCTCTCTGTTTTTTCCCTTTATTGTTATTTTAAAGCTGTTTACAGGCAGGCTTGCAGCAGCATACTATGCCGCTCTTCGGCCGCAGAGAAACATACAAGAGGGAAATGATGACAATGTGAGATGAATAAATGGTGGACATATAAACAAAGACAAACACTTTTGAAAATACATGGAGCCGTTCACAGGCGTAGAGTTCAAGATAAAAATTGTTCAGGCACCAGGCACATACATAGACGAAAGTTGTCACACGTGAACATAGGTGCACAAAACGAATAACACTGAACCACTCAAGCACAAACGACGGCACACACAGAAACACGAGGCAGTGATCTCCGGCGTGCGAATGTTCACTAACCGTGTACGAATCCGGGGACCTGCCAAGAGAGTAGGAGGGGGGAGGGGTGGGAGAAGGAGAGGGAGAAGGAGAGGGGAGAAACGATGCCATGGCTAGGGGAGACAGGGAGAGGGGAGAAGGGGGGAGCACGGGGGAAGAGGGGTGGAGGAATGGGATAGGGGAAAAGGAAAGAGAAGGGAGAGAGGGTGCCAAGAGGAAGGGACACAGGAAGTGGGGGTGGGTAGGATCAAAGTTGATAGGAGGGGTAGATGGAGGGGAGGAGGACATCATCAGGTAGGGGGAGCTGTGGGAAGCCACCTTGGGAGAGGGTAAGGAGGGTGGAGAGATGGAGACTGGGTGGGAGGTGGGAATACATTCGTGGCATTGGGCGGGGTTGGGAGAGGATGGGCGAGAGAAGTGGGTGAGGAGGTTCGAGTTTCTGGGAGGTGTACAGGATGCGTATCCTTTGAAGGAAAAGGAGGAGGTGGGGGAAAGGAATGAGATCGTACAGGATCTGCATGGGGAAGGGGACACAGATGCTATATGCGAGGCGGAGAACATGGTGTTTAAGGATTTGAAGGGATTTATAAAAGGTAGGGGGGCAGAGATCCAGGCCGGGTGGACGTAGCAGAGGATAGGGCAGATGAGGGATTTATAGGTGTGGAGGATGGTGGAGGGGTCCAGACCCCACGTACGGCCCGAAAGGAGGTTGAGGAGGCGGAGTCGGGAGTGTGCCTTGGCTTGGATTGTCCGGAGATGTGGAGTCCCGGAGAGGCGACGGTCGAGGGTGACGCCAAGGTACTTGAGGGTGGGAGTGAGGGCGATAGGACTGCCATAGATGGTGAGATAGAAATCAAGGAGGCGGAAGGACGAGGTGGTTTTGCCTACAATGATCGTCTGGGTTTTGGAGGGACTGACCTTGAGCAACCACTGGTTGCACCAAGCAGTGAACCGGTCAAGATGGGATTGGAGAAGGTGTTGGGAGCGGTGCAGGGTGGGGGCAAAAGCAAGGAAGGCGGTGTCATCGGCAAACTAGAGAAGGTGGACTGGGGTGACAGCGGCGGCATGTCCACCATATACAAGAGGTACAGAAGGGGGGAGAAGACGGTGCCTTGGGGCACACCGGCACAGGGAAAAAAGGTGTAGGAAACCGTGTTATGGATGGTGACGTAGGAAGGACGGTGGGAGAGAAAGGAGCCGATCAAACGGACGTAGTTTATGGGAAGGGCGATGGTTTGGAGCTTGAAGAGGAGACCGGAATGCCATACGCGGTCATAAGCTCGTTCAAGGTCCAGGGAAAGGAAGATAGCGGAGCGACAGGAATTAAGCTGGTCGGAAAGGAGATGAGTGAGACGAAGGAGAAGGTTGTCGGAAGAGAAGGACGGCTAAAGCCACACTGGGAAACCTGAAGGTGCTGGCGGAGATGCTGGTGGATACGGCGGGAGAGGATAGATTCCAGGACATTGCTGAAGACCGAGGTAAGGCTGATGGGACGGTAGGAAGAGACGACAGACGGCGGTTTGCCAGGTTTAAGGAACATCAGGATACGGGAGGTTTTCGACAGGTTGGGGTAGTAACCAGTGGACAGGACTTCATTGTAGAGCCTGGCCAAGGTGGAGAGGAAAGAGGCAGGAGCTTCACGAAGGTGATGATAGGTGACACAATCATGACCAGGAGCAGTGTTGCGTTTCGTGCAGTGTGTCGCAATGAGATCCTGTGTAGTGATTGGGGCATTGAGTTCCGTGTGTAATGTTGTCCAAGTACTGGAACCAGGTGTGAGGGGAGGGATAGAGGTGTCAGTTTGATCGCGGACATCTGAGAAGAGGGAGCAATCGAACAGGGGATCATCGGGGATGTAAAAGATATCAGACAGCTAGGAGGCAAAGTGATTGGCCTTCCTAAGGATGTGAGGGAAGGGGTGACCATCATGGAGAAGAGGATAGTAGGGAAAGGGTTTAGTTCTGGTAAGGCGACAGAGAGTGGACCAGAACTTGGATGAGTTGATAGGGAGGGTAGCATTTAAATGGGTGCATGTCTGTCGCCTCTCCTGGCGTTTCTTGGCCGCGAGCAAATTTCGAATATGTCGTAGGAGTTTCCGGTGGCGTCGTAGTGTGTCCGGGTCACACGTGTGGAGGAAGAAGGCACGGTAGAGACGGCGGGATTCATGGAGGAGGAGGACGGCCTGTGGGGGTAAGGTAGGATGGTGGGGGTGGATAGCAACAGGAGGGATGTGGGCCTCCATGGCCTCAGACAAGGTCTGCTGGAGAAAGGTGGCAACATGGGTTACATCGTCAGGGTGACGGTAGGTGAAGGGGTGGCTGTCGACCTGGGTGGAGAGGGTATCCTGGTAGGCATTCCAGTGGGCACAGGAATAGTGATGGACATACTTAGGGGAAGGGTCATGATGAGGGTCGGGGTGGGGGCGACGACCGTCTGAAATGGTGAGAAGGACAGGGAGGTGGTCGCTACCAATAGGTTCCAGGAGGCCAAGGAGGTTGGCGGAGGAAAGGACACATCAGGAGTGGAGTTGGATTCGGGACGGGTGTGCTGGGGAATGGGGATGAGGTCGCCTTGAAGGGAGGAGAAGAACCGATGCCACCGCCGTAGCTGGGGGCGGAACGACTGTGGATGTTGAGGTCGGCGGCGATCACATAGGAGGAGAAGGTACAGTCAATGTGGGAGAGGAAGTCGAAGGGAATAGGGGCGTTAGGGCGGACATATATGGTGGCGCAGGTAACGGTAAGGCTGGGGAAGAAGAGACTAAGGATCAGGTGTTCGGTGGGGTCGGGAAGGAGAGGTTGGAGTCGAACAGGGATCTGGCGGTGGTGACCAATGGCAACTCCGCCACGCGCAATCGGGAGGGGATTATCAGAACAGTGAAGGAGGTATGGCGAAATGTGGACGGTGTGGTGGGGTTGGAGGAAGGTTTCATTGAGGAGGAAGGCGTCCACGCGGTGGGTGGTAAGGGTGTGCAGGAAGAGGTTCTTGTTGGCGGGAAGGGAGCGGATGTTGTTGAACGGTGCTGTCGCGCAATGACAGGGATTTAGACAAGGGTGCCAAGGCTGGTTGTTGGAGTAGGTGGTGTACATTTTCAGGTGGAAAACGGAACGGGAGGCGAGGGATACCTGTTGGAGTTTGTGGGGGCGCTGAAAAGGATGAACATTCTGAAGGACGATGGTAAGGAATGTGATGATGTCCTCAGCGGTAGGGGGTGGACGAAGGGAAATGCCGGGAGGGGTGGGGGCGTCCAGACAGCGGACAGGAATGGTGAGCTCAAGAGTGGTAAGAGGGGGTCAGGCTTTACATTTCTGGGAGTAAGTGGGGTGAGGGAAGTTACAGGTATTACAGGAGGGGGTGGACAGGAGGTTGGGGCACTGCCTGAGAAAGTGGGCTTGCCTACAGTGCGGGCAGGTAGGGGCCTTGCGGCACTCAGATGTAGGGTGCGCATTATACCGCAAGCACCTCTGGCAGCGGAGGGATTGAGGAGGGGAACGGGAAGGGTCAACTGGGTAGCGGCGGTGAAAGAGAAGGGCACCCTCCTTCAGGAGACAGTCGATGGAGGGGACGTGCTCAGAAAATACCCGCATAAGGCAGGTGGGGCCGGCGGAGTTATGAATGTGGCGAACTGCACGTACTTCCAGATGAGGCTGTGCCTTGAGCTCCGCCAACACCTCCTCCTCCGTGATCGCCAGACTAAGCCGAGTGATCACAGCGGTGAGGGTCGGCGGGCGACGCGGGGGGTTGGGATTGGCGGGAGGGAGACTGGGAAGGAGCAGGGGTGAGGGAGACATTAGGCTCGAAGCAGGTGACGGGGATGTGGGAAAGGAGGTCCGTGTGGAGGGTAGGGCTGGAGGAGGAGATGAGCACTGAATCATGGCGAGGAGTAAGGAGGGAGATGGGGGCACCAGGAAAATTCTGCCGAAGGGAGAGGATGAGGTTCTGGGCTTCAAGAAAGGAGGGATCAGCACGGGAGAGGAGGTAGCAGTAGGAGGGGGTGGAAGAGGATGAGGAGGGGGGCAGGCAGAGAGACATCCATGGCATCATGAGTTGGGGAAGGCTGACGAGGCGGAGTCTTTTCGGGAGTAGAGGAGGCAGGGGTGCCACTGGGGCGCTTGACGGCGGCGGAGGAGGTGTGAGGGATGGGAACGACTGGAATGTGGCGGGGAGTGACAGGTCCCGGTGCTGGAGTCGGCGCCAGAGACGGTGAGGGTGACAGCGAAGGCGACGGTGAAGATGATGACGACGAGGGCGATGGGGAGGGTTGAGCGTCAGCTGTAGCTCCCTGGGCAACCACCCTAGCGGGCGCCGCAGAAACGGAAAGAGCAGGTGGAGGGAGGGGAGGGAACGGATCGGAAGAGGCACGTGAGGGAGGAGCCGGGGATGGGGTAACAAATAGGGAGGAAGATGGGAGAGTTAGGAGTGGGGGGATGAACTGAGGGGGAGTGATGCAGCACACCATGTGATAGTGGTGGCAGCGGCTGAGGGGGAGGTGTAGCCAATGGCAGTGGTGGTTGCTGTAGAGGAGCTGGTGGGGTTTGGCATTATGATGAGAGGGAAAACACAGGAAAAGGCAAGGAAACAAACGAGAGACGGGCAGGGCGACGAGAGACACAGAGTTGAAGGTGACAGAGAACGACGAATCACGAAGGAGACTGGGGCCAAAGCTCCACTCTGCTGTCGCTGGCGGTGGGGCGACCGGGTTGGCTGGCCGGTGGTGACGCCTCCGCTGCTGCTGCTGCTGGAGGCAGCTAGAACCACCGCTGGTTGCTGGCTGCGACCAGGGCTGGCGGAAACCGGCACTGGCGGAAACCGGCACTGGCGGGGACCGGCGCTGGCGGGGACCAGCACTGGCGGGCTGCTGGCGAGACCGCTGCTTCCGGGAACCGCTGCTGGCTGCTCGCTGCTCGCTGCTCGCTGCTCGCTGCTCGCTGCTGGTGGGGACCACGGCACATCGACGGACGGGCTGGCTGGCTGGCTGGCTGGCTGGCTGGCTGGCTGGCTGGCTGACACCTGCAACACATATCACTTCGATTGGTACCGCAACAACACAATCGAAGGGCGGTATTCAAGCGAATTACCGCCGGATTCTCTCTGTCATTACAGCTCCTTTTATACAGGATTGTCATGCGCAGTCACTGACGTTTTGCTGATGGCGGGGACCGCTGCTTCCGGGAACCGCTGCTTGCTGCTGGCTGCGCGCTGCTCGCTGCTAGTGAGGACCGCTGCACGTCGACGGACGGGCTGGCTGGCTGGCTGACACCTGCAACACATATCACTTCGATTGGTACCGCAACAACACAATCGAAGGGCGGTATTCAAGCGAATTACCGCCGGATTATCTCTGTCATTACAGCTCCTTTTATACACGATTGTCAGGCGCAGTCACTGACGTTTTGCTGTCCAGTGCCATCTGTCGGACATTATGTGAACCTTGTTTTTCTTTTTTTTTCGGTTCTAATAAAACCCCATGTCTTTCCAAACATGAGTGTCAATTTTTACCTCTTTATCTACACTATTCCGTGGTTTGGTAAATTTTCAAATTTACACTGACATTTTGACCACTGGTACTCCACCTTGTCAACTCTGTGATGTTTATTTTTACAGGCAGTTTAAAATTTTCACGAAAAAACTTAATGCTCCCGATTTGCTAAAGCGTAACTGAAAAATTGCTTCTAGGGAACAAATAAAAATAAATTCTTTAATTCTGCATCAATGTAGTGGACCTGCGTCCACATAAAATACAAATGGGTTACATAAAAGTTGATCGAAGAAAGAACGATCTTCTCGAATTTCAACGAATCATGTTTCTCGACCTCGCTTCTGAACATTGTGTGTCTATGCAGTAGCTTTCAGTAGATGCGCATGGCGTTTTACGGATCTGTGTTTCAGATACTTCTACGACAAATGCAAATCGGAGTTGTGTTCCCGCACAGAAAGCGATGCAAGCGATAGCGAGTAAGCCGAATATGTATGTTATTGTGTAACAAACTAAGTACACATTTCTAGAAAGGTTACTCTAATGACTGATAAATGATATTACTACGGAGACAATGAGTGCTTCTGAATACTTTCGCTTGATAATACTATTTTATGATATTCTCTACGGTGAAACTAATAAAAATTGGTACACGGTCAGGATTTGAGCTGGTACTGCCATAGTGGTGTCAGTAAACCCTAGCCGCGTCACTGCGTCTGCTTCATCAACATTAAATCGATTCTTTACATTTAATTTTGTATTACCATTTATTATTGCAGCTATTACAGCAGTCCATGATTAATGTTACGGGTACGCGCTTAAAACTGATACGAAGATTTTCTTGGAGACAAAGGACCTTCATATGAAAAGCCTCTAGCCAGGTAATCATCATAGATCCCTCTACAACATACCTAAGACTCATCGAGTTCCATGATTAACCGATCTGATGGTCCCTGTGTGAGATTCTAGCTGATTACAGAAAAATGAAAAACTTGGCACACGTCATTGCCAACCATGCCAACACGGGGCGCTTAGTTACTATATGGAACTGAGGTTGGATTACAATTGCGGGTATGTCATCTACACCGCTTCATGTCTGTGCCAGGCTACAGCCATCGTCGTAACTGTAGAGAGTCCTTCAATAGCAGTCTCTCGACTGCTCGTGATCAGATGTTTCCATTGAGAGAGGGACCAGGAGAATTGCTAGCCAGGGAAAGAATCTTACTGGTTATGTGAGGCAGGTCAGGACGGCACAGGAATGATTCAGTGCTGCGTCACCCTGTGGAAAGACTTTAAGACAGGGCACAGAACGGCTTAACATGTAAGAACTTTAACGACTGCGATCGTAATTATCTCGTACGTATGCCAGAGGTGATAATACCATGCCTTTAATGGCACTCCATTCCTTGACGGCGAGTACTGGTCTTTTACGGCGATGACGAATCCAATCTGGAAACATTCTTTTGCCTCGAAGCTTTCACACGGTAATTCCATCGAGATGCTGTATGCGTAACAACTATTCATCTCAAAAGAAGACGAAGTGCCAGTCTTATGTCAAATGTTGTCGTCGCGGGTAACATTGTCAAGGGAAGTAACAACAATATTCACGGTACTGATAATCCAAGTGCTCCAGCCACCATTGAACTGCCTTTGTGGGTATTTGTCCTGCTCCAAACAAGTCTGTTTCATGATTAAAGTATTCGACAGTGTCTGTAAGCTTCTGTAACGACAATAACAATATCTACCTCTTGGGAGTCAGTAGTTTGAGGCCTCTAAGCTGTGCATGTCGTTCAACTTAGGCTCTCCTAAACCAATCTATTCCGCATTCGCATAACATTTGTGGAATCACCATCAGAGCGAGGACGAACATCAAACAATGATAAACCAGTAGCGATACCACACGTCCTTGCATGGAATTCCAATACGCTCTGGTAGAGGTTTCTCCTTTTCACAAGATACGTGATACCACAAAAAATTAGAAACCTGTTGCTCAATACACGATCCAGTCACACTGATGCGACCGCCTGCAAAACACTGAGTAACCATCTTACGCTACGCGAACGTGCAGGAAGATAGCCATCGAGGTTCTGAAAGGTGCTGACAGGAACCAGAGTCACTCCACTGCCGTGGCCAGCTGCGCTACGATTCTCGAATGACGATCCAAAGCGCGAGAAGCCGGAACTCCAGTCGAAGTGGTCCTTAAAGGTAATCGGTTGGGTTTTAATTAGTGGAGCCTGATGGCCAGGGAAGTACGGTAATTTCATCCTTGTGCCCTTCGTACTATGCAAGTATGCTGTGAGCTGTGTGGCACATTCGATTGTTGTGCTGAGAGATGCAATCTTACCGAGGGAAAAACGAATTTCATGTAAGGTTGAACATGGTCCCCAGGTACTCACATAGATGTGTACTTATGTCGATCCACTGTGTGTTCGCCGACCGCGGTGGTCTCGCGGTTCTAGGCGCGCAGTCCGGAACCGTGCGACTGCTACGGTCGCAGGTTCGAATCCTGCCTCGGGCATGGATGTGCGTGATGTCCTTAGGTTAGTTAGGTTTAAGTATTTCTACGTTCTAGGGGACTAATGACCACAGCAGTTGAGTCCCATAGTGCTCAGAGCCATTTGAACCACTGTGTGTTCCAGAATGAAAAGATCACCCAAGAAACGCCACGAAAACATTTTCCAGTCCATGATACTACATCCTCCGGCCTCGACCTTTCGACAATTGTTGCAGGGCCGTACACGCCAACAGCCCTCTGTGTGATGCTGCGTAAAACGTGAAAACGTTGTTCATATGAATAGGCCCCCTGTCGCTACAGTTGACGTCAAGTTGCGGCACTGGCGTGTATTTTCCAGACTTCGTCGCTAATGATCTGTAGTCAGCAAGCGTGTATTAAACAGGCACCTGCGGCGGAGGCACATATATGCCAACGTTCGATGAAGGGTCGTTGAGGAGACACTGTTGGTATCCAATTGGTCCGCCTGTGTGGGTAATTGCTCAACACTTGCACGTCTATAGGCCTGTACGCTTCTCCACAGCCGTAGTTCATCCCTGTCACCCATGACCCATGGTGCACCAAAGTTGCCTCGGTGCTGGTTTATGTAGCACCGTTTTGTCATGTATGGTATACTTTAATCACGGAGGCACGCGAAGAGTTAACAGACTTTTCCGTTTCGAAAATACTTCCACTCTTGGCCCAAAAGCCAGTACACAAGTCTGATAAATCGCTTCGTCTCCGCATTACGGTGACGATTGCACTGTTTAGGGCGTCCCCTCGACACCCTTTATATATCAACTGCTACCTATGCCACCGGTCGTCTATGGCTGGTTATTGCAAGTTGACGCCGAACATAGGCTGTGGTCTTATTAATGTATCTCTACTGTATATCTCCTTATACGGGCTGAGGCAGTTAGGGCGCGCCATCACAAATAAATCGAGAATGCATAAATATATCTACAGGCTGTTTTCGTCAACCTATATCTAGTAACACACTACTGGCCATTAAAATTGCTACTCCACGAAGATGACGTGCTACAGACGCGAAATTTAATAGACAGAAGAAGATGCTGTGATCTGTAAATGATTAGCTTATCAGAGCATTCACACAAGGTTGGCGTCGGTGGCGACACCTACAACGCGCTGACATGATGAAAGTTTCCAAACGATTTATCATACACAAACAGCAGTTGACCAACGTTGCCTGGTGAAACGATGTTGTGCTGCCTCGTGCAAGGAGGAGAAATGCGTACCATCACGTTTCCGACTTTGATAATGGTCGGATTGTAGCCTATTGCGATTGCGGTTTATCGTATCGCGACATTGCTGCACGAGTTGCTCGAAATCCAATGACTGTTAGCAGAATATGGAATCTTTGGGTTCAGGAGAGTAATACGGAACGCCGTGCTGGATCCCAACGGCCACGTATCACTAGCAGTCGAGATGACAGGCATGTTATACGCATACCTGTCACGGATCGTGCAGCCAGGTCTCGATCCCTGACTCAACAGATGGGGACGTTTGCAAGACAATAACCATCTGCACGAACAGTTCGACGACGTTTGCAGCAGCATGGACTATCAGCTCGGAGACCATGGCTGCGGTTACCCGTGACGCTGCATCACAGACAGGAGCGCCTGCGATGGTGTACTCAACGACGAACCCGTGTGTACCAATGGCAACACGTCATTTTTTCGTATGAATCCAGGTTCTGTTTACTGCATCATGATAGCTGCATCCGTGTTTGGCAACATCGCGATGAACGCACATTGGAAGCGTGTATTCGTCATCGTGATGCTAGCCTATCACCCGGCGTAATGTTATGGGGTGCCATTGGTTACACGTCTCGGCCATGTCTTGTTCGCATTGACTGAATGTAGCAGGTCCTGTACGGGCCTTTCTGGATACAAAAAATTTTCTACTACTGCCCTGGCCAGCACATTCTCCAGGTCTCTCACCAATTGAAAACATCTGGTCAATGGTGGACGGGCAACTGGTTCGTCACAATACGCCAGTCATTAATCTTGATGAACTGTGGTATCGTGTTGAAGTCGCATGGGCAGCTCTACCTGTACATTTCATTCAGGCTCTGTTTGACTCAATTCCCAAGCGTATCAAGGCCGGTATTGCGGCTAGAGGTGGTTGTTCTGGGTACTGATTTCTCAAGATCTATGCACCCAAACTGCGGAAAATGTCAGTTTTAATATAGTTTAGTTGCCCATTGAATACCCGTTTATCATCTGCATTTCTTCGTGGTGTAGCAATTTTAATGGCAAGTAGTGTATGAAGACTTTTCTGATGTTTTAATCGTTCATAGTCTCCGAATTACGATCCCAACTTCTTTTATGTGATGGGATTATATAGTTCCTTCTGCTGTATTTGAAAGATTACTAAGAGAAATTCAACGACATAACGTGTCTGGGACTCGATCAAATAGTGTCAAGTTAACATACTGCAAACCACCGCACTACCGTCCGGAGAAAAGGTTTCATAAACGTCTACCGTATTATTAGTCCAGTGAACGAAGGAAAATTAGGAGAAAAAATGATGTAGTTGAAAATTTTTGCAATGTGCTAGGGAGAAGTGTCATGAACAACTTACTAAAAATCTGACCGTTGAGGTGAGAGCGTTAGCGGTGGTGGGGTTGTATTGTCAGTCTGTTAATGTTTTCCTCGAGTAACTCGAAATCCACAGCTCTCAGTGGAAAGAAAATACTTCCAAATAGAAAATCAAACCATATTAAATTTCCTATAAGAGAAAGTCCTCTTCATTACACTCTAGTTTCCAGGGATATAGGCGATAGAAAATGGCGGAGTGTTAAAAATATTATTTTGAGTGTATAAATTTAATGTTTATTTTTAAATGAAGTGGGCCGAAACAAATATTAAACGGTTAAGAGGGAAGGTGAGTCACCGGACTTTGCATTTTCCTCCTTCATAGGTCTTCAAACTGAAGACTGAGAAAGTTATTCCCCACTCTGTCCAACGCAGTGCGTTACAATAAGCAACTATAAGGTGTTTAAAAAAGTTACTCCAACCATCCACGATCCACCCTAAGAGCCGCTGACAATGTATTCCACATACATGAGGGATATTTATTTTCCACTAAAAGCGTTTACACTACATGGAATGCAGATGTGGGTTACTAATATCAATGACGGAAGGAATGCATGTGAACATAATATATGTAAATCTCTGCACACCATCCTACACTGATAGAGGGGGAATTGCGTCTTAGTCAACCTGTACGGGAGAAGTATTCTTCCGGGAAAGGTGACTTCTTCCATCACTAGCGCTGCTCGTTTTTCATTTAACAAAGTTTGAAATTTGTGGTAAGGTATAATGGGACAAAACTGCTGAGGTCTTCGGTCCCTAAGCTTATACACTACTTAAATTAACTTACGCATATTGTAGTGAAGTCGTGGCTGAATCAACTTTAAATGACATGGCAGAAATGTTTGCTTTACTCACGATACGAGTGAACCTGCTAACAGACATGCACAGGGACTAATAAGTGCACTTCGAAAGATAATTAGCAAGCCATGGTGTTACAAGGTTCTCTGTAATAAGAATCCATTTTACAGTTGGGAAAGAACTGAAACAAAAAAATAAGAATCATAAATACAGTTTTAAGCAATGTCCAACGTTATCTGACGTCCATATAAATCCCCAAATGTGATCGACACGAGAAAAATATACGATCTAATAATAAAAACCAATCAGAGCCCTAGGCTTGTAATTTGCATATGACACAGGAGGAAATACTTGCCCCTTTCATTACCACTGCGTGTATTTTGTAAATATCTTGGCCAGACTAATGCAACACTAAAAAGTGCGCTCGTTCAAGGCGTCTTCTAGAAGGCACATGGCTCAGTTGGAGACCCTGTCATGTGAAAACCACACTAGACAAAAAATACTCTTATTGTAACAAATTCGGACTTGTTTATTCCTTGCCATATTAAGAGGTGCAACTCATTATACGTGAAGTATAAACGGTTGGAAAATAATATACACTTCTGGAAATTGAAATAAGAACACCGTCAATTCATTGTCCCAGGAAGGGGAAACTTTATTGACACATTACTGGGGTCAGATACATCACACGATCACACTGACAGAACCACAGGCACATAGACACAGGCAACAGAGCATACACAAGGTCGGCACTAGTACAGTGTATATCCACCTTTCGCAGCAATGCAGGCTGCTATTCTTCCATGGAGACGATCGTAGAGATGCTGGATGTAGTCCTGTGGAACGGCTTGCTATGCCATTTCCACCTGGCGCCTCAGTTGGACCAGCGTTCGTGCTGGACGTGCAGACCGCGTGAGACGACGCTTCATCCAGTCCCAAACATGCTCAATGGGGGACAGTTCCGGAGATCTTGCTGGCCAGGGTAGTTGACTTACACCTTCTAGAGCACGTTGGGTGGCATGGGATACATGCGGACGTGCATTGTCCTGTTGGAACAGCAAGTTCCCTTGCCGGTCTAGGAATGGTAGAACGATGAGTTCGATGACGGTTTGGATGTACCGTGCACTATTCAGTGTCCCCTCGACGATCACCAGAGGTGTACGGCCAGTGTAGGAGATCGCTCCCCACACCATGATGCCGGGTGTTGGCCCTGTGTGCCTCGGTCATATGCAGTCCTGTTTGTGGCGCTCACCTGCACGGCGCCAAACACGCATACGACCATCATTGGCACCAAGGCAGAAGCGACTCTCAACGCTGAAGATGACACGTCTCCATTCATCCCTCCATTCACGCCTGTCGCGGCAACACTGGAGGCGGGCTGCACGATGTTGGGGCGTGAGCGGAAGACGGCCTAACGGTGTGCGGGACCGTAGCCCAGCTTCATGGAGACGGTTGCGAATGGTCCTCGCCGATACCCCAGGAGCAACAGTGTCCCTAATTTGTTGGGAAGTGGCGGTGCGGTCCCCTACGGCACTGCGTAGGATCCTACGGTCTTGGCGTGCATCCGTGCGTCGCTGCGGTCCGGTCCCAGGTCGACGGGCACGTGCACCTTCCGCCGACCACTGGCGACAACATCGATGTACTGTGGATACCTCACGCCCCACGTGTTGAGCAATTCGGCGGTACGTCCACCCGGCCTCCCGCATGCCCACTATACGCCCTCGCTCAAAGTCCGTCAACTGCACATACGGTTCACGTCCACACTGTCGCGGCATGCTACCAGTGTTAAAGACTGCGATGGAGCTCCGTATACCACGGCAAACTGGCTGACACTGACGGCGGCGGTGCACAAATGCTGCGCAGCTAGCGCCATTCGACGGCCAACACCGCAGTTCCTGGTGTGTCCGCTGTGCCGTGCGTGTGATCATTGCTTGTACAGCCCTCTCGCAGTGTCCGGAGCAAGTATGGTGGGTCTGACACACCGGTGTCAATGTGTTCTTTTTTCCATTTCCAGGAGTGTAGGTGCTAGGCCAATCGCTACTACTGAGAGTTTACGGGTGTCTTGTGTCCTCTCATTTTTACCATTTTTTTACTTGATATTTTATTAAGCTGTCCCAGTGGCGTCGGTCCAAGAGAGATCATTGCTGTAAATGAAACCGGTAATAAGGATTATGATTTTTATTCCTAATATTTCAACTGGTATTGAGACATTGCTTGCTCTCCCGTACTTCTTGTGTTCAAATGGTTTAAATGGCTCTGAGCACTGTGGGACTTAACTGCTGTGGTCAGCACTCCCCTCGAACTTAGAACTACTTAAACCTAACTAACCTAAAGACATCACGCACATCCATGGCCTAGGCAGGATTCGAACCTGCGACCGTAGCACTTCTTGTGTTCTGGATGAGGGGCACCTGCATTGAGTGTGGCAGAAGAACGTGAAGTCGGGCTGGTGCGAATTTTATGCAGATACGATGGTGTGTGGACAACAGCGTGTGGCAGCTGGTGAGAGTGGAGGACGTGGTACGGCTCTTGGCGCCTGTACCGGTCATGAATCGACGGAGAGACCGACTTTCTGGCGCAAACGTTAATGGTTTTATTGATGTTTTCCGTCAAGGCTTTGCTTAGCCGATACCTGGTTTTAGTGTTGTTTTCAGTAGTTCTCTGAATCTGAGGTCTGAAGCCATGGGGCATTCCATCACACCAGCGTCTAGCGGCCGGCGGCGTTTCCCTTGTTTGTGGCGATGGTCTTCACAGCTGCTTCTGCGCATGCTACGAAATAACAGGGAGTTGACTGGGCAACTCAAGAAAGCTTGATGTGACGCTGGACAGCCCTAATGAAAATTATCAGCAACTGCCACTAGGGGTACAAAAATGTTGCTATCCACGTTGGTGTGATTCTGTGGAGTGCAGTGAACATACGTGTTTGGCTCATTTTCCCACAGCATCCTACGATTGGAAACATTCGAGCTTTGTGGGATCATAAAGCTCTAGTTTTTGATATTGGTGTGCTGGGCTCTTATGGCCCGCCACGAAGAACAAGTATATTGACAATTTCTCCTGGAGACCCACTTGCATAGACTAAGGAGTAAAATTATATCAGTAGTCCGGACAGAAGTTAAGATGTTTTCCACAATTCATCTCATCGGGTTTTATCCACAATCATTTATCACCAGATAGCCCGGTAGTACAGAGGTTAGTGACTGCACTATAGATTGCTATTTGCTCTCTCCACACTTCTTGGGATCTTCGTGGTAAGTACTGGCGTAATAAGGACCAGTAATTATTATCTGATGCCCTCAGTAAAGTATGCTGTGGTTTTGGGGCAACATAACCAAACTTTTGTATGAGGATTTTTTACAGAACTTTCATTTACGATCAGCCTTCTGTCTTACAGTCGGGGTTATCTTTATCTCAGTTGATCGATCCACACCTAATGGATTAACATACTCAGTATTTTAGAGTAGGTGTCCTTTTAAAGAAACCTGACACCTACTTTTTCTCAACACCATTCTTTTGTAACCTTCAGCATTTTTCAGTGAATCGCGTATTTACCCGTTTACTAAATGACACAAATCTCTTTGTGATACTTAATTTATCACGTAGCAGTCAGATTATAAATTTCATTTTCTGTCGATATTTTATAACTGTTGAGCATAGAGATTGATTAGTAACTTTATTAAATTATAGTGTATGTGAAACCGGTTTTCCTACTAACCCACAGAGTAATTTTATTAATTCTGCCATCATTCATTCCCCCAGTGTGTATAAATTAAGGTGGTAGTTAAAGGAGGAGGCCGTGCATGTATGAACAGCTCTCGTGCTAATTTAGTTGAATCCAAGCATTATACACACTTCTACACCCTGTCACCTCGCAATACTTCTGCTGCAAGTAATATCGGATTACACTTACATTGAAACAACTAGAGGAAACTGATGCTATACAACATTTCTTCACAGGTAAGTGATGTTCCACTCAAAGTGGAAACATGAGATACCTGTCACAATATTATTGTATGCTGATAATTCTTTTTTAACCAGACGTCCGCAAGCATCGCAATACCCACATCCTGCGACACCTCACATTAGTGAAAACTAACACTGATGCAGAGATGGCAGTAAACTTTTTGAGGTGGCCATCATGCCGGTGTGAGCGTGGAGGGGCTCCACCTCTACATTAAAAAAAATCTTTTTATTTTGGGACCGTCTAATTACAACTACATGAAACAGTTTTGGTGTCGTAGGCGTTTCGCCTTTATTGTTTGCAACGCTACTTCAGATGTCTCGAATATGTATATATTTTTGTTTCTACTATTTAGTGTAGCTTTGAACATTGCATTTATAGATTATAAAAAGTTCTGGCAGTTTTTTGCTTTTCTGTGATCCAGTAGTAATTTAAAAGTGTCTTTACGGGTTTCATGGATGTTGGTTTACATGTTGTGTTTTTGCTCTCTTTTTTGTGCTCTTCTTCCTGTAACTGCCAACTTTGTTGTCAGAGTTCTCAGTATTAGGAACTGAACATTCGTTTCAATATTTTATTTTGATTGGTGCTGCCAGTATGGCCAACTATTGGTGTGTGTGTGTGTGTGTGTGTGTGTGTGTGTGTGTGTGTGTGTGTGTGTGTGTGTGTGTGTGTGCGTATTGATGTTGGTTTTGGTGTTTGTAAGTGGGGGATCTCTTCTGATATGGCTGCAAGTACAAGTGCAGTAACTTTTATCGTATTGTTTCTTTTGTTAACTTTAGTAGATTGTCTGTATTCATGCGTGTCTGGTCGTTTAATACATGCTTTTTCCCGACAATTACTTTCTTGACGTGATAGTTTACTGCATTTATCTTACGTATTTGTCATGTTTGTTAATTCTGATTACTTTCGTAAGATTTTCCGTGCTGGTACGATGGTGGTTGGGGTTTTTAAAGTGCTCAGCAGGTGCGGAATGGTTTGTTTCATATTTCCAACAACTAATGTGTTCTTTGTACCGTACTGGACTCTGTGCTGGGAGACAAGGAATTTGAATTCCTGTAGAATTACCTCGATGAGCTAATTTTACGGAACATCATGAACACGTGAGGCAGCTGTTGGGGTGCCTGAGCTAGGTTGGTGTGACAGTCAAGCCAAAGAAAATAACGCTGGCTCGGAGCGAAATCTCGTTCTTGGGACATATTTCAGTAATGGAGGTCAGCATTGGTCGGTCTAGAGCTCATGCTATTTGTAAGTTCCAAGAACCACAGGATAAAAGGGAATGGGTCAAATGGTTCTCAGCACTACGGGACTTAACATCTGAGGTCAGAAGTTCACTAGATCTTAGAACTACATAAATATAACTAACCTAAGGACATCACACACATCCATGCCCGAGGCAGGATACGAAACTGCGACCGTAGCGGCGGCTCGGTTTTACACTGAAGCGCCTAGAACCGCTCGGCCACACCAGCCGGACGATAAAAGGGAATGACACAATTTATCGACATGGTGGCCCTCTTTAGGATATTTGTGGCCAATTTTTCGTAGTTAGTAGCTCCACTCAAACAGCAGCTTCAGGTTTAAGAGGGGGTGAAGGAAAAGTTTAGGTTCAAATGGTTCAAATGGCTCTGAGCACCATGGAACTCAACTGCTGTGGTGATCAGTCCCCTAGAACTTAGAACTAATTAAACCTAACTAATCTAAGGACATCACACACATCCTTGCCCGAGGCAGGATTCGAACCTGCGACCGTAGCAGTCGCACGGTTCCGGACTGCGCGCCTAGAACCGCGAGACCACCGCGGCCGGCTTGGGTAAGGTAATTGCAAACAACCCCGTATTACATTCCCTGAAATGTGCATACAGTAAGGCCCTAGGGAGGAAAATCTACCTTTCAAGATCCACATAGACGCCTGCAGTTCAGGCAACACTGCAGTCAGGAGCATGAAGGCTAGAGCCAGCTGATGTTAGCCTGTGCTTCGAGGGCGATGTCTGCATATGAGGTTCACTGTTCTGTGAGCGAACTCGAAAGTCTAGCGGTATTATTTGCTTTAGAGAGCACAAGAGGTCTAAGATAGAAACAGACAATTATTTATTGATTTCTGCTACCATTCACTCTTTTATTATTTTGTTTTATGTTTAATCTAATATAATACAACATGTTTCGAACATGTTCTGTTCATCTTCAGGCGTTTATGCATACATAAATACAGAAATGTTACTTAAAAATAAACCTTATTAGCCGGCCGGAGTGGCCGAGTGGTTCTAGGCGCTTCACTCGGGAAACGCGAGACAGCTACGGTCGCAGGTTCGAGTCCTGCCTCGGGCATGGATGTGCGTGATGTTTTTAGGTTTGTTAGGTTCAAGTAGTTCCAAGTTCTAGGGGACTGATGACCTCAGAAGTTAAGTCCCCTAGTGCTCAGAGCCAATAAACCGTCTTAAACTGGATTAATCTGGGACTCTATGTCCATTGTTTGTTGCTGTAGTGGCTGATGTGGCATTTGTGGTGAGGGGGGGGGGGGGGGTGCAGTGGATAGCCAAAAGTCCATGTCAGCTTCTGCTGGTGGATTTCCTTGTGGCTGACTATGTATGATATCACATCCTGCATAGGATGCAGATAATTTTGCATCAGTTGGGTGTTGCGAAAATAGCGTGAAAGTCTTTTATATGACGATCACTTACGATTTCATCACCTTGCAGCTTCACCTGCATCACTGATGCAATGACGGAGCTATTGAGTAACATTACACTATTGCACATCGTATTTTGTCACTGATTTCCGACGTCGTAATTCACTGAAACAATTGCCTCGACATACATTGAAGCCCTTTTTTGTCGAATGCATAAGTAGGAGCTTTAAGTCCGCTCTCATAATCTGTCCGAAAGGTAGTGGGATGCCTCTTACAACTGGCTTAGTATTGAATTCAGTACAACTTACCACGAGGTACGCAAGGCAACCCCGGCCAAGCTGATATTTTATTTGAAATTATCCTCCAGATAAGTAATCTCTGGTCCTTTAATGACTTACTACCAGGCGTGTCCACCAAAAATAAAAATAAAAAAAAAATATTCAAATGCGTGTCAAATCTTGTTGGACTTAACAGCTAAGGTCATCAGTCTCTAGGCTTACACACTACTTAACCTAAATTATCCTAAGGACAAACACACACACCCATGCCCGAGGGAGGACTCGAACCTCCGCCGGGACCAGCCGCACAGTCTATGACTGCAGCGCCATTACACCGCTCGGCTAATCCCGCGCGGCGTGTCCACCACGAGGACCTGGGGACCAAGTATGGAGTAGCAACGACAAATATTACTCTGACACACCAGAGAGGCCCGGAACTGTAACCGTTTTCGACGTGCAGTGTCAGTGGCGTTGGGCGAAGTGATTAAAAAAAAATCTGCGGTCAGAGCAGCGGCACACATAGTTTCACCGGGAAGACGTTCCCGCATTTCGTGGGTCCATGCAAGATTGTTAAGGTGTTGTACCCGGAGGGCTTCTTGACTGAGTACCTGAAAACGCACAGGAAAATTCGGGCCAAACCAACTTCATGTGGGAGCGCTGAGATGAAGGGCCAACTATAATATTCTGTAAAGCTGGGAGGTGTCGTTTCCCCTGCCCGGCCTCCAGTCTTCACTTTTTGCGGGTAGATTGATACGTTCGCATCAATTTATCCCCTGGGACAGCTTCACTGGAGCAAGGAGTTGTAGCAAAGGGTGCATAATGCGGTCTGGAATATTCGTAAGCGGCACCTAAGTGCGAAAAATGTCTCATTTTGACTTTTGAGAAGAGAGCGGAGCGTACGCTTATAAATGAAGGAAGCCAGCACTCGTTGGTATAACGTGCTAGTTTCCATAGCCAAGACGTGCGGGCAGCGGGGTAGGCAGTTGTAACGAAGCAGGGTTGCCCACTGCTATCCTGTTTTGGTTTTACACCCCTTCAGTAACTTAGTTAAGCATTGAACACTTATTTCTTTTTGATTTTCACTACTGAGATTCCGACTGCAACTTCTGTGACCTTCAGCCTCATAGCACAGAATTCAGAAATAGTTTAAATAAAAGTCACCTAGTAAAATCTATTATTTCAGTACATTCTAATTTCTATTCTGAAAGTAATGAGCTAATTAGTTTTATTGGAAATGCATCCCATTAAAAGTTATGAACAACGACGTATATTATGCAATACATATTAAGTAAAATTCGAATGAGCTAATAAATCGATTTCAGTTATAAGACTGCATCTAAAAGAAAGCATAAATTTTACTGATTCCAGCAAAGTGTTTAAATTAATATAAAGTCTATTAGTTATACAGACATTAAGTCTTGAAATCTGTAGCCTGTATGACTTTAAGTGGCAATTGTGACCAAACTACTGAATAATTCCGAGATCTGTTTTGATATTTATGTTACCTATAATTTTCTACGTAAAATGACCAATGCTAACTTTATAAGTGCATTAATTAAGAAGTAAGTAAATCTGACTAAGTAAAAATTATTGTTCAAGAGGGCTGCCATGGTTAAAAGTCGGGAATTCCTACTGCGGATGCATAAATTAGTTCTGCGTATTTAAATTAATAGAGTTCACTCATGTTATTTAAGTAATAAGACTCCATAGGTATCTTGGAAACCAATTAGAAAGGATCATTTTAACCCGGGGAAATTATAAACTATAATATATTTACAGAAATAGCCAAATATTCAAGCACTCGTCTACATAAGGTCCGAGCTGGTGCAGTTCTCAGTTATTTCTCGGTCAGATTCTCATGGTGCAAAAGTGCGGCAAGTCGGAGCCAAAATATGATGTGATAATACTTGAAACATAAGCTTAACGTTTCCGGTCGGTACCGAAAAAGTGTAATTGTATTCGGCTTTGAACATTTAACGTGTATTCAAAAATGATTCAAATGTCTGTGAGCTCTATGGGACTTAACAACTGAGGTCATCAGTCCCCTAGAACTTAGAACTACTTAAACCTAACTAACCTAAGGACATCACACTCATCCACGCCCGAGGCAGGATTCGAACCTGCGACCGCAGCGGTCACGCGGTTCCAGACTGAAGTGCCTAGAACCGCTCGGCCACCCCGGCCGGCTAACGCGTATTGTTAACATTGTTAAAGACTAGAAGTTTTTGACCTACCTAATGTGACGATTATTAAGTGTAAGAGACCTGGCCACATGAATATTGTGCGTATGAGTGATAACAAATAAATCGCAATGTGGTTGTCATAAGCGTTCAATAATGTATACGGTCTTTACTTTTGATTTTGGAAAACATAATCTAGGACCCATACTTCTTAATTGCACTGTGATTTAGGTGAGACGGACGCAGCTACTGAGAAAACAATATTGAATAAGCAGAGCAAGGTAGGTCAGGAACACTGCGCACAATGTACTGGGTGAGGAAGTGTTTCACTACATCCGGTTGTGACGTGAACTTAAGTGGCACTAATACAAGGATTCAGTCCGGCACGTTACAGCCAACTGATACCAACTTCATGTGGGAGCGCTGAGATGGAGGGCCATTTCTAATATTGTGTGAAGGTGGTAGGTGTAGCTTTCCCCTACCCCACTTCCAGTCTTCACTTTTTGCGGGGAGATTGATACGTTCGTATCAATTTCTCCCCTGGGTCGGCTTCACTGGAGCAAGGAGTTTATCTAAGGGCGCATACTGTGGTCTGGAAAAATCGTAAGTGGCGCATAATTGCGAGAAGTGTCTCAGTTTGGCTTTGGAGAACAGAGAGGAGCGTACTCTTATAAATGAAGGAAGCCTGCACTTGTCGGTGTCACGTGCTATTTTCCATAGCCAAGACGTACAGGCAGCGGGGCAGGCAGTCTTGTAACGGCCGCAGACTGGAACATACCCAGAGAGTGCATTACGCTGTTGCTGGCCCAACGGATCGTAGCATGGGGCGTGTAAGCCGCACCGTGGTGATGGCTGTGGTCTTCCTCTCGTCTCCGACGTCTGGTTAACGGCGGGAACTAGCCAGATACTCCATTTCGCGTAAGGTTTCTTCAGGTTGTCTGAACTCTTAAATGCACTTGGCGATTAGGACCACGTGTGTCAGTAATGAACTGTAGGCCTCTATTTTGAGCTTTCGGTTTAAAGCGTGTAACTGCACACTACGCTTATCGAATGCATGGATTCCAGCGAGCATTGAAATACAAATATTCGTTCCCTCTCTTCAATAATTGGGTGTTAATCAATACGGCTGTGGTTTGCTTAAGAGTTAATTTTCATTGCTGCTACTTTCAGCTGTATGCGTGTCTGTCGTGTGCAATACTGGGACTTCATGTAGAACTCTTACTCCGTCTTCAGGCCACGAGTGGCCTACCGGGACCATCCGACCGCAACGTCATCCTCACGGAAGATGCTGATAGGAGGAGCGTGGGGTCGACACACCGCTTTCCCGGTCGTTATTATGGTATTCCTGACCGAAACTGCTACTATTCGTTCGAGAGCTCCTCAATTGGCATTACGAGGCTGAGTGCACCCCGAAAAATGGGAACAGCGCATGGCGGCTGGATGGCCACCCATCCAAGTGCCGGCCACGCCCAACAGCGTTCAACTTCGGTGATCTCACGGGAACCTGTGTATCCAGTGCGCCAAGGCCGTTGCCCTTCATGTAGAACTGCTTCACATTATTGTGTAAGTCGACTGTGCATCTCTATCTGTTGTAGAAGTCTGCCGTATAGGTTAAAGTAATTTGGCACGGGGTGTCAGCAGACTGGCAGATTATACAAGTGACTGAGGGTGATTGCTATAACCAGGTGTGACAGAGCAGACACCATTTTCCTGAATGCGTGCCACGATGCCACTGTGTATGCAGCTGGGTAAAAGGCGGCATTAGATTTAAATTCAATGAGCCATTGACTTTATTAATATTGCAATTCCTTGTGCACTGGTATTTAATCCGTTGTTGTTGGATACTTAAGAGTCTGAAATAATATTTTTTAAATTGATAAAACTTGACCAGTTTTCTTATTGAAAGCCTGGATTAAAGTTATTTTACAAAAAAAGAAGTTTAAATTCTTACCTGTTTTGAGGACCAAAGCCCATTGTTCCTTCTTAATATTCTTTTGAGATATTTTGTAACTGTTTAAATCATTAATCGCCGGCCGCGGTGGTCTAGCGGTTCAGGCGCTCAGTCCGGAACCGCGCGACTGCTACGGTCGCAGGTTCGAATCCTGCCTCGGGCATGGATGTGTGTGATGTCCTTAGGTTAGTAAGGTTTAAGTAGTTCTAAGTTCTAGGGGACTGATGACCACAGATGTTAAGTCCCATAGTGCTCAGAGCCATTTAAACCATTTTGAAATCAGTAATCCAGTGGAGACCACTGTTATATGCAACGACACCTCACATCACAGGGTTCCCTTCTTGAGCAATATTTCCGATAGGATTGGTTTCGCGTAGAAAATTAAAACCAGCTTACGTCATTCTTAACAATGTGAGAGATAAGTATAGGACAAGGAGAATTCCACAAGCCGCAAATATTCAACTAGTGTAGTATATTGCATCAGGTGCGACCATTGGACTATGAAATTGTATAGCCAAACCGGTTGGAATTATAAGATCAGGTTTCACGAGCACTTAAATTTGTAGAACCTGAAATTAGCACTAAGTACACACCTTCGTGGACACGGGCACACAATTACCATTTGTGAAATGGTTCAAAAACTTTTCATCGTCAGGATAAAGGTCATATTTTTGATATACCTGAGGAAATTGGTGTTCTGTGGTGTAGGAACCACCGCCAGGGATATCCATTGGACAGTCAACTGGAGCTAAGACACCGCAATATACTTGCTATATTTTAATATTCTACATCGTAATAGATAATTTGCTTTTATTGCATTTTATTTTCTATACGATACTTTCATAAGTTTTTTTTATTATAGCACTATGTAATGGCGCACCGAAAACTGTTACTCAGGATATATTATTCACTGCCTTTCTCTTATCTTGCCGCGCCACTTATTTCCCTGTCAACATGACACTTGCTCGTGCCCCTAGTAATCGTTTGATAATGGCCCGATC
Organism: Schistocerca gregaria; assembly: GCF_023897955.1. NCBI lineage: Eukaryota > Metazoa > Arthropoda > Insecta > Orthoptera > Acrididae > Schistocerca > Schistocerca gregaria. The sequence continues at coordinate 411,691,323 of NC_064925.1, read as the reverse complement.
TTATTCATGCCAAGATACGTCGACTGCATACGAAAGGCCACACGATTTTGGCCTTATAGTAATTTTATAACCCTTGCCACTCTTTTTTTATCTCCCTCCCGTTTTATTTTTATTATGAGTACCTGTGTCTCTACACTTTCCAAAATTTTAGTACTTTTATACTACTGTTCATTTCAAATACATACACGATAATTATGGTTATTTTCCTCCTGGTGTGCAGGTTACAAGAGAATTTTATGAGTTTTGTCCATTCCTTACCGTAATTTCCATCGGAAATTGTAAAACCACTGGGAGAAGTAGCGACAAAATAACTATTCACATTGGTTTGTAAAATGAATGAGACTCGCGATTTGCCATCTGACTTTCGGATAAACATCCACAAACTACTAAAACAGGAAGAGACGACAAGTGCGAGAATTATCATACAATCAGCTTAACAGCTTATGCATCCTAGTCGCTGACAAAAATAATATACAGACGAACGGAAAAGAGAACTCAGAATGTGTTAGATGACGCTCAGTTTAGCTTTAGGAAAAGAAAGAGCATCAGAGATGCAATTCTGACAATGCGTTTGATAATGAAAGCAAGGCTGAAGAAAAATCAAGACAGGGTCATAAGATTTGTCGACCTGGAAAAAAAATGTTCGAGAATGTCGTATGGTTCAAGATGTTTGAAATTCTGAGGAGAATAAGCGAAAGTTATAAGGAAAGATGTGTAATATATAATGCGTACATGAACCAAGACAGAAGAATAAGACGGGAAGACCAAGAACGGAGTCCTCGGTTTAAAAAGGATGTGAGACAGAGATGTAGCCTTCCTTTCCAACTGTTCAATCAATACAGGGAAGAAGCAATAGCCGGCAGCTGTGGCCGAGCGGTTCTAGACGCTTCAGTCTGGAACCACGCGACTGCTACGGTCGCAGGTTCGAATACCGCCTCGGGCATGGATGTGTGTGATGTCCTTAGGTTAGTTAGGCTTAAGTACTTCTAAGCTCTAGGGAACTAATGACCTCAGATGTTAAATTCCATAGTGCTCAGAACCATTTTAACAATTGTGAAGAGGCAATGAGGTAAATAAAAGAAAGGCCGAGAAGTGGAATTAAAACTCAAGATGAAAGTACATCAATCATACGATCCGCTGATGACAATGTTATCGTCAATGAAAGTGAAGAAGAACTGCCTGATCTGCTGAATGGAATGAGTTCAGAATATGGATTGAGAGTTAATCGAAGAAAAATGAAAGTGATGAGAAGAAGCAGAAATGAGAACTGCGAGAACATCCGAATTGGGGATCACGAAGTGGACTAAGGACTTGTGCTACACAGACAGCAAAGTAGCTCAAGACGGATGGACCAACGAATACAAAAAAAAAAAAAAAAAAAAAAATGCAGAGTAATACGGACAAAGGGCACTCCTGGCCAACGAAGTCTACTTGTATCATACATAGGCCCTAGCTTGGAGAAGAAATTTCTGATAATGTACGTTTGGAGGACATCATTGTGTGGTTGTGAGACATGGACTGTGACGAAGCTGGAACAGAAGAGAATCGAAGCCTTCGAGATGTGGGACTATAGGAGTATGCTGAAAATAATTTACTTTGAGGAATAAATTTCTGAGATCTAAGTTTGGAGCACAACATTGTATGGTAGTGAAACATGGAGTATGGGATAACCAGAAAGAAGATGCTCGAAGCATTAGTACGTAGTGCTACAGAATAATTTTGAAAATTCGCTGGACTGATAAGGTAAGTAATCATGAGGTTCTCCGCAGAGTCAGTAAGGAAAGGAATATAGGGAAAATATTTATAAGAAGAAGGGACAGTATGGTAAGACATAAGTAAGACATCAGTGAATAAGTTATATGGTACTAGAGGTAGCTGAGACAGTAAAAATTGTAGAGGAGGACAGACGTTGGAATACATCGAGCAAGGGGGACTGATGACCTTAGCTGTTTAGTCCCCCTTAAACATCTCAACAACCACCAACCACCACTACATCGAGGAAATAGTTGAAGACGTAAGTTGCAAGTGCTACTCCGAGAGAGGAAATAAAGAAAAAAGAACAAAAAACGCTTATTGCTTATGTGATTCCGTTGGTTATCGACCAGTTCCTATTTTAGTATTAACATTCAAATATACCATCCTTCAACAGCTGTTACAATTTTGTATCCAAGAATCATCAAAATCTGTCCAGGTTTTTCAGACATTACTTCGTTACACATATCTTCGACAAGTCCAAGGTCAGAACTAATGTTGTCTGGAAGGTAACTAAGATCCAATATGAACATCAAGAGTCTCAATACACTTACCTGGATCCCACCTGAGAGTACTCCTTGAGTGTGGTTCCGTAAAAGTGGGCACTAGCTTGACTTAGGTACTACTTTTTGACAACACAGCGCTGTACCTTATTATACTTAAATATTGTAACTCGGGCTAACATTCACTGTACAGTTTGGCTGCAGTGTGTACTTGCATAGCGCTGCAATTTGCGGTAGAAGCAACAGGTATATGCATTATACCTGGACTGATCTTCAAGCCACTTGGTTTGAAAGGATGAAAGCGTGTTTGTGGATGCCTTGGAAACTTTCTGTTAATGCCCATTAGTTTGAAGACCTGCTAACTGAAATTAAGGTGATATAAATAAGTTACTTATGCACACCATTCTGTATCAGAACCCAATTTAACAAAATTGCTTCAGTGACTAAAAAGCGAAAAAATAATTTCGGTGGATTATGTGAGACACATACCTCCAGGTAAACAAGTTTCGTTAATTATATTACGATCATTTGTGAGTGGTCTAGTAAAAAAGAGAAAGTTTTTTTCGCATTACACTTTGTTTCTTAATATAGCACACAATTGTTCAGAACATAGTTTTAAACATCTCGTGACTTTGTTCTTTCGCAAACTCTGAATTTTTAATTTTCTAACTGTTTGACCTAATTAACTTTCTTAGAGGATGTAAGTGTTGTGACCTTTTTCTTCTACCCCACACCGTTCCCCTGAACTGATTATAAATGAGTGGGTAATATTTCTGTCTAATTACCTTCCTTAATTTACATTACTTGTTTAATTATTATTTTGTTTCAGTGAGGATGAGTCTATAGTTAATGGCTTTTATGAAAATTGGAAAAGAAAGTCGAATCGAATTGTCAGAAATGGTAATAAGTTTAAATTTGTTGGTGATATAACCGACCTACCTCTGGGCTAAGGGTAATGTCCTTGACTGCTCCAGGCCGCGAGCGGCCCTGCGTACTGGAGGAACGCCAGGCCCTTGTAGTTCTCTTCTTCCTGAAGGTCCTCCTTCCTCTTCTTGCTCATCTAGAGAGCGCATATAATCTGAGTTATGATGTAGCCATTTTTCTGGAAAATATTTTGCAGTTGCTGAATGGCTCTGAGCACTATGGGACTTAACATCTGAGTTCATCAGTCCTCTAGAATTTAGAACTACTTTAACCTAACTAACCTAAGGACACCACACACATCGATGTCCGAGGCAGGATTCGAACCTGCGACTGTAGCGGTCGAGCAGTTACAGACTGAAGTGCCTAGAACCACACATGCCGAATCTCAGTAAATAAACTGTCATTGTCGCATATAACGTGAGCTCAGCATACTACGATAGTGAGCATGGATTGCTGTTGTGCTGGGTTTTGGCAGCTGTTGGCGTTGAGGCGGAGGTCCGTATGTGTTTCCTTTCGGTAGACCGAGTGTCCCAATGTGCCGTCCGTTTTCTTCTTCGATATCGAGAAAGGGTAGGCACTCATTTTCTTCTAATTCCATTGTGAACTTGATGTTCTCGTGTATGCTGTTCAGAGAGTTGAGAAATTCCGTTTAAATGCCCTCGCCGTGCCGTCAGATCGCGAAAGTATCGTCCACGTACCTATAAGAGATATTGGATTTAAGGCGAGCTTTTTCCAAGGCGATATCCTCGAAGTAATCCATGCACAGGTTGTCGATACGTGTTGCCAGTGGGGATCCCATAGCGAGTCCATTCACCTGTTGATAAAACTTGCCCGCACAATAGAAATACGTGATTCCACTTTGTCTTTGTCAAAATGATTCGTCAGTAGTTTCAAGCAGTCCTCTAGCGGTAACCTCATGAAGAAGGAGCACAGTGCTACTCCTGCCAAGCTGGACCACGTGGCTCGTTACTGCCACATATCAGTCCCCTGGCTGAAGTGCGCCTGACCGCATCAGATCAGGGAATGCGGCAAGAAGAAGGGAGACCTATCGACTTGCGCCACTGTGGCAAACCACTTGTGGCAAGCTGCAAGGGCTGCACTGCCTTCCGCCAGAAGATAGCTATTAGACGTGTCCACCCGGAAGACAGCTTTGCTGACGCCGACAGGGGGAAAGCGCCACCTACAATCAACAAACCGACAGATGCTCCGCAGGCAGCATGAGGGAGGCACGGTCGTCAGTCGGAGCAAGCGCCACCTCACTCCATGTGCAGCAGACGCAGCAGCCAGTAGACAGCGTCCCAGCGAACAGCCTCCAGAGCGAACTCAATACGCCCTTGCAAGGACTGAGCCAGCTTATGCGCAAAAATCCCACCATTTGTCGAAGCAGCAACGGCGGCCCTCCTGGCCAACGCCTTGAAACTCCAGGCGCACCATGGATAATGCCCACATTCGTGGTTCAACAACATGCAATTTCAAATGCGAACGGAATGTATCTCTAGGAAGGCGAATTTCGCCAATTCCTAAGGGGCCAAAGATGTTGACATTTGTCTGGTGCCGGAAATCCGTGGTGAACGTGCGTGCAGTTGTGTTGGTACCGAGACGACAGAGCCATTCTTAAGGACTGCACTGCCGGACACGTCAAGACGTCGCTGAGACACCGTCGAATCTACCCGCCGGAACTCGCCATGTTGGAAGCCAAGGGCGAAGACGTCAACACAACCACCGGGAAAATTCTCTTCGTGTCAGTATATCGGTAGCCCGATACACCGATACTCGAGGCACATTTCAATTCTCTGATGTCACTAGAGAGACCACTTTTCATTGCGGGAGATTTCAGTGCGGAAAACCCTGAATGGAACTCTAGCCTCACCAACACTCACCCGCGTTGTTCAATCGGAACGGCGCAGTCTGTCTGGGACCCTTTGAGCCCACGCATGCCCCACTCGAGGCCGACCCGATGTAATCGACTTCGCACTAATTCACATACGCCGAGACGTACTATCATCCGACCATATTCCTGTCATCAATGACATGGACGTGATGGGCGCGTCCCTGAGATCAGTGTCCAAGTTACAGAAACTTGAACGGAGACCGATTCCAAGCGGAAATTCTAGAGTCTCTAGAAGGTGCGGCTAGCCCCGAAGCAGTCGGAGCTGACGCAGCCCTAACTTTCCTGAACCGAAGGATTCTACGAGCATCAAACTGAGCCACCCGAGACGACCGCAGCGACCACGAGACTGCTCGCAGAAATTACTGCCACTCATCCTGGCTACCATCAACGAGAAGAATCGACTTTCCATGAATGACCATTCACTTGCCAACGAGACACCAGACGTCGCGTCACCGCATGCGGTATAATCAAGTCGATTACAGAGGAAGAACACGGTATAACAACCAACTGCTGAAAAGTCTCCCACCAGGAGCACACCAGCATTTACCTGACGTGTTCAACGAGACACTCTGCAGAGGAGGGTACCTGGCAGCGTGGAAACACGCTGAAGTTGTGTCCATCCCAAAGACGGGCAGAGACCCACGCCAGGTCACCAGGTACCGACCCATCAGCCTACTCCCGTCCCTCTCGTTAAGTTTTCGAGAGGCTGTACCCGAAAAAGCTGACGGAGCACGTCACCAAGGAGGGTATTGTTCAGGCCGAGCAATGTGGTTTTTGCAGAGCTCATTCGACCTCTCACTAGCTTCTGATACTGTTATAGCCGGCGATGAGAGCGCTGGAAAAAGAGAATACCTTGGGGCAGTGTTCCTCGACATGTCCAGCGCGTTCTAATGCTTCTGGGACGGCGGTGTTCCTCGAACTCCGGATGCCAACATCACGCGCAATCCTTCTCAGAACCTACCTAGCGGAGCGAACGTTCCACGTCAGGTCAGACGATGGTACGTCCACAGATTGACAGATACGTGCTGAGGTTGCACAGGGGACGGTGCTCGGCCCCTTGCTGCACTAATGCTACACTGCCGACATACAGCGTGCGGCACGCGTCGAACTGGCGCTCTACGCTAATGACATAGAGCAGTACACCCTCAGCATGCCACACGATGCCATACCGTCTCCAACTCGAGTGCAGCGTCCTGGGTTCGTGGTCAACGACATGGCGGCTGAAATTCAACGCAGCGCAGAGCCTGGCAGTGATATCCACCCGAAAAATGCTGCCGACAGACGTCCCGCCCGTCGAAATCCTGGGATCGCCTGTCCCATGGACCAAGACGGCGAAGTATCTAGGTACTACTCTAGACCAAAGCTCTCCAGGACGCCTCATATCCGAGACCTCAGAAGCAGAGCCATAGGGCGCCTCAGCATCACGCCGTACCTAACACTAGTCCGACCAGTGATAAAACCCGCAGCTGTGGTGTGGGGAAAAGCAGCAAAGAATCCAAAATCGAGTTCTGAAGACCGTCCTTCGTCTTCCAAGGGAATATTCACTCCACAGGCTAGCAACACGTTGGCCTGGCCTGCTGCGAGAATAATTTTCTCGCTGCTGATGCAGGATATCAACACCACATCATCCAAGGACAATTCGTATAACTACAGTTCTTTTCTATTCTTCCCCAGAGGAAGAGCCGGAACAGTATTTTATGCTTACACTGCTCAACGTGCCGAGACAGGAAAGCTCGCCAATAGAGCGTCAGCGTCAGAAACAGACACTTCGCCTGAAGATGGAAAGTAAGAAACTTGCTGAAACATTGCCAGAAAACGACTCATTAACTCAGCTGTCAACCCTATTAGAATTTGTCATCTAGTACAGGGTAATATCATGAGCATCAAAAACTGGTACAACTTGAGTAGGATTCGTTATGAATGGAAAGGTATGGCAGAGAGTGAGTTGCCGTGAACAATTCAGTCATAAGGAGGTTCTCATCAGAATCCATAGCAAACCGACACCGACAGAGATAGTACATCATATACACCGATGTCGGAATGCGAAGATGAAGAGATAGATTAAGTATAATAGGGCTTAGAACGAGAATTCAGTACGTAAGGCGGGATGGAAATTTAATAGTCATGGGGGATTGGAATGCGGTTGTAGAGGACGAAGTAGAAGAAAGTATTACAGGACAATATGTCCTTGGTGCTAGGGATGAGAGAGGAGAAATACTAATTGAGCTCTGCACTAAATTCCAGCTATTAATAGCGAGTACTCTGTTCAGAAGTCACAAGAGCAGGAGATGTACTGAGAAGAGGCCGGGAGATTTCCGTTAGAGTACATCAAGGTGGGGCAGAGATTCTGATATCAGATACCGGATTTTGATATATTCCGAACAGCAGAGATAGACTCTGATAATAATTCAGTAGTGATGAAGAGTAGGCTGAAGTTTAAGGTACTAATCAGGAAGAATCAATGCTCAAAGAAGTTGGATACAGAAGTGCAAAGGAATGAAGTTCGCTTGAGGCTCTTTGAAGCTATAGACACTGCTATAAAGAATAGCTCAGTAAGGAATTCAGTTGCAGGCCTGCAGTGTATTCTTTCCACCTATCCGCTCTCTCCTCGGGTATTCCCACTGCACTCTTAATGTTTACGCCCATTCCTCTGCAACTTAACTCCTTACTGAGCTATTCGTGGCGGACTACATAGAACCAGGCGGAAGACTGATGACTGAAAAGAAAAGTGCAGCAACTTGACGTGGCACGAGCTCAACAAGTCTTTGGGGGTCCCCTGCAGAAATACTGAGCCATCCTGCCTCTATAGCCGTCCTAATTGTGAACGTGTAGCCGGTGTAGGACTTCGTGCACGAACTGACCTCCCGATTGCGTCCCGTAAATTTTCAAAGTGAGATTCAAGTAGAGCGATCTGGTTGGCCATATCATTCGCTCTAAATGTCCAGAACGTTGTTCAAACTAATGGAAAACAATTATGGCCCGATGCAACTGCACATTATCACACCAAAAAATTCCATAATTGTTTGCGAACATGAAGTTCATGTTCAGCTGGAAATGGAATTCATTTGCTACACCAGAGGATCCAGTAAATTCCGTGTAAACATAGCCCACACCATTATGGAGGCCATGTTGACAACTTGGGGCTGCATGGGTTCGTGCGTCTGCGCAGCGGTCGAACCCTACTTCCAGCTGTCACCAGCTAAAATGGCGACTCCTACCGATATGGTCACGAGCTCACAAGGGGCACTGCAGGCGAAATCGTGCTGTTAGCGGAGGCACTCGCATCAGTCGTCTGCTGCCATAACCCAATAACGTCAGATTTCACCATACTGGCCCAACGGATACATTCGTCGTACGTCTTACCTTCATTTCACTCAGTTTTGTTGTCTGTTAGCATTGATAACGACACCCAAACGCCTCTGGCCTCAGTCAATAAGTGAAAGGTGTCTGCCACTACCCTAGGCTGTGTACCCGAGTGGTTTCAGGGCACTTGTCACGGTACGCGTGGCTACCCCGTCGGAGGTTCGAGTCCTGCCTCGGGCATAGGTGCTGTGTGGTGTCCTTAGCATACGTTAGATTAAGTAGTGTCTAAGCTTCGCAACCGATGACCTCAGCATTTTCGTCCAATACGACCTTACCACAAATTTCCAAATTTCGGCCACTGCGTCATCCATAGTGAGAGGTAATGCTTGGAATTTGGTGTTCTAGACGCACTCTTGGCAACACGGATCTCAGAAAATCGATTTCTCTAACCATTTCCCAAATGGAGTATCCCACTATTCTAGCTCCAACTACCATTCCAAGTTCAAAGTGAGTTAATTCTCGTTGTGCGTCCACGATCACGTCGGAACCATTTTCATATTACCCACCTGAAAACAAATGACAACTTCGCCAATGCACTACCCTTTTGTACCAAGTGTACGTGACACTACCGCAGTTTGTATATGTGCTTGTCGCTATCTCAGGACTTTCGTCACCTCAGTGTATCTGGGAGAATTTATCCGGAGCGACCATAAGTGAAACGGTCACATAGATGCAAATAGGACGACTAGCAGACCCGAAGGTAATCTTAAGGTAATGTATTTCATCCAACACAAAACTGGCCTTCAGGACCCTTGTTCGACCGACTCTTGAAAATTGTTCATCCATCTGAACCTTTAGCAGGTAGGACTAATAAAAAGAGACAGAGTAGGTCCACCTATGAGCGGCGTGCGCGTTTCGTCACGGGACCATCTAGTCCACACAATAGCATTTCAGACATGCTCAACAAACTCGAGCGGCAGAAGTTGCAAGGGAGCCGATGTGCATCACGGAAGGTATACTATTGAAATTTCGAGATAGTACTGACCGTAAAGAGTTGGACAATATATTACTCGCCCCCTCATACGTCTCGCGAAATTACTACAGCGAGAAAATTCGAGAAATTACAGCTAATACAGACGATTAAGTACAAAATTCTTCCCAGGCGCAATTCGCGAGTGGAACAGAGAAAAGGGGATCATTTTGAGGTACCAAAAGTATCCTCCACGAAACACCATTAGGTTGATTTCAGGGTATTGATGTAGATGTTGGGGAAGATTTCTTCCTTTAATACGACCTGATAAAGATCCCATTCAGGTAGTACTCATGAATGGGTCGGACAACTGTTCGAAGATATAACATCACTTGTTAGAATTATCAAAAGAAACAAAGTCGACCATTCGCCTTCTCTACAACCAAACCTTACGCGCTCGTTTTTCGAGTCGCTTTGAAGTGTTACTCATAGATGTTTGATAAACCGTACTGTGTCAGGCAGCAGCCCGCAATCCCTTATTCGAAATCTTAAACATGGCTGCCAGCACACTACATATCTGGGAGGGTGGTCTGGTGCTCATATGCCCAAACGTTTAGCATCCAAATAACTGAGAGGGTAGGGGATTGCTATATTTCAAGTTAATAACAGCCTTAGCAAATACCGTTGCGAGACTATCTCTCATTTAGTTGACTGACAATAGACTTGGCAGGTGTTTTCCAGTTTTTGGTAGATTACAGACTTGGTGGCGCTGTTCTTCGTCACCTACTTTATTTGCAATTCTAGGACATTTTTGCTTTATTCACTCTATGAGTGTCACTTGAATGCATTGATGTGAGGCTGATGGCATGAGAGAGAACTAGCGCGGATCATAATTTTGTTTCAATATTCATCGGAGATTGTGTGCTCTATATCAATGTCAAGACACATTTAGCTAAGCTAGCCTGGTACGTATTACTGTCGCTTTTGCCTATATAAAGATTACTTCACATTATTTTATTACCAAAGGATTATTCACTGAAATACGAGGGTAAGTCAATTATTATCCGCAATTGAGTTACATTTTTGTTTATTTTGGTAGTATGTCGTCTTACGTTGATGACGCATGCTTTGGTTACTCGTTGTTATATCTTTGCAATTTTGAAGCTACTAGGTGAGTTTCGTTATCTCTGCGGTACTGTTGATTATGGCTGATCCGCTGCCTATTTGCACCAAAGCAGAGCAACGTTCAGTTATATGTGTTTTGTGGTCGGAATGCGTATCAGGCGCCAACATTCATCGAAGACTTTCGGTACAGTACAGGCATAGTGTTTTGCCACAACGGAGTGTCTACGAACGGATGAAAAATTCCGAAATAGTCGCACAAGTGTTACGCAAGATGAAGGAGCCGGACGACCGTTTACCGCCACAAATAAAGAAACCATTGAGCATTCACATGAAATGATTCTCTTAGCGAGACGATTAACTATTGACGAAATAGCACATCGTCTGCGAATTAGTCACGGTTCTGCCTACGAAATCATCCACAACAGACTTGAGTTTCATAAAGTTTGTGCAAGATGGGTCCCAAAACAACTCACACAGTTGCATAAATAAACGTACTTGGACATCCTCAAAAATCATTGGACGAAACGGATAACTTCTTATACAGGATCATTACTGGTGACGAAACATCGATTCATCGTTATGAGCCGGAGAATGAACGGCAGAGTATGGAATGGAAACATCCAAATTGGCCGCGCAAGAAAAAGTTCAAGACCCAACCGTCCGCGGGGAAAACTGATGGTTACGGTTTTTTTTTTTTTTTTTTTTTTTGGACACAAGGTCCAGTACTGGAACATCATGGGGAAAGGGGCACAACAACCAACAGTGTACATTACAGTGAACTGGTTACTGCCAGGCTAACGCGGCGGAGTGCTGTCAAAAGGTGTTGTGTTGTTGCACAACATTGCCCGTCCACATACTGCTACCCACACTGCCGAAATGCTCCAGAAACAACACAAATCTGAAGTACTGGATCATCTTTCATATAGTCCCTATCTTGCCCCTTCTGACTACCACTTGTTTGGTCCACCTAAACTGGCATTAATGGGCCAACTATTACGAAGCAGGGAAACAAGCTGTGCATTCCTTGTTCGCAGCTCATCCGAGAACCTTCTTTTATGAGGGCATCAGGAAGCTTGTACAACGATGGACCACGTGCATTGAAACACAAGGAGACTATATCGAAAAATGATTTTCTTGTACGTTACCTATTTCATTACAATAACATTTTATAACTACTTTGACGATAATAGTTGACCTACCCTCGTATGTAATCTGAACGTCAGTGGTAACAATGTTAATGCATTATTTTTGTTTTACAATTATTAATTATATTCGTCATTCGCGGTGGGTGTTGTTAAAGTAGTTCGAGGAGGCATGTGAGCCGCGGCAACGACTTCTTATCGATTCTTCCCTGCCTTCCGTAGTCGTGTGTGTATCGATTCTTCTTGTGAAGCAACATTCTCTGGTTGTGCATCCAGTAGTCGGTGGTGGCGGTGGCGGTGGCGGCGGCGGCGGCGGCGGCGGTGGAACGCGGAGGGAGCCTCTACGACGAGGGTAAGTGAGTAGCCGAGTACTACGGGCAGCGACGACCAGTGACCCAGTCTACAAGCGGCAACTATATTTCTTGGGTGCTTGTTTTGGTCACGGTTTTAGCGTTTCTAGCCTCCTGCAATTTTTGGGGAGACGGCGTCCAGTTGCATTAATTCTATTCCTCTTGACGTCTGTTGGTCTGTGATTCAGACGATTCAGTTCAAATGATTCAAATGGCTCTGAGCTCTATGGGTCTCAACATCTGAGGTCATCAGTCCCCTAAAACGTAGAACTACTTAAACCTAACTAACCTAAGGACATCACACACATCCATGCCTGCGGCAGGATTCGAACCGGCGACCGTATCGGTCGCGCAGTTCCAGACTGTAGTGGCTAGAACCGCTCGGCCACACGGGCCGGCGACGATTCAGTGCCTTGCCCAACTGGGTATTTAATGCTGCCCTGATAATATTCAACTTGGCTTCCCGTTTTGCACCTTTCATGTCCATTGGACGTACTACGAGAGCTCCTGGCTTGGCCTGGTCTTGGTGGCTTTCTGAAGGGCAATGGCTGAATTTAACGTGATTTCTGATTGAGGCACTTTTTATTTATTGTTATTCGTTTTTAGTTCTGTGCTTGTGCCTTCCATTGGTTCTCTAAGGGTGGTTTTCTACGTTATTTATTGAATGTGTAATTTGGTCGCTCGAGTCCAGTTGCAGTAGACGACGGCAGTTATATAACTAACGTTATTTATCCTTTTATTGTGCTGATGTTTACTTTGAGGGTGGCCCTGTTTTATTTATATGTTGGTGGCCATCCTATCTTAATAAGTGTGTTGTTAATTGAAGTTTATTTCTTTAGTATTCTTTGAACAATTTTGTGGTGTTATTGTGTCTGAGTTTCTTACAGATGGCCATGTGATATTCTGACTGAACTGGAATGCTTAATTAGCCATATGAACAAAACACCTGAGTCTGAAGTCAATTACATTTACTAGTTGTATTTTCTGCTGCTGTTTATTTTAGCAGCCGCATTTTTACTTTTTTATTTGTGGGGACCTGGATTTAAATCTTATATGTGTAACATATAAACTGTGTAATAGATTTCCTTGCTTAAAGTGTTGCGTAAGCTAATGGACGTGAGAATCTGTTTAATTCCAATTCTGTAGATGTAAATTCATTCCTTTATGTTGGCTTATTGTGATATACGCCAACAAACGGCTTTTTGGCCTAACAGTAATTTGTCGCTGAGCCTCTGATTATAATTGTGTGTAGCCATCTGGCTGAAGCTGGAGGCTGCCTTTAATACTCATGTTCTCTTTTCTTGAAAAGAGGTCTTTGTTACTAAAAGTTAAAGATAAGTTCCTACTCTTTGGTATGTTTTTGTAAGTGCTTCATTTATAATTGCTAAACCGCTTCTTTGGCCCTCACTCATTTAGTGCCTTTTGTCACCAGTTCTAACTTCCTCTTCTTGCGGCAGACTTCTCCGTGCCTAACTGGCGTGGGGCCCTGTTGATGTTACGCGCTGGCTTGCCGTTTGTTAACTTGTGCCACGGCGCGGCGGTCTGGCCTAAACACGTCTGAGGGAACGAGCGATTTAAGTTCTGTTGTGTGTTTTACGCGCTGCATTCTTATTAAAAATTGTACCCTTTCTCTCACGATATCTTCCATTTTAGAGTCTTAGATTTCAAGTAACTGTACCGTGCCAGCTTTCTCTCAACCATTAGGGATTCATAGTTTTTTTAAAGATATCTCTTTTACCTGGCTTTACCATGAGCAGTCAATGTACTGCTTTCATCTTGCATTCTCTAGAGGCACGTTTGTGTTATTTATTTAAAGAGATTTAACAAAAAGGGAGGAGGAATATTCTGGTTTAACAGTTTATTCTCTTCAATTCCTGGAATGAGGAATTCTTGATGCTATAATGAAATAACTTGTTGCCTTTTATGAGATTACTGACTGTACTACAAATTATAGCCGTTTCTATGATAAGCAACATAGCTTGGTATAGTGCAGACAGAATGTGGGAAAGGTGCGGAGGCCTCGTTTTTACCATTTCCTTATTTTGAAATGCTACTGTTATTCCTTGTGTGTATATCTCTGTTATACATTTTGGACATGTTTGCCCTTTTGTTGTTGTTTGTAAAGAGGGAGTCTCATCATTACTATATTTAGTATTATTTGTTGTTATTTGAATAAATGTAATCAAACGACAACTGGCATTACTACTCTAGGTTACCCGCTCACACTCCCTGATCGTTCCATACTGTATAATACGGTTATCAGCAAGGGCAGTGCTGCGTTGTACTCATTATAATGAAAGGTACCTTAATACGAGTATGACGTTGCTGTTGTGGTCTTTAGTGCTGAGACTAATTTGATCCAGCTCTCCATGCTACTCTATCCTGTGCAAGCTTGTTGATCTCCCAGTACCTACTGTAACCTACATCCCTTTGAATCTGCTTAGTGTGTTCATCTCTTGGTCTCCCTCTACGATTTTTAACCTCCACGCTGCCCTACAATACTAAATTGGTGATCCCTTGATGCCTCAGAAAATGTCCTGCAAACCGATACCTTCTTCTTGTCAAGCTGTGCCACAAACTCCTCTTCTCCCTAATTCTATTCAATACCTCCTCATTAGTTATGTGATCTACCCATCTAATCTACAGCATTCTTCTGTAGCACCACATTTAGAAAGCTTCTATTCTCTTCTTGTCCAAACATGGCTACACTCCACACAAATACTTTCAGAAACGGCTTCTTGACACTTAAATCTGTACGCGATGTTAACAAATTTCCCTTCTTTAGAAACGCTTTCCTTGCCACTCCTAGTCTCCATTTTATATCCTCCCTACTTCGAACATCGTCAGTTATTTTGCTCCCCAAATAGCAAAACTCCTTTACTACTTTAAGTGTCTCATTTCCTAATCTAATTCCCTCAGCACCACCCGACTTAATTCGACTACATTTCATTATCCTCGTTTTGCTTTTGTTAATGCTCATCTTATATCCTCCTTTGAAGCCACTGTTCATTCCGTTCATCTGCTCTTCCTCGTCCTTTGCTCTCTCTGACAAAATTACAATGTCATCGGCGAACCACAAAATTTTTATTTCTTCTCCGAGGATTTTAATACCTCCTACGAATTTTTCTTAGGTTTCCTTCACTGCTTGCTCAATATACAGATTGAATAACATTGAGGAGAGGGTACAACCCTGTCACACTCCCTTCCCAACCACTGCTTCCCTTTCATATCCCTCGACCCTTATAACTGCCATCTGGTTTCTGTACAAATTGTAAATAGCCTTTCGCTCCCTGTATGTCACCCTTAGAACTTGAAGGAGAGTATTACAGTCAACGTTGTGTAAAGCTTTCTCTAAGTATACAAACGCTAGAAACGTAGGTGCGCGTCTCCTTAATCTAGCTTCTAAGATAAGTCGTAAGGTCAGTATTGCCTCACGTGTTCCGGTAATTCTACGGAATCCAAACTGATCTTCCCCGAGGTCGGCTTCTACTAGTTTTTCCATTCGTCTGAAAAGAATTCGTGTTAGTATTTTGCAGCGGTGGCTTATGAAACTGATAGTTCGGTAATTTTCACATCTGTCAACATCTGCTTTCTTTGGGATTGGAATTATTATATTCTTCTTGAAGTCTGAGGGTATTTCACCTGTCTCATACATCTTGCTCACTAGATGATAGACGTTAGCAGGAATGGCTCTCCCAAGGCCGTCAGTAGTTCCAATGGAATGTTGTCTACCCGGGGGCCTTGTTTCGACTCAGGTCTTTCAGTGCTCAGTCAAACACTTCACACAGTATCGTATCTCCCATTTCATCTTCATCTACATCCTCTTCCATTTCCATAATATTGTCGTCAAGAACCTTGCCCCTGTATAGACCCTCTATATACTCCTTCCACCTTTCTGCTTTCCATTCTTTGGTTATAACTTTGTTTCCATCTGAGCTCTTTATATTCATACAAGTGGTTCTCTTTTCTCCAAAGGTGTCTTTAATTTTCCTGTATGCAGTATCAATTTTACCCCTAGTGAGATAAGGCTCCACATCCTCACATTTGTCCTTCAGCCATCCCTGCTTAGCCATTTTGCACTTTCTGTCGATCTAATTTTTGAGACGTTTGTATTCCTTTTTGCCTGCTTCATTCAGTGCATTTTTATATTTTCTCCTTTCATCAATTAAAATCAATATTTCTTCTGTTACCCAAGGATTTCTACTAACCCTTGTCTTTTTACCTACTGGATCCTCTGCTGATTTCACCAGTTCCTCCTTCAAAGTCACCCATTCTTATTATACGGTATTTCTTTCCCCCATTCCTGTCAATTGTTCCCTTATGCTCTCCCTCAAACTCTGTACAACCTCTGGTTTAGTTAGTTTATCCAGGTCTCTTCTCCTTAAATTCCCACTTTTTTTGTATTTTCTTTAATTTTAATCTACAGTTCATAACCAATAAATTGTGGTAAGAGTCCTCATCAGCCCCTGGAAATGTCTTACAATCTAACAATTTAAAACCTGGTTCCTAAATCTCTATCTTAACATTATTTAATCTATCTGATACCTTCTAGTATCTCAAGGCTTCTTCCATGTATACAATTTTCATTCATGATTCTTAAACCAAGATTAAGTTGTGATCTGTGCAAAAATCTACCAGGCAACTTCCTATTTCATTTGCTATTCCCAATCCATATGCACCTACTACGTTTCCTTCTCTCCCTTTTCATACTGCCGAATTCCAGTCAACCATGACTATTAAATTCTCGTCTCCCCTCACTATCTGAACAATTTCTGTTATTTCATCATACATTTCTTCAATATCCTCGTCATCTGCAGAGCTAGTAGGCATATAATCTTGTACTACTGTAGTAGGCGTCGGCTTATTATCTATCTTGGCCACAATAATGCGTTCACTATGCTCTTTGTAGTAGCTTACCCGCATTTCTACTTTTTTATTCACTTTAAACCGACTCCTGTATTACCATGTATTCGCCTGACCAAAAGCATTTGAAACGTCTCATTAGAACAATTATACACGAATGTGCTTAAACCGACACACAATATTTTTAGCGCAACGCAATCTGACTTTCAGTAATCCCTACAAACGAATGGCCCTGACTAACTTTAACCTATACCTTTCACAAATCACTTACCTCACCAAAAATCTGCAATACAGCGAGCGACACTACTGCCAGCTAAATAAAAGATTCAAACTATGGAAGTCACTAACTACTGATAGGCACAGTTAGCAAATGAAAGATTTTAATAGAGAACCAACAATGCATTTTGCTTAATAGTCATATATATATATATATATATATATATATATATATATATATATATATATATATATATATATATATATATATCAGTTCATGACATCAATTCTTACAAATTTCAAAACTCCCATCTCTCGCCCCACGTCCACCACTGCTGGCGGCTCACCTCCAACTACGCAACGCTACGCGCTGTTTACATCCAGCCGCCCAACACTACAATGGCGAGTATTACAACAATACCAACCAGCCACTGACTGCCCACAGCACAGCCAGTGATTTTTCATACAGAGCGCTATGTGGAGTTACCAATAAAAAAACCTAAACAGCCTACTTACACCTTGTTCCTCCTGCCATTGAATTTCACTAATTGCCACTATATCTAACTATAACGTATTCATTTCCCTTTTTAAATTTTCTAACCATTAAGGGATCTGACATTCCAAGGTCCGATCCGTAGAACGCCAGTTTTCTTTCTCCTAATAACGACATCCTCTTGAGCAGTCCCCGCCCGGAGATCTGAATGGGGGACTATTTTACCTCACGCTAAATTTACATCACACTCTCATTACACTGCTTACTTGAGCCTTCGGATAAAATCTTTGTTGATGCAAAGAAAACTTGACACTGTCGTCACATATCATGCAGGAACGAAGTCGCACTTGTGACATGCGTACAGTGCTGTGTTTTCTTCTGTGATGTTAGTCTTGGAATGTGACATCTGTTTCCTCTTACTGGTTAGGACTTCGTGAGAGCGGGCGGCACGTCGGTAGTGACCGTGGCGCAGCGAAGCCCTGCTTAGGACGCATTAAACAGACCGCACTGAGAACTGTGCAGCTTACAACGAAACCCATCGCTATTCTTGTACATTTTGGGAAAGGTCATCAGTCTACGCTGTATTTAGTAATTAAATGTATTAATTACAGTCAAGATTAAAGCCAAAATCTGGGCGAACAGTTGGTGTTCATGGATCCTGCAATTGAATCTTATCACGGGCGTTCTATGCGCGTTAAGGCGTCCATAGACGTAGTACATACTGTATTCTCACTTTACAGTCACTTATACTCTCTTTCTTGACATGTTTTCTCGGTGGCTTTTTGTAGCAATAAATTTCATTATGCTTGTACTTTCAGTAACACGTGGCTACGCATTGTGTGCCTCCAGCATTTAGCCATACTTGTAACCTACAGTCTTTGACTGGAAGCTCGATTGATCTGCCTAGTTTGATTTACAATATATTGACTTATACAGGATTATTGAGTTGTTTGTTTGACACAAGCCAATAATACCCCGTTCTTTCCTCCCATGGCTCCCCGCACTTATAAACCCAGGCATGTGCGACAGGTAATGCTACGCACGCTGCTAGACGAAATATAAACGTGATCCTATGCGGCATACCATATGTCTCTCGCTTTATCACTCTATAAGAAACAGGCCAGAGAACAGACAGTCCGTAGCTCGTCATCGTGCGGTAGCTTTCTCGCTTCCCGCCGCCGGGTTCCCCGGTTCGATTCCCGTCGGTGTTAGGGATTCTCTCTGCCTCTTGATGACTGGGTGTTCTGTGCTGCCCTTAGGTTAGTTAGGTTTAAGTAGTTCTAAGTTCTAGGGGACTGATGACCATAGATGATAAGTCCCATAGTACTCAGAGACTTTTTTTTTTTTAGAGAACGGACAACTTCCGCTGCGCATAACCAGAGGACCATCAAAAAATGTTATCAGTTTTTTGGCATAATTCTGTTAGTAAATTATTGTCTAATTTAAGTTTTTAGAATGAGTTCAGTTAGCTTTGATTATGGCGAATTCAAGTCATATTAGCGTCTAAGTGACATATATTTAAAAGATTTTCCTAAAAGCGTCATATTAATTTCACTGCAATTCAAGACAATAACTTAAAAGCATTGTCCTAGATACCAGTTTGAGTTAATCACTTTCACTGAAAGGCTAGAAGCATTCTCTTCAAAATTTTAAATTCAAGTTATAACAGGGATTCACCTTCATTCGATCTATTTAAAAATACAAGCGAAGCTAAGTTTGAGCTAGAACTTTCTGCACATTCAGTAAATACTTTTTAATTCAAAATTTATATCGGGACTGTACGAGGGGTGGTCAAAACGGAAAAGTACTCAGATCCTGGTAAACAATGAAATTACAGCACGACCTTAACATAGCACACCACTAGGCGAGTGAAATCAGAATAGTGGAGCACATCATCTCTTTATAAATTGGCTAGACCATTTTATTTTGTCTTTTCTAGTAGCGTGCTGCGGAAATGCCGCGAGGAAATTTCTATGTGTACCATGACTGCAAAATGTGCTTAAAAATAGGGAAAACGAAACTTACTTTTTTGGGGATCGTAATTAAAACATCATTACTAACCCTTGTACATTGCATCTGTATGTAGGTGATGATGAAAAGCAGATTGAATAGCCAGCGAAAGGATATCGTTCTAACAGTGCCATCTACATCTACATCATACTCCGCAAGCCACCTAATAGTGTATAGCCGAAGGTACCTTCGGTACCACTATCTGATCCCTCCAATCCTGTTCTACTCGCGAATAGTGCTTGGGAATAATCATTGCCGGTAATCCTCTGTATTGGCTCTAATTTCTCGAATTTTCTCCTCCTGGTCAATGCACGAGACGTATGGGGGGGGGGGGGGGGGGGCGGGGAGTAATATGTTGTCTGACTCCCACTGTAAAGTACTGTCCCTGTCTCTCCGTGATGCACAACGTCTGCTTTCAGCTTGAACGTGGCAGGGAAGCTAGACAATATAAAAAGGGAAATGATAACGCTCATTATAGATGTAGTGCGTGTCATTAAAGTGAAATGGAAGATTTCTGGTCAGATGAGTATAGGATAATACCAACATTCCCGATGTTGCAAGCCAAAGATGAAGAGATAGAGAAACTACGCCAAGATATTGAAAGTGGAATTGAGTACGTAAAAATAATATGAAACTAATAGTCATTAGGGATAGGAATGCTGTTATAGGAGAAAAATCAGAAGAAAGGGTTACGGGGGAATATGGGCTTGGCGCTCGGAATGAGAAAGGAGAAAGATTCATTGAAATCTGTTATAAATTTCAGCTAGTAATAGCGAATACTCTGTTGATGAATCGCAAGAGGTACACTTAGTAAAGGCTGGGAGATACAGAAGGAATTCAGTTAGATTACATCCAGATCACGTAGAAGTTTCGAAATCAGATACCGTATTGTAAGGTGTACTCAGGAGCAGATACAGACTCAGATCGCTATTTGGTAGTGATGAAGAGTAGGCTCAAGTTTAAGAGACTTGTCAGGATGAATCAATGCGCAATGAAGTGAGATATGGAAATATTAAGGAATGAAGAGATACGCTTGCAGTTCTCTGAGGATATAGATACTGCGATAACGAATAGCTCGGTAGGCAGTTCAGTTGAAGAGGAATGTACATGTCTAAAAAGGGCAATCACGCAATTTGGAAAGAAAAACATGGGTGCATAGAAGTTAACTGCTAGAAAACCAAAAGTGACACAAGAAATACTTCAGTGGATCGACGAAAGTCGGAAGTAGAAAAACGTTCAGAGAAATTCGGAGAAATACAAGTCCCTTAGGAATGACGTAAGTAGGAAGTGCAGGAAAGCTAAGGCAAAATGGCAACATGAAAAGTGTGAAGAAATCGAAAAATAAATCATGGTGGAAGGACTAATACAGCAAACGGAAAAGACAAAGGAATCTTCTGTGAAATTAAAGGAAGGATGGTAACATAAAAAGTGTGATGAGAATTCCACTGCTAAAAGGAGAGGATAAAACGGATGGTAGGAAAAAGTACACTGAAGGTCTATATAAGGGGAAGACTTTTCTGATGATGTAGTAGATGATGAAACAGGATGAGACGCCAGCTAAACCTGCTGGGCAGAACAGGTGCTTAGGGTTGGGGAAAGGGTCAAATAAGGTTGGGGTCAGTTTCACCTTAAATTTGTAATTTATTGTAATTTAATAACATCTTTAAACCAAAACGGCACATAGCCGTACCTTTAGAACTACGAGTTGCAATTATCTGACCGAGAAATCTTAAAGCAACAAGGTAAATCTCAAGTGGTGAAAACACGCATATAAAATTGCAAATAAAATAATTATATATACATAACTGCTAATGTCGTTGTCAGGTACAACTACTTGGAATTTAACGGACAAATGTACCAGCAGTCTGATGGGCTCGCTATGGGCAACCCTTTAGCCGGCATCCTTGCCGACGTCTTTATCAATTCCTTGCAAAAAAATGCTGTTTAACCGTATTTCAGCCGCTTCACTAGGTATCCTTTCTTACACAAGATATGTTGATGATATTCTAGTCATCTATAAGGATAGAATTGATCATATATTTAAACTTTTTAACGACCTCTATGAAAAAATTTCTTTCACTATTGAACTCGAAAACGATAACCGCCAATTACATTGTTTAGACTTGACGCTTACAGTAGAAGACAATAACATCAATTTTAGAAACGTATACTGACCAAATCGTGCCTGCTTCCTCTTTTCAACCACAGTATCCAAAAACGGTCTTTTTTCACTCTGCCGTCCACCGAGCCACCTCTATACCACTTTCAACAGAAAAGTTTAATGAGGAGATTAATTTACTTAAAATAATGAATATACGCCTAACATAGTGGACGATAACCTAAAAAAGAAAACTGCAAGAACTACTTCGCTCAACCCCTCATGCACTGAAATTAACCCAAAAAATGTTTTTCTATTCCTTTCATAGGACCCATTTCCTATCAGATTCAGCGCATTCTTAGCAACAAATACAACTGCAATGTTGCCTTCTCTACTAATAAACATCTAAAAAGAGAAACTTAATTCATAATTTGATATCCATTCGCTCCCCTACAGCAAGTTCTGACGTATATAAGATCATCCGCAATACCTGCTCCTCCTATTATGTAGGGCAAACTGGACGTGCTTTCACCATCAGATATAAAGAACATCTTTTGAGAAAGAACGGCACCAGTCCCCTAAATTCATCATTTACCGAAGATCTCTTAATTACTGGACACGTGCCTAAAGCCATAGGCGATAGCAATATTCTGCATACCGCAAAGAAGGGGCGTAGGTTTGATGTTTTAGAGGAATTGGAGATTTTCAAACATCTCTTTTGTCATGATGGCCTCATTCTCAACGAAAAGCTGCAGCTGCGAAATAAAATTTTTTTCGACTGTATAAAGCCATTGTTAGATCTTTGTTTCAGATTTCATCAAGCAATTTACCGAAATGTTGTTTTCCTGTTACATATTTGCTGTTTTCTTGTATGGCATAACTACAGTTTTTTTTCGTTGCAAAATGTACCCCCGTTTAAAGCAGATAAACATGTAACTTCATCCTGTTATTATTAGTGCTTGCGATATGCCTGTATCAGCTGCATCACAATTTCATGTGTCTAATATTGAATGCACCGTAGCCTAGTTGTTTCTGCGGCTACTAGATGACGCTCGTAGCATCACCATGTTTACTTGCCCACACTTTATAACGTGGGCACCTCAGTCTTGTTCCAACCCTTGCTAACTAAAGTACGAGCAGCCCTTAGCGGCTCGCCATCTTACTTACAACTATTCATGACGTCGCCTTTCCGGCTTAGATCTTTTTTTAATATATGACTAGTAAGTACTGCATCTTTTTCCAGTCAGAACCAACTTTAATTTTCTTAATGTATTATATACTTAATATGTTTTAGAACAGTTAATCTAATGCTGAAGACGACGTTACTAGTAGCGTCGAAACCTAGTCAATTTTGACTTAATATTTGTGACCGAGGTCTTATTTGTTCTAATATATATATAGTGAGGCTGTGAGCCCTAAGGCAAGGGTGAATAGACAAACATAAACAAGATGCAATAAAAACGGCTGAAGGCATACAATAAAATTTACAAGGTTGAAAAGTAAATTACAATAATTCAGAATAAAGATTTAACTGGCTGAAGGCCCACAATTGATTTTCCAAATTTCAAAAATACATAAAATCCAGAAAAACAAGAATTTTTTAAATCATTGGCTATGATACATTATAAACAGGTAATTAAACACAGTTAACAAGGCAAATTAAGGGAACGGTACTTAGAAGACTCCATGGGGTTAGGTATGCCCTTGTTCACTTAGGTGAGACAGGTGGTGAGACCAAATACACTTCATCCATCGTATCCCAACCAGGGGACCAACCACGGACTGATCGACAAAACGACTTGCTTGCCACCAATCGGTACGTGAGAACTCAAACACAAAAGTTAACGAATGTGATTATCCAAAATGAAATAAGTACTAGCTGTCAAAACTACACACCATATTGGACAGCGACAACAGGTGAGGGATGGACGCTGCCTGAAATTACGTTAGTGGCCAGGCAAGTAACCGGAGCACTAATGGCAAAAAGGCAGAGAATTCCGAAGGTACACTTGAATTTGAAATATGGTAATATAGTTAACTTCACCCTAAAGGAAGACTGCCTGAATTTACGTCAGTGGCCATGGCAGGTAACCAAAAAACTAACGGCCACAAGGCAGGAAATTACGCTGGGGCACTTCAATTGTAGTGAAACAATGTAGTTAATGGCACCGCATAGCGGCTAAATTTCAGCAATTGAAACACTCGGTGTTGCTCAAAGGAAAAAGTCGCCAACAGCGAAGCACCGAAAAGAACCACACAACAAGAATGGGCGGGGCTTGGGTGGTTGAAACAACTACTCAGCTTTGAGGTCCTGGGTCGGTGAACCACGAAGCTCCTAGCGATCAGACAACTCCACACGCGCTCCGACACTGCGTAGGGAGCGCCAGCGGACCCAGCCGATTGCACTACGTGGAGATAACTTCCCTCGTCCCTACTTACGACTGACAACGACCGGGAAGTAACAGCAGTCGACCAAAGATATTACTAGAGGGGATGTATCGCTAGGCGCTGCTAGTGCCGGCCATGGTCAGGCATAGCAGCAACTCAGAGACAGTAGTAACTTAAATTAACACAGTGAGGTGGAAGTACGTTAAAAACAGTGAGTAAAATACATGATAGCGGGAACATGAGCCACGCATGGCTCAGAGGAGTCAGTAGGGCATCCACTATTAGGACCAGAATTTTTAAAAAATGAAAATTAAAAATAAACTTTGAAATAAGGCAGAATGGACAGATAACTAACCACCAGAATTTCTTAATTCATTGGTAGAATTAAAAGCACAACGATTATTCACGATGGCTGGTAGAATTTGTGACTCTAGCAACATTCCACTGACTATCGGAAATCAGAGGAACATAATTCACACAATTCATTAGATTCCAAGAGCTGACAAGCTCGAGAATTATCACACAATCTTCTTAACAGCTCGTGCATGCAAGCTGCTGACACGAATAATATACATAAAAACGGAAAAGAAAACTGAGGATGAGTTAGAAGATGATCTGTTTGTCGTTAGGAAAGGTAAAAGCATCAGTGAGGCAGTTATGACGTGACGACTGGTAATGGACGCAAGAATAAAGGGGTATTAAGACATGTTCATAGATGTTGTCGACTTGGAGGACGTTCGACACTGTCCAATGGAGCAAGATGTTTGAAAATTTGAGAAAACAGAGTTAATCTATAGCGAAAATCTGATGTTATACAATACGTCTGAGATTTAGAACTAAGTGCGCGGATTAAAAAGAGTGTACGATAGGGATGTAGTCCTTAAGGATTTCTGCCACCTAGGCAGCAAAATAGCCCATAACGGACGGAGGAAGGAGCACATAAAAAGGAGACTGGCACTGGTAAAGTACTGTACAGCTGTGCGTCATGGACTGTGGGAAAACATAGACAACATTAGCATTTGAGATGCGATGCAACGGAAGGATTTTGAAAACTAGGGGGACTGATAAGACAAAAAATAAGGAGATTCTCCGCAGACTCGGCGAGGAATGTAATATATGGAAATCACTGACAACAAGAATGGATGGGACGGTAGGACATATGTTGGGACATCACGGAATAACTTCTATAATACCAGAGGGAGCAGTAGACAGTAAAAACTGTAAACGAAGACAGAGCCTGGATTACATCCAGCAAATGTTTGAGGACGTAGGTTGGAAGTGCTACTCTGAAATGAAGCGGTTTGCACAGGAGAGGCGGGCACCATCAAACTAGTCAGAGGGAATGCTGGTAATTTAAAAAAAAGGAAATGAAAAATAAAAATAAAGTGCGTTGTGAAAATTTTAAGAGACTGTAATATGGCACGGACCGCTCGTTGTATGCTATTAAAATTACAAATGTTTCAAATGGCTCTGAGCACTATGGGACTCAACTGCTGTGGTGATCAGTCCCCTAGAACTTAGAACTACTTAAACCTAACTAACCTAAAGACATCACACACATCCATGCCCGAGGCAGGATTCGAACCTGCGACCGTAGAAGACGCATGGTTCCGGACTGCGCGCCTAGAACCGCGAGACCACCGCTGCCGGCTTAAAATTACAGTAACTATAGTAAAGGCTGGTAGCACTTTAGTTTGCTCGCCTTCCTTCTTTTTGTATTCACTTTCTTTTGAGAGATATTGTACGAAAACTGTAGTTCGCGATCGTGGTAATAAGTTATTAAATACAAAAAGCAACACGAGAACAAAATTTGCATGCAGAACGGGCGTTGGAAACATCAGCTTATCTTCAAGATTTTCGACATGCATTTACTGCCCAATTTTGACATTCATTGTGTTAAAAAAGTATGAAAAAATAGTAGTAACATATAGTACAGTAATTTATTTGTTCAATTATAATTCTTCAATGACGTAAGGTTTGTCAGCTTAATAAATCGAAGGAACATCATTCATATAAATAGTGAGAAAAATCTATAGAAATATATTTAGCGACCATAGGACAGGTAGTAAATGATAGTAAAATCAGCGACTTCTTTTCTGGGCAGAACTATGACAGAATGGAAACAAATTATCAGTGTCTCGTAAAATATGCCAGGCCCTTAAAACGTGCCAGAGGATTAACAGACTCGCTTTTATTGACTGAAAAAAGATCCCTCCCCTTGCCTGTATTTCCATTTTAAATGATATTCTTAAAATCCATCTGTTTTGGATGATATTTTATTGTTATATTATTCAACAACAAATGCATCATTTATCTGCATCAAAACTGCTTCCCATCCACATACATTTTTTAACTTCAGTACGTGCAGGGACAAAGAAGTCCGTTCACTCACTCTGTAGTGCTCTATTTTGAAGCTTTCCATCATTTGAACACGGCTCGAAAGTGTAATCTGGAATCTTGTTATTTTCTTAAAGTCCTAGACATACATCTTGCGGCACTAGTGGTGCAATAAGATGGTAAAGCTTCATGTTCCAAGACCTGGCTTGCCATCTGGTAGTTGAGTTCTTACACACAATGACTGCAAATGGCGCAACAGTATTTTAGAAAATGCATGATGATCTGAGAGTGGCAGCTGCTGATTACGCAGTCATTACTGCAGCAATATCTCGGTGACGTCGAAGAGGAAATTTACTTTGGTATAGTAGCAGGTTGTGGAGTAGACCTTGGATTTTAAGACGTGACGACGGTGGTCGGCAATTGCACAGTTTACTACACGATATACTGAGGGTGGAGGACAGGAAATCATAGAAAAATTTCCTAAGAATGTGGGAGACGGAATTTTTTACATTGCTTTGTTTAGTATGTACCTTTATATAACCTTGCTGTAGATACGGTGTATGTTTGTAAGGTGCAAGCAATTCCATAATTTTCTGTACATTAGTTCCCACACTGAGGTATCTAACTACGGGAGAAAGCTGCTGAAGCCCTATCTTTTCATTCAGAATACCTGTAAGCACGAAATCCTCAATTATTCCTGAAACTTGTGGCGCAATTTACCAGTGTTTGAAAGATTCACGGACGAAGGTCTTGCTTTCGTTAGATTTCGTGAGAACATAACCAAAATAAGCTAATGTAATAACACATTTAAAGAATTTTTTCAAGGAAAATTGCATGCTGGCTGAATGAATGATTTTTTATTAAATCAGCAATCGGTTTACACCACTTACCGTTGCATCCTCAGGCAATATACGATATTTATGACATAGCGTATATTGCCTGAGGACAGAGCGAAATTTTATTTGAAAAAATGTCGAAGTTTGGCTGTGTTCTCCCGCCCTACAAAACGACATGTTACATTTAAATTAGCTGAAAAGTCAGTTTTTTCAGATGTATTACTCTCAGCAGGAAACATTTCTGGTTGGGGGTGTATTGTGCGTGCCTGTGCCCCAGATTTTTTATGCAGTTTTGTTTATTACGTTAATTTAATTGGAAAACCTCTGTCATTTCCTTTATTCTGCTAACGTCATTGGAAATAACAACAAATTATTTCAAGTGGCATTCTTAACAATTTCCAAAAAAATATTGGTTTCGTGTGGGAGGGGAGGGGGGGGCGAAGTATGTCTCTTTGATCCATCCTTCACCTATGCCTGTGTACAGGTATTATAACATATTTTTATAGTTTGGCAATTATATTTAATATGTACCTCTGCATGGTAAAGGATTTTTCTTAAAGATTCAGCATTACAATTCATAGGCCAAAACTCTTTCTCCCCTACCTGTGGAATTTCCTGGCAAAATCAGTGCACTTCATAATTCATCATTTTCAGTTGTTAGGGGAAAATGTGTCTGATGTATAGTGATTCCAAACTACAAGATCATACTTGTTTTTCAGTGTATTTGTATGAAAGTCATATTGACATACTCACTTAATATTTCCTGTCATTTAGATGCCATCAACAGAAACTGAATGGAAATGTATATCAAAACAGTTCCAAGACTTTTGGAGCTTCCCAAATTGTCTGATGATTTAGACGGGAAGCACGTGGAATTCCGACCACCAAGATGTATGGGATCATACCACCATAGTTACAAAGGAGGGAACAGAATTGTGTAACTGGCACGTGTTGATGCGTAGTACAGATTTACATGTGTGGATGTAGGTTGTAGTGGGAGAATTAGTGATGGAGAAGTTTGAAAAAACAGAGCACTTTGTGAAATTCTTTATGCTGCTGAAAATTTGATGAACATTCTTACACCAGAGATATTATCAGGCACTCGAACTGCAGTGATTCTTATAGATGCTGTTGATGTTTTCCCTTATCAGAGCATATAATGCAGCCACGTAAGAGAAATCTCAGACATGAACAGAAAATATTTAATTACTGTTTGAGCAGGGCAAGAAGAACTTCTGAAAATGCTTTTAGAATACTGAGCAACAGGTTCAGAATTCTCCTCACGAAAATGGAGCTACCTACTGAAACTGTAGAGAAACTCGCACTGCGTTCTTGTGTAAGACACATGTTTTACTGCACTGGGAAGAGTTATGTAGGACAACTGGAAATGAAAGAGGACACAAATCAATGTTTTATGATTACAGGAGAATGGCAGCAAAATAATCTGAAGGAAGAGAACGATTAAGTGACAACTCAGTTAAAGAATCCAGGTAAGCGAGGCACACTCCACGGGAATATTTCAACACTACTGTGTCTGAACATTGGCAGTGGGAATCTGTAAAAAAATTCTGTAATGATATGGTACCAAATCTTGAAAATAAGTAATGCAAATTGTGACAGAAAAGTTAATTTGGTATGCCAGAGAGTGAATGATTTCATAAATTAACTTAATTTGTAAAAGCACTAAATTTTGTAATTTGAATTTGCTGTAATTGCAGTCCACTTTCAATACAAAGCAATGCAGACATTTTTTATGAATATTAAGCAATTAAAATTTAATGAAACTAAAGAAATAAACATTCTTACTATTCAAATAAATAAATGAACAGACTTGTTACTCGTTATTGCCCAGGTCTTCCTCTTGTGCAGTACAAAGTGTGTTAAATACCTCTCTTTGCTTTTATCACCAGAGCCTTACTTTTTATTTGCTGTAGATAAGCAGTTAGATATGAAAAAATACTGTAGCGGGAGTTGGAGCATTTTTTGGTTTATTTACGCTGGTCAGTGTACTGTCAGCTCTTTTGAAAGTAGCGTTTTCTTCTTCATTGTAAGCACTCTTCCTTTTCGTCTCCTTGATTATACCTCTTCCACGTGGACTGTTGTATCATGATGACGATGATGCTCTATGAAATAGCTGGCCATCTTATGCTACTTCATATTCCTCTATAATTAAGAAATCCTCACTAATGTCACTGGAAGACTCTGGGATTTCACTGACAACACAGTCATCCTGAAAAATAATGATAATAATTGTACACATCTTGCAGAGTCTGCTTTATACTTTTTGTGGCAGTATATTTATGGCCAGTGCGAGACAGTGTGCAAGATTTTGGGCTACGATCTCATTTACACAACCTATATAATTTGAAGTTAGAAGGGAAAAAATATGGACACCAGTGGGGTTTAAACACACATTCTTCGAGTTGTAGCTAAACACATCAGACAACTGAGCTAGTCATATATATTACATATTTGATAATATAATGTATATTGTGAAGTGCACCAAGACAAAGCAGTTTTCTGCTTCGTTTCTTGCACGTACTGTCATAACTACAGAGGAAACTGAAGGGTAAAAATATAATTACTGAGAAATTACTGTTTTTAGTATAGTCCACGCCTTTTTGTGCGAATTCTGCGCCACAAATGCCTTTCCTTGCCTGAACGTTGTCTCAGAAAAACATACGTTTCTTAAAATATTATACCACGGGTTCACACACATTAGAAGATCCTATGTCACTCTTTGACGACGCTTTTATTTTAGTAAGTTCTGACACAAACGTAGTGCGCAATCTATTCATCTTCGCTATAATTTCAGCATAAGATAAAGCCTAACCGCCTTCAGTGAATCAACTATTCTGTCGAGTGAGTATTTCTTCGCTATTTATTATTTTGCGTCTCAAAGGCATGTTTCGTGTTTGCAGGCCTCAATAAGAACTTCTGTAACTTCGTTAGATCACTCCATTATCACACAGCGCACTACCGACAGCAAAAACCGACGTATGTACTCAAATGACAGCTATATGGCGCGGAATAGAGCTTCGTTTGGTTGCATGGCATGCAATGCGGTGGCACGCCACCAGATGGCACGCAGGGTAACAGTTCACACGAAGCAATTTACTCGCAACGCTAGTCATGGCCAAGAAATGT
The DNA here is from genome assembly GCF_023897955.1 of Schistocerca gregaria. Taxonomy (NCBI): domain Eukaryota; kingdom Metazoa; phylum Arthropoda; class Insecta; order Orthoptera; family Acrididae; genus Schistocerca; species Schistocerca gregaria. The sequence continues at coordinate 411,660,975 of NC_064925.1, read as the reverse complement.
CATAGGAAGATAGATGCCGGCAGACCTGAAACCGTGTTGGGTGGTTGTGAATTTGCGTGAATTAATTAGCCTGTAGCAGCACTGACGCTGAAGAACAAACGTTTAAGCGCGAAGTTAACATCTATGAATACCATGAACTTTCAGGAAGGATTATTCGGCTACATTTTCTACAAAAGGCCATCAGATTCTTCGATAAGGACACTTTAAGGCCTCGGCCATAGCTGTTGAGACTTTTAATGAATAATTGGTCCAATTTTACTCGATGTCGATCTGAAGCACAGGCTTCGGGAAACAGCAGACGAAGTCAATAATAATATCGTTGTCGTAAGCAAAATCCCGCTTCCAGGCATTCGTTTCCTTAGATCGTTATAAAGTTACAAACTCGATGTTCGAGGTTGTGGGGTGGAGGATGGCGCCTGCAAGAAGACTAAGAAGTGAACTGAGGCCGCAGACACTTAGGCAGAAGCGGAAATGAAAATAAAGCTAAAATACAGCGTTAAAACGCAGTGAATTACTGAGAAAACTACGCCGTGTGAACCACACTTTGTGAAACACAATAAAATTAAATGTTTGTCTGCACTTGAAATCGTGCCGTAAGCGCAGTCATGGTTGTGCATTCTCAACTTATAAGCTGTAAGCTTCATTATCGTTCAAATGTAAAATGCAGGATGTCCCAAAGACATTTATCCGATTTCATAGACAATATCCTCTAGCGTAAAAAGCTGAAAATTCATTTCGATGAACTGTTTGAGAAATGCGAGAACTATTGCCGGTACACGACGGCCTTTCGTTTACAAACACTCGCCATGTTTTTTTCTGTTTATGCTCAATTTATTATACTTGTTTTACTATATGGTAAAACCATTGGTAACAGTTCTGAACATCACACACTGCTATTCGAAAATGGCATTGCGAAGTGTCAGTTGAGCCGTTTAGTATACCCAAAATATGCTGTAAGTCTGATCCTCGGTGCCCTACACGAAGGGGAGCTCTGCATAAGAGAATGCAAATTTTAGAAAAACAGTTGAGCAAGAGAAACGTCTTATCGGAGCAAAACTACTAGAACTAGTAGACATGGCCCAGTCAATAATGATTCGGGTATCAGACCACACATGGACATATTAATTAAGGGGATCATCTGAATCACAAAAGAAACATCAGCTCGCTACATCAATTCAATATACTACTATAAAGAAAAGAACAAATGAATTATGCAGTGGGCTAAGTACGTAAACATTTAATATGTGGAGAAAGGATCGTAATTATGTTTCTAGCCTTGGCACAGACGGCTGGACACATAAAAGTATAACTTGAAACTATATCTCAGATATGGACACTGAATGCGACAATGGATAGTGATTTAAAGGAAGAACCCAGAAAAATAAGTACATCACCAGCAGAATCTCAGAAGTGTACGATGCAAGCAACTAGCTGGATGTGAAAGTCAAAACTGTGTAGTTAGATGCTGATGTAAGTTAACTTGCGTGACGCCTTCCTCGATTCGATGGCTGCATCGCAGGCTCATTCTTCCCTGCGCCTACCTCTTCATCCAGTAGTAGTCCTTGCACGCAGGTCCTGAATTATATGTTGGATGTATTCCATTCACTGCCTTCCACTAATGTCTTTGCCCTCTGCACTCCATCTTCACTGAATTTGATACTACATCTTATCAGTCCATCTAATTTTCAACATTCTTCTGCAGCACCACATCTCAGATGCTATGATTCTCTACTGTTTCTGTTTTCCTACTGTCTGTGATTCACTACCATACAATACTGGGTTCCAAACGTAAATTCTCAATAATTTCTTTCTCAACTTAAAGCTTACATTTGATACCAATAAAATCTTCTTGGCCGGGAATGCCCTCTTCGTCTGCGATAGGCTGCTTCTTATAGCCTTCTTGATTCGTTCGGCATTTGTTATTTTGCTTCCATGGTAGCAAAATTCCTCAACTTCGTCACATTCATGATCACCAATTTTTATGTTCGATTTGTCGGTACTCTCATTCCTGCGGTTTTTCATAACTCTCGTCTCTTTCCGGTCTATTCTTAGTCGATATTTCTCACACATTAGATTGTCTGTTCGATTCAATAGATTCTATAATTGATCTTAATTTCACTGACGATAGCAATGTCATCAGCGAATCTTATAACTGATATCCTTTCACCCTGTATTTTAATCCCACCCTTGAACCTTTCTTTAATTTCCGTCATTGCTTCATCGACGAATAGCATCGAAGGCAGGGGCGAAAGGCTGGCCTTTCATACAGCCTTTAAAGCCGATCACTTCTTTCTTTTTCATTCAGTCTTATTGTTCCATCTGGTCTCTAGTTCATACACTACTGGTCATTAAAATTGCTACAACAAAAAGAAATGCAGATGATAAAAGGCTATTCATTGGACAAATGTATTATACTGGAACTCACATGTGATTACTTTTTCACGCAATTTGGGTGCATAGATCCTGAGAAATCAGTACCCAGAACAACCACCTCTGGCCGTAGTAACGGCCTTCATACTCCTGGGCATTGAGTCAAACAGAGCTTGGATGGTGTGTACAGGTACAGCTGCCCATGCAGCTTCAACACAATACCACATTTCATCAAGAGTAGTGACTGGCGTATTGTGACGAGGCAGTTGCTCTGGCACCATTGACCAGGCGTTTTCAATTGGCTGCCAGGGCAGCAGTCGAACATTTTCTGTATCCAGAAAGGCCCGTACAAGACCTGCAACATGCGGTCGTGCATTATCCTGCTGAAATGTAGGGTTTCGCAGGGATCGAATAAAGGGTAGATTAACGGGTCGTAACACATTTGAAATGTAATATCTACTATTCAAAGTGCCGTCAATGCTAACAAGAGGTGACCGAGACGTGTAACCAAAGGCACCCCATACCATCACGCCAGGTGAAACGCCACTATATCGATGACGAATACATGCTTCCAATGTGCGGTCATCGCGATGTCACCAAACACTGATGTGACTATCATGATGCTGTAAACAGAACCTGGATTCATCCGAAAAAATGACGTTTTGCCATTCGTGCACCCACGTTAGTCGTTGAGTACATCATCGCAGGCGCTCCTGTGTGTGATGCTGCGTCAAGGGTAGCCGCAGCAATGGTCCCCGAGTTGATACTACATGCTGCTGCAAACGTCGTCGAACTGTTCGTGCAGATGGTTGTTGTCTTGCAAACGTCCCCGTCTGTTGACTCAGAGATCGAGACGTGGCTGCACGATCCGTTACAGCCATGCGGATAAGATGCCTGTCATCTCGACTGATAGTGAAACCAGGCCGTTGGGATCCAGCACGGCGATCCGTATTACCCTCCTGAAATCAACAATTCCATATTCTGCTAACAGTCATTGGATCTCGAGCAACGTGAGCAGCAGTGTCGCGATACCATAAATCGCAATCGCGATAGGCTACAATCTGAGCTATATCAATGTCGGAAACGTGATGGTAAGCATTTCTCCTCTTTACACGAGGCATCACAACAATGTTTCACCAGGCAACGCCGGTCAACTGCTGTTTGTGTATGAGACATCGGTTGGAAACGTTCCTCATGTCACCACGTTGAAAGCGTCGCCAGAGGCGCCAACCTTGTGTGGATGCTCTGAAAAGCTAATCATTTGTATATCACAGCATCTTATTCCTGTAGGTTAAATTTCGCGTCTGTAGCACGTCATCTTCACGGTGTAGCCATTTTCAAGGCCAGTATTGTAGTTATACTATATATTAACCGTATTTCCCTACTGATTACTCTTATTTTTCTAAGAATTTCGATCATTTTGGCCCCTTTCACGTTATAAAACCATATTTCTAGCTCGTCAAATCATTTCACCACATCGTGATATCTCTTTAGTCTTGCTTGTACTGTCGAAATCATTTTCAGAACGGCTTATCTGGTGCCTTTACCATTCCTAAAGCCTACATATGAACAACTAACGCAACCTAAATTTCATTTCCAATGTTCAGTGTATTATTCTTGCCAGCAACTTGGATGCATGAGCTGCTAAGCTGATCGTGCGACAGATCTCACACTTACTGACCCTTTTTATCTTCGTAATTGTGTGGAGGATATTTCTCGGAATATGTGATGGTATATTGCCAGTCCCACATTTTCCACACACCAACCTGAGTAGTCGATTTTGTGACTTACCCCTATGATTTTAGTAATTCCAATGGAATATTATCTATCCCTTATACTTTATTTGATCTCATGCCTTCCATAGCACTTGTACCTTCTAACATTAGATCTCCTATGTTTTCCCAAACGACTTCAGTACAACATCGTCAGACAAGTCCTCGCCCTAACAGAGACCTGCAGCGTAGTCTTTTCGCCTATCCGATATGAACTCTGCAGTTTGTACTAGAATCTCCAGCAGATTCTTAATGTTACCACCTTTGCTTTTGATCTGACCGAAGATTCTTCTGACTTTTCTATACGGTCACCTGATTCTTTCAATGGTCACTTCTTTTCGATTTCTTCACATTTTTCCAGGTGCCATTTATCAGTAGCTTCCCAGAATTTCATGTTTATGTCTTTCCTAAGGGATTTATATTTTTGTTTTTCTGTTGGTTCAAAAATGGTTCAAATGGCTCTGAGCACTATGGGACTTAACTTCTGAGGTCATCAGTCCCCTAGAAATGTAGAACTACTTAAACCTAACTAACCTAAGGACATCACACACATCCATCCCCGAGGCAGGATTCGAACCTGCGACCGTGGCAGTCGCGCTGTTCCAGACTGTAGCGCCTAGAACTGCTCGGCTACTCCGGACGGCTTCTGTCTGTCCCTGAGTATTTGTGTACTTCTTTCTTTTGTCGACCAACTGCTGTATTTCTTCAGTTATCCAAGGATTCTTTGCACTTACCTTTCTTCTACCTATGTGTGGCAGCCCAGCATCTTTGATTGCCCTTTTGACAGATGTCCATTGCTCTTCAAATTAAATGTGCACCATGGTATTCCTAGTCGCACTACCCACACTATCTTCAAACATGTCCCATCATTTCTCAGTACTTCAGTACCCAACTCCCTTTCACATTGATTTTCCCGGATGATACTCCCTTCACCATTATTAGTTTGTGATCTGAGTTTATATCTGCTCGTGGATACCTCTTGCAATTCAGTATCTACTCGTACTGCGGAACCTCTGCCTGGCCACGCTGTATTCCAGCCGGAATCCTCCCAAGTCTCTGAAACTTTCCCAAGAGTACTTACAGCTCTTGTGATTCTTGACCATAGTATTCACTTTTGCATCTGAAATTTATTGGAGTATTGAATTTATCATTCCCTTCTCATTTTCTGCTGCCAAGCCCTTATTCTCCCACAACCGTTTCTTCTATTCCTTCTCCAGCAACTGCGCTTCATCAATACAAGATTGTCAGTTTTCATGTTCTATTACAGACTAAATTGCACGGCCAATATCCTCATATACTCTATGTTCCTTCATCTGCTGGTAGAGACGTCGGTATATATACCTGCTGCAGAAGGCGTTGGTTTTCTGTCCATTCTGATGATAAAATCCATGTCACTGAACTATTCATAGTAATTCAGTCTGTGCCCTATCTCCCTCTTCATAACAAATCCTGCGTCCGTTATATCACGTTCTGTTGGTGTTGATCATACCCTACATTCGCCTGAGCGGAAGTCTTTGTCATCTCTCCATTTAATTTCAGTGACGCCCACTATATCTGGATTGAACCATTACATTTGCCTTTTCAGAGTTTCTGGCTCTCTCACCACCATTCAAACTTCTGAGATTCCACGTTCAAATTCGGAGAATGTTATTCCCTCGTTGGTTATTCAACATTTTTCTCATAGTCACCTCCTCATTGCCAGTCACAATCCAGAACTCCTAGTGGAGGACTAGTCCGGAATCTCTTGCCAATGGAAAGATCATCATGAGACTTTAGGTTGCAGGCCACATGCCCTGTGAATATAAACTTTGTGTCTTTAATGCAGTGGTTTCTATTACCTTCAGCATCCTCATGACGTTGATCATTCCATAGCCTTACAATTTTTAGAGCAGTTGCCTATCACAAGAGCAAGAGAGTGGCCTGAACCTCTATCCCTCCTTGACAAGATCTTTGGTAGAATAAGGGGTGAGAATGACTTCTTATGCCAGAAGTCTTTGGCCTCCATAACAGTTGCCCTCACTGTAAGAAAAAGGAAGTAAGGGAAGAAGTAATTAGCTAAGCAGTCATTGGCAGTATTGAAGGTTATCTGTAGTTACGGAGTAGCGTTAAAGTATCGAATATACTGTCTATGGGGATGAGCATATTACGTTACAACTAATGTTGTGTGACTGCTTGTAGATAAACTGACATGTAACAGTATTACCATTTTAATAAATGAAGTGAGATGAGCTAAACTTCTTAGATACTCATATCTACCACACAAAGCTACAATGACAAAATGTAGAATACGATGTATCAGCTGTTTATGGTAAGGAAGTAAGGAAAGAAACGATTGAATGGCACAATGGTGACGCCATTAGAAGGGAAAGGGAAGGAACAGAAGGGCTTCGCTTCCCGTCGACATTTGACGCGGAGCACACCTTGGATTAGGAAAGGATGGGGGTGGAAATTAGACAACACTTTTCGTACGAACTATCGCGCCATTTGCGTGGAGCGATATATGGAACTCATGAGAAATTTAAATCTGGATGGTATAATGTCTATTTCAATAGGCATTTGCCCGAATGCGAGTCGAATGTTTTGGCCTCTACATCATCTCGCTCTTAGAGATCAGTAAGGACGAAATAAATTGAAAAATTATAGAGAAGAAACACCTTTTCCAATGAACTTATTAACTTTTATATTAGATGATTTAGGGAAACCAAGGAAACATCAAGATGATCGGTTGGGTATTTGGAATCCCGTATCACTGGATACAAGTTCAGTACGGGAACCACTTCGCTACCACATTCGCCCTACTGTTTACAGTACTTTTCGATGCAGGTAACATATTTAAACCATAAATGTACAGTGATCCTGTCAAAAATTTAAAAAAGCTGACGGGTTTGTGTGTTAAAGAATTTCTCTACAAATGCGGAGAATGGAGATTTATTATAACGTAGCAGACGAAGTGCAGCGTTACTGTAGTCACAGCATGTCGTGGAGAATACTGCAAAATATCACGCAGCTGTAACATCTACGAGCCCGCATCTCGTGGTCGTGCGGTAGCGTTCTCTCTTCCCACGCCCAGGTTCCCGGGTTCGATTCCCGGCGGGGTGAAGGATATTCTCTGCCTCGTGATGGCTGGGTGTTGTGTGATATCCTTAGGTCTGTTTGGTTTAAGCAGTTCTAAGTTCTAGGGGACTATTGACCATCGATGTTAAGTCCCATAGTGCTCAGAGCCATTTGAACCATTTCACATCTACGAAACTTCTGATACAAACGCGAATACTCTGATGAACCAAAACATTACGACCACGGCCTGATCCCGAACAGCACTCGGCCTGAACACTGGACCACATGGCACACTCCTACTCAGACCCAGATAGCTTACCAGCAGAAACAGAGCATCTACAGTTAGTGTTCTGGAAAAATGGATACATGGCCAGACACGTTCAGACTGCCCTTCAGCTAGCCAATCCGCCACATGATCTACAAGAAGAGCAGGATGAATCGAAAATTGCCTATTGCTGTCAGCATATTTATCAGGACATGCCAAAATAAGACGACTAGTGGGGAACGTGAAAGGTGGACTGGTACCACGAAAACCAGAAGTTTATACCGTAGACGTGACTGAAAGTCGTGGTAGAGGTGTGCGAGTACTGTAATCAACAAAATCAAAATAGCATTAAAACAGCTGGTTGGTATCAAAATAATAGTCACTGGATGTTTCGCCTTTGTTTTTTATCCATTACGCGTTTTTTACTCTGCCCGTCCTTAGATGATGTGATAACCAATATATTTTATTTGAATCTTGCAAAATTACGCATGTGTATATATGGAGCCTCTATACGAAACCACCATATACTAACTAGACATTTAATACGTAACACATAGCCTTTGGTAAAAAGTGAACACAAAACTTTGACAAAGTTTGTCAAGTAACGTCTAAAGCGACATAAGTTTTACAATTTCGCACAGCAAAATGAGATTTCAACTAAAAATGTGTACTACTAACAGCCGAGTGATATGGCTGGCTGCCATTTCATCTTAAGAGAACTAGTTGGCACTAGGTGGCGTACGCCTTGTGAAACCCTCCTCCAACCTTACCACATTGTCCACACATTTCCCTATCTCCTTCACCACATTGACACACCCCTTCCCCTCACATGAGGTGGGGTCACTACTGACCACCGGCAGCTTCCCCCTGTCTACCCATAACCCCTACCCAATGACCTGACCAAACACCTTCTCCTCAGCCTCTTTTTCTGTCCCTCATCATCACCTGTGCCACTATCTATATCCATTCAGCAGCTCCTCTCCCCTACGACTTCATTTCCCACACTGACCTTATCTTCTTAACATACACAGCCGTGACCCTGTCACCCTTCAGTGGTGGCATCAGTTCCTTTCTACCCTCCAGTGACCTGGTTTCTCTCACACAGCACGTCTGTCTTGAAATCAACTCCATAGGTCACATTGCCACAAACCTCGATCCCAATGGTAGAGACCACTTACTGTCCTTCTCACCATCTCTTCTGCCCATGGCCGCCTCTGCCCCTCCTCCCCTTCCCCCCCCCCCCCCCCCCCGCCCTGCTGCTCCATCTGTGACTACTGCCATGTCAATTGGGATGCCTCCAATTAATCCATTGTCTCACACGTCGAGAGCCACCCTCTTACCTTTCACCATCCCAGTGACATCACCTATACCTCTTCCTTCTTCCAGCAGACCATCACTGATGCTGTGGAGGCCCACATTCCTCACCGCCCTACTCTTCCTCCACAGGAATTTCCTTCTCTTTGAAAGCTGCAGACTCTACAGTTCCTTCTTCTGCACCAGTGACACAGAGACACTACTCTGCCACCGGATATTACGACATATCTGCAACCTCCTCACAGCAAAGAAACACTGGGACAGGCACAAGACCTCAACACCACCCTCCCTGTCATTCCACCGCCTTACTGGTAGCCATCCTGCCCTGCATTATCCGCTTCTCGATAGCAGTCAACACTTCCCTGGCAACCTCAGTAAGGTTAACCACCTTGCCTTCCACCTCTTCAAGGTCTTCTCCATTCCTGATAATCCCTCTTTTTTTTGTCACCCACACCCAGTCTCCAGTACTTGGATTGGTTCCCCCTCCCGACATAAACACTCCCATCACTGCATATGACATGAAACGTGTCTTCCCTCTCAAATGCAACACCACCCCTGGTCACAACAGTGTCACCTATTGCCACCTCAAGAAATCATCCATATCCTTCTTGGCTGCCCTTGCTACCCTCTACAACAATCTCCTCTCCACCAGCTTTTATCCTGACCTGTGGAAGACTTACCGTGTCCTGCTGTTACTTAAACCCAACAAACCTCCCTCTGAAACTTCTTTCTAATGTCCTATCTGCCTCACCTTTGTGTTCTGTAAGGTCTTCGAGTCCATCCGCTCCTGCCATATCCATCACCACATTAACCAGCACAACCATCTCGTCCTCTTTTCCAGCCAACTACCAGCTCCTAAACCTTACCCATCCCCTGTCCCCACAACTTATCACCGGTTGCTCTGCTGTCTGTTTCCCTTAACCTCCAGAATGCCTACAACCATCTCTGGCATCGCAAGCTCCTCTTCAAACTCCAGACTTATGCTCTACCCATCAATTTCGTCTGTCTCATTGCTTCCTTCCTTTACCATCGTTCCTCCTATGTCACTCACTACCCACAATGCCAATTCCCATACTTTCTATCTCAATGCCAACATGCCCCAAGGCTCTGTCCATTCTCCTATCCTCTTTTTCTTGTATACTGCCGATAAACCTATTCCAGATTGATGATGACACCGTCTTCCTGTCCCTTTATCCTACCCTTCAATGTTCCCATCGTACCCTCCAAACCCATCTCGACCAGTTCATCGCCTGGTGCATTCGCATCAACCCTTCCAAGACCCAGACAATCATCATAAATCGTACCACCCGCTCCTTCCAGCTCCACGATTTTTACGTCACCTTTTATGGTCATCCTATCAACCTCACACCTTCACTGAAATATCTTGGCCTCACCTGAACTATCAATCTCCTTACAATTCAACTCAAAGCCTCTTGCTACTCCATTCTAGCATGATAAGGGGACTGCATCCTCCTACCATCCTTTACACCTACAAATCCTTGCTCTGTCCATCCTTTGTTATGACAGTATCACTTTGATTTCGGCTCCTCCCAGATTCTATAAAGCCCTCCAAATCCTAGAACACCATGCACTCCACCTTGCTCTCCATATTCACCATCCGTCCCCCTTGCGCATCCTCTATGGCCTCATCCACTTATCACACCTTCTTCTTTTCCTCAAACACATCTGCACTCTGTACATCTCCTTCCTCTCCACCCCCAGTCCATTGCCGTGCCTTTACCGTTGTGTCCCGACTTATCTTCATCCCCACACCTTGAAATTTCTATCCCAACGCAAATGCCTGCACGTACTCATCATAGATGATGATGTTCACCCTAACATCCACCACACCTTCTCTCCCCTCCTCCTCAGGGCTCCCTCTCCTATCCTCTTCCCTTTCCCTTAGTCGTTTTCCTCCCTACTATGCCCCTGTCTGCTGTGTCCTCTTTAGTGTCTCTGCCGTCCCTCCTGCTGTGCCTTCCCTCTGCATATCCTGCCCCTCTCGTCTCCTGCTTCTTTGTGTGCTACCCGCCACCCTCCAGATCCACCACTGCACCTTCCTCTCCCACCTTTTTTCCTCCTCTCAGGCTTCCCGTCCACCAGCAGGCACCCAGCAACGGTTTTTATTTTTTTCGTGTGCACCATCAGCTATAGTGGTTTTTTATACTGCGGCCACCTTTGATCTTGGGTGTGTGACTTCATTGTATTTTCATTTAACTTTCCCCAAATGAACATCGCCATGTAAGTGCATATTTTAACTTCCATTGTCTCCATTTAATGTGTTTTTATAACCCCCTTTTTCTTCCATTTTTATGTATGAATTTTCTCTCGCTGCCCAGATTCTATAAAGCCCACGAAATCCTAGAACGCCATGCCTCTGTCTCACTTTCCATATCTGCCTCCCATCCTCCACATGGCTCCTCTATGACATCACCCCTTTCCAAATTTTCTCCGTTTCCTTGCAGATCCTCACCCTGTAAGTTGTATGCAGACTCGATACCCTTCACCTCCTTGTTGCTGTGCCCTTATCGTGGTGTTCCGTCCTTTTTCCATGTCCACACTCTCCATAATCTTTCTTAACATAACCTCCAGCAACCACTCCTCCCAGATGATGAGCTTCGTCCTGATATCTACCTCTCGTACCAGCTCTAACCCAACCTCCCCTCTGCCCTTCCACAGGGCTGCCTTTCCCATCGTCTTCCGTTCCTCAGAGCAGTTTTTTCCTCCCTCCTCCACACCCTCCCTTTCCAGTGAACCTCTTCTATGTCTCTGCGCTCCCTCCTGACTTCTCTTCTATCCCCCCCCCCCTTCTCCTGCCTCTTGGTGCGCCCCTTGAACCCCTTGTTTTTCCCCTCACCCTCTCCAGGCGCCCTCTGCCTCCTCCTGTCCCCTCTTTCCACTCCTCTGCAAGTCTCTCCCAGCAGTTTTTACTGTTCACCGTTTGTGCTCCATCTCGTGTAGTGGTTTTAAGTGTCGTTCTGGAGTGTTTTAATACTGCGGCCAACTTGTGTGTATTACTTCAGTGGTTTTTTTATGTGCTATGCAAATCAATCACCGTTTTTCAACTTTGTGTCGACCTTTTCAACTGCGCCACATGAAAGTCTCAATGTATGTGTATATTTAATCACTACTATCACCCCTTAATATGTTCTCATGACCCCATTTATCGCCTTGTATATGTCTCTATTTCATCTTTTTATTAAATATATTAGACGGCTGTGGGCCAGGGGAATAGAATCACCATAAAGAGGACAAAAAAAGAAAAATTTAGAAGGTTCTGGCAAAATATTTTTGTCACCAGGCTGTCGGAAGTTGGGCAGAGCCTGAAACGCATACTGAAAAAAAGGGGCCTAGAAACACGCTGTGACTATTATTTTAGCGACCAGCTATATTTTTGAAGCCATTTTTATTGTCATAAACTGATATGTACCTTAACTAAGACCCATGCCACACAAATAGAACAATGCACATCAGATGGAAAGAACATCATAGGTACACCCAACTGAGATAGCTAAATCACCCTTGCTGGGGATTGTCTAGACCTCAGTCAATCCATAAACTACAATGCAAAGAGGTTAGTGGTGCAGCTCCAGATTCTGAGACAGTGGTATCAGAGACTCTGTAGGGGTAAAAGTGACGGGAAACCTCTTGAATCGTGACACTGCCTACCAACTCATTAGAGCCCGGGATACTGCACTGGAATTGCTGGGAACGCAAGGAGGGCAGTATCAGAACTCCTTAAAAACAGGAAATGATAGTAGGGACTTGCCGAATAAACTCCCGACAGAGTGCCATGCATATGGGATCGAAGATGGAACGCCTCAGGACACTTCTAGTGGGAGTGGACCTCAGAAACGCACCGAACCCAATAGCAAACGGAACGCTAGCGCTTGGACGGGTATATTAGGTCTAACCATCACCACTTGATTTTTGGAGATCTCTGGATCTCGTTCCTTTCATAGTTCTGGCGCTCGTAGTCCTCTGCCTACTTAACTGTTCTTTTTGTTAGGTTTTAATTCTGCTCTCTCTGGTGTGTCTGCTCTAGGTGCTATTCTTGTTAAAGTATTACTGTTATTGCGTGTTATTCGTGAAAGATGTCCAGCCACCTTGTCGTTGCGCGCCCATACATGTGGTTGCCCAGACTGGCTGTTAATAGCTTTTCAGGCGCTGAGCCTCTTCATAGAATTGCCGGGCGGTCTGTTTGTTGCAGTCCTGTAATATAGGAACGCCAGCCTGCTCGTGAAGCTCCCTAATGGGGAAGCGTCTGGGTACGTGCAGAGCAAGAAGGAGAGCTTTGTTCTGCACTCTCTGAATTTTTTGAGTGTAGATGTGGGCAGCATTGCCCCAGACCACGGAAGCGCTTACCATAACCGTATAATAAGTGCCAGGTATAGTATTAATCCGTATTGGGTGGATAGCGTCGTAGTTGGGTTTAAGACTGGGTAAAGCATGCGTAGGCTACACAACGACTTCCCTCTTATATTACGGAAAGAAACAAAAAGTGATACTGTTGACGTGGGGAACGAACCCCAGAGACAGCAATAGCCATGTCGAACCGAAGACAGAGCGCCACAGGACGCTTCTAGTGGGAGCTGAACACAGAAGAAACATCTAGGAACGCACTGGACCGGATCGCAAACGCTAGCGCTTGGATGGGTGCATTGGACCTAAGACGAAATACTGGTGCTCAGTCTGGAGCGCCGGACCTCGAGGGAACGACTAAGAACGTTTCTAGCAGGAGCGGACTGCGCAGGGAGCACCTGGAATCGCAGTAGGCTGAAAAGGTTCAAATGGCTCTGAGCACTATGGGACTCAACTGCTGTGGTCATTAGTCCCCTAGAACTTTGAATTACTTAAACCTAACTAACCTAAGGACGTCACACACATCCATGCCCGAGGCAGGATTCGAACCTGTGACCGTAGCAGTCGCACGGTTCCAGACTGCGCGCCTAGAACCGCGAGACCACCGCGGCCGGCGGCTGAAAAGGGAACTACAAGGCGCCACGTGCACTGGCGCATCGAACTGAAGACGGAGCACCAGAGTTCTACCAGGCGCACCGAACCGAACAGGGAGCACCTTAGGACGCTGATAGCGCAAGCAGACCACAAGCGGAGCACCTGGTCTAAGTTTAGCCGGGAAAAGACCGTAGGGATAAATTACATTCATATTCCATTCCTCCTCTTACAACAGACGTAACCAAATCCGTAAGCGTAGGACACGGCACTCTAACCACTGATCCTTGTCATGTGCGTTCGACAATATCTGGCACGAGGGATTACTGTGCAAACTGACAACCATAGATGCGACCACCAAGGCCGTTAGAGTCATACAAATATTACTGATGGACAGATCCTGCGTTGTAGGTGTCACTGAATCCAGATATGACGAAATTACTCCCCTAACAGGCATAGCACAGGGGTGTATCTTATCTCCCCTGCTGCAGACCCTTTACACCACAGATGTTCCAGCTACAAGCAGACTTAACGAAAATCCGTCCATGTACGCCGACGAGACTACCTACTGGTTTTCAGCACTATCGATTCCAATAATTCAGAGACAAATCAGTAAATACCTAGACATGAACGAAACAATCACGAATAAAACCTAAACCAAACTCTTCCGATAGAGAAACCTAAGCCACAAACAATAAAATCAACAACACCTCAATATCCAACTACGGGACACCAGACTCACGGCCTGTGACACAACAAAATACCTAGAAATCTACCTAGACCAACTGCTAAACTGGAAGACAAAATCCGCATAAGAGAAAGACTAATCAGACTAATACAAGGACGTTTCCACGGACGCAGCACGACCACAGCAATCAACTCTTAAGAGACGTACGTTAGACCGATAATAGAATATACAGCAGCAGAAGGATGGCAAAGACCCTGACTAGAACTTTATTACGCAATAGAATGGCGGCTGTTAAGCAGCGTAGTAAGAGAACCCCGGACCGCCCAAAACAGAGGTGTGCATTGAAGCGAAAGTCTTTCCCCTGCAAACAAGACTTGCCAACCTTCGTGGAAGATACGGACGTCACGTAATCAAAAACGGACCAATAAACATGACTTACGACCAAATAAAATAAAAATACATATACCCGCCGCTGGTAAAAGCGCACAACGCAAAGGACAACTTTGAAGACATAAACGACGAAATGGACAATCTAATAATAAATCCCACCCTGCCTCCCCACCTAGCACCCATCACGGTAGACGAGAATGACTAAAACGCAAAACAGCCGAGATTATGCAAACCATAACCGGTGAGACGCCTGCCCTAACCACACTTGACCTAAACGGTCATTTCATTGGTGGCTGCCATAATAATTCAAGACCTAGTCGAGATGTATTACAACTTAACCCTAGACTTCAGTAAACTCAGTGACAGAAGTAATCACTGCAAACAGCTTAAAGAAATTCTAGAAATCTAGGTGTAGAGTAAACAAGTAAAACTTAAAATAAAAATAGAACTTTATAGTAAAGCTCATTCTTTCAGAGCGAACACCAGATGATTTGTTGACAATTGTGTGAAATAAAACAAAATTGTAATAATAAAACTTATAAGAAGCACCAAATATTTAAAAAATTGCAAATAAAGTAAACCTAAAATAGGACACAGGCCGCAAGAACCTGCGAGCTCTTATGCGGCACGCCCCGTCCACTTCCGCAGGGGAATGGAAAAACCGTCGACGTGAAATCAAAACAACCCTCTTCGAGCAGCCTCTGGTAGAAACCAGGAATATCATACATGAACAACGATGATATTCGGCAATACACTCGAAATCTTAAGTTGTTATTATTTGCTCAATATCGTGTTTGTCCACCTCGGAAATACAATACAGCTGCGTTGCTCTCTGGCATTTATTCGATAAGTTTTTGGTTCGTTTCTGGTAGTATGTGATACCCTATTTCTACAAATAGGTCACCCAGTTTGTCGTACATTAAGGGTCAGTGGAGGTGTCCGTTGGTGGCCAAGACTTCTACTTCTATTTACTATGACGCTCGTAAAACTACTGTAGCACGTTTCTGGCCTTGTAACATAACCAGTTGTTCTCCTCAAAGCGCGTTCATCGTCGGGGAAGACATCAAGCATGAAGGTAGAAGTGACCCACAACAACATTCACTTAGTGCATTGCTGTCATGATGCCTTCCATTGCTACGGCATGTCCCTTGGAAGGCAAGGCGACTCCCTCACATAGCATAATATTGTCCTCACCAGTGTGAATCCATGACTCAGAGCATGCTTGTAAAGCTATTATCCCGGATGACGGAGTATACATACGTGACAATCCATCTGGTGTAACAAGAAACGTGGTACATCCGCCACGGCGACAAGTTATAATTGATCAGTGATCACTTCTGGAGATCCCGTACCGACTGCTTCGTAATTGATGATGTCATTGGATCAATGTGGGAATCGTAAGGGTCGTCTGCCAAACAGCCCCATGGTCAATCATGTGTGCTAAATTATGTGATCAGAAAAACTTGAACTATGAGTGCAACGTGTCGTCGGGTCTGCCACAGACAGCCGCCTGCCATGTTCTACTGAGCGAGGAATACTCAGACCTCAAGTCCTACCATGAGGTGTGGACATCCAGCGCCGTGTGGCCTGCACGACGCTTCAGCGACATTCAATCGCTTTCCAAAGATGCTGATGACAGTAACACGTGAGCAGCCGAGCAGATTCTCCGTTTCCGAGATGGTCGTTTCTAGGCGCCGGACCATAAGAATACGCTCGTTTTCGAAGTTGCTTAAGTCGGTGGATTGCCTCGTCTCAGGATAGTATCTTTGTTAGAATTATTCCTCACTCGCCTCTGCTCCGTTTTAATTCATTCATTACAGCCTCACGTGCTTGACACGCCACGAGGCGGCATACGTCTCGTGACGGACAGAGGTCATAATATTTTGGCTCATCAGCGTACATTCTAATTCAACCACTGTCAGATTTTGGCATCAGGAGAGCTGACCTGTGGCAATAATCGAAGGTGATCGCGGTTCGAGGAGAACAACTGGCTACGTTAAAAGGCCAGAGACCTGCTACAATGGTTTGAAGAGATTCATAGTAAAGAGAAGTAGAAGTCTCGGCCACCGACGAACACTTTTGATACACTACCGGCAGTCCGTACTCCACTGGCCAGTAATGTACGGCAGCTGGATGAATAATCAAACAGAAGTTTGCCAGCATTCTTAACCTTTAAAAGGCAAATGCTGCTGCTCCTTTCACAACCACATGAAGCAGTAACTGGTCCGTCCTGTATTCGCAATATGAGGATGCAAAATATTAAAGGAAAATACGTTCACAGATAGATGTGACGGCGCCCAGTCCACGTCATTAAACGAAGGCCTGAAGATTTACATTGAACGGGTGATTGCGCAGTGTACTTTCAGATGTTAAAAATGTGGATACGGGGTGTAACATGAGGGACCAAGAATACGGTGTTCTGCTGAGTGAAACTCGGATATCTGCTTCAGAATGAAACAACCGATTCTGGTTCATATTCACAAAAATGTTTAAAAGTGCAAGGAATATTTGATAAGTAATGTAACGCATCTTTTTCCAAGACTTTTTGGTTTATAAAATGCGTAATTCGCTGTGGGACATCGTGTAATATTACCGCTTGAGTCTCTATAGTTTCATGAAGTCCTGATAGGAGGCGGCGCTACATGTACCCTTCAAAATGGTGTCTGTGAGAGAGGTGCCTTCCAAACACAGAGCTACTTTAAGTTTCTTTTGGCGGGACACTGGGGCGTCGCTGGTATTCATAGGGCTTGCAGAATCTCTACTATGACCTGGCAGTAAACAATAGGACGGCGAGTTGTCGTGCGTGGCGACCCTGTCAGGTACCCGAGTGCTGGCCAGCTGCACACAGTTGTGACTCAGGCAGTGCGTTCGTCGCCATAACAATATAAACGAACTTCTACCTCTTTATGACGACGCAAGGCGTTACCCAAGGCTACGCACTCCAAAGGAGATCACAAAACTTCACAGGATTTTTCTTCCGCATACGCCCTACAGCCTGGATCTCTCAACGTCTAGCTCTCTTCTGTTTGGTCCAATGAAGAATGATCTCTGTGGGAAGATGTATGTGGACGTGCGGAGGTTTTTTTCACAGCAAGACGTTCGCTCCACCGTCGACCGGTAGAATGGCACCATGCGGGCATACAGGCCATCCCAGTAAGGCGGCGTAAGGACGTCAAATTGAACGGACATTAAGTTGAAGAATATAGTTTTGTAGTGAGGAGAGTGGAGGATAATATGGCGCGTTGGAATCCTGATTGAACTAACCAGCTTTCTGAAAGGTATGTGCTGCATTACTTACTGAACGGCACTCGTTACCCGGCGGAGGTTCGAGTCCTCCCTTGTTCATGGATTTGTGTGTTTCGCCTTAGGATAATTTAGGTTAAGCAGTGTGCAAGCTTAGGGACTGATGACCGTAGCACTTAATTCCCATAAGATTTCACACACACACACACACACACACACACACACACACACACACACACACACACACACACACAGCCACTCGTACCCAACGTCACCAGCTAAGCCGAATTTTTGGTTCATTTTTACGTACAGAGCGGCATTTACGAGACAGCTAAGAAACTAGAAGAAATATTCCTTTTTAACGGAAATTCTTTTTAAAGCGTCCGAAATTAGCAAGAAACTGTCTGTTTAAATGAAAACGTGCTTATCAGATTCGATTCGTAAGTGGAAAAAACAATTAGGCATTAAAATCCAAACGGTCTTTAGTTACTTTAAATAAAAACAGGATCAAGTGATGAAACTACTGTCAAGCACAACAATGGCAATCAACATTGAAATATTGAGCCTCATCTCGTGCATTAAATCAAAATCCTTTTTCAAATTAAATGTTTCTGCTGCCTTTGAATCAAAAAAATCTCTTTCTCCGATCCTGAAAATCTAGTGACCACAAAGACAGCGTCTTCGTGATGTTGAGGTCCCATACTCCGAGGAGCGTAGAGGGCTATGCGGGAGACCCGCAACTCCGTACTACGCAAGGTACTAGCGGAGTTGGTTTGCCATTGCCTTCCTCCGACCCTAATGATGATGATGAAGACGACACAACACCCAGTCATCTCGAGGTAGGAAAGATCCCTGTCCCCGCCGGGAATCGAACCCGAGAACGCCACCGCAAGACCATGAGCTTACAGCTTTGTTTTCCATTGGTCTGGAATGTAGTGTTCCAACTGCTCTATCGTGAAAGTTGATGGATCTTAGTGCTATCTTATCTAGGGACACAATTTGCTTAGGTGATTGTTGTTGCTAATATGTTGTTGTTGTTGTTGTTGTGGTCTTCAGTCCTGAGACTGGTTTGATGCAGCTCTCCACGCTACTCTATACTGTGCAAGCTTCTTCATCTCCCAGTACCTAGTTCAACCTACATCCTTCTGATTCTGCTTAGTGTATTCATTTCTTGGTCTCCCTCTACGATTTTTACCCTCCACACTGCCTTCCAATAGTAAATTGGTGATCCCTTGATGCCTCAGAACATGTCCTACCAACAGATCCATTCTTCTGGTCAAGTTGTTCCACAAACTTCTCTTCTCCCCAATCCTATTCAGTACTTCCTCATCAGTTATGTGATCTACCCATCTAATCTTCAGCATTCCTCTGTAGCACCACATTTCGAAAGCTTGTATTCTCTTCTTGTCCAAACTATTTATCGTCCATGTTTCACTTTCATATATGGCTACACTCCATTAAAATACTTTCAGAAATGACTTCCTGACACTTAAATCTATACTCGATGTTAATAAATTTCTCTTCTTCAGAAACGCTTTCCTTGCCATTGCCAGTCTACATTTTATATCCTCTCTACTTCGACCATTATCAGTTATTTTGCTCCCCAAATAGCAAAACTCCATTACTACTTTAAGTGCCTCATTTCCTAATCTAATTCCCTCAGCAGCACCCGACTTAATTCTACTACATTCCATTATCCTCGTTTTGCTTTTGTTGATGTTCATCTTATCTCCTCCTTTCAAGACACTATCCATTCCATTCAACTGCTCTTCCCAGTCCTTTGCAGTCTCTGACAGAATTACGATGTCATCGGCGAACCTCAAAGTTTTTATTTCTTCTCCATGGATTTTAATGCCTACCCCGAATTTTTTTTGTTTCCTTTACTGCTTGCTCTATATAGAGATTGAATAACATCGGGGAGAGGCTACAACCCTGTCTTACTCCCTTTCCAACAACTGCTTCCCTTTCATGTCCCTCGACTCTTATAACTGCCATCTGGTTTCTGTACAAATTGTAAATAGCCTTTCGCTCCCTGTATTTTATCCCTGCCACGTTTAGAATTTGGAAGAGAGTATTCCAGTCAACGTTGTAAAAAGCTTTCTCTAAGTCTACAAATGCTAGAAACGTAGGTTTGCCTTTCCTTAATCTTTCTTCTAAGGTAAGTCGTAGGGTCAGTATTGCCTCACGTGTTTTAACATTTCTACGGAATCGAAACTGATCTTCCCCGAAGTCGGCTTCTACTAGTTTTTCCATTCGACTGTAAAGAATTCGTGTTAGTATTTTGCAGCTGTGGCTTATTAAACTGATTGTTCGGTAATTTTCACATCTGTCAACACCTGCTTTCTTTGGGAGTGGAGTTATTATATTCTTCTTGAAGTCTGCGGGTATTTCGCCTGTTTCATACATCTTGTTGACCAGATGGTAGAGTTTTGTGAGGACTGGCTCTCCCAAGGCCGTCAGTAGTTCCAATGGAATGATGTCTACTCCGGGGGCCTTGTTTCGGCTCAGGTCTTTCAGTGCTCTGTCAAACTCTTAACGCAGTATCGTATCTCCCATTTCATCCTCATCCAAATCCTCTTCCATTTCCATAATACTGTCGTCAAGTACATCGCCCTTGTATAGACCCTCTATATACTCCTTCCACCTTTCTGCTTTCCCTTCTTTGCTTAGAACTGGGTTTCCATCTAAGCTCTTGATATTCATGCAAGTGGTTCTCTTTCCTCCAAAGGTCTCTCTAATTTTCCTGTAGGCAGTATCTATCTTACCCCTAGTGAGATAAGCCTCTACATCTTAACATTTGTCCTCTAGCCATCCCTGCTTAGCAATTTTGCGCTTCCTGTCGATCTCATTTTTGAGACGAATGTCTTCCTTTTTGCCTGCTTCATTTACTGCATTTTTATATTTTCTCTTTTCATCAATTAAATTCAGTATTTGTTCTGTTACCCAAGGATTTCTACTAGCCCTCGTCTTTTTACCTACTTGATTATCTGCTGCCTTCACTACTTCATCCCTCAAAGCTACCCATTCTTCTTCTACTGTATTTGTTTCCACCATTCCTGTCAATCGTTCCCTTACGCTCTCCCTGAAACTCTGTACAACCTCTGGTTCTTTCAGTTTAAATAGGTCATATCTCCTTAAGTTCCCTCCTTTTTGCAGTTTCCTCAGTTTTAATCTACAGGTCATAACCAACAGATTGTGGTCAGAGTCCACATCTGCCCCTGGAAATGTCTTACAACTTAAAACCTGGTTAATAAATCTCTGTCTTACCATTATATAATCTATTTGATACCTTTTAGTATCTCCAGGGTTCTTCCACGTATACAACCTTCTTTCATGATTCTTAAACCAAGTGTTAGCTATGATTAAGTTGTGCTCTGTGCAAAATTCTACTAGGCGGCTTCCTCTTTCATTTCTTAGCCCCAATCTATATTCCTTCTCTCCCTTTTCCTACACTCGTATTCCAGTCACCCATTACTATTAAATTTTCGTCTCCCTTCACTATCTGAACAATTTCTTTTATTTCATCGTACATTTCTTCAATTTCTTCATCATCTGCAGAGCTAGTTGGCATATAAACTTGTACTACTGTAGTAGGTGTGGGCTTCGTGTCTATCTTGGCCGCAATAATGCGTTCACTATGATGTTTGTAGTAGCTTACCCGCATTCCTATTTTCCTATTCATTCTTAAACCTACTCCTGCATTACCCCTATTTGATTTTGTGTTTATAACCCTGTAGTCACCTGACCAGAAGTCTTGTTCCTCCTGCCACCGAACTTCACTTATTCCCACTATATCTAACGTCAACCTATCCATTTCCCTTTTTAAATTTTCTAACCTACCTGCCCAACTAAGAGATCTGACATTCCACGCTCCGATCCGTAGAACGCCAGTTTTCTTTCTGCTGATAACGACATCCTCTTGAGTAGTCCCCGCCCGGAGATCCGAATGGGGGACTATTTTACCTGCGGAATATTTTACCCAAGAGGATGCCATCATCATTTAATCATACAGTAAAGCTGCATGCCCTCGGGAAAAATTACGGCCGTAGTTTCCCCTTGCTTTCAGCCGTTCGCAGTACCAGTACAAGCAAGGCCGTTTTGGTTATTGTTACACGGCCAGATCAGTCAATCATCCAGACTGTTGCCCTTGCAACTACTGAAAAGGCTGCTGCCCCTCTTCAGGAACCACACGTTGGTGTGGCCTCTGAACAGATACCCTTCCGTTGTGGTTGCACCTACGGTACGGCTATCTGTATCGCTGAGGTACGCAAGCCTCCCCACCAACGGCAAGGTCCATGGTTCATGGGGGGGGGGGGGGGGGGGGGGGGTTGCTAATATAACAAACATAATTTATTTGTCAAGTTTCACAATGAATATCCGACTTTCGTGTCTGGGAAGTCTAAAAAAGTAAAATTTGTGCTCTCGAACTGCTGTATCTGTACAAAAATTTAGATAACCATCACTGATTTTCTACATCATGTAGCTCTCTACTATTGTTTTCTGTGCGCAAATTAAACGTCTCATCTGTTTCTTATAAAGGGAGAAATGAAGTTAAAAGACCATTACATAAATTTACGGATCCATATTTTCAGAGAGAAATTGTAACCATTAATTGAAAATCACGAGTGTACACTACATTTACGTTTACCTTGTAATTTATTCACAGTGTAATAAGCACTACGAGATGGTCTGCTTTAAGCGCCAAAATACACGAGAAACGTCTGATTAAACTTTGTCGCCTAACGAAGCGCTTGTTATCTGGTTATGAATTTACTTTCTACTCCGAGGAGGAAGTCCGATAATTCCTCCTCCTCCTATACCGGAGGATGCCGCTCGTAATGAAGTTTGAGAAAGAATATAACTTCCCTCTCATCGTTTCTGTCACGTCCTTTTGCTTATCTGGAAGGTGGTGTCATGAATTTAGTTTTAAAAAGAAATAAAAAACTTTTTCCGATATTTTCCGTGTTTTCATCTTCACAACTGCTGTATAATTTTCCGTGAGTTATTACCTGCTAATTCCTTGTGCACATTTAGTTGTACCTTCTGTTTTTGAGACACTGTAAATCATCAGGTCCGGTTGAAAAGTGTGCGAGGCAAGGATACATCATTTCTCCCATACTTCTCAATCTTTCCATCGAAGAAACAACAAAACAAATAAATGAAAGATTGAGGAGTGGGATAAAATACAGGGTGAAAGAAGAGCAATGACAAGATTCACGGATGACATTGGTATCGTCAGTGAACTGATGCAAATAATTTGCATTAACTGTACTGTAACAAACAATTAATGGGAAAAGGATACGAACCGAGAGTAAATCAAAGAAAGATGAAAGTAATGAGGTATAGCGGAAATGAGAGTAACAGAAGACATGAAGACCAGGAAGTGGACGAACAGGAAGAATTTTGCTACATTGTCAGCAAAACAACACACTATAATGAAGCAAGATCGATATAACGGGCTAGCACAGGATAAATGAAATTTCACCCTAGTCTGCAAGTATCAAACATAAGCCTAACTTTGAGGAAAAGCGTTTGTGAGAATGTGCTTCTGGAACGCAACATTCTATGGAAGTGAAGTGAATGATGGATTATGGGAAAACGGGAAAATACGCAAAACGAAGCGTGTGAGATGTTACACTATGTGATGAAGTAACCGGACAACCCCCAAAAACAGACGTTTTTCGTATTAGTTGCGTTGTGCTGCCACCTGTTGCCCGGTACTCCATGTCATCGACCTCAGTAGTCATTAGACAACGTGAGAGAGTAGAATTGGGCGCTCCGTGGAAATCACGGACTTCGAACGTGGTCAGGTGATTAGGTATCACTTGTGTCATAAGTCTGTATCGAGATTTCCACACTCCTAAAGATCCCTAGGTTTCTGTTTCCGATTTGATAGTGAAGTGGAAACGTGAAGGGACACGTACAGCACAAAAGCGTTCAGGCCGAACTAGCCTCTTGATTGTCAGAGACGGCCAACAGTTGAAGAGGGTCGTAATGTGTAATAGGCAGACACCTATCCAGACCATCACACAGAAATTCCGAACTAAATCAGGAACCGTTGCAAGTACTATGGCAGTTGGGAGGAACGTGAGACAACTGGAGTTTCATGGTCGAGTGGCTGCGCGTAAGCCACACATCATGCCGGTAAAGGCAACACGACGCCTCGCATGCTGTAAGGACCGTAAATATTGGATAATTGAACTGCGGAAAAATGTTGTGTGGAGTGACGAATCACGGTGCACAATGTGGCAATCCAATGGTAGTAGATCGTCTGAGACACTTTGACACCAACTCCTCTCCATGCAGGGTTTTGATCTGGTAATGAAAGAATCAGAAAATTAGTTTGTTTTCCTACCTGCACTAATTAGAGCCTTATGGAATAATTTTCTGGTGTCGTTCCACAACACAGCACAGGAACGTGTTGTAAGGACAAATTACATTAACCATCTTGGAGCTCATTCAGGGTAATCCTTTAAAAGTCATTTCAGCACTGATAACACCCTTCAGCAGTCCCGCAGCCTCCCTTCTCCCCCTCGAAACAAAATGAAATCTTTCATAGAAAATACCCCATAAGGAAGTGGTCTTCGTTTCCACACCCACAGTAAGGAAACAATTGGCAATCATAAAAAATATTTTATCATCGCTCTTGAGACAAATTTGCTTGCTAAAATAGCAACAGCTTAAAACAAAACTGAAATAATTTATGCTTGACAATTTCTTCTATTCCATGCTCGAAATATTGTACAGATAACATTTTTTTGGTATTGTTTTACTATTATTAAATTATATTGTAGGTGAAGTGTTGGGAAAATGACCTATCGTGTAGCAATTTTTTCAATTAGAAAATATATCTTATTTCTAAAGTGTTGAAGACATTCCAAGTCTTAGTGAAATGCCGCAGACACGATCCATATGATCCACAGAGCATGTTAATAACTAACAGCTCGTTGTGAACTGGCATTATTGTATACAAAGCAAATTCAGGAGAAACTGAGAACTACCCTAGAGGAAAGTTTTATCTTTTGCTTCAGTGCATCATCTCTGTTCCTGCGTCAGTTAAAACACTGTCTTTAATGCCACATAAAATGACACTCTCACCGTCATCAAACTGTACTCTTTTACCATGTTGATATGCTACCACTACATGACTCTTGTGCTTGTTTTTTGATTGTATCGACCATTTTTTCTGTCTAATGAGTAACGAAAGGTATTGTGCTAGGTAAATCAGAATTGATCCGTGAAGGGCACATTTGTTTATTCGTAGATGATCTAGTCTCGATATTAGGGGCTCCACAATAAGGAGGGTCACTTGCGCACTGCCGTTGAGTGGGATACACCTTCCTGGCTGACCAGTAAAGTACACATACTTCTTGCTGCAAGCTATTGAGAGACAGTGTGTCAGGGAAGTGCAACTCCAGTGGCCACGATCTACAGACAACTGTCTTGTTTGCATCGTGTTGTTGCGTAATGCAGTTAACGTTGGAGAACGGTCCAGTCATTCTTTAAGTCCTTTTTGTAATATGTGTGCAGGTTTACAAGGGACAAATTCTGTTTCTTGAAACAATGCACATTAGAAATAGTCTGTGATTGATCTGCTGCAACATATCTGAGGATTGTACGAAGCGAGAGCAACAAAAAGGTAACATTATGGACATGTGCTGTAATCTGCGTTCCCACACATCGCCCCGTACTGCAGCGAGACAGGTCGGTTGGGTATGATCTGTTTTAACTGATTCAAAATGGTTCAAATGGCTCTAAGAACAATGGGACTTAACATCTGAGGTCATCAGTCCCCTAGACGTAGAACTACTTAAACTTAACTAACCTAAAGACATCACACATCTATGCTCGAGGCAGGATTCGAGCCTGCGGTCGTAGCAGCAGGGCGGTTCCGGACTGAAGCACCTAGAAACGCTCGGCCCCAGCGGCCGCCTGTTAACTGGTTTTTATTTTGCTATGCAAGTAACTTTTTCTAAAGAGTGTAAAATGCTTTGTACTGCTCTTAGGACCAGTGGAATAGTACACGTTTTTGAGGTACACGCAGTCACGGTTACGTTTGGAATGAATGTCACCCAATAATATTCTTGAGATTTCCGGGTTTTTTAAATACTTCTATGTTTGGGCAATGCTTCCACTGAAGTTAAATGTTACTCAGTCGCTGGTATGCCATTCACGGTGAGAAAGTTAACTCAGAAATTCTGTTTATGTCTGAAAGAAGTTAAAATTATCAACGTTACACTTCAATCTACCTTCCAGTGCAAAACTTAAAGACGGAAGTAACTTTCGTATGATGTGCCACTGCAAGAAAATAATACTCAGTGAGACGAACATAAACGGCACTTTTATACAAAGACAATAATTACACTGTTGTCACTGCGATTGGAGACGTTTCCATGGACTTTAAAAAAGGTGATTCTTGCTTTGCAATGTGCTCTCATGCTGGTAAGGAGGTCTTGTGGCAGGACGTACCATCCCTCCATCCGCGCGGTTCGCAAAGTGGCTCACGAGAAAGACAGGTCGCGGCCAGTACGTCACAGAACGTGACACTGTAGGTTTTACAGGTGCTAGCAGCCGTGTCCGGCGAGGAACGAGTATCTATTACAGACGAGGTTAATAATTCTTGACCGCGTACCTTACGACAAAGTTAAGACTTTTCAATTACATAATGATTTCTCGGATGCCCCAGTTGGAGCCGAGCGTTCGCGAAGTGTGTCGGACAAGTCGATCAATGTGAGTCAGAAGTTTGTTGCAGGGCACGTATATCTCTTTGGCCCCGGTTTACAACTGATAACAGCGTTGGTGCTCGTGGATGTCATGCAGTACCTCTCTCCAACGTATCCCACACGAACTATATGGGATTTAACTCAGCCGAACGACCAGGCCTGTCCATTCTGTAGTTCCGAGAGCTCCTCCTATGTGGTCTTGAATTATCAGAAATAAAAATTTACTCAGGGACGAATATACCCTACACAAGATTTACATTGGGAAGCACTACAGAGTTACAATAATGGCGACCGGTGAGTGGAGTGTACCGTTTTCCATGTGCAACGTTAATCCGCCCCAAAGTAAAAACAAGTAGGCAACCAAAAGACTCATGTCCGACCCTGTTTCTGGATGCATTACGTACCATCAATTAGCGAGAGGCGGGAACACTGTCAAGCACGATCGGTTTGGTTGTGCTACATTGTTGGGAGGCATAATGTTGCGTGGGCGTAATGGCCTCTAAAGCTTTGAACACTTTACAGTCACCAGTCAACTTTACTGTGACATTGCACTTCTTCCTCTTGCACGTCTCATCAGAGGTTTATTGACCCATTAATTCATGTTAGTGGATGACAATGCGCGACCATATTGAATTGTGTAGGTGGAGGTGCTGTTGCACAAAGAGGATGTGCATGGACTGGCTCATTCGTTCGTCCGACTTAAATCCCATAGGGAAAGTGTGGGATGCGTTGGGGAGACGTATTGTAGCCCGTCCCCAAGCACCAACGACCATCCAGCAGATGTTAACAGCGCTTGCTGTGGATTACCGCACCGTACCACAAGAACTTACCAACCTTTAGGCCATGTAATGTCAACTGACATATAAAAATGTCTACTCACCAAGCGACGGCAGGGGAACACACACATAAAATGATCTAACTTTTACAATTTTTTGGAACCAGTACCTCCTTCTCCTGGCAGAAGAGTTGAAAGGGAATGAACAGGAGTGAAGGAGAAGGATTGGAGAGGTTTATGGTAGTGGGTACAGATGAGAAAATTCACCCAGGAAAATGTCTCCCCTGGCCCTGGGTTCGGGGTGACTTTTCTGAACTGTACCCCTTTCCCTAAGTCTCTCCTGTTCTTTTCCTTCCCCCCTCTTCCTTCCACTTCAACTCTTCTGTCAAAAGTTTGATCCTTTTGTGTGTGTGTGTTACCCTACCACCGCTCGGTGAGTATATATTTGTATCTATCAATTTACATAATATTATCAATATTTTCGTCGTTATTTCTAGCTTTAGGTCAGCACAAGATAACACTGAAGAGCATTTCTTCCCCGTCCGTAGTGAGCACACACGCTGTTAAGTACATTGTCCTGCGTTTGTAACGTCCAGGGAAACATCTTAAACTGCGGTGACTTCAGTGTATTTATTGTCCTTGAATAAAAGATTCATGTGCGTTCGTCTCATTGCGTATATCTTTCAGTTACCTTCTGCGCTATGCTGTAACGTTTTGTGTGTGTGTGTGTGTGTGTGTGTGTGTGTGTGTGTGTGTGTGTCATAGCGGCCCCTTTTTTTAGAGGGCCCGCAGAACCGACACGCAAGATGGGTTGCTAACCCCCTTTCAGCATCATGGAGAGATACATCACCAGCGGACAGAAACAATAACAGACTTTCGAAATAGAAAAGAACTACTTCGCCAGACAACACGTGACAGTGTTCCACCTATTGGAACTCATATGACTGATGTAGCACTCAGCTGACCTGTCTTTATAAGCACGCATAAACCGTCAGACCGGCAGTGTTTACCAACCACTAGGAACAGCTCCGGCCAGTACTGACATGGGCCTAGCATTGTATTAACTCGCCGTAGCATTGTAGAAACACGCTGTAGTTTGTATTGTGTGGAGTGGATTTTGGTCAGTATTCTTCTTCTATTGTCTTGTTTCCTTATTTGATTTCTCACCAGAAGAGTTGTGGGTTTCCTTGTTGTTCTTGCATCTGAAACTTTGTGTATGCCAAGATGGCGTTTATTTCTTTAATTATAATAGAGTGTGTTCAAACTGACTGTTAGTTCTTTTTCCTGCCGAATGCGGGACACTACAATATGTGTGATCCAAGTATCACGGAGCTGTGTTGCTTGGCAGTGACTCATCGTGAGAGAGCTAATTTCATCCCTAGTGTACATACAGAAGCAGAGGTACAATGTAGCTACCAATTACGTTCTAAATCTTTTCATAAAGAATTTGTTTACTAGCGATTCATCGAGAACATTAACACATTTAATCACACTAGGTGAGCGTGGAGGTAGTAGCCAGGAAGAAACTGATGGAAAAGGAAATTAGTTTTAACAAATGTGAATGTTATTCCCAAAGGCTTTTTCAAAACAGATTTAAAATTGTAAGCAGAGAAGCATTCAAGACGGCCGTAGTCATGACTGCTCACAACAACCTCTGAAAGAGTACACTGGTGCAGTGGTACAAATCTGCAAGACACCAAATTACTTTAAACTAAAAAACTTTTTACAACTCACACAAACACGTAAACTATGCACCCCGTAAGAGGGATGGAAATGGTATAGCACTCAAATTATTTGCCACCGAAAGTGCAATTTCTTTTCAGGCACTCTTACGGTGGATAGGTGGCAACCTTATAACCTAAAATGACTGTTTAAATAAATGCAGACTTACATGAAATGTACAACATGCTCTACATTACACATATACCAACTCGCAAGATGATAGGCATGATAAAATATAATTCAAGAATTCGGCCTTTAAGCAATAACATGACAGAGGCAGATTGACAGGTGGTTGGGGGGGGGGGGGGGGGGGGTACTAAACAACTCGAGCCGCAGATTTCTCTAAACCTCCCCAATTCCACAAGGGAACAACGTACCACCCAATTCACAAGTAACCACCTTCCCGCGGGGGGGGGGGGGGGGGGGGGGGTCAAACGGAGAAGAATGGTGGGACGACACGAAAACAAAGCGGCTGGTGACCTCACCAAGAAAATAAGTAGAGTTTAACGAGTAAATGAAACAACATATCTCCAATCACTTAACTTGTAATAAACTGCGTTTTCTGGCGATGACCTGGCGCAGCACCCTCAACGTTCTCCCGAACTGTCCGCTGCCAGCCGCTTCACCTGACGCATGAAGGCGCTCCGATCTACCGTATTACGGCGTCGCAGCTCGCCCCGGCCAACCCGATGTCGTGGTTTCGCTCTTGTTGATCTCGTGTGATCCGCGAAGCCACTACCCCTTTCTATACGACACTACCCACTGGTCTCACGTGGGGACCTCACATGCTCCGACGCTCAAGGCGGACAAATAACCTCGTGTCTCAGTG
This sequence comes from Schistocerca gregaria, assembly GCF_023897955.1. Classification (NCBI taxonomy): domain Eukaryota; kingdom Metazoa; phylum Arthropoda; class Insecta; order Orthoptera; family Acrididae; genus Schistocerca; species Schistocerca gregaria. The sequence continues at coordinate 411,630,877 of NC_064925.1, read as the reverse complement.
CGCGACCGACCAACCGACCGATGCAAGCGCCAATGACCGTTGCCCGAGCAACTCGAGCAGACTGGCGGCCTAACTCGCAGACTCAGATGCAGGAACTAAGCCCCGACCGGGCGACCACTAGCTGAGTTCTGTTACTGGAGGAGTGGCAAGACTCTCATTTTCTGGCTTTAAAGTTTGATCCATACGACAGACATACTAGCACTCCGACGACATACAGACACTAACTGCCGCACAAATGCAAACGAGAGACAGCCCAGCAACTGGTGACGCGAGACTGACCTACCCTCACTCCGACTGACCCCCTGCCGAGCTGATAGCGCCCCTTAAATGTAAGTGAGCAGGCAACCTTTCCGCCTTCCTACCACAGGGAAACACCGAAGCTGCGATTACCACAGCGGCGCCACCGCAAGAAACGGAGGGCGACTGCTTCAACCAACGCGCTGCGGCGCGCTCTTCAGAACACCAAGTTTTTTTTTTTTTTTTTACCACTGCTCAGTATATTGCGCAAGGCTTGTTATACTAATTCATTGGCTAACAGGTTTGACTATTATGAAAATCCGAACATACACATCCAGTCACATTAACGTGACCACCGCCTATGTTCGACGCAAACGTGGAATAGCTACTCGCAGACGGCAGGTGGAAGCACTAGTAGTGTAAGGTATAGAAATGGTGTCGGGGGACGCAGAAAAGAATTCAGTCGTTGCAATACGGAAAGATACAATTTATCTGACGTCCAAAAGACATAGTCGTAGGCTTTCGGGCAAAAAGTGGCAGTATTAGTGAAAGTATTAGTTGGTAAACTGTTCATGTGCACCCTGATTAAAGTGTATCGTACTTGGCAAAATGGCGCTATCCAAAACCGGCGGCGAGGTAACTGTGGTGCAGCACGTACAGCGCTTCGGGAAATGTCTTCAGCCGAACCAAGTGCATTTTTTGGGCAACTGATCGCCAAGATTAACCAAGGGGTTATCAACAGTGTCTCACCACCGTTCAGAGAACGTTGCTGCGTATGGGTCTCTACAGCTCCTCGCTCCTGCAGCCGTGCACATTGCTGTTGATGTTCAGGCTTTTGATACGTGGTCACGTTAATGTTACTGAACAGTGTATATTGTATATTTTCAAAATAATGTGTTACGTATATCTTTGCTGGTCTTTAGATTGAAATCTGATGTGATGCAGTTTTCGACGTTATTGTGTGCTATTTTCTCCATCTATGCACCAAGTACAGACGTACCTGAATTCAGAATTAAATAACTATTCATCAGTCTTATGTTTCACGTTAGAGACGTTGTAACGATTCCACATTCTTATGTTTACTGGCGGACACATTCTCGGTATTCCTGTGGCTTCAAAACATTGTAGGACAATTATGAGCCAAAAGTAACCGTAAGAATCGCATTATTCATGAGACGTACGTCTCTCCTTAAGTTAATTTTCCGTGGCTTAACTGACAAATCAAGTTACTGAAAGGCTGTTATTTTAATTCAATAATGATATTGTGCTTTAGCATCGAAGAGAACACTACAGTTTTAAATAACTCGCAGATGATTCATTGTAATTACTCTTAATTTAAATGGGTAAGGGTCAGCGTCTTATTGAGGTACTGAAATACGAATGACAATAGTAAACAACGACTGTCGATGTGATCTCTTTGTTGACACGAGTACCAATGGTGCATCACAACTTAAGGGAACTAAGTTGGAGGTGGACATCTTACATCTCTTCGAACATGTGCTTACCTCGACTTACTTTTTATTTAACGAACAATATTTTGAGCAGATTGATGGTGTTGCTATGGGCAGTTCTCAATGTCACAGAGTAGCTAATCTTCTATAAAAGACTTCCAGGGAAAAGCACTTCCATCACCAGCGTTGAAACCTAAATGTTTCTGGAGATATGTGTATAATACCTCTGTAGTTCGGCCACATGGAGTATTTCTGGAACACCTTAACTCCCTCCATGCCAGCATTAGCTTCACCATGGAAGCATAAAAATGGTGACCTGCCTTTCTTGATATCTTGGTCCGCAGAATGGAAGATCGTTCCTTGGGTTGCACTGTGTTTCGCGAACCGACTCACACTGACCTATATCCATGAGATGCGAACTGCCATTACCCATCTCAACGCAGTGGCGTGTTGCCGACTCTCGTTCATATGGTTAGAATTATTTCAGATGCAGGGCTCTTATCAGCAGAGCTTAGCCGTCTTCGCTCTGCGTTTGTACAAAACGGGTACTTTGATAAAAACATCAGTAATGCATTTACACCAGCACTCCGTAAAGCTCAAGAACAGCCACAAGGAACAGAGAACCCCACGAGGATGGTTTTCTCTTGGTGGCGTGTCCTTTAAGATTGACAGCATGGTCAAAAAACACCGAATAAAAAGTGTCTTTCGCCCTCCAGCGCGATTGCAAACCATGCAGAGTTCTGTAAAAGAGGATCTAGGCCTAAGGAGAACAGGGGTATATAAAATCCTTTGCCAGTGTGGGAAATCGTACATTGGCAAGACGTGTCGCACTGTAACGGCACAGATGTGCTGAACATGGATGTCATCCAGAAACGTTTGCTGTGGCTGAACATTGTATTGACATGGGACACAGTTTGAACTACGGAGGGACAAAGATAATTTCGTCCGCTTCAACGTACGGGGTTCTCCGTCATTAAGGAAGCAGTTGAAATTCGTGTATGTAACGACCTTAACATTAGCGACAGAGGGTATTAACAGCAAGGCATGGGAACTAGCATTGGCGGTACTACGGCATCGACGGCCGTAGGCGAACGAATCCGAGCCGACACAGATGGAGAATCGAGGTCTGCAGGTTTAAACTGGGCACCAAAACATTGCCCACGCGCACGTTGTGCCGCTAACTGCTGCTGCGCTTTTCCCGCGTTGCGAACGAGAAACCTTTGTCCCTTTGTCCGGCATAGGGCACTGAATGTTGCCGTGCTTTATGATTCGTCTACGATGACGCTACAGCGAAATCCTCGGCGCCTGCACGTTTCTGGAAAGTCAGCATATACAGATTGGTCCATTGACCGGGCCAATCTCGCGAAATAAGCATCAAACGAAAAAAAATATATTGAACCAAACTCTTCTAGCTTGAAGGGGGAAACCAGATGGCGCTATGTTTGGTGCGCTAGATGGCACTGCCATAGGTCAAACGAATATCAGCTGCGTTTTCTTAAATAGGCACCCCTATTTTTTATTACATATTCGTAAAGAAATATGAATGTTTTAGTTGGACCATTTTTTTCGCTTTGTGATAGGTGGCGCTGTAATAGTCACATACGTACAAATACGTGGTATCACGTAACATTTCGCCAGTGGGGACGGTATTTGCTTCGTGATACGTTACCCGTGCTAAAATGAACCGATTACCAATTGCAGAAAAGGTTGATATCATGTTGACGTATGGCTATTGTGATCAAAATGCCCAACGGGCTTGTGCTATGTATGCTGCTCGGTATCCTGAACAACATCATCCAAGTGTTCGGACCGTTAGCCAAATAGTTACGCTACTTAAGGAAACAGGAAGTGTTGAGCCACACGTGAGTTGTCAACCACGACCTGGCCACAAATGATGATGCCCAAGTAGATGTTTTAGCTGCTGTCGCGGGTAATCCGTACATAAGTATCAGACAAATTGTGCGAGAATCAGGAGTATCCAAAACATCGGTGTTGAGAATGTTACATCACCGTCGATTGCACCCGTACCATATTTCTATGCCCCAGGATTTGCATGGCGACGACTTTGAACGTCGTGTACAGTTCTGCCACTGGCCACAAGAGAAATTACGGGACGATGACTGTTTTCTTGGCACGCGTTCTATTTAGCGACGAAGCGTCATTCGTCAACAGCGGTAACGTAAATCGGCATCATTTGCGCTATTGGGAAGCGGAAAATCCACGATGCCTGGGCCAAGTGGAACAACATAGATCTTGGCGGATTAATATATGGTGCGGCATTATGGGACGAAGGACAATTGTCCCCCATTTTATCGATGGCAATCTAAATGATGCAATGTATGCTGATTTCCTACCTAATGTTATACCGATGATACTACAAGATGTTTCACTGCATGACAGAATGGCGATGTACTTCCAACATGATGGATGTCCGGCACATAGCTCGCGTGCGTGAGGGTGAAGCGGTATTGAGTATCATATTTCATGACAGGTGGATTGGTCGTCGAAGCACCATACTATGGCCCGCTCATTCACCGGATCTGACATCAACGGATTTCTTTCTGTGGGAAAAGTTGAAGGATATTTACTATCGTGATCTTCTGACAACACCTGACAACATGCATCAGATCATTGTCAATGCAAGTGCGAACATTACAGATGGCGAACTACTCCCTGTTGAGAAGAATGTCATTACACGTATTGCAAAATGCATTGAGATTGACGGACATCATTTTGAGCATTTATTGCATTAATGTGGTATTTACAGGTAACCACGCTGAAACAGCATGCATCCTTAGAAATGATAAGTTCACAAAGGTACAAGTATCACAGTGGAACAACCGAAATAAAATGTTGAAACGTACCTACGTTCTGTATTTTAACTAAAAGTACCTACCTGTTACCAACTGTTCGTCAAAAATGTGAGCCATATGTATGTGACTATTACAGCGCCATCTATCACAAAGCGAAAATAGTGGTTCAACTAAATCATTCATGTTTCATTACGTACTACACGAATATGAAATAAAAAAAATCGGGGTTCCTATTTAAAAGAACGCAGTTGATATCCGTTTGACCTACGGCAGCGCCATCTAGCGGGCCAACCATAGAGCCATCTAGTTACGTCCTTCAAGCAAGACAAGTTTCGTTCTTTGTAGTTTTTTTCGTTTGGCGCTTGTTACGTTAGATATTTGGCGCGGTCACGTTCAATGGACCACCCTGTACATTGGCGAGCCATTGCAGCAACACGTCAGTAAGCATCTGAAAAAGACGAGCAGCTGTCTCGACGAAATATTGTGAAGCTTCCACAACATTATCCCACGCGACGCCCATGAACCAATTAAGCAAGTAGTGTTTATTTCTTAAGTCTTATAGGTCCACTAAAACGAACTCCAATCTTACTTCAGCAGTCCACATACCATGTCAAATATTCTCCCATTGATTTTAGTTTGTTCTCACAATGAGGAAGTTAAACCGTTAGGTATTAATCATTATTTTCTGTTTTATTCCACGTATTCGTCTTTGCTTCCAAAACATTCTAAAAACTGTAGCTGCGAATTGTTCGTCCCTACCACATTTTTCGTGTGCGTAGGTATTTTATTCCCTGAACAGCGCAACTTGAAAGTGTGCTAGTGTTCCTAGACTCGTCGCCACTCAAATGAGTATTAATTTCGTCCAAGCATTAGGATTCTCCGGAGTTAAGGCGACCGTATATTCAATGGAGTGCAGTAAAACGTAGTGGCTGATTCATTACTGTTGGTCTCTCTTCCCAGTTATCAAGTCTTTGTTGATGAATAAAATGTTCTGCAGGTTTAAGACTAAAATTCAGGAACGCAGAAATACAAGACACCTAGGAATGAAATAAATCGGAAGTTCAGGAAAGCTAAGGAGAAATGTCTGTGTGAAAAATATGAAAAATGGAAGAAGAAATGATTGTCGGAAGAACTGACTCAGCATTCAGAAAAGTGAAAGCATTCTTCGCTAAAATTAAGAGAAAGGGTGGTAACGCGAAGAGTGCCATTGGAATTTCACTGTTAAAATCAGAGGAGAGAGAATGTAGATGCAAAACTACATCACAGGCCTCCATGAGTGTTAAGACTTGGCTGATGACGTGATAGAAGCAGAATCAAGAGTCTATATAGAGTAGATAAGGGGTCCAGAATTAAAATTTAAAATAGTTTTGGAAGATTCAATATCAAGTAAGGCAGAAGAAATAGATAACATTATACCAAAATTTCTAAAAATCATCGGGGGAAGTCGGAACAAAATGAATATTCAGGTTGGTGTGTAGAATGTATGAATGTGGCAGTATAGCGTCTGACTTTCGGAAAATGGAATCCCCACAATTCCCAAGATTCCAAGAGCTGATAAGTGCAACGTTAATGTTAACAGCTCATGCATCCAAATTGCTGACAAGAATAATATACAGTAGAATGGAGAAGGAAACTGAGAATGTGTTAGATAACGATCATTTTCCTTTAGGTACGAAGAAGGCAGTTCCGACATTGCGGTTGATACTGGAATTAAGACTAAAGAAATATCAAGAAGCGCTCACAGGTTTTGTCGACCAGAAAAAAGCATTTGACAGTTTCAAATGTAGCAAGATGTTTGAAATTCTGAGATATATAAGGGTAAGCAATAGTAAAGGACGGGTCATACACAATGTCTGCGAGAGCGAAGAGTGAACATTGAGAGTGGAAGACCAAGATCGATGTTCTAGTATTAAAAGGAGTGATGGAGTCTTTCGGCCTTTCTGTTCAATATGTGTATCGAAGAAGCAATGACGGAAATAAGATAAAGGTACCAAAAATGATTCAAATGGCTCTGAACACTATTGGACTTAACTGCTGAGATCAACAATACCATAGGACTTAGAACTACCTAAAACTAACTAACCTAAGGACATCACACACATCCATGCGCGAGACAGGATTCGAACCTGCAACCGCAGTGGTCGCGCGGTTCCAGACTGTAGCGCCTAGAACCACTCGGCCACTCCGGCTGGCAAAATAAAGGTACAAGAATGGAATTAAAGCTGAAGGTGAATCATGAGATTCACTGGTAACATTAGTATCCTCAGTGAAAGTGAGAAGAATTACAAGATTCGTTGAGTTGGAGTGTACAGCCTAAAGAGTGCAGAGTATGGAGTGACAACAAACCGAAGAAAGACGAAAGTAATGGAGAGTAGCAGAAATGAGGGAACTGTGAAAACAACAGCGTCGATGATCACGAAGTAGATAATGTTAAGGAGCTCTGGTACCTAGGCGTCAAAATAATCCATGATGGATGAAACAAGGAGGACGTAAAAGTGCACTAACACAGACAAGAAGAGTATTTCTGGCCAAGAGAAGTCTGCTAGTATTAAACATATACCTTATTTGAGAAAGAGATTTCTGAGGACGTTCGTTTGTAGCACAACATTATATGGCAGTGAAAGATGGATTGTGGGAAACAGAAGAGAATCGAAGTATTAAAGATGTGTTGCTGCGGATGAATGTTGAAAATTAGGTGGACTGATAAGGTAGGAATGATGAGGTTGTGTCAGAATTGACGCGGAAAGTAATATGCGGAAGCCACGGACAAGAAGAAGGGAAAGGACGACAGGACATCTCTTGACACATTAGGGACGTACTTCCAACGTACTAGAGAGAGATATAGAGGGTAAAACTGTAGAGGAAGACAGACTGGAATATATACAGCAAATAACTGACGACGTAGACCGAAAGTGATACTCTAAGATGGAGAGGTTGGCAAAGGAGAGAAATTCGTGTCGGCCGCAACAAACTGGTCAGAATAGAGATAATTTAAAAAAATTATAAAAACTTTATGTTTTAAGAAGAGTGGATAATGTTCCACCATGAGTTGGACAAGGTAGTAAATGCCTGCCCCTGCCCCCTCGTCTCTCGCAGCCACAAAAAAAAACCGATGCTCCATAGATATTGTGCTGGTAACTACGCGGAATTCGTCTTTGATCTGATCATCCACGACGACGCTACTGATGTAGCACGTCCCACTGTTCGTACATCTTTAGAAGATGACTCTGTCATCCACTACCACGCTCAGTATTTTAGCTGGGAGTACCCCTGTCGTCTCCAGGTGAGTCGTCGAAAGCTGACGTCGGCTGCCCATGTCAAACTATTTATAAGTGAGCCGCGTGTCTTCCAAGCATGATGAAGCGAGGGCAAGATCGACCACGGTGCTAGCAGGCAGCGCCCTTAATGATGGAAATACGAAACTCAGCAGTACGAGCGATTGCGGCTCGCCATATCCCTCTCCGAACTCTCTCGTCTTCGCTGAAATAAATTCGTGAAAACAATGGGATTCCATGCGTTTCCCAATTGATAGCCGCTGTTCAGATTAATAAAATTTCCAGCAATACAGTATGTCGAAAGACTTTTCACCGCTGGAATCTCGGAATGATCTGCAGTAGCCAAAATGATTGTTGTATCGTATTGCATTGTGTCTCTCGTGGATATGCAAAATTAAGTGCAGTAACGATGTCGTACCAGTCTTTCTTACACAGTGTAAATGGTCTGTACCGAAGAAAGCGTAACTCAGTGCAAAGGTATTTCGTATATTAGATCCTTTGCGGTCCGCCACTAGTTCCTCTCCTGTGACAACTTCTCCACCTCATAGTAGCACTTGCAATCCACGTAAAAAATAATTTGCTAGATGTATTCCTGTCTCTGACTTTACTATTTTTGCCCTCTACATCTCCCTCTAGCATCATGGAAGTCATACCCTAATGTATTAACAGATATCCTATCATCCTGTCCCTTCTCCTTGTCAGTGTTTCCCGCATATTCCTCTCCTCTACGATTCTGCGTAAAACCTCGTCATTACCTACCTGATTAGTCAACCTAATTTTCATCATTCGCCTGTAGCACCACATCTCAAATGTTTCGATACTCTTCTGTTCTGGTTTTCCCACAGTCCCTGTTTCACTACCATACTACGTTGAGCTCCAGATGTACATTCTCAGAATTTCTTTCTCAATTTAAGGCCTATGTTTGATACTAGTAGACTTCTTTTGGCCAGAAATGCACTTTCTTACAGAGCATGTAAGGTTTTGATATCCCCTTCGCTCCGTCCGTCATTGGTTATTTTGCTTTCCTCAACTTCATCTACTTCGAGGGCACTAACGCCGATGCTAAGTTTCTCGCTTTCAGATTTCTGCTATTTGTCATTACTTTCGTCTCTCTTTGATTTGCTCTCAATACATATTCTGTACTCATTAGATTATTGATTCCATTCAGCAGATCACGTAATTCTTTTACATTTTCTCTCAGGATAGCAATGTCATCAGTGAACTGTATCATTGATATTCTTTCATCTTGAAATGTAACTCCACTTCAGAATGTTTCTTTTATTTCCATCATTGCTTCTTCGAAGTACAGATTGAACAATAGGGGCAAAAGACTACATCCCTGTCTTACACCCCTTTTAATCCGATGACTTCGTTTTTGGTCGTCCACTCTTATATTCGCTGTTGGCTCTTGTATATGTCATATATTACCCGTCTTCCCCTACTGCTTACTCCTACTTCTCTCAGAATTTCGAACATCTTACACCATTTGACAATGTCGTACGCTTTTTGCAGGTCGACAAATCCTATGAACATGTCTTCATTTTTCTTTATTCTTGCTTCCATTATTAACCGCAAAGTCAAAATTGCCTCTCTGGTGGCTTTACGTTTTCTAAAACCAAACTGATCGTCATCTAGCGCATCCCCAATTTTCTTTTCCATTCTTCTGTATAATATTCTTACCAGCAACTTGGATTCATGAGCTCTTAAGCTGATTGTGCGATAATCCTCGCACCTCTCAGCTCTTACCGTCTTCGGAATTGTGGGAATGATATTTTTCCGAAAGTCAGTTAGTATGTCACCTAATTCACACATTCTAAACACCATCGTGAATAGTCGTTTTGTTGCCACTTCCCCCAATGATTTTAGAAACGCTGAGGGGCTATTATTTATCCCTTCTGCCTTATTTAGTCTTAAGTCATCCAAAGCTCTCTCAAATTATGATGCTAAGGCTGTTTTCCCTCTCTCATCTAAATTGGATCCTGTTTCTTCTTCTATCAGATCAGACAAATCTTCCCCCTCATAGCGGAATTTAATGTACCTCTTTCTACCCATCTGCTCTCTCCTCTGCATTTGGCAGCGGAATTCCCGTTGCACTCTTAATGTTATAACCCTTCCTTTTTGTATTACCGAAGGCTATTTTGATTTTCCTCTATGCTGAGTCAGTTCTTCTCACAGTCACTTCTTCTTTTTATTTCTTCAAAATTTTCTTGCAGCCATCTCGTCTTAGCTTCCAAGCACTCCCTATTTGTTTCATTTCTTAGCAAATTGTATTTCTGTATTCCTGAATTTCCCTGAAAATTTTTTACTTCCTTTTTTCATCAGTCAATTGAAGTATTTCTTTTCTTACCCATGCTTTCTTCGCAGTTACCTTCTTTGTACCTATGTTTTTCTTTCCAACTTCTTTGACTGCTCTTTTTAGAGATCTTCATTCGTCTTCAACTGTACTGCCTACTGAGCTATTCCCTACTGCTGTATCTGTAGCCTTAGAGAACTTCAAGTGTGTCTCGTCATCACTTAGTACCTCTGCATGCCACTTCGGCCCCTATGCAGAGACAGCTAGGCGATGTTGTAACTGCAACGTACGTATGCGTTCTTCAAAGTGTGTTATTCGCATGAAACCTGATCACTTCACGACAGAGAATAAATATAGTTGCTCAAAAGGAAGTGTTCGAATCAATTTGTTATCTGGACTCAGGCAACTAACTACGTGTGACGTCTCCACTTTCTAGTCTACTCTTTCAATTTCATACCGATTTTACAGCCAACTTAACAATTTTTGGCCAGTTTCATGCCAATTTTTACGGCTGTATTTTGGTGCATCCATCCAAAACAGATAATTATACTATGACAACGTATTTAAGTTATTTCATTTGGACGAAACACGGACGAGGTAAGCCCCGTCTGGAAGCGAGTAAGCGAGCAGTTCCACAGATAAGACTGGTACCTTAATTACACTGTAGTCCTTAACAAATTTCTTTGACTTTTGAGTGCCAAATTGCAGATCACAATGTTGTTGAAAGTTCCACCATACACATTAATGGTGTACCATTATCACCATACAATTTCGCCGAATTTAGCTTCCGATTAACTGTCAAAAAATTAATTATCTTTCACAGGTGATGATTACTTCAAAAATTATATGCGCGTTGTATATCAGCAGTCGTGTGTCTCGGATTACTTGTCTGTTTGTAGGGAAAGTTTTAATTTCTTTAAACATACGTAGATAGACTGCAACAACAACGAAACTGGAGTTTTCTGCTCATTTACCAATAATAATTATTATTGGCATGCAGTGCATCGTCAGGATTTTAAGTCCCTCTCTTAAGGGTATACGGAACGCCCTATGCTTACAATGTTAAATTGAGATAAAAGTAGGAACATTTTCTCATTTGTTATTTGGACGATACTCTTGGTTTTTTTACAGAACTCAGAGATATGTTCTGCTTTTATGCTGAATTATTAATTTTGAAAAATAATGTATAGTTTTTCAGATATTTTATTTTTTGTAAATGTTAAAAAAAGTTACATATTTTAACAAGTATTTTAAAATATACATCCATTAATACAAAATAATTCCACATATCTTTTAATTCAGATATATTAGAAGGTCTTAAGGAACAACTACAGAAAATTTCATCTTTCTACTATAATAGGCCCTGAGAAAATGTACATTATACACAAAAAACTAAAGTTATGGGAAATTAGCTTCAACGTTTTTACTTCAGTACAAGCCTGCTCCATAGCTTGTATCATCAGAATCGTCTATCAGCTTCCTCTTTATGGCTCTGCTATGCTGTCTAGCCATCTTTGAATATACTTTTATGGCATTATCTGAAGACCTGAGCCGCTCCTTGTCCAAACAAAGCATAGCTGCGGCAGTGCGTAGTCCTACACAGAGCCCTAACTTCTGCAGAACTTTACACTTTGTTATATTTACCTGATTGAATGATGAAACAGCATCATAAACGCCAAAGTGAAGTGTGTTTATACCCACAAACACAGTTTTAGGTAGTCTATTCCATATCACATGGTTCACACATTCATTTGGATTTTGAGTCCGGCCATGAAGACATTTCTTTAGTAGACTAATATCTGCGAGGTCTCGTAATATTGGTTTTATTTAATCCATTATGGCAGGTGGCAGGTGATGAGGCTGATTGTATTATTTCTTAGTTACCACACCTCTGCTGTACTTACACCAACTATCGTCTTCTTTTGGACATAGCCCATGTTGGGGATTCTCATTGTTTGAAGCTGTATGAAAAAACCCAGCCCAGTCTGCTCTTCTTATTAATTCTGCATCTGCTGTATTCTGTCTTATTGCTAGACCATAGCACTTCTGAATATGATCTATTGTAGCATCTGTCAGTCGATTTTTCCCATCTAAAGTTTTTCCATCGGTCAATTTCTTGCCTTTCATGCTAGCCATGAGCCGTTGAAGTCTTGGTCCCATCCTTTTCTGAACATTGCCAACACACTCCAGTTTGGAAATTTTCACATCGTTACCAAAGGGACTCAGTTCCTCAATTTCTTTGAAAGCCTTTGAGTCACCAAGATAATTTACGTATCTAACGTTGTACCATTTTACTGAGCGTTGTTAGATACTTCTTACAGCAACAGCTTCCATACCACCACTTGACCCATAGTAATTTTCCATGCATTCCTCTTCATGTTTAGTTTTCATTTTTTCCTTGCATCTGCAATGCTTGGAAAGTATTGCCACGGCAACTACCTTACAAGTGTACACACTTGTAGCTGTTACTACACCATTCAGAGAATTATGGCCTCTCTTCTGCCAGCTTCCATCAAAAGCTATGGACATGTCTCTGCTATTATTATTTTCAACAACTGCTTCCTCAACAGCATCTTTCATGTTTTCCTATGGCACATCTTCTACAGCAGAGCCTATTGCAATTACGTGTTTGTTAAATTTTGGAGGTGGAGGAGGGAGGTTCATCACACCACACAACATGGCATCTGCAGCCCTGCCCTTTCCTACACACCGTAATCCGTAAATCAGTGTAATGTTTATATCGTATAGTTTACCTGTATCTGCAGTAACATGTGAGGAATTGAAGAAGGTAACACTGTGTTTGCAATAACTGCACAAGCAAGTCCTACATGTAAGTTTGATTTCAATGAAACACCACATTTTCCACATTGTTTGCAGCACACATTGTTCTCCAAAACGTTAATTACCTCATATTTTGTAGTCCCAGAATTTAGTTTCTTGTATTCTTCTTCAATTCCAGCTAGTTTTCTTCTTGAAGCACTTTCCGGTGTAGTGGTAGTAGCATCACTCAATGTATCACTACCAGTGTTGAGGTTAGTCGCTGCTGGGACATCAGATACTGATGAAGATCAATCAGACGATTTTTTGGAACACTTTACTTTCTTGCGCCAATGTACACGCTTTCTAAATATCTTCAGACTTGGTCTTGGCGTGTTGAAGGAAAGAAAACTCAATGACTTCTCCACATACGACTTTCACAACAATGACATGGCTGTACTCACAAAGGAAACAATACAATCTAGCAGTGTAGCCAACAGAAAAGCTAACTCTCTTGTGCTCAATTATATCTCTGGCAAGGCTGTCTATATCAGGTATATTTCGCGTCTTATATACAAGGTGCGGAACATCATGTGACGTAAATATTCAAAAAAGGTTATTTAAAATAGTTCTATTCACGTCATCCAAATATTTTATACATGGTATTAAACGGGAGAGTTTAAATGTTTCGAAAATGCATTAAGCCAAAAATCAATTGTGTGTGTGTGTGTGTGTGTGTGTGTGTGTGTGTGTGTGCGTGTGTGTGCATTTGTCTTCTAGCGTTGCATAGTTCTTATTACTGTAGCATTGAACCATATTTTTGTGAACCAAATGAAATGGGCAAAGAACTGCAAGACAAGGTGAGAGGGTTGCACACTGTACTGAGCACAGATTGTGGATGCAGAATAAACCAAAGAAAATGAAGGTATGGAGAAGTAGTAGGAATGCGATTAGCGATAAACATAACGTCAGCACTAAGGATTATGTTGTATTCAACACAATTATATCAAAATGGAAACAAAATAACATATAACTGACGAAGCAAGGAACACATAATTGACTGACTATCATAGGCAAGGATTTATCTTTCCAAAAATATGTCTTTTCTATCAAGTATTAGAAATAATATAATAATTTATTGGGAATGGGAATCTGGAGAAAGAATAACAGGGGAATGTACAATTGTCTGCCAGTACACCATAGACAATCGAAGGGTAAGAAATGTGGTTTTATGAATATATCCTGCAAGTTATACACTGATCACCCAAAGAAACTGGTACAGCTGCATAATAACGTCTAGGGCCACAGAGAGCACGAATAAATGCCACAAAGAGCACGTGGAATGGACTTGAGTAATATCTGAAGTAGTGCTGGAGGGACCGGACACCCCGAAACCTGCAGAACTGTCCATATATCCGTAAGAACACCAGGGTGTGGAAATCTCTTCTGAAGAGCACGTTGCAAGGCGTCCTAGATATGCTCAATAATTTGCATGTCTGGGGAGGGGGAGGGGGTTAGTAGCCAGTGCAAGTGTTTAAACTCAGAAGAGTGCTCCTGCAGCCACTCTGTAGTAATTCTGGACGTATAGAGTGTCGCATTTTCCTGCTGGAATTGCTCAAGTACGACGGTATGCACAACGTACATTAATGGAGGCAGTTGATCAGACATGATGCTTACGTACTTGTCATCTGTCAGAGTCATATTTAAAAGTATCATCGGTCCCATATCATTTCAACTGCACACGCCCCTCTCCATTACAGATCCTCAGCCAACATGTAGAGGCCCCTGCTGACAGGCACGGTACACGGATTCATGTGGTTGTCTCCACACCCGTACATGGCCATCCCCTCGATACAATTTGAAACGAGACTCGTCAGGCCAGGCAACATGTTTTCAGTCATTAATAGACCAATGTCGGTGTTGACGGGCCCAGGCGAGGCGTCAAACTGTCGGTCGTGCAGTCACCAAAGGTACATGAGTGGGAGTTAAACGCTGAAAGCCCATATCGGAGATGTTTCGTTGAATATTTCGCACGCTGACACTTAGAGTCGGAAAAGCATTGAAATCTGCAGCAATTTGCGGAAGGGTTTCACTTCTGTCACGTTGAACGATTCTCTTCAGTTGTCGCTGGTCCTGTTCTTGCAGGTCTTTTTCCCGTTGCAGCGATGTCCGAGATTTAATGTTTTACCTGAAGCCAGATATTCAGGGTACACTAGTGAAATGGTGACATACGAAAATACCCACTTCATTGCTACCTCGGAGATACTGTGTCCCATCGCTCGTGTGCCAACTAGCACCTTGTTGAAACTCACTTAAATCTTGATAACCTGGTATTGTAGCAGTAATCGATCTGACAACTGCGTCAGACACTTGTTGTTCTTTATAGGCATTGTCGATTGCAGCGCCGTTTTCAGCCTGTTTACATATATGTGTATTTGAATAAGCATGCATATACCCATTTCTTTGGTGCTTCAGTGTATTAAACTATGTGGATGGCTGGCAGGAAAAGGAAAGCTCCATGAAGGGGTGAGAAAGCAAAATGTAAGTTCACGGGTTTACAGGGGATGTGATGTTACTGCAATTACTACAGTATTAGCTCGAATTCTCATGAGCTTAGCAGTGGGATCCTACTCAGTCTGACGTCACAATCCTTCTGGTCTACTAACACGCGTTGTTTTGATTGGGATGTCATACTTTTTGTGTCCACTCCTGAGTCAAATTGGTCCACAACTTGTCCTTGGCATCGTGGATACTGGCACTGGGATGGAGTTGACGTCTGAACTGGTCTGGCGATCTTCCAGGTCTAGGGTGTGCCTCGGTATAGCGCCGACAGTTCACAGAGTCTCGCGCCACATGCGTACGAGCATTCTCCTACTGAAAAATGGCATCATGATACGGTCACTTCTGTGGTAACACATGAGGATGCAGATTATCCGTGAGGTACCGCTGTTCCGTCAGAGTTCCTTCCACCACTACAGTTAGTGATTTGAAGTCATTGCCGATGGCTTCCCACACGGTGCGCTGAGGAGTGGCACTGCTGCTCATCTCTAAAAAATTGGGTGGGTAGAACCTCTCCTCAGGAAGCCGCCACAATCGCCGATGGCAGTCTTCCAGTATAAAGCAGAGACATGATTCGTCCCTGAGCAGAATCCGACGCTGTTCATCAGCAGTCCATGCTTCCCAGCAAGGGTAAAGCAGCCATCTGTGTTGTGATTATGACAGGAGCCTATGTATGGGACGGTAATTCCCTAATCCGACTGGTGGTAGTCTCCGGCCAATAATACGCAACGACAAGGATTGTCCATTACTTATTCTCGGATGGAAGGCGCAGATGTGAAAGGATTACTGAGTGCTTCATGCACCAAACGACGATCCTCTTTTGTGGGGGTTGGACGTGGACGACCAGAACTTTGATGAGAAGTATGCCTGCCCTCACTTTCCCATAAACTCCAGCATTGTGCCATTGCCATATCTGAAAGCTCTATAATGTAGGTATTCCACCATTCGGTAGGACAGTTCGACTCGCAATAAGACCACTTTCAAATTCCATCAGGTGCTGATATCGCTGTCTCACACGTGGCAACTCCTTGTTTTTCACAGTGAACGCGCCACATATCAAGGTGTTCAAGCGTATTGTATATCCTATTACCACTGATGACAACAATATACTCGAACGACACTAATGCACTGTCATGGCCGTCTTATCTGTCAACGAGAATCGCGACACTAATCACGTACACACGTGCCATGTAGTGGAGGTGTAAAAAATGACATTGACTTTCGACTGTGTCTCCTAGGGACTTCGCTTTCTATGTCAGGAAGCAGTCGTATAATCAGGGAGGAATTCAATATCGGGAGAAACCTAACTAAAAGAGGTAGGATGACAGGACACTTGTTAAGATATCAGGGAATAATTTCCGTGGTACAAGAACCAAGAGGTTGGGCCAGAGGAAAACTGGAATAAATGCAACATGTAAAAGGTTAGTCGTGGGGGCTCCACTGAGATGAAGAAGTTGGCACAGGGGCAAAAAATGTCGGCGAGGCGCATAAAATAGTAAAAAATAGGCACTGTATCTCTTGAAAAACTTCCGATAGCTGCTCACCATAACTGCAGTAAAGTACCGTGAGGTAATAAAAGCCATGGCATACAAATGACGATAATATCACGTACACAGGGTATAAAAAGAAAAAGCACTATCGGAGCTATCATTTGTAATAAGGTGTCCGACGTAATTAACACAGTACGAGAGGTATTAACAGAATCTGAACGAGGCACGGTAGTTGGAGCTAGACTGACTGAACATTCCATTTCGGAAATCGTTAGGGATCGAATACTCAGAGATCCACACAGTCAAGGTTGTGCCGAGAATACCAAATTTCAGGCATACACTGCCACCACGGACAACGCAGTGGCCGGCAGCCTTCACTTAGCGACCAAGTGCAGCAGCGTTTGTGTTGTCATTTCTAACAGACAACCAATACTGCCCGAAATAATCGCAGAAATCAATGTGTGAATTGCGACGAACGTATCCCAGTGCAGAAAAACTTTGCGTTAATGGTCTATGGCAGCAGAAAGCCGACGCGAGCGCCTTTACCAACAGTACTACATTTCCGTCGCATGCTAGACGACTGGAAAACCGTTGTCTGATCAGATAGGCCCCGCTTCCAGTTGGTGAAACGTAATGGTAGGGTTCCTGTGTGGGGCATTCCCCACGAAGCCATGGAGCCAAGCTGTCAACAAACCACTGTGCAATTGGATGGTTTCTCCGTAGTGGAATGGGCTGTGTTTACGTCGAGTGGACTGGGTACTCTGTCATATTCGGCTACGAGGAGACCACTGCCAATTAAAGATGAAGTTTCTATGGATAGCTAAGTACCTGTCACCGGGTCACAACTATTCGCGATCGGTTTGTAGAACATTCTAAGCAGTTCTGACGAATGATTTGGGTGTCCACATCTCCCGATGTTAATGCCATCTAACATTTATGGGACCTAATACAGAGGTCAGTTAGTGCATAAACTTCTGCATCGGCTCAGTATTTTGGCAGAGGACTTCCCTCTACTTCTTGAGTCCATGCTGCTACGCTATGCCAGACTAAAGTATGTCAGACTCGTTATAAGGACGTAAACCACTACTTTTGTCAGCTCAGTGTATTTACATTACCTGCAGGAATGTGATAAGCCATAAATGAGATATTTGTAGGTTATTTCTGTAGCCATGACAGAATACGACAGTTTGAAGAAACGTATATTCTTAAGCGCTTAAGGACGTGGCTTTCAATAAAAATTTCGCTAAGTGTAGTAGGATTTATGCAGTGTTCATATTTTGCAAGTGAAACAGTTTTTCTTAAGTAAATTATAGAATATTTCTTTTTTGTTTGGTTTTTGAGACTTCTGTACTTAGTACGAATAATCAACAGGTAATATCAGTGACAGACGGCAGTGTATTAGGTCTACCACTGTGTTACCAGCCATGTGTTTGTAATGAGTGTGTGTGTGTGTGTGTGTGAATTAGAAAGAACTTGAACCTTCGGCGAGAGGGGCCGCACATTCCGTGGCATGGCGCCTCAAACCAAGCAGCTGTATCCAACACATGAGAAATGTAGGGATATAAAGAATCCACTACTTCAGCTCTAGCAGCCTGTCAAATTGTATTGTATAGGGTGATCAAAAAGTCAGTATAAATTTGAAAACTGAATAAATCACGGAATTATGTAGATTGAGAGGTACAAATTAACACCCATGCTTGGAATGACACGGGGATGATGTGATTCAGTAACATATCGGCGTACCTCTCTCCCGTCACGGTTGCAGTTTTGCTGACCAGCGCGATCTGTCGGACATTTTGTGAACTTTGCTTTCTTTTTTATTCTAATAAAACGCCATGTCATCCCAAGCATGTGTGTCCATTTTTACCTCTCTATCTACACTATTCCGTGCTTTATTAAGTTTTCAAATTTATACAGACTTTTTGATCATCCGCTATGTTGTTTTGTTTGTTAATATTACACTGAAAATAATGAGTTGTTAAGTAACGATTGCCTTTCGAAGACAGAAAGATATACTTAGTAATTTCATTGATTTAAGAAGCCATCGCGCTGTTGTAATCATGAGCATAACATCCTGAAGTCATCGGTCAATTTTCATGTGTATTCTCGTGTGCAGTCACATGTTCGTTGCTTACAATGGATCGAGCTTCAATATCAGGAGGCAGTACGCGACGCAGCACGCAGACAAACAGGTTTGTTTATTCGGCCTACCTCTGTCTCCAGAGCAAACGAACGGACCCTGGGCAATCGTGAGTGTACACAGTTCCTGTGGGACAAAGACCAAGCTGTTAATGAGGTTTGCATGTAACACGCCTGCTGCTGTTAGCCAGGCAGGTATGTACATACGAGTCCAAACAGGAGAATTACGTACAGCACCCACCCTGTGGCAGAACATCGTAAGACCTCCTTTTTGTGAAGTGCAAACAGTTTTAAAATGCGGCTGTTTAGTTGTGTTTCACGAGTTATACGTGTTAATGCCACATACATTTCACTCCAGACAGTCAGGATTGCTGAGATTTGGGAAATAATTTTCCGATACATATTCCGTTTTCATATCCTTTACTTTTGACGAGACTACGCAGAACATTCTTTCGTAAACAGTAACATATTTCTGACAACAGACGGTGGCACAAGTGTTACTGCCCATTGCCCATTTTTCTCAATACGCTCCCCTCATCCGCTGCCTGACCTAGGTCGACACTCAACATTTTAAAAATTGATGTAGTTGCATGGGTCGATAGACTACATTCTATTAACAGTTAATCTCCTGATAGTTCATTTAACGCAGCAGATCAAGGTGCACTAAATGCTTTGAAAAAACAGCTAAGCCTTATTTCCAAACGATAACGTCACAGAAAGCTTCCATCGAATCTGTACTAAAACAATAAGAACAAACTGATGATGCCCATTTCGTGGTATGTAAGTTACTATTCGTCTGCTACTTCACTCTTGAGTTCAATAAGTCTCACTAACAGTCAGTATCTGTATCGTGCCAACGACCTTTCAGTACTAAACCAGGACATAATAAGTTAGCTAACGATAAAATGATCGCATAACATTCAACGATTTGTTAAGCTCATCAAAATATTGCACAGTTTCTTAATTGTCTGCATTACGTAGACACTGTGAGAAGATTTGAAGTAAGAAAGGTAATTCTTTACTTCAACCACTTAAACTTTCTGAGGAGAGTGCCAAATGTGCTGTTCATGACCGTATCTGCTTTACATTTTCCACTGTCATGATATAGTTGGCTGGCCGCGGTGGTCTCGCGGTTCTAGGCGCGCAGTCCGGAACCGTGCGACTGCTACGGTCGCAGGTTCGAATCCTGCCTCGGGCATGGATGTGTGTGATGTCCTTAGGTTAGTTAGGTTTAAATTGTTCTAAGTTCTAGGGGACTAATGACCAAAGCAGTTGAGTCCCACAGTGCTCACATCCATTTGAACCATTTTTTGATATAGTTCGTCAACAAAACGCATTATTGCATTACCATAATTTTGGAACCACTGGTGCGACATCCTTACTTTATGAAGGTCAGATCACGACCGCCTCATATTCTAATCCGCGCAGTTAGTTTGCTGGCTCCAAACTGTTGTTACGCGCTCTCTTCTGATCGGCTGGTACAGAGGCGTTGGTGCCTCCGTCTACAGTGGTGCCAGTCCAGAACGAAATGTACTGCCGCTAATTGGCAAGATGTGGTGTCTAGTGATTAATTCCGATTAGGTTTGGGACGGATGATGACAGCACACGGGTGTGGAAGCAGCCTGGAAGACAGTACAGCTCCACCCACGCTATTGCACACCACTCCGCGCGCACAGCCGGTGTAATGTTCTAGGGGAAGGGGCGGGGGGAGGGGCTTAGCCTACGATAGCGGATGGCGGGTCCCCCTAATTGCGGTATGTGAACCGTAACGTGCCAGCGTCGCGTTGATGATACTCAGTCCCATGAGGGACTTTTGCTACATGGCCTACAAAGGGCACGTTTTCAGCAAGACAATGCTCGTCCACAAACAGCTCGAGTTGTTGAAGACATGCTAAGCCATGTTATGACTCTTCCACGGCTTGGCTACTCCCCGACTTGTCCTTTGCGGAGCATCTGTAGAACCAGCTGAAACGCCAGATGCCGCCATATCACTCTGTACATGATTTGGAGGTGGCTGTTGAAGATTTATGGGTCAGTATGCCTCAGCAAAACATCAGACATCTAATCAACTCGATGCCGTACTGTGTTGCGGCATGTATTGCAGCAAAAGGTGGTCCAGTGGTACAGTGTGTTATTGATGTTGCAATGTATTTGTCTATTTGCACTGTATTTGTTTACATGTCTTAATTTTGGGATCGAGTGAGTTCCTCATCTGTACATTTATGTCTAATATATTTACTTTCTATCCGACGCACGCCTCTTTGTGCGCAATTTTCAAAGTTCCTGAGTGAATGCAACGTATCGCGACTCTGATACGTGAATATAAGCACCAACACTTAGGCAACTGATTGCTGTGGCACTCGGTAAATGCAGCAATGTGAAATAAGTTGACTTTATTAATAAATGCTAAAAACGGGACCAATTTGCCATTATTTCTTCCTTGGCTGCCAAAAACCAAACACGGGTATACACATCCATAAGATAATGAAGGCTGCACATTGGGCAGCATGGTTGTCGAGTACCGTCGTTGTGGAATGGTGCGCGAAGATCGGTGCTGGTCGCCGTCCCCATATTACAAATGTAGTTTCGCCAAAGTCACGCGAACTAGAGTGGGAGACAATCTAGCACATACTGCCCTCCTTTCTGCTCATACAATTATCATGACTCCGGTCTCTTACATAGACCTTCAAGGGTGAACGATTCCTGTCGGATGAGGATGTGCAGCAGGCAGTTACAGACTTCTTCAAGCAAGATGACATGGTGTTTTACCAAACGGATATCTTCAACCAGTGCGTTGATTGGATGATTGCTCATTGCATGATTGGCATACCCATTCTGGATTGCGCAGTCTTCAAACCGAAACTTTTGACAGCTCCTTAATTATTTTTTTTTATTTTGAGATGTTGCGGCCAGCCAGTGTGGCCGAGCGGTTCTAGGCGCTTAAGTCTGTAACCACGCAACCGCTACGGCCGCTGGTTTGAATCCTGCCTCGGGCATGGATGTGTGTGATGTCCTTAGGTTAGTTAGGTTTAAGTAGTCACAAGTCCAGTGGACTGATGACCTCATATGTTAAGTCCGGCAGTGTTTAGAGCCATTACAGCCATTTGGCCCTTTATTGTCTTTTTTATGTTGGGTCTACATTATTGCAAAATTGCTGTAAATACTCCAGGAACACCAATGTTGATGTTAACGTTGCAACGGCTTTTTGATACAAAGGAATCAGGATAGTGTACATGTTACCAGGATCACTAAGGGTTTATTGTTGCCAATATGAGGATGTCAGAGAGATGCACATCAGCAAATGCTTATCGAAACAAGTACAAGGAAGACACTTTCGATTCTAGGATGCCTGCCTCTAAAATGTCTGATCGTTGTTGTTGTTGCGGTCTTCAGTCCTGAGACTGGTTTGATGCAGCTCTCCATGCTACTCCATCCTGTGCAAGCTTCTTCATCTTCCAGTACCTACTGCAACCTACATCCTTCTGAATCTGCTTAATGTATTCATCTCTTGGTCGCCCTCTACGATTTTTACCCTCCACGCTGCCATCCAATACCAAATTGGTGATCCCTTGATGCCTCAGAACATGTCCTACCAACCGATCCCTTCTTCTAGTCAAGTTGTGCCACACAAACTCCTCTTCTCCTAATCCTATTAAATACTTCCTCATTAGTTATGTGATCTACCCATCTAATCTTCAGCATTCTTCTGCAACACCACATTTCGAAAGCTTCTATTCCCTTCTTGTCCAAACTATTTATCGTCCATGTTTCACTTCCATACATGGCTACACTCCATACAAATACTTTCAGAAACGACTTCCTGACACTTAAATCTATACTCGATGTTAACAAATTTCTCTTCTTGAGAAATGCTTTCCTTGGCCATTGCCGGTCTACATTTTATATCCTTTCTATTTCGACCATCATCAGTTATTTTGCTCCCCAAATAGCAAAACTCCATTACTTCTTTAAGTGTCTCATTTCCTAATCTAATACCCTCAGCATCACCCGACTTAATTCGACTACATTCCATTATCCTCGTTTTGCTTTTGTTGATGTTCATCTTAAATCTTCCTTTCAAGACACTGTTCATTCCATTCAACTGCTCCTCCAAGTCCTTTCCTGTCTCTGACAGAATTACAATGTCATCGGCAAACCACAGAGTTTTTATTTCTTCTCCGTGGATTTTAATGCCTACTCCGAATTTGCTTTTGTTTCCATTACTGCTTGCTCAATATGCACATTGAATAGCATCGGGGAGAGGCTACAACCCTGTCTTACTCCCTTTCCAACAACTGCTTCCCTTTCATGTCCCTCGACTCTTATAACTGCCATCTGGTTTCTGTACAAATTGTAAATAGCCTTTCACTCTCTGTATTTTACCCCTGCCACCTTTAGAATTTGAAAGAGAGTATTCCAGTAAACATTGTCAAAAGCTTTCTCTGTCTGCAAATGCTAAAAACGTAGGTTTGCCTTTCCTTAATCTTTCTTCTAAGATAAGTCGTAGGGTCAGTATTGCCTCACGTGTTCCAGTGTTTCTACGGAATCCAAACTGATCTTCTCCCGAGGTTGGCTTCTACTAGTTTTTCCATTCGTCTGTAAAGAATTCGTCAGCTGTGGCTTATTTAACTGATTGTTCGGTAATTTTCACATCTGTTAACACCTGCTTTCTTTGGAATTGGAATTATTATATTTTTCTTGAAGTCCGAGAGTATTTCGCCTGTTTCATACATCTTGCTCACCAGATGGTAGAGTTTTGTCAGGACTGTCTCTCCCAAGGCCGTTAAAAGTTCCAATGGAATGTTGTCTACTCCGGTGGCCTTGTTTCGACTCAGGTCTTTCAGTGCTCTGTCAAACTCTTCACGCAATATCATATCTCCCTTTTCATCTTCATCTACATCCTGTTCCATTTCCATAATACTGTCCTCAAGTGCATTGCCTTTGTATATAGCCTCTATATACTCCTTCCACCTTTCTGCTTTCCCTTCTTTGCTTAGAACTGGGTTTCCATTTGAGCTCTTGATGTTCATACAAGTGGTTGTCTTATCTCGAAAGGTCTCCTTAATGTTCCTGTAGGCAGCATCTATCTTATCCCTAGTGAGATAAGCCTCTACATCCTTACATTTGTCATCTAGCCATCCCTGCTTAGCCATTTTGCACTTCCTGTCGATCTCATTTTAGAGAAGTTTGTATTCCTTTCTGTCTGCTTCATTTACTGCATTGTTATATTTTCTCCTTTCATTAATTAAATTCAATATTTCTTCTGTTACCCAAGGGTTTCTACTAGCCCTCGTCATTTTACCTGCTTGATACTCTGCTGCCTTCACTACTTCATCCCTCAAAGCTACCCATTCTTCTTCTACTGTATTTCTTTCCCCCATTCCTGTCAATTGTTCCCTTATGCTCTACCTGAAACTCTGTACAACCTCTGGTTCTTCAGTTTATCCAGGTCCCATCTTCTTAATTTTCCACATTTTCTGATCGTCCTCTACCTAATATGAAGCAGGAGACGTATGGACAAGGAGTGTTTTTGGATTATCAACTGTGCAGTCTGCAGGGTTCCCCAAGAGACATCAGAATCTGATTTTCGGAATGACACTGGCACCTAGTTTGGTATCTTCAACGTCGGTGATTAGAGGGTAAGATCTGTATTCGAGTCCAGGTCTGCCACACAGTTGTGTTCACTGGGACAGTTTTAGAATAAGTTTTTTTGAAAGATACCTGTAACAAGTAACAAGAAGAGTAGGTATACATGGAAATGACCAGCCAAGAATGACAATATTGATAGGAGCGTTTCAGAGTGTACACTGTACTGTACATGGATTTAAAACTATTCGCAAGTGTAAATACAGATTCGGATTGAAGCCTAGTGAAAATGAAAAGCTATAGAAGGAATTATAAAGTTGACTTCATGAAAAATCAGGTATATTAATGTTCTTAAGGGTAAAGCAATTGAACAGAGCCGGATAGTGTAATGTTAATGATTTCTGCTTATTTTTCATGCCAAATGTGGGTGAGAGAAAAACGGTTAGTTTGGACGACTGTTGATACAATCAGTGCAGGCCCATTGGTACGCTGGCCGTTGTGGCCAAGCGGTTCTAGGCGCTTGAGTCCAAAACCGCGCAGCTGCTACTGTCGTAGGTTCGCATCCTGCCACGGGCATGGATGTGTGTGATGTCCTTATTTTAACAAATGTCCTTAGGTTACTTAGGTTTAAGTAGTTCTAAGTCTAGGGGACTGATTACCTCAGATGTTAAACCCCACAGTGCTTAGAGCCATTTGAACCCATAGGTACGACAATAAGACATACAAAGTTATTAGACATGTCAAACTCTTATCTGACACAATATATTGTACTGAATAAGTTTTGTTTCTTGGGATTTACGTGAAACAGGGTTAGGGCTATGTGTTGAGCTAGGCTACATTTAACAACTATTTTATTTAGCAGCCAAACTTCAAATGGCAGAATAACAGACATTCTTCTTTAGCTTGAAAGAACTTTAAGTAGAGCTACGTTAACCAATAGAACAATTACCCTCATACCAATAATAGAATAACTGTAAATAGAGAACAAATTTAATCCTGCGCTACGTGGACTACAGGCAACAATGCAACAGCTTAAAGTATTTGGAACTTAGCAGTCACCTGCAATAACAACTGTAAAGCGAACAATGTCAAAGAATACATAACCTGATCTGTGATCACCATATACAGCCCCTAACTATACCCGAACCTACCAATACTATCCTCACCAGACAACAAAAACAACAGCTATCCAAAACGCTATAAGACTACACATGCTCGCGCCTGAATAACGTCATAGAATAACATACTTAACGACTCAATTACGCAGAAGTAATAACAAAAAAATCCTAAGGTAACGAGAGTCAACCACTGTTTTAATCACACAAAATCAGCAACGCACTGCAATCAGTTTCTTCTTCATACACTGACTCATGCCCACAGCATGCCACAATTGGTCGTTGATGGCTGCAGATAGAACGTCGCTGTTACAGTAGTGTACGGACGCAGATTTATTATATATTTTGCTCACTGATGGGACAGTGCAAATGACTGGAGTTCATCATTTCAGCGTCAGTTAAGGCCTGAAGATGGTGTATTCAGTCACCGAAACTGGTTGCTATGCAATAAAAAACATCGACGGGATGGCTGCCAATTTTTAATTTTATTGCGTCACCTGTCCTGTCTGAAGCTCAGACACAGTCGCGCTTGCAAACCTGCTCCATCAGCCCATTTGTGGGACCAGCGTGACACTCGACTCGAGGAGAGTCTCTTGTGATGGTGAAACCAAACAAAACATCATATGCCGTAGTAAAATCTCTCCTCCAGAAACTCTTGCCTCCTCCCCCACCAGCAGAATAGGGCAATGACATCACCTCTGCCAATAATAAAAAATATTGACCATAGCTAATTGTTCCATCCTTCCACGCTGTCATACAAGTATATTGAGACAGATACATTCAATTAGATAAATGCACTATTACACACTCTTAAAACACAACCTAATACTAAAATGCATGGTCAGCATGCGAGGGCTACAAACGGTCATACACAACATACACTAAAATCTTAGTCATTGTTCAGGCCTTCGCTGTCTAGGCTTGCGAATGTGAAACACCGCGAACCATGCCTACAGATGAAAACCTGACTTGAATCTTGACAAGGGCGCTGATAACCTTGGTGTTGGGTGCCTGTAAGCTCCAAACACACACACTCACACACACACACACACACACACACACACACACACACATCGAACGTTGACAAACTGCCACAAGTACTACGCCGTATACGGAGAAACAGTGCAGTCAAAACTGACACCAAACAGATATCTGAACTTCCTCCCCCCGCCCCCCACCACCCTGTAAATCACAGTAAATCTACCCAATAAAACTACTACACCACAATAGCTCTTAACCAGATCCCGCCTACGACATGGCAACCACAGCAAAACTAAACATGGAAGATCACCACTCTGTTCAAGTTGGTTCAGCATTACTCATTCTGACTAATAATAATCTACACTCCTGGAAATGGAAAAAAGAACACTTTGACACCGGTGTGTCAGACCCACCATACTTGCTCCGGACACTGCGAGAGGGCTGTACAAGCAATGATCACACGCACGGCACAGCGGAGACATCAGGAACCGCGGTGTTGGCCGTCGAATGGCGCTAGCTGCGCAGCATTTGTGCACCGCCGCCGTCAGTGTCAGCCAGTTTGCCGTGGCATACGGAGCTCCATCGCAATCTTTAACACTGGTAGCATGACGCGACAGCGTGGACGTGAACCGTATGTGCAGTTGACGGACTTTGAGCGAGGGCGTATAGTGGGCATGCGGGAGGCCGGGTGGACGTACCGCCGAATTGCTCAACACGTGGGGCGTGAGGTCTCCACAGTACATCGATGTTGTCGCCAGTGGTCGGCGGAAGGTGCACGTGCCCGTCGACCTGGGACCGGACAGCAGCGACGCACGGATGCACGCCAAGACCGTAGGATCCTACGCAGTGCCGCAGGGGACGGCAACGCTACTTCCCAGCAAATTAGGGACACTGTTGCTCCTGGGGTATCGGCGAGGACCATTGGAAACCGTCTCCACGAAGCTGGGCTACGGTCCCGCACACCATTAGGCCGTCTTCCGCTCACGCCCCAACATCGTGCAGCCCGCCTCCAGTGGTGTCGCGACAGGCGTGAATGGAGGGACGAATGGAGACGTGTCGTCTTCAGCGATGATAGTCGCTTCTGCCTTGGTGCCAAAAATGGTCGTATGCGTGTTTGGCGGCGTGCAGGTGAGCGCCGCAATCAGGACTGCATACGACCGAGGCACACAGGGCCAACACCTGGCAACATGGTGTGGGGAGCGATCTCCTACACTGGCCGTACACCTCTGGTGATCGTCGAGGGGACACTGAATAGTGCACGGTACATCCAAACCGTCATCGAACCCATCGTTCTACCATTCCTAGACCGGCAAGGGAACTTGCTGTTTCAACAGGACAATGCACGTCCGCATGTATCCCGTGCCACCCAACGAGCTCTAGAAGGTGTAAGTCAACTACCCTGGCCAGCAAGATCTCCGGGTCTGTCCCCCCTTGAGCATGTTTGGGACTGGATGAACCGTCGTCTCACGCGGTCTGCACGTCCAGCACGAACGCTGGTCCAACTGAAACGCCAGGTGGAAGTGGAATGGCAAGCCGTTCCACAGGACTACATCCAGCATCTCTACGATCGTCTCCATGGGAGAACAGCAGCCTGCATTGCTGCGGAAGGTGGATATACACTGTACTAGTGCCGACATTGTGCATGCTCTGTTGCCTGTGTCTATGTGCCTGTGGTTCTGTCAGTGTGATCATGTGATGTATCTGACCCCAGGAATGTGTCATTAAAGTTTCCCCTTCCTGGGACAATGAATTCACGGTGTTCTTATTTCAATTTCCAGGAGTGTATCAATTATTCTCATACAAGCCATTTAACACAGATCTATTTTATCGCAACAACTGCCTCCTCTCCAGAAATTAAATGAATATCACATAGTTCAGTGATAGTAAATCTAAAGCTTAACACAGTTGCAATAAGGTCTGTAGACGTAACTCGACGATTGCCGACGATCGGCGTATTTCAGGGACTCGATCACGCAGGCCGTTGTCTCTTACGCGTTTGCGACTCACGCTCGCGATCCCAATAGGCGTGATTAACATAATTACACCTGTGTTTGTGGGGGGGGGGGGGGGCATGTGGACAAACACCCGGTAGTATTGTGATCCCATTTAATGAATTTTCCCAGCCTACTGAGCGTAATGTTTCCACGGCTAATCCGTGTGCGATATCGATTGTCTACTTTTCCAAAAATGTTGTCCCTAGATGAACTGTTTTTTTTCTTCTGGGACAACTGTAAGAAGTGAACAAACATCTTACTAGAAGTGATTCTTGAGCTTCTCCCGGCGTATTTGATAATCAAAATATCCACGGTTGTACTGCCAGTCTATAGTGTCCAACGGGCACAATATTTCGGCGATCAAACATGTCGCCATCATCAGGTGAACTGACGGACTGAGCTCCTGTGAACGCGCCGGCACGGAGATCCGTACGCTATGGCTGCTCAGGGGGAACTGGGTTCGGTCGCGGCGGTGGCCGATTTAAATACCCTCCGCCCGCGGCGCCCTCCCTCCGCCGTCCGCGCCCCGCGCCACGGTAGCGCGGTGGAACAAATGCGACGTCGTCTGAGATGACGTCGGTGTGATGGCTCTGTCCGCCGTGGTCGTCACAACTATGCGTTTGCTCGATTTACTCTTGATTAACCCAATCGCTGGTTCCCAAGCCTTGCTAAGATTATAGCCACAGTCACGGTTTATGAGGTCGTCATTGGTACGAATTTCGATGGCCTGTCTAACAACGCTGTCCCAGTATCTCGACGTCTGTAACAGAATCCTCGTCCGGTCATACTCCATAGCGTGATTTTCCGACAAACAATGTTCAGCGACCGCCGACTTGCTCGGATACATCAGTCGAGTGTGCCTCTGGTGTTCACGGCATCGATCCTCGACGGTACGCATCGTCTGACTAATATACGACTTGCCACATTGACACGGAATCTGG
Source organism: Schistocerca gregaria (assembly GCF_023897955.1). Taxonomy (NCBI): domain Eukaryota; kingdom Metazoa; phylum Arthropoda; class Insecta; order Orthoptera; family Acrididae; genus Schistocerca; species Schistocerca gregaria. The sequence continues at coordinate 411,601,246 of NC_064925.1, read as the reverse complement.
TACACGCCGGCCTTCCTCAAACCGAGGTCATCTTTGGTGCTCCCAACCAGAGCACGAGTTTTATTCGGAGGACAAAACACAGTTCCGACCCGCTGTTTCTTCAGAATGCGGGCGATTTTCCCCGAGAGTGCGCCTGTGTATGGAATAAATGCAGTGTCTACCTCCTCCCTCGTGACTTCATCCATCTCAACAGGTTGTGATGCAGTGGTTGGGCAGAGAGCACGTTGGATCTGCCACTCTGGGTACCCATTTTTTCGAAATACAGTTCTCAGATGATCCAATTCCTGGGGTAGACTCTCTGTGTCAGAGATAGTGCGAGCCCTATGTACAAGAGTTTTAAGTACCCCATTCCTCTGTGAAGGGTGGTGGCAGCTGTCTGCGTGCAAATACAGATCAGTGTGTGTTGTCTTTCGATACACCCCATGACCTAGGGTGCCGTCAGCCCTTCCCCTGACCAAGACGTCAAGGAAAGGTAATTTACCCTCCGTTTCAGTCTCCATCGTGAATTTGATGTTGGGTTGTATGGAGTTTAGATGAGTAAGGAAGTCAAGGAGTTTATCCATACCATGTGGCCAGATGACGAACGTGTCGTCCACGTAACGGAAAAAGCAAGTAGGTTTCCATTCGGATGACGACAGGGCTTCCTCCTCGAAGTTCTCCATGTACAATTTCGCTACCACCGGTGAGAGTGGGCTACCCATGGCGACTCCTTCCGTTTGTACGTAGTATTCTCCATTAAAAAGAAAATACGTGGAAGTCAGGACATGCCTAAAAAGTTCAGTGGTATTCTCGTCAAATCTCTGACCAATCAACTCATGCGACTCTCGCAGGGGTACCCTCGTAAACAAGGAAACGACGTCTAAACTCACCATGATATCTGACTCATCCAACCTGAAGCTATCAAGGCGTTTAACAAAATCCACGGAATTACGGATGTGATGAGGGCATTTACCCACATAAGAATATTCCCGTCAGGTATTTGGCCAACAAATATGTGGGTGCCCTGATGTTGCTGACAATGGGGCGTAATTGTACCCCCTCTTTGTGAGGGCACCGCGGGCGGGGGGTATTTAAATCGGCCGCCGCCGCGACCGAACCCAGTTCCCCCTGAGCAGCCACAGCGTACGGATCTCCGTGCCGGCGCGTTCACAGGAGCTCAGTCCGTCAGTTCACCTGATGATGGCGACATGTTTGATCGCCGAAATATTGTGCCCGTTGGAGACTATAGACCGGCAGTACACCCGTGGATATTTTGATTATCTTACTAGAAATTCTAAATCAGTTACATGTGTTTTACTAACGGAACATTTTGGCAGCTTATACCGTTTATATCCTGCTTATACCATATATGGCTCTGTGACACTAGTTTTTTGTCTTTTGTACTGTTTTACCGGTTATGATAACTATTCCATAGATGAAATCGATCTACAATAAAAATTCAAATTGCTAGCGAATGATTGCTGTTCTGCTACGTGCAACAGACAGGATTGTCCTACTTATGCTTAATCCGTCAGACACAGGGATTTTTGAAATTTTCCTATTTGAAAGGAAAACTACTGTTATGTTCCCGGGAATGAAATTAGTTTCAAAGAAATTATAAGTAACCTGCAACAGAAAATGATCAGCGAATAATAGGCTATATTTCTTCATATTTGACTGTACTGCATATTATTATTATAAAGTGCGTTACCGATCAGCTGCATTCACTCACTTTCACTTGCGTGTTAATAGCATCTGTTTAGAACTACGAATCTCATGCCGACCGCGGTGGTCTCGCGGTTCTAGGCGCGCAGTCCGGAGCCGTGCGACTGCTACGGTCGCTAGTTCGAATCCTGCCTCGGGCATGGATGTATGTGATGTCCTTAGGTTAGTTAGGTTTAATTAGTTCTAAGTTCTAGGGGACCGATGACCACAGCTGTTAAGTCCCATAGTGCTCAGAGCCACACTAATCTCATATTCAACGTTGTTTCTTGTAAGTTACCGTAGCAACATGAGAAAAATTTCACTTATTTAGAGTATGATCCAATGTAATTGTGTGTTATATTTGTTGAATATTTAATGAATCGAACTCGATTGTTTACGATCCAAGAGAAATGAAAATTATCATGAGTGCAGCTACAAAGGTCTGCTGCAGACGGCAAAGGTAGTGAAAAAGATGTAGCATTCGTAAAGAAATGTATTTGAACACTAGGGCAAATTTAAGTGACGGGATTAGTTATCTTTTTTGGAAGAAGATGACAGATTGGGACACAGTTTAAGGTTTCTAGCTGGCCGGTGAGGCCGAGTGGTTCTAGGCGCTTCAGTGTGGAACCGCGTGACGACTATCGCCGTAGGTTCAAATCCTGCCTCGGGCATGGATGTGTGTGTGTGTGGAAATAGCATGATGCACTTTCTCAGGGAAATTTCAACATTTTACAAGTACTCCTACTACGTGATGTAGACAAGGACTGAATGACCGTGTAGGAAAATGTATTGACTGTAAAACAACATATACACGTAATATTAGTAGGACTGCATGAATATTCGAGCCAGTGGAAGTATTAAACATTGTTCTAGATACTCATACATTTTCCTGTTCGTTTTGTTTTTTGTTACCATAGCTCTGAAAAACACGAGTTAGAGAATTAAGTTATTAACGAAAGCATTACCTCGAGGATTATTACTGCCGCCTGTGGGATAACCCTTTCGGTTACAAATGCATTATTTCATATAACAGTTCAACAGAAACTGATTCTGTATTTTGAATTACACCTGCTACACGAATAGAGATTATTTGACAGAGAGCGCAACGTAAAACCTTCGTTTCACAGCGTATTACCCCTTGGTAATGATACTTTAAACTTGTCATCAGTGGTTGCTAGTCTTCCTAATTTGCCCATCCATGTATCAGAAAATTTCTGCAAACAGAATCCCTCATTTACGATTACTCTGTTCCATGCTGTCCATATTTCGGTCGACTGTTTGGTTCAGAATTGAAAATTTTTACCGTGCTGTGCCATAACAATTGCATACTGCTATTAATATCCTACAGATGTTAAACAGGTAAATTAAATAAGCAACCAGTCTGAAAATTGAGGGTTGCCCGTAGACGAATGAAAATGGGCATTTTAGATATACACTCCTGGAAATTGAAATAAGAACACCGTGAATTCATTGTCCCAGGAAGGGGAAACTTTATTGACACATTCCTGGGGTCAGATGCATCACATGATTACACTGACAGAACCACAGGCACATACACACAGGCAACAGAGCATGCACAATGTCGGCACTAGTACATTGTATATCCACCTTTCGCAGCAATGCAGGCTGCTATTCTACCATGGAGACGATCGTACAGATGCTGGATGTAGTCCTGTGGAACGGCTTGCCATGCCATTTCCACCTGGCGCCTCAGTTGGACCAGCGTTCGTGCTGGACGTGCAGACCGCGTGAGACGACGCTTCATCCAGTCCCAAACATGCTCAATGGGGGACAGATCCGGAGATCTTGCTGGCCAGGGTAGTTGACTTAAACCTTCTAGAGCACGTTGGGTGGCACGGGATACATGCGGACGTGCATTGTCCTGTTGGAACAGCAAGTTCCCTTGCCGGTCTAGGAATGGTAGAACGATGGGTTCGATGACGGTTTGGATGTACCGTGCACTATTCAGTGTCCCCTCGACGATCACCAGAGGTGTACGGCCAGTGTAGGAGATCGCTCCCCACACCATGATGCCGGGTGTTGGCCCTGTGTGCCTCGGTCGTATGCAGTCCTGATTGTGGCGCTCACCTGCATACGACCATCATTGGCACCAAGGCAGAAGCGACTCTCATCGCTGAAGACGACACGTCTCCATTCGTCCCTCCATTCACGCCTGTCGCGACACCACTGGAGGCGGGCTGCACGATGTTGGGGCGTGAGCGGATGACGGCCTAACGGTGTGCGGGACCGTAGCCCAGCTTCATCGAGACGGTTGCGAATGGTCCTCGCCGATACCCCAGGAGCAACAGTGTCCCTAATTTGCTGGGAAGTGGCGGTGCCGTCCCCTACGGCACTGCGTAGGATCCTACGGTCTTGGCGTGCATCCGTGCGTCGCTGCGGTCCGGTCACAGGTCGACGGGCACGTGCACCTTCCGCCGACCACTGGCGACAACATCGATGTACTGTGGAGACCTCACGCCCCACGTGTTGAGCATTTCGGCGGTACGTCCACCCGGCCTCCCGCATGCCCACTATACGCCCTCGCTCAAAGTCCGTCAACTGCACATACGGTTCACGTCCACGCTGTCGCGGCATGCTACCAGTGTTAAAGACTGCGATGGAGCTCCGTATGCCACGGCAAACTGTCTGACACTGACGGTGGCGGTGCACAAATGCTGCGCAGCTAGCGCCATTCGACGGCCAACACCGCGGTTCCTGGTGTGTCCGCTGTGCCGTGCGTGTGATCATTGCTTGTACAGCCCTCTCGCAGTGTCCGGAGCAAGTATGGTGGGTCTGACACACCGGTGTCAATGTGTTCTTTTTTCCATTTCCAGGAGTGTAATAAAAGCTTAGAAAATGAACTATGAATAAGAGAGAAGACTGTTGTGATTGTGACTGTCACAACACTGAGATTAAGGTGGGCTGGGGATATTGTAAGACGAAGTGAAGGGGGATGGACGAAGAAGATGCCATGACGTGGACTCCTCTTATTCGTGAATTCAATGTCTTCCAACTTCACGAAGTCTATGGCAGAAACCTCGACTGCAGAATGTACACTTCAGAACGATATACATCCTTGCAAAAACAGCACAGCTCATGCTTCAGCATAAGCAGACGACCGACATTTGACTCGAAATTAGTAGCGTCCTACAAAATGGATGCATTTACTTTCATTTAATGTGAAAAACATTATACAATAATTGTGTATGTATTACACCTTGGTCAAAGGGGCAGTTGACAACGCTAATCAGGTATAATTGTCACTTTTTGTATGCTTCAGTTACATAAATAATAAAAATTTTAAAGTTACTTTTAGCATTTCTGAAGTTATAAAAACAAATTGATTATAGGTGCTCGGAAGAAGGAATTAATTTTATGTAATATAAGGTAAGAACACATGAAAAGTGTATGTATTGTCCCGTATGATCTGATGTAAATTTACGTTTAGTGTTCCAACGTGTAAATAGTGGAATTCGTGAATTGTGCGTTCCCATAATTGTACTCTTCTAACTTTCGATTTAAAACTAAGGTTAAATTACATTACACTTTTGCATATTACTATATACAGAATATAATGTGTATAAGTGTAGATATTTTTGTATATCATAGCGTAAAATGCACACATATCATTGTGCTGTCTGTTTTTCTCTGTGTCGAACAGTCTTCTCAGAAACAAGTCACAAACTCTATGACCTGATGTCTTCTTCATGGCCATAGCTGCACCACTAAGTGGACTATGCATGTCAGTATGGATTAATCGTTTCGGGTCCAGGTGTCCAAACTTCAACACCTGCGCAGGAGAAAATGAGGAGTATTGCCTACTCTTGCTACATATATTTCGAGGTACAAACGAACTTAAAAACATACTATTCGCAATAACTGCCAGCCTCAGTGGCCGAGCTGTTCTAGGCGCTTAAATCCGGAACCGTGCTGCTGCTACGGTCGCAGGTTCGAATCCTGCCTTGGACATGGTCGTATGTGATGTCCTTAGGTCAGTTACGTTTCAGTAGTTGTAAGTTTAGGGGTCTGATTACCTCATATGTTAAGTCCAATAGTGCTTAGAGCCATTTGACCCATTTCCTTAGTTGCTATAAGTATTAGTCTGCAAATAAAGTAAACAGCAATGTAATGTTTTTCAACATAACATCCTCAGACGCCGATAGAAATGTGAGAACTTCTTCCCGTTATACCCTGTAGAGCAAATAATGGTTCTAGCGGAATGTTTCAGTGGCGTATCTTTAAAGGAGATTTAGACACGGAACTTGGAGAGGATCCTCCATAAAAGTGTAAACTGTGCTATGCAGGCTAGAACAGGAAAAAAGAAACAATCAAAATGCAAAAAGGGGATCAATTATACAGTTACCACAGAGATAAATATGACATACAGGGTGCTGAAAAAAGTGTGCAATACTTTGAGAGGTGATAGTACTCATCGAAACAAGAGAAATAAGTACAATAAACATGGGTCAGGTATGCATCCTCTCTGCAATAAACACGTTTAACAGGAGATGTCCAACGTGGCGTCCAGTCATGACAAAGCACCACTCTGCCCTCCGGTGTAAGGAATGATGCATCCTTTGACGCACACCCAGCTGTACCTGCTGGCACCTATTGAAGACGCTACCCTGTAGTGTCTGCACATCGTTGATGGGTGTGGCGTAGACAAATTCCTTCAAGTGCCCTCAGGATAGGACCAAAATTCTAGGAGATTGAGGTCTGGGAAACGAGCAGGTCAAGTTGTGCTCTCCTTCCCTCCTCCCTCCCCTATCCAATCCCGCGATCTTGAAACCTCTGCCTCAGATGTTCGTGTACATTGTGAAGAAGTCTGCTGGTATGCCATTATTTATGAACCACATTTGTATTCGTTGTTGCAGTGGCACAGACTCCAGAAAGGCAAGCAATACATTAATGAGAAATTCCAGATAATGTACCCCAGTTAACACTTGTGGTAGCACGTATGACTATTAATCTGTTGCCAACTACATTTGTTCATACGTTAATTAAGAACTGGTACTGATGCTCTCTTCCTTAAACACCTTGGGGATTTACCCCTGTGCATACAGGCTAGTTATGGAACTCCACAACAGTGACTCTTGTGAACCCTGCTACATCGGTCATTAAAATCTTGGATATGAATAGCTGATCTCCAGCACACTTCTGCAATAAACATTAACACAACCGCCGTCCGCCGCAATGATCCTTTGGCCTTAGTGTCTGCACGCGCTGTAGATGCAATTGGTTTGTAATTGTTCCCCCCCTTCCCCCACCGGCCCGTCTCATAAAAGAGTGAGGATCCCTTTTGCGGGGCCTTCCACTGTCAGTCTTCCGATGTGCAAAGGCACCTGGGCCTCAGACACTGGAAAAGTCTGCCAAACAGCTTATCAGAGAGACAGTGCGCTGTGGATGTTTTTCAGCCTAGATGGAACGGGCTCGCAGGCTACCAAAGCAGAAATCATTTCACTTGTCAACCATTGCTCACACGTTATGGAAGAGAGAAAGTGTAAATGACTGCACTGTTTGTTGGTACAAATAGAGCAATAATCGTAAACATGTAAGTGTATACGTGTTTGGAAGACAGTAAATCGCCGTTGTACGTGCCCAAGGTTTACAGTAAAGTACAGTACAATAAGGCTTACAACCACGAGTAAAACTAACGTAACCTACAGCACAACTGGAACCACACAACTGATTGCAGAACACCTAATGATAGAGTACTGCGAGTAAGCCATCATGATAGCCTGCCGTCACACTGGACGGAGCGCGAATCGAATGACTGTGGTAATATCCGACACCAAGCACCGCACATCCCTTCCGGACCAATTTCAAGTGGACTTATTTTTCTTGTTTCGGTGGATACTACTACCTCCCAAAGTATTCAACACTTTATTAATAACTTGTACAGTATTGAGATTGTACTACCGAAAGGGCGTGCAGTGTCGAGAGACAGAGTAGTTCCCCCTTCGGCCAGGAGTCAATTTAGCAGCGGGTCACAGTGACGCCACGAAAGAGTGGATGGCGTGGGCATGTGATGCCGCGAGCGCCGCTGTTGCCGTGATGGGCGCAAGGACGGTCGAAATGGGGGAGTCATGCTGGACAGAGAAAGAGCTAGTTTTGGCCGACCCGAGAGCAAGGGCCTCAACAAGCTAGTATGGTTCAGAGATGTTAACAGTACGTCCCAAAACTGCCAGGGCGAGGCATAGCTGCTGTGTGGCTGACTGAGTGGCTGGTGTCTTTTCTCTGCAGAGAGGACGTCGATTCCAGTGTAGGAGGAGAAGGAACCAACAGAAGTCAAAAGGAGCACCACCTCACTGCCTTATAGCTGGTATTTGCACTCCGGTGGTTGAATGCAGTTCACTACACTGTGTACGAGACGCTCGTTGGGTACACTGGCTAGAAGCATCACGCATAGAAGTCTGCGGTTACCATGCAACGACCTGTACTTGTTGACTGACGCTGTGCTGGGCATGCAGGTGTGCACCCTGTGAGCGAGAGCCATTTTAGCTATTAAATTACACGCCGTGAGAGTGACTGATTGTATTACACAGAAAGCAAATTTATTTGAACTAAACTGTTAGCGTAAGTGATTTTTAATTCAATTTGTAGTGAGAAAACCATAAACTAATTTGTTCTGTGCGAGTGATCAATTTGAACATATTAGTGAACACGAGTTTATGAGATACATGCGTAATTAATTTGATAGAGTTTGCTGTAGTGGCTCCTTGAAGAAAGCACTGGTAGTAAACTTGTACATAGTTACACGCTATGTAGACAGTCTTAATGAGGTCTGACAATTGTTTTAGTACGTGATGATAAGCTGCAAAAGTTACGTTTCTGTCTATGGCCAGTGGGAATACGGTGACTTAACTTCTTTGGAATAGTATACGACTCCGTTTGTTTTCTAGATGCCTCAGAGTCGAGCCATTCAATGTCTGCTAGTGGTGACTACTCAGTCCACTTTCAGTCCGGAACTGAGCTGCTGAAATGGTCGCAGGTTCGAATCCTGCCTCCGGCATGGATGTGTCTAACGTCCTTAGGTCCGATAGGTTTAAGTAGATTTAAGTCTAGCGGACTGATGATCTCAGATGTTAAGTCCAATAGTGCTTAGAGCCATTTGGACCATTTGAACTCAGTCCACTACGCTGGTGATCCTGCGGTCAAACTACTGAGGGTAGACACATAACGAGAGCAAAAGATTATTAAAATAAGAGACTAGTAAAGTCCCAGTAATATTTCACACTTCACTCCGGATTTTAATTTTACGTAACTGGTTTATTCAGGAAGAGTAGCTTCCTATCGAGCGATGACCTTTAATGAAATAAAATATTTTATCTAGTAGGAATGTACTAATTCCAACTTAACTAACAACACACGAGTGATGGTAGTCTACACTTAATTACGATGTGCGTCTGTATATGGGTTCTTTTAATCCAATGGTTAGATGCATAAACTAAAGTTCACTTATAATGTAATACAGTCCCATGCTCTGACGGTCAAACTCACATGAGAAGTCTCTTTTCAGAATCTTTCACTTGGATGCACGCCTGATAGCTTAATTTACAAGTTTCCGATGGTCGTAACTGAACTTACTCTCTCACATCAGAGAAAACATCTCTGTGCGATGGCTGCAACAGCCCTCCTCTCGCATTTTCCAGCAGCTCCAAAGAGTGCATATCCCAGCACCACTTCCAGTGGTGTCTTAAGCAGCACACCACAATAACGCACTTCTTACAGCATTTCGTGTGCAGTTGAGGAGGAATGAAACTGAGCTGGGAATGTAAATGGAACTAGACCATAATTCATACGCTAATAATTCTATTATTAATTTATTTTATACTAACACTAATTACTATTCATTAAAATTTAGATGTATGATTTACAAATAGAAGGGCGTGTGTTTATCGCACTTTCAATCAAATAATGTCGTCAAGGCCAATATCTTAAATTATTAACTACATACCGTTCCTTTAGAAATGTGTGTATGGAGTACTTTTTCGTACAATATGCTAAATGTAAACACTTGTCATCAAAGCATATCTAATAATAATGTAATTTGCATTGCTACTCCTCCTAATGGATGCTGTGCAGTGCAGTTATCCGGTATTATATCTACATTTTAACACAGCCTCGCTTGTTATTTATAGTGTGTAAACGTATACAATATAGAATTTAGTTATGTATGTCATTACGGTTGCTACTTGTGTACATACAATTGCATTTCTTGGACTCACATAGAGCTCTTAAGATTACTGCATCAATGTTCCTTGTATCAGTCTACACATTACAGAGCCTTCCCCGGGTTCCCGGTTTCGATTCCCGGCGGGGTCACGGATTTTCTCTGCCTCGTGAGGGCTGGGTGTTGTGTGTTGTCCTTACGTTAGTTAGGTTTAAATAGTTCTAAATTTTAGGGGACTGATGACGATTGATGTTAAGTCCCATAGTGCTCAGAGCCATTTGATTTGAACAGAGCCTTCGTATTTACAAACAACTCAGCTGCGGACATCTCTAGTAGTTAGTGATCCTCTCGGCGTTTACCTCTCCGTGTTTACCACGTAAAGATAGACGCTATACCCCGTTATTGCCTCCTTTGTCACTAGAGCCTCGTCATGCCGAACTCGGCGAAACCCGCTTCCATTTCCAGAATGTGATTTTCACTCTGCAGCGGAGTGTACGCTGATATGAAACTTCCTGGTAGATTAAAACTGTGTGCTGGACCGAGTTCTAGTCTCCTAGAACGTAGAACTACTTAAACCTAATTTAACCTAAGGACATTACACACATCCATGCTAGAGGCAGGATTCGAACCAGCAACCGTAGCGGTCGCGCGGTTCCCGACTGTAGCGCCTAGAACCGCTCGGCCACAAAGGGCGGCTACAGACATGTTCGTGTTTCCCGAAATGGAACCATCCCTGGCGCTCTTCAGAGGCTTAAACCAATGATTACATTCCTTCTCCACTACGGTTTTTCCCCGCCACTGATTGTGGGCCGTTTGTTCTGAAGCTTACCGCAATAGTGGGACCCCTTCTGATTTCCACAGATTTAACAAATAACACTTAGCGGCAAACTTAGTCTTCTCTCCAGCCTTATCACTTTATATATAGTAATTGTTACTGTTGTAGCCTTGTTGTGTATTCTGGGTCAAAGGTTCGATTTTAATTATTTGCAGAGTCACCGCCTTAAAGTAGCACTGTACATGGGGGCTGGAAGGGTTGCGTGTTTCAGTTAAGCAGAGGACAATGGTGGTGGTGCGGTAGATGCTGGCAGAGTTTCCCATGCCAGACAGGCTTACTGCAGAGGAGCCAGACAAAGAGCGTCTCACGACGTTCAACTTCACCTTTATCAGATCCTGAGTTTCCCTTTCTTGAAACGGTAACATAAGGTAACGGGACTCTTAGCTACAGAGAGGTTCTGTATGGGAGTAAATTCTCAGGGAAAATCCTGGTACTCCGGCAGATCAAAAGGCATCGACCGTGATTAAGAGAAAGTTCTCTGATATGTGGAAGATAGACTTCCAAGTGATAGAAGGAAATATTGAGAATATAATTGAATCGGTCGCTTTGAAAAGGCGTCGTCTCCAGTTTTTTCACAAAATGCGGTTTTGAAGGATTTGAGTTCTCTGAGCGTCGGCTCAGCGATTCCTCACGAAAACGAGTCTAATGTCATCGCTGCAGGCAGTTGCAGTCGACAACAAACATTCGTTTTTAAGAGAAGTCTTCTCTTGGAGATGCCCCGTTTTCATAATAAAGCCCACACTGGTATTGGGCTCTGTCCCTCTCATTGTTCCTCCTCTTCTGTTCTACATTGGTTGTGGCTGGTGCAACAGTTCCTGCCAACATTTTTTTTGTAGTCTAGTGGCATTATTGTTGCTCGACACTTCTGCACTGTTAACGTTTATTATTGTTAAATAAACATGTCTTTATCGGGAAGTGAAAGCTCGTCAAGTACGTCTTCTGTTTCTCCGAAAGAAAACAGAACAAATCGCATTAGAAACCCAACACTGACGGGGAAACAACCATATTAATCATATCGGAAAACTTGTTCAAGCTCGGCACAGCGGAAACACCAGCACGTAAATTTCTATTCCACTAAAGAAACAACTGAATTGCCCGCACATACGTGTACTCGTATATTATGACTTTTGCACTTTGAATAAACTTCAAAATTCATCATCATTATTGAATTTTATTTCCTCGTCAGGAAGAAAGATTATATACTCAAATTTCAGACAGTACTGAGCTTTTATTGTGTTTTTTTTTCAGGTGTCCTTGCAAACATATTTCCGCTATGTCGCCTGAAAAAGCTATGGAACTTTTCGAGACAGTTAATAACTTTAATACCAAGGACTATAAAGATATTTTGCTCTAAGCATTAGTCGAATTTCACCCTCCAAGAAACTATAAGAAAAGCTTGTCTGACGAAGACATACAAACAAAAAATTAAGTCAAAGACTCGCCAAAGAACCATACTGTTTTGTTCAATAATTGTCGGCGAACAGTATGGCATATCACTTTCCAATCGTTGTTTTGGATAACGTGTTGAGGAACTGTGCTATTAGAAAAGTCGTAAGCAAAATCCTCATGATATCAGTGGCAAATCGATTGACTCTCATTCAAACACGATTCCGCGTGAATGCTGCCAGAAAACACGTCAATTGATAAATGGTATCCTGTCACCATAAAATATTATCATTCTGCAGAGCTAAACAAAATATATTTATCGGAAATTTTCATCATAAAGCATCCAGATGCTAAACCAAAGTATAATACAAATCCTTCTCTGGAGAGTTTCAAGAAAATTTCATTTATCTTTTGGTTGCTTACAAATAGACGTTTTCTGTAAGTGTGAAGAGCTGGGAACCGAAACAAGAAATCCCTCTTAAATGACTGTGCCAAACGTGCTGCAACCGCTGATCTCATTGCCACAAGATAAGAGCCTTAAAATTCTTAAATAAAAAGAAACGGATATCCTTCGATTGACATGACAAGAACTGAAAAAGTTGCAGCATTGTGCTTTGACTACACTCAAAATCTTCCCCTACATGGGAAGGTCACATAGGTCCCACTACAGTTTGCTCTTTTTTAAGTACAATGAAATGAACACCCTCAGCTGCTTACATCGTTGACATACGTCAACGGGGCCAGATGAACATGTGTGTCCCGACCGGGACTCGAAGCGGGGTCTCCTGCCTCGGAAACTAGATGGAAAACGTGTATCACGACCCCGGCAAAGGAAACGGATAAGGGATCTTACAGTAACATAATGGAATGTGAGAACAATGCTTCAGCCTGGAAAAATGAAAGAAATAGCCAATGAAATTTTAAAATTCAAATATGATATTGTAGGGCTACAGGAAATATGATGGCAGGGGAATCGGCAGATAGATAAACCTGAGTACTCATTGGTATATAGTGGACCAGAAGAAAGAACAGGCCAACTTGGAACAGGGTTTATAATAACTAGGAAAGTTAGGAAAAGCCTTTTAGAATTTGAACCCATAAATGAAAGGTAAATTTAGGAATATATCAATAGTTAATGCACATGCACCAACAGAGGAAAAAGAGGATATAATTAAAGAGCAGTTCTACGAAGACTTTGAAAACGTATACTGTGCAGTACCTAAATATGACTTGATGCTAGTAATAGGAGATTTTAATGCAAAAATAGGGAGGAATGGACATCTGTATGAAGTTTCGGGAAAATATGCACTATTTGAAGAAAAAGATGAGGCTTACTATGCCAATTCGCAGCAAGGAATAATATGATTATTAAAAGTACCTGCTTTCCACCTAAAAGGATCCATCTGGGAACTTGGAAGTCTGCAGCCAATGGAGTAGTCAATCAGACTGGCCGTATTTTGGTGATTGCACGCCACTCCACGTCAGTTACGGATATATGGAGCTGCAGAAGACCAAACTGTGATGCAGACCACTTTTTGATAAAATCAGTCTTGAGAGAGAAACTTTCACTAATAAATGGGAACAGAATGGGAAAGATGATGAAATGTAATACAGACAAACTAACATCCCTGATGAAGTAAAAAAATACCAAGTAACACTAATTAGAAAGTTGAGCAATGAAGAGACCACAGTAGGAGTAGATGAAAGGTGGAACAGGTTTGAAAAAGCCATTGAGGATGCAGCAGAGGAAATAATAGGCATACGAATGAACAGGAGAACCCAGGAGTCGTTTGATGAAGATTGCAGGTGAGCAATGAAAAGAACAGGGCAAGAACAAAAATGCTACAGAGAGAAACCAGAAATAATGTGGAACAATGTAGAGAATTAAGGAGAAGAGCTAACAGACTGTGCAAGAGAAAGAAAAGAGAGTGGAATAAGAAGAAATTTCAAGAACTAGAAGAACTAAAGGAACAGAGTGAGATAACAAAGTTCTATCATGCCATAAGCAAAATGAAGGATAGATTCCAACCAAAAACAATGGCCTGTTCGAGTAAAGATGGGAAAATGATAAGGAAGGAAGAACAGATAGTGGGAAGATGGGCAGATAATTTCAAAGATACACTAAGCACCAGTCTAGAAGATGAAGAGACAGCTGCACAGGAGGGAAGAGTGGAGCTGGAAGTGGACAATGAAACCAATGAGGCAAGAAAGCCAACACTACAAGAGGTCTCCCAGGCTGTGTACATGTTAAAAAACAATCGAGCCCCTGGGGAAGACAGCATAATTGCTGAATTAATAAAAACTGGTGGTGAGGCTGTAATAAAGGAACTGCACACATTAATATCAGATATATGGGAAACAGAAAGTATGCCAGATAAATGGAAAATTGGAATAATGGTCCCCCATTTATAAGAAAGGGGACAGAACAGCATGTGAAAACTATAGAGGTGTCACAGCTCATAAGATCTTCACAAGTATATTGAACGAAATGATACAGAAGTGTGCAGAAGGCATACGAGGGGACTATCAGTGTGCCTTTCGACAGGGCAGAGGAACAACTGATCAATTATTTGTGATAAGCAAATGTTGGAAAAGTTCTACGAATATGATATTGAACTGCATTTCTTATTCATCGACTTCAAACAAACATTTGACAGCATAAAAGGGCAAGAACTATACAGAGTACTGAAAGAAGTTGGTATATGTGCTAAATTAATAAGACTAATCAGAATGACAATGACAGAGACAAGAGCAAAAGTAAAAGTCCTTAGCAGAACAAGTGAAAGCTTTGACTTTAATAAAGGTGTGAAGCAAGGGGATAGTCTCTCCACTGTCCTATTCAACATTGTCCTGCATAGTGCAGTAAATAAAATCAACAAACGAGGCACCATATTTATGAAACCTAGCCAGATATGTCCATACGCTGATGACATTGCTATAGTAGGAAGAAACACCACTACACTCCTAGAAACATACCGGACAATGGAAACAGAAGCCTTAAAAATTGGCCTCATAGTAAATGAAAACAAAACAAAATGTATGGTACGTCACAATCCGAGGCCAGAAGAACCCCTATAATTCTAAACATGAATGGGAAATGCTTCAATGGAGTGTCCTCTTTTAACTACTTGGGAGCCCTAATAACAAATGATAACAGTATTGGAAAGGCTATAAGGGAAAGAATACAAGCAGGAAAAAGAGCTTACTTTGCCAATATGCAGCTTTTCAAATGTAACCTTGTTACAAGAAAAACTAAATTGCTAACATATATATCCCTAGTCCACCCAGTTATCACATATTGCTCAGAGGTATGCACTTTGACAGAACACGATAAAAATGGTCTTAGAAGCATTGCGCGGAAAATACTACTCAAAATCTATGGGCCAATAAGGGAAGAATAAGGCTGGAGAATACGCTACATTGCCGAATTACAAGGCAGGGACATAGTACAATTTGTGAACTCACAGCGAATACGATGGCTAGGACACTTGGAGAGAATGGCAGAGGATAGAATTCCAAGGAAAATGATGAAAGGTATGATCCATTCAGTTAGGCGAAAAGGGAGACCTAGAGAAGATGGATCGATGAGGTAATAATGGATATCAGCAATATGGGAGTCCGGGGGTGGTAATGAGCAGCAAATAACCGAGAAGTATGGAGGAAGATTGTTGAGGAAGCCAAGGCTCACCAAGGGCTGTAGAGCTACTGAAGAAGAAGATATATCTTTTTTTAAGTGCCTACAGTTTAATCTATCCTGTGACCGTTCATTGTCATGAAGGGAAGATTTTCAAAAATAACACTGTTCTTTCCTAAACTGGGAAATTCCTTTGAACTGAAAGCTTTGACCGAACAACCGCTAACAAAGAAAAGTCTTATTTTGCAGTGAATAAGTATTAAGACTTTTAAGTTTCAAATCAAGAACTATGAGTCGTGATTGGAAAACCTATCTTAGATTGCATCGTGGAGTAGCGATTTCGCTTATTGAAAAAAGAACAAACTGACTCATTTGCACTCCTCTTGTGCCGCGAATAATCCTATGAATATCAACAAATCGAAGATTTAAAGTAGTTGTAGCAATTCATTCCAGATACACACAAGTAATTTTACGATTGGATCTATTTTTGGCCCACCACCACAAACGATGCTCAGGAGGAATTCTATCATTTTCTTGTGCAGACTTCCCAGAACCATCGTGCTGTTTTCAAAGCTCTTACAGTTTGTCTGTATGACTGCATAATACCTTTTCGTAGATTTTTCAAATATTGCCAATAGATTTGAAAGAAAGCTTGTTTTTCCTTTTTATGAACCCCAAGTTCACTTTCAAAATAGGTCATCTCTATGTGAAAATTTTATCTGTGCACTAGAAATGGTTAAAACTGTCTAAAATTACATCTTTATGCCTAACAAGGTACTTGATAATAGAAAAGATGGTTTGTTACCATTCTGCAAAATGTAAGATTTATAATACGTTTTCTGCTTCTCCTGCAAACCCTGAAAAACTGGAAACGGCCCCATTTCAATATGTCCGGTTCAATTATAGAAGTGAAAAATCGATCTTCTGATAATGAAATGAACTAAAATGAACCGATGTGGAGTAGAAGTAATTGGTGTCTGTATTCTGTTTTCTAGTGGAGGGGAAGAAACTTAACGAGCATAGTTCGTAGCAGTAGTTCTTATGAGAAGAAAATGGAAAAAAATTTAAGCAATTGAAAGCCAATTAAAGGATAATCAGCGCACAAAAAAAATTCGCGGAATAAAATTGGAATTAACTGGGGTGTATGGCTTAACGAAGAAGCGCCTGACAAGAAGAATAGGGACACCTTCGATTATATACAAAAAGTTTTGGACAAATGTCGAGGTGGATGTGAAGTGTTAATAATGAGGGACGTACATGATCGAATTGGAAGAAAATGATTACAGAGTAAGACCATGGGGAGACGCTTCAGAAAAAAATTACGGAAGAAGATTGATTAAGTTCTGTGAGATTCAGACGTGTACTGTAATGAATGGTCAATTCAAACATAAAGAAATATGTAAATTCACCTTGGCCAATCCGTCAAGGAGCCTAAACTAAACTATGGACTATGGATTAATGCCGAGGCAGCAGGTAACTAAGCTGCAGGATGTGAATGTTAAGACACGAATAGTCTGCAACTCCGATTACTTTACTTCAAAAATTGATTTTAGGATTAAGACCAACATAAAAGAGAAGGAGAAAGAATGGGATGCTGAGAGTAGATCTACAGAGGATCCAGAATATAGGATACATCCGCTGAAAGAAGAAAGTCTCAAAATTTTGTATCAGTAAAGATTAAATCTACGATTAGGTGGAGTGGAGGAGGATTGGGGTGTTAATAAGCTGTATAGTTTTGTGAACCAGCGATTGAGGAAGCAGTGGAGGTGGTTTCGGAAAGGGAAAGTGAGAGAGGAGTAGGAACAGAGTGGATGACCACGGATTATTTGGAGGTCGTTGAGGAAAAGAAGTAACTGTACCACATATCGTTAAGGCCTGAGAGCGAACAGGATTGGAATAGATACGAGGCATATAAAAAGAGTGGTAAGAAATAACAAGAAGGTGTAAAGAGGAGGAATGGGAAAAAGTATGTGTGGAAATATATCGTTCTCTTGGATATAGGAGATCGGTAGAGGCATGGAGGGTGATAAAGAAGATGATAGTGGATGGAAATCCTGCTTCCACGATACAATCTACATCTGCTGGACAATGGTAAAAACACTTTTAAGAACTTGTGGCAGAAAAAAGAAAAGACCACTTGTTAGCTGTCTACAACAAAAACAATACATGAGGTAATACAGAACCTATCTTGCGGGAAGAAGTAACGGAGTTGGTTAATAGGTAAGAATTGAAAAGCAACTGGAAAGGCAATTGGACTGGGAAAAATTGTGATAGAATTGCAGCAATATGCGCCCCCTCAATTGGTGAGACTTATATGTAAATTGTTCAGTCAGATTGGGCAGGGAGAGGATGTACCAAGTGTGTAAAGTGCATCGTACATGTCTGCTATCTATAAAAAAGGAAACAGGAAGCCCACTATTATGGCGGAGTTAGCGTTATGGTATGTATCAGAAGACTTTTTAGCGTTGTAATGAAGAGCAGGTTAGAGAATGAGGTTGAGGAAAGACACAAAAGAAACAGGCAAGTTTTAGAGTTGGACGATCTAGTATGTACCAAATTTTTAGCCTCACAGGAATAAGTGAGAAGGAGTATTCCAATGGCCAGGAAGTACAATTGTGGATTTCGAGATAAGGTTATGATGCTCTGCCCACAAACGCCGTATGGGAAACAATGGGCTATATAGTAGTAGAAACACAACAAATACCCCTAATTCGGTGAATACACCACCAAATGCATACAGTAGTTAACGTAGTGAGAACGTTTAAGGAGACATTCCAAACATCGAAAAGACTTAGACAAGGCTACAGCATCTCGCCAACGTTGTTTAAAATACATATTCGGTATGTACCGGAACGATGGCATCAGTCTTGCGGAGTTGTGGGAATGCCTTTCCGTCTTCCTACTATCTACTCATTATTATCTGTCGATGACCAAGCACTGTTAGCACAAAGTCGAGAGGATGTCCAATTAATGATACAGAAGCTAATGGAAGCACTTTAACGAGAAGGGCCTCGAATACATAAGATCAAAACAGAATATCTAGCAACGGGAGGAGATGGAAGGAACCATTAAAGCTGTAAAGCAGTCTAAATACTTATGATCGATTGTCCTTTACTCGGCAAGCTGTGAAGCAGATTTAGAGCGCAGTAAAACAGTAGTGGAAAGTGTACTAATATACGGTGCAGAAGGATGGACTCTGGAGGAGTGGTAGAGAAGCAGAGTACGGGCAGCAGATGTGGATGGAATATAGAGGGTGGGGGCGCAGAACAATCAGGACAGAGCGGAGAAAAAATGACGAAATTACGGAGATAATGGATATAGAACAACCAGTAGTGCAAAGTACTGAGAACAGAGCTCTTAAATGAGCAAGGACGATGACCAAAAGCAATCACGGAATGGTCGCCCCCTGGAAGGAGGAAGTATAGACGGCCGAGATTAATGTAGAGAGCAGGAGTAATTAGAGTGATGAGAAAGAGAGATATAAAAGAGGAGGACTGCTGTGATGGTGAAAACTAGCGAATGGGAGTGCAAGGCAACTGCTGGAAAGTGAGGAAATCGTTAAAAGTAAAAGTAAAGCAAATTTGTTGTATGGAAAATATTTTCGTGGTGTTTCATTGTTCGAACGCTGCTTAAGGAACTACACGGGGCTGCAGAATTATATTTCGCCGCTGTTGTGTTATTATTCTGTTATCCCGAAGTATTTTATGTTTAATAAATAAAACATTAAATTGAGTTTCATGTCTGTGTTATTCCCAGTCCTAACCCCCACAAATTCTAAGCATCAATAATAGCAGAATAAGTGAGAATTGTGCCTGCATGAGGACATAGCATTGTAGCATTAGAATATTGGTAACAGATTGTATCTTGCCTTTCTGAGTGACGTTTTAGTCATAGTCAAGGTTGCTGAGGTGGTTTCAGGTACAACTTGGCTTTCACAACAAGGAAGTCACTCATGAGGTGACGGTATATGGCCAGGTTCCGGCGATTATGGTAGCAGAGTTGTCTTAAGAGCTTCCGCAGGTCATGGATGGGGCACTGTCTTTGATGAAACTACAACGCAAAGACGTGAGCAGGAATCTTAACATTATTAGACCGCCCATCTCAGAGTTGGAGCTACTGGGGCAGTTGTTGCAGTGGGAGTCACCATCGCGAGGCCAGGTGCGTAGGTTACAAGCAAAATGGACGCTTTATTGCAACAGAATTAATGTTTTATAATCTTCATAGAGGAAAGATATACGTTTTACGAGTGACATCAGAGGACGTAAAGGCAAGAAATCAATGAAAAAATCCATTACGGTGGTATAAATCATTTATTTCTAAATTGAAAACACTACCCGGTTTCAGGACATACGTCACATCTTCAGGTGCATGTTAAAATGCGAGCCCACAAAGATGAAAAACTTGAATTAAAAAGGGACTCACATTTTAATATGCACCTGAAGATTGGACAGGCGTCCTGAAACAGGGTAGCGCTTTCCGTTGCAGAAATAAATAATTCTGAGCAACAGTAGCTAATTTTATCATTGGCAATGAATAGCAGTTGTGGATGTCCCGTAAAGAGAAATTTGTGTGAATTGGTAATTTGTTAGCAACAGTTTCCGTGCGATGTAGCTACATGGACTTGAACATAACAGTGGAAAATGGTGGACGGCAACATGATACGGCTGAACTGCCGGACGGGAGGGTAAAGCGCGTAAAACTTAGATTGCTTTCACCCTCATTTCTGTCGAATTGGCGCGTTAGGTCGATAAAATCCCGAAATGTTTGGAGGGTCCTGCTCGTAATTCCCCAAACGTTCTCAATTTGGGAGAGCTTACGGCACCTTACAGGTCGGGGTAGGGTTTGGCAAGCACGAAGATAAGTAGTAAAAACGTTCCCGTGTGCGGACGGGAATGTCTTGCTTAAATCTAAGGCCGGAGTGGTTTGCCATGAAAGCCAAAAGCCAACGAAACGCTGCGTAGAACAGCGTCAACATCCTGCTGTGCTGTTGAGGTACCATGGATACAACCATAGCGGTCTTGCTGTTAAAATAAATGGCATCCCAGACCATGACTTTTCGTCTCCGGACACATCTTCGGCCTGGAATCGCACTGTCTGGGGTAGAATTGTTATCACTTATAAGAGCCATTTCGAACTGAGCCTCGATGACCATTGAAGACGTCCCGGCCACCGGTGGGATATTAGTCTGAATGCCGCTCGACATACTTCCCAACAACCAGGAATTATGGTTAGGGGTGACACTTCTTTTCACAGCAGGACCCTTTTGCTTGTCATCCGCGGCATCCTCACAGCACAGTGATACGTCGACGAAATTCTGCGGCTAGTTTTGTTGCCATTCGTGAGTAGCCATCCAGGGCTTAAATTTGTACAAGATAGTACCCGTCTGAAGAAAGCGAGAGTTTCTACTGCTTGTCGTCATGCTTGCCATACCTTACTTTGGCTGGAAAGTTCGCCGTATCTCTACCCCATTTAGAATGTTTGGAGCATTGAGGACAGGATCCTACAATCAGCTCGTGAGTTTGACGATATAAATCGCCAGTGACACAGAATAAGGCATGGTATTCCTCAGAAGGTCATCCAATGACTCTGTAAATCATTGTCAAGCAAAATAACAGCTTGGCTCTGGCTCTGAGCTCTATGTGAGAGTAATAGCTTGCATACGACAGAGGTGGACTCACGCGTTATTGACTTTCTTATTTTGTGAAGATTTTCCTCTTCAATATATAATCTAATATTTATGAAACTGTAATCAATTGCTTGTCTGTACCTGAACACATCATTCCATTCCGATCGAATAATTCCTACATGGCACGTTTGTTTACTCTTTCTTCTCCTTACACTGTAGATTCACGGCACCTTGTTAATACGCGAATTACAAGTGGCGCATGAAATATGTGGTTAAGTAACTCATCACATTTCCAACCGTGTTAGGCTAATGGCGTCTGGTAAATATGATGAGTACCGTTGTTTTTCTTTGACTGTGGGCGTCATATTTGATAGTCTCTGAATTTTCCAATTACCTTAAAATCTCACGAAGTATCGACCTCTGAAAATACGTACGAACTGATGTACTGCACTTTCCCTCAAACTCTGGCTGCCCTGTTGACTAATTTATTGAGTATCGATCTCCTGTCATTTAAATAACCCAGTTGCGGACGAGAGGTCAAATGGGTTCCTTTTCACTTCCCAAAAATACCACGCAATACCTTCTTCTATAAGAGAATCTTGCCCAAGGAAGATTAGCATTCAACGCCCCTTCGACGATGAGGTTGGTGAGAAACAGTCTCGGTCTGGAAAAGAATTGGGAAGAGAATCAGATGTGTCCTTCACAAAGGAAATATTCCAAATGTAGTGGTAAATCGGTAAGATAAACCTCGAGAAGCCTAAAAATCGACTATTGTTCTCACGAATGCGCTCCAAGTTTCTTCATTGCAATACATCACTCGGTAATTCCTTGTTCAGTTCCCTTCTAATTCTTTATCACCCATTCTTTAGTTTCCTTTATTATTTATTCCATGTTTACGGGACAGAAGAAACAATAAAGAGTTCATCAGAAACGAAGAACAAAGGACGAAAGTTGGGGGTAAGTGGTCAGGGGATCGTCTGCAGTATTTTCAGAGGAACTATACCGGAATTTGACTTAATTAATTTAGAAATATCGTTTCTAAGTTTGCTGGTGTATTTACTAAATTTTCCCAGAATTCTACCAATGAACTGAAGAGTGCCACCTGTTTTACTTATGGTTGCGGGTATCTGATGACTCCATTTTATATCTCCAAACACTATCAGGCCCAGATATTTGCACGCGCAGATTAATTCCAATTCCGACTGACTCGTATTGTAGCCACAGGAAATGCATTTTTCAGTTTGGTGATGTTCACTATTTTACGTTTCTCAAAGTTTATGGAACGTTACAAGTACAAGCGCGCCTTGTGATCTTATAATGATGTGACTGGAGGTTCGTTCTGGCTTTTATCAGATAGTGCTTCGTTAAGGTAGCTGTATGTTGTACTAAAAGTCTGTAGTTTGTGTTAATATGGTCTGCCATTGCGTTCATGGTCCCAATACCATTGAAAGCGGCAAGCCTGACGCCACTTCTGTGTCTGTTGACGATAACATACATCGGCTTCCCTATCAAGAAATTTTCAACAGAATCACGCCTTTATTTTGGTAAGCCATCTGCTTACACCTTCGTTAATTAGTGTTGGTAAGGAACTGAAACAAATGTATTTACCAAGTCAAGAGTTATTGTACACAGCCCTATAATACATGGCTTTATCGATAACTGTCAGGACGTCAAGACTAAAGTCAGTTGGCTTGGAGGACATGATTTTATTCGACGTGCCTCTTTACGCTAGAGATCAGAATATGTTCTAAGATTCTACAACACATAGATCTCAATGTTTTAGACGGTAGCTGTGTCGGTCACTTCTGCTGCCCTTGTCGCAGATGGGTGCGGCCTGTGCTTTCTCCCAAACACCGGGCAGAATTTACTGTTGAAGGTTCCGCGGGACATTAGGTTTAAAAGACAGAATAACTCAACTGCAATTATTTTTTATAGATTCCAACAAAGACTCTACCGGACTCCGTAGCACTGTTCAGCTCCAGGAATTTTAGCTGTTTCCCAGCGTCGCTGCCACTGATATCCATATCACCCAGATCTACAGTGGTGCTATATTTGAACTGGAACAGTGCTCTTAGACTTTTCCTTTACAAATAAACTTCAGAAAAGTAAATCGTAATTTCCACTTTTGGTTGTTTCGGCTCGAGGAAGCAAAGGGATGGTAGGACGGATGGAAACACTGCGGTATACAATAGTTCATAAATAATTCATATTAGCTCAATTCCCCTGGATAGTTGCTTCATACAATAGGCGACGTGGCTTTTAGGATAAATTACATACCCTGTTGAAATCTGTCACTTAGCGAAATAGTACCACTTGGATCCTCAAGTGCAAGCTACCCAAGGCACACACCGAAGACTCAATAAAAATCCTTTCAACCAAACCATTTCTGCAGCTATTTGTGTTCTTTTTCAGATCAAATACATCAGCTCAAATCTTCCAGAACCCCTTTCCCTTCTTTCCCTTATTCGCCCTAGTTCTTTGGACTGTTTTGTGGGTTGCACTTGACAGAAAATACTGGTGGACGCATCAGTGCTTATATGTCTCGTTAACTATATCGCTGACCACTAGTGTAAATTTGCGGCCTTGTGTAAGCCTCCTTTAGGTACTCTAACAGTTTGCATCAGGGCAGGTTAAAAAAATTGTTCGTCATACTATTCAAAATAAACGTCCACCCACCTCAGTACGGCTTCTGCTCGACATCCCTTCACTCTGCAAGCGTAGATACTTACTAGATGACGAAAAAGGAGTATTGAAGAAAACGCCGCATAAGATCTGTCCTGCAAAGCTGGCGTAAACTCTAGTAGTATTTCAGTTCCTGCAATTTCACATGCATCAAGAATTCGGGTTGTGATATGGTGCATTTTTTCTCACAGTAAATGTTCAAAAGATTTGTAGATAAGCTTTTTTATTGCTTCTAGCATACACGAAAATGGGCTATCAAGTCCACATTTACCTAAGTAACGTATCTATAGTTCTCTGTTCACAGTTCATACAACCAATTTCACACATAAAGCAGCCACAAATTTACCCAAGTCCCACCCGATTGATAACGCGATCTCACAGTCACAGATCCGCTACAATAAATGAGCTTCACATCCGGGCCTTTTCAGTGAGTTTCTTCAAAAGAAACTTCTCGCCAAATACTCCATAACTGAATACAGAATACGCCACACGGAATTTTCATCAAGGCCGAAAGTTCACACGTGACAAACCTTCCAACAAAACATTCCCAAAAATTCCAAACTTTCATCAAACTGTTCGTAACTACATCAGTGTTACTCATGACATGTATTAAAGGCGATTAACTCAATTTTACACATAATGAAAATAATCACATTTATCATGTCCTTCCGCGTCCGTAGCTGGCGAGTGACTCTTTCCATACTGCCTCACTTAATGCATATCTAAATAGCTGTGCAAGGGAACTGCTTGATTCTGATTGGCTGACGGACGAATCAGAATGATCCTTAGACATCATTTTCGCGGCAAAACTCTCCTAAGCCAATCACTATTCAGAAATTAATTTACGTCATCCCAAAATGAAAATAATAACACGATGTTTATCAAAACAAAACGAAATAAAATTAATTTTGAAAGTAATTTAGAAAACGATTGCACTTCAAACTAATATTCTGGCTGCCTTCTTACAAAAGCAATCACCCCTAGACCTATGTCAGCAGCAATGTGAATAAATTACATCTTTCCAACGTTCGAATTACGTAAAGTTGTACATAATACAATATTGAATTTTTGGAATGTCGCACATACACGCTCTGACTCATTATCATTTATTCATAGAACCACTTAATAAACAGATATTAATTTTTTATGAATTTTTATACTACGAAATGAACAATAGTTAAAGTTTTGGAAATAAAAATCCAAACTAATTGATTTGATATGTTGAGAACTCTGTGAATGATTTCAAATGGTAACAAAAGACAGCCTGTATTCGTTCCTAACAAAATTTTTCAGCCTGAGTGTCGCTTTGGTGGGTTTTACGTAATTTTCGGAATCTCTGAAACTATCATATGTACAGCCTTGAAATTTGGAGGAGAACTTGTTCTCAATAACAAAAAATAATGTATTAAGTTTGTAAATGTCTGGTTAATATTTAATATGTTTTATTTAGATTCGTTGGGGGTATGAATATACGGTCATTCTAAGTGACACATAAACCTGTTCTCACGCTGGCTAGTAACGACAGATGTGCTATGAGTCATGACTAAGACACAAGTTTGCAGTGTCCTGTATGTTCACCAGCCTCCAAGTCTACGTATCGTACTGCAATAAATGTTATCCCACAGTAACTTGCGACGTCACAAGTTGACCGCTATATTTAGATATAAGCAAAGTCATCATGAAAGTATGGTTAACTTGATCATATAATGCTATAACACTTGCATTATATAACCAAATTTAATGTATTTCTACGATGACTCTTTATAGAACTCTGATCGTTGTGGTACTTGTAAATGGTCAAAGGCCGAAATTATGATCAGGCACTTGAATAAACGATTTATACAACCTAACAGCTGGACATTCATTAGAAATTATTACATGGTAGCCAAACCATTGTAAAATTATCAGCTTGAGTACTAGTTACCCGCTGTTTAAGCCGCCATCTCAGCGAAGTACATTGACATTCCTCTTTGACCTCGCAGGCAGCCAGATAACGACGATGTCACCATCTTAGGTGCCTCCGCCGTCCCTCTCCCTTTCAATCAACACTAATGGACTTCGGGACTTCGGATACGATCGAAACGGCTTCATAAGCAATTTTCGCAAGTGCACGTAAGCAGCTCCCTGATCAGATGTCTTGGCCTAACCTATCACCTTAATCAAAGGTGCTCTGAAACATCTACTGTTTATTAAAACAAAAACAAAACTAGTATTACTTAAATATCATATGCAATAGGGGAATTACTCACTTCGTTGAAAAACAAAACAACTCGAATTTTTAGCATTAGTGCCTACGATGGGTAGTTTTTGTCATCTATTACATAACACATAGGCTCGCCGAATTTTCTTCCCGTAAATTCAGTGCAGCTGTCTTTTGTTTTACTTACATTATGCGAATTTTGACAGAGGCAGACGAAAGGGTTATATCGCGATATATACACATTAGCAATGCATGTTGACATTGACACGTCTCTTACTGGCGCAATTAAAGGATCCATTCTTCCGTGGTTGAGGTTTGCCACAAAGTGAACAACATGTCTGTAATAAGCACGATAAATGCCATGACAAGGGATATTTTTTGCAGCAGGATGTTCGAAGCAGTATGTCTTTTTGCTGCAGATTTCATATAGTGGAATTTTAACTGTAGACCGTACCAATCAACTGTGCTCATGAAGGAAAAGGTTCATTGAGTATCGGAACTCCATCCATGGGATAAGTACACATGCAGGAATGCATTGAGATCTCAAGATAAATATTAGTAACTATTACACAATTTTATATCCATGAATAGTAACCTAGTAGAACTACATGTCTTACGAAAAAAACAGATTATCTTAATTTGGGAATATTTATTAATTAATAAACTGCTTAAAGTGATTAAAGAGACATTAGAAACGCACTTCAATAGAAAAGCGACAGAAACGTCACTCGAAAATAAAAGTGACCACACACTAAGTGAATACATACGCAACACAGGTGTTCTATTCTTTTCTTTGAGTCATAAGTCTTCTGACTGGTCTATGAGGCCCGTCACGAATTTCTTTATTGCGTCAACCTCTTCGTCTTAAAGAAACATTTGCACTCTGTTACCTCAATTATTTGTTTCATGTATTCCAATATCTGACTTCTGCTGCAGTTTTCATCTTCTACAGCTCGCTCTCGTACCATGCAGGTTACTCTCTGAAGCTTTAACACATGTCCTATGACCCTGACCCTTATCCTTGTCAGTGTTTTTCGTATGTTCCTTCCTTTGCTGATTCTATAGAGAACTTCCTGATTCCTTATCTTACCAGTCCCCCTCATTTTCAACCCTCTTCTGTAGTACCACATCTCAAACGTCTTTTTTAATCCATGATTCACTACCGCACAGCGCTGCAATCATAACTTACATTCTCAAAAATTTCTTCCTCATAGTAAGGTCCATATCTAACACTACCAAACTTCTATGGCCAGGAATGCCTTCTTTGCCTGTTGTAGTCTTTTTTTATGTCCTCCTTGCTTTTTCCATGACGTATTATTTTCCTTGCAAGACCGCAGGGTCCATTAGCATCGTCGCCAAATATTAAGTTAGGCGCTGTTCCCATTTCTGCTACTTCTCATTACCTCTGTCTTTCTTCGGTTTTCTCGCAACTACATACTGTACTAATTAGACTACTCACTCAATTCGAAATGTCTTGCTGTAGTTCTACTTCAGTTTTACTGAAAGTGGGAATGTCAGAAGCGAATGTTACCATTGATAGCCTATCGCCCTGAATTTTAATTCCACTCATGACTAATTATTTTATTTGCACTGTTCGTCCTTTGAATGTGTACAACTTGATCCAGAAATGTTGCGACAGTCTTCGAGGGGTTGGAGAGGTAGTTTTGAGGTACAAATCGAGGATAGGAACCCATGTTGGGAAACGTCATCCAACGACGGAGCACAGAAGTTATAAGCGCCGATACTTGCTACTAGTCCACCTCTTCGACAGAAAACGTGACTTTGTACGCTGACGCACCTTAGGCGTAATATTTCACAGTATTGTTTCTTATTCAGTGATCGCTACTGTCTGCCTCAATCGACAGTGGAGAACATACAGTTAACTACTGCACAGACAGGTTCAAAAGTGGTTCAAATGGCTCTAAGC
The DNA here is from genome assembly GCF_023897955.1 of Schistocerca gregaria. Classification (NCBI taxonomy): domain Eukaryota; kingdom Metazoa; phylum Arthropoda; class Insecta; order Orthoptera; family Acrididae; genus Schistocerca; species Schistocerca gregaria. The sequence continues at coordinate 411,573,100 of NC_064925.1, read as the reverse complement.
ACTATGGGACTTACCATCTAAGGTCATCAAACCCATAGACCTAAAACTAGTTAAACCTAACTAACCTAAGGACATCACACACATCCATGTCCGAGGCAGGATTCGAACCTACGACCGTAGCAGCAGCGCGGTTCCGGACTGAAGCACTTAGAACCGCTCTGCCACAGCGGCCTGCCACAGACAGGTTTTGAGTCATGTGAATGCGATGCTCTGTTGCATCTGAAGATAACGATTTCGGACACAGATTTCCATCCACAGTTTATTTTTAATAAGGGACACTATAGTGTCTCTCTTGTTTTTGTGTACACTGAAGAAGAACATACTACAGGTGAATACCCTTGTTCGAAACTATAATCCTCTGAGGCAAAAGAGCTTGACATTTATTGGAGACAAGGCATGTCTGTGGAGTAGGTAGCTCCATTTCCTTCACAGGTGATCGTGGCGGTCAAAGGAGAGAGTATATAAAAAACAGACTAGATCAGGGAAAGGTGGATGATTTTTCCAGACACTGGTTCCTACCTTCGATTTGTTCCTCAAGACGCCCACTGCTCCCCCTCGAAGTTTATCGCTATTTTTCTGGTACACCCCACGCTTAAGGGGGGAAAGACTGCATCTCTGACTTACGCCCTTATTAATGTGAACGCTTCGTTCTTGGTCTTAAAATATTATTGTTCCCTCTTGGGTCTTGTACGCATGGTACCCTATCCCTGTTGCCCTACTTTTCTCAGAACTTCGTACATTTTGCCCACTATCACGGTAGAACGCATTTTCCGGATCGACAAATCGTGTGAACTTTGATTTTTCTTCAGTCTTGCTTCCATTATCAATTACAACGTTAGAACTGCTTCTCTGGTGCCCTCACCTTTCCGTAAACTAAACTAACTGACATCTAACAGATCCTCGGTTTACTTGTGTGTTCTTGTGTGTGTTATAGCTATCAGGAGATTGGCTCTATGAGTCGTAGCAGACTGTGTGCTAGTTCTCGAACTTGTCTGCCGTTTCTATCTCCAGGATTATGGAGATGATATTTTTCCGAAAGTCTGACGGAGTTTAAAGGTAACTAAAAAAAATTATGCAAATTTCTTCAGCGTATGCGATAGACAATCCATCCTCAGTCAGAGGAATTCTAGTTTAATACTAAAGACATTTTCAGCTTTTCAAAGAAGTAAACGCGAAGAAGTGAATCGCTTGAAGGCCTTTTTATCACGGACATTGCGATCGTATCAAATTATGTGCAGCTCAGTGCTTTAGCACTATAGGGACAGAATATTACGTTTACGTAAACAGAAAAAAATGGGTCAAATGACTCTGAGCACTATGGGTCATCTGTGGATATCAGTCCCCTAGAACTTAGAACTACTTAAACCTAACTAACCTAAGAACATCACACACATCCATGCCCGAGGCAGGGTTCGAACCTGCGACCGTAGCGGTCGTGCGGCTCCGGACTGAGCGCCTAGAACCGCTATACCACCGCGGCCGGCGTAAACCGAAAAAAAAGGTGTTGTTTCTCCACTCGTTTTACTGATCATAAAAGATGAGATTTCGTCCGAATATCGGTGTTGACCTTCCGACAATTACCCGTAGTAGTATAGGAAAATCATAGAAGAGGCAGGAAAAGAATAATAACTCTGTTTCAACAACTACGTGCTTAGTGTTGTGTCGAGTAAGCCGTCTCACTAGGTTTCCACTGTCAGTATTACATCCTACTTTCTTATATTTTTGTTTCAATGATCGATTCTATCACAATAACACGTCGGTGAAGTTGTATCCTACACATTGTGCAAATATGTGAACATTACTTCTCTAAAATGCGTTTTTTCCGTTGAGTCATCAGCCTTCTGGCTGGTTTGACGTGGGCTGCCACGATTTCCTCTCCTGTCGTCTCATCTCAAAATGAAATTACTGTACGTATAGTTTTGATGCTCAAAGCCGAATTCCATATTCATTGGTCAAATAAAATAGGAAAACATCAAAACGCAGTTAACACCTTGATTTGCAACATGTATCAAAGGACTCAAGAAAGTGAATGAAGTACGTTGTAAATACAGATAACCAACTGATTAATCCAGCATGACATACATTTCGTTTTCTATTAAATCTACGCATTTAATGAAGGTGTGCGCACAAGCTGGAAAATCAATTTTCCTACAATCAGTGGAGGCACATTTATATTCATGGCTTTAATAGAATCTACTGACGCATCCGCCGAACCGTGAATGTTTCTTTCAGATGATTTATTGAGAAGCTGACAGAAGATATTTTACATTAAAAGAGGCAGAAAAATGGAGAAGATGGCTGGGCGGAATGAAAAAGAAAAATATACAAATATAAAACTGTGATTCTTAATCCAAAGCTGCAAATATACGTAACCATTTCGTTCAGACTAAGTGTGATATCTACGTCATTATACTGTTATGTCAACATTGGAACTATCCAATAGATTCTCTTCCTTGGACCGAAAGTAACTTTATCAAAGGAAAAAAAAAACTCGAATGTGGTCACTAACGTTTCTCACTTAAAGGCACATACATGAGTTTTCGAGGTCACATATTGAACTGATTTACGTTTAGGTATTTAATGCAACGTTAAGAATTACGCTGGAGCCCACTTGTACTTTGGTTGTCTTTCTCACAATCTCATTTTTAAGCCTTCTGCTTTCTTATAACATCTGGCACTGTAGATAGATGAGAATCTCCATGACACGCTCGCTTTTATGTGACTTACCTGTGACGCAACCACCCACATTTTTTTGTCCTGTTCCTCGGCTCTGAATGATGATTCCTCAAGCACACCTATTGCAAAACAATGAATAAATCAAGTGCAGTAAAATGAACAGTTCCCTTACGAAGTGATGCACCTCTACACTTAAGATCTTCTCTATATTCTTCATTAATCCTACCCACACTGAATATCAATACTTAATAAACAATAGATTGAGTCTTTTGTTAGCAATTCCCATACCGTCTGAATAATAATAGAATTTCCTTAAAATATTTTCCAACGAATCTTCCAGGCTCCTGTTTTCCCTATAACTAGTTCCATGTCATCATTACAATTAGGTAGATCCACATACATATCCTAGAGGTCTCCGCAACAGCTATAGTTACACAGGAAATTTCTCAAAGTAATATGGACTGATGAAAGGGAATTGGGAACTGAAATATCTCGTGAAAGACGAGATCCATCGTGTAGGAAAGGTATTGGAAAGAAAGTCGATTGACCATCCTTCGCCTTAATAATTGGTTCTGGGAAAAAATCCAAAATATAAAACGGAAAGATCGGACAGGAATCTGAACCCAGCTCCACCAAATTATGAGGGCGTATCATCGGGGACGCGTCCATTACAGACGACGAACAGTTCGTGTTGGGGTAGGAAATTAACCAAACTCCTTCAAAGGAATGACAGTGGCATTCACCGTAAATAATTTCAGGCAAACTTTTATTCTTCGTGGCTCGACGAGGCTTTGAATAGCCACCATTCTGAATCATGGCTCAGTGAGATAGTACTGCGCCACTCGACCGGTCGTTTGGTCAAAAATACTTATCCAGTGTCTCAAAGCTACTTCTAATGCTCAAAGACCCGGGAAAGAAAGAAGTTGATTTCCTGAACAAAGATGACTGTTAAGCACTAACATTACTTAGAACGTGCGAAGGGAGCCTACCATTTAGATCAGTTTAGGTTCACAAATACCCTTGTTAATGTTCCTGTTGACACAATCTAGGCGGTGAAATTTTATGAATTTCTTGCCATCAGGAAAGAATATGTGGATCACATTATGCAAATCCGATATAGTACAGACCAAGAAGGAAAATTACAGGAAAATAGCATGTACAAGGGGCATTCAATAAAAGATGCAACACATATACACTACTGACCCTTAAAATTACTACACCAAGAAGAAATGCAGAAGATAAACCAGTATTCACTGAACAAATATGTTATACTAGAACTGATATGTGATTACATTTTCACGCAATTTTGGTGCATAGATCCTGAGAAATCAGTACCCAGAACAACCACATCTGGCCGTAATAACGGCCTTGATACGCCTGGGCATTGAGTCAAACAGAGTTTGGATGGCGTGTACAGGTACAGCTGCCCATGCAGTTTCAACACAATAGCACAGTTCAACAAGAGTAGTGACTGGCGTATTGTGACGAGCCAGTTGCACTGCCACCATTGACCAGACGTTTTCAGTTGGTGAGAGATCTGGAGAATGTGCTCGCCAGCGCAGCAGTCGAACATTTTCTGTATCCAGAAAGGCCCGTACAGGACGTGCAAAATGCGGTCGTGCATTATCCTGCTGAAATGTAGGGCTCCGCAGGGGTCGAATGAAGGGTAGAGCCACGGATCGTAACACATCTGAAATGTAACGTCCACTGTTAAAAGTGCCGTCAAGAGAACAAGAGCTCACCGAGACGTGGAACCAATGGCACCCTAAACCATCACACAGGGTGATACGCCGGTATGGCGATGAAGAATACACGCTTCCAATGTGCGTTCACCGTGATGTCGCCAAACACGGATGCGACCGTCATGATGCTGTAAACAGAACCTGGATTCATCCGATGAATGACGTTTTGCCATTCGTGCACCCAGGTTCGTCGTTGAGTACACCATGACAGGAACTCCTGCCTCTGATGAAGCGTCAAGGGTAACCAAAGCCATGGTCTTCGAGCTTATGGTACATGCCGCTGCAAACGTCGTCGAACTGTTCGTGCATTTGGTTGTTGTCTTGGAAACGTGCCCATCTCCTGTCTCAGGGATCGAGACGTGGCTGCACGATCCGTTACAGCCTTGCATATAAGATACCAGTTGTCTCGACTGCTAGTGATACGATGCCGTTGGAATCCAGCACGGCGTTCCGTATTACCCGCCTGAACCCAACGATTCCATATTCTGCTATAAGCCATTGGATCCCGAGCAACGCGAGCAGCAATGACGCGATACGATATACCGCAATCGTCATAGGCTACAATCCGACCTTTATCAAAGTCGGAAACGTGATGGTACGCATTTCTCCTCCTTACACGAGCCATCACGACAACGTTTCATCAGGCAACGCCGGTCAACTGCTGTTTGTGTATGAGAAATCGGTTGGAAACTTTCCTCATGTCATCACGTTGTAGGTGTCGCTACCGGCGCCAACATTGTGTGAATACTCTTAAAAGCTAAACATTTGCATATCACAGCCTCTTCTTTCTGTCGGTTAAATTTCGTGTGTGTAGCACGTCATCTTCGTGGCGTAGCAATTTTAATGGTCAGTAGTGTAATTTTTTTATTGGTCAGTAGTTTGGTTTTATTCAGAACTCTATTTTACGATATAATTTCCTTTAAATGGGACGGCTTTACGCCACGTTCCAGGGAGGGCCTGTATGCCCACGTGGTACCACTCTACCGGTCACATCGGAGCCATCGTCTTGTTGTATCAGTAACTTACCTATCATTTACTTACTGCTTCCCGCGGAGTCCATCCTTCGTTAGGCCAAAGAGATGCAAGTCGGAAGGTGTAGGCTTAGGGAACGATGACCTTAGCAGTTAAATCCCATATGATTTCACACACATTGTAACATTTTTGAAAATCGTGGCTGATTGAAGACAAAATTCAGTTCCAATGAATCTAAGAATCCCGCAATGCTCCTAACCATATAAGTTAATCGTTATGGTTAATCCTAACTAAAAACATAGCTAACTGCCATCCAGAATCGCCATTCTAGGAGTCCCAGGAGCACAATGTCATACTTTCGTGACCGTGGAGCAGCGACTGACTAACGCTTTATAAAATCCAAGCTTCCTCGCCTCTGCATACTGCGATAGAATAAACTTGGAAGGAATACACTCTTCAATAGTAAAGACGAGTTTGTCAATGGTAGGCGGAGCCTCTTACAATGTGAAGCCGGGGATGGGGGGCGGGGGGAGGAGGTAGGGGGAGTTGAGCAGGGGGGCGGAAAGGCCTGGTACTTTCACGGTAAAATTTTCCACACGCTTCAACATCCAAAATTCGAAAACGGCGTCCCAAGTGCATGGGTCCAAAGGAACGAGTGACGTCCCCGTACGTCTGAAATGATTGGGGAGCCTAAAGTTGCGGCTTTACGACGGGACTGCTTCTAAGATTACTTCAAACCGCCTTTCCCAGGGTTCCACTGCGAATTTAGACCAAGAATTTTGAACTGGATTCACCCGCAGTCATTTGACACAGCTGTCTTCCATAATTAGAACAAGTTGTTACAGGTGCGTAACCCTCTGAGCATCAAAAGTAAAAATGAAAAAGAAACATAGTCAGTTTAGGTTCCTAGCATGATGTACCTCCCTCACATGGAAAAGCATGAGGAAAGACAGGGAGAAGAAGATGGTCTACCAATCTGATCAAGCTATAAAATTATAAAACTACCAAATCACTGAGAGTGTCCAGTAAGTTACGCAACACATTTTTGCTCTCGTCAAGTTTCGTTTGAAAACATGCAGAATTTGTTGTGGTACGTCATGAAATGTACTTGAGCCCTTATGATTTCACGAAGTTCCGATAGGTGGCGGCGCAATACGGAGCCCTCAAACTGGAGTTGCGCTTCTTTTTGCGATAGTCAGAACATCGACAATATTCGTAAGCGCTTGCAGGATGTCTACGAAGACCTGGCGGTGAACAGAAGCACGGTGAGTCGTTGGGCTGCCATCATAGTAACAAGAACGCTCCAACCCGTCCCATATCACGCTTGTCGCCCGGCCACGCACAGATTTGACTCCTGTGAGTTTGGAGCGTACAGGCTCCATTTAGAAGATTTACGTATAGCACCGCCACCTATCGGAACTTCATGAAACTATAGGGGCTGACTATCGCAAAAAGAAGCGCAGCTCCAGTTTGAGGGATCCGTATAGCGCAGCCACCTATCGGAACTTCGTGAAATCATAGGGCTCAAGTGGGTACATTTCATGACGTACTACAACAAATTCTGCATGTTTTCAAACGAAACTTGACGAGAGCAAAAATGTGTTGCGTAACTTACTCGACGCTCTCAGTGAATCACAGATACATCGCAGCACAACTAGACGTCTCTATTGGTAGTGTTGACACACACTTCTACCAGTTTGCTTACTCAAAAGTGTAAAAGGCGTGATTGGGAGTTTATTACTACAGCAAGGCGTTGGGTGAAACGTTGACCAGTAGAGTGACACCATGCGGGCATGCGGGCCCTCCCAGTACGGTGGCATAGTGCCATTGCATTGAATGGAGATTATGTTGAAAAACACGGTACTGTGTCTAAAAGAGTGGGTAAAAACATTGTTTACTGGAATCCTGAATAAAACCAACCCTGCTCTCATAAAAGGAAAATGTGGCATCACTTTCTGAGCACCCCTCTCATTTGAAAGATGACGTGGTTGCTATCTCTCAAAGTGAACCCAATCATGAGATTCATATCGGCAAGCACTTCATTGGTGAAAGTACCCTCACTGCTATGCATCGCCGCCAATGTGCAACTAGCATTACTGGAGAAACTGACCCGAGACAGAACCGAATACTTCCACATGAAAGCTTGAGGATGGGGGTCTGAAATCAGGTGAAACAAAAATTGTAACGAGCCAATGAAAACAAGTGATCCTTTGCACCAAATTAGAAAATAGCCCTGGAAAACCTCCGAAAATATGTTCTGATGTTCGTATTTGTACTGTAGAATCATGTCTGGTGACATGAGTAGACTGTTGAATGGTGTCAGAACTACTAATAACTTTGTTTTCACAAGGGTATTGATACTTGGTGAGCCGTGTTCACTCCCAACTATGCGTTTTCGTGAACTTCGCTGTCTATCTGTGTTTTTTGTTTCCCGCCCTTGTCGCGGTTACGTCGTGGTTCTTCTTCCTTCTTCGTGTGGCAGCAGTGGTGTGTCTCGATATTTGCGCCGTGTACCATCTTTGGTTTGGTGCATATACACTCCTGGAAATGGAAAAAAGAACACATTGACACCGGTGTGTCAGACCCACAATACTTGCTCCGGGCATTGCGAGAGGGCTGTACAAGCAATGATCACACGCACGGCACAGCGGACACACCAGGAACCGCGGTGTTGGCCGTCAAATGGCGCTAGCTGCCCAGCATTTGTGCACCGCCGCCGTCAGTGTCAGCCAGTTTGCCGTGGCATACGGAGCTCCATTGCAGTCTTTAACACTGGTAGCATGCCGCGACAGCGTGGACGTGAACCGTATGTGCAGTTGACGGACTTTGAGCGAGGGCGTATAGTGGGCATGCGGGAGGCCGGGTGGACGTACCGCCGAATTGCTCAACACGTGGGGCGTGAGGTCTCCACAGTACATCGATGTTGTCGGCAGTGGTCGGCGGAAGGTGCACGTGCCCGTCGACCTGGGACCGGACCGCAGCGACGCACGGATGCACGCCAAGACCGTAGGATCCTACGCAGTGCCGTAGGGGACCGCACCGCCACTTCCCAGCAAATTAGGGACACTGTTGCTCCTGGGGTATCGGCGAGGACCATTCGCAACCGTCTCCATGAAGCTGGGCTACGGTCGCGCACACCGTTAGGCCGTCTTCCGCTCACTCCCCAACATCGAGCAGCCCGCCTCCAGTGGTGTCGCGACAGGCGTGAATCTAGGGACGAATGGAGACGTGTCGTCTTCAGCGGTGACAGTTGCTTCTGTCTTGGTGGCAATGATGGTCGTATGCGTGTTTGGCGCCGTGCAGGTGAGCGCCACAATCAGGACTGCATACGACCGAGGCACACAGGGCCAACACCCGGCATCATGGTGTGGGGAGCGATCTCCTACACTGGCCGTACACCTCTGGTGATCGTCGAGGGGACACTGAATAGTGCACGGTACATCCAAACCGTCATCGAACCCATCGTTCTACCATTCCTAGACCGGCAAGGGAACTTGCTGTTCCAACAGGACAATGCACGTCCGCATGTATCCTGTGCCACCCAACGTGCTCTAGAAGGTGTAAGTCAACTACCCTGGCCAGCAAGATTTCCGGATCTATCCCCCATTGAGCATGTTTGGGACTGGATGAAGCGTCGTCTCACGCGGTCTGCACGTCCAGCACGAACGCTGGTCCAACTGAGGCGCCAGGTGGAAATGGCATGGCAAGCCGTTCCACAGGACTACATCCAGCATCTCTACGATCGTCTCCATGGGAGAATAGCAGCGTGCATTGCTGCGAAAGGTGGATAGACACTGTACTAGTGCCGACATTGTGCATGCTCTGTTGCCTGTGTCTATGTGCCTGTGGTTCTGTCAGTGTGATCATGTGATGTATCTGACCCCAGGAATGTGTCAATAAAGTTTCTCTTTCCTGGGACAATGAATTCACGGTGTTCTTATTTCAATTTCCAAGAGTGTAGTTTCCGGCTAGGGGCCTGCAGGCAGTCGGTCGTTTGTAGCGGACGAGGGGAGTGATCTCTGCGCGGCGCAGTCGGCTGGGTCCGCTGGCAGCCCCTGCGCACTGTCGGAGCGCGTGTGGAGCTGTCCGATCGCAATGAGCTTCGTGGTTCACCGACCCAGGACGTAAGATTTGAGTAGTTGTTTCAACTACCCAAGCCATGTTCGTTCATGTTGTAGTGATTCGTTTCGGTAGTTTGCTGTTGGGGACGTTTTCCTGTGAGCAACACCGAGTGTTTCTACTGCTCAAATTTATCCGTCATGCGGTTTAATTAACTATTTGTCTAACTACAATTCGAGTGCACTAGTGGAATTTTCTGCCTTGTGGCCGTTAGTGTTCTGGTTACCTGCCATGGGCACTGACTTAAATTCAGGTAGTGTTCTTTTGGATGATATTAACTATATTACAGTGTTTCAAATTCAAGTATACTAGCGGAATTTACTGCCTAGTGTGTTCCGATTACTGCCCTGGCCACTAACGTAAGTTCAGGCAGCGTCCTTTCCTCACCTGTTGCCACTGTCAACATGGTGTATAATTTTGACAGCTAATACGTTCTCCATTGTGGATTATCATGTTTGTAACATTTTCTGTTTGAGTTCTCATGTGCTGATTCATTGGAAGCAAGTCGTTGTGTCGGTCGGTCTGTGGCTGCACCCTGGTTGGGTTCCGATAGATCAAGTGTAGTTATGCTCACTACCAGTCTCGCCTTAGTGAACGAGGACAGACCGACCTTCCTGGAGCCTTCTGAGTGCCACCGGTGTTTTATTATCAGTAGTCAACTGCTTAAAATTTAAGGCTTATGGTTATTTTTCTTTTTTAAAAAAGAAATTTGCAAAATTAATTTCTAAATTTATACTTCAAGCTCAAATTTGCGGCCTTCTGCTTTTAAAAGATTATGGTAATATCTTCGAAAATTTTGAAACTCAATTGTTGCCTTCAGCCATTTGTATTGCACTTTGCATATGGATGTTCTACCTACTTTGCTGAGACTCTTTAAAATTATTTTATTGCCATCCTAATTGGATTTTTATCTTGTGAATTTGTTAAGATTTCTTGTTTGTAGGCCTTCAGCCGTGAAAGAGCTGCATTCGGTCAAGGTCCGGCTATGTGCCGCTTTGGTTGTAAAAGTGTTTTTAAATTAGAATAAATTACAATTAGAAGGTGAAACTGACCCCAACCTATTTCTTCCTTTCCACAATCCTGAATACCTGTTCTGTCGAACGGGTTTAGCGGATGTATCACTTGGTTTGGCCGACTATCTGATGTGAGCACCTCACTCATTTGAAAAACCGTAAGTAATTTAATGTTCCGTTGAAAGGAAAATAAATCTTAAACTATGAAACGAGCAAAATTTTCCCCCCCTTTTAACGTTAGCGTTGGTACTAGAGTTAGAAACGTGAATAAGTTTTTCTCAATGATAATGCGCCGTTTCTCGAGTTTCTTTAATAAGCTACCTATCCAATTTCTAAAACCATGTGTAAGAGGAATTATGGACAACAGTTAAAATGATCTTTCGGCGTGAATCGTCAACAAATCCACTGCCCCTACTTGATTACGCTGTCGATCGGACTTGAGGCTCATCATGGACTTGCTCTTTATCCCTGCGTTACATAGTTCACACTAACGCCCGCAGCTAAAATGGATCGAATGGCCACCCACCCCACTTCACTTCGTCTGTAGTGTTTGCTAACAGAGGCGGAAGGGGAACAGCAGACAAAGCCGGATTGTCCTCAGCGGATGCGGTTTAATAAAGAGGCGGATCAAAGCGCCACCGTCAGTCTTGTCCTTCATTAAATGTCTACCGGCAGTTCCGGACATCCCAGACCGTCTCGCCGTAACAATCTCATTTCGCCTTGTGGACGTTTTGTTTACACAGGTCGATATTTGACAGACGTTTCTCCACTGTTGTCGCAGCGTTTGTGTACACAGACTGAAATGCCTGGTATGACTTAAACGTTTGAAGTGTAATGAACAGGCAACTTCAGATATTGTCCTTATATCACTACAAAGTTTCGTTTTTGCCTATCACCCACTTATTGCCAGGATACTTATGAGATGCTTAGAACTACTTCATAGCGAGAGGAATAGGATACTGAGTTATCATTACTGGGATACGAATTTCATGCATTGTCATGGAAGATTAACATTCTAGTCCATGAAAGGAATTTCATACGCGAAGAAACCAAGAAGGTTAGCTCATGTGAACGTGTTAAATGAAATCATTATCGCAGTCTGGCATATGCAGTCATGATACTGTTGTGAAAGTTCTTATCGTCTGACAACTGAGACGACAGTAGTGACCTAGGCGGCCAGAAAGCCATCTGTAAGACTAATCATGCTTATTAATAAATTTTTACATCATTTATAAAACGAAGTCCCAGTTATTAGTAAAAAGACATGAATGATAAAAAATAAATGTCAAAAAGATCCGAAAGTGGGACAAATTCATCGACAAATCTGCAGCCTACTCATGCAAAAACACTTTCAAATTTGCGTGTGATTGCCGCTTACTCCGTTAATAACGAGAGAATGCAGACACAAAACTTCAGGCATTTCAAGAGTAGTATTTCTGCTACTATCAGTTCGAATTATGATAGTCACATTCAACGATTTCCCAATACATAGATATTTTTGTAAATGTAATCGCTTTTTCTTCAGAAGACGATTTTATTGAAGGTTCTTCCGTTTGTGGTTGTGATGCCTGTGGCGCAGATCTAGCTACGATAGGGGAATTTTTTTCTAAGGCGTTGGGGAACAATTTTAATATCTTTGACGCATTATTTCTTTTCAGTTACAATTGTGTTCTCTTATTTGCTTCATGAAATACAGATACTGCATTCAATTCCAGTATCCCATGTCCGACATTCATGAACTGGTGTCCGCGGCTCGTGGTATTGCGGTAGCCTTCTCGCCTCCCGCGCACGGGGTCTCGGGTTCGATTTCCGGCGGGGTCAGGGATTTTCTTTACCTCGAGATGAGTGGGTGTTGTGTATCTTTCATCATCGTTTCATCCTCATTCACTCACAAGTCGCCGTAGTGGCCTTAAAGAACTTGTGGAGCGGCGGCCGAATCGCCCCGTGAGGGGTCTCCCGTCCACCAATCCCATACTCTCATTATTATCAACTGGTTTGGTTAGAAGTGTACCGAACAAGACTACCCAGAAAGTAATGCACCGCATTTCTTTATTGAACATAACGCAAATTACACATACTAAAGAATTTCCGCAACCTATTTTTCCAAGTAATCTCCATCCCGTTCTACGGCCTTCCTGCAACGTGAAACAAGGGCGTGTATGCAGCATCGGTACCAATCTTTGTCCTGGTGAAGGCGCCAGTACTTCACTGTGTGAATCACCTCCTCATCGTCATCAAAATGTCTTCCATGAATGGCATACTTTAATGTCCCAAAGAAGTGGAAGTCCGAGGTCATAGCTGCAGGGTGGATGGGGTAACACGGTGCAAACTGTTTTGCGATGTACTCAGCAGTAATCAGAACTGTGTGGGGAAACAGCATTATTGTGTTGCAGCAAAGCATCTCCTGGGTTGCTCTGGCGTCAATGTTGCCGGAAGCGCGTTTTGATTTTTGTTAATGTCTTGACATATGTTTCTGAAGTCATAGTACCACCTCTTTGCATCACATCAATGAGAATCACACTTTCGCAGTCCCAGAAAGAAAGTGATCATGACCTTACCGCCGGAATCAGTTGCTTTGAATACTCTCTTCTGCGGGGAGTGGGAATGGCGCCATTACATCGACTGTCGTTTTTTTCGGCTCAAAATGGTGAACCCAAGTTTCATAACCTGTCACAATCCGGGACAATAAGGCCTCCCCCTCAGGTTCAAAACGTTCCAACAAGTCAAGACTAATATGTTTTTTCTCTACGATTTGTGATCCACCGTTAGACAGTATGGGACCCCCGTTCAAATGGCTCTGAGCACTATGCGTGTTAACGTCTGACTTCATCAGTCGCCTAGAACGTAGAACTAATTAAACCTAACTAACCTAAGGACATCACACACATGCATGCGCGAGGCAGGATTCGAACCTGCGACCGTAGCGGTCGCTCGGTTCCAGACTGTAGCGCCTAGAACCGCATGGCCACTCCGGCCGGCAGGACCCACGTTGCACACGCTTTTGAATGTCCAAGAGTGAAGATAATTGCGTCCACGCTTCCTTTGCTGATCGACAGACGCAGCGGCGATTGCCGAGTCGTAATGCGTCTGTTCTCGAGAACGACAACGTCAGCTCGCTGCTACAAGTCAGGTGTGACAGCCGTGGATGGTCTCCGCCGAACCACACTCTGATGACCTCACCCTCCATGCCCAGCGACAAATTACTTCTGGCGACAGCAGATACGTCATAGAATTTGCACCAGTGTTTGTAAATTTTCCCCACAGTTTCTTTCTCTGCAGTGAGAAATTCAGTGATGGCAAGTTGCTTGCAACGAACGTCACCTACAGAAGCAATTGTGAAACTGTTCTACAGCTACACTATCTGTCGGAAGTGACGAAACTTGGGGGACTCACTCAGGAGACTTCAAACAATACATACCTAAAGTTTCGCATTCGTAGCATTGTTTTCGGCTGAGAAAAAAATATGTGGTGCACTGTTTTCTGGGCAACCCTCCTTTGTCTTTCTGTAGATTTTCTTCTCCCTTTTAGTATCATTTTTGTAGCTGACAGACAACAGTATTCTTCATTAACATCTGTAGAATCGTAAATATACCGGCCTGTAATATACTGTTTCATGATCCAGGGTCATTATCAAAACAAGAAAGAGAAATGAGGTGTTATATTTTTGTTATTGCGGCTATTTGTTGCGCTACATATGATGTTAACATAGCCAAAGGAGATACGTATTTGTGAGATAATTTGGACAACTGGATCTTTATTTTCGCTAACCAATGAACAATGAGTGCTAAATTTAGGTATACAGTAAACGATGGCGTCAAAAACTTCGCATAGATTTGAAAAACATGTCCCCACATTCTTAACTATTGCTGGTATTCATGTTTTTATTTCATACAACGGACAGCCACAGACTTGTGCGATATGAAATTCACTCTACCATATACGTGCAAATGGCACGGAAAGGAAACCTGTAGAAGTTCCTCGTGATAATTCAGGTAGTGGTACCACAACAGAGGCCTCAGTTCTTCGGGGGCGTGCTGGTATCGCCCCAGGAATCACGTCCATCGCCTGTAAGAAAACCCGGACCCCAATCCGTTACACAGTAGTCCCTCTAGGCGCTCTGACGGTGAGCTCGGAATCAGACAAGGCAACAAAACAGCTACACCGCGACTAACAGATGAGCAGACAGTCGCGTTAATGTCGATACCTTCTGATATTAAGTGCTTGAAGCTGTGCCGGTCTCCAGGCCGGCCGCTGTGGCGGAGCGGTTCTAGCCGCTTCAGTCCAGGACCGTGCTACTGCTACGGTCACAGGTTCGAATCCTACCTCGGACATGGATGTGTGTGGTGTCCTTAGGTTAATTAGGTTTAAGTAGTTTTAAGTTCTACGGGGCGGATGACCTTAGATGTCAAGTCCCCTAGTACTTATAGCAATTTGACCCATTTGAACCAGGTTTCCAGATAACAATTTCGGACGAAAACAGCGAACCTTTGCCACAACCTAAAACCCCACAGAGTCAGCCCAAGCAGCAGACGTAAAAATAAAGACGAGAGCAGATGATTAGCTATTCAATTTGAGACGGTAGTGGAGAGTACGAATCGGAAACTGCGGGAATCGCTTGTCAGTGGAACAAAGATGAACGTCACCGATCAATCCGGAAATGATATTTGTGACCAGACCCCGTCGACACCTCCCCCAACAACATAATGCACGTCAAATGATGAGAAAGTCTCTGCCGGCAGTGAGATCCGAAAGAATATATCTGTACAGACGATCCAGAAGTATAATCGGAAATTCAAATCTGGAAGAGAGTTCACTATTCATAGTTATAGTAATAATCACAAAGATGCTTTATATTGCTTTGTGTAACGTTTTACACGGCTTACATTTTATTGTGGAAAAAATGCACGGATAAAAACAATCAAGTTGGATCGCAAATGTGAAATTACGGCTGAAGATTTATCGAAATAAACCGTATTTAGAGAAGACAGTGATAAAAATCGGAACAAAACATTTCAATATGAAATCTACTAAGCCAACGAAACAACAAAAGATGTTTGGAAGAAAAAGTAAGTGACATTGTGTGATTAGCAATGTATATTGGAAACAATTGATAAATATTGTTAAGCATATTTTTTGAGCTCCAGTAGATATACCGCGTTATAACAGTTATAATTGGTGACCCGAACATAATCGAACTATTGCCATAAATTATCTCTTCGGGTACTGTAAAGCAAAATGACTAACGATGTTTCATTATATCAATGTGATTAACAACACACAAGTGTGAGTTACCTTGTATAGTGAAAATTTAAACACAAGTTTTCCTCACCTCCAGTTAAAATTGCTGTCGTGGACAGTTTCCAGTGTGACGATTTTTTTGTTTAGCTATAACTATATAAAAATGCAGTAAATGAAGCAGGCAAAAAGGAATACAAACGTCTCAAAAATGAGATCGACAGGAAGTGCAAAATGGCTAAACAGGGATGGCTAGAGGACAAATGTAAGGATGTAGAAGCTTATCTCACTAGGGGTAAGATAGATACTGCCTACAGGAAAATTAAAGAGACCTTTGGAGAGAAGAGAACCACGTGTATGAATATCAAGAGCTCAGATGGCAGCCCAGTTCTAAGCAAAGAAGGGAAGGCAGAAAGGTGGAAGGAGTATATAGAAGGCTTATACAAGGGCGATGTACTTGAGGACAATATTATGGAAATAGAAGAGGATGTAGATGAAGACGAAATGGGAGATACGATACTGCGTGAAGAGTTTGACAGAGCACTGAAAGACCTGAGTCGAAACAAGGCCCCCGGAGTAGACAACATTCCATTAGAACTACTGACGGCCTTGGGAGAGCCAGTCATGACAAAACTCTACCAGCTGGTGAGCAAGATGTATGAGACATGCGAAATACCCTCAGACTTCAAGAAGAATATAATAATTCCAATCCCAAAGAAAGCAGGTGCTGACAGATGTGAAAATTACCGAACTATCAGTTTAATAAGCCACGGCTGCAAAATACTAACGCGAATTCTTTACAGACGATTGGAAAAACTGGTAGATGCAGACCTCGGGGAGGATCAGTTTGGATTCCGTCGAAATGTTGGAACACGTGAGGCAATACTGACCTTACGACTTATCTTAGAAGAAAGATTAAGAAAAGGCAAACCTACGTTTCTAGCATTTGTAGACTTAGAGAAAGCTTTTGACAATGTTGACTGGAATACTCTTTTTCAAATTCTAAAGGTGGCAGGGGTAAAATACAGGGAGCGAAAGGCTATTTATAATTTGTACAGAAACCAGATGGCAGTAATAAGAGTCGAGGGGCATGAAAGGGAAGCAGTGGTTGGGAAAGGAGTGAGACAGGGTTGTAGCCTCTCCCCGATGTTATTCAATCTGTATATTGAGCAAGCAGTAAAGGAAACAAAAGAAAAATTTGGAGTAGGTATTAAAATTCATGGAGACGAAGTAAAAACTTTGAGGTTCGCCGATGACATTGTAATTCTGTCAGAGACGGCAAAGGACTTGGAAGAGCAGTTGAACGGAATGGACAGTGTCTTGAAAGGAGGATATAAGATGAACATTAACAAAAGCAAAACGAGGATAATGGAATGTAGTCAAATTAAATCGGGTGATGCTGAGGGAATTAGATTAGGAAATGAGACACTTAAAGTAGTAAAGGAGTTTTGCTATTTAGGAAGTAAAATAACTGATGATGGTCGAAGTAGAGAGGATATAAAATGTAGACTGGCAATGGCAAGGAAAGCGTTTCTGAAGAAGAGAAATTTGTTAACATCGAATATAGATTTATGTATCAGGAAGTCGTTTCTGAAAGTATTTGTTTGGAGTGTAGCCATGTATGGAAGTGAAACATGGAGGATAACTAGTTTGGACAAGAAGAGAATAGAAGCTTTCGAAATGTGGTGCTACAGAAGAATACTGAAGATAAGGTGGATAGATCACGTAACTAATGAGGAGGTATTGAATAGGATTGGGGAGAAGAGAAGTTTGTGGCACAACTTGACTAGAAGAAGGGATCGGTTGGTAGGACATGTTTTGAGGCATCAAGGGATCACAAATTTAGCATTGGAGGGCAGCGTGGAGGGTAAAAATCGTAGAGGGAGACCGAGAGATGAGTACACTAAGCAAATTCAGAAGGATGTAGGTTGCAGTAGGTACTGGGAGATGAAGCAGCTTGCACAGGATAGAGTAGCATGGAGAGCTGCATCAAACCAGTCTCAGGACTGAAGACAACAACAACAACAACATAACTATGTTATCCTGTCAAAAATACTCTTGAATATGCAAGTTCCTGTTTTGTAAATTAAATAACACCGAACACTACCATTCATCTCTATGCAGTCCTTAATCAAACTACTTGGGAATGACGAAATAAAAACAACAATTATTTGATCCATTTTAAAGAAATATCGTTTTGTATTTTAAAAGCTCCCAGTTATATTATGTAGTGGCACTAAATTTTATTTGTTTCTTTGTTCAAATACATCTATTCTTTTTTTCGCTTGTCATCCATTTAGGATCGGAAATACCATTTTTCACATTTTCTTGCAACTGCTGACAACAATTAGACGATTCTTGTTCAAATGGAGTCAGGTCTGAATACATACACTACACATTTTGTGGTAACGTGTTATCATCGTGAACTGAAGATTCCGTGTTGGTATCAAGATACACTGGTTGCTCAAATAGTTGATTATTTAATTTGCTTTCTTCTTCATACTTTTTTTGTAAGAAATACTAATTTCTTGCTCTGTTACATTCGTAGCTTGCCGTGTTTTTCTTTACGTCTGTGTTAATAGAAAGGAAAGAATCAGTTACTAATTCAGTAATTTCTTCTTTATTATGTAAGGTAAGGGCAATTACACCTCCATCACAACTCAGACATCAAAACTGTGTGTCTCCTAGACTAGTGCTGATCACGTGCAACGATAAACCTGGTAAAACTGTGCTCATACCCACAGAGACCAACACGAGGCAATTCCAGCGGCCTTGATTGGCAATGAAAGGAAAACATAAAACCCTAGGGGTAGATGTACAAGCCAATATTCAACTCAACCAGAAGCCTAACACTGACAGAGAATATAAAGTTACAAACATATTTACAATGAGGATATTGGTTTATTGCCCAAATTCTAAACCTGCCCAAAGAAATCGGTCGAGCTACAATACGAACGGTTTCCTGGTAATTTTGACATACACAAGGTTGCGCACACAATATGCAGAGCTAGAGGCAATCCACTCAACAATATCGTTGAGTCAAAATGTCGGCAATACTGGTGGAACATCATATGGCAAAATGCCTCACCGCCTTTAGCACCAGTAGTCGACAGCACATGGTACAAAGTTGTTAACAGAACTATACTGACCAATGAAAAAATAGCAGTTATACACTCGCTCAGGACAGACGCCTGAGACATGTGCAGTGAAACACACACTCTGGAGCACAGGATTCTGTCTCTAACGGTCGCAGGCGTTTCGAAAACTGTTGTTGTTGTGGCCTTCAGTCCGAAGACTGGTTTCACGCAGCTTTCTACCGTAGGTCCTGTTCAATACTCTTCACGTCTGAACAAGTACTGCAACCAAGATATTTTGTAATCTGCATAATGTATTTATCTTTTGGTCTCCCTCTACAGTCCCCCTCTCGGCACTTCCCCCACCCACCCCACCATACGTACATAGACATATTTCGCTCAACTACTGAATTTGTGATCTTTTGGTGTCTCGGAGTATATCCTGCAAACAGCAAATCACATTTACTGCTTTTAACGTCTCGTTTCGTGATCCAGTTCTCTAAGCGTCACATGATTTAGTTTGACTTCATTAAAGTGCCCTTCTTTTGCTTTTGTTAATATTACTGTCGGGCCTTAAGAAGAATCTAATAATCCCAATCCCAAATATAGCAGGAGCTGAGAGGTGTGGAAATTAAGGAACTACTAATTTAATTAGTTATATATGCAAAATGCTTTAAAGAAGAGTGGAAAAACTGGTAGAAGCCGACCTCAGAAAAGATCAGTTGGGATTCCGGAGAAATGAAGGAACACGGTATGCGATAACGACCTTACTACTTATCTTAAAAGACAGGATAAGAAAAGGCAAACCTACGTGTATGGCATTTGTAGTCTTAGACAAAGCTTTTAACTGGAATACTCCTTTGAAATTCTGAAGGTAGGAGGGGTAAAATACAGAGAGCGAAAGGCTATCTACAACCTGCACAGAAATCAGACGGCAGTAATAACACTCCAGCGACATGAAAGGGACGCGGTGGTTGGGACGGGAGTGAGAGGGGTTTGTAGCCTATCCCAGATATTACTCAATCTGTACATTGAACAAGCAACAAAAGGAAACCACAGAAAAATTTGGAGTAGGAATTCAAGTTCAGGTAAAAGAAATAAAATCTTTCAGTTTTTCAGAGGACATTATAACTCTGTTAAAGACAACAAAGGGCTTGGAAGATCAGTTATCGGAATGGGCAGTGTCTTGACAGAAGGATATAAGCTGAACATCAACAAAACCAAAACAAGGATAATTGAATGTAGTCGAATTAAATCCGTTGATGCTAATCTACAAAACTTGTAGACGTAAAATCTTGTTTCTGTAACCTATATTCTAAGATAAAAGGGAACGGTCAGTATTATCCCATGTGTTCCTTTATTTTTTCTAGAATCCAAACTTATCTTTCCCGAGGTGGGCTCTTTCCAGTTTTCCATTCTTCCGCAAATAATTCGTGTTATATACTGTAACGATGACTTATTAAACTGATACATTGTTAGTTAGTCGCAAGTGTCACCACTTGCATTTTCACTTCCATTCAGTTTCGTTTTCTGGATATTTGTTTTCCCTTTACCCTGCTTCACTTTTCTGAATTTTTACATTTACTTCTTTCATCAGTTCCATAGATTTCTACTAGGTCTTGCCGTTTTACTTGTTTGATTCACTGCTGCCTCTACTATTTCATCCCTCAAATCTACCCACTCGCCTCCTAATATATCAATGCCCTTAATCTACATTTCACAAACAAAAACAGTAGTCAGAGTCCACATCTGTTGATGGGAATTCTTATAGTTTAAAATCTGGTACCTAACTTTCTATGTTACCATTGAACAAGCAGTTTGAAACTTTCCGATGCCTTTAGATCTCTTAAACGTATATAACCTTCTTTCCTGTATCATAAACCAAATGTTAGTGGCGAGTAAATCATTCTCTGTGCTAAATTCTACGAGGCGGTTTCCTCTGTCAGTCCTTTCCGTCAGGCGCTATTCACCTACTATTTCTTCCTTCACTTTCTCCTCCAACTACCAATTTCCAGTCCCCTTTTAAATATAAAGTCTCTTCTCGCTTAACAACGAATAATTTCTTTTACCTCTTCGTATATTCTTTCAATCTCTTGTGTGGAGATAGATGGCATACTAATGTGGTGGATTTGTATCCATCTTGGCTATGGTAATGTTTCACTATGTTGTTCGTAATAACGTACTCGCTTTCCTATTTTCTTGATCATTGTTAGACTTACTGCTGCGTTATCCCTGCTTGATTTGGTACATACAACCTGCTAAAAAGTCGTATTCACCCTACCACCTAATTTCACTGCCACAGTATCTAACTTCAACCTGTTCACTCTCCTTTTCAAATTTTGTAGCCTACCTGCCCGATTAGGCGATCTAACCTTCCGCACTCCATCTCCTTGATTGCCAAATTTGTTTTACCTGATGACGGCAGCCTCCTGAGTATTCCCCACCCAGAGGTCGGTATGGGAGACTATTTTACTTCCGGAATGTTTTATCCTAGACAACACCGTCACCATCTAACATACAACAGAGATGCATGATCTCTGCAAAATTGCGCTTGTAGTTTCCCCTAGCTGTCAGCCGTATACAGTACCAATACAGCAAGGTGATGTTACTCATGTTACAGAGTCAGATCAGTCAAACATGTGGACTGTTTCTCGTGCTGCCCCTCTTCAGGAACCACACGTTTGTGTGGAATCTCAGCAGATACCTTTCCGTTGTGGTTTCACCTACGATACGACTATCATAATCACTGAGCCACGTAAAGTACTCGACCGCGGCAAGGTCCATGGTTCGTGGGGGTGGGAAGGACTAGTAAACTAATACTGAGACTGATAAACAGAACCGCGTTGAAACATCCTGCCGCAACACCCATTTCGCCGCAACAACGATCACAGCACAAGATTTTAAGCGATTCTCTGCCTGCAACAGATCTGCCACCACAAGGATAGTCATCCACACGGAGCACGCTGTCAACCACCTGTTATACTCAGAGAGATTCCTATTGTAACTTATCTATGGGATCAACATGAGAATATAAGGAAAATATAAAAACATGAAGAAATCCGTATGAATTTTTAATCATGGCCTTAGACACTGCCTATGAAAAACTGATGAATCTCGCAACTAGGCTGATCAATAACTTGTTAAACAACAACACACCGACGGCCACCTATCAACAACAAGACGCATCAACACAGTGCCTCAAGACCTGGAAGGAGGAGAGTAGCACACCCAGACGAACGAAGGCCACCCATCAACATCTATACACAATGAACTGTATTAGGGGTCAAATGATTCCCAGTTTACAATGTTGAATTTACTAAGCAAAAAATTCAAGAAATTTATTTAATAGTTGAGTATTCCCATTCATCCGATATCGTATTCAAAAATGTTGTTTACTGTCCTCATGGAGCCTTGCTGCCGCAGTGTATAACAAAAATAAACAGGAGAGTCGCGACTTTATGTGTTTGTGGCATTGTCTTCACGCAATGAAACACACAGATCGATAGAGGCAGTGGTGGACATCAGTATAGAAACATGGGTATTTGAGAGAAAATTCACTTTCTCGTTTCGAACAGTGGCGTGCAATGTATATGCAATAGTACGAAATCCAGTATTCCGACAATTTCACTCAAATGTTACCGCATTTTACGTCAGTAGTTCATTATAGAACTAGACTTCAAGATTCAGGTGGTAGAGGGTGAAAGTCGGTACAAAGGCGGTCAGGCGGTCAGCTCTAACGTCCCCTTAGAAAAATTTATGAATGACTGTGCTGATAAACCTCTTACATTATTTGCGTTTAAAACAGCTGAGCAAAACTAAAGGTACTCAGATATTACTCTCTTTACTTATTCTGATCAACTTCAAACTGACACACAATATTTTTAGCGCAACGCAATCTGACTTTCAAAAATCCCTACAAAAGAATGGCCCTGACTAACAATAACCTATACCTTTCATGAATCACCTAGTCACTCGAACTACTGCAATACAGCGAGAGCCACTACTGCCAGGTAAATAAAAGATTCAAACTACTGAAGGGACTAACTACTGACAGACGTAGTTAGTAGATAGGAAACAGACATCATCAGTGACAGTGCGAATAGTGTACATAAACCTCAACTGCGACAGTGCCACACGAAAAACAGTTTCATGTGACGAAAAAGCAAAAATCGGTACGTACAAGAAGTGGGGATGTCTAATCACCAAATTGCCGAGTCGTTGAACTTTTCAATACAGTGATTGATAATGTCATTAGACTGGGAGCAAGATATGGACAGAACGGAAAATATGGGCAAAGCAGGAAATCATCTGAGGTAGTGGAAGGACTATTTTTGCGCAAAGCAAGGGCCATGAACCATTATTCTTCTCAACTTTTTGATGATTTACAGTTGATAGTAACAGCCACACGTGTATGACAAATATTATCCCGTGACAAACATCCTGCATCCAAATAATTAATTCAGAAACCCGCTGTAACACACAAACAGGAACACGCTAGATTTTAGTTTGCTGAAAAGCGTATGTCATTGACTTCAGAAGACGATAAAATTATCTTCAGCGGTGACATGCCAGGATGGATTTCAGTATTACTAGAACTACCTGAGGACAGATCAGATGGTAGGTAAGAGCAGAAAATTTGATAGTGGATGTGTTATGATTTTGGCAGCTTTCTGCGCTGAAGATAAATCACGCATTTCTTGTCTGGATACTAGAATGAACTCTAACATGTACAATGAAATGCTAGAAACAGAGCTGATTAGAATGTATGAGGAGTTGGGGGATGAAAGTCTAATGGTTCAACAAGGCAATGCTTCTGTATATGCTTCTGCTCCAACTAAGAAGTAGTTTGAAGATAAAAATATCGAAGTCTTGGCCTGGCATCCATGTAGACCAGATTTTCAAACCGCGTGGATGTCATCGAGGGTATACTTGCAAGGCGTATTTTTCGCAATGGAAAGAAATTTCAGGCTATATGTGATCTGAAAAGAGCGATACGAGAAGAGTGGACCATAGTTTCACTCACAGAATCAATGCTGGAGAGAATTAATTAAGTAATTAGGAAGAACGAAGTGGGAATAAGTGCTAACAATGCAGTAACACAACATGACAGTGACTGCCTTTGTACAAATTTTCACTCAGGAAATACAAACGCTTTATTTACTTAGTCGTTTTATGAAAGACACTGTGTAATTCTTTCAACATTGTGTATGTCTTACATCTATCTATTACTTTCATAGTAAATTTGATACACGTATTTTTCAGCCGTTGTAATATTACTTCTTTGGAACCTTACCTTTACACTGATTTCCACTATTTTAGAGAGGAAAGCAAAAGTTAGCTACTCGTACAATTGACCACCGAAGAACTTGCTACTGACTTTAGCAAACTAAGGAGAAGAGGCACGATCAGACAAATTTCCCTTCATATGCATAAACAATTGCTTCCTCGTTTTAATAAAAGATAAAGATACCTTACACAGTGGCTAAGATAAAGGGCCCGTTTTCTCAAGAACTGTATTCAAATCTCTGTCCATTAACCGCTATACAAATGTGTCGTCTTACTGTGAATTAGATTATCTGGATTGGTCCTAAAATTATATGCGGTGGCTATTTAGCCTCATCCATCTCTCATCAAGTAAATGTAACGAAATTGGCGTGGGCGAGGTATCCAATCTTGACTATTCCGTTAATTTTCATCCTCAGTTTCTTCACATCGTGCTAATGAGATCGACCTCTTTCACTGTTCTTGTCTTACCTTTATTAGCTCCATAAAAAAAATGGCTCTGAGCACTATGGGACTTAACATAAGAGGTCATCGGTCCCCTAGAACTTTGAACTACTTACACCTAACTAACCTAAGGATGTCACACACATATATGCCCGAGGCAGGAGTCAAACGTGCGACCATAGCGGGCGCGCGGTTACAGATTGAATTTCCTAGAACCTCTCGGCCACAAAGCCAGCGGTTCATTTTACATTTCGTGCTAGTTATGAGATATTTTCAATCCGTATTTTACCTTGAAAACAATGTCTGTATACCCAAATGTTGGCATCTACGTAACTGTGACGAAAAATATTCTGTTGCAAAATGCTCGCATGTGACAGGCAAAAATTGTTATAAAATCAAAGTGAATGAGACTTAGAGCTGTTTTGTCTCTATCGCTGAATCACCGGCAGACCATACCTGATTTTACGTTCACATTTATCGCTTTTGCAGCTTTCAAATTTGGGAGCCATTTAGGAACTTTGACACGGCCTTGTGAAACTACTAGTCTTTTGGTTAGCATTAGTTTTTCATTTTGTAGCAGTGTCTTTAATAGCAGTGTATTTTATGCATTGGATTCTAACAGTGTAGGCTTTCGGAAGGGCATCAAATTTATACTGTACGACTATTGTTGATTACTTTGGAACAAGCTCAAAATTTAAATTTATGTAATCATTCTTAAAGCGAAAGAAAAGTACCGCATGGTGGGGGAAGAGGAGGAGGAGGTGCAAGAGCTATATACCTAACATGGCATGGGGTTTATTTCACACGTTGTGCACCAGCAATAGGTAAAACGTCTTCAATGCTACTCAATCCAGCCACTACCCATTACAACGTTTTACACGACAACAAATAATTTTCAGTATCAGTCGACAGAAGAATCTTATGTATCAAAATCCAGCTTTTCATAAATTTTGGTATTTAGTTTTGTCTACTTATCCATCAATCAATGCAAAAATTGTTAGGGGACCCATATTTTGTTACTGCGCATTATTTGGATAGAAGCAAACACCTGAAACCAAATTTAAAATATTCTCGCTATTTTCAAATACACTACTGGCCGTTAAAATTGCTACACCAGGTAGATGACCTGCTACCGACGCGAAATTTAACCGACAGAAAGAAGATGCTGTTATATGCAAAAGATTTGCTTTTCAGAGCATTCGCACAATGTTGGCACCGATGGCAACACCTACAACGTGCTGACTTAAGGAAAGTTTACAACCAATTTCTCATTCACAAACAGCAGTCGACCGGCGTAGCTGGTGAAACGTTGTTGTGATGCCTCGTGTAAGGAAGAGAAATGCCAGCCATCACGTTTCCGACTTTGATAAAGGTCGTATTGTAGCCTATTGTGATTGCGGTTTATTGTATGGCGACATTGCTGCTCGCGTTGGTCGAGATCCAATGACTGTTAGCAGAATATGGAATCGGTGAGTACAGGAGGGTAATACGGAACGCCATCCTGGATCCCAACGGCCTCGTATCACTAGCAGTCGAGATGACAGGCATCTTATCCGCATGGCTGTATCGGATAGTGCAGCCACGTCTCGATCCCTGAGTCAACAGATGGGGACGTTTGCAAGACAACAACCATCTGCACGAACAGTTCGACGTCGTTTGGAGCAGCATGGACTATCAGCTCGGAGACCATGGCTTTGGTTACCCTTGACGCTTCATCACAGGCAGGAGTTCCTGCCATGGTGTACTCAACGACGAACCTGGGTGCACGAATGGCAAAACGTCATTCGTCGGACGAATCCAGGTTCTGTTTACAGCATCATGACGGTCGCATCCGTGTTTGGCGACATCAAGGTGAACGCACATTGGAAGCGTGTATTCTTCATCGCCATACCAGCGTATCACCCTGCGTGATGGCTTGGGATGCCATTGGTTATGCGTCTCGGTCACCTCTTGTTCGCATTGACGACACTTTGAACAGTGGATGTTACATTTCAGATGTGTTACGATCTGTGGCTCTACCCTTCATTCGACCCCTGCGGAGCCCTACATTTCAGCAGGATAATGCACGACCGCATTTTGCCGGTCCTGTACGGGCCTTTCTGGATACAGAAAATGTTCGACTGCTGCGCTGGCGAGCACATTCTCCAGATCTCTCACCAATTGAAAACGTCTGGTCAATGGTGGCAGAGCAACTGGCTCGCCACAATACGCCAATCACTTCTCTTGATAAACCGTGATATCTTGTTGTAGCTGCATGGGCAGCTGTACTTGTACACGCCATCCAAGCTCTGTTTCACTCAATGTCCAGGCGTACCTAGGCCATTATTACGGCCAAAGGGTGGTTGTTCTGATAGATCTCATGATCTATGCACCAAAATTACTTGAAAATGTAATCACATTTCAGTTCTAGTATAATATATTTGTCCGATGAATACCTGTTTATCATCTGCAGTTCCTCTTGATGTAGCAATTTTAATGGCCAGTAGTGCATATCTCGTGTTTTGTAGTTAGATCCGTATGTAGCTCGAACACCTATTTTTGTGGACTGTATAACAGACTATTCCCTTACATTTAGATACGTTAACGCCCTATAAACTGAAGACCTTAATTTCAATAGCTTTATTGTTGTTTTTAAGTCAGTTGTGTTTGAAAAAAATACATAAGATTCTCTTACTACTGCTGCAGAAAAGAACCATCAGACTAATAAGCATTAGCTGATCTCTGCCTAGTGTAACAGGTACAGATCCCTTATCGTCAAGTGGTGGTAACCCTGATGAATTTCTGAGCGAGAATTCTTACTGGACTGTTGAACGTAATGCGAGCATGGCTGCCTCGGCTAGAGTAGTAAGTAGAGAGAGAAAATAGAATACATTTGTGTTGTGCAAAGCGTGGTGTTCTGTAGGAATATCCGTCCGGTGGATCATTTCAGACATAGATTTTTATCAAGAGTGTACACTGATTAGCCAGAAGATTATGACCACCGCCTTACTATCGATATCCACCCGTCCAGGTGATAGCACCTAGCACCTCACCTGGCAAGGAACGACCGCTAGTCAGGCACACAAGCGGTCCATTTAACACCAGCGAGCGTGCTGTCCATGAGTAGAACGAGGAGGGCTCGTTATCTATCTAAGTTTGACGAAAGGAAATTTGCGATGGCCCGTAGGCTCGGCATGAGCGTTACGGAAACTGCTCGGATTGACGGATATTCGACGAATGCTGTGGTGAAACCAAGGTGAACCACGTACAGAAGTGGTGAGCCTGGGAGTCCACTGATGTGCGACGTGGTAGGCTGGGTAGACTGGTAAAATACGACATGCAGCGGACTGTGGCGGGACTTACATTACGCTTTTCGTGAACGAATTGTCAGCTCAACTCAAACAAATTCGAGGTATTGCACATAAATTAGCAGAAAGGAGTGATATTGCTAGTTTACACGGTTGTAGGGAAATCATAATAAAGAGGGCATGCAGAGCGCCCACAAAGGAGGAAGCTTACTTACCTCGTTCGACAGATTCTTGAGTATTATTTCTTACTTTGGGACCCTTATTGGTACACCTGACAGATAAGAGAAAATGCATAGAATGCAAAGCGTGTCGTAGATGCTACAAGAGAGGTGTTGTGCTCCAAGGTTGCTTTACTATTAGAATTTCGAGAACATAATTTTCAAGATAGAATAGCTAGTATATTGCTTCCTCGTATATATACGTCGTGAGTCATCATGAAGGTAAAATTAGAGAGGTTCGAGTCTTACCAATAGCCCTACTTCCCGTACACCACTCGCAACGGAGACACATTGGACAGCCAGACCATCATGATCATGATCACGTACCTTTGGTGCGGATAACAGCAGCGACGATCCGTGGTATGGAAGCAATGTGGCCTTGGTACACTACGTGATCAAAAGTACCCGGACACATCGAAGAACATACATTTTTATATTAGTTGCAATGTGCTGCCGCCTACTGCCATGAACTCCATATCAGCGATCTCAGTAGTCATTAGACATCATGAGAGAGCAGAATGGGGCGCTCCGCGGAACTCACGGATTTCGATCATTGCCAGGTGATTGGGTGTCACTTGTAACACACGACTGTACGCGAAATTTCCATATTCCTAAACATCCCTAGGTTCACGGTTTCCGATGTGACGGTGAAGAGGAAACATGAAGGGAGGCGTGGAGCACAAAAGCATACAGGCCGACCTCGTCTGTTGGCTGACAGAGACCGCCGACAGTTCAAGAGTGTCGTAATGTGTACTAGGTAGACATCTATCCAGACCATCACACAAGAATTGCAAACTGCATCAGGATCCACTGCAAGATCTATCACAGTTGGGCGGTAGATGAAAAACTTGGATTTCACGGTCGAGCAGTAGCTCATAAGTGACTCATCACGTCGGTAAATGGCAAAGGAAGCCTCGCTTGGTGTAAGGAGCGTCAACATTGGACGATTGAAAAGTGGAAAAACGTTGATTGGAGTGACGAATCACGGTACAAAATGTGGCGATTCGTTGGCAGGGTGTGGGCATGGCGAATTCCCGGTGAACGTCATCTGCCAGCGTGTGTAGTGCCAACAATAGAATTCGGAGACGGTGGTGTTATGGTGTAGTTGCGTTTTTCATGGAGGGGGATTGCACCCCTTGTTGTTTTGCTTGGCACTATCACACCACAGGCCTACACTTATGTTTTAAGCACCTTCTTGCTTCCCACTGTTGAAGAGCAATTCGAGGATGGTGATTGCATCATCCAACACGATCGAGCACCTGTTCATAATACACGGCCTGAGGCGGATTGGTTACACGACAATAACATCCCTGTAATGGACTGGCCTGCACATAGTACTACCATGACTCACCGATCGACACCGATACCTTTCCTCAGTGCAGCATTCCGTCAAGAATGGGCTGCCATTCTCCAAGAAACCTTCCTTCACCTGATTGAAAGTATGCCTTCTAGAGTGTAAGTGAAGGCTAAGGGTGACACAACACGATATTGAATTTCAGCGTTACCGATGGAGTGCGTCCCGAACTATTAAGTCATTTACAGCCAGGTGTCTGGATAATTTTGATCGCATAGTTTAGGTCGCTGGAGTTAGCACCACATCAGTACACACACCTAATTTTCTTAAATTTCAGAGAGGTAGCCGATGAGTCTGAGATCTGTTGACTTCAGGTTCCAGCCGTCAATTGGAACTCGCCACTGTGTTCCTCGAAGCTTTCTGTCACACCCCTGGCCTTGTGGTTTGACGCATTATCTTGCTGATAAAAGCTACTGTCGTCGGGAATATTAATCGTCATGAATGGGAGCACGTGGTCTGCAACTAGTGTACGATACACCTTTGTTGTCATGATGCCTCGTACGAGGTCCACTAGAACCATAGATGCCTACGTGAATGTTCCCCAGAGCAAAATGGAGCCGTCGCTTGTTTGTCTCCACCTCGCAGTACAGGTGTCAGCGAGCCATTCCCTGCAAGACGACGGATTAGCACCCACCCAACGGCATTATAAAGAAGGCATCGGTATTCATTAGATCATGCAGTACTCGGCTACTGCTTCAGCGTCCAGTGCGTATGGTGACTTGTTCATTTCAGTCGTAGTTCCTGCTATCGTGGTATTAACAATGGCAAATGTATGGAACGCCGTCTGCGGAGGTCCACTGTTAAAAGTATTCGGTGCATTGTGCGTTCAGGCACATTTGTACC
Source organism: Schistocerca gregaria (assembly GCF_023897955.1). Classification (NCBI taxonomy): domain Eukaryota; kingdom Metazoa; phylum Arthropoda; class Insecta; order Orthoptera; family Acrididae; genus Schistocerca; species Schistocerca gregaria. The sequence continues at coordinate 411,542,840 of NC_064925.1, read as the reverse complement.
GTATCAAATGTCTGTTCTGTGGAAGGCAATCTACAGTTAGCTACTATTTCTCGACGCAGAAAAAATCAGTCTTGGTAGCATGGCTGTAATTACTATTAACTATTTACCAAAGACGTGTTTCACCTGATTCAGGGTCTGGCCGCGGTGGTCTCGCGGTTCTAGGCGCGCAGTCCGGAACCGTGCGACTGCTACGGTCGCAGGTTCGAATCCTGCCTCGGGCGTGGATGTGTGTGATGTCCTTAGGTTAGTTAGGTTTAAGTAGTTCTAAGTTCTAGGGGACTGATGACCACAGCAGTTGAGACCCATAGTTCTCAGAGCCATTTGAAAAATTTGAACCAACCTGATTCAGGCACCTTCAGACTAACCTAAGCAAAGGATTTAAATTTCCTTAGAAGCCGAAGGATCCCATAAAATGGGAGATAATCCCAAGAAATTACGGCACGACTTACTGATATTAGATGATGTTAGACTCTGTCTCATGCTCATGGTCATGTTTGCATGCAAAACATTTCGCGTGCTCGGTATACCAGGTGCCTCAAACTATCTAATAGCAGTAAACCATTTTACATTTTCTTGCTAGTAAATCCAAATTTGCGAAATGGTTTCAGACTGATTCCAACGAAATTTATATTTGTTGTGTACGACGATGTGAATATGCCTGAATCAGGCCAAATGCATCATTCATAAATAAATAATAATTACAGCCCTGCAACCTAGACTGTTCATTTGTGCATGTATATTACTAGCTGCTGTACCATCCCCACTGCGCGTTATAATAACAATACCCTCGAACAGTTACAATGTACCACGTGTCTGTATTGCGAACCGTAAATGATTCTATAACAATCTCTTTTGCTCCAGCAGAAGCAAATTTACTCTGAGGACATGTCCTTTGAGAAGACACGGAAAAATGTGAAGAAATCGAAAAAGATATGATTGTTGGAAATACTGATTCAGCGTATTGAAAAGTCAAAACAACTTTCAGTCAAATAAAAAGCAAAGGTGTTAGCATTAAGAGTGCAACAGGAATTCCACTAATAAATACAGAGAAGAAGGCAGATAGATGAAAAAAGTACTTCTATGTGGGAGAAAATCTGTCTGAAAAAGAGACCGGAGTGTATTTGGAAGAGATAGGGGATCCAGTATTAGAATAGAAAGTTGCATGAGTTTTGGAAGACATGAAATAAAGAAAAAAAGGGACAGATAACATTCCATCAGAATATTAAAAACCGTTGTGGGAGGTGGCAACAAAACGACTATTCACGTTGGTGTGTACCTTTGTGGCGTAACCACAAGCGCTGGAACGAAGATGAGAAGAAGATAAGGCGGTGAAACGACGTAGGCCATTAGTGCGCTGCGCAGGGCGTCACCAAAATAGGAGCAGCATCTGGCCGAAGAGAGTATAAGCGGCACTTCTGTCAGACTTGGCCGGACATAAGTGTACAGCATTGGCAGATTATTAGCACGGCCTAGCATAGAGTGCCACGATAGCATTTATTAGTGATCCAAAAACTGTGTGTAAAACTTGCATGAACATTACGTACCGCAAAGGATTCGGACTTATGTTGCATGTCGCCCATCGTTCGTTATTTCAAAGCTATTTCAAAGTTGTTTCAAATTTAAGTATTGTCAATCTGCTTCATTAAAACAGAGAATGCAGCAGGATTCGAACCTACGACCGTAGCGGTCGCCCGGTTCCAGACTATAGCGCCTAGTACCGCTCGGCCACCCCGGCTGGCAATCCGAACTGTTACAGGTACCAAACACTCGAGCAGTAATAAAGAATAATTCGCTAGAGATGATGCAAAACTTCCTAAAATTCTCCCAATAAACGGAAGTCGACCACTCGCCTTCTCTAACATAGTCCTAGCTTGCTCGTTTCATCTGCTATCGCTTTGCAACTTTAAGCCCATATATTTAAACGGCTTGATTGTGTCAAACACGACGCTACCAATGTTTTATCCGAACATTACGGGTTTCTTTTCCTACTCATCCACTTTGAATTACATTTGCCACCTTTAGAGCTAGCTGACGTTAATCACACCATCTAGATACTTTGTCTAAGTCATTTTGTATCCTCCTTCAGTGATTCACCTTCGACACCTTACCTAACAACATATCATGATCAGCAAACAATGACAGGTAGCTTCCCACCTTGCACGCCCTATCATTTATGTATTTAGAGAACATAGCGGTCCTATCACACTTCCCTGGGGCTCTCCTGACGATATCGTTGTCTCTGATGAACACTCGCCTTCGAGGACAACATATTGAGTTTTTTTACTTAAGTCTTCGAGCCACTCACATAACTGCAAAGATATTCCGTATCCTTGTACCTTTGTCAAGTCTCTAACAGGGCTCCATGTGAAACACCTTCCGGAAATTTGCTTGGTGCCCATTATCCACTAATTTTAGTGTGTCATGTGAGAAAAGGGCAAGTTAAGTTTCACACAGTGATCCATGAACATAAACTTTCACAGTCTCGAGAAACTTTATTATATTTAAATTGAGGATTCTCCAGGAAACTAAAGTTAGGGATCTTGGTCTGTAACTCTGCGGATCTCTTCATTTACCGCTCATACACACAAGAGTCACCTGCGCTTTTATCCAGTCGCTTGGAACTTCGCACAAGGCAACAGATTCAAGACAAAGGCCGGCTAGGTAAGGGGTCAGTGCCATAGTGTATTCTTTGTAAAACCAAACTAGTATTCCAGTCGTTTCTCTACCCCGGGGATTATTATTACTATGTCATCAACACAGGTGCCTGTCCGATAGTAAAAAGACGATTTCTTTGTACGATTCTAGTGCATGAACGATTTTTTGAACGAGAATGTTAAAACTTCGTATTTCGCTTTGCTGTCTTTAACTGTCACACGAGACTCTTCTACATGGGATTGGATGGAAGCCTTAGACCCAGTTAATGATTTTACACAGAACCAGAGATTCAGATGCTGCAAAAATGATGACAGGTCTTCACCAAGAGGCCACACTACAAAAATACGTTCCAAATATCAGCAGAAGAATTTTGGTTTGAATTTTGCCTAATCAAGTGCCCACTCCCCAAAGCGTCCCATAAAAAAAAGTTCTAGCAAAGAGGATAAAGGACTACCCCTGATAAAACCGTCAGTTTGCTCTAAATATTCACTGTAGAAATAAGAGTAGGGTGAGTAAAGGGCACGAATAAATAGCGCTGTTGTACCACTTCGAACTTACTGCTGGTGACAGACAATTCATCAATGAGAGGGACCTTAAAGAAGAGTGAAATGACATCAAAGCTTAGTACTACGTCCGATTAACTGAGTCATAGTGACTACAGTCTATTGATGAAGTCTCCAAAGTCGCGAGCATTTCCTCACAAAAAGGTTCGGTAAGTGTCCTACTAAGTCACACGTTGGACTACTGACATCACTCACAATAGAACATTCAGGTAGATTTTCTTTTTGAGCTTTTGGAAGACGACGTAACCTTGAGGAAACAAAGCAACGCTATCAGCGGAACTGAAACATATGTGCCACATGCCATACTGGAAACTAAACAAAACAATAGTCCGTACATTGGCGGCACAGTCGTCCACCTGTGGAGACCAAATTCCAGCATTCAATCTCTGTCAGAATAACCCTGCGCATTATCTTTTGGGATCAATAAGGCCTTCTCTGATCGCATTTTTACTGTGAGTGGAGGCTAAAAATAGTGCTCCGTGTTCAGAGACGTTCAGAATTTTGTGAAGTGTGGTCCACAACATCAAACATGTGTTTCTGCATGGAAGCATTTCACTTCTGACCGCTTAAAGAATCCATCCCATGGGATGAGCGGGAGATTTTCGATCATCCACCTTACAATCCTGACCTTGGTCAAGGTGATACTCTGCCTTTTGAAGTAAGGTCTGGCAGGAATACATTTCCCTACTGACGTTGAGGTACAGACAGCAGTGACCTAACGGCTGGAAATGATGTCAGATAACTCTTATGACATGGGGATGTAACTGTTGATGCACTATATAGGCACTATATAGGTAAATGTATAGATATTGCGTGGAGACCCTAAAAAATATCAAAACAGACAGTGAGATTACATTTAACAATAGCATTTAACACATCTTCAATAAGGTTTAGGGTTTTAATTAAAGCTATCTCAAGATTACCAAAACTCAAGTGGAGTCAGCACACTGAAGCACTAACCATTATTTGTAAATGAGCGATGCTAATTACATCTTTTATTTCTAACCAAGTGGGTAGAAGCACTAGAGCAACAATACAAAACATGAAAATTAATGGAGCAAAACGATTAATCAATTTAAAGATAGTGAAAACGTACAAGCCAATGAAGTGCGTATGTATTTTAGCAGGACTCACGCCCATAAGTATTAAGCTACAAGAAGTCGGCTACACCTGACAGAATTTCCAAGAACTACTGGAAATGACTAAAATAAATACTACACTGCTGGAGTATACAAGAATGGAAACGAACCAGAAGGTGTACTAGGAACAGCAATAGCAATATGTTTATCAGCAAGAAGCTTCCTCATCAGTTACTGCTGAAACAGACACTGAACTTGAAATAACCAAACAGAACAAATTTCTATCGTAAACACCTTTGAGACAACGAACAATCTGATGAATATTGACACAGTTGTCGTAATCCAAATTAACAGCAGTATAAGATGAAATTCGTTAGAAACACCGAAGAATCATTATTTCTTGGTTGAAGAAATACGAAACAAAACAACAAAATAGCAGACGCAGAACTGGCAGATTTCAGGTGGATTTACGCTCATGCTCATGTGGGGCAATGAAATAGCTGATAATCCAGTTAAGAGAGCTGCATGATCACGGAAACTACTTAGCAGCAGCTAAATATTTGTAGTTGTAAGAAAGAGAAAACTAAGAGATAAGTATAGAAACAAATGGTAGATTGGTTGTAACAAACTAAATGCCGGGGTTATATAAAACCCTTTTTTCCTACGATGCGACAACGTTTAGCCGGCCCTGGTGGCCGAGCGGTTCTAGGTGCTACAGTCTAGAACAGCGCGACCGCCACGGTCGCAGGTTCGAATCCTGCCTCGGGCATGGATGTGTGTGGTGTCCTTAGGTTAGTTAGGTTTAAGTAGTTCTCAGTTCTAGGAGACTGTTGACCACAGAAGTTAAGTCCCGTAGTGCCAGTCTTTTTTTTTTTTTTTTTTTTTTTTGACAGTGTTTAATGATTAAGCTCCATTGTCACCGAACACTACAGCCTTTTTAACAGGCTAGGGGAAATAGAAATTCTGCTATAAATGACTAAATATAACTGATGATGTACAGTGTATATGTAACGGAGGGTACCGAACTCCTGACCGCCTGCAGTAATTTAACGAAAGAGGGAGAGACACTCTCAGAAAGCAAATAGGGGAAACGATGGACGTCGGTTCATCAATAAATCAGATTTTCTTCGTAAATTTACATGTTTACAATTTCTGTGATGCAATAAGATTCTCAGTTGTACGACAATCGTTTGGTGTCAGCTGTAGCTTCGCACATACTCTGAAAAACGTGAATCTATGCTAGAGGGGTGACGGGACTGTCATAATAACTCGATACAAAGCTCCGTACATTTAGACATAAATGTGACATTTTAGTAAACTATTAGGTCTTGATGTAGTGTAATTTTATATTTTGAGAGAAATGAATCTGATGTAACTCTATGATTTGTATTATTCAGTTATTTTAGGCACATGTTAGAATACAGAGTAACAGAGAATTTTATAAAACGAATAAAGCGCACAATTGTTCCTTAATCCACAGTCTTTTGTTATATACACCATTGGTTTTCGAACACATAAAGTTCCGTCATCTGGTGTAAAGTGTAACAACGGAAATATTGTGTTACACGGTGGTGGGTGGTGATCCTCAACTCTGAAAAATCAAGTAAGGAACTATGCAGCTAAAATTTCAAAACTGAAACAGACAGCAAGACGTTACTTACAAATAAAATCGCTTAACTATGTGAGGTCACCCTCACCCCAATGTTGTCATGGAACCAAAGTATCCATGTCACACCTGACAACTAAAAATTCCGATAAAATATGCCATGACCGGCCACCAAAAGTTCACAGACTATTAAAGAATGAAAATGCAAAAACGTAGAGGGGGCAGGGGAAGAGAAACCACATAACAACATAAATAGCTAGACAATACCAGGTCAGATCTGACACTGCATTTGTTTGTCAGTCAGCATCAGCTGCAGATGGTAAGCGATACTCATACTCATACTCATTGTCCTGGAAGAATTTAAAATCTTAAGACGTCTTCATTCTCATGCGCTCGATACAATTAATTAACGCTCGGATGTGTATCGCAAAAATATTCTAGTTAATTATGACATGGTCTACGCAGGTTGAAGTGACCATATATCTTTTTTTTAACGTACAGGTCCTCTTCTCTCTTAAAATTGCAATAGTTCCAACTCCTGTTTCCTACCACTACCTGCTTTTCCAGGTTAAGGGGACCTGGAAGGCTGTATCTTTTCCTTGCTTAAATTACAAGTTTCTTGTACATTTTTCTTAGAAACTAATCTGATGAAATTTTTACAGGTTGTTAAACAGGCTTCATTAAGAATTTGAAACTGTTTTGGGAGTAATGGACTGTAATATAAAAATTAATATTTTTAATACTAATATTTTAACAAAAAATATCGCATACAATGTGTCATAAAATTTTTTCTCTAATACGAAATTCAGCAGAAACATTTTGAAATAGTAAACATACATATTACAACAGCTTGTGCAAGACTGAGCCATTTTATGCGTTATAGTTTTGAAGAAAGCTGTACTAATAATTTAAAAAAAAGTTAATTTGAGAAACGAAGCTTTAAAATTGTCACCTGTCTACAACATCCCAGCTGCATTCGATTGATTTCAGGGTCGCCCATCTCATCCTGTAGTTTCATTTGTACATTTTTTTTATTGAAGTTTGTTCTTACAAGCATTCTGAACTCTTTCAGCACCTCTTATTCTGTCAGAGTCTATTGCAATCATCGATTGAATTGTTAAGCATTCTGGTTTTCGCCCTAGCCTCTTCAGGACCTCACACTCAATAGCATTTCCGTTATCGTAAACAGCTACTGCATCACAGACTCCAAAATGTAGAATACCAATTTCAACAAGACGCCTTTTGGGAATGCAACGTCAGATTACATTATTAACGCCTTTAAAGCAATTTTGTGTTTTTCATGTAGATAATTCTTTAAATATTGGCTCAAGTTCTTCCATAATTAATGTAGGCGAAGTGTGTTTGTGGTTATAGCCTTCCCCTGATTTTTTCAGTACATTATACTTGCATAATGATGATGGACCATGTGGACTTAAACTGTGACACGTTTTGCATCTATCGATAGCATATGAGAAACCGGTGCCCAAAATACCTGTCTCATGCCTTACAAAAGTCCATAATATCTCTGCAATCTGTCCATGAAGTCTTCTACCAGCCTGTTCCTACTTCCAACAGGTATTTCATCAGAAAGTTGCTTTCGTCCTAATTTTATTCTGTCTTGATCCCAATGTCTTCTGATTGTTACTAATACAGTCCAACTTTTTTACTGGGATGTCATTACTCTAGAGTTTCAGTTCCTCAGTTGTACTGAAACTCCAGCATCAGCATCACTTAGGAAATTGACATATCTAGCGTTGTACAATGAGACAGACCTTTCAAAAAAAAAATTTCCATTCCAACCTCCATGCCACCATTGATTCCACTATAATTAGCTTGAGATCTTTTAGAATGTTCATTATAAATACTGTCAGGGTATCAGCAATATTTTGATAAAATTGGAACATCAATCACCTTTGCAGTTCCTCCACTTGTGGCTGTCATCACCCCTCTGAGTGACTGACGCCCTTTCTTTTACCAGGAACCGTCTAAGCCTAGAGTAAGTGATACAACAGCTTCTTCGACTGCTTCTTGCATAACTTTTTCTGTGGTATTTCCCAGTACAGTCCCCAATGTTCTACTGTAAAAACTAAATTTTGTGGGAGGCTTTGGTAAATTTATAAGACCACACATTATTAGTCCTGCAGTTGCACCTTTTCCATTAGAGCAAAGGGCATAAACCAAAGTTAAGTCACATTGCACAGAGTGATGATTCAAAAATGATGCTTTGTGATCACACATATCATGTGATACCATTACTTCACATGCAAAGCTTACTTGTCACTTCGCTTGAAGCTCAGGACTTTCCTTATTACAATTCTTACAGCGGATATAATTTTTAATAATATCTGACACTGCACTTATTTAAAATATTTCATCTACAATTGTTTTCCTCTGTTTCCTGAGGCATTCTACTGTAGCTAACTTCACTGGTCCTCAGTTTCCTCTTGGATGCACTGAACTGCGAGAAAGACGCCTCATTATTGGCTTCAGACATATCATCTACATATAGAGAGACGTTATTCCAAATACGCGTCATCCCGCTTTTTAGATGTTGTATTACTTACTCGCGGCATTTCCGCAAAAATAAATAAATAAGTAAATAAATTAAGAAAAGGTATTCCAACGAGAATGCACCCACTCTGTCTACCTACGCAACACACTTCAGGAAGAACAACACACCAAAACCGCGCTCTAGAACTGCACAACAAACTTCGATGAACAACTGTCTTATTTTCTGCCAGAGCTCCCAAACTCCACACAGAATCCACACAATAGAATCGCCGAAGAAAATAGAGGGAAGTTCTAAAGATGTAAAAATCCTTCTCTGGCAAAGAAACAAAAACAAACTGTTAAACGGGTTGGGTAAAGCCCGCAAAGAACTGGGTAAACAATTTTTATTTATTTATTTTTTACTACATAGAATTATGATATATGCATGACTCTTGAAGCAAATTAATCGGAAAAGTCGGTAAAATTTTAGTATGCAATCACTTAAACATCTGAGATCATCTTCACCCAAATGTAGCCATGCAACCCAAGGGTCCGTGTGAAAAAGATAAAATGGCCAAAAAAAATACGATAAAAATGTCATGGCCGGACACCACACGTAACCAGACAATTAAATCATGTAAAATGCAATAACAATTGGTGGTTTGGGGGAGAGAGGGGAGAGAAATCACATAATAAAACGAAGATCTGGCGAATACCAGCATAGCGGTTACTTCACCCTCTTGCACGTTGCAAAGGAAGATCGAATGCTCAGTGTCCTAGAAGAAATGTTCATTCTCATCTACTCGATACAATTAATTAACGCGCTGATGCGTGTCACAAAAACGTTGTCGCTAAATGTGACATTATCCAGGAAGGTTAAGCTGCCCATAGAACACATTGTTTTTAATCTACAGGTCCTATTCTCTTATAATGTTGCGATGGCTCCGCCTCTTTTATGCTGTTACTTCCGATTTTCCAGGTTTAAGAGTTCATCAGACTCATGTATGTTTCATTTCATTCCTGCGCTATGGGTCATGTACAAGTCAGTACTCACGGCTAGTATTTACTACTGCATAGTTTTTCCTGTTTGAGTTGCCGGTCGCACAGCATGGGGGAACGGTTTTTATGGAATTTAAGCAAGCAGGTCCACAAAATATGTGATTTTTGGCTCCCCCATTTTTATTGAATTTTAAATGTTTCAGTTTGTTTTAACTTTTTTTAGGTCGCTTTTATTCTTTTGATGCGGATCCTTTTGTTCCACGGCAATACTGGTATGAGAATTACCTCAGACAGTTAAGCGATTTTAGTTGTAAGTTATGTCCTGTTCTCTCTTCCAATTTGTTTTGACATAGAAATTTTAGTTGCGTAGTTCCTTATGTGATATTTCAGACTTGAGGATCGCCTCCCACTTTCGTGTAACACGATATTTTCATTATTGCTCTGTGGATCAGATGATGATACTTGAAGTGTTCCGAAACCAATCGTGTATACGATAAAAGACTACGGATTAAACAACTGTTGTGCAGCTTCTTCATTTTACAAAATGGACTTACACATTTGCAGCTGCCCCACAAAAAGAACTATTTTTAATGGAATGTTGAATAAATACATGATAATGAGCTGGAGTGTTTATCCAGAGAACATAAAACACAAGATCTCTCAAAAACATTTGTCCCATTTCATTAGACTGCCACTTGTAGACGAGTAAAGATATACACTTGTACTGTGTATGAAATTACGCATAGAAACTGGAAGTTTATCTGGGCGGCAGCTGTAAGCTGCCTGTTCATGTGCTTCCCGAAACAGGCGTCTATGGTGCATGTCGCCCATTCCCTCGCTAGTTCATTACCTAATGTGTATCTACTGGCGAAGGCAAGAGCACAGCAACCAAACGCTCTTTCCGTTGCCTGCGACAACACGTATAATTCAGTGAAAACTGTAGGCCACGTTTTTAATTAACTACACGGCATAGAAATTCCTACAGTGAAATGGGCACACAACTCTGGCATTGCACCACTTGTCTCCATCATCGTGTGATTCTGATTATATGATTTATATCTTTTGGAGGTTTGCTAATGTCTCCTTATATGCACAATGAAAAAGGTTTTTGCATCCTCGTGGATCAAGGATTTCCTGATCCTTTACATAAAAGTTAGACATAGTTATACAAAAATAATATTTCAGCTGCCTTTATCGCTCACAAAAACAAAAAATTACAAGTTGTACTGAATTAGTGTTCCAGACTGCAGCATACATAATACCTGGGGGCACGTCCCCTTGCATTGATCCATGCCTGTATTCTTCGTGGCATATTGTCCACTAGATCATCGAGGCACTGTTATTTCAGCTTATCCCACTCCTCAACGACAATTCGGAGCAGATCATTCAGATTGGCTAGTGGATCACCCCTTTCAAAAGTAGCTGTTTCCTATGTATCCCAGGCATCTTCGATACGGTTCATGTGTGTATAACATGCCGGCTACTGTAAGCCAGCGATTTCGTTATCATGAAGGAACGCATTCATAAAACGATCTCGACGAGCGAGGGACCTGTCGTCCATTAAGGCGAATCTCTTTCCAAAATGCTGTCGATACAGTTTCAGTGTACATCTGAGGATGCCATCCCTGAATCGTATATCTGTTGCATTTCCTTCAATAAGTAGCAGTGGCGTACATTAGCTACACATAATGGCACCTTAAAACATCATGGAACCACCTTCGGATTACGAACCCGAACGCTTACCGCTGCGCCACGACGGTGTACAAATTAATCGTAGAGAGTATTTCACCGCAACGTTTTCTTTTAACTGTTGATTTTCTCGACAACGTATGAGAAGTGCATCTGGGTGCTTTTCCACATTACACCTCTGGCCATGAGCTTCTATTATGCGCAGTATGAATTGAATCTGAATTTCACGATTGGCGGCCTCGCCTTGTAAGACAACCAGATTTTACAAGACTGCCTCCAATAACATCTCCATCGTCAGTTTCCGTATGAACAGAGCTAGAACCCAATTCAGACGAGGCCATTCGGCATGTTGCTGGGCTAATATGTACAACGCTGCATGCAATTTAGGTTCAAAACTGGGTCTCGCCATTGAGACCGGGAGTGAAGTGGCACGTCATGCACCTCGAACCAGGATCGGAATTACTTTAAGGAAATAAAAATCCTTAAGGCTTTTAAATTGATATCACACTATGTGAGGTCGTTTCCATTATACACAAAATTAAAAATGGTACTCCAAGAATATGTTGAAACGTCCCCTTAGGAAAATTATACAAGACTGTGCTTAAACTGACACACAATATTTTTTTTAGCGCAACGCAATCTGACTTCCAAAAATCCCTACAATAGTATGGCCCTGACTAACAATAACCTACACGTTTCACAAATCACTTACCTCATACAAATCTTAGTTACTAGAACTACTGCAATACAGCCAGCGCCACTACTGCCAGCTAAATAAAAGTTTGAAACTCCTCAAGGCACTAACTACTGATAGGCATAGTTAACAAATAAAAGATTTGGATACAGAACAAGAATGTATTTACCTCAATAGTGTTCAGAAGTCATAATGTATATAGCAGTTCATGGCATCCCGTCTTACAAATTTCAAAACTCCGCCTTCTCTCTCCCCACATCCGCCACTGCTGGCGGCACACCTCCAACTGCCGCAACGCTATGCGCTGTTAACATCCAGCTGCCCAACACTACAAAGGCAGACTACAATGCAAACTAGCCACAGACTGCACATAGCACAGCCAGTGACTTTCATACAGAGCGCGACGTGGCGTTACCAATATAACAACCTAAACCGCCTACTTACATAGCCCCCATGCTGAACGCAAAAAAGTTTACAAATTGTTTTGTGCAGTGGCCAATAATGATTTGTTAAAATTTTTCTTAATTACAATAACCAAGATATCAAATGCACACACTTATTGATACAATGTTGGTCAAAGGCTAAAATTTTCTCACAGTCCATAAAGACAGTCCTGATCGTTCATCACATTAAAATTGCCGTTTGTTTTCTCAAAGTATGAGCGGTAGAAGACAATGCACATGGACGTAGTGGATTTCCATGCAGTCTTGAAGTGGTGTTTTACTTCCAACGGAAAGACACTGCTGACTCTTGACATGCTGACAGGTAATGGGCCACAACAGAGCAAACCCACCACAGAGTCAGTCGAAGTTGAAGACTATTGGTGGGTAGGTCATCACACAGCAGAGTCACCAAAGGTGCAGACCCACTGTAGACCTTGTAGAGATGGCCAACAGCCATCTGTTGTGACTGTACAGGTGCACAATCACCCTCAAAGACTCTTGTGGAGAATATAGCAAGTCCATAAACCACCACTTGTGCATTCACAAAGTTTTTGGAATTGTCCTTAGAGCCAGCAATGCTGTTAACCAGTCCCTTGCTGAATTATCAACACACGTGCAAATACTATCAGTCCCAAATTCTCACATATTGTCCATATACTATGACCAACAGAACTGTGTACAGTGAAATGTAACTTACAAGTTACTTAATTTGATGAACTGGTGTCAATTACAATTTTATAACATAAGAATTCAATAACAAAGGTAGAAAATAAATCATTAAAGAACATACCAATACAGATAACATTTGTAGTAATAGGGGCCTTACAAAAGAAAATAAATAATCATATACATCAGTGTTATAGGAATTATGACATAAGTAAATAAATAAAAAATCAGTATAACTTTTGAAACATCAACTTCACACATGATCATTAAAACAAAACATAACAAATAATGGCTAAACATCTTTACAAAGTAAATAACATATTATTAATGCAAATTATATTTGAGGATAACAGTATTCCTCATCATAGTGAATGTAGCTAAGTATTAGAAGAGAAAAAATTCTATGAAACAGTACACAGAGACAGGACGAAAACAAATACACAAGGGTACACAAACACATAGTGGGATAACACAAAAGGAAAGGACAGGCTTTGTTTTCAATGTAACATTTGGTACTGCAGTCCAACCCAAAACTTCATTCCATACATCGTCCCTCTTATTTCAACATTTGCTCCAGGCAAAAAAAAAATCCTATCAAAGCATGCTTTCTGTACACTGTTCAGATCCTCTTTCAAAAATAGTTTTTCTCCACTGTACACTACATTTTTGGCCAAACCATTTTCTTATAGGGTCTCAATGCATTTCTTCCCATTCATCGTAATTAGTTTCTTATATAGTCTACCCCTCTTAAGCTAACTTCAATCTACTGGGCTCAGATATATATACCAAGGGACAAGGCAATGCAGCAGCACATAACAAATTAACACAAACAGCAAGGACAAAAAATGCAAATTAGCCAAACAAGCAGCAGAGCAAATGCAACATTACAACTAATATGAGCCAATGTGCACCAACAAGAAAAATAAATCAGTAGTAAAACTGGCTTAACAGAGTAATACAAAGTGAAATTAAATAGCACTATGCCTGGCAAACAGCAGCAGCAAATGCTATAACTTATATCGAAACACAACAGAGCTCAAACACAAAAAATAGTAGACTAAAGACAACAATGCAGATAAGGGAAAGGTCTATTCACATCTTAATAACTATGTCATTAAAGTGGTGCACCACAAGAAGTTATTCTAACAAAAATATTACCAAATGGTTGAAATGAAAATTATGTATGCAGTAACTGTTATTAATCCCTTCTTATTGTTCTTTCCTTTAAAAGTGCTCCTTTTTCGAAGAATGTGGATCATAAAATAATTATTTAAAAGATCTATTGACAGAAAGTGTTCACATTGGCAAATGCATTTAATTTCATTGTATAAAACCAAAGCTGCAACACAGCTGGAAACCAGATATCAAGTGAAATAAGCAACTATGTACAAAATAAAGCAACAAAATATCATTCAACAGTCATGTGGCATTTCATAAGTTAGTAGAAATTCTCAAAATTCTCGAAGAAAGACACTTCTCATAATCAGGTGTGCAGATGTAACAAAGTATCTTTCCAAGTAATGATTGTGTCGTCTTTGCGATGCTTTCTACAAAAGAATGTCAATAGCGAGCATAATGGCCTCTTTTGTTTCTCCACCTGTGCCTCTGAAAAGGCACACACTAATGGCATTTCTCCAGGTAATTGTCGCGCAGAGAGTGCCCACGACGCATTACGTGAAGGTGGTCAGTTAACTTTCTCACCGAAATATTTACGACACCAGTTTGCACTATAGTGACAGTCTCATAGAAAAAATTTCACAGGTCGAGAATCTGTGTTACAAATGTGTTGAAACAAAATCCTATAAATATAATAGTGTCCTAAAAATTTTCGCCAGCATAGTGATACATTCACTCATATCCACACATTTAATTACTCTTAAAGTACGATTCTCGGTTTAGAACATCCTTTTTCACAAACCAGAGTCCCTAACCACTACTTATTATTCTTTGCTTTATTACACATATACATATCCTAGACACTTCTTCTACATTTCATCATAATAAATACGTAGCATTATCTAATTCCTCGTATAGCATCAGCTTATTGATCATAAACATACCTCAACAGCATAATACACATCGTCGTCATAATAATAACATCATAAAACCTCAGCCAAATGTCAAAATCGTCGTAGCTTCCTTCAATAATTTCAAAAGCTAAAAAAAATTCTCTCCTCATGTCAAAAGCTTCATCACCTTCAAACGTACTTTAAAAATCATGAACCCATACCAAATACATCATTCAAAGCTCTCAAAGTGTCACAATGGTTCCGAAAAAAATATGAACGTTTCACAAAGTACAGACAAAATACAATTTCATAAGTTTGAAGTTATCCAACGGTGTAATTACGTAAACATCTGTCAGTAATGTAGTAAAATAAATGTCTGTCTCTGTCAGTTAGATGATCAGATAGCTGTGTAATTTATGTGTTAGAGAAATATGGTACCGATGTGTAAAGTTGTAGCCGGCATATCGTGGTCGTATGGTAGCGTTCTCGCTTCCCGCGCCCGGGTTCCCGGGTTCGATTCCCGGAGGGATCAGGTGTTTTCTCTGCCTCGTGATGGCTGGGTGTTCTGTGTTGTCCTTAGGTTAGTTAGGTTTAAGTAGTTCTAAGTTCTAGGGGACTGATGACCATAGAAGTTAACTTCCATAGTTCTCAGAGCCATTTGAACCATTTTTTTGTAAAATTGTATAAGCAAATACCATATTAGCTAAGGCTCATTGTGCTTGCCAAACACATGATAGACAAAGTAAGCGTGTACCCCCTGAGGATTAATGTAATTATACCCTCAGGTGTTACAGATTACAGCAATGGAATGAAATATATCACGGAAAACCTTTGAATCATTGTACTTCAAATATCTTTAAAAATAAATGTTTCAGGTACAAAATTAATCACTCAAATACGTGTACTGTAGCGCTAAACTGTGCGTCTTGTTGTAAGATTATCTCTGTGGAAGTGTCGTAGTTATCGTCCTCCGAAAGCTAAGTTCTGCAGAAGTCAATGTACTTACCTCATGATAAACAAAAGTGAAATGCTTTGCCTATAGATATCCTAGTTATTACGCTTATTGCCTTGATGAAGAAAGTACTATGCTGTAACGTATTGTTGTGCTACAGAAAAGGCTGTGTCATTGTAGCTATACCAAAAAGTTACTACTAAAACATGTTTTACTTTCCAGAATAATTCAGAGAAACTGTGGAGATATAAAACAGAAACACCGCAAAAGCAGCATTGTAAATTGTCACTCATTAGTAGCGTCATGATAAAATCTGGTAGCTGTCACATAAACTAACCACTGTGTCATCTGGTATCTCACAGAAAGTACTTTAAATCCAGAATATATTTTCAAGTAAACCAAAATGTTGCATTAAAATCTCATTTGCAGTACTGGTAAATGTTTCAAGTATGTTATTATAGCCGTTACGTAATCGTGCAACTAACAAGCAAGTATGCACAAATAACAACACTGTGTCGTCTGTTCACTATAACAATGCATTCGTAATTTCTATTGAGATAAGTTCTCTTGGTTCTTGACTGGATATTTAACTACAAACATTGTTGCATGTTAACAGATTCTAAGTCTGACAAAGCATACTAGTAACGTAAAATGAAAGTTTATAGACAAAGACAAAGTTTAAATGCAATTTATCTTTCAATAAACTGTTTTACATGTGAAATTTGGTGCAATCTTTTACTTTTCATAGTACGCAGAGTTTCAACTTCAACGCTATTATCATGTTGTATACGTCGGTAAAGAAAAATGGAGTTTTCTCAAGGTTTGCGTGTATGTTATTTTTCTGTGGGCCTGCTTCCGCACGTGGTTGCCTGCGGTACGAGACAATGTCTGCTATCTCTTTGTTGGCGTGCGTCGTTATTGGGATTAGGAGACCTAACTTCTACAAATTCACCTTGCCGAGAGGGTCCAGCTCTGTTTGAATCCCGCCAGTCCTGATGAAATTCGGCTCTGTCGTTATGATTATATCGTCTGTCGTCATGTAGGTAGTTCCTGTAGTTCCTTATTTGTCGGTTAAGTGGTGGAGAATTTCTCCCTGAATTATCACTGGGTGGTGGACCCTTGCGTCTGAAATTATTCTGTCTCCCATGATAATACTATTTCTGGTTGCCATATTGTCTGTTTCTATGATTGTCTGTGTAATATTCATTACTACAGAAAAGCGATCTTGCTATATAACTATTATTCTACCAACGGTTGTTATACGGATGGTGTCTGGGTCATGATTTACGTTGTACGAATAGCCTTTTAGTGTCCAGTTATTATTTCTTTCATCACGGAATTGGGACGGATTTGACCATTAATTGTTGTGTTCCTGTTTTCACGTTCCGCGATTGTCAGTGTCAATTTCTAATTCTTGTAAGAGTCCCTGAAAAGCTTCAATGTCGTCTTTGCAACGTCCTGCGAAAATAATACGTCGTAAATGTTCAGGTAGTTTGATTAAGCAAATGCGGATGAGTTCTGTGGGGCTGTATGGGTTTGACAGGTACTAATTCTTGTGCAACATGTCATCAAAATATTTCACAAGACTGGAAAATTCAGAATGTTCGAAATGTTTCATCATTATGATGCTATGTTTTACTCGGTCTTGTGCGGCTTGAGGCCAATTTCCTGAGAGGAAGGCATGGTAAAATTCTCCTTCACAGTGACAATCGTGAATGACCGATCGCATTCTTACAACTAGTTCATTCTCTAAGTAGCCACACATAAATTCTAATCTATGCTCTAAAGACCAGTTGGGAGGAAAACAATGAGAGAATTGATGAAGCCACGCTTGTGGATGAATGTCGTTGCCAGAATTCTTAAATGTTTTGAATTTATGTGCAGTAATGAACAGCTTATAGTCAAAATCATCATGTCGGCGAGTCGCATGTCGGTCATTGTTACATCGTTTCGGCGGTTCCATCTCAAAATTCGGTGTACCTTGCCAATTTCTTTCATCATATCCGAAGTGTCCTGTGTTATTATTTTGTGGTTGTTCTGTATTTCTATGTCCCTCTTCCCGTACTGGAGCGCGAGTTTCCCCTAAAATACGTAATTCTTGTATTACCTGTGTCAGCTGATCTTGTACCTCCCGGATTTCTCTTTGGTGTTGCGTATTAATTTGATTCTGACTTTGTTTGAATTTCCTAATTTGTTCGAAAACTTCTGTGCCGTTAAAGACTACAGGTTTTTTTGCATTCAGATTATCATCTACCTTCGTAGATAAATTATTTAGCTGATCCGAAAGTTCAACTACTTTCTCCGATAGTGAACACATTTCCTCAGTGTGTTTTTGTGAACCAAGTTTAAGAGTGTCCATTTGTGTTGAAATCGAATCATGAGTTTTTGCAAGTTGCGTAGCCGAATCGGTAGATGCAACTGAGTCAGTTTTAGCCTGCAAGGTCTCATGATTTTCGCGAACAATAGTTCGCAGATCTTTTATGGCTGCTTCGTGATTCTGTAATGTATTTTCATGCCGAGAAAAAATAGGTTGGAAATGCTCACAAATTTTTATATTTCAGTCATTACAGACTTTTTTTGACATTTCGATTCAATGTTATGTAACTCAGTAGTTAAATCTGCACGTGTTTGTTCAATCGTTGTGTCTAACTTCCGAAGATTTTGTTCCATTGTGTGTAACTTTTGAAGCTTTTGCTGTGTTTGTCTCTGATTTTGTTCCATTTGTTTCTGATTTTGTTCAAGCGTTGTGTCTAACTTTTGTAGCCTTTGTCCCACTTGTTGCATTAACTGTAATAACTGTGCACTGGTGTCTGAAACATGTTCCTCATTGCCATTCGGCAGTGCATTTGAACCTGAAATATTCGCATTTTGAAAAGCAGCAAATGTGTCTTGATTTATTTGAGAAAACGGTGAGGGCGCAAAACCTGAATCTACAGTATTTGCAAGATTGTGTCCTGTCATTTCGGAATCCTGAGGCGAGCTGTTGCCTACCGATCGATCGATAATGCTTTCCTGTTCACTAATTGTTTCACTGCCTACGCCATTATTTGCAGCCCGCTCTATTTCCCTATGCACAATTACCAAATTACTACTTTGAACATTAGTTGATTCATTACATTGGGGCGCTAAACACTGCTTTCGTCTTCACTGTCATTCCTCAGTTTACTTTCGAGCCTAGTATTACGTTTTTCATACGCCATTATTGTCACAATATTTCACACGACAACACGGAAAAACACAATTTGAAGAGCAAAAATAAGAGAACACATTAACATAGCACTGAAAATAATATCTAGTTAACTGCAAGCGCAACTGCGAAATACTTGGTGCAAATTACGTGTGTGCCACACCTGTTTTACTGTACAACAATGAAAAACTACAACCACAAAGAATATTCTATAATTATGCACTAGCAATAAACTAAATCTACATTAATTACACAAACTACAAGAAAAAATCAAAAGATACCAGTGAGGTATCCGTGGATAAGGGTCGACATATGAAACTTCCCCTTAGCAAAATTATACAAGACTGTGCTTAAACTGAGATAGAATATTTTTTTTAGCGAACGCAATCTGACTTTCAGTAATCCCTACAACAGTATGGCCCTGACTAAGAATAACCTATACGTTTCACAAATCACTTTCCTCACACTACTCGAACTACTGCAATACAGCCAGCGCCACTACTGGCATTGAAATAAAAGATTCAAACTACTGAAGGCACTAACTACTGATAGGCATAGTTAACAAATAAAAGATTTAGATAGAGAACAAACAATGTATTTACCTCAATAGTGTTCAAAAGTCATAATGTATATAGCAGTTCATGGCATCCCGTCTTACAAATTTCAAAACTCCGCCATCTCTCTCCCCACATCCACCACTGCTGGCGGCTCACCTCCAACTGCCGCAACGCTATGCGCTATTAACATCCAGCTGCCCAACACTACAATGGCAGACAACAATGTAAACTAGCGACAGACTGCACACAGCACAGCCAGTAATTTTCATACAGAGCGCTACGTAGCGTTACCCATATAAAAACCGAAACAGCCTACTTACAATGTAAACTGTGAAATACAAAGCTGGTCCGATAGCAAACAGTTAATTCATTAAATAAAAGTGCGGTGGCACTGTCCACGCTACTAGTATCGCAACTGTGGTCTATCGCGCTAAGGGACTTACTTGAATATGATACAAACAAACGTTAAATAAAATACATTACAAAGTGTACATCTCCTCTTCAACAGTAAGTTCCAGACTTACTACATGGAAAGAAATTAGACACAAGTACATATTATGCTAGTATCAAAAGTGCGTTAGCCAACTCACCTCTAGGAGATATACAATCACGTTAAATTTTCCCCTTACTAACAATACAGTGGAACGTAAGGCAAATAACAACAGTTTGGTATTATAACACAATCGTACTCTACTTCCATAACGAAAAGATAAGGCAAGGTGGCAAAACGCTACTAACGTGTAAAAACCGAAACTATCAGTGATACATCACTGACAACTCACAAGGCAGTTATCAATAAATCAAGTTAGGTACTAGAAAAAACTGTTGTTATTATTGTTGTTGTTGTGTGATTTGATGCAGCTCTCCATGCTACTCTATCCTGTGCAAGCATCCTCATCTCCCCATAAATACTGCAACCTACATCATTCTGAATCTGCTACCTGTAATCATCTCTTAGTCTCCCTCTACGATATTTACCCTCCACGCTGCCCCACAATACTAAATTGGTGATACCTTGATGCCTCAGAACATGTCCTATCAACCGATCCCTTCTTCTAGTCAAGTTGTGCCACAAACGCCTCATTCCCCAATTCTATTCCTTGCCATTGCTAGTCTACATTTTATATCCCCTCTAATTCGACCATCATGTGTTATTTTGCTTCCCAAATAGCAAAACTCCTTTACTACTTTAAGTGTCCCATTTCCTAATCTAATTCCCGCAGCATCACCCGACTTAATTCGACTACATTCCATTATCCTCGTTTTGCTTCTGTTGATGTTTATCTTACATCCTCCTTTCAAGACACTGTCCATTCCGTTCAAGTGCTCTTCCAAGTCCTTTGCTGTCTCTGACAGAATTACTATGTCATCGTCGAACCTCAAAGTTTTTATTTCTTCTCCATGGATTTAAATACCTACTCTGAATTATTCTTTTGCTTCCTTCACTGCTTGCTCAATATAATTGACATCGGAGAGAGGCTATAACTTTGTCTCACTCCCTTCCCAAATACTGCTCACCTTTCATGTCCCTCGACTCTTATAACTGCCATTTTTTGTTCTGCACTTATTGTAAATACTCTTTCACTCCCTGTATTTTACCCCTGACACATTCACAATTTGAAAGGGAGTATTCCAGTCAGCATTGTCAAAAGTTTCTCTAAGTCTACAAATCTAGGAACGTAGGTTTGCCTTTCCTTAATCTTTCTTCTAAGATAAGTCGTAAGGTCAATATTGCCTCAAGTATTCCAGTATTTCTACGGAATCCAAACTGATCTTCACCGAGGTCGGCTTCTACCGGTTTTCCCATTCGTCTGTTAAGAATTCGCGTTAGTATTTTGCATCTGTGACTTTTTAAACTGATACTTTACACATCTTTCACATCTTTCAACATCTGCGTTCTTTGGAATTGGAATTATTATATTCTTCTTGAAGTCTGACGGTATTTCGACTGTCTTATACATCTTGCTCAGCAGATGGTAGAATTTCGTAAGGATTGGCTCTTCCAAGTCAGTAGTTACAATGGAATGCTGTCTACTTCTGGGGCCTTGTTTCGGCTCAGGTCTTTCAATGCTCTGTCAAACTCGTCACGCAGTATCATACACTCCTGGAAATGGAAAAAAAGAACACATAGACACCGGTGTGTCAGACCCACCATACTTGCTCCGGACACGGCGAGAGGTCTGTAAAAGCAATGATCACACGCACGGCACAGCGGACACACCAGGAACCGCGGTGTTGGCCGTCGAATGGCGCTAGCTGCGCAGCATTTGTGCACCGCCGCCGTCAGTGTCAGCCAGTTTGCCGTGGCATACGGAGCTCCATCGCAGACTTTAACACTGGTAGCATGCCGCGACAGCGTGGACGTGAACCGTATGTGCAGTTGACGGGCTTTGAGCGAGGGCGTATAGTGGGCATGCGGTAGGCCGGGTGGACGTACCGCCGAATTGCTCAACACGTGGGGCATGAGGTCTCCACAGTACATCGATGTTGTCGCCAGTGGTCGGCGGAAGGTGCATGTGCCCGTCGACCTGGGACCGGACCGCAGCGACGCACGGATGCACGCCAAGACCGTAGGATCCTACGCAGTGCCGTAGGGGACCGCACCGCCACTTCCCAGCAAATTAGGGACACTGTTGCTCCTGGGGTATCGGCGAGGGCCATTCGCAACCGTCTCCATGAAGCTGGGCTACGGTCCCGCACACCGTTAGGCCGTCTTCCGCTCACGCCCCAACATCGTGCAGCCCGCCTCCAGTGGTGTCGCGACAGGCGTGAATGGAGGGACGAATGGAGACGTGTCGTCTTCAGCGATGAGAGTCGCTTCTGCCTTGGTGACAATGATGGTCGTATGCGTGTTTGGTGTCGTGCAGGTGAGCGCCCCAATCAGGACTGCATACGACCGAGGCACACAGGGCCAACACCCGGCATCATGGTGTGGGGAGCGATCTCCTACACTGGCTGTACACCTCTGGTGATCGTCGAGGGGACAATGAATAGTGCACGGTACATCCAAACCGTCATCGAACCCATCGTTCTACCATTCCTAGACCGGCAAGTGAACTTGCTGTTACAAAAGGACAATGCACGTCCGCGTGTATCCCGTGCCACCCAACGTGCTCTAGCCCTGGCCAGCAAGATCTCCGGATCTGTCCCACATTGAGCATGTTTGGGACTGGATGAAGCGTCGTCTCACGCGGTCTGCACGTCCAGCACGAACGCTGGTCCAACTGAGGCGCCAGGTGGAAACGGCATGGCAAGCCGTTCCACAGGACTACATCCAGCATCTCTACGATCGTCTCCATGGGAGAATAGCAGCGTGCAATGCTGCGAAAGGTGGATATACACTGTACTAGTGCCGACATTGTGCATGCTCTGTTGCCTGTGTCTATGTGCCTGTGGTTCTGTCAGTGTGATAATGTGATGTATCTGACCCCAGCAATGTGTCAATAAAGTTTCCACTTCCTGGGACAATGAATTCACGGTGTCCTTATTTCCATTTCCAGTAGTGTATTTAAAATTATGTATGAGGACTCTTCAGTAAGTACTGTCCTAGACTGTTAATTATGCCTCAGTGTGAGCTAGCTTGTATTTCAGTTCCTTTATGCCTTTCAGTTATACCTTTTGGGGCTGTTTGTGTTAATCTGGAGGTCTCTGTAAGCGCCAGGCTGTATTTGCAATGTTAACATGGTACGTGAAATCATGTCTGAGTGCTTGATACTGCTGATCATAATTTCTGCTCGTTGAAGGCCTTATGACCCATGCTGGGCGAGTGATTGGATTTGGCCAGTAACTAACCTAAAGGTACGAACGTGCGGGTCATGTGTGTGTGTGTGCTAGCATTTTCACACACTCTAACTGCATGTTGAGCAGCGCTTCGGATTATAGTTGTACATTTTATCTGGCCATCTGCCATTGGATGGATATCCAAATTACAGTATCTGGTAGTCCCAAAGAGGCTCCAGTGAAGATATAACTTGACTTATTTAATTCTGTTTTATTCAAAGTACGTCAACTGTACATACGGTTCACATCCACGCTGTCGCGGCATGCTACCAGTGTTAAAGACTGCGATGGAGCTCCGTATGCCACGGCAAACTGGCTGACACTGACGGTGGCGGTGCACAAATGCTGCGCAGCTAGAGCCATTCGACGGCCAACACCGCGGTTCCTGGTGTGTCCGCTGTGCCGTGCGTGTGATCATTGCTTGTACAGCCCTCTCGCAGTGTCCGGAGCAAGTATGGTGGGTCTGACACACCGGTGTCAATGTGTTCCTTCTTCCATTTCCAGGAGTGTAAATGCCATGGAAGCCAACAGCTTTATGGTTCCAGGTAGCTTTGTAGCCGAGCGGTTGTAGGCGCTTCCGTCCGAAACCGCGCTGCTGCTACGGTGGTAGGTTCCAATCCTTCCTCGGGCATGGATGTGTGTGATGTCCTTACGTGAGTTAGGTTTAAGTAATTCTGAGTCTAGGGGACTGATGACATCAGATGTTAAGTCCCATAGTGCTTAGAGTCATTTGAGCTCTAGGTATACATCGGATAATACTGCCCCCTTGCTGGTAGTGCTAACAAATTGTTCAGTACATCTCATTCTATTTAGCGTACCTAAACTGACTGATGCTCTTCGTAACCAGGATGCACGCGACGAGAACAACTCCTTGCCCGTTAAACCCACCAGATGCAATGGTCAACACTGCGCGAAAACGCGGGGCCCCATCGCCCATTCGTCAACGGTTACAAATCGCTGCGATCGCCAGGTCGCCGATTACTCAGGCACACCCGTCCTGGTCCGTGTTGCACAAACCACTGAATACCACAAAGCCTCATTAGGAACATATAACCAAGTGAAGACGATACGACGAGTGCCAGAATCGATGGAACGCTATCGCGCTTTGGCGCCCTCGCATAAGCCCCCACGGCTCGCAGTCTATTTCCTACAGTTTGAGTGGAAACAAAACGTCCTGTGGCATCACGAGAAACATTATTCAGCGTGGTGGCATCCCTCTCAGGGTCACCCCGAGATGAAATCGGAAAGTTTCGTTCATCAGCTGCAGTAGCAGCCTTTGGCTACCTAAGTGAGGCAATTGATCGACTGTTTCTGTGTCTCTATTCCTCCTCCATGTACGAAAAACATCGCTTTGGTTCACTCTGGGACGTCTGGAAACTTCCCTTGATGAGGGCCCTTCCTGACACACAGTAACAATGTAATGATCAAACTTCGAACTGATCTTCTAAGGATGGCGGAACTATACAAAACACAGGTTATATAGTCCTTCCTGGTGTAACAACTGGAACTGTTCGGCAGTATTACCTACTCCGTCACACAGGCACAGCACACGCATGGTTGTTTACATCTTTGTGTGGGTTGAGTAACATGTATTAACTGAGGTTTGCGCGGCTCGTGTTCATGCCGTTTCTTGCTTGACAGCTTCTCTTTACGATACTGTCACCTCGTTTCTCATTCGATTTACTGGCGTCACTAAGTTGTCGGCTTACCTGCCCGTGAGTGAGACCAGCAGCGTGTATTATCTTTGAAGCGACAGCTAGTATTTCCGGTTCGTCGTGTGTCGGGGGTTGAGTCGGGACGCAGCGCCAGTGAGGTCTGGACAGCCAGTACTCACCGACCGCTTGCGACACACATGCACTGTCCGACGGAATGAGACTGGTGTGGGAACGATCGTTGGTTGGTCGTTCGGTCGGTTGTCTCATCGGGCGACGTGTATTTGGTCGCCGACCGCTTCGGGTTCCCGGATTCGATTCCCGGCGGGGTCAGGGTTTTTCTCTGCCTCGTGATGACAGGGTGTTGTGTGGTGTCCTTAGGTTACTTACGTTTAAGTAGTTCTAAGTTCTGGGCGACTGATGACCATAGCTGTTAAGTCCCTGGGTCGGACTGCCATCTGATTACTTAATCTTATTCTTAGCTGCCTATCTCACCTAACCTTTCGTTAGAGTTACCTCATCAGGCCGACATTTGGAACACTTCTAAGCACCACTGTTCTGTTGCTTTAGATTGTGATTTTTGTCTCAGGTACGGTTCGAGGCCTTCAGCCGCCTATTAATTTAGTTTGTTTTAATTTTAAAATAAGATGTTCAACCGTCTTAAAACTTTCAAGATTCTTGGTTGAACTATTTTTTTTAAAAAAGAAAAAAGTGGAATTTTGCTCTATTGCAAATCCTTGTTATCCAGGCCGTAAACTATGAGTTGTTCTATGTTCAGTATGTGGCCTTCAGCCGTGCTTTTATGAAATATTTTGTAACTAAGGCTCTCAACCGTGTGTATTCCTTAAGGCGATATTAATAACTTGAGTTCGGTCCTTCAGCCGTATTGTTTTTGAATGCCTTTAAGGGCATGTGTGATTAAGTTTCTTAGGAAAATAAAAAAATGGTCCACATGGCTCTGAGCACGGTAGGACTTAACATCTGAGATCATCAGTCCCCGAGAACTTAGAACTACTTAAACCTAAGTAACCTAAGGACATCACACACACCCATGCCCGAGGGAGGATTCAAACGTGCGACCTTAGCAGTCGCGCGGTTCCAGACTGAAGCACCTAGAACCTCTCGGCCACCGCAGCTGGCTAGGAAAATAAAGTTTGTATGTTTAGAGCAACTGACAGTGATTTTGGCCCCTTTCCACCACTATAATCTGATCCGTTCTGTCCTACGAAACAATCTAAGAGTCTGTGTTGTTGAACAATAAACAAACTCAACGTTAGTATTCAGGAGAGCTTAGAAGAGAAGTGATGCAACACTTCTTTGATGTGTGTATGAGTCTCCCCTTCCAAAGCTTTGGCTCAACTGAGATGATGCTTATAAATAGCAGAGAACGAAGTAGCTCAAAACCTTCTCGCAAAAGTACTATTTCTTGAATGACCCCCGTGTGTCCGGTGGAGGGTACGACGAACATTTGTCAACGATAAATAGAAAGTTTGATCCTAAACGTAATTGTAGAAAGTAATCGGAAGGTTAATTCGCATGCATGTCATTGTAAAAACCGATGGTTCTATTGAATATAATTCTGTATTGTCCTATGCATAAGTTGAACTTAACCCTAAATTTCAATCTGCATTCATGTAGAAGATATAGTCTTGTGAAATTGGAGGAACTTTTTCAAACACTGTGTAAAATGTAACCCTACGAGCCATATTTATTTTCCTTCCTTCTACATTCTTCCGAGGATTATATCTCAAATATCAGGTTGGCTTATATCAATTACAGTGCCACAGATGGTATGTCGTACGAGACGTCGACGCAAAGGTCACGCTGTTTCCGTGAATTACTAGCCATTGGTGTGTGGGAGTAGGGTAGCGTTTCAGATATGTTCCACCAGTCTCAGATCAGGCGAATTTAGTGGCCAAGACATCAAAGTGGGTCCACTATTATGCATTAAAAATTACTGTAGTATGACTCTGGCCCACCGTTGGGGAAGACATCAAGCGTGAAGGCACGCAGGCGGTCCACAGTAACGTTTGCATACTTCACAACTGTTTTGGTGCCTTCGACTGCTGCAACTCCCATGGAATCCCAAGTAAATACCCCACACAGCATAACGCTGCACCTGACTGTGTGGTGCAGTGAACGTCTCGAGAAGCCGCTCGCCTGGATGACGGCTTATCGGGATATAACAACGATTTGGTATGTCAAGAAAGTCGATTTATCCGACTGGAATATAGTTTTACAATGGATAGCTGTCCAACCTAGATAATCCCGATTAAATGACGATTTCATTGCGTTGACATGAATAACTTGCGGCCCGTCCGCTGCGGAGTCACATGATCAATATTCTTCAGATCTGACACAGATTGGCGCCCATGCTGCCTTATAGAACGGGCAAGTCTCTAATCTGTATGCTGTCTGATGAAACGTGGACGTCAAACATTTTGTCACCTACGCGTGGGGTCTCCATCCTTCAGTGCCCTGGCATGGAAGTTCCCGACAATGCCAAGTGAACAGCGTATCAGCTTCGCCGCTTAAGAGATATTTCCATAACAGTCGACCGTTTCACAAAATTGCTTTCGTCAGCACATTTCCCCATTTTGGGACACTGTTGTCGCTAGAATGATTCCCCGTTCGACTCCGCGCCACTTATATCCTTTCTATATCACGTCACCAGTCTGCAACGACAACAGGCTGGATTCAGCGTCGAGTTGAACCGTGGTCACAGTGCATTGCCTTATCAGTGAATGAGGTGAGATGACTTTACGCTAATGAACTTTTTTTCTCCCAATGAGAACCGTCCGTTTTATGCTAACGGGGAGTAGTAAAACTTAGTTTTCCTCAAGCACTGAAACTGCCGTACGAGATGCAAACAGGGCAGCTGAAAGAGCTGCCGTTTTGCCAACCAGATTACCCGTGCCCCTCATTAACCGATCTCGGGAGTGCGTGAGTGATACGACGGCTGTCCGCCACTCGGCCTACTAATTGCTTACGTAATGGACCTCGTAATTAATTTGTCGTGTTGCTGACAAATCCTTGTGTGCGCCGTATTCCGACGCCCACACACGTGGACCAAATTGGCAAATCAACGCTACAAAAATCTGTTCGACTCACTACGTTTGTTCAATTTGTAATGAATTTATCACAAAAGCGACTAACTAAAATAGCGCGAGGGGTGGGGCAATAATGATAGAATGTGTGCAACGTCACACTTTCGATGTTGAGTAATTGAGGAAATGAAATGAGGGACTCTATCAGTCAGGCAATCAGCTTTGCTCCCGGAGTTAAACTAGTTTCCGATCGCAATGAATTTCATTAGCAGATCTCGCTTCTGCCTAGTAATTGGACACTGCTCATGTCGCCATGACCGAAACACGTTTGGTCTGTGTGTTGTTCAGATGCTCCCTTTATACGGCATAACAACGCTAATTTCCGGTCCTATTGTCAGTGTGACAAACGGAGGCCTCTGCACTGATTTTTCAAGAGTACCTTAGGTGCGATGAAAAAAGTGAATATCTGCGTCGATTTCGGGGCGTTTCCATCGCTTTGTAGATATATTACTGTGGATCTTTAATTTTTGTATTTGAAGCGCTGGTAACCATGAGCTTTATTATTAGAAGCGAGTACTTTTGCGCATGATTAGAAATGGCTCTGAGCACTATGGGACTCAACTGCTGTGGTCATTAGTCCCCTAGAACTTAGAACTACTTAAACCTAACTAACCTAAGGACATCACACACATCCATGCCCGAGGCAGGATTCGAACCTGCGACCGTAGCAGTCGCACGGTTCCGGACTGCGCGCCTAGAACCGCGAGACCACCGCGGCCGGCGCATGATTAGAACTATGTAAATTTATTGTGTTAATAATAGTCAATTAATAAGGGTATATCTATTAAGCTATGTGTTTATTGAAGATATCCTTTATTTTATGAGCTTCCATTGGCTAATAATCAATTATGTAACCATATGTGACTAGAAAAGTAGCAAAAAAAAATAATCACTAACATGCCGTTAGAGAAAAATTGCGCAATGTGTAACTGTAAAGTATAATTTCCGTAACTCAACATTAAATAGTGTGTAATCACTTTTAAAAGCCCCTCAACATTACTAAGTGCAAATGTTATTAACTTGTAGCAGAACGAAATACCAGGGAGCATTTCCTTTTAATGTAATCACAGTATCTTAATCTGACAATAGTCTAGCACAGGAAACACTCACTAAAACAAATTAATAATGACATAGGACCAGATTCAATCTTCATATGCTGTTGCAAAAGCTGAAGCTCACGATCATGTTTTTAGCAAATTACTTCATAGAAACACTGATGTACACAACATAAAAAGATATCACAGTAAATCTTCATTCCGGCCTCATAGACGAAACTTATCTCTCAGAATATTAAAATAATGCACTCGAAGAGCGGGATTTTTATTGTTGATCCGTTGGAGAAACTGTGGGTGACTGACTTATTTTATTATCTATACCGCAAATAAACAGTGGATTTATGTATGGAATGTTAGCAATAGGTTTCTCAAAGACGGCATTCCATAAGACGTGCACCAAGATTAGGTAAGAAAATTAAGTAAAGGTCTTAGGAAAGCATAAATTAGTAACCATAACCTGAAATGATGTTCCGTACGTACCTCAAAGTAATCAGATAACAGGTATACACCACTTGCACGTTACAGTACTCGTGGACATGAATTTGAATTTCTAGCAATCACACAAACACAAGTTTTGTATACGCGTGTTCATGTATGCACTGAATAACATGAAATGCTCCATATAGTAACGAAACTCAGTGCATAACGAGTTACTCTGCATAACCGACACACGTTCTCTGTAGTCAGCTTTCAATTTACGAAAAGCAATCGATATCTGAACCTCTGTCATACCATGAGACTAAATAAGAGACCAATTATGAAATGTAGCAAACGAAATGATAGCAGTTTAAACGTTGGGAAAATAATATTACCTAGATGAAATATTTTAACTGTTGCGTATTAAAAATTATGGCAAGTAGCTATAACGGTCTCATTAAAGCTCAAGCTGCAGTCGTCACCACTGAACTGCTTTTAAATCATAGCCTCCACATTCAAAAGGAAGGGAGGAAGATTGGGTTTTAACGTACCGCCGACATATAAATCAGTAGACACGAAGCACAAGCTCCGATTGTGTCAGGGATGGGGAGGGAAATCGGCCGTGCGCTTTGAAAGGGACCTTCTCGGCATTTGCCAGGACCGATTTAGGGAAATCAAAAATGGCTGGTTAAAATGGCTCTGAGCACTATGGGACTTAACATCTGAGGCCATCAGTCCCCTAGAACTTAGAACTACTTAAACGTAACTAAAATGAGGAAATCACACACAGCCATGACCGAGGTAGGATTCGAACCTGCGACCGTAGCAGTCCCGCGGCTCCGGACTGAGTGCCTAGAAGCGCAAGACCACCGCGGCCGGCTAGGGAAATCACTGAAAGCCTAAATCTGGATGGCCGGAACGGATTTGTAGTCAGCTTTCAATTTACGAAAAGCAATCGATATCTGAACCTCTGTCATACCATGAGACTAAATAAGAGACCAATTATGAAATGTAGCAAACGAAATGATAGCAGTTTAAACGTTGGGAAAATAATATTACCTAGATGAAATATTTTAACTGTTGCGTATTAAAAATTATGGCAAGTAGCTATAACGGTCTCATTAAAGCTCAAGCTGCAGTCGTCACCACTGAACTGCTTTTAAATCATAGCCTCCACATTCAAAAGGAAGGGAGGAAGATTGGGTTTTAACGTACCGCCGACATATAAATCAGTAGACACGAAGCACAAGCTCCGATTGTGTCAGGGATGGGGAGGGAAATCGGCCGTGCGCTTTGAAAGGGACCTTCTCGGCATTTGCCAGGACCGATTTAGGGAAATCAAAAATGGCTGGTTAAAATGGCTCTGAGCACTATGGGACTTAACATCTGAGGCCATCAGTCCCCTAGAACTTAGAACTACTTAAACGTAACTAAAATGAGGAAATCACACACAGCCATGACCGAGGTAGGATTCGAACCTGCGACCGTAGCAGTCCCGCGGCTCCGGACTGAGTGCCTAGAAGCGCAAGACCACCGCGGCCGGCTAGGGAAATCACTGAAAGCCTAAATCTGGATGGCCGGAACGGATTTGAAGCGTTGTCCTCCCGAGTGCGAGTCCAGTGTGCTAACCACAGAGTGACCTCGATGGCTCCTCCACATCCAGAACAAAAGTGTGAGTTGAAACTCAGTCCGCCACGTAGCCTACTCAACCGCCCAGCGTCTAGATAAATGTGTACTTGTCCACCGAGTTCCATTTATTTCCTCTTTGATTAAAATTATCTATTACTCACTGCTTACCTACTGTTCAATGGAAAACTTCTACACTCATATTTACCAACAAGTTCTTCATATGAATAAAACGTTCTCGGTTTTCCAGCAACGTCAATTCAAATAAAATACTCGAGCTATCGATGGCCATCTCCGCCATCGTCGTCAAAAGTTGACTGACTGCCGGGGCTGTTACTGTCTCTCGCTTATACAGGCATGATGACATCATCAGCAGCCAATCACATAGATCCAATGTGGCGCGCGCGCGTACGTCAATCCGGGCAGATCGTGGCAGCACCGGTGACGTCAGGTGGCACCAGGGGGAGGCGCCACGTTTCAAACTGCCGCTCACGCGTCGCGCATCTGTCTCTGCTTTCTTCCGATGTCCGACGCCCGTCCCCATGCCCTGCTGAGTGCGTATCCCTGGTCTCTGTTGAAATTGTTTCTATATAATTGAGAGACTTTAACAGCCCCGGCAGTCACTGAACTTCTGACGACGATGGCGGACATGGCCATCGAAAGCTCGAACATTTTATTTGAACTAACGCGGCTGGAAAACCGAGAACGTTTTATTCATGTATGCCGTCGTGAAAGACTCCGAGGACACAAGTTCTTTATATACTTCTGGTGCGACTCGACTGCATACGCTCGTCCCAGGCACAACCTGCAGAACGACTGGACTCGTCCCGAATGTGTGTTGGCTTGGAGGGTCTCAGACTGTGCTGTACCAGAGGCTCTTGGGGATTGCTCAGCGAAACAGCAAGATGAATCTCCTTACCAGAAAGGCACTCTCAGTTCCGAACCAGCGAAGCGCAAGTGGTACGACTGACTGCATTATACCACTATCGGTAGCAGTACCCATTACAAACGCAGTATATTCATTTCCGATTACAGCAATCAACATCTCCTACTAATAAATTTTTATTTTGTTTCAAAGTCAGAACGTGTTCCCGTATTTACGACTTAAACAATTTCAACTTCAAAATCCTTAAATTGATAAAAATCATAAATAATACACTCATTTTCAGAAAAAAACAGAACATCTTGAACGACTAGTGATAGGACGTTCTTATTCACAGGACATGTACAGTATTATGTCCTGCTGAAACGACTAGCATTTGAACTATGTCGGCCAGCAGGTTCAAGGTCAACATCGATATCGCGGCGCAACACCATCTACCGGTAAATTAGCCTACGGCTCTCGTTGTCGCTATAAACCCGAGGTAATGGATGGGTGTGATTTGAGCAGACGTTCAGGATGCTTCGCCATAGTATGCGGGAACAGTACCATCACATCAGTGAGTTTGAAAGAGGATGCATAATTGGTAAAAATGATGTGGTGCATCCATCTGGGAAAGTGCTGCTGGTGGGAGACGAAGTGTTTCAGCAGCTCAAAGGGTGTTTGAGGAATGGTTCCGGGAAGGCCCGTAGAACAAGACAAGATGGGTCAGGCTACACGACCCACACCACCCCGAGAAGATAGACACCTCATCCAAAAGACACCGCAGTTCGTATCTGCGTCCTCCTTGTCTCTAACGCAACAGTTGCTCAATAGAACATATCGTGCACTATCAGGGGTGACAGTCTGTCACCGTTAATTACAGCATGGGTTACGTGCGCGTAGTCCTCTTCTCCGCCTACGTCTGATGAATGTGTTGAAGAACTGTAGATGGTAATGGTGTATGGAACGTCGTCATTGGGGAAAGAAATGGCATTACATAGGGTTTTCGGACGAGATGAGATTCTGTATGTTTGAAAATGATGACCATCAGTTTGGTTCGCCGTAGACAAGAGGCTCTACGAACTATGGGACTTAAGAGCTGTCATCAGTCCCCTACACTTAGAACTACTTAAACCTAACTAACCTAAGGACATCACACACATCCATGCCCGAGGCAGGATTCGAACCTGCGACCGTAGCAGCCACGCTGTTCCGGACTGTAGCGCATAGAACCGCTCTGCCATGGCGGCCGACGTAGACAAGAGGAGCGGCCTCACAGTGACTGCATTCGCACAAGACATACATTGCCAATTCAAGGCTACAGCTGTTATTGGGTACAACGAAACTCACAATTGGTGCATGTCCAGGGTACTGCGAGCAGTGTTACCCATGTGAATGACGTGCTGCAACCCGTAGCTATACCATTTCTACACAACTCAAAAGAAGCGATTTTCAATAAGACACTGCACGACCACATGTTGCCTTCACGAACATGTGCCGCCAGTCACATGATGTAAGCCTTTTGCACTGGCCTTCCGGATCACCAGACTTGCCGCCAATCGAAAATGTGTGGGGTATGGTAAATCGACTGATGCAGTGCTGTGGCCCAATGCCAACCACCACAGATGAGCTCTGGAACTAGATGGATGCAACATGGACGACCATATCACAGGACGCCATTCGCTCCTTATAAGCATCGATGCCATCAAGCAAGGAACAAGTTATCAGCGCCCATGGCGGACCCTGTGCTTACAGTTCAACAGGACACATATTGAACGGAGGTCACTAAAATGCCAATCATTTCTGCACAACATAGTAATGTACAGATCTTGTGAATATGATCGTCCTATAGCTAGTTGTTCAAGGTGTTCTGTTTATTTTCTCAAAGTTACTGTAAATAGGGCTGCAGCCTGTGTTTAAAAGTATGAATGACTGAGTTATCCATTTAAAAGAACAGAAAATACGGACGAATGATTTATTTTTGTTCCAAATTTGAAAGTTTACGACCGTAGTTGGGTAACGAAGACAAAGACGATGTTTATATTAGTGAGGGGCGTTGCCGTATAAACAAAATAGATCGTTGACTGTATCTGTCAAAATTCATACATTTGAAACGTATTTTGGGTTTTTGGTTATGGTAGTACGCGTAAGAAAGAAGGCAGCGAAATATGTCTACATTAACCCTGATTTTACCAATAATCCAGTAGGGAAGAGAGCGCGTTTAAAGTCTGTGACTCATGTTAAATAGCGGTCTGACTTGTGGATTGGTGGTAGTGATTCTTGGCTACTGTAAAAGTTTACGATTAAGAAATTTCTTTCTTTCACAGGAACAGTTCTAGAACCCTACCTCTTACATACGTGTGTAGAAAAAGTAATTTCAGTTTAATTTCGACTAGTGCGCACCTCGTGGTCTTGGGGGAGCGTTCTCGCTTCCCAACCCCGGGGTCCCGGGTTCTATTGTAAGTGGGATCAGGGATTTTCTCTGCCTTGTGATAACTGGGTTTTTGTGTGGTGTCGGTAGGTTTAAGTAGTTCTACGTTCTAGGGGACTGATGACCATAACTGTGAAGCCCCATAGTGCTCAGAGCCGTTTTTTCGTAACTTCGATCAATTTATCATATTTAATCTGTGGTGTTACTGGACTATGTACGATACGCAATTGCATTTTTCCGTTAGTGTTTTTACGTCGTTATGGGAGAAACTAATTATTTAGAGTCACTACTATGGATCTTACCCTAATAATAATTCATAACAGGGAATGTATTTAAAGCTATATCGATAACAATCTACGCAAATAGCCGTTTGTGTGGTCAATTGCAGTTCCCCAGAACCTGAACTTCTGTGTAGCCAAAGTGTTATCACTGAGTTCCTTCATATTTAAAATCGTAGTTATTTAGACTATTTAATTTTTCCTCAATTTTCTCTCTTTATTATTGGAGCGGGTCTGTATCTGTTAGTAACAGGGCTAGTTATGTGAAGTTACAGGTGGCAATTCCGAACCAGTGTAAAAACAGGAAATAAAGCGCGTCGGCTGCACATTTTGCACATACTGAAAAGCATGTAGATGTTACGGAACTCCAGCCCACGAATCCACGGATTATCAAGCAGTACAAAAATAAGAACATTGTGGCACCACCAAGTGTAGTCTCCCTCAACTGGAACCTATTAACAGACTTACATCTTAGCACTACTGTTGTGGTTGGCAGGAGAGCCAACACCATGTTCCTAGATGAGGCTGAAGGGCGTTTTAGCTCACGCCGGCTGGCGTGAGGTCTGGAACAGGACCTGGAAATTAGAATTTAGAAACAAGGGACGAAGCTGGTAGAATACTTAACTTTAATCCATTAATGACGAACGTCGGTCTGGACGGTACATTATCAATAGTAACGGATAATGGCGCCTTGCTAGGTCGAAGCAAATAACGTAGCTGAAGACTATGCTAACTAACGTCTCGGCAAATGAGAGCGTAGAAATCAGTGAACCATCACTAGCAAAGTCGGCTGTGCATCTGGGGCGAGTGCTAGGAAGTCTCTCTAGACCTGCCGCGTGGCGGCGCTCGGTCTGCAATCATTGATAGTGGCGACACGCGGGTCCGACGTATACTACCAAACCGCGGCCGATTTAAAGGCTACCACCTAGCAAATGTGGTGTCTGGCGGTGACACCACATTCCTCCCCCGCAAATCGGCGTACGGTTGTGGCATAAGGCTTCCGCCCGCAGCGTGGAGGACCCCTTGTTGACGTATGCGACGAGGCGTGGAGACGAACAACAGGCGAGGCTGTGCCACCTGCACTCTGCCATTTCGGACCGCGGGGAGCTAGGAAACGCATGAAAACCTGCTCCAGGGTGCACGCCAACATGCGGTGTACACGCCCGTAAAGAGACTGGAGGGGCCGAAGGGTCGAACTCCATCGGGCCGGGGCACCCCACGGGCGAAGGCGACATATGGTCCGGAGCGGGCAAGAGTTCCATGTCGGAGGACAACTGGTCACGCGAAGCGATTGGTGGCGCGTGACCCAGGGAGGTGCCCGGCGGTTGCAGCGACGCGTCCACTGCGGGCGTCTCTGGCTGGAGAACAGGTGGCGGCGGCGGTGGCGGCGGCGCATCGACATGGGGCAAAATGGAAGGCAGCGTCGGTAACACCTGGGGCTGAGGCGAGCCAGTAGATGGGTCCTCGGGGCGCTGACCGTGTAAGTAGGCTGTTTAGGATTTTTTATTGGTAACGCCGCCGCCACGTAGCACTCTGTATGAAAATCACTGGCTGTGCCGTGTGCAGTCCGTGGCTGGTTGGCATTGTTGTAATATTCGCCATTGTAGTGTTGGGCAACGGCAGCTGGATGCTAACAGCGCGTAGCGTTGCGCAGTTGGAGGTGAGCCGCCAGTAGTGGTGGACGTGGGGAGAGAGATGGCGGAGTTATGAAATTTGTAAGAATTGGTGTCATGAACTGCTATATATATTATGACTAGTGAGGTAAATACATTGTTTGTTCTCTATTAAAGTCTTTCATTTGCTAACTATGCCTATCAGTAGTTAGTGCCTTCAGTAGTTTGAATCTTTTATTTAGTTGGCAGTACTGGTGCTCGCTGTATTGCAGTAGCTCGAGTAACGAAGATTTTTGTGAGGTAAGTGATTTGTGAAACGTATAGGTTAATGTTAGTTAGGGCCATTCTTTCGTAGGGATGTTTGGAAGTCAGATTGCGTTGCGCTAAAAATATTGTGTGTCAGTTTAAGCAAAGGTCTTGTATAATTTTTCTAAGGGGACGTTTCATATGTCGACCCTTAGCCGAGGATACCACACTGGAATCTTCTGATTTTTTCTTGTAGTTTGTGTAATTAGTGTACATTTTGTTTATTGCTAGCGCGTAATTGTAGAGAGAATCTCCTTTGTAGTTGTAGTCTATCATTGTTGTACAGTACAACAGTTGTGGCATGCATGTAGAGTTTCACCAAGTATTTTGCAGCTGCGCTTGCAATTAACTAGATATTATTTTCAGTGCTATGTTAATGTGTTCTCTTATTTTTGTTCTTCAAATTGTGTTTTTCTGTGTTGTCGTGTGAAAAATTGTGACAATAATGACGTGTGAAAAACGTAATACTAGGCTCCAAAGTAAACTGAGAAATGACAGTGAAGACGAAAGCAGTGTGTTAGCGCCACCATGTAATGAATTAACTAATGTTCAAAGTAGTAATTTCGTAATTGTGTATAGGGAAATGGAGCGGGTTGCAAATAATGGTGTAGGCAGTGAAACAATTAGTGAACAGGTAAGCGTTATCGATCGATCGGTCGGCAACAGCTCGCCTCAGGATTCCGAAATGACAGGACACAATCTTGCAAATACTGTAGATTCAGAATTTTCGTCCTCACCGTTTTATCAAATAAATCAAGACACATTTTCTGCTTTTCAAAATGCGAATATTGCCGGTTCAAATGCACTGCTGAGTAGCACTGAGAAACATGTTTCAGACACCAGTGCACGGTTATTACAGTTAATGCAACAAATGGGACAAAGGCTACAAAGGTTAGACACAACGCTTGAACAAAATCAGAAACAAATGGGACAAAATCTTCAAAATTTAGACACAATGGAACAAAATCTTCAAAAGTTAGACACCTTGGAACAAAATCAGAGACAAACAAAGCAAAAGCTTCAAAAGTTAGACACAATGGAACAAAATCAGAGACTAACACAGTAACAGTTGGACACAATGGAACATAATCTTCGGAAGTTAGACACCACACTTGAACAAACACGTGAAGATTTAACTACAATGTTACATAACATTGAATGGAAATGTCAAAAAATCTGTAATGACGTAAAAACACAAATTTGTGAGCATTTTCAACCTATGTTTTCGCGGCATGAAAACTCATTACAGAATCACGAAGCAGCCATAAAAGAATTGCAAACTGTTGCTCGTGAAAATCACGACACCTTGCAAGCTAAAATGGACTCAGTTGCATCCACCAATTCGGTTACGCAACTTGCAAGAACTCAGGAAAACTTAAAGGACACAGTAGATTCGATTTCAACACAAATGGACACTGTGAAACTTGGTTCAGAAAAACACACTGAGGAAATGTGTTCACTATCGGAGAAAGTAGTCGAACTTTCGGATCAGTTAACTTATTTATTTACTTAGGTAAATGATAATCTGAATGACACAAAACCGGTAGTCTTTAATGACACAGAAGAGTTCGAACAAATTACGAAATTCAAACAAAATCAGAATCAAATTAATACGCAACACCAAAGAGAAATCCGGGAAGTACAAGATCAGTTGACACAGGTAATACAAGAATTACGTATTTTAGAGGACACTCGCACTCCAATACGGGAAGAGGGTCATAAAAATACGAAACTGCCACAAAATAACAATACAGGGAACTTTGGAGGTTATGAAAGAAATTGGCAAAGTACACCGAATTTTGAGATGGAACCGCCGAAACGACATAACAATGACTGATATGCGATCCGCCGCCACGATGATTTTGACTATAAGCTGTTCATTACTACACGTAAATTCAAAACATTTAAGAATTCTGGCAACGACATTCATCCACAAGCGTGACTCCATCAATTCTCTCATTGTTTCCTCTCAACTGGTCATTAGAGCACAGATTACAATTTATGTGTGACTACTTGGAGAATGAACCAGCTGTATGAATGCGATCGGTCATTCACGATTGTCACAGTGAAGGAGAATTTTATCATGCCGTCCTCTCAGCATATTGGTCTCAAGCCACACAAGACCGAGTAAAACATGGCATCATAATGATGAAAAATTTCGAACAATCTGAATTTTTAAGTCTTGTGAAATATATTGAAGACATGTTACATAAGAATCAGTATCTTTCAAACCCATACAGTCCGTCAGAACTCATCCACATTTGCTTAATCAAATTGCCTGAACATTTACGGCATATTATTTTGGCAGGCCGTTGCTAAGACGACATTGAAGCTTTTCAGGGACTCTTACAAGAATTAGAAATTGACACTGACAATCGCGGAACGCGAAAACAGGAACACAACAATTACAGGTCACAAAGGCTATTCTCACAACACAAATCGTGTCCAAAACAGACACCACCCATATGACAACCGTTGGCAGAGTAGTAATAATTACAGGGAAAGATCACCTCTCCGCAGTAGTGACTATCACAGAGACAATCAGGCAGCCACGTGCGCCGGCTGGCTTAGAGAAAAATAACATAGGCGTTAACCTTGAGAAAAATTCCAGTATTCTTTACCGCCGTTTACCACATGATAATTGCGTTCAAGTTGATTTGCTGCATACTGAGGAAGAGTAAAAATTTACACCACATTTCACATGTAAAACCGTTTATTGAAATATAATCTGCTTTTTAACTTTGTCTTTGCCATAAAACATTTCACTTCACATTTCTAGCATGCTTTGTCACACTGAGACACTGTTAACATGCAACAATGTTTTGAAGTCAACTATACAGTCTAGAACCTAGGGAACATTTTTAAACAGAAATTACGAATGCATTGTTATAGTGAACAGACGACACAGTGTTTTTATTTGTACATTCTTGCTTGTTAGTTGCATGATTACGTAACGACTATAAGGCTGACATATTTAGAACAGTTACCAGTACTGCTAATGAGATTTTAATGCAACATTTTGGTTTACTTGAAAATACATTCTGGATTTAAAGTACTTTCTGTGAGATACCAGATGATACAGTGCTTAGTTTATGTGACAGCTACACGATTTTATCATGACGCTACTAATGAGTGACCAATTACAATGTTGCTCTTACAGTTTATCTGTTTTTTTATCAGCACAGTTTTTCTGAATATTTTTGGAAAGTAAAACATGTTTTAGAGGTAACTTTTGTAGTATAGCTACAATTAGACAGCCTTTTCCATAGCACAGCAATACGTTACAGCATAGTACTGTCTTCATCACGGCAATAAGCGTAATAACTAAGATATTTATACACAAAGCAATTCACTTCTCTTATTACGAGGTAAGTACATTGACTTCAGCAGAACTTTGCTTACAGAGGTCGATAACTACACATAATTATCCTACAACAAGACGCACAGTTTATCGCTACAGTACACGTATTTGAGTGATTAATTTTGTACTTAAAACATTTCTTTTCAAAGATATTTGAAGTACAATGATACAAAGGTTTTCGGTGATACATTTCATTCCATTGCTGTAATCTGTAACACCTGAGGATATAATTACATTATTCCTCAGGGGGTTCACGCTTACTTTGTGTACCATGTGTTTGGCAAGCACAAGGAGCCCTAGCTAATATGGTATTTGTTTATACAACTTTACACATCGGTACCATATTTCTCTTAACACATAAATTACACAGCTATCTGATCATTTAACTGAGAGAGACAAACATTTACTTTACTACATCAGTGACAGATGTTTACCTAATTACACCATTGGATAACTTCACACTTACGAAGTTGTATTTTGTCTGTACTTTGTGAACTGTTCATATTTTTTCGGAACCATTGTGATACTATGAGAGCTTTGAATGACATATTTGGTATGGGATTACGATTTTTAAAGTACGTTTGAGGCAGATGACACTTTTGGCATGAGCAGAGAATTTTTTTTTTGTATTGAAATTATTGGAGGAAGTTACGGAGATTTTGAGAATTTGACTGTGTTGCTATGATGTTATTATTACGACGACGATGTGAAATATGCTGCTGAGGTATGTTTAAGCTGATGCTATATGAGTTATTTGGTTATGCTACGTATCTGTTATGATGAAATATTGAAGAAGTGTCGACGAATATATATATGTGTAATAAGGTAAGAAATAATGAGTAGTGGTTAGGGACTCTGATTTGTGAAAAAGGATGTTGAAACAGAGAATCGTAGTTTAAGAGTTATGAAATGAGTGCATATGCGTGAATGTATCACTATGCTGGCAAAAATTTTTTAACACTATTATTTTTAAATGATTTTATTTCCACAGATTTGTAACGCAAATTCTTGACCTGTGAATTTTTTTCATATGAGACTGCCTCTGTAGCGGAAACTGGTGTCGTAAATATTTCGATAAGACAGTTGAGTGACCACCTACATGTAATGCGTCGTGGGCACCCAGCTGCGCGACAACCACCTGACAACAGAAAGCCATTAGTGTGTGCCTGTCAGAGGCACAGGTGGAGAAAAAAAAAGAGGCCATTATCCTCGCTATTGAGATTCCTTTGTAGAAAGCATCGCAAATACGACACGCCCAAACTTGAAAACATATGATTACACTGTGGAGCTCTTAATTTATGATATTTACTAACATGCCTAATGAAACGACGAGAAACATTTCATGGCTATTGTCCTGCTAGTTGAGAGAAATGCCAT
Source organism: Schistocerca gregaria (assembly GCF_023897955.1). Lineage (NCBI taxonomy): Eukaryota > Metazoa > Arthropoda > Insecta > Orthoptera > Acrididae > Schistocerca > Schistocerca gregaria. Next base: position 411,501,386 of record NC_064925.1, on the reverse strand, counting down.
GTGGCTTGCTTTATGCATTTATTTACTCATTTTGTTTAATATCTAGTTTCTAACTGCACTGAAGCATTGGTTAAAATAAATTTTATGGATGTACTAATATAAATATTTTATGCCTACAGATCCAGTAAATAATAACTTCATGATGTACTTAAAAAAACGAAGCAGCACAAAAAGATATTTACCTTCACAGAAATTGAATACAGAATTTTCTTTTTAAGTACATATTTTTTTACAATAAATTTTTGTGGTGCACCACTTTAATTGCATAGACATTAAGATGTGAATAGACATGGTCCTTATCTGCATTGTTGTCTTTAGTGTAACATTTTTTCTGCTTGAGCTTTGTCATGTTTAGGTATAAGTTATAGCATTTGCTGCGGCTGTTTGCCATTCATAGTGCTATTGAATGTTACTTTGTATTACTAGGTTAAGCCATTTTATTACTGATTTATTTTTCTTGTTTGCAGCGCATTGCCTTATATTAGTTGTAATATTGCTGCCTTTTTTTGCCAATTTCAATTTTTTTATCATTGCTGTTTGTGTTAATTGTTTTGTGCTGCTGCATTGCCTCGTCCTTTAGTTTAGTATCTGAGCTCAGTAGATTTAAGTTAGCTTAAGAGGGGGTAACCTATATAAGAGAATGAGTTGCGATGGATTTGAGGAAATGCACTGAGAGGTTATATGAGAAAAGTACAAAAAGCAGGTATAGATAGGATTTTTTGAAATAATGAATAACGAAGGGAGATCTCCAAGAAGTAAAGTTTTGTTTACAAGATACTGCAGTAAAACAAACCCTGTCCTTTCCCTTTCTATTATTACGCTATGTGTTTGTGTACTCTTGTATACTTGTGTTCTTTCTGTCTTTATGTGTTTAGCTAATAATATTTACATTGTAGAATTTTTCTGATGTTTAGACATTATTTATTCTCTTTTATTTTAATGCTCATGTGTGAAGTTGATGTTTCAAAAGTTATACTGATCTTTGATGTATGTACTCATGTCACAATTCCTCTAACACTGATGTATATGTTATTTCGATTCTTTTGTGAAGCCTGTATTACTGCTAAAGTTATCTGTACTGTTATGTTCTTTAATGATTTTTTTTGTACTTTTGTTATTGTATTCTCATGTTATAAAATTGTAATTGACACCAGTTCATCAAATTAAGTAACTTGTAAATTGCATTTCACTGCACACATTTCTGTTGGTCATAGTATATGGACAATATGTGAGAAGTAGTGTCTGATAGTGTTTGCACGTGTGTTAATAATTCAGCAAGGGACTGAATAACAGCATTGCTGGTTCTAAGGACAATTCCAAAAACTTTGCGAGTGCACAAGTGGTGGTTTATGGACTTGCTATATTCACTGAAAGACTCTTCGATGGTGATTGTGCACCTGCACAGACGCAAACAGTTGGCTGCTAGCCATCTCGACAAGGACTACAGTGGGTCTACACCTTTGATGACCCACCAATACCATTATTTCTACAAGGACTGCAGTGGGTCTGCACGTGCATTTTCTTTTACTACTCAGACTTTGAGAAAAACACTTCAATTTTACTTTGATGAATGATCAGGACTGTCCTTATGGACTGTGAGAAAATGTTAGCTTTTGACCAACATTGTATCGATAAGTGAGTGCATTTCATTTCTTTGTTATTGTAATTATGAAAAATTTTTTCAAAGTTGTATTGGCCACTGCCCAAAACAATTTGTAAATTTTTTTGTGGGGAACATAGGGGCTATGTAAGTAGGCTGTTTAGGTGTTTTTATTGGTAACGCCGCCGCCACGTAGCGCTCTGTATGAAAATCACTGGCTGTGCCGTGTGCAGTCTGTGGCTGGTTGGCATTGTTGTAATACTCGCCATTGTAGTGTTGGGCAGCGGCAGCTGGATGCTAACAGTGCGTAGCATTGCGCAGTTGGAGGCGAGCCCCCAGCAGTGGTGGACGTGGGGAGAGAGATGGCGGAGTTCTGAAATTTGTAAGAATTGGTGTCATGAACTGCTATATATATTATGACTAGTGAGGTAAATACATTGTTTGTTCTGTATTAAAATCTTTCATTTGCTAACTATGCCTATCAGTAGTTAGTGCCTTCAGTAGTTTGAATCTTTTATTTAGCTGGCAGTAGTGGTGCTCGCTGTATTGCAGTAGCTCGAGTAACGAAGATTTTTGTGAGATAAGTGATTTGTGAAACGTATAGGTTAATGTTAGTCAGGGCCATTCTTTCGTAGGGGATGTTTGGAAGTCAGATTGCGTTGCGCTAAAAATATTGTGTGTCAGTTTAAGCACAGTCTTGGATAATTTTTCTAAGGGGACATTTCAACCAGACTGCACCGTCGCTGAAAGCATAAGGCGAGCGGCAGATCCCGTGCGACGACAGAGGCGCAGCTGGTTGAGATGCCGACGCACCTCACCAGAGGCCCCCAAAACCAGATACACAGCGTGTCCGTGACAGCGAAGAATGCGCCCTTCGAGCCAACGCCGTGAACCTCGATAGTGGCGATAGTAGACAACGTCGCCTGGAGCAAAAGCAAGTGTCTGCCGCTGCACAGGAACCTGATGCGGCCGATGTAGCAAAGACATCAAGGTTCGATGATGACGACCATGGAGCTACTCAGCCAGCGAGCGACCATCAAGGGGCTGAGAGCCATACGAGGACAAAAAGAGCAATAGCGCGTCCTCCCGAGAATGCGACTCTTTCAACTTCAACATCTGTGACATGAAAGTCCTGACCAATCCATCAGCACCACCGTTAGACTGCGGCGAAAACGGCGCGGACGTCAGATGTATAATGCCATTGGCCTTGCAGAATGACCGAAATTCTGCAGACATGAATTGTGGGCCATTGTCGGAAACAAAAGTCTGTGGAAGACCTTGTAAGAGGTCCATAATTAAAGAATTTGTTGCTAGCGCACTCGAGCTGATGTAATATCGATGTATTGCTCACGCGCTGCCTGCGATATGTAAGCTAGAAGAGAATCTGAGACCAAAGAGTAGTATTCTACATCTACATCCATACTCCGCAAGCCACCTGACGGTGTGTGGCGGAGGGTAGAAACTGCAGTAGAAACTGTGTAGCAGCAGGAGTTAGTTGTTGATAGCGAGCAGTCTGGTCTAGTGTATCGTGTTGGCTGAGCCGGTCGTGTGCAGCGATGGTAAAACCTGAGCGTTATAGGATAAGGTAAAAGCAGCCTCGCGCATATGTAGTATTGTTACATCAAGTCCCATGTAAATATTTTTAAAAAATCTGTGAATAATAATCTTTCTCATAAAAAGTAACTTTTGACATTTATCGCAATTTAAAGAATGCACTAATTTCTCCAATCCTTGGCAATCCCGATTATTGAAAAGAAAAGTCAGTTCTTTCCTTTTTTATAAGAGAAATCAATCGGCCAGCATTGCACTTAGCTGCCCCAGGAAAATTTCTTATAGGAGCAGATATATACGCGTTATCCGGCGACCTAATTAAGGTAAGATTTTTCAGCTTATTCAGAATGATGTATCAGGGCCATGACGCAGCATTGCTGACGTCCAAAATTTAGCAGGTTAACTTGGCTGTCAATTATTGAAAGGTTATAGGTTTGTCACATCGTATTATATTTTCGTTGTTGGGTAGTTACGCTAAATTAGAGTATTATTCATATTATATTGTATATTTTTGTGGGGAGGTTACACTTGGCGACAACCGGCCAGGATCGTATTTTTGTGAATTTCTGAGAAGTGGTCAGCTATATATCTGCTCTTATTTACTTAATATTAAAAGTAGTTAGCATCTGGCGCAACGCATACACTAATTGGTCACTTTTTCTTTCACAGATCATCGGCAATTTATTGCTCTTTGTTGTAACTGTATTTGTTCCATTTTTGCTTTGTCTTTGTTTGATTTTGTGCTTAACTTTGAGTTGTGAAAATGCCGCGCAAAACTGCTAACTGTGCATCGCGAGGTGCAAGGAGTGAAAAAGCTGAATCGAATAATTTGACTGATAATACTAGCGACACTCAGTGTAATAGTGATAATCCTCTAATTACAGATAATCAGTGTCTGTCGATCACTAGTAATGATTTTGATGCTAATGATGAGCAAACAAATTCAATTGTGTCCTCTGTTAATTAAACCATAATTAATGACACGGCACGTTCCGTTACAATGAACGCTGTCCAGTTTGAAACACCTGATTTGCAAAATTTACGTAGCGAACAGATAATTGTTTCTGACGAAGGTGACCAATATACACCAAGCACATCAGATTTATTTGATTCCGCTGTAGTGACCAACACAGCACATCCGATTAGCAAACCCTTTTGTGAATCAGACAATGACCAAATGGTTATACAAAACGTGACACATGCAGATACACCATCACACAGCACAGAGAATACAGCAGCTAATTTTGGCATGGATCGAGTTATGGCATTATTGCTACAAATTAATGAAAATCTCAAACAACACATTAATGAATCGAACATACAACTTAATGAAAATCTCAAACAACTAATTAATGATTCGAACAAACAACTTAATGAAAAACTACACAACAATTCCAAACACTCGAATGAAAAACACGACAGGTCGATCAAAGAAATTACTGAGAACTTTAAACATATTAATGAACAGATAGCAGCCATTGCCGTACAATGTCATGAAACTAAAAAACAATTAAGTGAGGAAATTAAGGCTTGTGCTAGGAATAGTAGTGAAGAAATTAGATCTGTGGCACAAGAATTAAGTAATACACATGCAGCCACAACTAAATTATTTAGAGATGAAATTAGTGCAGTCGCTAAACAATGTTCTGCAAACGCAACACAGTTACGCGACGAGTTTAAATTAATGTCAGCAGAACATTCACGCACACTGGATGCGAAAGTAGAAACGAAATTCGAACAACAGAACAGCCTAATTGACGAACGTTTTAATCACCACCTACAAAACATTGAAATGCGTTACCTTAAATTCATACAGGAACAGAACAAAGTAAAGAAACAAGTCATGGAAACAATTACTGCACAGAGACAGGAAGATAAGCGCAAATTATTTACGGAAGCAAAAACATACGTAGACAATAACATTGCCACAGTATCAGACCAAATCAATACTATTAAACAGTTGAACACCGAATTACATGATGAAATCTCCGATCTTAAAACAAAAACAGATACACACACAGTAGACTTTCAGTGACCAACAGACTTGAACAATTAGAATTAATACAGGATCCCGATGCCATTAAAGCAGACGCTAAGAAATTGAACAAAACTACCCTTAAAATCCAAAAACAAATTAATGCTTGTGATACTAAAAATGATGATCAGGTTAAAGCAGTGACTGAAAAATTTGATGAATTGGCCAGTCGTATAGACGTTATCGAAAATAACAATGACACCAAATCATACGATACGTCACCAGTTTCGTTTAATCAAACACCCGAATTCCAAAATTTACAGCAGACGATTAGTGAGATAGGTTCGTCCAATAATACATTACGTAGAAAATTGTCATCTTTACAGCACGAATTGACGGAGAAGAAAAATATTTCAGCCTTTAACACATCACAGCATACGCCTCTTTCCGAACATTTCTCACACTCACACAGCCAGTACAATTTAGGTAACAGAGAGTACGTGACTTAGATTCCGAACAGTCATAGACAAACAGATTATCATACAATCCTGAACCACTTCACACATTCAGAAAAGATAACGTTGATTATAAGCAATTTTTATCCGTGAAAAAATTTAAGGTATTTAAAAATGACAGAACACAAATACATCCTTTGGACTGGATACGACAATTTGCTTTTGTATTTTTACCAGCTTGACCTGTAATGCAGAAACTAGAATTGGACTGGATACAACTATTTCCTTTTGAGTTTTCACCGGCATTGCCTGTAACGCAGGAACTAAAATTTATTTGCAGCGCGTAAGTGACCTCAGGGGATTCATTACACTTCGATGAATATGTGCCGTAGCGTGCACAGGGCCCCGAGCCGTAGTAGTGCTATTTCATCTTTAGTTTTCTGCACTGCTGCCTTCTCTTCTACTATCCTTCATATCTATGAAAACAGCTCTTCAACTATCGACCTATCTAGGGTTATGAATGTGTAAAGAAAACCTGATGTGACAAGTTTTACCGAAAGTGACAATTTTCATTATCACTCCAGAACTACTAGCGTAATTTTAATGAAAGACAGAAGTGTAATCATCAGTATATGCAAAATTATCAGCAACAACAAACACATTTTGGCTACAGTAGAGGGTTTTCACCGCAACAGCATCAAAAGCAGCCGGTTAGCGTACCAAGCCAACAATGCAGTCTGCAAGGTCAACCAAGCTTTAATGTTTCGCCGCCTACACGTATAGCGTCAGCTCCACCAAATAGTAACGCACAGCAACAAGGAAATCACTACGTACAGAAAACACACCATTTCAACTCATATAGCAAAGCGCCGTATAGCAATGATTATCATGACAGACGTAAAAGTAATGAGCACAATTTTCAGCGTAACAGTCGGTCTTACCAGCAGCAGAATCATCGGCAACAACAGATTATCATGAATCAACCAGACGGTAGATATCATCCCCAACGTAATACGTCAGGGAGAAATAACAGAACAGTACAAATAGTGGAAATGCCACAGCATCCTCCAGCAAATAACTGCACGTCACATAGAATTTGACTACATACAGCACAGATTGATCCTTCCAGCGATGTAAGCAATACTTTTGACACACAGACTCTTGTTCACGAAAATGTTATTACTTTTGACGACATCCGAGACACTCTTTTGCATGAAAAACAAGTTATTCAAAAAACCATTTCCCACTCTATCATTGAAGTAAAGATTGGATCATCCACATTTTCAGCAGTAGTCGACTCTGGATCACCTATGTCAGTTATAAATGAAGAAACTTTCAACGCTTGTAACAAAGAGAATACTTATCCTACATTACCATTAGGCAAAACTAAAGTAAAAGGAGCAGTATCTGGTAAAGGAGTAGATGTAAAATTACAGACACACTTATCATTTTGTATTGCAGGTCATACGTTCCACTCAAATTTTTGGATTGTTCCCTTATTGACAACAGACGTTATTTTAGGTACGAATTTTTTGGTACAACACGACGCAATTATTGACTTTCAAAATTCCTATTTAATATTAAAGGATGAAAATGTACAACTGGCATTAGATTTTCAGCACTCTTTATCTGCAGAAGAACAAACAATTAATCGGACAGAGGTCATTTCTGCATCACGTAACATAAACTATCATTCCACATTGTTCACAGATACTTATGTTCACAACTACAATACACCAGACGAAGCCGACTATGACGTTATCCAAATGATTTCGGATAAGGTTAAACAGAGAAGTGCAAATACAGACGACGAACGTACGAAACTACGCAAAATTCTTTTACAGCAAGCTCCAGTGTTTGACAACATCCCTGGTACTATGTATGTATGAATTTCAAGTTAAACAGCACGACACGTTTAAAGCCAAACATTATCCCATTCCGCATATTCACAGAGAACAAGTTAAGAAAGAATTGCAAACTATGCTTGACCAAGGTATTATTGAACCAGCAGTTAGTCCGTACATAAACCGGCTCCATATTGTTAAGAAAAAGGATGGCTCACTTCGCCTCGTACTAGATTCGCGTCATGTCAACGACATTATTATTAATGAAACAGATCGCCCACAAACACTAGAAGAACTTCTACAGAAATTTCATGGTACTGCTATTTATTCCACATTAGATTTGAGATCAGGATTTTGCCAAATTCAGCTCCATCCCAACTGCAGAAAGTACACAGGATTTCTCTGTTTTGGTGACTGTTATCAATTTTTCAAATTACCGTTCGGTTTAACAATTTCCTCAGCAGCATTTATTCGCGGTTTGAATACTATACTTCCGACAGAACTTAAAGACAGAATCACAACGTATGTAGACAACATTCTTATTGCAGAAGCTAACTGGTCAGAAGACAATTTGATTCTGGAACAACTGTTGCAAACTTTTCGTGCACAAGGACTCACAGTTAATCTTAACAAATCGCACTTTGGCAGAACTACTATAAAATTACTTGGACATGTAATTTCAGCAGAAGGCATAGCGCCTGACCCGAAAAAACTTCAAGCTTTACGTGACATTACTGTTCCAACGACGAAGAAACAACTACGCAGCTTTCTGGGTTTAATTAACTTTTTCCGTAAATTTATTCATTACTCTGCTTTAGACACCCCTAGATTATGCCAACTGACGGGTAAAAACACTATCTGGTCCTAGGATAGCCAAGCGCAGTTTGAATTTGTCAATCTGAAACAAGCTTTGTTGAACGCACCACTTTTATCACACCCAGATCTCACTAGAAATTTTTCCATTGCCACCGATAGTTCTAACACAGCTTTAGGCGTACCCATTTTTCAGGAAATTGAAGAAGCCGGTAATACAGTAATTAAAAGCATCGCTTTTGCAAGTCGCGTTCTTTCACCTGCTGAACGCAATTATTCTGTTACAGAACTTGAAACAATATGTGTTGTATGGGCATTTACCCGATTTAGGCATTTTCTTTATGGAAGACATACTACCGTTTACACAGACCACAAAGGTATCCAGTTTTTACATTCCGCTAAATTTACACATGACAGATTAAGCAGATGGAAACTTTATTTACAGGAATTTAATTTTACAATTGTTCACATTCCCGGTACACAAAATATTCTAGCAGACGCACTATCCGTTCTCTCTGCAACAATCAGCAAGACATCGCAACCAACTTCTGGGAAGCAAATTCTAGCCTCATGTATATTCAAAGAGTCGCATTTGAAAACTTCATTTCATCGTCATTACGAGACATAGCACAAGAGCAGAGTAAAGACAACGTATGGAAAGAAATTAAATACCTTTGGCAAGATAAGAATAACGTTACCATCAGAAACCATTTCACTGTTCGCAATAACATTCTGTTTCGCCGCTCTCACCCTGACGGCAACCACTGGTTATTATGCATTCCTGACGAACTTGTTAACAAGTTAATTTGGTATACTCATTTAAGTTACGCACATTAAGGAGCCAGAAAATGTTTTCTTATACTGAGACAGAACTCTTATTTTGCCAACATGGAGAAACGTATTCGACGAGTTTTAGCGTCATGTAAAATCTGTCAGAAAGCTAAATCAGACACGACTTCACATATTCCTCCGTTACATCCCATTGTACCTGTTAAAATGAGAAATATGGCCGCTGTAGACATTTTTGGACCGATTCCCAGAACTAATAGAGGTTTTTGCTACATCTTTGTCGCTGTTGAACTCACTTCAAAATTTGTTACCTTCACTCCATTACGCAAAGCTACTGCTAAATCTATTTCGAATGCATTTGTAAAACATTTTTTATTTCATGTAGGGCATGTATTGAAAGTAATTTCTGACAATGGACCACAATTTCGATCTGCGATATGGACACGTATATTAGGAGCTAGAAACATTTCTCCGATCTATATATCCAAGTATCACGCTTCATCGAACCCTTGTGAACGACTGATGAAAGAAATTGGTAAACTGTGTAGAATGTACTGCCATAAAAGACATATTGATTGAGATACACACATACACTCATTCCAGGATGTAATTAACTCCATACCAAATGATTCCACTATGCTATCCCCGACTGTTATATTGAAAAATGTTGAACCACCTAACAAAATCAAAGAATTAGTATCCTTTCCTACATCTCGTCGACTACGCCACCATGAAGTAATTGAGATTGCGCTCAACAACATCAAACGTGCCGCAGAGCACCGGAGACGACAGCACAAATAGGTTTGTACACGCCGTGACTTCCACATATGACAGAAGATATTAGTACGTACACACTATTTATCCAACAGAGGAAAGAGTAGATGCAGTAACTTTGAACTTCTATACGCAGGTCCATACAGAATTCGCAGTATTCCTCATCCCAATGTGGTACATGTTGAAACTTTGAGAACCAGAAAAAGCAAAGGCAATCACCATGCCTGCAATATTAAACCCTTTACTGAATGAACATACTTTGTAATTTATCACATTGTAATGCCTTTTCCGGTTATTGATATGAACACTTACTGTGATTATCATATTTTTTCCTGGCAAGTGCCCGTCAAGGTAAGGTTAGCAGGTCGCTTTTCTTGTCGTTATATATCAGACCGTGTACATTTTCGATTTTTTGTGTATGTATGATTGTTCTCCTGTCGAAAGTAGAATTTTTGTCTGTATGCACTATGAAATGTTTAAGATGTAACAAATACCAGTTGACATTGACATTGACATTTTGCATTATGTTATCTCAACATCTTGATTATTTTACATTTTTTGCTACTACATTATGATACAGTGTGTACATTTATTGCACTTGAAAACTGTCTATGTTTTAACCTAATACGTTTTCTGTCATGATATTTGGCCTATTCTAGATTTTTTGGCGCTACATTATGATACTGTGTATACATTTTTTTGCACTTGGAAATTGTCTGTGTTTTTGACCTAATATGTTTTCTGTCATGCTATGCTGTATGCTTAATTATATTACTACAAACAAGTTTTTATTTAATGGGTACATGAATTAAATGCAAGATATTAATCCATATTCATCATTTTTCAGAAAGCAATACCGTGTAAAAGAAATGAATCAAACAAACACAGTGGTTTACTATAAAATGGAAATTTTACCGTCAGAATGAAGGAAAGAAAATGCAATATCTTGTCATGAAGAGTAAATGGATCAGAATTAACAAGCATTAACCAGAATATACTGTACACATTGTATGATAGCAGTCTTGACTAATTATTTTTCTTTCAGAATACACGGCGACTGATGCAGACTGTCAGACAGAACTACAGATATTAATTTTAGTGATGAAATATGCTAGAAGTAAGAAACTCTATACTATATGAAGTAATGACTGATAATGAATAGTTGAATGAAGTAAATGGTAATATGAATATGCATAATGAAGTGTCTATTTTTTGCAGATGATGATGAATAGTTATATGAAGAATATGCTAGTATGAATAATGAAGTTTTTCTTTGCAGATGATGATAATGATGACGTTTATATATTTACTGTTTGTCCAGAAATGTACGTAGTTATTTAAGTATTTGTTGCAGTTCCTTTTGACAGTATGTCTTATGTCGCATTGTATAATGACTGAATGTTTTGGGAAAGACAGCTAGAGTACATACATATTAAGTCACGTTTCATTACCTGTTAATTCAAAGTTCACTATTTTTCAGCATAATACGCATTTCTTCTTTCAGGCTCAATAATCCATTTTCTACTTTTTCCAGGAGAAGCTTTTCGTGGCATAACATACTATAAGCAGTTAGTTATTAAACCTGTTCTAGTACTTAAATTTTTTACCCAGTTGTGTCTATCATTTATGAATGTGATCACATATACTGTACTTGTTTCATAACCTTGCTACAGCTGACTCATGACGAATGACGTTAATAATCCTTATTTCCAGCAATAAGTCAATAGCAAATAATTTCATGCCCCAGCAATTAATTATCGATCCCAGTGCAATGCATTGCTAGCAATAAAAGGAAAAAAAATTATTATTACGAGTCCCAACTATTACCAGTATACAACTAAATAATGCTACCAGGTTAAGATATATTTTTAGTCCTAAAGATAATGCAAATTTTCTGTGTATTGATTCTATTATGTCTATGTATTATTGAACTACCGACCTTGAGTAATAGTTCCAATCTCTTACATTTTAAATATGTCTCATGTCACTTACATGATATCATATATAAACACCAGTAGCTTGATGCTACACTCAATAGCTCCTGTTAAATGATCACTTGTATATAACACTGAATAATGTTTTGTAAGTCTATATAAATACTTTGTAACTGGCCAGTGAATGCCACTGATTGACTTGTGAATAACACTGAATAATGTTTTGTAACACTATATGAACACTTTGTAACTGGCAAATGAATGCCACTGATTGACTTGTTAATAACACTGAATAATGTTTTTGTAACTAGCCAATGAATGTCAGTAACTCAATTACTCCTGTTTTAAATGATGACTTGTGAATAACACTGAATAATGTTTTGTAATACTATATGAATACTTTGTACCTAGCCAATGAATTTCAGTAACTCAATAGCTCCTGTTTTAAATGATGACTGGTGAATCACACTGAATAATGTTTTGTAACACTATATGAATACTTTGTAACTGGCCAATGAATGCCACTGATTCAGTCAGATGAGTTATGAATAGTGTTTCGTAATACTCAATATTGTTCATATCGGTTGACACACTGGTGTAATTCTATGATGAGTAGCATAAGACTTAATGTGTCCTTCACCTTCTGACCTAATTACTGCAATATCCGTTTATCTTGTCCATCCTCATGATCATGGAGCACTATATTGGTTTTTGCACTAATTCTACGTTGCTGTAAGAGTATGGATTCTACAAAAATATGGTGTTGACATATCAAGCTGTCCACCACCTTGAACGATGGAGATGTTATTATGGTCCTACTGTTTGGTGTACCTAATGTACTACCAAAATGATAACATTGCATATTAACACAACATTTCAGTGTCTTGGCTACACTGATAAATACTTCAGGGAAGAGAACTTCAGATTGTCTCACTTGGTGTTGTGCTTCTGTAGAAAGATATGGACTTTCAGTGCAGCTAGGTGCAACCTACTGTGCTACAAACATGATGCAATCCTTCCCATTCCTTTCCTAGTTCTGTAAAATAGTAAAGGCTTATACAGTGCATTTAAATTCTTGTAAAATGAAAGAAACTTTTATTGTGCGTGTGCACTCTATTTTGTTAATATATTTTGTACTCATTGTGTATATACTTTGTCATTTCTGAATGTGTTTTGTACTCAGTGCATATGCACTCTAATTTCTTAATATGTTCTGCACTTATAAATGATGTATATACTGTGTGATTGTAGCCTTAGTAAACTAAATAGATTATAGAAAAATTTGTTGCTCATGGCAAGTCCAATTGACTCACCATCGCTGCCAAATTATTGCCCCCCAGTGGAGGGTTATGTAACAGGTCCATAATTAAAGAATTTGTTGCTAGCGCACTCGAGTTCATGTAATTTCGATATATTGCTCACGCGCTGCCTGCGATATGTAAGCTAGAAGAGAATCTGAGACCAAAGAGTAGTATTGACTGCAGTAGAAACTGTGTAGCAGTAGGAGTTAGTTGTTGCTAGCGAGCAGTCTGGTCTGGTGTATCGTGTTGGCTGGGCCGGTCGTGTGCAGCGATGGTAAAACCTGAGCGTTATAGGATAAGGTAAAAGCAGCCTCGCGCATATGTAGTATTGTTACATCAAGTCCCATGTAAATATTTTTAAAAAAATCTGTTAATAATAATCTTTAACATGAAAAGTAACTTTTGACATTTATCGAAATTTAAAGAATTCACTAATTTCTCCAATCCTTGGCAATCCCGATTATTGAAAAGAAAAGTCAGTTCTTTCCTTTTTTATAAGACAAATCTATCGGCCAGCATTGCACTTAGCTGCGCCAGGAAAATTTTTTATAGGAGCAGATATATACGCGATATCTGGCGACCTAATTAAGGTAAGATTTTTCAGCTTATTCAGAATGATGTATCAGGGCCATGACGCAGCATTACTGACGTCCGAAATTTAGCAGGTTAACTTGGCTGTCAATTATTGAAAGGTTATAGGTTTGTCACATCGTATTATATTTTCACTGTTGGGTAGTTACGCTAAATGAGAGTATTATTCATATTATATTATATATTTTGTGGGGAGGTTACAACCTTCAATGCAAAAGGTAGCGGATAACGCTTGGATGGTGGCAGATGACGTCGTGGAAGACATCCGGACAACAAAAGGAAAATTACTGAATGAATCTACCACAACCAACCATCGAGCATTCCAGAATGGACCAAAAAAATCGATGTGTAAGCGTTGCCAAGGGGAAGTGGCTCATGGCCATGCAAAGTATTTCCGCGGTGGTGCTGATTGTTGTTCGGCACACCCCATGCAAGAAGAGCACATATTCGTAATCGCGGCATCGAACCAAGTACAGTGCTGATGAGCAAGTTGTTTCGTTCTCATTGTACCCCAATGTCCTTTGTGGAGAAGCTGTAAGACAGAGGACTGTAACGAACGTGGTACCACGACCCTGGACTGATCCTTATCAGAACGCAGCAGCAAAACACCACGTCGTACAAAAAGTCTCTCCCTGTGAGCAAAAAGTCGGCGAACCAACGGGTCCCCGATCCGTGAATTTGACAAGGGCCATTGCGTAGCAACAATACGCAGAACGGGAGCAAGGACAGGGACGGCAGCTGTGGCTGTAGCTACACGACGAAAATCAAATGGAAAAGATTCGACCACGTCATCGGTTTTCGCATCAACGAACATGCAAGCAAGTTCGGAGGAATCGAATGCCCTGTCCTCAGCAACAGGCAAGCGGGACAACGCATCGGCGTTTCCGTGGACCGATACAAGATATCGTAGCGGTACCGCGAGAGGAAAATAGACCAGCGAATAAATTTCTGCGCTGTACGTGGAGGTACAGGCTTGGTCGGATAAAAAAGCGATGTGAAAGGTTTGTGGTCTGTGATTATGGTAAAGTGACGACCATACAAGAAATCATGAAACTTTGTAACACCAAATACTAGAGCCAATGCTTCTTTCTCTTTCTGTGAATAATTTCTTTGCGCAGACGAGAGCAATTAGGACGCAAAGGCCATAGGGCTATAGCGCTATCTATCTTTGTGCGAAAGCACACCACCGATCGCGAAATCCGATGCATCGACCATCAACAAAAGGGGCTTCTGGGGATCGAATGGCGTAAGGCAAGTATTGGAAAGCAACGCCGATTTCAACTGGCGAAAGGCGCGTTCGCATTCCGTCGTCCGACGAACGGAACACCAATACGGCCTAAGCGATGAAGCTGAGCTGAGATGGAAGAGGCATGCGGAACATAGCGGTTATAATACGTAATTTTTCCCTGCACACTCTGTAGCTGCTTCAAATTCTGCTGCGAAGGCAACTCTTGTATGACACAGAGGTGCGTTGGACTGGGATGTATGCCTTGGGCATTGAGTACATGTCCCACGTATGGCAAGTTATGAGCAAAACACACACATTTGGCCTGCCGCAAGCCAAGACCATTTTGTCGAAAGACCTGAAATAATGTTTTGAGATTGGCCAAATATTCTTCTTCCGTCTTTCCAGAAATCACAATATCGTCAACATAATTTGCTGCAGAAGGGACCGACGAACAAACAGTTTGTAGATATTGCTGGAACAATGCAGGGGCGGATGGACACCCGTATGGCAGTCGTTTGAATCGATACGATCCAAGATGCGTGTTAACCACCAAAACGCGCTGGGATTCTTCGTCCACCGGTATTTGCAAGTACGCATCTGCGAGGTCCAACTTCGAAAAATATTTACCCCGGCACAGTTTGTCAAAAATGTCTTACGGGCGGGGTAAAGGAAATGTTGTAATCACTAGTTGTGGATTCACTGTGGCCTTGAAGTGCACACAAAGTCTCAACTTTCCGGAAGGTTTTGGCAAAATTACTAAGGGTGATGCGCAGAGAGAAGCTTGCACACGTTCAATTACACCTTGTGATTCCAATCGTGTAATATTTTTGCGACCTCATGACGCTATGCGTGGGGAACTTTGCGCGCTCTGAAAAATTTCTGTTGCACCTTTACTTTCAGTTCCTAATGTGCTTTATAGTTCTTAGCGCAACCGAGGGCCGGTGCAAAAATGTCTGCAAATTCTTCACATAGACGACAAACACTGTCTGAAGGCACCGTCTGGTTCACTGATAGGACCTGATTCGCTATAGACAAGTTAAACAACTGAAAGAAATCGGAACCAAACAAGTTCACTGCAGAAGAAGAACGAAGGACGTAAAAGGACACAAGTTTTGTTTGTCCTTTGTATGTTGTAAGAAGGCTGCACTGTCCTAACACAGGGATCTCTTGACCGGAATAGCTAGTTAACTTAACATTTGCGGCACGCAACGGAGGTGTGCCCAGCAGTTTGTAAGTGTCGTGATTGATCAGTGAAACTGCAGCCCCGGTATCTAGCTGGAATGGTATCACTTTGCCGTTAATGGCCAAGTCTACAAAAAGTTTATTGTCCTGCTGACGACAAGAGCGACTGTCTCGTGCAACGTGATCGGACACTGGTACATAATCACTTGCGACTTGACGGGAGTTCCGGCGATGTCGACGCACACTATATTTGGGACGAACACAGTCACTGTTAGATAGAGTGGCACTGGGCGGAGTGGATTGAACTACATGAATTTCCATGGGCGAAGTTTCGCGAGCCTGAGTATCCTTGGTTCGATTCCGATTCCGGCTCAAAGCAAAGGGCCTGGAACGGTTTTGAGCTTCCGATCTGAGATTTTTCTGGCAAGCACTCTGCACATGTCCGTTTTTATTATAATAAAAGCAAATAGCTTGGCGTGACGGGCAATTCTCACGCGAATGTTTAGTAGCACACCGCGGGCATGATTTGATCACTGCATTAGCTTGCCGGCGCGGCACACGTAGCTGAGAGCGTGGCAGCAGCGGCGCGGCCGGGCGCGAGGGCTGTTTACTGCTCCGTGCAGCTCGCCCGGCGGGCCGGTTAACCTGACACACTGCTGGCGAAGTTTCAAAGGATTCCTGAGCAAAGTCAAGTGTGTCCTGCCGATCCAGTATGTCCATCACTTGTTGAAGGGAGGGATTTAGTAGTTTCAAAATCTGTTCCCTTATACGAACATCAGAAACGTTCTGTGCAGTTGCATCACGTACCATAGTATCTGAATAAGGGAGTCCACAGTGACACTCAAAAGCGCAATCCCTAGTATAGCCTTGCAAGGTCGCAGCCCACTCCCGAGTAGTTTGACCTGCCGTACGTTTTGTACGGAAGAAGGTATACATTGACTGATTCTTCGAAATATGCATCTAATGGAGACAAAATTTCTTCGTAGGACAGAGTTGCTACGTCGCGTCGGGGAATTATCACCCGGTACGTCGTCACCCCTGCTGAAGAAAAGAGAAAAGGCTGCCGCTTGTTACCTTGAATTCTGTAGGTGACGAGATGGAATCCAAATTGGCGTGACTACTCCGTCCAGCTTTTCCAGTGCAGCATCAAAAGGTCGAAAAGTTGTTGCATCAGCGTGCTGTGGCTGCGTTAGCGATGAAGCGACTGCTGCCGCATCGTTTTGCATCGCACGTTGATCCTGGACGAGCTGTCCAAGGGCAAGCGTCTGCTGATTCTGTACGCGATAAAATTCGGACAGTACTTCTGCAGATTGTGGCGAAGCCATTACACAAGTGAATCAGGGCAATATCGATACGAACGCGGCTTTGCCTCGTCGCCAATGTTGTGGTTGGCAGGAGAGCCAACACCGTGTTCCTAGAGGAGGCCGAAATGCACGCGTTTTAGCTCACGCAGGCTGGCGTGATAACTTGAACAAGACCAGGAAATTAGAATTTAGAAACAACGGACGTAGCTGGTTGAATACTTAACTTTAATCCATTAATGACGAACGTCGGTCTGGACGGTACATATTCTACAATATCAATAGTAACTGATAATGGCGCCCTGCTAGGTCGTAGCAAATAATGTAGTTGAAGGCTATGCTAACTATCGTCTCGGCAAATGAGAGCGTAGAAGTCGGTGAACCATCGCTAGCAAAGTCGGCTGTACAACCGGGGCGAGTGCTTGGAAGTGTCTCTAGACCTGTCGTGTGGCGGCGCTTGGTCTGCAATCATTGATAGTGGCGACACTTGTGTCCGGCGTATACTGCCGGACCGCGGCCTATTTAAAGGCTACCACCTAGCAAGTGTGGTGTCTGGCGGTGACACCACAACTACGATGTGCTGCTCACTGCATTACATTTGTCTGTGATTGGGTCTAGCTATAAATTTTTTCATCACTCACTGATCATCTGCTACTCTCTTGGTTTCAAAACAAGTTTCGAGGAATTCACCTACTCGTAATCAACCACGTTGACTGTGAACAGCCTCATGGTACTAAGGACGGTATCGGCTGTCTCATTTACACGTACAGTGAACGGAAGTGTCCCTATCACGCTACCTTTGGGTACACCGGATGCCCCTTTACCTTCTGCGACAGCTGTTTGGAATGAAACAAGTAGTTCTGTCCGCTAGAATGTTAGCATTGGAAGCGTTCACGCATAAGAATTTATAACTTTCCTGCTTATTACAAATTTAGCAACGGTTTCTAGAAAACGTGTGCAAATTACAGTAGGAACGTTTCAGTCTAAAACGAGTTTCCACATTTGTGTATAATAAAGTTATAGTTACGGACAATAGCACTCTGAATCGCAGCCACCAGTTATGTTGAACGTGACTCCGAACTCAGTGACACTGTATCTAGATTTTGTACTCCTTCAGACGACACATTCGTATATTTATCATTTCATAAGAAGCTATACGAAAGGTCGGTTGACCAGTAGTAAAACTCGATTAGACCCTGTGTTTTCCAATTAGGTTGGTTTCCAAAAGCATTTCGATCAAAGTGGTATGTCAGCAACCACAGAATTCAGGTAGTCATTACAGGAGCCACTAATTCAGTCATCATCAAAATCTTTTACGGGCTCTTGAAACCCACAGAAAAAAGCTTACAGGCGAACAATAGTCAGAAACTTTTAACGAAACCTGTTAAAATATTTTGCCACGCAAGGCTTTAGCAGTGGCAGAATAATAGGACACTTCTTGGCTCCTTACAGCCAAGGGTTCTCCACTTCTGTCATGATTATACAATCGCGGCCAGAAGGCCATTAGTTATCTAAAAGCCACTGAAAATACCGCCTGGTGGGACAGCCAGCAAATTCCTATACACCATGACAGCAACGAGCGTGTACTCCTCATCATTGTTTAACCAGCATTAAACCTGGAAGCACTGTCACCATAATAATCAAAATACTTTCTCACTATTCAAAAGTAACTGCCTACGAAACTTTACTTATTCTCATTACCTGTTTCGATTAAATTACGCGTGCAATACAGCCAGATAAAGTAAACACCAAGAAGATGTGATCGGATGTCAATGTAACTTCGTACACTTACACTTATGAAAACAATAACAGTTGCAACTCCACGTGATAGGGGGAACAGCCAACACAGTGTCTTAATGTTGTACGTCTTAGTGTTGCTACCAAGCATGCCGCGTACCTGTGTGGGACAGCGTCATCAGTGCCTCACATTGTTTGACAGTGACCTTATTGTGGGTTCCTGACTGGCTGGCTGGTCGAATCCTGCCATAGCGATTTGTGAGGTGTTCGGCTATGACAGCGGCCCGAAGTTCGACTTCATGATGACCTGAGTGTGCAACCACACTCGTTCTCAAAGTAACAGTTGACAGTGTATGATCACCACAGGGAAAGATTGCCATACTGAGTATCAAGCACACTGTAAGCCTTTCACATCTGCGCCTGTCATTCTAGAAAGTACAGTGGACTCCTTGCGACATTCTGCGTCATCTCGCAACATTTGTCGGAAACTAGCAGCAGCCGAACTAGGAAATTGTCGTCCCATGCATAGCCTGCCGTTAAGACCACTACACAAATGGTTTAGTGTGGGGTAGGGTCATGGATGGGAAGCAAGGACTGCTAATGAATGGCGTCGCATTGCGTTTTGTGACGAATGGGAGTTCTGCACTATCAGGATGAAGATTGTTGACGAGTATGGCGGTGACCTTGGGAGAGATCCCAATCTTCCATTGCTTTGGTTGGGAAATATTGCAACATCCTCCGGATAACCTGCATCTTCCACTCTGTGATTGTCTCATCTTTGGGGACCTGAAGGGAAACGTCCCTGGAGGTCGATTTCAATCGGACGAGAAAGTAAAACTGATCCCTGAAAATAAATCTAACGAGCAATCCATCAGATACTCCAACCCTTCATCTGTCCAGTGATTTGTGCTATCTTTAATATCACGCTCATGTATTTCTACATTTTTTGCTGATCATCGCATGTAGTGTTAGCATTAATGGACTGTAGCCCACGTCCCGCAGCATAGCTGATAAAAGAATCGGTAAATATTGTGTGCCGCCCCCCCTCTCACTCTCTCTCTCTCTCTCTCTCTGCATATTCTTACAAACTTAACAAAAGGGGCAGGCTGCGCTCAAGGTGGGAAACCCACGTTAGGGGGCCGCACCTCGTGGTCTAGTGGCTAGCGTTGCTGCCTCTGGATCACGGCTTCCGGGTTCGATTCCCGACCGGGTTTGGGGGAGGGGGGGGGTTCTCCTCATCATTTCATCATCATCATTCATGACAGCGGCTAGATAGGACTGTGTATAAATTAGGACTTCGTATGGGCGTTGATGACAACGCAGTTGAGAGCCCCACTAACCAAATATCGAGAAAGATCTTCGTGTTAAGGGATAAGCCCAATATGGTTACCAGAAAAGACTGGAGGAGTTGAAAAAACCTGCTTTCATTTTTCAGGACACTTTGACGAACTGTCAGTGAGCTCACCACAACAGATTACAAAAATCGGCCTATTGGAAAAGATAAGCAGGTACATTTCATCTACTTGATGTGGGTAGTGATGACCTCGTAGCTCAAAAATATGCACTAAACTCAATACATATTTCAAGCATATTTTTAGGCAGTGTAGGCGGGAAGTTAAACTAGTTGTGAGATTAATGTCAGGGCAACGGGTCATAAATAATCAGAGCTTTGCAATTAATACTGCAGTTGCTCAAAAGACAGAAATGAATTCCAGTTTACATCGTTTAAGTCAAATATGTAAGAACTATCTAAAAATGTTAGTAAAGAAAAATGTAAGAAGTACTATAAAAAATTGTGATTAAAAAGGAACTGATTGTGTCCAAAGGAAAGTTTCTATTTCGCTCCAAACTAATTCTACGTGAAGAGCCGACAGAACAGGTGCCATATTTTCAACTTTGAAGTAGCGATAAGTGCTATGAATTTGAGAGCTATGTCGCTAATAAATTAAATTAAAATGTTCAAATGTGTGTGAAATCTTACGGGACTTAACTGCTAAGGTCATCAGTCCCTAAGCGTAGACACTACTTAAACGAAATTATTCTAAGGACAAACATAAAAACCCATGCCCGAGGGAGGACTTGAACTTCCGCCGGGAAAAGCCGCGCAGTCCATGACTGCGGCGCCTTGGACCGTAAATAAAATAAGCTTCATACTATATGTAGCACTGTATGCAGAATAATGGGTTACTAGGCAACCATGGACAGAAAGGTAAATTTTACAGCTTACATGTAGTAATGGCTGTCCTGACCCTAGTATATGGAAGAGAATGCTGGACATCAACTAGGAAAGACGAAATAAGAATACTGTTGGCTTTATAATAGCTCTTCCAGTGAATGGTAATTTCTTAAATCTTTCTTGTCAGGAATGAGATAAGGGAAAGTGAGAAAGAGTGATTACAATCTTTTTAAAGGACGTTAGTGACAATCGGTAAACCCTGAATTGACGGTCTATCTTCAACAAGATGACGCGTAAGGGTGAAAAGGTTAGTAAGAATTTCAATGTCAGCTTCGTGGAAGGATGACTCTTCAAAATAATACTACACTACATGAGGGGTAAAGTCAAAGAGCCTGGAGGTCCTAACTTTGATTGTCCAACTTGCACTTAATTGCACGACAATGATGGCCGATCAGTTGCATCATCTTATTAAGCCAACCGACGTATAACAATTAATTTTATGGAAAAACGTCTAAAACAACATATTAGAACAGAGAATGAAAGAACTGACAAGCGATTGGATAATACTGTAATTTAAGTAAAATCTTACATCATAGAATTATCCACCCGTTCAGAAGGAACGCCACCATGCCAGAGAAGAGAAGACGATGCTGAAACACCAGCATTTGCCTTTAAAAGAAGTCACTAACAAAAATAGTCTGAGAGCATATACAGTGATCAGTCAGAACATTATGAACACACACCTACATTCCCTCCAGGCGGTAGCGGCATCACCTTGCCAGGATTGACTGCTAGTCAGACACACGCACGGTGCATGCAGTATCAGTAAGCGTGCTGTCTGTGGGTAGAATAGTGGAGGCACGCAATCTATCTGAGTTAGACCGTTGCCAGTTTGAGATGGCGCAGAGTGCACTCATTGTCGGGTGTTCTAGGAGTTCTATCACGAGTTTGTTCAACATGTGACGAAACCAAAGTGAATCCATATCCAGACGTCATGGGGTTTGGCGGCCACTCCTCATATCGGATGACGTGACCTGGGCAAACTGGTAAAATAGGACAGGAGGTGAAGTGTGGTGGTGCTAATATCAGACTTTATTGCTAGCCAGAATACAAGTTGTCTGAACACATAGTGCACCTAACACTCCCTGCTATGGGCCTCCGCATGTGCCAATGTTAACACAAGGATATCGGCAACTGCGACTGAAATGGGCAATTGGTCATCGGCATTGGACTTGGCGCAGTTGCAGAGCGTTGCATGGTCTGATCAATTCTGATATCTTCTTCATAACGTCAATGGTAGGGGGCGAATCCATCGTCCTCCACGGCAACAACTCCTAGACACCTGTACTACAGGACGCAGACAAATTGGCGACCGCTCCATTATGCTCTGGGGAACATTCACATCGTCATCCATGGGTCTACTGGAGTTCGTGCAAGGCGTCATGACGGCCAAGGGGTATTGTACACTGGTAGCTGACCACGTACACCCCTTCATGACGATCAGTTTTCAATAAGACATTGCACCATTTCACAAGGCCAGGAATGTGATGGAGTGGTTCGAGCAACACAGTGTCGAGTTCTAATTGATGTACTCACACCCAACTCACCAGATCTGAACCCGATCGAACACATCTGAGATTGAACGTGGCGTCAGACTCATCGGTTACCTCTATGGAATTAAAGAAATTTGTCCAAATGTGGTGCCAGCTCCCTCCAGTGACCTAAGTAGGCCACAATTACTTCCATGGCACGACGCGTCGCCGCTGTCATCCGTGCCAAAGGCAAACATAGTGGCTGTTAGGTAGGTGGTTACAATGTTCTTGTTAATCATTGTATAAGATTCATTCTATGTTTGAGATCAGGAACCTATACGGATGATTTTAAAATTTCAGCGGAAATATAATGTGCTCTCAGATAGCATATTAAAAAGAAAAGTATTAGGGAATATGAACTGTATAGAGAAAAAATAGAGCAAAGTTACTTAAAAGGGAAGCGACATAGCAAGAGGGGGGTGACGGGGGGGGGGGGGACAGTCAAATAAGTAAGAAACTCAAATAAGTAATCAATTATTAACCATTTGGAAAGAGAGATGTAGAACGATGGAGGAACAAATGGCTTCAGTGAAGAAAGAGCATGCCGTAAGCGTAATCTAGGAACTGAAGAAGAAACAGGAGGAGGGAATGGGAAGAGAATGGTTATTTAGCCTTTCCTACTGTGAATTCATTTATTCGTCATGCTATATATTTCGTGAAACTGAAACAGTTAACTGTTGCTCCCTGCAACTCAGGTAACTTGCTCCCGAAACCAGCGCCGCCACAGACTGCGAGCACACCGCAACGGGCAGGAGACAAACCCTCCTGCATGACGTCACGTCACGGTGGATAATCCTGTGGTCTCTGGAGTAGGATAAAGCTGCCTGCACGGCTACAGCCAGACAATATTGTGTTCAGCCTACATACGTGTTTGTAACATTCGCGTGAGATGCCGCCTGGCTGACGATCTACGCTGCGAGCTCAGGTTATCTTTGCCATTTGTCGCAGACTAGGTCTCTCGTGGCAGTACGACGAACTTCCACTTTATTCATGAACTTGCAACGTTTCACAGTGTTCATTCTTTGTATACACGCCGCCAGCTAGATGTTTGTGCAGTGCGCCAAACTTTCAGCGTGCAGTGAACTTGTAACTAGAGTGTTTGTTCAAATAAAGAGAGTGGAAGTATTGTTCCAACGTAACGGAGCTTGTTATTCTAACGACGTTATCAAGGGACGGCTCCGTGTGGGTACTTCACGAACTTCTGTGTTCTTTCTAGTAGCAGTTGTAGTTGTAGTAGTAGAAGTAACGTAATCAGCAGAAGTATTATTCATCGGATGATCGCTTTTGCGAGGTCGTATTATTACAGTTTTAGAATTTAAAGAAATGAATGTATAGACGCATATACATACACTAAAGCATGGAACAGGTAGTTGACCGTGGCATTATATGAAGGGCTTATTTCAATAGTGGTACAAGTCAATTACCTCCACTTTTCTGTCTATAATGATTCTGAAAATAATGAGCAAAGAAACAGAAACAAAGGTTCATCTCTAGCAAGAAGCCATATGCTTCAAAATTTCTGGTATCTCAACTGCAGATTTTTCAGCGCTCATTTAACCTTAGGACTCTGTATCTCAATATGAACATAAATGGAGTGTACCACTATTGAAATAAGATCTTCATATTTAGTAGGAACCATCCCGGCATTCGGCAGAAGCAGCTAAGGGAAGCTACGGGAAACCTTAATCAGAATGACTAGGTGGATGTGAGCGCTTGCATATTCTAGAAAGTACGCCATTCTGTTTAAATGGCGCAACCTTAAGTGCAACACCTAGTGTACAATACAGTATTGTTTTCTTCACTGTTGTTAACAAGTGATATCGCACCGCACGAAGCTAGTGCTACACTATTCTGTCATATTTTCGGCATGCATCGTTACTGCTACACTGTTCTTTCATTTTTCAAGTAATCTACTGGACATACTACACACATTATCGGTTCACAATATGTTTTCTTTGGACGCGCAGAATTCGTATAAAATATCTTTTTTTCTACTCGGATTGCGTTTTGTTACAACGTTCCAAAAATTTTCACTGGTCACCTACCTTCATTCCGCTTTCAAGAGAATAGCTTCATTATTCATTCAACCACAACTAGTTATGTGAGCTAGCCTTCTGAAACACGCAGTGCGGTGGAGTCAGTATGACGTACTTTGAATATTTCTTTTATATTTTCCTGGAGACAGCCCTCCGGAAATCATTGAACCAAATGATAAAGCATTCGAATGACCCAATAAATCGAAGTACCCTAGTGAGAGTATGTGTGAAAACTTATACCGGAATAGCACATGCATTAAGAAAAATGAGCGCAATACGAAGGGAATCTGCTGGGACACCACAGTACGGTGTTACAATAACATTTATGCACTACTGTAATATGGTTAAAGTAGAATGTCCCTATGCTAATTACCGATTTGCGAAGAACTGGAAAGGTGTACTGTACTTGTAATTAGTGGACACGGGGCTCGAGGGTGGGGGCAAGATGCAAACTACCGTAATCAGGTTCAAAAAATGGTTCAAATGGCTCTGAGCGCTATGGGACTTAACATCTGTGGTCATCAGTCCCCTAGAACTTAGAACTACTTAAACCTAACTAACCTAAGAACATCACGCACATCCATTCCAGAGGCAGGATTCGAATCTGCGACCGTAGCAGTCACGTGGTTCCGGACTGAGCGCCTTAACCGCGAGATCACCGCGGCCGGCCGTAATCAGGTATTCAGTAGAATGGCAAAGGAGATAATTAAGAGCAAAGCCACAGATCTGAAGTTAAAAGTAAAACCTAAATAGCACTATTACGGAACATTGGGTGTTTTCAGCAGGAAATAAGACAGGTTTTCTACAGCTTTTTACACCATAGAATTGCGGGGGCCCGAGCTACAGCTTTTATACAACTCAGAACATCATACCGTATCAAGATTCTCGAGTACAACCACTTTGTACGCTTGATTACAACCACAAGACGATATTGGGGTTGTTATCAATAGAATTTGTTGGTTGCCATAATCGCAAATGATCAAGTTTTAATCTTAAATTACAGAAAGCTCTATAATTTTTACTCGAAATATGAAAAGATATTATCGTGTTATTAAGCTCATTATAAATCTCAGATATTACAAAGAACAATGTTATGATCTGCCCAGATGTACATTTTTAATACCACATTGTAACCCCTTCAAGGTGTCACGTTAAAGATGAAACATGAAGGAGCATAAAAATCACATAGAGAGGCAGGAACTGATTCAGATGCTCAGTTGTCAAGACAGTTGATTCGTATTTTAGAGAATGGGTTTGATATATCTGTTGGCCATCTTTAAGTAAGTACTCATAGTTTCCCCTGAATCTTTCAATTCGAGCTTTTTCATCGTCCTTAAAGGCCTTGACGTCGACAGGAAGTTAAAATGTGATAAATTTTCTTTCTCATTGTGATGGGTGCTCACTAGACTTGTGAGTTAATACGTTTTATGAGTTAATCGTAATTTATTGTACTTTAGCCCCTTGCATTTCTTCACTTCTAGTCTACACCGATAGACTATCAAAGGAGTAAATTAGATGATCTCACGGTGTGTGACATGTTTTGCATCTGTCGTTATAACACCATCAGTCTCAAACACCATCAGTATTACGTACATTTTCAGTACTATTAAAACCCACTGGCTCGCCAAGATCAACCAGATTATGAACATCGCATTTTATGCCAGAGAGAGACGAACGACATTCATTTACAAACTGCTAACACCATGGATTAGTGCACAGTCACGTCAGAGGGGGAGCTCAGAATGTGAAGTAGAACAGCCACCCACGTTTCGTGTATAACTTTGAAACGTTGGATACCGGAATAGAATGTAGATTCAATCTCCAAATTTTCATTACATATCAATGCAAAAATTAAATAAATAGGTGAATAAAATCCTTGAGGGGTGATATTCCGGGCTCAACTCCCAGTGCAGCAAGAGGTTTTCATCTACAGGAAGCCTGAAAGCAGGACAACATCATACAAAGTAAAGGACGTATTGTGGAAACTATTAAATCTTGTTTGGTAAGACAGTGTGACATGTAGCGCAACGCAAAAAACGATTGTCTTATCTCTGAGTTCATGAGTTCTCTGGCTGGTTTGATACATTGCGATTCAGCTGTGTCACATTACCGATAACGCAAACTGTAAGTTACGATCGAGCCGTCATTCGACTGTTATGAATGACTTCAGCTATTCGGTGCACGTATACATGGTTGGTCCACTCAAGCGTTTCAGAGTAAACATCTCTGGAAAAACAACAGATATTGGAAAACGACATTCACAAGTCTGAAAGAAAATACTATGAGACATCCTAAAACATAGGCAAGTACTATTTTCAACGCAAACTTATGTGTTTTTTAATAGACACCTTGTATTACTTATTACATGAAAAATCACCGAAAGAATGGCGTTGGTTGCATAGCAATACGTCAGTTACATATCGAGAAATTGGAAAACGAAGTTGATTCTTGAAAAAAACGAAACATGCCGCTATTGTAATCGGGCTGTGACTCACGTACTACGCTGAACTTATTGCTACATACTCTATTACTAAGTGGACTGGGAAGAAAACAGATGTCCAACACCACAACTACGTACAGATACCGTCTTTCACTTTGTTACATTCTTGATTAGCCATTAATTATATTTACCATTGCCAGAGATATTCGCAAGTTGCAAGGGATCACTGCTTTCAGTTGCAAACGAAATCAACGGCCCCGATTGCAAATTATTTACTAGACGGCGATTCGAGGCGAGGATCTTCTCTTTACTCGGTAGGTGCGCAAACCACTGCGTCATCCGGAACCCAGCGTTATCGTAGCTGTGCGGAATATCTCGGCACCCCTCGCGGGCGACCCACATTCCCACCGAACACCATCTATCCGCGTTCTCTGTTCACTAACTCCATGTTCGCTACTCTGATTTTCCCGCAGGAGACCGGACATATTTGTGCATCCGCATTGAAGAAGCTGGGTCCATTGCCAAGCTAGGCGTATCAATTGTATTAATGCGTGGTATCCATCCTTCTCGACATGTCCTAAAGAACAGACACCACACTTCAATAGAACGGTGATATTCGGGTCCTTCGTTACCGTTATGTCCATTCATGCCCTGTAGTAAAAATCAATGAAGTACCATCGAGTAAATCATCTCCTTATTTTTCCTTGCGAGTGATTGGATATCTGTACTGTTTCCAGTCCACTTACTGACAGTATAAGCAACATAAAGTGCAGCTTTTGTTGCAGTGATGTACGTCCATTACATCGCCATTACAAGCTACGTGGGTTTAAAGTTAGCATCTCGGTATGTGCAATAGCCGCGTATTTCGTTTATTTCAAGCGTCAAGTTGGCTTTGCAATTTCTCGGGATGTAACTGAATAGTGATGGGACAACCAACTGTTCTTAACAACCGATTGGTCATTGGAATGTTTTTTCGTTCACTCGTATTTTTCAGTCGAATGAAAGGACCGAATGAAATTAGTTCCTACACCCATATTAGCTGTATGAATGTTCTCACTCTCTCACCGGTGTATTAATGGTTTCAGTCAATACGAGACAACAGACTAACATGTCGTTGTCGGTTGTGGGCGTTATATGAATGTTTTCACTCAGTGTCTCGGTTTGAGTGATTTTATGTAAATAGTTTTTCAGCCTTGTCTGTTATACATGAACCATTACTGAGGTTGACAACTTTTTAGATTGTTGTTGTTGTTGTTGTCTTCAGTCCTGAGACTGGTTTGATGCAGCTCTCCATGCTACTCTATCCTGTGCAAGCTGCTTCATCTCCCAGTACCTACTGTAACCTACATCCTTCTGAATCTGCTTAGTGTACTCATCTCTCGGTCTCCCTCTACGATTTTTACCCTCCACGCTGCTCTCCAATGCTAAATTTGTGATCCCTTGATGCCTCAAAACATGTCCTACCAACCGATCCCTTCTTCTAGTCAAGTTGTGCCACAAACTTCTCTTCTCCCCAATCCTATTCAATACTTCCTCATTGGTTATGTGATCTAACCATTTAATCTTCAGCATTCTTCTGTAGCACCACATTTCGAAAGCTTCTATTCTCTTCTTATACAAAACATTTAATTTCAAGAAATATGATTAATAAATACAACTATAAAAATGAAGTATTTTCAGAATGTATGTATTTACTTACTCAAATTTGAATTCCGTACTTGTGGTATTAAAATCAATCTGTGATTTATTTCAAAATTGTAGTATCTGGTGCTGCACTTTTATTTATGAATATACACTCCTGGAAATGGAAAAAAGAACACATTGACACCGGTGTGTCAGACCCACCATACTTGCTCCGGACACTGCGAGAGGGCTGTTCAAGCAATGATCACACGCACGGCACAGCGGACACACCAGGAACCGCGGTGTTGGCCGTCGAATGGCGCTAGCTGCGCAGCATTTGTGCACCGCCGCCGTCAGTGTCAGCCAGTTTGCCGTGGCATACGGAGCTCCATCGCAGTCTTTAACACTGGTAGCATGCCGCGACAGCGTGGACGTGAACCGTATGGGCAGTTGACGGACTTTGAGCGAGGGCGTATAGTGGACATGCGGGAGGCCTGGTGGACGTACCGCCGAATTGCTCAACACGTGGGGCGTGAGGTCTTCACAGTACATCAGTGTTGTCGCCAGTGGTCGCCGGAAGGTGCACGTGCCCGTCGACCTGGGACCGGACCGCAGCGACGCACGGATGTACGCCAAGACCGTAGGATCCTACGCAGTGCCGTAGGGGACCGCACCGCCACTTCCCAGCAAATTAGGGACACTGTTGCTCCTGGGGTATCGGCGAGGACCATTCGCAACCGTCTCCATGAAGCTGGGCTACGGTCCCGCACACTGTTAGGCCGTCTTCCACTCACGCCCCAACATCGTGCAGCCTGCCTCCAGTGGTGTCGCGACAGGCGTGAATGGAGGGACGAATGGAGACGTGTCGTCTTCAGCGATGAGAGTCGCTTCTGCCTTGGTGCCAATGATGGTCGTATGCGTGTTTGGCGCCGTGCAGGTGAGCGCCACAATCAGGACTGCATACGACCGAGGCACACAGGGCCAACACCCGGCATCATGGTGTGGGGAGCGATCTCCTACACTGGGTGTACACCTCTGGTGATCGTCTAGGGGACACTGAATAGTGCACGGTACATCCAAACCGTCATCGAACCCATCGTTCTACCATTCCTAGACCGGCAAGGGAACTTGCTGTTCCAACAGGACAATGCACGTCCGCATGTATCCCGTGCCACCCAACGTGTTCTAGAAGTTGTAAGTCAACTACCCTGGCCAGCAAGATCTCCGGATCTGTCCCCAATTGAGCATGTTTGGGACTGGATGAAGCGTCGTCTCACGCGGTCTGCACGTCCAGCACGAACGCTGGTCCAACTGAGGCGCCAGGTGGAAATGGCATGGCAAGCCGTTCCACAGGACTACATCCAGCATCTCTACGATCGTCTCCATGGGAGAATAGCAGCCTGCATTGCTGCGAAAGGTGGATATACACTGTACTAGTGCCGACATTGTGCATGCTCTGTTGCCTGTGTCTATGTGCCTGTGGTTCTGTCAGTGTGATCATGTGATGTATCTGACCCCAGGAATGTGTCAATAAAGTTTCCCCTTCCTGGGACAATGAATTCACGGTGTTCTTATTTCAATTTCCAGGAGTGTATAAAAGAACGCTCAATTTTTAACTCTTTATTTAGACGGGTTCTTTTGTGTCTGAGAAGTAAAATATTTGCAGTTGATAAAAAATTTGCAGTTGATTGTAAACTAACTTGCTGATAACCTGGAGACCTGAAACTTTCATTATAGTTGAGAAATGGATGTTACTGCGATATTACTGCACTTCAGAATCTGACGTGTGGTGGAGGGAATTTTTTGTTTCTGTCAGTGCATCTGTTACGTACAAATTTTGAAAGTGATTTTAAACTAATTTCCCAGTATGGTAAACACTTGAATCTTTCAAATTACCTCAGAACTAAATCACAAAGAAATATTAACTCATTATCTTTTCCAGTATGTAACGGAGAGTTCTTGGTGTAGCATTGGTATTTCCCTGTTTTCCTGTTCCGCTCGCGACTGTGTCACGGTTAAGAATGATTGTTGCTAGGCTTCCATGTGAGCTCGATTCTCTCTAACTTCTACAGTCACGGTCTTTTACGGAGATATACGTTGGAGATATTGGTTAGGATATATTGGTTGACTTAGTTTAAGTGAAATAAACGTAAAGCTTGTTACTGTCTCTGTTGTAATCTCATCAAAATATTTGAAAGCAATTGAAAAATTTCACGCACACAAGACTTAAAACCAGAAAATAGCTACTTAAATAAAAAACTTTTAATATCACACGTTTCTCACTTGAAAATAAAGAACGAGTAATTAACTGAATATGAAGAACGGCAGCTATGTCGAATGTCTTCATTCAGGGTCTCCCACAGACTGATTTCACTCTAAAAGTAAATGAATAACAATCCAACCGACTCTTAAAACTACAATCGATTTACTCGATCGTTTCCATTCTGGTGCTCCCACAAATTGGTATCAGTCAAATGAATGAATGCATCTGAGCATCTGGATCATTGTTCTCATTAGGTTGCTCCCACAGACTTGTTTCCCTCAAAAGAATGAATGAATAATTCAGTCGGTACGTAAAACTGCAATGGAACGCGTCGATTACTTTCTAACAAACGGCTGAATCGATTGTTTTCATTCGGATGTTTCCACCACTATAACTGTCCACGCCTGGTAGCTTATTGGTCAGTGCGACAAAATGTCAATCCTAAGGGCCCGCAATGGGCGGAGATTTACTCCGCTCGCGGACTGGGTGTTGTGTTGTCCTAATCATCATCATATTATCCCCATCGACACCCAAGTCGCCGAAGTGGCGTCAAATAGAAATACTTGCAACCGGCAAACGGTCTACACGATGGGAGGCCGTAATCACACGACATTTATTTTTACCACTATAACTGACATATTGCGATGCAACCAAAGCCACTCTTTTTGTGAGGTAGTTGTATCACATATATTTGCGGTAAAACGTTAAGTGGGCAACCCTGTATAAGTGGCGATGAAGAAGTTTCCGTTCGAAGGTTGTACAGCTCATGATCCGTGTGTAAATCAAGGAAAATCGCCTTGAACGTTGAGGCAACCCAGAACTAAAGAAACCCGGTTGGTTAAACGCCATGTCCGGCAGCTTGAAGGCATGCGTCACTACCTGCTGTACATCCTCATCCGACAAGAGTCGTTGCCTCTCCAATGTCTTCTTTAAGAGATGCGATAATGCACCTGAGAGATTAGAAGTTGGCATAGCTTACGTGTTACGACATTTGCGATGTGCGGACGTGCGTTATCATAAAGCAGCAGCCTCCCTTGGCACACCGTTTCACAACGGCGGTTTTCGGTAGAGAAACAGCCCTATATACATTCTCCATAATCCGATAGACGTCGACTGGCGTTTGTCTATCAGCAGCTAGGAAAAGAATAACCGTTATCTGACCTTTCATGGACGTTTGTGGTAATAACGTGAACTGCGGCCATGGTTCACGTTTCCACATTTATCGCACGCAAGTCAGAAAGACACGAACGCCATACTGATCCCATCATGTTGGTGCTCATATATCTGCATCGGAGTCGCACTATGTTGCATTTATGCTGCAACAGCAACCTCAAACGGAAAGTTTTAGGTCGCCCTTACATAATCGCTGAAGAGGAGGGACTCCCAACGGAAGTTCAACTGTTTTCCTGTCCTGGATCACGAACTCGATGCACTCAGATACCTCCCCCTAACAACTCTGAATCCCTCCACACTAAGGTCTCCCTTCTCATACCTCCTTCTTTCCCGTTTCCTGTCGTCCCACTCTCTGCTTCATTTCAAATTTGTAGAAATTTGTAGATCCCAATAGCAGCTACCTGTCACTCCTCGACCACCACAGCCATCCCTATCTTATCACTACCTCTTATCAGTCATACGTTCCTGTCACCACGATTCCCCCATCTCCCTCCTTTCCCACTTCCCGATTCAACAACTATCTACCATCCCAAAGCAGGTCATTTTCCAGTTTTAGTTAAAGTGAAGAGCGATCTGTTTTCAATGGTCAGTTTCTCTTCTGTTGAGTTAAATGTTGCTCAAGTAGTTTTCAAGTGTGTAACTGTGCTGTCTGTCCACATTTTTATTACACTTTTTAAGCTGTTCAGGAAAACAGTATTACTTCTTATGTTCCACTGCTGACATAACTTTTAAAATATTTTTAAATTCATGGAATAGTTGTTATTCTCTAACTTAGATTCTAAATAAAAAGCAAGTTAGATAATAACAAGTGTTCGATGAAGAACGGGTTGATTTTACAATTGTACGATTTCCAGCCTTTCCGACCCCCCCCCCCCCCCCACTCCCCGCCCCCTCCCGACCACTTTGGGCGAGAGGGCATAAAATATTAAAGGAAAAGAGAAAAAGTAAGACGAGCAAGACAGTCACAGAGTGAGACAGAGATGGTTGCTCAGTAAGGAGTGAGGTTCTGGAAGTGACAATGGTCACCGACAGACAGCGTGCTCCTGCCATACTGGCTGTTCCTCCACACACACAGACAAGAGGGCTGTGAGTGGGCTATATAAATGGAGGCGAGGCTGCCAACACTGTGACTGGAGCCTTGTCCATTGGCAGGACCGCTGCAGGCCCACATTATGGAGCACAGTTTAGGGATATATCCACGATAGACTATCAACAATGGAGTTGATGATCGACTAGGCGGTGTAAGCAAACAGTACTTTCACCTTGGGACTGTTCCAAAGGCGTTTGGAAGATTCAAGGGAAGAGCTATTGATTTTGCGTCAACCGAGCAGTAAGTATGTATGTTCGAGAATATACACTCCTGGAAATGGAAAAAAGAACACATTGACACCGGTGTGTCAGACCCACCATACTTGCTTCGGACACTGTGAGAGGGCTGTACAAGCAATGATCACACGCACGGCACAGCGGACACACCAGGAACCGTGGTGTTGGCCGTCGAATGGCGCTAGCTGCGCACCGCCGCCGTCAGTGTCAGCCAGTTTGCCGTTGCATACGGAGCTCCATCGCAGTCTTTAACACTGGTAGCATGCCGCGACAGCGTGGACGTGAACCGTACGTGCAGTTGACGGACTTTGAGCGAGGGCGTATAGTGGGCATGCGGGAGGCCGGGTGGACTTACCGCCGAATTGCTCAACACGTGGGGCGTGAGGACTCCACAGTACATCGATGTTGTCGCCAGTGGTCGGCAGAAGGTGCACGTGCCCGTCGACCTGGGACCGGACCGCAGCGACGCACAGACGCACGCCAAGACCGTAGGATCCTACGCAGTGCCGTAGGGGTCCACACCGCCACTTCCCAGCAATTTAGGGACACTGTTGGTCCTGGGGTATCGGCGAGGACCATTCGCAACCGTCTCCATGAAGCTGGGCTACGGTCCCGCACACCGTTAGGCGGTCTTCCGCTCACGCCCCAACATCGTGCAGCCCGCCTCCAGTGGTGTCGGGACAGGCGTGAATGGAGGGACGAATGGAGACGTGTCGTCTTCAGTGATGAGAGTCGCTTCTGCCTTGGTGCCAATAATGGTCGTATGCGTGTTTGGCGCCGTGCAGGTGAGCGCCACAATCAGGACTGCATACGACCGAGGCACACAGGGCCAACACCCGGCATCATGGTGTGGGGAGCGATCTCCTACACTGGCCGTACACCTCTGGTGATAGTCGAGAGGACACTGAATAGTGCACGGTACATCCAAACCGTCATCGAAGCAATCGTTCTACCATTCCTAGACCGGCAAGGGAACTTGCTGTTCCTACAGGACAATGCACGTCCGCATGTATCCCGTGCCACCCAACGTGCTCTAGACGGTGTAAGTTAACTACCCTGGCCAGCAAGATCTCCGGATCTGTCCCCCATTGAGCATGTTTGGGACTGGATGAAGCGTCGCCTCACGCGGTCTGCACGTCCAGCACGAACGCTGGTCCAACTGAGGAGCCAGGTGGAAATGGCATGGCAAGCCATTCCAGAGGACTACATCCAGCATCTCTACGATCGTCTCCATGGGAGAATAGCAGCCTGCATTGCTGCGAAAGATGGATATAAACTGTACTAGTGCCGACATTGTGCATGCTTTGTTGCCTGTGTCTATGTGCCTGTGGTTCTGTCAGTATGATCATGTGATGTATCTGACCCCGGTGTTCTTATTTCATTTTCCAGTAGTGTAATTTAATTGCATTATGGACGTGTTTCCCTACAAGTATAAGGTACCCACCCAAGAATGAGGGTGCTCTGTCTAACAATAATTAAAACTGGCAGTAAGAAGAGCTACGCTAATCTCCGGTTCTCATTCTCAAATACACGTTTCAATGTTAACACCAGAGAGAGACGATGCTAGAACTCTCAGGAAACTGATCGATCAAAAAAAGTAGGGTAGATTTTAGGTAGTATACTTACATTTTCACTGTATAGGCTAAGGCTAAAGGCAGAATGGATATATATGCACATAAAACTGTAGCTGGACATAAACCCGCTTATAGCATATCTCCTTTTTGAACATTCTGCAGTAAATTGCCGTCAGGAGTGGCAGTGCGGTTCTAGGAGCTACAGTCTGAAACCGCTTTAAGTAGTTCTAAGTACTAGTGGACTGATGACCTCAGAAGTGCTCAGAGCCATTTGAACCATTTGAAGAAAACGATTTATTGACACGGATTCAGATAATATCATTCTTGTGAAACACAACTTGCTTTTTATACTCATGATGTAATACCTGCGATCGACAGGAGATGTCAAATTGATTCCATATTTTTAGATTTCAAGAAGGCCTTAGACACCGTTCCTCACAAGCATCGTCTTACCAAACTGTCTGCATATGGAGTATCGCTCAGTTGTGCTATTGGATTCGTGATTTCCTGTCAGAAAGGTGACAGTTCGTAGTAATAGACGGAAAGTCATCGAGTAAAACGAAAGTAATATCAGGCGTTCCCTAAGGAAGTGTTATAGGCCCATTATTGTTCCTGATCTATATTAACGGCATAGGAGACAATTTGAGTAGCCATCTTTCATTGTTTGCAGATGATGCTGCCATTTGCCGTCTTGTAAAGTCATCAGATGATCAAAACGACTTGCAAAATGATTTAGATAAGATATATGTATGGTGCGAAAAGTGGCAATTGACTCTGAATAAAAAAAAGTGTGAAGTTATTGACAAGAGTACTGAAAGAAATCAGCTAAATACTTAGGAATTACAATTTCAAATAACCTAAATTGGAACGATCACGTAGATAATATTGTGGGTAGAGCAAACCAAATACTGCGATTCATTGGTAGAACTCTTAGAAGGTGCAACAGGTCTACTAAAGAGACTGCTTACACCACGCTTGTCCGTCCTATTCTGAAGTATTGCTGTGCTGTGTGGGATCCGCATCAGGCGGGACTGACGGATGACATCGAAAAAGTACAAACAAGGGCAGCTCGTTTTGTATTATTACGAAATAGGAGAGATAGTGTCACAGACATGATACGTTTATTGGAGTGGCAATCATTTTCGTTGCGACGGGACCTTCTCATGAAATTTTAAATACCAGTTTACTTCTCCGTTTGCGAAAACATTCTGTTGGCACACTCCCACATAGGGAGAGATAAGCATCACGATAAAGTAAGAGAAATCAACGCTCACACAGAAAAATTTAAGTGCTCCTTTTTCCCGCGAGCCGTCCAAGAGTCAAACGATAGTGAGACAGCTTGAATGTGGTTCCTTGAACCCTATGCCAGGCACTTTATTGTGAATAGCAGAGTAATCACGTAGATGTAGATGTAGAAGTTTTAAAAAATGATTATCAAGAATTTATGTTATATTGCAATAAGGCTCTAATCGTCATACTCCTGTACATCTCCCACGGATGGAATTCCATTCATTTAGCCGTCCGGGGTGGCCGAGAGGTTCTAGGCGCTACAGTCTGAAACCGCGCGACAGCTACGGTCGCAGGTTCGAATCCTGCCTCGGGCATGGATGTGTGTGATGTTCTTAGGTTAGTTAGGTTTAAGTAGTTCTAAATTCTACGGGACTGATGCCCTCAGAAGTTTGGTCCCATAGTGCCCAGAGACATATTTTGAACCATTCATTTACTCATTACTCGTTCGAAGTATTGTATTTATTACATCTCTATTCACGTTTCGTCCCTCAAAACGCGAATACGGATGACGTGAAATACGATAAATTCGTTGTTTGGTGGAAATGCAGCCTATTGTAAGAGGACAGAACCGATTAAATTACAGTGGCAGTGTTGAATGAAAATTCACGCGAAAGGTCTTAGCTGTCAGGCACTCTCACTACCGAGTGCTAGGCTGCACGCAGAACCAATACCGGTGCCTGCGAATCGATCTTTGATAGTTAAAGTGTAGTAGAAGTTCTGATGAAGTAGAGTCCTCAGGAAAATATTGTATTCTCGGAGGAAGCGTCCTACAAAGTTCTGAAGGGAAACTTGGAAAGGACTGGCAGACGAGGAGGTAGATTACGCAAGCAGGTAACAACTTGATCCTTTTAAACACATCGGTTAAATGCAGGAGATGAAACGCAGGGTCATAAAGTTCGTCACTGCACATGACCACTTCCGCGGTGATTGAGTTTTTATGCTTGAGTTATGAACAGAGGAAGACAACTTTTTTGTATTTCCTTGGCTGTTGCATACGATAGACGAAGAGGACGTTAATGTTTTGCGCAGTAATTTAAGCAAAAAAAAAAAAAAATAAAGCTGGTTACAACTGATCAATGCTCGGGTGGAAATATCGATTACTGCGAAGTTCAACGCAACACACTACTAACAATATTTCAGTGATGTAATTTTCATTTAACCGGAAAAGAAAGCTGCAGAAGAACTGGACGAACTCCAAAGCTTTAGATGTTTCAGTTTTCCGGAACACACGTTCGTCTTTGACTAGGTGATACGTTTTATCCTATTTTGAGGTGGTTGTTGTTGTTGTGATATTCAGTCCTGAGACTGGTTTGATGCAGCTCTCCATGCTACTCTATCCTGTGCAAGCTTCTTCATCTCCCAGTACATACTGCAAACTACATCCTTCTTCTTCTGCTTAGTGTATTCATCTCTTGGTCTCCCTCTACAAGTTTCACCCTTCACGCTGCCCTCCAATACTAAACTGGTGATCCCTTTATGCCTCAGAACATGTCCTAACAACCGACCCCATCCTCTAGTCAAGTTGTACCACAAACTTCTCCCCAATCCTATTCAATATCTCCTCATTAGTTATATGATCTACCCATCTAATGTTCAGCATTCTTCTGCAGCACCATATTTCAAAAGCTTCTATTCTCTTATTGTCCAAACTAGTTATCGTCCATGTTTCACTTTCATACATGGCTACACACCATACAAATACTTTCGAAAAGGCGTCCTGACACTTAAACCTATACTCGACGTTAACAAATTTCTCTTCTTCAGAAACGCTTTCCTTGCCAGTCTGCTTTTTATATCCTCTCTACTTCGACCATCGTCAGTTATTTTGCTCTTGAGGTAGAGTAAGCGATTTCATACTGTCTTTTTACCCTCACCTTGTAAGTAGGATGTTTAGGTTTTATTATGTCGGAACGCCACGTAGCGCTCTGAAAATCACTGGTTGTGCTGTGTGCAGTCAGTGGCTGGTTGGCATTGTTGTAATACTCGTCATTGTAGTGTTGGGCAGCGGGATGTGAACAGCGCGTAGCGTGGGCCGCCAGCAGTGGTGGACGTGGGGAGAGAGATGGCGGAATTTTGAAATTTGTAACACTGGATGTCATGAACTGCTATATATATTATGACTATTAAGGTAAATACATTGTTTGTTCTCTATCAAAATATTTCATTTGCTAACTATGCCTATCAGTACTTAGTGCCTTCAGTAGTTTTGATCTTTTATTTAGTTGGCACTAGTGGCGCTCGCTGTATTTCAGTAGTTCGAGTAACGAAGATTTTTAGTGAGGTAAGTTGTGAAAGGTATAGGTTAATGTTAGTCCGGGTCATTTTTTTGTAGGAATTATTGAAAGTCAGATTGCGTTGCGCTAAAAATATTGTGTGTCAGTTTAAGCACAGTCACGTATAATTGTTCTAAGGGGACGTTTCAATCTGTCTTGTGTTTATCTTTTTCCTTTCTGCATATACATTCCCGTTGCTGCTTACTGAAAGACACTCCCCATCCACTGTAGCTCTTGCCTGATGCCGGTCCACAGAGTGGGAAATGTTTGTCTTTTCCTGTCTTTTCCTTTGAGTATATTTTTAAATTTTTTTGCGTGTTTCCTATGAAGAGGTGTGGCTCACATTTTGTAAGTGTAAATTGAGCCAGTCTGTAGCGCCGCTTTCATTTGTTCTGAACAGCCAGCTACGTAGCTCACTGAGGCGTCAGCGTCCATTGTTGACACATCACGAGAGCAGGAAGCTGCATAACTAGGATACTAGCAGCCTTTATGGTTAGTTCTTGAGTTAGTCTTGCTAAAATGTGTGTGAATGCTGTGTGCGGACGTAGGAGGAATCAGCAGAAGTTCGCATCCGCGCTTTTGGCTACAGTCGATCACCTTTAGGCTTCTACATTGGTGAGTAGCGGTGGCGGAGAATATGGTGCGTCGCATGGGGCTCCTCATGTGTCTCTTATTTCGTCCACGGGCTGTGCTACCGAGGCACTTCCTAGTGTACCGACGCAGTGGCCCCGCTCTCACAGCAGAGTAATTGGCGGGTAGTAAGGCATTTGCGTCGCTAGTGGCGGACGACTAATGTGAAGACTAATATTCTGGCCTCTCCCATTTACCCAGCGGGTGGACAGGTGTCCACTCCTTCAACAGGGGCCGAGTAGGTTTGGGGGGCTGGAGCTTCAATGTTAGGCGCATTGTAGAGCACATTAGGCAGATGGCGTTCAGGGCTGAAAGGAAAGCCAGTGTGCACCATGTATGTCTGGCAGGTGGCCTCATCCGAGACGTGGAGGTGGCCTTGTCTGTAGCTATTCGCCAGGGTGCACTCGGCTGCAAGTTGTGACTGACATCGGCAGCCAATGACGCCTGTTGCATGCGTTCTGAGGCCCTGCTTAGTTCATACAGGCGGCTAGTAGAAGTGGTCAAGGCTGACGGCCACACATTCGGGAGCAATCTGGGCTTGCAGTTTTCACCATTGTTCTCAGAGTTCAGTGGGATCCTATGGTTTAGAGCCGAGTGGAGGGTGTCAACCAAGGCTTCGTCGACTCTGTGACAATCTTGGGTACATATTCCTAGACCTGGGTTATCAGTTGTGGATTGATAGGACTCCCCTGCTACTTAGGTAGCAGAGTACTTGTGGAGTTTCAGATACTCTGATGAACACTCGCCAGTCGATACGCAGAAAGGGAAGTGAGACCGCGTTCAGAGTAAAGAGACTAGAATTGCCCAAATTTTATCAGTAAATTGTCGAAGTATTCGTAACAAAGTTTCAGAACTTACTGCTCTCCAGGAAGGTACTCGCACTCAGATTATTTTCGGGACCGAGAGCTGGCTGAGACCCGCAGTGGGAAGCTCTGAGATGCTTAGCGAGTCATGGAACCTATATCAGAAAGACAGATTAAAAGATAAGAGGGGGAGTGTTCATTGCAGTTGACAAAAATATTGTCTCTATGGATGTCGAAGTTGAGTGTGACATTAAAGCTATCTGGTCGCGTGTAACAGATCTAGGTAAGACCAAGTTAATTGATAGATATTTCTACCGACCACCCGATTCTACTGTGACAGTTCTAGCGTCATTCAAAAGATGTCTATGGTCAGTAGCGAGTAAATACCCACATCATGCATTACTAGTTGTAGGCCATTTTAATATACCGAGTA
The DNA here is from genome assembly GCF_023897955.1 of Schistocerca gregaria. NCBI lineage: Eukaryota > Metazoa > Arthropoda > Insecta > Orthoptera > Acrididae > Schistocerca > Schistocerca gregaria. The sequence goes on along the minus strand of NC_064925.1, from coordinate 411,460,679 downwards.
CAGACTGGGGTGTCTATGGATATATTGCAGCGGTACAGACAACAGTCATGCAAAGTGCCCCTGAACGTCTTTTCTGAAACCTGTCTTCAAAAGCCAGTTCGGCAGCCCGCAGTCAACGGAAATAGCTTAGATATTGAAGCTACAAACAGACGGAACCTCATCGACAACTTCAGTACAGAAACAGGGATTAGCGATCAAGATGTTATTTCAGCAACTAGGGCTACAAAAGTTAATAAATCAGTTAAGAACGACAAGACAGTGTTTCTGCTAGAAAGAGCTGATAAGTAGTTGCTAGCATCTCACTTAGACAGCTAACTGACATTACTTAGTTCCAGCAAGATGAACGTAGAGGAATCATGGGCAAAGTTTAAGCAGGTTGTAAATCGTAGTCTGGACAATTATGTGCTAAGTAAGTGGATTAAGGAAGGAAAAGACCCAACCATGGTGTAATAACGAGATTTGGAGGATCCTGAGGAAGCAGACGCTGTTGTGCTCTCGGTTCAAAAGAGAATGCGCAAATGACGGTGTGCAAGGGTTACCAGACGTTCGTGCGGCTGTGAAAAGCTCTATTTGCGATGTATACAATTACTACCATTGTCGTGCTTTAGCAAAAGTTCTGGGAGGGAACCGGAGAGAATTCTCATCCTATGTAAAATTACTGAGTGGGTCTAAGGCTTCTGTCCAGCCACTTGTTGACGAGTCTGGTGCGTCAGTTGAAGCTAGGAAAACGAAAGCCGAAGTTCGAAATTTCACATTCAAGAAGTCGTTTACGCAGGAGAATCGTAAAAAACATACCGCCGTTTGACCATCTAACAGACTCTCGTATACATGAAATATGTTTGCAGTTGTGAAAACGAAAAACTATCAGCTATATAATGGAATGAAGAAATAAAAAATTCGTGCCAGGCAGGGACTCGAATCCGGATTTATCGCTTATCGACAGCGGTCGCCTTATCATTTGGCCATCCAAGTACAACTCACGACCAGACCCAATCTTACATCCTTCGTCAACCATGTGTGTATGACCCGTACTCGTACATCCGCTATGTATGTTCCCATACATTGTACCTTAAAGTAGCTTGCCCGTTGTCGACGAATAAATACGATACTGCACAGCGCACGTTACTAGGAATTACGATGCACAGTACCTTCGGACATTGTAATTCGGACTAACAAAGGCACTGCAATAAGGTGTTTATCCGCCGACACCGGGTAAGTGACTTTAAAATAAAATGACTACCCTATATTGGAATATGCACAACGGATATAAGAGCACAGGTTGTAGACACATGGTTGACGACATGTGAAAAATTGCCGTGTTGGCGCATATCGTGATCGGATAGATGAATGGTAAGGCTACCGCTCACGATCAGCGGGATATCCTGGTTCGAGTTCCGGTATGGTATGAACTTGCATTATCATCATTACATTACACAGCTGGTGGTTCTTCATGTTCGCAATTGCAAATACATTTCATGTATTTCATAAGGGCTGTAGTTGCCGCAGGGTTCATTGCTTCGGACATGCATGGATGTCCGATGGAACTTTACATCGTTAAGTCGTAATAACACAGGCACTGCAATATTGTAAAGATTCCCGCACGGACGACATAATAATAAGCATCCCTACGGTAGAGAAACAACCGAAGGAGTTGAAAACTATTATGTCACCAGGTATGGATGGAATCCCAATCCGATTTCTCAAAGAGCATTCTACGGTATGACCACGTACCTAGCTTGCATTTATCGAGAATCTCTACCCCAGTGCAAAATTTCAAGAGACTGGAAGTAAGTGCAGGTAACTCCTGTGTATAACACATGTAAAAGAACGGACCAATAAAAATACAGACAAATACAGCTAACGTCCGTTTGCTGGAGAACCATTGAATATATTCTCGGTTGAAATACGATAAGTTGTCTTGAAACCGAGAAGCTTATGTACACGAGTCAATATGGTTTCAAAAATCTTCCCTCATGCGAAACTGAGCTTGCCCTTTCCTCACATGATATACTGACAACTATAGTTGAATGGCAACAGTAAAATTCGATATTTCTAAGTTTCCGGAAAGCGTTTGACACGATGCCCCACTGCTGGCTGTTACAGAAGGTACGAACATGGAATAGGTCCACAGATATAAGAGTGTCTCGAAGACTTTTTAATCTATAGAACCGAGTATGTTGTCCTGACGGGCAAATTAGCATCAGAGTAAGGGTTACCGTCTGGTGTGCCCCAGGAAATTTCGATAAAGCGGCTATTGTGGTCTGTGTACATAAATAATAGTTCGGACAGGGTGGGCAGCAGCCTGCCTTTGTTTGCTGGTGATGCTATGGTGTACGGGAAGGTGTCGAAGTTGAGTGACTGTAGCGGGATACAAGAGTACTTTGAAAAATATCCTAGTTAGTGTGATGACTGCCAGATAGCTCCAAATGTACAAAAATTTAAGTTAATTCGGATGAATAGGGAAAACAAATCCGTACGGTTCGGATCCACCCCTCCATGAACCATATATCTTGCCGTTGGTTATTAGGCTTGCGTGTCTCAGCGACACAGGTAGACGTACCGTAGGTGCAACTGCAATGGAGGGGTATCTTTTGAGAGGCAAGAGAAATGTGTGGTTCCTGAAGAGGGGCAGCAGCCGTTTCAGTAGTCGCAACGGCAACAGTCTCGATGATTGACTTTACTGGCCTTGCGAAGTCAACTAAAGCAGCATAGCTGTGCAGATTCTGCGAACAGCTGAAGGAAAGGGGAGACCTCAGCTGTAATTTTGCCGAAGGCCTGCAGCTTTACTGTATGGTTAAATGATGATGGCATCGTTTTGCGTAAAATATTCCGTAGGTAAAAGAGTCCCCGATTCGGATCACCGGGCGGGGACTACTCAGAAGGACGTCGTTACCAGGAGAAACAAAACTGGCATTCTATGGACCGGAGCGTGGAATATCGGATCCCTTAATCGGGCAGGTATGTTAGAAAACTTAGAATAGGAAATGGATAAGTCAAAGTTAGATATGCTGAGAAGTAATGAAGTACGTTGCAGGAGGAACAAGACCTGGCAAGGTGAATAAAGGGTTATAAATATGAAATGAAATACGAGTTACGAGGGAGTAGGTTTAATAAAGAATAAAAAAATAAAACGTGGATAAGCTACTACCTACAACATAGTGAACGTATTAGTGGAGCCAAGACAGACACGAAGCCCACGCCTCTCTCAGGAGTACAAGTTTATATGACAACTAAGTCCGCAGATAATGAAGAGATTGAAGGAATATATGATGACACAAAAAAGTTATTCAGGTAGTTGAGACGAAAATTTAGTAGTATTGGGGGACCATAATTCGATAGTAGGAAAAGAAAGAGAAGGAAAAGTAGTAGGTGAATATGGACTGGGGATAAGAAAATGGAAGAACAAACCGCCGAGTAGAATTTTGCACGGCGCATAGCTTAATCATAGCTAACAGATGGTTTAAAAATAATGAAATAAGGCTTAGATTGTATAAGTGAAAGAAGCTTGGAGATACGGCAAGGTTTCAAATAGACTATATAGTGGTAAGGCAGAGATTCAAGGACCAGATTTTAAATTGTAAGACATTTCCAAGGGCAGATGTGGACTCTGATCACAATTTAGTGATCTGTAGATTAAAAGTGACGAAACTGCAAAAGGCAGATATTTAAGGAGATGGGAGCTGAATAAACTGAAAACGCCAGAGGCTGTAGGGAACGACTGGGAAGAACAGGGGAAAACGACGTCAGTAGAAGGAGAATGGCTAACTTTGAGAGACGTAATGCTGAAGGCAGCATAGGCTCAAGTAGGTAAGGAAGACTAGGCCTATTAGAAATCCTGAGGTAACGAAAGAGGCATTGAATTTAAATGATGAAAGGAACAAATATAAAAATGCAGTAAAACTTCTCAAAAACGAGATCGACTGGAAGTGCAAAATGGCTAAGCAGGTATGGTTCTGGACAAATGGAAGGATGTAGAAGCATACATATATCACTTGCGGTAAGACACATGTTGCCTGTGGGAAAAATGAAGAGACATTAGGAGAAAAGAGAACCCCGCCCCCTCCCCCCCCCCCCCCCCCCGTATGAATATAGAGCCCATATGAGAAACCAGTCCTAAGAAAAGAAGAGAGAGATGAAAGTTGGAAAGAATAGGTACAGGGAGATCTACTTGAGGGCAATATTATGGAAATGGAAGGGGACGTAGATGAAGTTGAAATGGGAGATATGATACTGCGTGAAGAATTTTACACAGCAGTGAAGGACCTACGTCAAAACAAGGCCCCAGGAGTAGAGAACATTCAATTAGAACTACTGATAGCCTTGGGAGAGCCAGCCATGTCAAAACTCTTCCATTTGGTGAGCAAGATGAATGAGACAGGCGACACACCCTCAGAACTCAAGAAGAATATAATAATTCCAATCCCAAAGAAATCGGGTGTTGACAGGTGTGAAAATTACCGAATTACTGTTTAATAAGTGACGGTTGCAAAATAGTAACACGATTTTTTCCAGAGGAATGGGAAAACTGGTAAAAGTCGACGTCGGGGAAAATCAGTTTGGATTCCGTAGAAATGTAGGAACACTACTACTTATCTTTGAAGATAGTATAAGAAAAAGCAAATCAACGTTTATAACATTTGTAGTCTTAGATAAAGCTTTTGACAATGCTGACTGGAATAATCTATTCCAAATTCTGGAGATGGCAGGGGTAAAATACACAGAGCGAAAGGCTATTTTAAATTTGTACGGAAACCAGATTGCAGTTATGAGTCGAGTCGAGGGTCACGAAAGGGAAGCACTGGTTGAGAAGGGAATGGGACAAGGTTGTAGCCCATCTCTGATGTTATTCAATCTGAGTATTGAGCAAGTAGTAAAGGAAACTAAAGGAAAATTTGGAGTAGGAATTAAAACACAGGGAGAAGAAATAAAATCCATGAGGTTTACCGATGACATTGTGACTTTGTCGGAGAAAGCAAAGGACTTGGAAGAGTAGCTCAACGGAATGGACAGTGTCTTGAAGGAGGATATAAGATGAGCACCAAGAAAAAGCAAAACGAGGATAAAGAAATGTAGTCGAAATAACTCAGGTGATGCTGAGGGAATTAGATTAGGAAATGAGACACTTAAAGTAGCAAATGAGTTTTGATATTTGGGCAGTAAAATATCTGATGATGGTCGAACTAGAGAGGATATAAAATGTAGACTGGCGATGACAAGGAAAGTGTTTTGGAAGAAGAGATATTTGGTAAAACCGCGTATAGATTTAAGTGCCACGAAATATGTCCTGAAAGTATTTGTTTGGAGTGTCGCCATTTATGGAAGTAAATCCTGACGATAAACAGTTTAGACAAGAACAGAATAGAAGCATTTAAATATGGTGCTACAGAAAAATGCTGAAGATTAGATTAGTAAATTATGGAACTAACGAGGAGGTGCCGAACAGAATTGGGAAAAGAAGAATCTGTATCAAAACTTCACTAGAAGAAGGGATCGGTTGATAGTACATGTTCTGAAGCATGAAGGGATCGTCAATTTAGAAGTGGAGGAAAGCTTGGAGGATAAAAATCGTTGAGGGAGACCAATAGATGAATACAGTAAGTAGATTCAAAACGATGTAGGTAGCAGTAGTTACTCGTTTGATGAAGAGGTTTGCACAGGATAGCTGCATGAAACCAGTCTTCATACTGAAGACCACAACAACAATTATCTGTTAGGATACAGTATTAGCAATGTCTCGCTCGGCACAGTTAAGTCGTTAAAGTATCGGGACATAACGTTGCAAAGCGATATGAAATGGAACGACCATGTGAGGACTGTGGTTGGAGAGGAGGTTTGTTGACTTTTTCTTATTGTGAGAAGTATAGAAACTCTGGTTCATCTGTAAAGGAGCCCAAATATAGGGCGGTAGTGCGATCTATTCTTGAATATTTCTCCATTGTTTAGGATCCGTACCAGGGCGGATTAAGGGAAGACCTCGAAGCAATTTAGAAGCGGGCTGCAGGATTTGTTACTGATGGTTTCGAACAACAAACTAGTGGTAGGAAATGGTTGGGAACTCAAATGGGAATTCCTAGAGGGGAGGTAACATTCTTTTCGAGGATCACTATTGAGAAAATATAGAGAACCGGCATTTTAAGCTGACTGAAGAATGATTCTGTTGCCACTATCGTGCATTGCGCGTAAAGGTCACGAAGCTAAAATACGAGACATTTTGACTGAGGCGGAGGCATTTAGATAGTCGGTTTTACCTCGTTCTATTTGCGAGCTGAAAAGGAAAGGAAATGACTAATATTGGTACGTGGTATCCTCCGCCACACGCCATAAGGTGGAACGGTATATCGATATAGATGAAGATGTAGAATCGAAAAATATTTCTTATTAGCCATTCAATCGACAAATTATCTGATTATTACTTGAGCCATGGCTGCCTCATGCTATGCACTGGATTGAACCTTGGTTGCTATTCTGTATTTAGTCTCCAGCAGTTACCGCGATTCTGCTGTTATCCTCTCTTTCCGTGCGTGGCAGCAGCGCTGTGTATCGGTATCCGCACCTTGGACTATCTTTGGTCTGTCGATTATACTTTCCGGATGCGCTGTGTGCGGGCAGTTTGTCGGTTGGGATGGAGCAGCAAGGAAATCTCCGCGGCACGTAGTTTGGCCGGGCCCGTTGTTGGCCTCTTCGCAGTGTCGGAGTGTTTGGTGCTGTTTCCATTGCTGTGAGGTTCGTGGCTCACCGATCCTGGACATAAAAGTTGAGTTTTGACTTAATCTACCAGCAAGTCACGACTGTTCAGAGTGTGTCGTTTGGAGTTCGTTGTCGGCTATTGGGATATTCCCACGAGCAACAACGTGTGTTTGCAAGTTGGCCAATTTTCGTCACCCTCTGGTGCAGTTTAACTGTGCTTGGTTATTTAAATTGAAGTGCGCCAGCGGAATCTTCTGCCTTGTGGCCGTTAACATTCCGGTTACCTGACCTGGCCGCTAACGTAAATTCAGGCAGCGTATTTTCTTCATCGTGTTGTCGCTGTCCAGCACGGTGTGTAGTTTGTTGCATCAATGTACAATTGGTTGTGGGCGCCAATACCTTCTATGTCGTTCCATTGAACTCCCTGTTGTGTGCTGGTCGGGTGAAGCGCAGGTTAGTTTGTCGGCGGGTCCGTCGACAGTTCGTCGGTTGGGTTGACGTCAGATTGACAATGGTTGGGCAGACTGCCTGTCTCACCTAAGCGAGCGTTAGTGTTTGAATTCCAGGCCGACCCTCGGAACTTCTGAGCGCTCTTTGATGTACAGCCTTTTCTTGTTTGTTCTTGTTGTTTGGACTTGTATGGCTTGTAGCTGATTTTTAGATTACGGTTGTTTTGCCATTAAGGTGTCAGATGGTGTTGGCCTTCAGCATAATTTAATAACTGTTTTATGTAAAGCCTTTGGAATTTTTAAGACTAATATTAATTAGTCTTAAGTGTTGGGCCATCAGCCGATTTTGAATTTAAGCTGTTTTGGTCTGAAAGTGTCAGATTCTTTGGGCCTTCTGCCTAATTAAGAAACTGTCTTAAGGCAAGGCTTTGCCTTTTAAATGTCTGATTTTGGTTGAGTTTTATGTTATTGGCTTTCAACCGTTTGCAAAATAAAATGGTCTTGTCCCTAAGGCGTGAGATTGTGCGGCGCATTCAGCCGCTAATTAAGTCCTAAAATTAACGCTGTGTTTTTTTATATAAAAAAAATATTTTGGTGGCCCATGTAATGTTTGATGAAATAAAATGTATGTTCGAGTTTAGCTGACAGCCGCTTATTTTGTCCCCTTTCCAAAACGTAAACTACCTGTCCTGTCCTGTGGGTTTAGCAGGGCGTTTCATTGTTTTTAGTAAATTTTACTCTGTAAGTTTGTAGCAGTTTACTAATAGTTATTTATTTATGCAGCTTGTAACAGCTGCTTCAATTCATTAATGTGTAAAGCGACTCTTTCCAGATTCTTAAAGGCTCTGCTTCACTGTGAGACATACGGAATTAGATGAGTGAACGAACGAACGTAGTCCCATTGTTAGAAGCGGCAATGGTCCATCTCAGGGAAACAGCGACACGGAGGCAAACAACCCGGACATGTGGTTGGCGTTTGCCTCTAAAGAAATTATCCGCCAGGAGGAAGAGGCATCCCGGAGGAGAACTGTGGTCACACGTTGCAGTCAGGTGCAGGTCGTTACTAATATCGGCCCTAAAGACAGTCGCCGGGGCTTGTGATCACTCCTAGCTCTTTCTGGAGATTTTCTGCTGTGGTGAAGATGGCTCTCTGTAGATCACTGCACAGATGAAGATTTGCTGCGTAGTCACTCTGAGTACTGACCAATAGATTCGCAGAGTCGTTTAGGGAGCTGACCTCGACGTCGTAGAAAAATAGTGATCATACGGTAATAGCTGGTAAGTCTAGCGTACCCAATATCGTCCCGGAAAACTGAACATATGCTATTGGCGATAAGAAAATAAAGGCTGTCTGACAACTGCTTCGAAAAACGAACCCGACGCTCCACACATGAAAGTATTTTAGCCCTCGTGGCTACAAACAGAACAAATATTTTGAGTGCCGACAATGAGAAAAGGATTAACGACCATGATGCTGCTGTAGAAACGATTGTTACTAAAGGCAAAAGTGTCATCTAGTAAGCTAAAACAACAGTTATGTTTAGCGAACCTGACAGTCACTAAGACGAAATGAGAATGTATACATCCGGCAAACGCGGAATAGTTACTGTTGCTAAACTCGAGAGACGTTATAAATCGCGCCACAAATCATAAATTATGTACGAAGTACAGCAGTAAAATATAGAAAAGCCCAATCTTAGTTTAATGTAATCAGTTAGAGAGTATTGTAAAAGCAAAGGCTACTATAAACTCGCATACAACTGAAAGAGGAAACTTTGAACAAATAGTGCATCCCTAAGAAGAGCAATGTATTATGCATACAAAATCTCACATCAAGATCCTGGCGGAAACTCTTTTACAAAGTCCTAGATGTATTAGCCATGTGAACAAGCGATAAACGGATCCTAACATTCCTATCAATCCCTCGTGGATCTGTGTTGGCCTGAAACTGAAGATAATACCCATAAGCAATAAATATTCATTTTGACATTAAAAAATCTGTTTGTACGCGAGGATACTGCTGTATCAGTATTTTCACTCTCGCCTGGACTAATAATTGGACATGTTGAAGAACGCATGCCATATAATGGAAAAAAAATAGGTTTTTGCTACCCATCACATTTGTTTGTTATACGTTTGATGTCACATACTGCAACGCGTTTTGCTCATTATCGGATCACACGTCTTAGACTAAATAAACCTAGAATGGTTTTTTTCACTGTTCTGTTGTTTGAGTGACTACCTGGGTACCAGCATTTGGAGGGGAGGGGTTGGGTAGTGGGCAGGCAGAAATCGAAGTCGAGTGTTGTTTTCTGCTGGTGTTTTGCTGTGCCTCATTGTTGTTATTGATGCCACAGCTTGTGCGGGGTGCACATTGTTTTCCATGAGTTGTTATCGTGGATAATTGTGTGATGTACTTGGTGTAAGTCGCTTGCTCACTTACTATTTAGACGGCCATAACTATCACATGCACTGGAGGAGCTGTAGCGTATCATTGCATTGTTGTACTGATTAATCTAACACTGGTTTCAATGTGATTTCATTGCCGAAACGTTTGTACGTGTATCTGAACAGTATATATTAAATAAAATACGATGTCCCTGCAGCGAGTGGATGATAATCGTCTGTTCTCTCGCAGCGATATTTACAGTACCGATAAGTTATATGTTAAATTACACTAATAGAGTTTACACCGAACATTTGGATGTTTAAATGCAGTGTGATGAGACCAACCTATGCCTGAAAAGAGTTCCAATACACGCAATTTGAGTTGTAACACGATATTATATTGTTGTTGTTGTTGTTGTTGTTGTGGTCTTCAGTCCTGAGACTGGTTCGATGCAGCTCTCCATGCTAATCTATCCTGTGCAAGCTCCTTCATCTCCCAGTACCTACTGCAACCTATATCCTTCTGAATCTGCTTAGTGTATTCATCTCTTGGTCTCCCTCTATGATTTTTACCCTCCACGCTGCCCTCCAATGAAAAATTTGTGATCCCTTAATGCCTCAGATCTTGTCCTACCAACGCATCCCTTCTTCTAGTCAAGTTGTGCCACAAACTTCTCTTCTCCCCAATCCTATTCAATACCTCCTCATTAGTTACATGATCTACCCACCTAATCGTCAACATTCTTCTGTAGCACCACATTTCGAAAGCTTCTATTCTCTTCTTGTCCAAACTATTTATTGTCCATGTTTCACTTCCATACATGGCTACACTCCATACAAATACTTTCAGAAACGACTTCCTGACACTTAAATCTATTGTTGAAGTTAACAAATTTCTCTTCTTCAGAAACGCTTTCCTTGCCATAGCCAGTCTACATTTTATATCCTCTTTACTTCGACCATCATCAGTTATTTTGCTCCCCAAATAGCAAAACTCCTTTACTACTTTAAGTGTCTCATTTCCTAATCTAATTCCCTCAGCATTACCCGAATAAATTCGACTACATTCCATTGTCCTTGTATTGCTGTTGTTGATGTTCATCTTATGAGCTCCTTTTAAGACACTGTCCATTCCATTCAACTGCTCCTCCAACTCCTTTGCTGTCTCTGACAGAATTACAATATCATCGGCGAACCTCAAAGTTTTTATTTCTTCTCCATGGATTTTAATACCTACTTCAAATTTATCTTTTGTTTCCTTTACTGCTTGCTCAATATACAGATTGAATAACATCGGGGAGAGGCTACAAACCTGTCTCACTCCCTTCCCAACCACTGCTTCCCTCTCGTGCCCCTCGACTCTTATAACTGCCATCTGGTTTCTGTACAAATTGTAAGTAGCCTTTCGCTCCCTGTATTTGACCCCTGTCACCTTTAGAATTTGAAAGATAGTATTCCAATCAACATTGTCAAAAGCTTTCTCTAAGTTTACAAATGCTAGAAACATAGGTTTCCCTTTCCTTAATCTAGCTTCTAAGATAAGTCGTAGGGTCAGTATTGCCTCACGTGTTCCAATATTTCTACGGATCCAAACTGATCTTCGCCAAGGTCGGCTTCTATCAGTTTTTCCATTCGTCTGTAAAGTAACCGTGTGTAGTCTTCAACTAAATATACTTCAAATGTTGTACCAGCGTTAGGGTGTTTCATTGACATAAGATATCTTGTAAGCGGTTGAAGGAAGTCAACAGCCGGTTTTGTTCTTTCGAGAATCCCGACACTGTACCCGGTCGTTGACTACAAACAAAAGTGAGACCATACAGATTAACGCCCGGATGCATGTTTCGGTAAGTAAATATTCGACTAACAGAACCCAGTTCGCAGTATGGGATGGTAAATGCTCAACGCAAACGAAAGTAACATAGGGTGTACCGCAAGGAAGTGTGATAAGACATTCTGAACTCGAAATTAATAAAATAATTATCAGGTACTATCATCAGAGTTTTCAGGTGACATGCACATGGAAAGTAATTTATTCCGTCGCTATATACGCGAATTAAATACAGCGGAAAATCACCTGGTGAAGTATTTATGGAGTTTAAGACATAGAACGAAGGTCGGACATCTGATCCCTTATATCTCAGCCCACATCACACTAACATATCCCTATTTTCTTTGAGTTAAATATTATATGTGAAAATCTGTATTTTGATAAAAATCTATCACTGACTATCAGATTTGAAAAACCAAAAATTAACAAAATCAATTGTAAAGAATACGAAAAACCACTAAAAAATCCTGCCATTGTGGTGAAAACCCACCGTGATGGATCCAGGAAAGAGATTCGTGGTCTCATACGTTTATGGTAATATTCATGGACAGACTGCAAGTTTTGTTTTAGGTAAATAACAGCACTTAAGCTTTCTGCGAGCTGTCCAAGAGAAAATAACAGCGCCAAAGCTTACTGTATGCTGATAATCGGCGACTAGGAGATGTTAGCCGGAATGTCCATAGTTAATTGACTTCGTTCCTGAGTAAATCAAGATACTCGAATACACTGAAAAATGAATTCACAGGAAGATTAATACTTGGAAAACACTAACAAAAGGGAGGGACGGGATGATAGGACATGGCAAGACATCAAAACTGTAAAAACTGCAGAGAAAGACAGAGACTGGAATACATACAGTCAAACACCAGAAGAATGACCACTACAAAAAAAAGGATGTTGGATGTTGCAGTGTTTCGCAACCACACCGCATTAGCGTTAACCGTCCGATGGGGAGTGTGGGAGGGAGGAGATGGGAACGAGCTTTATTGTGCAACAGGGTGATTTCGTCCGGAGGCATTCCTGGCATCTCGGATTTAAAGGAACTGCATGGGAATTTCTGAAAAGCGGCTTCATACAGCTAACATTGGTTTTAGTCAGATGAAGAAAGTGAAGAATTGGTGTGGCTGTGGAGCCAATAGCATCTGACCGCATTCTGCGAAACAGGTTCAAATGGTTCAAATGGCTCTGAGCACTATGGAACTCAACATCTTAGGTCATAAGTCCCCGAGAACTTAGAACTACTTAAACCTAACTAACCTAAGGCCATCACACACGCCCATGCCCGAGGCAGGATTCGAACCAGCGACCGTAGCAGCCCCGCGGTTCCGGACTGCAGCGCTAGAACCGCACGGCCACCGCGGCCGGCTGCGAAACAGGCACTGTTCGTCTCGTCTCCAAGCGGGAAAGCGTCTGAACAAGTGTGGTGACCAAGTTTGAGTGGAAAAACTCCATGGTACGTTGTGGTGAGTGTCCGGTTGTCATTTGAGTGCCTCCTATATATTTCACGTATATTTAACACATTTGACACATATATGTGCACAGCGTTCAACTGTATTTCCAGCTAATTTCGTCCGGTAGTTGCGTTTTCATAAAGCTCAGTGTAATGACCTCATATCTGCAGATCTATATATCTTTCAGTGACACAGTTTTATGGGTACATTCAATGGTATTTTTGAATACTGTGTGGAAAATGTGTCGAGAATAGAATTAGCAGTAAAGAAGTAATAAATTGCTTGTTCCACATCCCCTAAAGGGCTGAACCCATTTCCACAAAACTTTGTCAAGTATCACTTGCTGTCTAGAAATAATCGATGTGTCGATAGGGGCAAGTTTGTGGATGCAAAAGTACTGTCCCCCACGATGCGCAAGTAATACGACAGCTTACAGCACCATGGCCAGTTTTAAAACTGCGAAGAGCTAACGACTGCAGGCGAAGGCAATAGTCGTCTACAGAGCTGTGACAACGCGAAGGCACTGCGAGGCAGGCGCGCGAAACTACCGCGTCCAACTCGATGTAACTGACAAAGATCAACTGAACGGAGACTCTACTACAGCTCTGAGGCGTGTAGGGCAGAGGAGATGTGGTAGTGTATATTTCGGAAATGTGTAGTCAGGATTCAGCATGGCTGTTCTCTTTGTGGAAAAAATTCAGGAAGTGTTTTCCGGTGTACGAGTATGAGAACCGGGTTAATCGATCACCAGTCTTGAGGCAAGTATTGTTGTTTAGATGGCATACACGAACTGTTTAGGAAAGGACGACCTAGCCAAATGTGGAAGCAAGAAGCTAATTAGAGGTGTCGTCTAACGAATTAAGCAAACTTTATGAGTGTTTTTTTAATATAATAAATTTCCTTTTGCTCCAATGGTTATTTCAAGTGACTTTTACCTAATGTTTCTATGTTCTTGCACAGAGGATACTGTAAAAACCGTGGGTGACTCTGTAGTGACCAACTACCTTGTTCCTTGTCCAATTCTAGTGTTATACATTTTGCTATTCACATACATTGAATCAAATATAACAGTGGTGATGATAATGTCTGGTAGTGTTTGCCGACAAGATAAAGTGTGCAACCTATAACACTAGATTGCGTACTCGAGGCAGTTCTGCTTTGTCGTTTTTAGTACGACTTGGAAAGAGAGAAAAATTAATCGATGATTGCCGATAAATCGGTTCTCGATTATATTCAGGGAACGTAGGGTTTGTCTACGCTAAGGTGCTTTCGTGAGTGACTTTTGACTGGGATTGCCTTCACGTAATCTGAATCTTATATGAAAATACGTAAGGGACCAATTTGAATTATAAAAAAATTAAATAAATGCCAAACAGTGAAATTTTGTAATAAGCTATCAACTCGTTGCACCGTGCAACACCAATCCTTGTTCTGTTTAGTGCCACCCTGGTTCTTCGAGGGATGTTGAGGCCAGGAACACGATCACAGATTACAAATTACGACAAGTGTGCACTATAGGTTTATAAGTACTGTAGTATGTAAAACTAAATTTATAATTTATAAATATACCTTCAGCAGAAGTAAAATATCTAAAATTTTATCCCGCAATGGAGATTAATAAAACAATTGTGTCAAAGGCGTCGTCACTAGTCTTTAGCACCAGTGTTTAATTTATCTCCATTGCAGGATGTAATTTTAGATATTTTACTTCTGATGAAGGTATATTCATGTATACCGAAACCGTGGTCAAGAATTTTAATAAATCTTCATCCTGCAACTGTTTTGGGTGTCATCATTTATCGTGAAGAATTGCAATAGTTGCTGGTTAAGCTAGGTTTAAAATCTTGTAAATTTATAAGGATTTTTTTTACGTTTTCATGTTAATGAAGTCCCCCATGCTGAATGTGTATAGTTCTTTAACGCATCTGGCATATCGAACTCAAAATAAATAAGTAAGAGACTCATTTAGCTGACGTGAATTTTCACAGAATTCTGGAATCTGTTTTATTCTCTTGCATTACAACGTACTTGCGTATCGGAAATCTTCTCTGTAAAAGCCAACATGGTTTCCGGAAACGGAGATCTTGCCGAACACGGCACACCGTGTTCGTGCGTCAGTCTCATAGGACAGTGAAGAAAGGTGATCAGGTTATTGCAGTGTACCATGACTTCTGTAAGGAATTCTGTACGTTCCACACTGCCGTTTCATAAAAAAATTAAGGTAAACAGATTTATGATTCAGGACTTCCTTCCAGATAGGAAGCCACACGTGCTCCTTAGCGGTGCATAATAGACGAACTTCCAGACGTTCAGAACTTTGTTGTTTTAGTAAGTCACAATGACGAGGCTCAGTACCCAAAACTATTTTATCCAAAATTTAAAAGTAAATTTGGAAGGACGTCAATGGGCTACTATTTACAGTTTATGCTTTTGTACGTAGGAAGATTGCGACGACAAGAGACAGTAACGAAATGCAGTAAGAGCAACAGGGTATCGACAATTCTTGAAGATGCTGTCAGATGACCCTGAACGTAACTAAATGTTTCGTTCTGAGCCCAAATAGACGATGACTTCCACTGTAGTAGAGGCACACACCAATTCATAAAAATAGCTCTGAGCGCTATGGGACCTAACTTCTGAGGTCGTAAGTTCCCAAGCACTTAGAACTACTTAAGCCTAACTAACGTAAGGACATCCCACGCATCCATGCCCGAGGTTGGATTCGAACCTGCGACCGTAGCGGTCGCACGGTTGCAGACTGTAGCGCCTAGAATCGCTAGGCCACCCCGGCCGGCGTCCGTTCATATTTGACATAAACTGCGGTTACTGAAAATCCTCGATTGCACAATTCTTTTTTAAAACTATTATGCATTTCATAAAATCATCATCTGATATAAGCTGTTTCACGATGTATTGGTACTGTGAAAAACAGTAACACATATGAATATAGTACATGATGATGACAAATATTGTAGGTGCAGTTATGTCAGTACTTCAAGTAAATCTGCTTCTATGCTCAACAAACTGAGCACACGAACTGTATACAGTAATAAAATTCGCTGTTCATATGGAGTGCATATGATACTAGAGTTGTCAGTTCAGTGACTCCAAGTGCCCGACCACTTGTAGCGTATTAAACTGTCAATGAAGGAAAAAGCACCAACAGATGGCATAACCATCATACAAACGTAATTCGCCTTGACGAGTAAATATAGAAATATTACTTTCTTTGCTGAGAATCTAACCTCTGGAATTACTAAGATCACTTTCTCTGCAGGGAAGGGGAATTGCCTTCAGCTAATAGTTATGGCATCTGTCGGTGTAGTACAATTCTTCGACAGTTTACTACGCTACAGTCAGTTTGACACTTGCATTCATTGAACTGATTACTGTACTACGACATGAAATGAGAATTGTGTTAGCATATACAGTTCATGTGCTGAGCTTTTAGACCGTAAAGCTAGATTTACAATCTAAGTACTGAAATAATTACACATACAGTGTCTGCCTCACTCATGCATTATACTGGTAGAAGTTACTATTTTTCATAACTTCTGTACATTGACCAATGGCTTATGACTGAAGTTAGTTTCTCGAAAGGTATAACATTTAATAGAGAACTGTGTGAGCAAGAAATTCCCATAACTGCTACTTGTATGAAATACGTAGTTGTGCCGAGTCCTCAAATTATAAGTTTGGTAGTAAAATAGAGGTATGTTCTTGTACAAAGACACCTCATAAGAAGTATTCATTGGAACTGCAAGCACCCATCAACGAACACTCTTGTTTGTGCATAGAACAAAATGCAAATAAAGGCTATTGAATAAGGAAAAACCAAACGCTAGTATCAGAAATTTTTCATTTTACATATACATATTACACCTGATAGTCCGGTCGTATAGCACACTAGCCTGAACAAGGTAAGGCACGCCAGCATCCAGTTTGCGAAGTGGATTAGCGACCGTGGACTGGATTACACTCCAACCTGAGTTCAATTCATAGGCGGTTTTCCACGCTCGTTTAGCCAAATACTGGGCTGGTCCGTACAGTTAGACTCACAGAATACGATACACAAGGCTAAATGCAATAACACATAGAAAAAAGCTTGTAGCATTTACAGACAGATTACCTTCACAAAGTTAGGTAGTAAAATTTACCAAATTTCGGAAAAGCCGACCCTGAAGTGGATGGGGTAAACTCTAAGGAGAAGATTACATTTGCTGATAAAGCTCTTCACCAGATGGAAGTATATTACAGATTTGAGTCTATATCTAATTTTCAATATATTTTTGTTAACATTTCTACCCAAAAATTTAACTATGATACTAACCTTTTACTAAATGGTAGTTTGCGAACAAAAATAAAGGCACAAAATTCAAGATAGTTTCTATATTCTATTCTAGTTCACTATTCTACATTCATTAATTGAAATCTTACACCATAAAACCATAATTCTAAACTATTACACCCTTTTTAACTTACTATAATTTTTTGAGCTACACGCTTTGGGATAAGGCTCTTTGCACATGGTGCCTTTGCAGCCGCTGCAGTGAGTGGTACGTAGTGTCTTTTTTTCTACAATTTCTGGTTGTTAGTAAGCCGGCCGCTGTGGCAGAGCCGTTATAGGCATTTCAGTTCGGAACTGGGGTGCTGCTACGGTCGCAGGTTCTAATCCTGTCTCGCACATGGATAGATGTGATGTCCTTAGATTAGTTAGGTCTGAGTAGTTCTAAGTCTAGGGGACCGATGAACTCAGCTGTTAAGTCCCATAGTGCTTCGAGCCATTTGAATTTTTGATTTGTTTGTCAGTAACAAATTTTAAAAAAGTATTTCGTAGTTCAGAAGACGAAGAAACAGCAGAAAAGACCGCAAACAACTGGTTTAATAAATATTTTACAAAAGCATAACGAGAAATACTGACGAAGTTAGATGCATTTTTTTCTGCAGCAAATCGGGACTATCATCTGAATCATTGATATCGTCATCCTCGATGCCATTGTCAACAAATACTTGCTCCAACGTTCGAAAAATTTCGTCCACGTCCTTTGTATCTTTCCCTAGTGAACTAACACCTACCATCCCCCAAAAGCTTGACTTCAGAAACTACACGCTTTTCCCAACACAATGAAGACTGATAGACCCCATCGTCATACATGGATTTATATTCAAAAAGCGGGTGAACGCTAGCCCATAACATGAAGGGACCGGCAGTCTTCGGAAATTTTTGCGTCCCGTCAATACTGACAGGATTAGTATCCAAAGTGTTCAAAAGAAACTGCAGCGTTCACTAAGAGTTCAGTACCCCGAAAAACGTTTTAAAATATCGTCAGTAACACCAGTCACATGGGTGTATCGTATTCTACAGACTACTTTGCATCTGGGCTTGTGTAAGAACGGACTTCCAGGCTTAGAAAATCACCTTTTCAAATATAAACTGAAAAACTGTTAACGGGACCAATGCTGTCACAGAGTGAGTACACATGCGCGAAAGATGGGCGACGAATAGATGTGAAGCGTGAAGCCTTCTCAGTCGAATACAGCATCTCCGGTGTCCGCAGACAATTCAGTAGGGCAGTGCCCTTCGTTTGTGTGGAGCTGCTATTCAGTTTTTTAGGAAAAATGATGAATTATAGAGCAACTACTTGTTGTGAGAGTTAACGAAACATGAAGAAACTGCAACTGTTACTAGAAGAAGATTATGGCAAAGACTGTTTATCAACTACGTGGGTTTCTGGGTGGATGAAGCGTTTCCATGATGGCCGAGAAGACGGTGGTGATGACTCACCCCCACTACGCCCTTCAGTATCAAAACCGGATGAAAGTATCAAAACAGAAGCTAATTAGTTTCGATCTGACCGTCGACTTAGTATTAGATCGATTGTTCGAATTCTAGGATCTGACAATGAATGGGCAAGACAAATTTTACACAACCGGTTTATCGTGAGAACAGTGCTTTCGAAAATGGTGCTGAAAATTATCACGATCGAACAAAGAGAAGCTAGTAAAAATGTTTGTACTGACACTCTGAATACAGCTGGAAATGATGCAAATTTCTTGGAAAGAGATAAAACATGGTGATTCTTGGTTGTTCACTTATGACCCAAAAAAGAGGAATCAGCCCATGTGCGGGTAGGCCACAACTCCACCTACAACGATAAAAGCGCGAATGAACAAATCAAGATTCAAGGGGATGATGATAGCTGTTTCCGATGTACATGGAAGTGTGTATCTTCACTGAGTTACGGAAGCTCCAGCTATTAATAAGTACTACTGCCTTCAGGGGCGTGCTCAACTGGGTCTTGCTCAATCCAGTGAGAAAATAACAAAAAAAAGACTCCAATTGTGAAAGAACAGTTGATGGGTTCCGCATCAAGACAACTCACCGACTCGTACCGCTTTGTATGTTAAAAGGTTTGTATCATCGCCCTGTGACATCCATCACCTTATTCAACTGAACTTGCACCGTGTCAATTTTATGTACTCCACAAGGTTAAATCTGCATTAAACGGGAACAAGGTTTCAGTCTGTTGAAGCTGTGAAAGGAAATGCTGCACGCGTCATCAAGGAGACCATGGAGGAAATCTTCCAGATGAATTTCTATCTACAGAAAATTCGTGTGGACCTTGGAGTGAGATTGGTTGGTTGGTTGGTTGGTTTGCGGAAGGAGACCAGACAGCGTGGTCATCGGTCTCATCGGATTACGGAAGGATGGGGAAGGAAGTCAGCCGTGCCCTTTCAGAGGAATCATCCCGGCATTTACCTGGAGTGATTTAGGGAAATCATGGAAAACCTAAATCAGGATGGCCGGACTCGGGATTGAACCGTCGTCCTCCCGAATGCGAGTCCAGTGTCTAACCACTGTGCCACCTCGCTCGGTCCCTTGGAGGGAGAGAAGAGGAGAGTATATTGAGGGCGACAGTAACTAAATACACTGATGAGGCAAAATATTATGACCACCTGCTTAAATGCGTGTTTTTCCGTCTCTAGAACGAAATACATCACTGATTTTGCTTATCAATAATCGACAGTCTGTTGGGAGGTTTATGGAGGTAGGTGGCATTAGATGACTACACACAGTTCATGTAATTCGCATAAACAACAGGATACTGATTTGCGTATGCTGTGACGGCGTGCTGTAGCAACCCAGATGGGTTCTATAGGATTTACAGCAGGCGAATTTGGCCGCCGAGGCAGCAACGTGAGTTCACTATAAAGCTCCTCAAACCACTGTAGCACGTTTCTGGCTCCGAGACGCGGGTAATATTATTCTCCTGAAACATGAAATCGCCATCGGGGAAGACATCAAGTATGAAGAGACGTAGGTGGTTCGCAGCTGTCTGCATGTCTTCGATTAGTATGACAGGTCCTATGCAAGCACAACAGAATATCTTCCATAGCATAATACCGCTCCATCAGCATGCGACCGTGGCGCACTGTACGTTTCGATCCGTCGTGCACCCTGAAGAAAGCGTTTGTGGAGACGACCTATTGTAGTAAAAATGAGATGTACCCGAAGAGCTGACACGTATTCATTGATCGGCGATCTAATCTCATGGTGCCGCTGCCCACTGCAATCGTAATTGACGTTGTCGTTGGGTCACATTGTGTAGGGATGGTCAGCGGTGGAGCTCCATGTTCGACAATGTACAGTGAACGGTGAGCTTCGAAAGAGTTGTGCGTGCACCGGCATTGTGATCTTTCGGCAGAGATTCCACAGATCACCATATATTGTACTTTACACAACAGACAAGCCTACGAATCCCACGTTCTGTGAAGAGTTGTAGGCGTCCAACCGTTTAACGCCCGATGACAGCTTCCTTGTCCTTCTACGGGTTTCCGTATTTGCTCACGACAGTAACACGTGCACCTTCGACCACCCTCTTCGTTTTGTAGTTACTCGTTCACAGGCTCTTCGTAATAAAGATCTAGCGTTTCTCAAAGTCGCTTATCTCAGTCGATTTACTCACATACATTCCATATCTTCGGTAGGTTGATCCCCCGTCTGTGTCGGCTCAGCTTACATACTTTTGTTACCGCGTCACGTGCTCGCAAAGCAACTAGGAGTTAGCAAGCGTCAGTGGGGGGGGGGGGGGGGGGGTAGTTATAATGTTTCGGCCGTTCAGTGTATGTGTTTTAGAGCAATAGTCCCGTCACTTTATAGCCACACTTCGTTAATATTTGGATTTATTTACGGGTAGATATTTGCTGAAATGTGTTGGTAATCTACAAAAAATATTGTAGGCATCCTATGTTCGTATTGCTCAATTTTTGTTTATTTTACAAGGTTCATGTACATTATGTAGCGATTCTCTCTGCGAGTAGCTACGCCTCACAGTAGCTTCACGCATCCCCTGATAAGAGATAAGCACAAGTTGAAATGATTGGTCTAAAAAGAATGGAAAGTCTGTTACAGGAACGTGAGTTTCTTTTGTATGTCTGAAACCGTTCCTTTCTTTGAACTCCACGCGTTTGCAGTTTGCCTACAAACGTTGGCCACCCATGTCCGTATGTGGGCTGTTCATCAGCATGAGGTGCAGTGCGGTCCTCACGCCTATAATACACTCCAGAAGCGGTGCGTGTGCCTCGTCAGTCAGAGAACACATTACGTATCAAAGCGGCCCACTGACAGCTCTTCCCGAGCTCTAACGCTCGCTAACTTTGAGCGCACCGCGTGATGTCTGTTGTTGCCGACTTGAGCTGTAAAACCGCCGCTCACTGCGGTCTTCATGAACACACGCTCGCCGCATACACTCTGTACGATACGATGCAGGGGTGTTTCGTACACTAATGCCGATTTCCAGCACGACTGCATTGAGGAATTGGGCAAGGGAAGAGTGGTAGTTCGTATGTCTGTAAAATATAATGCTCTTGTTGGAAAAGTTTTGTAATCCACATCGCTGTAATTAGACATTTAATTTAGGCAATTTTTTCTTGTGACCTGCAGATCACCTACATACATTGAATATTTTGATACTCTATGTAGTGCACTGTCATCTAGTCGCGAACATATAATAGGTCAACTACCTAGAGAAATAAACGCACCAGTGTAGTAAGATGCGTCTACTCCGGCTAATTTATCTACTATGTGTTCGTGACCAGATAACAGTGCACTACATATAGTGGCAAATTATTTGGTGTATGTAGATATTCTGACGGTGATAAATAAAATCAGCCGAAACTAGTCGTTTTTACGTGTAATTACTGAGTCTGGGCAAATAAAACTTCTATAACGAGAAGTTTGTATTTTTCATAACAGGGGAAACGCCCTCCTGCTGGCAATATAAGACAACCATTATGTGGCTGTGTACGTTCTCTAATTTATCCTATTCTTTCGATCCATATTTGAACTGTACTACGGCGTCTGTAGAGTTGTTGCACAGTATTCACCGAATTAGTCTTCTATTTCTGTGGTGGAAAAGTAATGAGGACAGCTGATTTAACTGGTGTGGACACTGGCATTAACATTTGGCGGGCAATTAACAATGTAAGCTGTGTGGATGACCCAGCACTTATAAGAGGAAGTAAAGAAGACGTTAAAATATATGTCTACATCTACATCTGCATTGCGCAAACCACCTTACAGTGTGTCGCGGAGTATACTGCTGGCACGCAATCTTCACTGTTCCACTCACGAATGGTACGTAGGTAGAATGACTGTTGGTAAATATCCGTATGGGCTCTAATTCGTTAGATTTTGTCGTTGAGTTATTAAATAGACCGTCACTTCTTGGAAACTTAGAAGCACTCCAGATTTCAATAGTCAACCCATCCGTGGGGCACAACGCTTCCTTTCTAGAGTTTATGACTAGGGTTTTCAAAGCATCCCCGTAACGCCGTCCATCCGGTAAACGATACCGGAGCAAAACGCGCCGCTCTTCGTTGTGTCTACTCTACCTCTTACGAATCCAACCTGGTACGGTTCTCACGCTACTCGGAAATAATAATCGGTCGAACGATTGTCTTATCACTTCTTTCGTGGGTGAATTACATTTTCTTAAGATTCTTCCAGTGAATTTCAATTTCTCATCTAGCTTTTCTACCATTTGTCGTAAACGATCTTTTCATTTTAGATCGCTCTGGATAGTTACTGGTCCCATTTTACAGTACTTACTGTTTCTTATTGTTTGTTACCAATAGTGTAATCGAACTACGGTGAACGTCGTCGTCTATTTGGACTCAGAACGTTACATTTAGTTACGTTCAGGGTCATCTAAGAGTATCTTCAAGAATTGTCGATCGTCTGTTGCTCCTACTGCATCTAGTTACAGTCTCTTGTCGTCGCAACAGCATCAACTATAAATAGTAGTCCATTGACGTCCTTAACAATTTTCTTTTACATTTTGTATAAAATAGTTTTGGGTGCTGAGCCTCGTCATTGTGAGTCACTAAAACAACTAAATTGGCGACGTTCTGAACTTCTCGACGTTTGTCGAATTTTCACCGTTAAAGAGCACGAGTGGCTTTCTATCTGGAAGGTTGTCCTGCAGCACAAATCTGCTCAACTTAATTTTTTTTATGAAGCGGCAGTGTGGAACGTACGGAGTACCTTCCAGAACTCATGGTATACTGTAAAAAACCAGTTCACCTTTCTTCACTGGCCCTGTGAATCAATTGCACGAGCACGGTGTGCTGTGTTTGGCAAGATCTACGTTTCCGGAATCGATGATGGCTTTCATACAGGAGATTTGCGATCCTCAAGTACGTCGTAATGCATGACAATAAAACAGATTTCACAATTCTGTGACAAATTCACGTTAGCCAAATGGTCTCTTATTTTTTATTTTGCTTTCGATATGCCAGATGTCTTACAGTACTATACTCATTCAGCATGGGGGACTTCATTAACAAGCAAATGTGACATAACATTATTCATTATAAAAATAGTTGTAAATATTACAGTACTTATAAACCTACAGTGAATACATGTCTTAATCTGTGATGTGTGATCATGTTCCTGGCCTCAAAATTCCTCTATGAACCTAATTGGCACTGAACAGATTGAGACCTGGTGTTGGACGGTGCAACGAGCTGAGTACGTGGACGATCGTCACTGTGACCACGGAGAAATACAGACGATGCAGCACATGTACTCTTTTACGGAAGTTTATTACAATGTCTTATGAAATATAGATATGTTATGAAATACTCCCCATCCCTGCTTTCTTTCACGCCTCCCAATCTCCTTTGCTCCACTTTTTCCCCGGTCCACCCTTCTTTTTGCCTCTGTCCTATCCCTCCATCAGCAACCTAACAGATATACAACAGTTGCATACCAAGGCATTCTGAGGTGTAGTTCCGATACTGACACGGCGGGCTGCTAACGCAGCTCGGTAAGTAAATTTGTACAGTTTTGTACAATACCTTTCTACCTTCTGTAACGTATTTGACAGCACAGTCACATTTAATTTTACTTTGTTTTAGATATGAAGATAATCCAGGGAAATAGAAACTGTTCACAGTATAAAATTTATGCCACTGGGAATGAAAAATGAAGGATGTACTTTTTTTTAATATCAATGAAGTTGCTGAATTCTCTCTCGATGTATATGTCGACTATAATGTAAATTAGGGTGGTTGTTAAAGGAAAGAAAGCTGCCTGTACTGACCAAAATAAAGATGGCTCCAATCACGGTTTCCCTCATAGTTTGATTCTATGTGTGTCGTCGACAACGAAAATCGATCCTTTTGAAATACTGTTTTAGAGAGGATTTAAAAGACTGAAAAGATAAACAGTAAAAGTGCTAGAAAATAATTAACGAAAAATATCTTTGGAGGACAAAATATTACAGATGTACTAGGTAGTGAGGACATGTCATGGAACCAACAGACTCAATCAGAAGGTCGAAGACGCAAAGTGAAACGAAGGGGAAGATGAGTAGAGAACATCAAAGAAAGCACGCGAATGACCTTGGAAGAACTAAGGACCAAACAGTGCCCATTACTGCATTGAGGGAAATCGTGCACTGAGGGAAATCGTTCATCAAATCACCAGGTGTGGGTGACGCCATGATGCATAATAACAACGAATTTCTCGAACACTGGAGCTCTGCATTAATACTGCGGGGTGCCGCAAGAACAACGCTGTCTTTTTCTCGGATATTTCATTTCCGTCTTCTAGTATTTCAATTATTCTTCGTATAGGTGTACGGGCTACACCGCCATGTCGCGATCAGTGCAGCCCCTCTCTGAATTTGCTCTACGTCTGCTGTCACATCCACCTAACAGAGATACCAAATGCTGGATAAGTGGTATTGATTGGTGTGGTTTCCTTTACAGAAGCGCTTCATGTTCCTACAAATCTTCTAACAAAGCCAAAACTTCCATTTGCCTTCCCTAATACTGGTTTTAGGCATTTGTCCCGCTTCTTTTGCTTCTATGTATTACCCTCCAGTACCAAAATGATATGAAGAGTTTCAGATTTTCGACAAATGTCTTGTACTCCGGTACTATCGAACTAATTCTCTTGCTTCTTACTATTTACGATTAACATCAACATCTCCACCCTTGAATTACGTGCTCTTTTTTTCTATCATCCACTCACCCCTTGCAAGGTCTACCTAGTTCTCTCTTTTCATAATTTCTTTGGCAATATATTTCCTGTCATTCTATTACATCAATTTAATTCTATTGCCTTCTATCTTATCATTAAAAGCAAACAATTTTATATATTATCTCTTTGTTCCATTTCTTATTTTATTCATTTTACTGTAGCTCCATATAAAGTCCATGAACTTCATCCCTGCTTCTTTTGTACACGCCTTATCTTGTTTTGAAACTATCCATGACCTCAAAACTATATACAAGAGTCGGTACATTTCTAATTTTATTTCTTTTAGTTGCTTCACAGTTGGCAAGAAATTTATTAATGTTCTAGAAATTTTATTTGTCATTGTTAAAGCTAATATTACATTCTAGATACTTGTAATGGGATACTTGATGTAAAATTATCTTATTTATTATTATTTTGAATTTGACTTTATTATTACATTTGAAAACCATTACTTTCTTCTTATTTGAAGACATAATTAACCAGTTGTATAATCCATTTTGGTCCAGTATATATAGTGCTATCTGTAAACTACCTGCTGTTTCATATATAATTGTCATGTCATCAGCAAACTACAGAGTTTTTAATGGTAAGGTGATAGTGCTTTAATCACTAACCGTATTTTGTATTTCTACATCTCACCTAGGTCGTCAGTATATGAATTAAATGACTGGTTGATAGACTACAACCTTGTCGGTCGAAAACCATGATTTATTATAATTTCATCTGACTTCCTTGAATCTGAACTTAAAATTATTTCTGAATTTACATATAAACTCTTTATGGTTTTAATAATGATTTTATGAAAATCTTTTACCTCTAATGTTTTTCAAGAAAGGAGTCTTTTGACCTCATCAAAGGCTTTCTAGGAAACAATAAATGTCCAAATCTGTTTCTAACACGAATTCCCAATAATTTTCAACAATCTGTCTTATTGATGTTTTATCATTATATGAACGACAGTTGTACACTCCTGAAAGCATTGCCTCAGCAGTAGTTTGCTATCTTTGATTAAGAATTTTTCCATATGTTCTACTTCCTACATTTAGTAAACTTATCCTTCTGTAAGTTTCTAGATTATTCCTATTCCCTGTCGGAAAGTGTGGAAATAACTTTAGGTGTGTTTCATTGTTCACGTATGCAACAGTTCTTCACACATGTATTTTTGAAAATGGAGAAAGTCAGTTTCTAAAATGATTTCTCTGTTTTGATTAATTAAGCACCTATAGAATCTAGGCCACTAGCTGTTATATTTGAGACTACGTTTGATTTTTTTTGTCCATTTGGTGTATGGAGTTGTTATCAGTCTTCATTTAATAATTTTCTTCTCTGTCCTCATCATACCAGAAACTTCTGGAATTTTGCATCCACTGGTTTTCTTTTCTTATGTTATGTTTACTGTATCCTTCCCTGTTTTATTCATATGTTTGAAAGTTCGTTAAATGCTTTATTCTGTGTTCTTTGTGTGTCATGTTCAACATTAACAATGACACCATCCCAAGATTCATAATGGTCGGTTTCTGTTCTATTTTCTCTTTTCTTTCTTTTCTCTTTGTATATATCCTAACTTCGTTCGTGTTTGTAAATAGGCAATACAAACAATTGTTTTTCTTTAATATCTTTGGTTGTTTCTGTATTCCTTATTTTGAAGGCTATTCCAAGTGATTCTTTATTTTTCCCTAGTGTCTCATTAGCTATTTTCAGCACTGCTCATTTAAACCTTTCAAATTCTATTTAGGTATTGTCTTTAGTTTCCACCAGTTGAATTTCGCATGCACGTATTTGTTGACGTAAGCTTCTTATGATTTCTTCCTGTAGCAGATGAAATATAAATTTCGGTTTTGGCTCTGGGTTTTCTTCAGATTTTTTGTTTCCTTCATCTTTCCCATATTTTAGTCTTGGCAATTATCCACATATAAAGAGAGCTGTATTTCGAAGAAGCCGTTAAGTTAGTGAAAGATAATTTCGAGTGATAAATGTAAGTTGAAGCGAAACAGACATTTTTGCTTAGGATCACTGTCGGCACAACCCCCCAGCTGCCAGCTGTGTCTATGGAAGACTTAGACCTGCTGAAATTAATGGACTAGATACGTAGCATGGATTATTTCCTCAATATAAGCCGAGTGTAGACGAAACCGAATCTCAGTAAAAAGGAGATGAACGACTGTCTTAGCATCGTTATTTAGTACAAAAAGTAATGAGAACAGTAAAGTAATTATCCTATCTAGGAAGCAAGTTTGCGAAGGGCAGCTGAAAAACGCTTTTTTCATTAAAAGAACTCTGTATTTATCGGATACTGATATGGAACTAAGGACATATTTTATTAAAGTGTATGTTTGTAGAATAACATTTTACTGGCGTGAACATGGAGACAGAAATCTGTGAGAAGAATAATCTAGATGCATATCAAATGGAGTTCTCTCGAAGAACGTCAAAAGAGTAACTGAGTGGATAAAGTACAAAATGGAGATGTACTAAATAAAATGAGTAAGATGTGTAAGGAACACGCTTACCAGAAGATGGGGCAGGTTAGACGGATATACGTTGTATTGGAGAAAACTAGCATGACAAGGCATCCTTTAGTTTTCATTTATTTGCTGACCAGCTACACATATACAAAGCAGTGACAGTTACCAATAGGAAAAAATGTGGAAGAAAGTAATTTAGTGTGCACTAAAGTCAATTTGAGAAAGTACATTCAGGTGCCTCGGGATACACATTACTTTTAGCCCTTCCGTCTTCCGTAAAATAGTTGAATATTTCGGATGGTCCACTCGTGTGCCTGCAACACATAACTGACTTTGTGAAAAATGAATTTTCCATATTTAATCCACACACTTGATGCGGTTCGCCTTTTGCCTAATAGACGGTTATTTAGAACTCGTGGCGAACGAGGAACTTTAATGGCATGAAATAAAATATCATGTCGATCAGAATGACGGGAATACGTGGAATCAGCACATCTTCTCCCTTTCTCTGTCATTCAGAATTGTTCCTTCGACTACGTTTGGCATCAGTCTTTTGCCCATGGATTCTCTAACATTTGAAAGTCATTCCCTCAGTGCATTGCAGATTAGTGTGAGCTGGAGGAAGCACTGAACAGTGTGAATAAGAGACAGGTAGCATTTGATGCTTTTAAACTATTCCAAGTCAACTATAGGTGTAAAAGAACTACCAACAGGTTGTTTGCGAAAGTACATATTTACATGTAACCCCTTCCCACACTAATGTCATCCTTGGGGATTACCGGGCTGTATGTCTCCGATAGTACTTTTATGCAAATAATAAGTCATAAACATACTAAATCAGGTTGAAATTGCTCCATGCGTTCCTGGGTTACGCTTTCTTTGTTGCCCCTTTTCACCCCTACCTTCAGGGATAGGGATGCTAAGAGTGTGTTACTATCACAGTAATTTCTTTCAGTGATACGTATACAAATTCGTCTAGTCATTACAGAAATAAGGTGAAACGTCATTGTCTTTGCATTCACCATTCTACGTACTTCCTCACTCGTAGGAGTGCACATTTGTCAGGAATTGACCCAATAATCCTAGTGACTCAGATGCGTTACTAATATCGGTCGTTATCGAAAACATTTAAATGTCACGGCTTCTCACCCTATACCCACCCCTTAGGAGTCCTAGGGGGTTGCCGAGCCTCTGTACTTGTATCTAAGTAATGAGCCATGTATGCCAACGGCCTTTCCAGAGTGGTAACACCGGTTCCCATCAGATCACTGAAGTCTAGCGCTGTCGGTCTTCACAAGCACATGAATGTGTGACTGTCCGGTCTGCCGAGCGCTGTTGACAAGCGGGTTGCACTCAGCTCTTGTGAGGCAAATTGAGGAACTACTTGAATGAGAAGTAGTGGCTCCTGTCACGAAAATTGACAACTGCCGGGAGTGCAGTGTTCTGACCACACGCCCTTCCATATGCACATCCAGTGGCGCCAATAGATGAGGATGACACGGAGGTCGGTCAGTAGCGAGATCTGTTCGGACGAAGTTTTAGTTTAGAGTCAAAGAGCCGTGTATATACAAAATCTGGTTTAAATTTCCCCAGACGCCGTAGAGTTATCATGGAGGTGGGTGGTTCCTAGCTCCTCAGAAATATTAACGGGCGTGCACAACAACAACTCATCATCACAATCGGATGAATGGTAGAGGAATGGAAGGGAGATGAACAAACAAATATTGTTTTGTGTGGTAGATATGTGTGTAGTAGTTACGTAGAAATGAAGAATTTGACTCAAAGAACGAAGAGATGAAGGGCAGGATGAAGGTTAATGTCTTGATCAGAAAAGAAACACAGAGACTCTTCATTGATTACGTCACGTGAAAAGTTCGTCCAACTCCTTCTGAATATTCTTACGATCATCCAAGAAAGGTAGCGTCTCAGCGAACATATACTGCTGTGCAAAAGTTAAGGACGGAAGTAACTTTCCTAGTATGATTCACTGACAAATATCGTCGATCGATGACACTTGGACCATATGTGGAAAAAAATGCTACAGTATGCTACAAAAGGGAACTAAAAGAAATACGCAATGAGGCGAAGAGAAACGACGCTTTTATACAGATACAATAATATCACTGCAGTCACTGCGATTTATGATACGAGTAGTTCCATTGACATTACAAAAGTCGGGACATGGTTCTTAACAAGTTGTGTGATCATTCCGAACAACAATCCATTTTCCGCAACGTGCTCCCACACTGGCCATAATTTTGGTAAGGAATTTCTTTGGTAGGGTGGTGCCTTCCTCCACGATCGTCTTTGACCGCTACGCTGTGGTCATTAGAGCATGTGGACGTTCTGCAGTACGCCTTCCCAACGCAACCAACACTTGCTCGATAGGATTTAAGTTGGGGGAACGAGCAGGCCAGTCGATTCTTCGAAAATTTCCTCCTTCTCCATCTCCGCAATTGGATGCTGTATCTTATTTTCGCCTGCAGAAAATGAAGTCATGGCCGAATGGACCCCTGAAAAGATGCATATGAGGATGGCGTACAATTTCATAATAACGTAGAATTGTGTGTGTAACGTGTTCGAAACTTTGGAGGTCGGAACGCCCGTGGAAGATTACGCATGCCCACACTTCAATATCTGGATCGTTGAAAATACGATCTTCGACAACGTTACTGGGTGCATTACTTTCCCAGGCGCCGTGAAAACACACAGCTGAGGAAGGAAAGCCTTAAACGCAAACCAAAGCTGCAATATGAAGACTAACACCACATTTTTTATCCCACGCCCTGCTCCGCCACAAGGCTGCCACCCAGGAAGTTGACCGTAAGTCGGTTTGTTACACTACAGGCCATTAAAATTGCTACACCAAGAAGAAATGCCGATGAGAAACGGGTATTCATTGGACAAATATATCATACTAGAACTGACATGTGATTACATTTTAAAGCAATTTGGGTGCATAGATCCTCACTAATCAGTACCCATAACGGCCTTGATTCCCCTGGGCATTGAGTCAGACAGAGCTTGGATGGTGAATACAGATACAACTGCTCAAGCAGCTTCAACACGATACCACAGTTCATCAAGAGTTGCTCTGCCACCATTAACCAGGCGTTTTCAGTTGGTGAGAGATCTGGAGAATGTGCTGGCCAGGGCAACAGTCGAACATTTCCTGTATCCAGAAATGCCCGTACAGGACCTGCAATATACGACCGTGCATTATCCCGCTGAAATGTACGGTTTCGCAGGTATCGAATGAGGGGCAAAGCCACGGGTCGTGACACATCTGAAATGAAACGTCCACTGTTCAAATTGCCGCCAATGCGAACAAGAGGTGACCGAGACTTGTAACCAATGACACCCCATACCATCACACCGGGTGATACGCCAGTAAGGCGATGACGAATACACGCTTCCAGTGTGCGTTCACCGCGATGTCGCCAAACACGGGTGCGAACATCATGATGCTGAAACAGAACCTTGATTCATCCGAAAAAATGGCATTTTGCCATTCGTGCACCAAGGTTCGTCGTTGAGTATACCATCGCAGGCGATCCTGTCTGTGATGCAGCGTCAAGGGTAACCGCAGCCACTATCCCCGAGCTGATAGTCCATGCTGCTGCATACGTCGTTGAACTGTTTGTGCAGTTGGTTGTTGTCTTGCAAACGTCTCCATCTGTTGGCTCATTGATCGAGACGTGGCTGCACGGTCCGTTACAGGCATGCGGATAAGATGCCTGTTATCTCGACTGCTAGTGATACGAGGCCATTGGGATCCAGCACGGCGTTCTGTATTACCCTCCTGCACTCACCGATTCCATATCCTGCTAACAGTCATTGGATCTCGACCAATACGAGCAGCAATGTCGCGAAACGATAAACCGTAATCGCGATAGGTTATAATTCGACCTTTATTAAAGTCGGAAACGTGATGGTACTCATTTCTCCTCCTTACACGAGGCATCACAACAACGTTTGACCAGGCAACGCCCGTAAACTGCTGACTGTGTATGAGAAATCGGTTAGAAACTTTTCTCATGTCAGCACGTTGTAGTTGCCGCCACAGGAGCCAACCATGTGTGAATGCCCTAAAAAGCTAATCATTTGCATATCACAGCACCTTCTTCATGTCGGTTAAATTTCGCGTCTGTAGCACGTCATCTTCATGGTGTAGCTTTTTCAATGGCCAGTAGTGTAGATTACGCCCCTCTCCATCCAGTACAGATAATGGTAATTGTATAAATATAGAACGTAGACAAATTCCCCTAACCGATGAGACAATTAAATTCTTAAAGATCACTGGGGAAGCAGCAGAAGCCCTGCTGACTTGGTCGTTCTAAAAACGGCTAAAAACCGACACCTGTAATAGTTTTGAAGCAAATGTCAGTATACACCTATATCTAATCTGTACTCTGTGACGCGCCTTATGGTGTGTGACCGAAGGTTTTTCTGTTACTACTTGTAACATTAGAAGCGGCTGACTCGTGAAGCGTAATGGCGTGGTAAATATCTTCGTGGGGCGGCTGGCCACTGAGGTAAGATGGCAGAGGAGGTGAGGACGCAATAAATGGGAGAAGGCAGGCATCCAGTGGCGGCAAGCGGCGGATTGGGTGTAGTCTGAGCCGGTCTGAATACGTCTCGTTTACTGTTGGGGCATGCGGCACAATATGGAGGCTATAGTGGCTTTAAATAAATATGATGAGTTGGAACCAATGAGAAATACACAACTTATTTCACGTATGTGCTACGGGAAAACCAGGTACACCAAATGAATCATGGTAATGTATCGAACTTATTACTGGTGTTTTAATTATTACAGTTTACGAAAATCGTAACAGTTGAGTCGAACATGCTATGTGCATTTATGATACGTCATATGAAAATTTACAAGGTCAGAAATAACAGCAACATCCTAATTTCTTAGTTACATGAACATATAAACAATTACAAACAATTTAATAAATTGTAAGCAAGTACGAAGAAGTAATTTTTTAATTCTTTTGCGCAATGTATGATATTACTATTTATAACTGAGCGGTGGTGAAGAGTGGTCACGCGGTTAAATGCTTAGAACAGCAGGCTAAGCAGGACAGACCGTTTTTCGATCCCAAGCATTCTGGGTTAGAAGTTGATAAGTGGAGAGTGGCGCAAAAACGTTCGTAATCCCTAGTTTAACACCTACAATAGTGAGGGTGAGTTCTGGGGATTGAATTACATTTTATTGGGTTTCATTTATTGTGTTTGTTTATTCACTGTGACCGCTTGTGCAATTTCGCTTTGAAGAACTTCAGTAGTTTGCTACTGTTTTTCATGGGTTAATGTATGCCAGCCGGAACTTACTTGCGCATGCTAGTGTATACATTTTGCACTGTAGGTTTGGCTACTGGTCAACTGATTTGTCATATCTGTGTAAGGCGACCATTAGCATAGGTTTGTGTATACTTCTGGACTAAATATTTCGTTCGAACTCGAAATAAAATGATTTTGTTTCAGCTACTAAATAGTTTTAGGAACATTTAGTTGTCATAGGATTTGGGCTTAAAAGCGACGGTATAAGACCACTCTTCACTGACTTCAGAGCGACAGACTAGAGATTTCTAAGTCGTTCTTGGGCCACATTAAGCTGCCAGGTACAGTTCTCTACTCGTCGATAATAACTGGTCACGACTAGCACCACGTTTCACTGCAATCGCTGTCCTTTAGCGAATAATGAATAGGACTGATGATTGTCGGTGGACCTCCGTATGAGCTCTGATATTCTCTTTGCAGTGATTTCCCGAGATATATATGTGAATACGTAACTTGTTACTCAACACTTCTCGGATCGTACGCTCTCGCAATTTCTACAATAAGCCACTTCATGATGCTCAACGACTCTCTTACAGCTTGTGATACTGCAGTTGCTCGGTACCTCCGTGAAGATCTCACGACTAGTAAACTATCCTGTGATAAAGTGCACATCGCTTCGTAGTATCTTTTATTAAATCAATCTGGTTAATCTCGACCTCACATCTGATTTTCATGCCAATTTTTGCATGGTTATTCCACTTTAGCCTGTTCTGCATTGTTGCTCCTAAGTTCTTACGGTAGGTACCATTTCCACTTATTTGTCAACAAATGTGTAACAGAATGGAAGTGAGTTTCCTCGTCCATTTGTGCACAACACGTTCTTTTATTACTGCAGAGGCGCAACTGACAGATCCTGTGTAAATAATCAATCCTCTGCAGGTCTCTCTGCAATTTTCAACGATCTCCCGCTGTTACTAATTTCTTACAGACAAGTTCATAATCAGCGAACATCCTCATGGAGCTTGTTAAATTGTTCACTTTGTCATTGATGTATATTGAAGACATTAACGTCCAATCGATGCCTTCTTGCGGTACGCCTGAATATACCTTTACATCTGCTGATTTCGATAGATTAAGAACTGCGAATTATAATACTGCTGACTTCGACGAGTAATCGAAACGTCCTGGTTTCAGTCCAAACCAGTGCTTAAATTTTTAAAGGCAATCATTATAAGTGTCGGCCGCAGTCCTCCAGCATATTCTCCCCCTTCGACAACCGGCCGGATCAAAGAGGGCAGGGTGTCGGAAGGAAAGTACTGTTTCTTGGTCTACGGATAGCAGCTTTGGTTAGTAACAAATGCAAAATCGGTCCCAGGTTCGAATCCTGCCACCGTTGAAATTTATGATTCATAATCAACACCGGCAGCCGAAGACTTCCTCTACAAGAAGTTTCTCTCATTCCGCCAACTGCCCTATCAAAGACGGCGGTGGAACAGAGAGAGGTTCAGGGCACTCTCTTGTCCTTGGGGTCGACATTGTCCCTAAAGGTGGAAGAATCTGCAAAGATCAACGGCTTGAGGATGCAGAAAGCAACGGAAACCGCGGCATTAAAGACACATAACGTGTATCCCTATGACATGTGGCCTGTAACTGGTAGAGTGTCGTGGTGATCTCCCCATTGGGAAAAGATACCGGAACAGTCCCACATTCCGATTTCCGAGACGGCACTGCCAAAAGGGAGGTGACCCCGAGAAAAAAATTGAACAACCAACGTAAGGATAATTTTAACGAGTTGGGGGGTGGAACGTCAGAAGCTTAAAGGTGGCAGGGAAGATAGGAAATCCGAAAACTGAAATGCAAAGACTCAATCTAAATATTGTTGGGATGAGTGGAGTGAAATGGAATGAAGACAGAGGCATCTGGTCAGATGAGTATTGGGTTATATCAACAGCAGCAGAGGACACGTACAGGAGTAATACTGGTTATGAATGGGAAGGTAGGGCAGAGAGTGAGTCACTGTGAACAGTTCAGTGTTAGGGTTCTTCTTATCAGAATCGACAGCGAACCAACACCGACAGCGATAGTTCAGGTATACATGCCGATGTCGAAAGTTGAAGATGAAGAGATAGAGAAAGTGTATGAGGGCACCGAAAGGGTAATACAATATGTAAAGGCAGGTGACAATCTATTAGTCATGGGTGACTGCAATTGTGGAGGAAGGAATAGAAGAAAAGTTTACAAGAAAATACGGACTTGGGGCAAGGTATGGGAGAGGAGGAACACTAATTGAGTTCTGTAATAAATTTCTGCCAGTAATAGTGAATACTTTGCTCAGAAATAGCAAGAGAATAAAGTACACTTGGAAAAGACCGGGTGATACGGGAAGATTTCAGTTAGATTACATCATGATCAGACAGAGATTGCGAAATCAGATACAGGATTGTAAGGCATACCTAGGAGCAGATATAGACTTAGATCACAATCTGGTAGTGATGAGCAGTAGGTTGAAGTTTAAGAGAATAGTCAGGAAGAATAAGTATGCAAAGAAGTTTGATACGGAAGTACTAAGGAATGACGGGATACCCTTAAAGTTATCTAAGGCTACAGATACAGCAATAAGCAATAGCTCGGTAGTTAGTACAGTTGAGGGGGAATGGACAGCTATAAAGAGGATCGTTACATAAGGTGGACACCAAAACATAGGTACAAAGAAGGTAACCGCAATGAAATACTTCAGTTGATTGATGAAAGAAGGAAGTATAAAAATGTTCAGAGAAATTCAGGAATACACAAATACAATTCATGGGGAATACGATGGTCAGGAAGTGCAGGGAAGCAAAGACTAAATGGTTGCGTGAAAAATATGAAGAAATCGAAACAGAAATGATCCTCGGAAGGACTGGCTCAGCATATATGGTGACATTAAAGGCAAGGTTGGTAACAGCAAGAGTGTAATGGGAATTCCGCTGTTGAATGCAGAGGAGAGAGCGGATAGGTGGAAAGAATACACTGAAGGCCTCTATGAGGGGAAGATTTGTCTGATGTGATAAAAGAAGCAGGAGCCGATTTAGAAGTGATGGCGGACCCAGTATTGGAATCAGAATTTAAACGAGGATTGAAGGACTTAAAGATCAAATAAAGCAGAAGGGATAGAAAATACTACATCAGAATTCGTAAAATCAATGGGGGAAGTGGCAACAAAACGATTGTCCATGTTGGTGTCCAGAATGAATGAGTCTGGTGACATACCGTCTGACTTTCGGAAAAATATCATTCACTCAATTCTGAAGACTGCAAGAGCTGACAAATGAAAGAATTACCGCACAATCAACAGCTCATGTACCCAGTTTGCTGACAAGAATGGTATACAAAAGAACGGAAAAGAAAATTCTGAATGCGTTGGATGACTAGCACTGGCAAAAACCCACTCTTGGCCAAGACAAGCCTACTAGTATTAAACAAATTGCCTTACTCTGAGGAAGAAATTTCTGGGAACGTTCGTTTGGAGCACATCATTGTGTGGTAAAGAAACATGGACTGTGAGAAAGCCGGAACAGCAGAGAATAGAAGCATTTGAGATGTGGTGCTAAGGACGAATGTTTAAAATTAGGGGATTGATAAGGTGAGGAATCAGAGGTTCTGTGCAGAATCGGAGAGGAAAGGAATATGTGGGAAACACTGACAAGGAGAAAGGACAGGATGATAGGACATGTGTTAATACATCGAGGAATGACTTCCGTGCTACTAGAGGGAGCTGTAGACGGCAAGCGTTACTCTGAGATGAAGAGGTTGGCACAGGAGATGAATTTGTGGCTGGCCGCTTGGTCAGAAGGCTGATGACTCACAAAAATAAAGCTACGTGATGTAATGCTAATGACTTCCATTGATACATAACACCCTATGATCTTATCTAGTCTTGGGTTTATCTGCCCAAGCGCTGAGGTTTGCCTAGGAGCCCTGGGATCGGTTTGCCGCAATTTGAAGAGTTGTGAGAGGCCGTGAAGTGGTGGATTGGTACAGAGCATTGCTGCGTTGAGAGGCATATTGGAAGAGCAGTGGTGGCGTGGTTCTATTGGACAGCGCTGCGTAGCGTCTTCGGTGTAGCGGAACTGGAATTTGGCCGTGGTCGTGAACAGACGCAGTCGCAGTTCGTGGGCTGTTTCTGCATATCTGCGCCCACCGTAGCATGTCTTGGGTATGCTGCAGTACTTGCCTCCTTCCTGTGGCTCCGCTGTTGCTGACTACAGATTGCGTTAAATGGTGAGCTGCCTTGCCAATGTACCGATCTGACTTTCAAGGGGAATCGTGCTCCGGACTTTTATGGCGTTGAAATCATTTTGTCCGGTACTAATTGCAAGCTGGCTTAGTGCATCGTTCGGGCTCGTTGAAATTCTTTGGCAATGCCCTGGTTGTTACTTGACCGTTCTGATTGTGTAATTTAAGATTATTGACTGTGTTACGATTTGTGGGGACGTCGAAGCTTTGGTATAAATCCGTCAATCTTGTTAAGGGACTTTAAAAATGTGCTAAAGAGACATACTCTTTAGGTTGTGAGATCTCCATGAAGTTAGGTGATTTGATCCCATACAAGCAGTTATAGCATAAGTATTTGAGTTTAATGCTTTAAAGGAAACGAGTTTTGATATTAAATCAAGGGTCAGAGTGGTTTTTGAGTATAAGTATTCTAGCGATTGTTCGAAATGATATGGAAAGCGCTCCTGTCAGAATAAAATACTACGCACACACACACACACACACACACACACACACATATATATATATATATATATATATATATATATATATATATATATATATATATATATATATATTGTGTGTGTAGTATTTTATTCTAGAATAAAATACTACACACACACACACACACACACACACACACATATATATATATATATATATATATATATATATATATATATATATTGTGTGTGTAGTATTTTATTCTCACCAGAAATACGTATACTCAAAAAGCACTCTGACCCATAATTTGATATCGAAAGCCGTTTCCTTCAAAGTATTAAACTCAGGTACCATAATTCCAAAAGTCTAATTACCAAATATTTATATACTACTGTAGGACAGTAGGACAAGCTACTGTAGGACTCTGTGGACTGACACACTACTGTAGGACTGCAGGGCACACCAGTGTGGGACTGTGTCAGTCCTACATGAAAGTACATGCCGTTTTGAGGTTTATTTTCGGAACGTAGTAAAATTGTATGCTGCATTACGTATGGAAGCCTGCTGTGCTTCATACACTTACGACCTGTGAATTTATATGAGACATACGATCGTTGTACCACAGAAGGACAAATTGTAGCAATTCTTGGAAAATTTCACCAAGGTGCAGTTTTATCATTTCTACATTAGCACATGGAATGAACGTTTGAGCAACATAGACACTCCGTTTAGTGCCTTGGTTGTGTCGCCATTGCCCCAGTTGCCTATTGTTATCACTTCTTGTAATCTTTGTCAGATGTATGATTATAATTCCCATTATATATGGTGATGTAGTCCATTGAAGCCAGTAATGTAACCCTTTCTTCTTGAAGATAATTTATTTTATATGTTGTGACTATGGCTTCCCTATCGTAGTGTCGACTAAATTTTTAGAAGATATAACTGTTTTTAGCTGACTTACAAATTGAAACCAAATACCTGCAGTTAAATATTCATGCTACTGAATTAAATTTCTGTCAATTTCAACGGGTTTTGGTAACCAAATTTCAATTAACCTTGCTGATTTCGTTGTACAGTTATTTATTGCCATTCTTCGTCTGTATCTTAACTTTTACTTTTCATTGCAGTGAGGCTGTACATTTTAAAGGTAGCCCTTCACAAAACGGCAGTCCCTAACAGAGTGCGCTTTGCTGTTACCATTAGTGGTTATGTCATTTTTTAAAATAAATAAGTAAATATTGTTTCCGCGCCTTCTCAAATTGAACTCAGTGCTTCCATGCGTCCACCTCAACAGCCGTGCACTCTGGAATCTTTCTTTCAGTGAGGGGTAATAGCAATGTTCATAGTTAAGTCCAAGCCAATGCTTGAGCTTTTCATAAAATAATCAGCAATGTCGACAGAAGACTTCCACCATAAAGATTATCCGCCGTTCGGCAAAAGGCGTTGTAAAAGAGGACAGAAGCTCGGGAAGAGCCTCAGGTGCCCCTAAGAGGGGGAAGCATCAATTGTGGCCAACGGCATGAGGATTCAGAAGTCAATGGAAACCACTGCAATGAAGACGAAGGTTGCTGCTGGCTTTGCACATTTACACTGTATATTACATGCCTTTCCATACCTTAGAGAGATTTCTCTGCAAGATACATTTTACAGCCCTATTTAACCTCAGATTGTTTTGTCTTCGCCTCCTTTTTCAGCTTCTGTAGAGTACGTGGTGTTCCATGTACATATTTTGTCTTTGGAAGTTTCAAGGGACTTAGCCCGGTACTCGTCCAATCGTAAAGTCATTTTAGAGGAAGTAATAACAAAATGGTATGACATTTTATTTATTGTGTGCGTAGCATGAGTATTCAGATATCTATAATTTTATTGCGTTTTACAATAGCTAGGTTTTTACGAACTTATTATCCCCCCTCCCTAACCGTGCCTTAATTATTACATGTGTTCCATACCTTTCCTTGTTTTTAATCTAGAACTACTTTTTCAAAACGTATCACATTCATTTGAGTTTACAACTGGTATGAATTAACTTGCCTTAAAAACAGATCGCAAATTTTTACAGTGGGACCTTGATAACCCAGGATGCTTAGGGATTTGGCAATTCCGGATTACCATTACCGTTATAAGAAACTTCCTTTGGAAACTTGATGCTCGTAAAACCTATAGTTTCAACGTACAAAAAAATTAGCTTCTATTTATTAAACTCACCAGAACAGATTACGGCATTAAAAATAAGTGTGTATTACGTTTCTGTTAAAAGAAAGTTGAATTAGGCGTCGAATTCTGTACTGTTCTATTAAATCAGTTTAACGCTGAAAGTTCTAGAAATTTTCAACATATAAAAATAACTTTTTGTACTTCATTTATGAAATAAAATAAGTACCATTGATTTGAAATGACCAGGCACAAGGTTAATTAACAATAATTGTTAACAATAACTTGGTACAGTTTAATTTGAATCGCTATATTTACGGATAGCACAGTCATCTGACATTGTTGAGATAACTTAAGGTTTGGCTCAGATTTACTTCTGAATCCTATGGAGTATTGCAGATATGCTAACATGTTTCTTGGCTTGAGGTACTTTTTAACTAAAATTATTTTGGATGATGTGCAGATTCGTAACTACACAAGCGTTGTGTTGTTGGCTACTTTAAGCGAATGTTACCTAAGTCACTAAGGCTTACAAAGCTTCAGACCAGGAACTGTGATGTGTAGATTTTTCTTGTTCGTCACTCTCAGTTTTTATGCCTACTGTGGGTTATAAATAATTTTCTAATACACCGTCATCAGTCAGCACTTCTTGGATAGCTAAAATTTTTCGCAACATTAATCCACTAATTGACTTCGTCTCTTGAAAACGCTCTCACTTCAGTATTGGATGAATAATTTATCGATAGATCAATTTTGGAGCGATCTGTTGTCGACTCTTCTTCATTTATGTGGCTTTCCTTATGGACTTCTGGTGCGTGCCGGACTATCGGGTCTGTCAGTTCATCGAGAGCCGGATTATCGCCGTCCTACTCCATATAGATATTTCAGCTATGTAGGAAACTGCGTGTCACTGTTCAGCTTCGAGACATGTGCAGGAAGACAAGAAGACATTCTAGATAATTTTTGTTGCCACAAGACTTCATGATTTTAAGGATATTAGGTAATGTAGGGCTCAGACGGAAAAGACATTTGCATTGCGCAAGCTGTATCTGTAAGATGCAGTTTCTTGACGTACAAACTTGTTGCATGTTATCTACGGTGAAGATTCTTATTTTAGTTTTTTGTATGTCCATCCCTGGGCCAGGAGGTCTGGGAGACTACGGCAATTCACTGTTGCAAGAAAGTGAAACACCTACAGACGTCCTTATGATGCCATTTATTGTGGAGCTACCAGTTTCGGCTCTTCAATGCACCATCTTCAGACCTTAGTTCATGTTGAAAGGTTTATCTCGAGCCATATATGAACTTAGCATTGAAGTTGATGACAACAAAGAATTATATTGCATTAGTGCTCATCAACAAGTGCTTTACGCAGACTACTGGTAACTGTGATGTCTCTCCTACCATTAACTGCCAACTGTTGTTGATATCAGGCTTTCGACGCTCATAAGGTTGTTTAACCATAACAAAGCGACAGACAATGATAACGATGTAATATGTTCTAAAGTCTGAGAGTGATAGAAATTGGCTGTAGGGAAGGCCGGATAGTATACAGTATAAAACAGCACAAAGAGGGAACAATACTAATGGAAGAAGCGCTCGAATTAAAAACGTGTAAGACGGTGATGCACTCTTTCAACACTACTGTTCAATCTACACATCGGATAAGCTAAGACGGAAATGAAACAATGGGTTATGAATGAATTTTAAATCCGGGGTTAAACTATACTAATGATAATTTTCGGTGATAATATTGCTGTTTTGGGTAGAAGCAGAAAAGAATTACAGAACTGAATGAATAGTGTAATGAGCACACCATAGATTGAAAGTAAACTGAAGACAGGTGAAAGTAATGAGGAGCTAGTAAATGAGTTTAGATATGAACTTAGCATCTAAGTCGATGACAATGAAGAAGAGGAAGAGGCGTATTTCTGCCACCTTGGAAGCAAAGTAACACACGACCGACAAAAATTCTAGATCTGAAATGTAGATTAGCACAGGCGGAGTGGGCATTCCTGTAAAACACAGACCTGTAAAACACAGGCCTGTAAAACATAGGCCTTAATTTGAGGAAGAAATTTCTGAGAATGTACGTTTGGAGCACAGTGTTGTATGTAATGAATCATGGATAATGATAAAACCGGAAAAGAAAATAATCAAAGCGTTTGGAAAGTGGCTCTTTGGAAAGACGTTGAGAATTAGGTGGAGTGATAAGATAAGGGATGAGGAGTTTCTCTGCACAGTCGGCGAAGAAAGAAACATACTGAAAACACTGTCCAGACCATTTCTTAATTCATCAGAGAATAATTACCATGGCACTAGAGAGACATGTAGAGGAAGACAAAGATTGAAATACATCTAGTAAATAAGAGTAATTACAAGTGTTACTCTGAAAAGAAGTAGCAGGCACAAGAAAGGAATTCGTGCCCAGCCACATCAAACCAATTAGAGGACTATTCTTCTTTAGGCAATCATGGACTAAAGAAATTTATTCTGTACTGCTCTCATGCCAAGGTGTAAGATGGAGGAGGAATCGAACTGTCGCTGTATTTCATAGTTTTTTTGTCTAAGGGACAGGAGTAGACATTTTGTAACTTTAACACGACTGATTTTTTTTGTCCTTAGAGAATGATAATACTAAGAGACAGTGATGAGTATGTTTTGTAATTGAACAAAACGTCATGAAGATGTTACTGGCTTACAGTGTCCATTATTCGATAAGTCACAAGATGTTGTGGCTGCTGCAGTTCATGTTGGTACAAACTACGTTGGTTCAATATACGATGCTGATCTCGATGTTTCTGCTGGTCAAGTGGATCTTATTTTCGTTGCGCGAGCCCTTAATTCAGTTGAAACGTCCCCTTAGAAAAATTGTACACGACTGTGCTTAAACTGACACACAATAGTTTTTAGCGCAACGCAATCTGACTTTCAATAATCCCTACAAAGAATGGCCCTGACTAACATTAACCTATACCTTTCACAAATCACTTACCTCACAAAAAATCTTCGTTACTCGAACTACTGCAATACAGCGAGCACCACTACTGCCAGCTAAATAAAAGATTCAAACTACTGAAGGCACTAACTACTGATAGGCATAGTTAGCGAATGAAAGATTTTCATAGAGAACAAACAATGTATTTACCTTAATGGTCATAATATATATATCAGTTTATGACGCCAATTCTTACAAATTTCAAAACTCCGCCATCTCTCTCCCCACGTCCACCACTGCTGGCGGCTCATCTCCAACTGCGCAACGCTACGCGCTGTTAGCATCCAGCTGCCGCTGCTCAACACTACAATGGCAGACAACAATGCAAACTAAACACAGACTGCGCACAGCACAGCCAGTGATTTTTATACAGAGCGCTACGTGGCGGCGGCGTTACCAATAAAAAAACCTAAACAGCCTACTTACATAGCCCCCATGCTCCCCACAAAAAATTTTTACAAATTGTTTTGGGCAGTGGCCATTAATGATTTGATAAAATTTTTCATAATTACTGTAACAAAGATATCAAATGCACACACTTATTGATACAATGTTGGTCAGAAGCTAAAATTCTCTCACAGTCCATAAAGACAGTCCTGATCGTTCATCATAGTAAAATTGCAGTGTTTTTTTCAAAGTCTGAGCAATAAAAGAAATTGCACTTGGAAGTAGTCGATTTCTAAGCAGTCTTGAAGAAGTAGTGTTGTCCTTCCAACGAAAGA
Organism: Schistocerca gregaria; assembly: GCF_023897955.1. Lineage (NCBI taxonomy): Eukaryota > Metazoa > Arthropoda > Insecta > Orthoptera > Acrididae > Schistocerca > Schistocerca gregaria. Next base: position 411,417,003 of record NC_064925.1, on the reverse strand, counting down.
TAGTGCTGACTCTTGACATGCAGACAGGTAATGGGCCACAGCAGAGTCAGTCGACGTTGAAGACCATCGGTAGGTAGGTCATCACAGAGCAGACCCACTGTAGTTCTGGTAGAGATTACTATTCATGGGCTACCAGAGTTGCAGACCCACTGCAGTCCTTGTAGAAATAATGGTATTGGTGGGTCATCAAAGGTGTAGACCCACTGTAGTCCTTGTAGAGATGGCCAGCAGCCATCTGTTTGACTGTGCAGTCGCACAATCACCATTGAAGAGTCTTGCAGATAATATAGCAAGTCCATAAACCACCACTTATCCACTTACAAAGAATTTGTTTGAAATGTCCTTAGAACCAGCAATGCTGTTGTCCAGTCCCTTGCTGAATTATTAACACACGTGCAAACACTATCAGTCCATACTTCTCACATATTGTCCATATACTATGACCAACAGAAACGTGTGCAGTGAAATGTAATTTACAAGTTACTTAATGTGATGAACTGGTGTCAATTACTATTTTATAACATGAGAATACAATAACAAAGGCACAAAATATATCATTAAAGAGCATAATAGTACAGATAACATTTGCAGTAATACAGGCTTTACAAAAGAATCGAAATAACATATACATCAGTGTTACAGGAATTATGACAGGAGCACATACATAAGAAATCTGAATAAATTTCGAAACATCAACTTCACGAATTTGCATTAGAACAAAACAGAATAAATAATATGTAAACATCTTTACAAAGTAAATAACATGTTATTAATGCAAATTATATTTGAGGATAACAGTATTCCTCATCATAGTGAATGTAGCTTAGTATTAGAAAAATTCTGCAACATAAGTCTTATCAGATAAACATATAAAGACAAGAAGAACATAAATACACAAGGGTACACAAACACATAGTGGGATAACACAAGGAAAGGACAGGGTTTGTTTTACTACAGTATTTTGCAAGCAAAACTTTCTTTACTTCTCGGAGATCACCCATCGTTCTTCATTATTTCCAAAAAGTCCTATCTATACCTGATTTCTGTACTTTTTTCGTATAACTTCTCAATGCATTTCTTCCAATCCATCGCAAATCATTCTCTTATATAGGCTACCCCCTCTTAAGCTAACTTAAATCTACTGAGCTCAGATGCTTAACTAAGGGATGAGGCAATGCAGCTGCACAAAACAATTTACACAAACAGCAATGTTAAAAAATGGAAATTGGCAAAAAAAGGCAGCAATATTACAACTAATATAAGGCAATGCGCAGCAAACAAGAAAAATAAATCAGTAATAAAATTGGCTTAACCTAGTAATACAAAATGACATTCAGTAGCACTATGCATGGCAAACAGCAGCAGCAAATGCTATAACTTATACCTAAACATGACAAAGCTCAAGCAGAAAAAATGTTACACTAAAGACAACAATGCAGATAAGGACAATGTCTATTCACATCTTAATGTGTATGCAATTAAAGTGGTGCACCACAAAAATTTATTGTAAAAAAATATTACCATGTACTTGAAAAGAAAATTATGTATGCAGTTCCTGTTACTAGTCCCTTCTTATTGTTCTTTCCTTTCCAAGTGGTCCTTTTTTTTTTTTGTTTGAAGAATGTGGATCATAAAATTATTATTTAACAGATCTGTTGACAGAAAGTTTTCACATTAGCAAATGCATTTAATTTTATAAAACCAATGCTGCAACATAGCTGGAAAACAGATATCAAATGAAATAAGCATTTATGTAAAAAGCATAAAAATACAATTCAATAGTGATGTGGCATTTCATAAGTTAGTAGAAATTCTCTCAATTCTCGTAGAAAGACGCTTGTCATTATCAGGTGTGCAGATGTAAGAAAGTATCTTTCCAAGTAATGAGCGTGTCGTTTTTGAGAAGCCTTCTACAAAGGAATGTCAATAGCGAGGATAACGGCCTCTTTTTTTTTCTCCACCTGTGCCTCTGACAGGTACACACTAATGGCTTTCTTTTGTCAGGTGGTTGTCGCGCAGCTGGGCGCCCACGACGCATTACATGCAGGTGGTCACTTAACTGTCTTATCGAAATATTTACGACACCAGTTTCCGCTACAGTGGCAGTCTCATATAAAAAAAATTCACAGGTCAAGAATTTGCGTTACAAATCTGTAGAAATAATATAATTTAAATATAATTATGTCCAAAAAATTTTCGCCAGCATAGTGATACATTCACGCATATACACTCATTTCATAACTCTTAAAGTACGATTCTTGGTTTCCAACATCCTTTTTCACAAATCAGAGTCCCTAACCACTACTCATTATTTCTTACCTTATTACACATATATATATTCGTCGACACTTCTTCAATATTTCATCATAACAGATACGTAGCACAGCCAAATAACTCATATAGCATCAGCTTAAACATACCTCAGCAGCAGAATTCGCATCGTCGTCGTAATAATAACATCATAACACCACAGTCAAATTCTCAAAATCTCCATAGCTTCCGCCAATAATTTCAAAACCTAAAAAAAATTCTCTCCTCCTGTGAAAAGTGTCATCTGCCGCAAACGTACTTCAAAAATCGTGATCTCATACCAAATACACCATTCAAAGCTCTCATAGTATCACAATGGTTCTGAAAGATTATGAACAGTTCACAAAGTACAGACAAAATACAATTTCATAAGTGTGAAGTTATTCAACCGTGTAATTGCGTAAACATCTGTCACTGAAGTAGTAAAATTAATATTTGTCTCTCTCAGTTAAATGATCAGATAGCTGTGTAATTCTGTGTTAGAGAAATATGGTACCGATGTGTAAAGTAGTATAAGCAAATGCCATATTAGCTAGGGCTCCTTGTGCTTGCCAAACACATGGTACACAAAGTAAGCGTGTACCCCCTGAGGATTAATGTAATTATATCCTCAGGTGTTACAGATTACAGCAATGGAATGAAATGTATCACAGAAAACTATCTTTGTAATTCAAATATGTTGAAAAATAAGTAGTTTAATGCATGTCCTGTAGCGCTAAATGTGCGTCTTGCTGTAAGACAATCTCTGTGGAAGTGTCGTAGTTATTGTCCTCCGAAAGCTAAGTTCTGCAGAAGTCAATATACTTTCCTCATGATAAACGAAATTGAAATGCTTTGCGCATAGATATCTTAGTTATTACGCTTATTGCCATGATGAAGTAAGTACTGTACTGTACGTATTGTTGTGCTACAGAAAAGGCTGTCTCATTGTAGCTATACCACAAACGTTACTACTAAAACATGTTTTACTTTCCAGAAAAATTCTGAAAAACTGTGCAGATATAAAACAGATAAACTGCAAAAGCAACATTGTAAATTGTCACTCATTAGTAGCGTCGTGATAAAATCGTGTAGCTGTCACATAAACTAACCACTGTATCATCTGGTATCTCACAGAAAGTACTTTCAATCCAGAATGTATTTTCAAGTAAACCAAAATGTTGCATTAAAATCTCATTAGCAATACTGGTAAATGTTCTAAGTATGTGAGCCTTATAGTCGTTACGTAATCGTGCAACTAACAAGCAAGAATGTACACACGCAATAACACTGTGATGTCTGTTCACTATAACAATGCTCTCGTAAATACTGTCTAAATATGTTCCGTAGGTTCTAGACTGGATAGTAAACTTCAAACATTGTTGCATGTTAACAATTTCTTAGTCTGACAACACATACTAGAAATGTGAAGTGAAATGTTTTATGGGAAAGACAAAGTTAAAAAGCAGATTATCTTTCAATAAACGGTTTTATATGTGAAATGTGGTGTAAACCATTACTCTTCGTAGTACTCAAAGTTTCAACTTGAACGCAATTATCATGCGGTGTACGTCGGTAACGAATACAGGAACTTTTCTCAAGGTTAGCGTCTATGTTATTTTTCGCTAAGCCAGCCGGCGCACGTGGCTGCCTGCGGTGCGAGTCATTGTCTGTCTCTTTGTTGGCGCGCGCCGTTATTGGGATTAGGAGACCTAACTTCTACAAATTCACCTTGCCGAGAGGGCCCCGCCCTGTTTGAATCCCGCCAGTTCTGATACAATTCAGGTCTGTCGTTACGATCATATCGTCTGTCGTCATGTCGGTAGATTCCATAGTTTCTTTCTTGTCGGTCACGTGGTCGAGAATTTCTCTCTGAACCGTAACTGCGCTCTGGACCGTTGCGTCTGAAGTTATTCCGTCTCCCGTGATGATAATAGTTCTGGTTGACATATTGTCTGTTTCCATGATTGTCTCTGTCATATTCATTACTACGGAAATGCTATCTTTCTCTGTAAATACTACTAACCTGCCAACGGTTGTCATACGGGTGGTGTCTGTTTTGGTCACGATTTGCGTTGTAAGAATAGCCGTGTCGTGTCCAGTTATTATTTATTTCATCGCGGAATTGCGACGGATGTGACCTGTAATTGTTGTGTTCCTGTTTTCGCGTTCCGCGATTGTCAGTGTCAATTTCTAATTCTCCTAAGAGTCCCTGAAAAGCTTCAATGTCGTCTTTGCAACGGCCTGCCAAAATAATATGCCGTAAATGTTCAGGCAATTTGATTAAGCAAATGCGGATGAGTTCTGACGGGCTGTATGGGTTTGACAGGTACTGATTCTTGTGCAACATGTCTTCAATATATTTCACAAGACTGGAAAATTCAGATTGTTCGAAATGTTTCATCATCATGATGCCATGTTTTACTCGGTCTTGTGTGGCTTGAGAGCAATATGCTGAGAGGAATGCATGGTAAAATTCTCCTTCACTGTGGCAATCGTGAATGACCGATCGCATTCTTACAGCTGGTTCATTCTCTAAGTAGCCACACACAAATTCTAATCTGTGCTCTAATGACCAGTTAGGAGGAAAACAATGAGAGAATTGATGGAGCCACGCTTGTGGATGAATGTCGTTGCCTGAATTCTTAAATGTTTTGAATTTACGTGCAGTAATGAACAGCTTATAGTCAAAATCATCTTGTCGGAGAGTAGCATATCGGTCATTGTTACGTCGTGTCGGCGGTTCCATCACAAAATTCGGTGCAACTTGCCAATTTCTTTCATGATTTCCGAAATGCCCTGAGTTATTATTTTGTGGCTTTTCCGTATTTGTAAATCCCTCTTCCCGTGTTGGAGCGCGAGTGTGCTCAGAAATACGTAATTTTTGTATTACCTGCGTCAACTGATCTTGTACTTTCCGGATTTCTCTTTTGTATTGCGTATTAATTTGATTCTGATTTTGTTTGAATTTCTTAATTTGTTCATGCTCATCTGTGTCAGTGATGGCTACAGATCTTGTGTCATTCAGATCATCATCTACCTTTGCAGATAAATTAGTGAACTGATCCGAAAGTTCGGCTACTTTCTCCGATAGTGAACACATTTCCTCAGTGTGTTTTTCTGAACCAATTTTCAGAGTGTCCATTTGTGTTGAAATCGAATCTACTGTGTCCTTTATGTTTTCCTGAGTTCTTGCAAGTTGTGTAACCGAATCGGTGGATGCAAATGAGTCCATTTTAGCTTGCATGGTGTCGTGATTTTCACGAACAACAGTTTGCAATTCTTTTATGGCTGCTTCGTGATTCTGTAATGAGTTTTCATGCCGCGAAAAAATAGGTTAAAAATGCTCACAAATTTGTGTTTTTACGTCATTACAGATATTTTGACATTTCGATTAAATGTTATGTAACTCAGTAGTTAAATTTTCACGTGTTTGTTCAAGTGTGGTGTCTAACTTCCGAAGATTTTGTTCCATTGTGTCTAATTTTTGAAGATTTTGTTCCATTGTGTCTAACTGTTGCTGTGTTTGTCTCTGGTGTTGTTCCATTGTGTCTAACGTTTGAAGCTTTTCCTGTGTTTGTCTCTGATTTTGTTTCATTTGTTGCATTAATTGCAATAATAATGTATTAGTGTCTCGAATCTGTTCCTCTATACTTTTCGACAGTGCATTTGCACCGACAACGTTCACATTTTGACAAGCAGAAAATGTGTCTTGACTTATTTGAGAAAACGGTGAGGACGCAAAACCTGACTGTACAGTATTTGCAAGTTTGTATCCTGTCATTTCGGATTTCTGACCGATCGATCGATAATGCTTCCCAGTTCACTAACTGTTTCACTGCCTACACCATTATTTGCAGCCCGCGCCATTTCCCTTCTCACTATTACCAAATTACTACTTTGAGCATTAGTTAATTCATTACTCGGTGGCGCTAACACACTGCTTTCGTCTTCACTGTCATTTCTCAGTTTACTTTGGATCCTAGTATTACGTTTTTCACACGCCATTATTGTCACAATATTTCACACGATAACACAGAATAGCACAATTTGAAGAGCAAAAATAAGAAAACACATTAACGTAGCACTGAAAATAATATCTAGTTAATTGCAAGCACAGCTGCGAAATATTTCGTGCAAAACTACATGCATGCCACAACTGTTTTACTGTACAACAATGAAAGACTACAACTACAAAGGAGATTCTCTCTACAATTACATGCTAGCAATAAACAAAATCTACACTAATTACACAAACTACAAGAAAAAATCAGAAGATTCCAGGTTCGAATCCTGGCAGGGTCGCCATATGAAACGTCCCCTTAAAAAAATTGTACACGACTGTGCTTAAACTGACACACAATAGTTTTTAGCGCAACGCAATCTGACTTTCAATAACCATACAAAAGAATGGCCCTGACTAACATTAACCTATACCTTTCACAAATCACTTACCTCACAAAAAATCTTCGTTACTCGAACTACTGCAATACAGCGAGCACCACTACTGCCAGCTAAATAAAAGATTCAAACTACTGAAGGCACTAACTACTGATAGGCATAGTTAGCGAATGAAAGATTTTAATAGAGAACAAACAATGTATTTACCATAACAGTCATAATATATATATATATATATCAGTTCATGACACCAATTCTTACAAATTTCAAAACTCCGCCATCTCTCTCCCCACGTCCACCACTGCTGGCGGCTCACCTCCAACTGTGCAATGCTACGCGCTGTTAGCATCCAGCTGCCACTGCTCAACACTACAATGGCAGACCACAATGCAAACTAAACACCGACTGCGCACAGCACAGCCAGTGATTTTCATACAGAGAGCTACATGGTGGAGGCGTTACCAATAAAAAAACCTAAACAGCCTACTTACACAGTTTATGTTGACGCTTATAGTGATGGAGAAGGTGGCAAGCCTGCAGAGTCTCCATGGTGGAAGTTGAAGGAACTCCGTGCTGTTGTTGTGGTTAGAGAGGAAAAAACGCATTAATACGATGTTGGGCGATATTACATGGTGGGAGGACAAAAGATGTGGTAACGTCAGTAGAAACACTTAACAGATGAGGCAGCTGACGAACGGATGATGCAGGGCAAGTGACATGACAGACGAAGCTGCTAAAACTAGCGGTCGAGGATGGTCAAACGACGAAGTGAGAGTAAAGATGACGACCGTTGCAAAAACGCCAAAGTAATGGGAAAACCCGAGGGTTGATGAAAGAAGAAAGCATAAATTTTAATCCTGGATTCGGATACAAACTTCATATTACGATCAGTCATTAGAGAACTGTTGCGGGTATTAGATGTAATAGCTCGGATATAGGTATCATTTAAATGACTTATTGATAGTGCGTCTTGAGAAGACACTGGTAATGGTTTTAATTTGATAGGAATTTTGTAAACCTGATGTTAAAGTCAGAGACGCTATTGGCTAATTTGCTGTGGAAAAGGCAGATACTGAAATGATTAATGGGGAGTAGGAAGTGTAAGACAGATGAAACGTGCTCCGACCAAGTTTTATCTTGATCCCTGCCATGGAGAGTTTTTGCGTACAGGAAAAACTAGGGTAACTAAACAACATTGACATTCTTCCAATTGTACGACTTGTAGGACGTTGTGTAAAGTTTCTGGTGCAGATACCAGTTTATCCTGTGGCCATATCTGAATGATTAAATTTTGTGAAATCACTTTAGGTTTATGACCTTAAGATGGCTCGAAATGTCAAAGATTTCATTCCTAAGTAGGGGTACAAAATTAACTCTTCCCTATCTCCTGCACCCTTCTCTGCAGTCTACCACCACAGTGACTACGTCTGAAAATGTTTTACACAGTGTAATTTGAACGAAAAATAAGCATTTATTACCGTATTTTACAATGTCCTTGGGGAACTGTCAGATGAATATTCCACTAATGTTTTGCAGGGTCGTAGCGTCGTGCATGGAGTATTTTGTGCCTAAAAGCCTGTGAACAGATGGAAGTGAGGCTGTATAAATAGGATAATGAAGACCGAATTGCCAGCATACGGCCAGCGTTTCATTGGTTTATAACAGCACTAATTATGTGGTCAGCAGCAAACGCAGAGTGCCGGAATCTGCTTTAGCGCACGCCGTGTTGTGCATACGATAACAAGCGCTGTTCTGGGAGCATGGACCACTGGCGGGGCTGTGCGTGGAGGGAGAACAGCGGACAACAACGGGGGAGACTCACCACCACCTGCCAGAGCGAGATACGCCAGGCGCGTTGAACGTGCGAGCTGTGTACTGTGTTGCCGTCTGGTTAAACAGTTCGCGAATAACGCTCTCAGCTACATAATGCGGACGTTCACAGGCAGCTCTCCGCCGGCTAAGGGCCTTTCTCTGCACCAAATACACTAACATGAACTCTGTTGCGTCCTTCGTAAACACAACATTATTGCTGAGGATTTTCCACTTCAAAGGATATACTTGCGAAATCAATATAATTGTGGCTACTATATTCGCCACAGCCCCCGGACAAAAACAGCACATTGCCTGACAAAAGAAGCGAAGCATCAGAAGACATGGTCGGAGGTCAATGTAAATTTGCAGACGTACACCCGAACAATGGGTATGTAAACGATGAGCTTCAATTATCTGTGACAGGTAGGATGACCATCAGAATGTGTAATCTCCCCCCATTCCAAGTTACGCTACCGGATAGCGAGACAGCTGACTGCGATAGCATATGCCTAATGAAATGTTACAGTGAGTAAGGCCATCGTTACCGAAGAAAAAATAACACCGATTAGTTGGAGGAAAGTGTACAACAGACTCATCTGAAGGAAGAATCTGCTCTATACATAATCTAAATACTGATGTTAATTTTGAAATGGGTGGAATATAGTGCAATCTCTCAAGAAATATTTACTACAAAATACACTGATAATACAAAGAAAACACTAATTAGCAAAAAGGGGATAATTAAACAGTCACCAGCCCATTAGGGCAATGAGTCTGCAAAATCTTAAGAAAGGTAATGTCAAAGAAATTTAAGTAATATGAGGTTATCACAGTTCTCCACAGCACAACAGATCACGAGACAATAAAGGTATCACTAAGTACTGAGTTCGCAGTTACTTGTTCTGAAATACGAAATTTTGGAAATAAAATTAAATGGAGTTACTGGTTAACTGAGTGACTGGCTTAATTTAAACTCCGTTATGTAAAAAAATTACTTTCAGTAACCTCGGTGTAACGTAATTGAAAATTTAGAACAAGGCAATCAGTTTACTTTACATTATTGAAAGATTCAAGTGAAGGTAAGCACATGAGCAACTGATTTTACTTTTACAATAACAACAATAAAATATATACAAAGCCAGCAGAAGGCTAAATGCAGAGTAAATGAAGTTGCAGCACTATTTATTTGTATCTTTAGTATCTTTAGTTATCAGTTTTGCCAGTGAAATTTCAATTTACTTTAAGTAGCTTGTGTCATGCCATACAAGAATGAAGAGTTATTGGGGCAGAAAACTTATAATGAAACTGGTTATTAGCAAACACACAAAACTGGTAGTAAACAGTTCAACTTTTTTTCAAATTTTTACGACACTCAGCGATTGCATGGGAAGGGAAATGTTCCCTGCTAGGTAATAATGTCCGAGGACAATGACAACACAGGTGCTCTAGAAGTTTTAACTATTGCAGGTTATTATTCAGGTTAGCCATACTGAGTGAAATGTTGCTGGTAATACCTATGCAAGTTTAATTTTTCACAGTCTTATGATGTTGTACCTGTGTGGACGACGAATAATGTAGCAGACGACAATGCTGACTTGCGTTTGTTGCTGCTGCTGCTGCTGCTGTTCGATGAGAACCCCGACTCGTCTCTAGGGCCAATGATAATTATGCGACAGGTGATAGCAGAAATTGCAGTTTCCTCCGGCAGTCCACCCCTGCCGTGGACTCAATACTCGCGGGTGAACGAATCAGGCGCGTCTACACTGGTGCGAGCAAAGCTGAACACCGGGTCTGCCGTAGCGCTCAAGAAACACTTCCGCATGACACAAGCTGCTCTCCTTTCTCTTTGCCCGCAACGCGACAGAGACTCTCATTGCGCGAAGATAATCAACTGCACAGCTACTGACATTTCTTGTTGATATCTATACATTGAAATGAAGTTTCGTTGTCAGTTATCCAGCAATTTACAATATTTTATTTATAATTACAATCCGTTCAATACAGTCAGAGATAAATACACTGTTACGACGGTTACTTATTAAGTATAGTTTCTGTAATATACCTCCAGAATGAGAAACACGGTACAAGTTATGAACGGATATTCAACGCCGAAAAAAAAGAGCACAAAGTAAGAGGATTCTCATATATAAGAGAGACTCATTCTTAAGAACTGCTCTGTTGTTCAGAATCCCCATTAGTTTTAATTAAAGGAACTCATCAAAGCAATACAGAGGGATGCTGCTAGATTTGTTATTGGCAGGTTCGATCTATGCTCGAGTAGTCCGCAATCTCTACGCGAATTCAGATTAGGACGTCTTGATGGAAGACAACATCTTTCAGACAACCGACAATGGAGACAGCCTATTGATGGATTCTGCAGCCGTCAATGCAAATCTCGCTTAATGACCGTGAAAACAAGGGAAATCAGGTCTCATATATAAGCATACAGAAAACTGTGTTTCGCAACTTTCGCAGAGAACAGGAAAGGGAGCGAGTATTAGCGGTACAAGGTAACCGCCAGAGAGTGCCGTATACACTCCTAGAAATTGAAATAAGAACACCGTGAATTCATTGTCCCAGGAAGGGGAAACTTTATTGACACGTTCCTGGGGTCAGATACATCACATGGTCACACTGACGGAACCACAGGCACATAGACACAGGCAACAGAGCATGCACAATGTCGGCACTAGTACAGTGTATATCCACCTTTCGCAGCAATGCAGGCTGCTATTCTCCCATGGAGACGATCGTAGAGATGCTGGATGTAGTCCCCTGGAACGGCTTGCCATGCCATTTCCACCTGGCGCCTCAGTTGGACCAGCGTTCGTGCTGGACGTGCAGACCGCGTGAGACGACGCTTCATCCAGTCCCAAACATGCTCAATGGGGGACAGATCCGGAGATCTTGCTGGCCAGGGTAGTTGACTTACACATTCTAGAGCACGTTGGGTGGCACGGGATACATGCGGACATGCATTGTTCTGTTGGAACAGCAAGTTCCCTTGCCGGTCTAGGAATGGTAGAACGATGGGTTCGATGATGGTGTCCCCTCGACGATCACCAGAGGTGTACGGCCAGTGTGGGAGATCGCTCGCCACACCATGATGCCGGGTTTTGGCCCTGTGTGCCTCGGTCGTATGGAGTCCTGATTGTGGCCCTCTCCTGCACGGCGCCAAACACGCATACGACCATTATTGGCACCAAGGCAGAAGCGACTCTCATCGCTGAAGACGACACGTCTCCATTCGTCCCTCCATTCACGCCTGTCGCGACACCACTGGAGGCGGGCTGCACGATGTTGGGGCGTGAGCGGAAGACAGCCTAACGGTGTGCGGGACCGTAGCCCAGCTTCATGGAGACGGTTGCGAATGGTCCTCGGCGGTACCCCAGGAGCAACAGTGTCCCTAATTTGCTGGGAAGTGGCGGTGCGGTCCCCTACGGCACTGCATAGGATCCACGGTCTTGGCGTGCATCCGTGCGTCGCTGCGGTCCGGTCCCAGGTCGACGGGCACGTGCACCTTCCGCCGACCACTGGCGACAACATCGATGTACTTTGGAGACCTCACACCCCACGTGTTGAGCAATTCGGCGGTACGTCCACCCGGCTTCCCGCATGCCCACTATACGCCCTCGCTCAAAGTCCGTCAACTGCACATACGGTTCACGTCCACGCTGTCGCGACATGCTACCAGTGTTAGACTGCGATGGAGCTCCGTATGCCACGGCAAACTGGCTGACACTGACGGCGGCGGTGCACAAATGCTGCACAGCTAGCGGCATTCGACAGCCAACACCGCGGTTCCTGGTGTGTCCGCTGTGCCGTGCGTGTGATCATTGCTTGTACAGCCCTCTCGCAGTGTCCGGAGCAAGTATGGTGGGTCTGACACACCGGTGTCAATGTGTTCTTTTTTCCATTTCCTGGAGTGTAGTAGCTTTGGAGTACGTATATGTAGGACAAGGTTGCAGTGGGAGTGAGTGATGCAGGTTTCATTGATTTTCTTTTAACAACATTGCCTTCCAGGAAGGCGTGGTACTCAGAGAGAATACGCTGTTACAAAATGGTTCAAATGGCTCTGAGCACTATGGGACTTAACATCTGAGGTCATTAGTCCCCTAGAACTTAGAACTACTTAAACCTAACTAACCAAGGATATCACACACATCCATGCCCGAGGCAGGATTCGAACCGGCGACACTAGCGGTCGAGCGGTTCCAGACTGAAGCGCCCAGTACCGGTCGGCCACTCTGGCCGGCTATGCTGTTACTAACACCAAATTAGAAGTGGTTGCAATAATTTGAAAATAAGAAATAAAATCCATAATGCCAATGAGCTTCGAGGATAGCACTTCAATATCAATCATTTGTTTTCCTAGTTAGTACATTAAGTAACAAAAGTCGCAATAATTTAAAAATAGATAAAAATATGTAATATTAATGAATATAAAGAATACCAATTTAATATCAGTCATTTCTTTTCCTTCTTAGGAACCAACAGGCACTAGAATATAGCAACACCAGGCATCATTTGCTAGAATATTACAAGATACGTCACAAAGTCGCAGCTCAATGCCTGTTGCATACTATCTGATACCCAACAGCTTTCCTTAGCACAATTTCAACGTATCTTGACAACTAAACTTTACACATTTTTCGGAAGTCTGTTACAAGTGGCTCCTAATACGAAAAAATGTAACACAAATACGCACTCGACATTTCAGATTTAGAACTTCTGCGGATTTACCAAAACTAGCAGGGAAAAAAAAGTTACAAAGGACAAAGGCACTAATCAATTGGTCTGAATTTCATTCGTCACCAGCACAGGGCCTGAGCCAATGTTTCTAATTACACCCTAACTGTTGGTCGACCCAACAACAAACGCATCAGATAAGACCAAGAAAAGTGTTAGGAGCACGCAAAATTACAATTTCCTTGATCATACCTCTCCATGGGGGAATTATACAATAGTAGTAACTCAGGTTATCGTGTTTAACTGCGCCGAACCACCAAGGACAGAAACACATGTACAAGCATAACTTCATACTTAACACACGCCAAAAGACAAACTACTACAAGTAGTCAGTAACTCACAGATGCCTAGACCACAACAGCTCGATAACGTAACCAGAAAGCTCAATTAGAACAACAACCTAACCAGTTAACACAGTTGTTGACAGTTTTCTACAGTCATATCACTGCTTCGGCACTACCGACAAGTATCGTAAAGACTTCGTTTTTATTTTCAAAGCAATGCAAGTTTTCTTTTTTCAAGCTTGTAGATACAGCAGCACCGAGCAAGGCCAACGACCGGAAAGCCTTACAAGCTCAGAACACTTGATTTATCGCAACAGACCGTTTCGCCAGTATACACCGTATTCACGAAACCCTCAATGCCTAAATCAATATGTTCAGACACATTTACAAAGTTGTACCCAAGGGAGATTGCTTACTGCTGACACAATACTTCATCCCAAATAAGCAGAACACTGTCTGCAGCAAATGTTGCTTTTCACTGCAACGTCGTTATGCCCCATCCTCTGTACCGACCATTTGCCATCGCATGTCCACAACAAGGACGACCACAGCCGCGCAAGCCTTCCGTTCGCCTCACGTCAGTGTGCAGACCCTCTTTGGTTGTTCCTTCCAGGACAACGACCAGAATCCCTATCAGCTCCTCCTCACTGAGCGCCGAATTGCCTCGCGTCATCCACCACATCGCCTTCTTTTGCTTCTGGCCGGAAACTGCGGCTCTCCGGCGGAACGCTCTTCTGAGCTGCCAGCCGCGGCGGGAAGTTCAAACACCGTCACTCGGTGTCACCACGTAACGTCACAGTGTGCACGTAGACGTAGATGAAATGTGGTAATTTTGCTGCCATTTATGCATTGTGAAGTATATCGTTAATTTCAGTTAGGATCTCGATTTACTGAGAGGGAAATATTTCATTGGATCTTGAGATACCATTGTTCGTTCGACCATAGTTCGTGTGACTCCATGTAATACTCTGAAGAGAATCGTATGTCCAGTGAGTAATTATGACCCACGTCCTTCAGTTGCCAAATTAACAATTATTTCATGCCGTAGTATATGTGCTGTCACATCTACTGGGAGGGGAGGAGGGGTAGAGGGTGAAATATTTGGTTTAATAATGATGAAAGATGGTTGTCGACACATAAAGAATTCAATGTAACTTTCTGAGAATGTTGTATTTTAAGTAATCCAGCATTACATTGGGAAACAAGCCTCTAAATTGGCATTGTTTTACCTAAATTCCTTTGCCATAATTTATTTTGGTAGTAGTACACATTGTTGCATTTATGGCACTGTTTTCTATATGCATGTTTTCCTTGCAAGTAGTTTGTTCATTAGATAGAAAACTTACATGTCTAGCCTCATCTACTAGTCTACGATAACTTCGATCCTGTGCTAAAATTTTTGCCTCATTGTTAGGCTCATAATTACTCCGTAAATCAATTTGGCCGATAGATATGGAACAGCATAAGTTTCGATGGAAGATGCGAAGGTGATTATCAAATCCCTTTCATAACTTGAATGAGCAAATGTATTGGGCATACACAACCTTTAGTAACTGGAAACGAATAGGCACGTTCCACAATTACTACAAATAGAGACGTTGCCCAGAGAAGGAAAAAGAGACACAAACTATCCCAACAACGTGCATCTACACTAGGGCGATTCTTACCAACGTTTGTAGGACTTATAACCTATGTTCTCCATCATTTACTTGGTGTTTTGCAATCTATGTCTACCTCTACAGTTCTATCTACTACAGCTCACTCCAGTATCATAAGAGTTACTCCAAGATGCTTTAACAGACATCCTACCAACCTACCCCTTCTTCTTCTCCTCAATGTTTTGCATAAATATCTTTCCTCGCTGATTCCACGGAAAAATTATTCACGTGTTACCTTATCAGTCCACCTAATTTTCAACAACCTTCGGTTGCACCATATCTAGAATGCGTCTATCCTCTTCCATTACGGTTTTCCCACAGTCAGTCTTTCACTACCATACTATGATGTGCTTCAAACGCACATTATCATAAACTTTTTCCACGGATATCGATTCACACCGAATTCTCATTCCACTATTGAACCTTTCTTTTATTTCAATCACTGCTACTGCGATGCATAGATTGAACAGTCTTACACCCTTTTTAATCCGAGCCCTTCGTTTTTGGTTTTCCACTCCTAATTTTCCGTCTTGTCTCTTGTACATATAGTACATTACCCGTGTTTCTCTGTGTATTAGACCTATTTTCCTTTAACTGTCTAACTTCTTGCAGCGTTTTATATTGTCGAACGCTTTTTCCAGGCCGAAAACCTATGAACGTATCTTGCTGTTTCTTTAGTTTTGCTTTCAATATCAACAGCTACGACCAAACTGTCTCTGTAGTGCTTTTATCTTTCCTAAAGTCAAACTAACCGTCATGAAACACATCCTCAGTATTCTTTTCCATTCTGCTGTATATTCTCTTGTCAGAAATGTGGATGCATGAGCTGTTAAGCTGATTTTGCCATAATTCTCGCATTTGTCGCCTCTTGAAGTCTTCGAAACTGTGTGGTTGTTATTTCTCTAAAAGTCGGAGGGTATGTCATCAGAATCATACATTGTACACACCGTAATAAATAGTCGTCTTGTTTCCACTTATTCCAATGGTTATAGGAATTATGTTATCTGTCCGTTCTGCCTTAATCGATGTTAGGTCTTCTACAGATCTTTTAAATTCTAATTTAAGTACTGGATCTCCCACGTCTTATACATCCATTCCTATTTCCTGTTCTATCACGTTACTGTGCAAGTCTCTCCCTTCATAAAAGCTTTCATTGTACTCACCTAACCGGTCTCTCTACTGCATTTCAGAGTGGAATCCCCAATGAGCTCTCTGAGTTACCGAACTTGCTTTATACATATTGTCTTTAACTGCCTTTACGTTATGATATGTTGAGTCAGTCCTTCCGACAACCATTTCTCCTTCGATTTTTTGCATTTTTATGCTGCCATTTCGCGTTAGCTTCCCTGCACTTCAGATTTATTTCATTCTTAAGAGGCTTCTACTTCTATATTCCTGAATTACGCTTAACGTTTTTGCATTTCCTTCTTTCATCGATTACCTGAAGGATTTCGTCTGTTATCCACGGTTTCCTCATAACTACATTCTTTGTACCTCGATCTGCCTATTGAGCTATTCCTTATCGTAGTTCCTATACATTTCGAGAACTTCAAGCATATCTCTGCTTTCCTTAATTCTTCCTCAAATGGTTCAAATGGCTTTGAATGGTATGGGACTTAACATCTCAGGTCATCAGTCCCCTAGAACTTAGAACTACTTAAACCTAACTAACCTAAGTACATCACACACATCCATTCCCGAGGCAGGATTCGAACCTGCGACCGTAGCAGTCGCCGGGCCGGCCCTTAATACTTCTTGCGCATTGATTCTTCCTGATTAGGCTGTTAAACTTCAGCCTACTCTTAATCACTATGAACTTGCGATCTAAACCTATAGCTGCTTCTGGGTACGTCTTACAATCCAGTACCTGATTGCGAAATCTCTGCCTGACCATGATGTGCTCCCAATGTAATTTTCCCTTCACGGTGAAACGATATCAGTGATAACATTTGGGATGGCATGCAAATCTGAGAGAAAGTGAAGAATAATTACGCGATCTGCTGAATGGAATGAACAATTTAACGAGTAGAAAATATGGATTAATCGTAAATCGAAGAAAGACAAGAGCAATGAGAAGTAGCGGGAATGAGAAACATCAGTAATTGAGGACTTAGGTTACACGTGATACTTCGAGATGAAGAAGTTAGCACAGCAGAGGAATTCGTTTCGGGCCGCATCAAACCGATCAGAAGACTGATCGCTCTAAGAAAAAAAAATTTCAAGGAAAGGATCTGGAATCGTCCAAAGAGGGCTGGAGTGACGTATGTGGGAGAGATGCGTTGGGCAACTCTTAGAACCCTTTGCAGCTACGTCCCATTGCGGGATCCCTTAACGTCATCGACTTCGTGAACGTCAATCTTGATATTAAGTTTCTTGCTGTTCTCATTTATCCTACTTCCCATTACTTTCGTCTTCCTTCGATTTTCTCTCAGTCCATATTCTGTACTCATTAGATTGTTCATTGCATTCGGCATACCATGTATTAGTTTTTCTTTTTCACTCGAGATAGCAATGTCATCAGCGAACTGTGTCATTGATATCCATTCACCTTGAATTTTAATTCCATTCCTGAAACTTTTATATTCATCATTGCTTTTTCGATGTAAAGACCGAACATTATGGACTCCCCCCAGTTCTAAACCATTTTTAATGCGAGCACATCGTTCTTGGTCGTCCTCTCTAATTATTCCCTCTTGGCTCTTGTACGTGTTGAATGTTACCCGTCCCTCCCTGTAGCTTACCCCTAATTTTCACAAAATTTCGAACGTCTTGCAACATTTTACATTTTTAAACGCTTTTCCCATGGCGACAAATCGTATGAACCTGTTTCGATTTTTCTTTAGTCTTCCTTCCATTATTAACCGCATCGTCAAAATTGCCATTCTTGTGTCTTTGTCTTTCCTGAACGAAACTGATCGTCATCTAACACATCTTCAAATTTCCTTTCCATCTTTTTCTACATTATTCTAGTCAGCAACTTGGACGAATGAGCTGTTAAGCTGATTGTGCGGAAATTATCACACTCGTCAGTTCTCGCAGTAGTCGGGTTCATATGGCTGTCCGAAAGTCAGATAGTATATCGTCAGTCTCATACATTCTACATACCAACGTAAAATAGCCATGTTGTTACCACTTTCTCCAATAATTTTAGAACTTCTGATGCAATTTTGTCTATCCATTCTGCCTTACTTGATCTTACGTCCTCCATAGCTCTGTCAAATTCTGATTCTAAGAGAGGGGTTTGAAAACTTCTCTGAATGGAATAGAAAAGGGTACTTACATCACTGAAACTTTTTTTCATTTATCAGTGTAGTCTCCTTGTAGATCAGTGCACTTGGTCCAACAATGTTCCACTGCCTTGATCCCATTTCGGAAATGGGTTTCCTCCAGGCCTGCAGCATAGTTGTCAACTTGGGCTATAATTTTTTGATTGAAGTGGATCTTCGTCCACTAAGAACAATTTTCTGTTTTGGGAACAGATGGATGTCGGATGAGACCATATCAGATGAACAAGGTTGGTGTGGCAACAATTCTTGCCTTAATTCGCGTTATTTTGCCATGGCGACTGCACATGTGTGAGGGCGCGCATTGTCTTGATAGAGTATGACATTCTTGCTAGCTAAACTTGGCCTTTCTTCACATATCTTTTGTTGCAATTTGTCCAGGGGGTTAGCGTAGTGTTCTCCAGTAAAAGTTAGCCCAGTAGGGAGATAATTTACAAACAGAATCCCTTTCGCATCCCAGAACACTGATGCCATGATCTTCCCCACCGAAGGAATTGTGTTTTCATTTTTTAGTGGAGGGGAATCAGCATGTTTCCCGTGGTTTGACTGTTGTTTTGTCTTTGGGTATAGTAGTGCACCCACGTTTCATCTATGGTCACAAACCCGCGCAGAAGGAAACATTGTTCCGATAAATCCATTCTCATGCTTTTTGATTCAGTGTGAAGAGTCGTGGCACAATTTTTCTTTTTTAATTCTTCTGTTTAAAAGAGATATACCATTTCAGATGACATTTGACAAGCATGAACTATTTCACGCACATTCAATCGGCGATCCTCCGGGACCATTTCGCGCAATTTTGCAATTATTTCTGGAATAGTGACACATCTTGGCCGACCACTGCGTGGATCATCATCTAAGCTCTCCTGACAAAATTAAATTTCATTTGTCCACTTGGCAACAGTTGAATATGAAGGAGCAGAGTCCCCCAGTACATTCTGGAAATCGGCATAAATATCTTTTGCTTTCATACCTATCTTTACGAAGTTCTTAATAATTCCCCGAATCTCGATTTTTTCCATCAGGCAAGTCTCCCCCCCCCCCCCCCCTTCTCCTATTGAGGCCTTCAAAGTATACTTTCAACCTATACGTTGTCTCCTCTGAATTTAACAGTGGTAACAGTGTATGCTGCATGCTGAATCATTCCTTCCGACAATGATCTCTTTTTTTATATCATCACATTTTCCTTGCGGCCATTTTGTCTTAGCTTCCCTGCACCACTTCTTTATATCATTCCTCAGCGACTTGTATTTCTGTATTCCTGAATTTCCCTGAACATTTTTGTAGTGCCTTCTTTCATCGATCAATTGAAATTTTTCTTCTGTTACGCATGGTTTCTTCACAATTACCTTCTTTGTACCTATGGTTTTGTTTCCAACATCCGTGATTGCTCTTTTAAGAGATGTCCATTTCTCTTCAACTGTACTGCCTACTGAATTATTTCTTATTGCTCTGTCTATAGCCTTAGAGTACTTCATGCTTATCTCGTCACCCCGTGGTACTTCTGTAGCCCACTTGTTTGCGTATTGATTCTTTCTGACTAATCTCTTGAACTTTAGCGTACACTCAATTTACATTTGCTCCTGGTACGCCTTGCAGTCCACTATCTGATTTTGGAATCTGTGTCTGACCATGACGTAATCTAACTGAAATCTTTTCATATCACCCGATATTTTCCAAGTACTACTCTTCTTTGCGATTCTTGAATAGAGTAGTCGCTATTACTAGCTCCAATTTATTATAGATCTCAATTAGTCTTCCTCTTTCGTTCCTTTCCTCTCTATCATTCCTTGTCCCAAGCCCATATTCCTTTGTAACCTTTTCTTCTACGCCTTACCATACAACTGCATTCCCATCACCTATGACTGTTATATTTTCATCTTACTTTATGTGCTGTATTACCCTTCCAATGACCTAACGTACTTTCTTTAGCAGTTCATCTTCTACTTGCCACGTCGGCACCAACACCTGAACTATCATTGTCACTGTCGGTTTACTGTCGATTCTGCCAAAAACAATCCTATCACTGAATTGTTCACTGTGATACACCCTTTGCCCTCTCTTTCTATTCATAACGAATCCTACTTCCGTTATCCCATTTTCTGCTGCTGCTGATAACACCCTACACACAATTGATCAGAAATCTTTGTCTTCTTTCCATTTCACTTCACTGACCCATATTACTAGACCGAGCCTTTGTATTTCCGTTTTCAGATCTTCTGGCTTGCCTCAACGGAGCCTAACACGCCACATTCCGTGTAGGTGAATCGGAACGCTGGTCTCAGCCCATATCTCTTCGGAACGCATCCTACCTTTTTCCATAGTATGGAAGGAATACTTGGCTCCTTCCGCCGGTTCTGGAGACCAGACTTATTGTTTTAGTTGGCGTCTGGAAGTTGAGCAAAAGCAAATACAGAGGCTTGACGCATGTAGGAACGCGGGAGCGATAGTACCAAACATGGCGCAGGTCCCTCATGCCATCTCCCGTCACTTGATTTCACTGCAGGTCAGAGCTACTAGTAACTGCCGAACTTGCGTTTCACGCGTGCATCATTCCTGCCCCCTCTGCAGATTCCAGACGGTGCCATTGCATCTACACTGGACAGTCAGAACATATTGACCACATAAATAATAATAGCCCGTATGTCCACCATTGGTACAGATAATAGCACCGACTCTTCGTGGCATGGAAGCGGTGAGGCCTTGGTAGTTCACTGGAGGGAGCTGACATATCTGCAGACGCAAATCACCTAATTTCCGGAAATTACGGACCGAGAGGAGATAGGGGGCGAAGAGATCTGACGAGTGTCTCAATCACATCCCAGATATTTCGAACGGGTTCTGATCTGGCGAGTTGGGGCGCCAGCACATCAATTTGAACTCACCACTGTGTTCCTCGAACCACTCTATCACTCGTCTGGCCCTGTGACATGGCGAAATGCGTTGTTTAAAAGTGTCACTGCCATCGAAAAACATGGTCGTCATGCAGGGTTGCACTTGGTCTGCTACCAGTGCTTGATGCTCCTTGGCTGTCATGATACCACGCACGGGCTCCACTGGAACCATGGGTGCCCACGTGAATATTCCCCAAAGCATAATGAAGCCTCAACCAGCTTGTCTCCGTCCTTCAGTACAGGTGTCAAGGAGCAGTTCCCCTGAAGGGCGACAGATTTGCGTTCTCCCATCGGCATCATGTAGAGGGTATCAGGATTCATCAGGCTATGCAAAGTGCTGCCGCTGCGCCTACGTCCTGTGCTAATAGTCACGTGCCCATTTCAGTCGTAGTTGCCGATGTCATGGAGTTAACATGGCACATGGCACATTGTTAGGAGTTTCCAGTGCATTGTGTGTTCAGACATACTTATACTCTGACCGGCATTAAAGTCAGATGCTAGTTCCACCAAAGTTCGCCGCCAGTCTGGTTTTACCAGTCTGCCCAGCCTGCGAGGTCCTGCGTCGTTTCAACTTGATTCTGCCACTTGTTGAAGACATTCACCACTGCACTCCTTCAACACCTGATAAGTCGTGCAGTTTTCGAAATACTCGTGTCGAGCCTCTGGGCTGTTAGTACCTGCCCTCGGTGAAACTCAGATCGCACACCTTACCCATTCTACACACGGACAACCACTCACAGATACTACAAACTCCATGCGTATGTCTGATTACCAGTCATTCCTCGCCAGGTGACGCTGCTATCGCATGGACGGGTTTATGTGGATACTAGGCCGGCAATCATCATGTTCTGATTGTTTATTGAATACAAGCAAAACATTGTGCTAGCGCTGGCAGTCAGTTACTTTAACTACTGCTGACGACTGGGGAGACGGCTATCAGAAGCTCGTGTGTTTTCCGATGCGACCTTGTTTGTAAACCGAAATTATTTCATTGAGGCATAACACCGCGAAAGACTCCGAAAAAGTAACAATTATTTGTCAGCACAGCTTACTCTGACTACCCTCTATAAGACTGATCCGTCAAACCGTATTCTCACTCAATAATATCATTTCAATGTCGTTTATTTCTGCAAAGATCGTGTTATGCATCAGCAGAAACAGCTACCGTCACTTGTCTGAATTCGACAGTAGCCTGTTCGTGACCTATTGAGATTACGGTTTACCTACTTCCACGATATTGCAGCTTCTGTTGTTATGAATGACACTGGAGTCGGTGGGCTGAGGAAGGCCATACGGAACATGTGCAGCCACCAAACAAAGTCTGAGAGTCAAGCATTCTTTTCCCACAGTCACGCAAGAGCGTACGGTCACGTCACGTAGCTTGATTCAAGACATGAGCTCGTTTGCATTATGTCAGGTTTCCATTATCGATACAGTGTGTCGGCCTGTGCACAACTAAGGACTGCCTTGACGGCGACGATTGTTGAGGATATCTTATGTGCGGCCGTAGAAAGGCATTCGTGTGCTGTGTGCCCGACGATAACACTGAAATGTCGGGTGTCGAGGGTCTCCTGTTGGGTAGCCCTCATAGCCTGGTGCAAGTTTTTTGAGGTGACTCCGCTTCAGCAACTTGCCCGTCGGTGAGAATGAAATGATAATGACGAAGACGACGTAAACAACCAGCCCCTGAGTGGAGAAAATTTCCAACTCAGTAAGGTATCGAAGCTGGGCTCCCGCCAAGACAAACCAGCGCTCTGTCCACTCAGCTACGGTAACGGACGACGGCAACATTGAATACCTGACAGGAACCTTGTTGTGCTTCCAGACGAGTCCTATTTGTAAGTACAGCATCAAGTAGGATGCCCATGAGTTGAGGCTCCGAGGTGAATGAACGTTGCCAGAATAGATTCCTCGCCATAGCTCCCCACTAGATTCCTCGCCATCATATGGATCAAGCATCTGGTATGGAGAGCTGTTGGGTACAAAACAGGGTCACCTCCAGCTATGCCAGCATGTAATTGGGACATTAGGTTATACATTTGTGATAATTTAATGCTTCATCTTATCCAGGTCTTCAGGACCCTGGGACGTTTTGCTTCAACAAGATAACGCTAGGCCGTATGTCGCCGATGTTGCCCTGACCTACCACCATACGGATGAAGATCTTTGACTGTTGCCCCTTCCACCACTTAATCCAGACCTCTCCGTTCGAAAAGTTTGTTGCCATAAGACTGGCACGTACTGGTTGCCATTCATTCCAGCTGATGAACTTCGACATAAAGTTGGAGCAACTTGAAAAGACGTACTGTGTTTCTCATTCAAGGTCAGATTGATTCATTGCCAACCAGGTTTCTGCTCTTGTTGCCAAGGTGGCAGGTCTGCGTAATACAGCCCCCAAATTACCTTCAAATTCAATCATATATTCGTCTTATTAAACTGATACGCATATTAAGTATAATGTCGTCAGTTGCTGTCCTTTCTGGTGTAACATTTTTAACGCCCACCAGTCTAAGTAGAAGTTTCCCCACCGCAAAAGAAGCAGAATTTTCCCTCTAGACGACACAAAACTTTACTGTTTTTAATTTAACCATTTTGTATGAGGAAAATAATATTTTATTTAGTTTCAGCCAGTACACAGGAAACAAATTAAACTGGCACTAGCATTACACTACTATTGGCTGATACAGAGCCCACGCAGAAGATAGACGCTGCGGAAATTGGTCAGCAGATGTCGGCTCGCCGCGTGTCCTATTTCGGGGCCTGTTAGGACGCAGATGCCAGCCGGCTGCCGGCAGAGCCGATTACGGGTATAATGACTACGCCGTCGACGGCGCTCTTTGTCCCACAGTGGTTCGCTTTCCCCAGGGTGGATTATCCGCCAGACAGCCGGACTGTG
This sequence comes from Schistocerca gregaria, assembly GCF_023897955.1. NCBI lineage: Eukaryota > Metazoa > Arthropoda > Insecta > Orthoptera > Acrididae > Schistocerca > Schistocerca gregaria. The sequence continues at coordinate 411,392,739 of NC_064925.1, read as the reverse complement.
CACTGTGCACTGGGCGTTGTGGGGGGGGGGGGGGGAGGAGGGGGGTGGTCGGTTGGTAGGAGGGGAAGGATTACAAGTGACCACCGCCCAGCTCGCTACTCCCACGCTGAGGCGGACAGAGAGAGGGCTAACGAACTGGGGCAAAGCCCGCCACTATCTGAGGCGACAACAAGGCGGACTGTTTACGGTTGGGTTCACTCGTTACCCTTTCATCGTAGGAGATCAGACGACGCCCCACCAGTTCCGTCTAGGCCGTGTTCCGCGAGGTTGCTACAACATCTCAACACGTCTGGATGACGCCACAGCGTAGAATCGCTTCGTTTACGATCATCACATCTAATTTCCAGTTGCCTTTCTTACACATTTGCTCAAATGCATCGAATACGTTATTATTTCTAGAAATAACTATGCTTCGTTCACCTCAAAGTTTCAATATTTCAATCACAGCACACTGAAGAAACGGGTATAATTATTCGGTGGAAGACTCATCTAGTATGCGAAAAGACAAGTGTACAATTAGGGAAGCTTTTAGTATCATTTACACACTATGTGATTGAAAGTATACGGACACCCACACAAACATACGTTTTTGATACGAGGCGCATTGCGCTACCACCTACCGCCAGGTACTCCACATCAGCGACCTCAGTAGCTATTAGACATCGTGAGAACAGAACGGGGCGCTCCGTGGAACTCACGGCCTTAGAACGTGGTCAGCTGCTTTGGTGTCTTCTGTCATACGTCTCTACGCCAGAGTTCCACACTCCTAAACTTTGTGAAGAAGAGAAATTTGTTAATATCGAGTATAGATTTAAGTGTCAGGAAGGCGTTTCTGAAAGTATCTGTATGGAGTGTAGCCATGTATGGAAGTGAAACAGGGACGATAAATAGTTTGGACAAGAAGAGAATAGAAGCTTTCGAAATGTGGTGCTACAGAAGAATGCTGAAGATTAGATGGGTAGATCACATAACTAATGAGAAGGTATTGAATAGAACAGGGGAGGAGTTTGTGGCACAACGTGATAAGAAGAAGGGACAGGTTGGTAGGACATGTTCTCAGGCATCAAGGGATCACTAATGTAGCATTTGAGGGCAGCGTGGAAGATAAAATATCGTCGAGGGAGACCAATAGATGAATACACTAAGCAGATTCAGAAGGATGTAGGTTGCAGCAAGTACTGGGAGATGAAGAAGCTTGGACAGGATAGAGTAGCATGGAGAGCTGCATCAAACCAGTCTCAGAACTGAAGACCACAACAACAACAACAAACATCGCTAAGTCCACTGTTTTCTATTTGATAATGAAGTGGAAAAGTGATGGGAAACGTACTGAACAAAAGCGTATTGGCTGACCTCGTCTGTTGACTGACAGAGACCACCCACAGTTGAAGAGGGTCGTAATATTTAATAGGCAGATATCTATCCTGACCAGCACACAGGAATTCCGAACTGCATCAGAATCCACTGCAGTTACTATGACAGTTAGGCAGGAGGTGAGAAAACTTGGATTTATTGTTCGAGCGGCTGCTCATCAGCAACACATCAAACTGGTAAATGGCAACGACGCCTCGCTTGGTATAAGGAGCGTAAACATTGGACGATTGAAGTTTTGAAAAACGTTGTGTGTAGTGACGAATCACTGTATACAATGTAGCTTTCCGTTGCAGGGTGTGGGTATGGTGAATGCCAGGTGAACGTCACCTGCCAGCGTGTGTAGTGTCAACAGTAAAATTCGGAGGTGATGGTGTTTTTCAGGCAGGGTGCTTGCACTCCTTGTTGTTTTGCATGTCACTATCCCAGTAGAGGCCTACATTGATGTTTTAAGCACTCTCTGGCTTCCCACTGTTGAAGAGCAATTCGGAAATGGCGATTGTACCTTTCAACAAGAACCTGTTCTTAATGTTCGGCCTGTGGCGGAGTGGTTACACGAGAATAACATCCCTGTAATGGACTGGCCTGCGCAGAGTCCTGACCTGAATCCTATACAGCATCTTTGCCTCACTGACCGACATCGATACCTCTCCGCAGGGCAGCACTCCGTGATGAATGGGCTGCAATTCCCCAAGAAACCTTCCAGCAGCTGATTGAACGTGTGCCAGCGAGAGTGGAAGCTATCATCAAGGCTAAGTGTGGGCTAATATCGTATTGAATCCATCATTACCAAAGGAGGGCGCCAAGAACTTACAAGTCATTTTCAGCCAGGTGTCCAGCTACATTTGATCATATAATGTATGTGTGACAAGTATGATCAGTTCCATCACATCATTCTGTGGTATTTGAAACAATCCAATCCCGCCTGTGAACACTCATTTTCTGATGTTAAGTAGAATTACACTGACTGCTAGAAATTTATTGTTTTATTCATACACATCCGGTTGCGTGGCCTAAAGCCGTGTCATCAGGTTTTGCAGCATGATGAAGAGTAATATACAGAGTCTCAGCTTTGAGAATGTCACAATTAATGACGGTGATATGTATATTCACAATCTTGAAGGTGTACCCATAGCCCCTAGTCAACATATATTATTCAATGTATAATGTCTGCTTTACACTGGCTAACGAGGGGTCACAAAGACTGATTCATAGATGGACAATTTATCTTTGTTTTTGGATAGGATCCGCCTTTAGCAAAACACGTTTCTTGTTTTTTAACCGAAACGTATTTCACTGCAGTCGCAGCATCTTCGAGGGCTTTTATTTTACATAGGTTAAACATAAAGAGTGTTCTTTGCTGTTTGCATACATGTAGCTATTAGTTTTTAAATAGTAATTACATATATTTGAAAACACACATTAATTACGAATTCATACCTTTTTACCACATTGTGTGTTTTTTCTGATGTATTGTGTTTCTACAGTGACCTTTTTTTTTTGCACTGTTTGTCATCTGCAGCCACTTATGCCCTAAAGTAGACAGATTGTTTAAGCTAAAATTTCGATTTGAAAACTTGTTATTTCTATGTCTGAAGTTATTTAATTCTATGTGTGTGTCTATTTACATAATGTTTCACTTACGTGTTCCTTTCAATCATCTTCATCACTGTCGAACACTATAGATTGTCACTGTCACTGTCACTGTAACTGTTTCACAGCTTTACCAGCTGTAAAAAACAAACGTGGCGGGCAGTGGGACAATGAAGGTGTAAAATTAAGATGGCTGACAGTGGAACAGTTGATGGTGTTCCTCGTGGTTGTGTTGAATGTTTCCGAGGACTTAGTGATTATTTCTTATTTGTGTGTGTGTGTGTGTGTGTGTGTGTGTGTGTGTGTGTGTGTGTGTGTGTGGGTGGGTGGGTGAAAAGGGAGGGAGAGAGAGAGAGAGAGAGAGAGACTGACAGTAGGTTTAGAGATATTTTTAATTTTTATTTTGTGTGTGCGTGTGTGTGTGTGTGTGTGTGTGTGTGTGTGTGAGGGGGTGTGGGAGAGGATGGGTGAGAACTTTACTGGTTGGTCTCGTCCAATTATTCCTTGAGGGTAGAGATCAGAGTGCCATTGCAAAGAGCTATGTATTCATTTATCACTTGTTTGCCTTCCACTATGACTTTTTGTATCTGATATTTTTATTCAGTTATTAGTTTTTGTGGAGGGGTGAGGGGCTGTTGCTGCCTTTGAGAATTTTCAATTGCGTACTGATGTTTGTTGGGTCACGTTTCATGTCCATGAGGTGTTCACCAAATGTGGAATGACAGCTGTTACTTTTTGATGCTCTTCTGTGTTCTGTGTATCTGGTATTAAAGTTTCAGCTTGTCTGCTTGTCTGGCTTAAACAAATTGTCTACTTTAAGGTATAAGTGGTTGCAGATGACAAACTGTGCAAAAAGGAAACGGTCACTGTAGAAACACAACACATAAAAAAAACGATACGATGTGGTAAAAAGCTATGAATTCATAATTTATGTGTTTTTCCAAATATCTGTAATTACTATTTAGAAACTAATAGCTACATGTTTACAAACAGCAAAGAACACTTCTTATCTTTAACAGATGGAAAATAAAAGTCCACTGAAGATGCTGCAACAGCATTAAACATGTCTGGGTTAAAAAAAAACAACAGAGAATGTGTTTTGCTAAAGGCGGTCCCTATACAAAAAAATATATATTGTTAAAGCAAACACGGAAGAAGAGAACTTCAACCCCAAGATGGACCATTTAGTTATAGACGAGTATTTTAAAATCTGCCAGCGTCTAAATGAAGAAAATATATTTTATGTTGTGAGGACAATAAATTAAAAACAAAAAGCGAGATTGGCAATACAAATATAGTCACTACTAATGTGATTAGTGTTGAAAATTAGGAGCGCTGGGTCAGTCCCTTTATAAACCAGAATGATACTGAATGTATTACATGCTAATACTTAATTTTATAAACAATCAAAATTAGACATAAAGCTATGGTTCTCCTTTAATTATAATTGATCGATCAAAATTAATTGTGATTTTCTCTTTATGTAATTAAAAATTTAAACTGCCTCTAATATAGTGAAAAGATATATTTCTAATTTCTTAAAGCATGCGATGCTGTGCTCCGCTTCACGTAAGTGCGCTGTTCGTGCAGGCCTGGGATTTCAGAGTTTTCTACATAGCTACATAGTATAGGAACTCCTCATATGGGTCGTCTATCATTTTAGCGCTTACACACAGAATTTTTCTAGTTCGAAATATGTTTCCCCTTCCGTATAACGCACTGTGACACGCCGTGGGTATACAATTGATAAAGGTGAATATTAATGGTTAAGGCATTCATAATCTAAGGGTTACATTATAAATTACTAAAGTGAAACGTAAATATTTTAGGGCTCCTATTGTGGATCTGTGGAACATAAACAACAAACTAGGGATAGATGCAATGTATTTCGTCAGCAAACACAGTTTAACCAAACAATTTTTATTTTGATATCAGGGCTGCGACGGCCGAAATATATCACTGGGAATAATTAGACAAATTCTGTCTGTAACTGATTTTCCAAAGGTCAGTATTCGGCTTAAGAAAAGTATAGAAGTTTGTATCCAAGGATGAATAAGGACCAGTGGAGATTATATGAAACGGATTTAATGTGGACCACTTGCCGTAAGTGGTTTTAACTACCATTGTTCTACGAAGAGGTGGCAGACACTGTTACGATATTCCGTGACGTGTACTGAACGTTTTTAAATGAATACTTTCCTTGTAAACACTGAATATTCTTGTATATAATTAACTACTAGTGCCTTGGGTGAAATTATAAGGGGGAAATAAATTCGCTGGCATAGGTAATTGCAAGACGCGAGAGGCTGCTCTGTGGCTACAAACAATTGATTGAGTGGGCATTGTTTTCCCACCTTCAGTGTGTCATAAATAGTGAAATAACAGAAAGGTATTTAACTAAGCGTCTGTTTTGTTGTGTCCTAGCATGATTCCTATGCTCAACAATATTGCTGAGTTTACCTGTACGGCTATATATCTGTCAGAAGAGAGCATCAAATAACCGTTACAAGAGGTAAGCAAGCATACCAGGCCCAAGAGAAGCTCTCTGTTAGATCTCAGAAGCGTGGTGCAGTGATTTAAGTCATGACATCCTGACTTGAAATATCTTAGCAAATGGTGAGTGGTTTTCTTCTGCGTATTAAGGTTTATTTTTTTATAAACCAAAATGGATACGTACCAAAATTTTATCTTGGAGTACATTAAATATTTTAATTTGCCAATGTTTCGTTCTCAGAAATACTGACATTATCCCACAAAATTTCAACCTTTTTATTTCTCAATCATCACGCCATGTTACCTTTCCGATTATTCTTGTGTGACTGCATACTTTGTTTCTTGTGTGATCTATGGAATTAGTATACCCATGAATCTATATGTGATGTGCCGTCAACATTTCTGAGGCGATTGTACACATAGAGGACACATAACAAAAAGGTCTCACCTACTATAGCAGGTTTTAGTCTCAGGTCTCAGCATAAAACTGTGCGAGAGCAAAAGTTCAATTATGAGGTAAAGTGATAAAGGAGAACGATCATATCTAAAGGTGTAAGTAGGCTGTTTAGGATTTTTTATTGGTAACGCCGCCGCCACGTAGCGCTCTGTATGAAAATCACCGGCTGTGCCATGTGCAGTCTGTGGCTGGTTGGCATTGTTGTAATACTCGCCATTGTAGTGTTGGACAGCGGCAGCTGGATGCTAACAGCGCGTAGCGTTGCGCAGTTGGAGGTGAGCCGCCAGCAGTGGTGGACGTGGGGAGAGAGATGGCGGAGTTTTGAAATTTGTAAGAATTGGTGTCATGAACTGCTATATATTTTATGACCAGTGAGGTAAATACATTGTTTCTTCTCTGTTAAAATCTTTCATTTGCTATCTATGCCTATCAGTAGTTAGTGCTTTCTGTAGTTTGAATTTTTTATTTAGCTGGTAGTAGTGGCCCTCGCTGTATTGCAGTAGCTTGAGTAACGGAGATTTTTGTGAGGTAAGTGATTTGTGAAACGTATAGGTTAATGTTAGTCAGGGCCATTCTTTCGTAGGGATTTTTGGAAGTCAGATTGCGTTCCGCTAAAAATATTGTGTGTCAGTTTAAGCACATTCGTGTATAATTGTTCAAAGGGTACGTTTCACATAGACCAGTTATGTATAATTGTTCTAAGGGGACGTTTCATATGCCGACCCTTAGCCAAGGATACCTCACTGGAATCTTCTGATTTTTTCTTGTAGTTTGTGTAGTTAGTGTAGCCTTTGTTTATTGCTAGCGCGTAATCATAGAGAGAATTTCCTTTGTAGTTTCAGTCTTTCATTGTTGTACAGTAAAACAGTTGTGGCACGCATATACCAAGTATTTCGCAGCTTCGCTTGCAATTAACTAGATATTATTTTCAGTGCTACGTTAATGTGTTCTCTTATTTTTGCTCTTCAAATTGTGCTATTCTGTGTTATCGTGTGAAATATTGTGACAATAATGGCGTGTGAAAAACGTAATACTAGGCTACAAAGTAAATTGAGAAATGACAGTGAAGACGAAAGCAATGTGTTAGCGCCACTATGTAATGAATTCACAAATGTTCAAAGTAGTAATTTGGTAATAGTGCATAGGGAAATGGAGCGGGCTGCAAATAATGGTGTAGGAAGTGAAACAGTTAGTGACCAGGGAAGCATTATCGATCGATCGGTCGGCAACAGCTCGCGTCAGGAATCCGATATGACAGGACACAATCTTGCAAATACTGTACATTCAGGTTTTGCGTCCTAACCGTTTTCTCAAATAAGTCGAGACACATTTTCTCCTTGTCAAACTGTGAATGTTGCCGGTGCAAATGCACTGCCGAAAAGCATAGAGGATCAGATTCCAGACACTAATACATTATTATTGCAATTAATGCAACAAATGAAACAAAACCAGAGTCAAACACAACAAAAGTTAGACACAATGGAACATAATCTTCAAAAGTTAGACACAATGGAACAAAATCAGAGACAAACACAGCAAAAGTTAGACGCAATGGAGCAAAAGGTTCAAAAGTTAGACTCAGTGGAACATACGCTTGAACAAACACGTGAAGAATTAACTACTGAATTACATAAAATCGAATCGAAATGTCAAAAAGTCTGTAATGACATAAAAACACAAATTGGTGAGCATTTCCAACCAATTTTTTCGCGGCATGAAAATGCATTACGGAATCACGAAGCAGCCATAAAAGAACTGCAAACAATTGTTCATGAAAATCATGAGACCTTGCAAGCTAAAATTGACTCAGTTGCATCTACCGATTCGGTTACGCAACTTGCAAAAACTCAAGAAAACTTAAAGGCCACAGTAGATACTCTGAAAATTGGTTCACAAAGACACATGGAGGACATTAGTTCATTATCAGAGAAAGTAGTTGAACTTTCCGATCAGCTAAATAATTTATCTACGAAGGTAGATGATAATCTGAATGACACAAAACCGGTAGTCTTTAATGACACAGAAGAGTTCGAACAAATTAGGAAATTCAAACGAAATCAGAATCAAATTAATAAGCAACACCAAAGAGAAATCCGGGAAGTACAAGATCAGTTGACACAGGTAATACAAGAATTACGTATTTGAGAGGACACTCGCACTCCAATACAGGAAGAAGGACATAAAAATACGGAACTGCCACAAAATAACAACACAGGGCACTTTGGAGATTATGAAAGAAATTGGCAAAGTACACCGAATTTTGAGATGGAACCGCCGAAACGACGTAACAATGACCGATATGCGACCCGCCGACACGATGATTTTGACTATAAGCTGTTCATTACTATATGTAAATTCAAAACATTTAAGAATTCCGGGAACGACATTCATCCACAAGCGTGGCTCCATCTATTCTCTCATTGTTTTCCTCCCAACTGGTCACTAGAGCACAGATTAGAATTTATGTGTGGCTACCTAGAGAATGAACCAGCTGTAAGAATGCGATCGGTCATTCACGATTGTCACAGTGAAGGAGAATTTTACCACGCCTTCCTCTCAGCATATTGGTCTCAAGCTACACAAGACCGAGTAAAACATAGCATAATGATGATGAAACACTTTGAACAATCTGAATTTTCCAGTCTTGTGAAATATTTTGAAGACATGTTACATAAGAATCAGTATCTTTCAAACCCATAGAGCCCGTCAGAACTCATCCACATTTGCTTAATCAAATTGCCTGAACATTTACGGCATATTATTTTGGCAGGCCGTTGCAAAGACGACATTGAAGCTTTTCAGGGACTCTTACAAGAATTAGAAATTGACACTGACAATCGCGGAACGCGAAAACAGGAACACAACAATTACAGGTCACATCCGTCGCAATTCGGCGATGAAAGAAACAATAACTGGACACGAGAAGGCCATTCTCACATCACAAATCGTGACCAAAACAGACACCACCCATATGACACCCACTGGCAGAGTAATAGTTACAGAGAAAGATCGCATTTCCGTAGTAACGAATATCACAGACACAATCAGAGAAACAGACAATACGGAACCAAAATAATTATTATCAAGGGAGACGGAATAACTTCAGACGCAACGGTCCAGCACGCAGTTACGATTCAGGGAGAAATTCTCCACCACGTGACCGACAAGAAATTAATTACAGAAATTACCGACATGACAACAGACGATATGATAGTAACGACAGACCTGAATTGCATCAGAACTGGCGGGATTCAAACAGAGCAGGGCCCTCTCGGCAATGTGAATTTGTAGAAGTTAGGTCTCCTAATCCCAATAACGACGCGCGCCAACAAAGAAACAGACAATGACTCCCACCGCAGGCAGCCGCGTGCGCCTGCGGGATCAGAGAAAAATAACATAAGCTAACCTTTAGCAAAATTCCAGTGTTCCTTAACGACGTAACCATGTGATAATTGCTTTTCAGTTGACAGTCTGCGTACTAGGAAGAGTAAAGGTTTACACCACATTTTACATGCAAAACCGTTTATTGAAAGATAATCTGCTTTTTAACTTTGTCTTTGCCATAAAACATTTCACTTCACATTTCTAATATGCTTTGTCACACTGAGAAACTTAACATGCAACAATGTTTTGAAGTTAACTATCCAGTCTATAACCTAGGAAACATTTTTAAACAGAAATTACAAATGCATTGTTATAGTGAACTGACGACATATTCTTGTTATTTGTACATTCTTGCTTGTTAGTTGCACTATTATGTGACGACTATAAGGCTTACATACTTAGAACATATACTGTTAATGAGATTTTAATGCAACATTTTGGTTTAGTTGAAAAGACATTCTGGATTTATGTACTTTCTGTGAGATACCAGATGAGACAGTGGTTAGTATATGTGACAGCTACACGATTATATCACGACGCTACTAATGAGTGACAATTTACAATGTTGCTTTCGTGGTGTGTCTGTTTTATATCTGCACAGTTTTTCTGAATTCTTCTGGAAAGGAAAACATGTTTTAGTAGTAACTTTGTGGTATAGCTACAATGAGACAGCCTTTTCAGTAGCACAACAATACGTTACAGTACAGTACTTACTTCATCACGGTAATAAGCGTAGTAACTACGATATCTATACGCAAAGCATTTCACTTTTGTTTATCATAAGATAAGTACATTGACTTCTGTAGAACTTCCACAGAGATTATCTTACAACACGATGCACAGTTTAACGCTACAATACGCGCATTTGAGTGCCTAATTTTGTACTTAAAACATTTATTTTTAAAGATATTTGAAATACAATGATACAAATGTTTTCCGTGATACATTTCATTACATTGCTGTAACCTGTAACATCTGCGGATATAATTACATTAATCCTCAGGGGGGTACACGCTTACTTTGTTTACCATGTGTCTGGCAAGCACAAGGAGCCCTAGCTAATATGGTATTTGCTTACACAATTTTACACATCGGTACCATATTTCTCTAACACATAAATTACACAGCTATCTGATCATTTAACTGAGAGAGACAAACATTTACTTTACTACATCAGTGACAGATGTTTACGTAATTACATCATTGGATAACTTCACACTTACGAAGTTGTATTTTGTCTGTACTTTGTGAACTGTTCATATTTTTTCAGAACCATTGTGATACTATGAGAGCTTTGAATGACATATTTGGTATGGGAATACGATTTTTAAAGTACGTTTGAGGCAGATGACACTTTTGACATGAGCAGAGAATTTTTTTTTAGGTTTTGAAATTATTGGAGGAAGCTACGGAGATTTTGAGAATTTGACTGTGGTGTTATGATGTTATTATTACGACGACGATGTGAATTATGCTGTTGAGGTATGCTTCAGCTGATGCTATATGAGTTATTTGATTATGCAACGTATCTGTTATGATGAAATATTGAAGAAGTGTCGGCGAATAAGGTAAGGAACAATGAGTAGTGGTTAGGGACTCTGATTTGTGAAAAAGGATGTTGGAAACCGAGAATCGTACTTTAAGAGTTATGAAATGAGTGTATATGCGTGAATGTATCACTATGCTGGCGAAAATTTTTTGGACACAATTATATTTAAATGATTTTATTTCTACAGATTTGTAACGCAAATTCTTGACCTGTGAATTTTTTTTATATGAGACTGCCACTGTAGCGAAACTGGTGTAAATATTTCGATAAGACAGTTAAGTGACCACCTGCATGTAATGCGTCGTGGCACCCAGCTGCGCGACAACCACCTGACAAAAGAAAGCCATTAGTGTGTGCCTGTCAGAGGCACAGGTGGAGAAAAAAAAAAGAGGTCATTATCCTCACTATTGAGATTCCTTTGTAGAAAGCATCGCAAATACTACACGCCCAAACTTGAAAACATATGATTACACTGTGGAGCTCTTAATTTATGGTATTTACTAAAATGCCTAATGAAACGATGAGAAACATTTCATGGCTATTGTCCTGCTAGTTGAGAGAAATGCCATGTGGCTTGCTTTATGCATTTATTTACTCATTTTGTTTAATATCTAGTTTCTAACGGCACTGAAGCATCGTTTAAAATAAATTTTATGGATGTACTAATATAAATATTTTATGCCTACAGATCCAGTAAATAATAACTTTATGATGTACCTAAAAATACAAAATTGAAGGAGCACAAAAAGACTTCCCTTCACAGGAACAGCATACATAATTTTCTTTTCAAGTACATGGTAATATTTTTTTTACAGTAAGTTTTTGTGGTGCACCATTTTAATTACATAGACATTAAGATGTGAATAGACATTGTCCTTATCTGCATTGTTGTATTTAGTGCAACATTTTTTCTGCTTGAGCTTTGTCATGTTTAGGTATAAGTTATAGAATTTGCTGCTGCTGTTTGCCATACGTAGTGCTACTGAATGTCACTTTGTATTACTAGGTTAAGCCAATTTTATTACTGCTATATTTTTCTTGTTTGCTGCGCATTGCCTTATACTAGTTGTAATATTGCTGCTTTTTTGCCAATTTCCATTTTTTTACCATTGCTGTTTGTGTAAATTGTTTTGTGCTGCTGCATTGCCTCGTCCCTTAGTTTAGCATCTGAGCTCAGTAGCCTTAAGTTAGCTTAAGATGGGGTAGACTATATAAGAAACTAGCTATGATGAATTGAAAGAAAAGCATTGAGAAGCTATAAGAAAATGTTTTGGCCAAAAAAGTAGTGTACAGTGGAGAAAAATTATTTTTGAAAGAGGATGTGTACAGAAGACAGAAAGCAGGTTTAGATAGGACTTTTTGGGAATAATGATGAACTATGGGAGATCTCTATGCAAAATACTGCAGTAAAACAAACCCTGTCCTTTCCTTTCGTATTATGTGTACCTTGTGTATTTGTCTTTTTCCTGTCTTTATATGTTTAGCTAATAAGATTTACATTGTAGAATTTTTCAGGTACTATGTTATTTTCTTTGTAAATATGTTCAGACATTATTTATTGTGTTTTGTTTTAATGCTCATGTGTGAAGTTGATGTTTCAAAACTTATTCTGATCTTTTATGTATGTACTTATGTCGTAATTTTTGTAACACTGATGTATTTGCTATTTCGATTGTTTTGTAAAGCCTATACTACTGCAAATGTTATCTGTATTGTTATGTTATTTAAAGATGTATTTTGTACCTTTGTTATTGTATTCTTATGTTATAATATTGTAATTGACACCAGTTCATCAAATTAAGTAACTTGTAAGCATTCATTTCACTGCACACATTTCTGTTGGTCATAAAATATGCAATATATGTGAGAAGTAGGGACTGATAGTATTTGCAAGTGTGTTGACAATTCAGCAAGCGAATGGTTAACAGCATTGCTGGTTCTAAGGACAATTCCAAAAACTTTGTGAGTGGACAAGTGGTGGGTTATGGACTTGCTATATTATCCGCAAGACTCTTCAATGGTGATTGTGCGCCTGCACAGTCAAACAGATGGCTCCTGGCCATCTCTACAAGGACTACAGTGGGTCTACACCTTTGATGACCCGCCAATACCATTATTTCTACAAGGACCGCAGTGGGTCTGCACCTCTGGTGGCCCACCAATAGTAATCTCTACCAGGACTACAGTGGATCTGCTCTGTGATGACCTACCTACCGATAGTCTTCAACGTCAACTGACTCTGCTGTGGCCCATTACCTGTCTGCATGTCAAGAGTCAGCACTGTCTTTCATTGGAAGGACAACACTGCTTAGAAATCCACTACTTCCAAGTGCAATTTCTTTTATTGCTCAGACTTTGAAAAAAAAAACACTGAAATTTTACTGTGATGAACGATCAGGACTGTCTTTATGGACTGTGAGAGAATTTTAGCTTTTGACCAACATTGTATCAATAAGTGTGTGCATTTGATATCTTTGTTATATTAATTATGAAAGATTTTATCAAATCATTATTGGCCACTGCCCAAAACAATTTGTAAAAATTTTATGTGGGGAGCATGGGGGCTATGTAAGTAGGCTGTTTAGGATTTTTTATTGGTAACGCCGCCGCCACGTAGCGCTCTATATGAAAATCACTGGCTGTGCCGTGTGCAGTCTGTGGCTGGTTGGCATTGTTGTAATACTCGCCATTGTAGTGTTGGGCAGCGGCAGCTGGATGCTAACAGCGCGTAGTGTTGCGCAGTTGGAGGTGAGCCGCCAGCAGTGGTGGACGTGGGGAGAGAGATGGAGGAGTTTAGAAATTTGTAAGAATTGGTGTCATGAACTGCTATATATTGTATGACTAGTGAGGTAAATACATTGTTTGTTCTCTATTAAAATCTTTCATTTGCTAACTATGCCTATCAGTAGTTAGTGCCTTCAGTAGTTTGAATCTTTTATTTAGCTGGCAGTAGTGGCGCTCGCTGTATTGCAGTAGCTTGAGTAACGAAGATTTTTGTGATGTAAGAGATTTGTGAAACGTATAGGTTAATGTTAGTTAGGGCCATTCTTTCGTAGGGATTTTTGGAAGTCAGATTGCGTTGCGCTAAAAATATTGTGTGTCAGTTTAAGCACAGTCGTGTATAATTTTTCTAAGGGGACGTTTCAAAGGAAAGGATCATATCTAAAACATTAACAGAGTCCCTCTCCTGGAGTAATTTACAACTAAACAAAGAAGTCAAATGAAGAAAGATAACTGAAGATAGCAAACAGTGTTACCTATGATATGAGCAGAATGTGACTATAACAATAGCGATGACAGTAATAACTTTCTAAGCGATTTGAACGAGGTGGAGAGTGCTAAGGATACTCTTAACTCAGATTGTAAATAGATTGTTGAAATTGAAATAGAAATATGTGAAGGAATACACATATTTTACACACAGATTTTGAATCAAATGCCTGCCAAAGAGAAGTAAAACAGTGAACTATCGAACATCTACGAAGATGTCTGAAAATACATCAAACTGTTGAAAATATGGGAATATGTAAGAAGCAGAAAGGAAGTTAGGATGTAGCGTCTGTCAGAGGACAGCGTGTCCAAAGGAATAGTGCTACCGCCATTTCGTGTGAACGCAATTACACATCATCACATATCGTCGCGAACACATCTGACTGCGAGAGCAGCATGACGAGATGGCGACGATAAACAGATTATTTCTAAGAATGCCTAACTCGCTAATGGAAATAAAGAGTGTTCTGAACCAGTTTAGTTTAGGCTACGTATTACGAAGCACAAGAAATGGAAAACGGAACGGAATGTTTTGTGAAATAATTTCCCTGAAACTAAGATAAAACACATTAGAGAAATATTTGACATGTCTTTGTATGATCTCGAAATAATCTACAGCAGAATTTAAAGTTTAATGTTTAACTGAAATTCTTAGAATTTTAAAGAGTACTAAGAAATATTTCCCTGATGGATCATGTGGACTGTGGAGTGTGCTGCTGTTTGGCATCTTCAAAGGCGTATGAAATGAAGTGTAGAAACGGAAGACCTCCTAAGTGCCAAATCTCAAACCCAAATACAAGGTATCTCTTTTCTGACATAACTCATTTGCACTCAAATAATTGAGAACATACAAACAGGCCAAAGAATTATGCAGCACAAATCACTGCAAAAAATATTGAGATGAGAAAATAAATACTTTATTAATAAACAGACCACGCAACTGATTCTAAGTGAAAATTAAAAAAATTTAATTTAACGTGCCATTAATACAGAGCCACTACGTAATAAAAGTACAGAAATACAGCACTAACATTTTAGTTTGTAAAGTTTTAGTAAAAAAAAAAGAAAAACAATTTCTCACTTCTTTTTTTCATTTTTACAAGAGAATTACAAAATTGATTTCAAGAAAAGTATCTCTGTGTTAACTTCTCTTGTTTTTTACGCAACTGCATTCTTGGGATCAAATGTTGAAAAAATTATGGTTAAACTTCCTGTAATGCTGAGGAAAAATAACAAGATCGAAACAAGCTATTCTGTTTTTCAACTGTTAAACATGGTTGCTCTTTCAGACGAAGTATAGTATGGCATAATCCGCCATAATCTTTCCTCTTTTCAACACATTGACAACTTCCCATTCTTTAGTTTCATACAAAGATCTTTAATAGCATTGACAATAATATATCAGCAGAATGTTTAAAACCAAAATAATAAATTTTATGTCTTGGAATTACATGGAATGTGGTCACAGCTGTAGAAGTCTCAACAGCATAACAAAAGCCTTGATTATCTTTTCTGTTTCTCTATAACTACAAAATCTCTGTCGTAGCTCAAAAAGCTGTGGCCACTCACCAAAGCCGGTGTATTATCTCTTTAAACCATCTCAGACTAAATGGAGGAGACCTCAACGCATGGCACATGGAACCACAGAGGGAAGAACTGAACGGCACAAAGACCGTGCGCCACCTAGCAATGGGTGCTCCAAACACTTTTTTCATTACGTAATGCTTGGAACAAGGCTACAGACAAATACAGAGTACTATGAACTCAATAGCACTGAAAACGCATTTTGTGGAAAAAGGTATGGCACTCAAAACATATTCCTCTTTGAATCTTCAAAAGTTTCTTTAATCAAATTATTTCATTTCTTACTTTATGACTACCAATTTCGCAAAACTTTTGACTTGCTTTTTCTAATTTCTTAAAAAGTTTTTCAATGTTGATATCATTCAAGTCAAGTGTAACTTCTTATGTGTAGAATAGCTGGGCTTTGAAGAGAGCTCTGTGGCGCTCCAGCAGCTGCTCAAAGAATATTTCGGTTTATCTGGAAATAGATAAGGAAGTTGTATAATTAGCCTGTTTAATTTCAAGAAATAGTACCTTTTTCAACCAAACTAGAGCTCAAGGTGATCAGTTAATTATCCCATTTCTGTATTTCTCACTATTCACTTTCGCACGAAAATTCGGCCAAAAATCCATTATGTAAGTTCTGGTGGTAGGTTACCAAGGAAGAAGAATTTTTTTTTATAAATAAGACCAAAATTTTTTCTCGAAATTACTTGGAGTAGTTCTTGGAGGCTACTTTTTACACTTTTGCTGCCATATCATAAAATAATTCTGACCGTCAGTCTAAGGGCAATCATCATGTGATTACCTGTTGCCGAGTCTGGCCAAACTGAACCAGTAGATGGAGACCATTATAATAAAGAGAAAGACATGTCCCAGCAGCTGCTGGCTCAAATTTAGCTGTCAATTGCGGTGCAGCTAGCAAACAAGTATAATGATTCGGTGGGCACGGGATTCATCATGCAGAGTCCGTTAGTACTCTAACAGACAACCGTTGCGTTGGGAATACTTTGTAATACTATTTATATACATTCGAAATAATATCAATGTCACGAGAGTTCCCGGGCAAATAAAACTGCCCACTCACATCTATACACCTTTCATACCAATTTTCAGTCATATTGCTCTACGAACAGAATCTTTCTATTTTGTGGGGTGTTTGTTGTTGGGGCCATATCTGTCATCAGAAAAAAGATGGGAAAAAAGATTAAAGAAAATATATCTCGCTAACAACTGCTGTTTGTTTAGTAGATACAATGTATTCATCTTTCTTTCATCCTGATATGATGGCTATGGTCCAAACTTGCCACAAGAATCGGTAACCTTATTGTGAAACAGACAAACTGTGATTCTCCAAATGTCTGTATTTCTAGTTAGTTTTTGTCCATTGAACCACACTTATTCCAAATACGAATATTCTTTTGCCGTACGTTACTCTGTACATTCACTCCTCTTTCAGACCGTACTTCATACTGCACCAAGGAGTGAAAGATTGCCTACAGTTTCGTGAAAGAGGTATTGCTTTTTCTTCGACAATTAGTTATACACTGTAAATATTTGTTAACTACACCATGTACACATCACAGATAATTGTGTTTTATTTGTTACGACAGTGTAAGTGATGCCGATGTACGGAAAGATATGCAGAATACAAAGATATATATCACTTCGTTATCCATTCAAGTTCTCGCTGTGCGTACATATTTATTTACAACTATTGTTTCCTTACAAATAAATTATTTCAATAACCAACATTACCTTGATCCAACATTTTGGGACACACTGTGTAGGGAGCACCGGTTCCTATTTCCCATAGGGATTTAGTAACAGTGTCTCATCTGAAAATTCGGGTCAATAGAGCCATAGAGATTTTAAATTAGTGTAGTTTAGGATATCACTCCAATATCGACGAATAGATCACGAAGTAACCCTCCTGGAAGGACTTCGCAGTCTTTTAAATGGACACAATCAATATTTATTTTGAAAGAGATAAAGTTTTTTTCACAAAAGGAGTGCGTTCATCAGGGTAGCACGCAGACTCACATAGCAACAGCTAAACCTGTTAAGGAATTCATTCAACATAGACCTTAGTTATTTGATTTTGTGCCATGGACTTACTTGCCAATTCTAATTTGAAGTTATGGCTTGCCGGGAAGTAATTGAAATCCATCAGTCATTTCGAACACTAACATGTCTTATATATATTTCATTTTGAGTAATTTCATCGACATCCCGTACGCCTGCAGGGCATTCTAAAAAAATATCTGTAATTGGATGATCAGGCTGTCGTTTCATAGAAATCACAGAAGAGGGAAAAACAGCACACTGCGTTTTGTAAAACGATATCTAAAAGGAGGGAGTTTGGAGCTCGGCATTCTCAGAACTGTAGGCGCTGGGAGGAAGCCGACTTGATATAATAAAACTCTTGCCAGCTGTGGCACTGGATCGCGGTTTAAAAAAATTATTTCTCATTCGTCAATGTTTCATGAAGCATTCTGATAGGTGGAATATTCTGTTGTGTGTTTTGTGCAGAGCAGAGAGGACAAGCAGGACATTTGGACACTCTGGAGAAGAATACAAAGCGGACACTGGATGGGAGCGTATAAGCAGATGCTCGGGCACTGCGCGAGTCTCACACGTCGAGTAAATGGTTAACAGCTAGTAAGGGAAACTCGTAAAGAGAGGTGACATCAGTTTTGTATAGCGAAACGGACTCCGCTGTGTGCAGAACTATACGCTCCGATTCATCAACTATATTGAGACCATCTGGCAGTTTAGGTTAACCAGGAAGGAAAGTAGTTAAGCGTTCTTTGCTTCAAATCTTGATCAGGTTCCGTGATTTAACATCAGAGTTTCGAGAGTTCATTCGTGACGGTGAAGACTATCTTTCGCAAGCGAATTTCATTTGGTTTTCTGGACCTATTTGGCATATCACTGTACATCCGCCCGTGGTTAGCCAATCTACCTCCAATTTAAGTGTGTTCAGAGTGTGCAGAATACGTACTTCCTCTCACTCTAATCCATTGTGGACGTTAGAGTCAATTATTAGAGTCTTGATTATATATGTGTTTACAAGCAATGTTTTTAACAAATTGGGGTTAAACTATGCCTAGTCTTTTAATACAGTGGTTGGGTGATACCATTTTTCAGTTCTTAAACCTTTAATGGTTCTCGTAAGAGCTAACATTCAAGACCAGTTTATGAGGGTTATTCTACCATTGTTGTTTATCCATTGCCTATCAGAATCATTTACAAACCTGACTTCGTGGGGAGCTATGCGTCTCTCAGTCAATTCCACCGGTACAGATCAATTTTGAAGCCAAAGCACTAAAATCAATTTTCACCCTTCAGTGGAGATTTCGTCGATCAGAAATTTCCTGACAAATAATATTAAAGTTGCGCACCGGACAGGCCCTCGAACCTGGGACCCAAAACCCCAGCCTAGTGCTCGGCCCGTGCGGATGTGCTGTGTGGCGCTCCGTGGTGTAACTGACTGGTTAAGGTGATATTGTACGTGTATATCGTGTTCGTTGTGAAGCCACCGAATTTATAGACAGTTAATTCTAGTTCCTCATCCTTTTTCGTGTATCATTCGTGAAGCCGAGGTTCTGGTTCGTACCGTTAATCAAGACCACCCATTCCACCAGGAAAAATACTCTAAGGTTCGTCCTTGACATGAATACAACGCAAGTGCAAGCTACAGCGTTGGAAACTGATGACTGGCTGCAAAATAATTTCGGAATTTTTGGTGATAGTGCTGAATTTATTCAAATGGATACTGAAGAATACTGGGTTTTTGGTTCATTGCATAGTTCTATTATTTTAGGAGCAAAATGCTGAAAACCCAGATTAAATTTTAATTTCATCGTCACGATGACTGTGCCAGTGACTTTGAAATAAGTAACGCCTACAGCGAACTTTAAACACTCAGGGTGCTAAAACCTCCCCCAGAGCTAGACCACAACGACTTGGTACTTCCAAAATATTCACAGGTAAAAAACTATAGAATTGGAAAAGGTGTCTATTAGATGCAAGAATCAGTGGTAGAATGGGATTAGATCCTCACGAACGTTTTTTTACGTCCGATGTCCTGTCCGACATACGTGTAGGCGGTTTCAAGGCACACATAATATAAGTCAGCCAAACTCCCCATTTCATGTGTGCAGTGGGCCAGGACATCTTCGAGAGAATTGTCAAGAGTGGGTGTTCATTCTACGAAACAATCTGTAACGCTGACACAGTTAGAGGCGCAGGAAGTGATCCCTTCACACAACGAAGCGTTTCAACACCGATAAATCTCTCATGGAAGCCACTGTCCAATCCCTTTCTTTAGTTAAAGCGTAATTCCCACCCTTGAGTAAGAGACAACCAGAAAATTAGTCGCAACAGAAAGCAGGTAACGCTGAAAAAGATGAAATTGATAAAATCATGCCCTTAAAATATTTCCGGGAAACAGTTACAGAGACCATGAAATTTAGTTCATGGGCACGGTACTTAAAAAATGAAATAGACATACAAATAACAGCGGGTACACTAAATTTGGGGCAACAAGCTAATAACTGGAAAGTTTTGAACAATATTCCATGAACTTTGGCCTCACCTAAGGAATTTCTTTAAAGGTTTTCGATTGCGTGTTGAAAGTTTTGATAAATTACTTCTCATTTTACATGCAATAACGTATAAGAATAGATGCATGGGACTGTCGGTTCCAGCCGAACACGTTATCCCAAACACTTGTAAACTGGGTAGCCAGTAGCCAGCGATAGGCAAAGGTCCCGAGTTCGAGTCTCGGTGCGGTACACAGTTTTAATCTGCCAGGAAGTTTCAAATCAGCATACACTCCGCTGCAGAGTGAAAACCTCATTCGGTATCGTTCCAATGATTTACTACCAATTTTATAATTTTCGTTTTATTTCCAGTTATTCCTTGAAATTTTTGCTAATCACTGGTCTTCTTCCTTATTCTCTAGGAATATCATTGTCGATATCGTCTTCGTTCACGTTGATGCCTGCTAATTACTGCGTCGATAATAGGGAAGCAAATGGGGAGCGCAGAATACACGGAGGGTGACAATTTTGTCACCCGTGCAGTCTTCTTTAGCAAAACTTAGCGACACAGTCTCGCAGTTGTCACGGGCTTGTTTGCGGGTCGGGAGGCAAAAGTATCCACCGGCTGTCACTTCGTAGTGTGCACGCATCTACGCATATATATCGACAGACTGGACAAGAATGACGGCACAGTCACAGCGACAAAAATTATAGCGCTTTATCCCATAGGTCGACTGTTAAGCGAACTAGGTCTCAGAGCCATACAATCGCAGTGCACAGATATTTCCATTAAGAGCGCAGCTGGAAAACTGCAAGACAACTGACCAAGCATTACCAAACACATATTTGCTGTTTCACAATCCAATGACAGAATTCCAGAGCCGCACGGAATGGCTGCGCGGCTAGAGACGCCATGTCATTGATTGCTGGAGGTTCAAGTCCGTCCTCGGGCATGGCTGTGTGTGTGTGTTGTTCTTAGCATAAGTTAGTTTAAGTAGTGTGTAAGTCTAGAGACCGATCACCTCACCAGTTTGGTCCCTTAGAAATTCACACATATTTAAACATTTCGCACATTTGAACTCCAGCAACGAACATAAGCCACATGTACACGCGATTCGAATTCATTCGTCGATATTTTATATAATTAACTTTATGATAAACAGCCCACAAAAGCTTAATACGAGTCGGATTTAAAGTTTCATCACAAATTCGCAAAAAGTTTACAACATGAAAGAGAAGTGCCCTGATAGGTACTGGCAATTCGTATGGAACAGTATTAAGAATTCCACGGTAAGTCCTAGCGTGACTGCACTGTGATACCACGTAGTAAACGAATTGTTTCCACAGGTGAAAAACTGTATAACATGAACCTCAAGCCAACATGTACTGTGAAAAGTATCAGCCGCTCGCTAGGTTAGCACACACTTTCATATGCAATGAGCGCAACCGTATATACAAAAATGGACTGTGACAAAATCGGCAAGCATTAATGTAACGTCGTGAAAGGGTCATGCTAACTGCCAGCTGGGTTGTTACAATGAGATTAGGCTCCAAGTATGCCGTCAGTTTAATTTCACCCTCTGTAAGTGAAAAAGAGTGGATAAGACAATGAAATTCATCTGAAGCAACTTCGGGGGATCATTGTATAGATTTCCCCATTCCAGTCCTCTGACTTTAGTGTAGGTCGATTTACTTACGTAGGCAGCGTATGACATAAGAGAATGAATTCTTAAAATTGATCTTGAACTTCAGCTGTTAGTTAGCCCATGGCTTAGACGAGTACTTGAGAAGGGTGCTTTGTGTAGGTGGGGACGCCGCTCCGGCGGTGGCCAGCGCTATGGCACAGAGTAACATATATTTGTCTGTGGCTATGGTTACGACGATGGCGGCGTGGGTTGGGGAGAGTCTGGAGTATTTCCCTGACAGTAGGAAGTAGCGGAGCAGTCAGCACACGAACCGTGCATTCGAACGTTGATTGTGGCGAGCGGATAAAGCACTGTCCAGGACTTTCTACCATGTCAGATATTGTCAACATGCGTTTGAATATGGATCAGTGAGATGGAAGAACTCCACCTACGCCAAATAATGCCATTGCGAGACACCATTTTGCCCTTCAGTTGAAGCCTATACGTATTTGCGCAGCTTCTAAGTACCAGCAAACTGCGAATCTCTCGAAAATCCGTCGTTAATCGTACGATTTGGTGTAAGAAAATGACCGAAAACTTCACGTTAGTGGTTAAGGAAACATTGTTACTTGTGATTTATGGAAGCATGATGTTTCTAGACAAAGGAATAGCAGAGATCCATCAAAAATGCATTTCGCTTGATAAATTTCTTATAATTAAATGCCAGCTAACAACATATCTACTATTAATTCTTTCAGGAGACAGTATGAATCAAAGTGTGATCATGAAAATCAACGTCCGGACAGGCCATGGCAGCCCAACTGTACCGACCGGCCGACGGGTCTTCCTCAGCCGACAGCTGTCACTGGATGCGGATATAGAGGGGCACGTAAGCAGCACAACCCTCTCCCCGCCGTATGTCAGTTCACGAGACTTGAGCCGCTTCTTCTCAGTTAAGTAGCCCCTCAGTTTACCTCACAAGGGCTGAGTGCACCCCGCTTGCCAACATCATTGTGTGGACCAGATGGTCACACATCCAAGTTCTAGTCCAGTCCGACTGCGCTTAACTTCGGTGATTTGAAGGTAACCGGTGTTACCATTGCGGCAAGGCCGTTGGCAAAGTATGGTCACAAAACATCTATATTTGGTGTAGTGCAGTGAGTAGACGTTGTGAGCGTGGGGTTGATCTGCTATTGTGTTATTCTGGGAAACGGATTAATCTGAGATGCACCCTTTACCCTGTGGCTCCTGCCAGATGCAATTTCCACCCCCGCACTACTACAGAAGTCTGACAGACACTCCTAACGTTCTAAAGAGAAATGCATGAAAAACATTCAGCAATAAATATCTTCTGGAGTCGTCTGCTGTAAGCAAATGACACAAATTTCACAAAATTTCTTACGTAACTAGTGTGATACTTGGGTACTGGAGAAGTGCTACTTAGTGTAAGAAAAACATGAAACTAACGAAAATTATTATTTATTTTGCAAAAATTCTGAGAAATTACAATGGCACCTTTAGTTATGAATTGAACTTGTTATATCCTGGTTCTTTTCGGAATGTGAAATTACCTCCCAAGGGTAGGATTCGCTAATGAAATTTCTATGCAAAGTTTAAGATTGTTATTGACTTGGCTGAATGGCTGAGAGCCGCGCCTACTCAACTTGAATAATTATCTGTTAGAATGTTGCTAGGTATGGTCGAGGCTGTCATGTGTGAAACGCAGTGAAGTGTACTGTTGAGGAAATATGAGGCTCGCCAGAGCTGTAGAGCACAATACTTTAATCTGTAATGACTGGTGTCTGTGCCACTTGCTGCTGACAAATAAGATAACTCTCGTTCCATTTAGATTGACCATCGCCAATCAAACTCTCTCCACCCCTTGATGAAGTCAAGGACTCCTATTCACCCCTAGTCTTACTATTGACGTAGTACACTGGTCAGATAACCAGTCCACCGAAATGCCACTCAAAAATTCACTCGCAGGCGTTTAACTATAACTCTGTCCATTCACATCACACAACAAGTGTGTCGGACAACACAGTGAACAACTTAGATTCCCTTTTGACAGAGGTGCTCTCCCAGTGAAGTACTGAGGAGAGACTGGGTCCTCGCTCCAAGAGCGATAACTGAACGGCCCTTCTCCACACCGGATGTTAATGGGTATATCTTTCGGTCTCTTCCATTACTCCTTCAGCTCAAGGCGTCGGAAATATCGTCTTCTAATCAGCATTGCTCTTCTAAAACGGGAGAATGACGTTTCGTTTAAGGCGACCAATCTGGAAATCTGTAGTATCAGTGTTTGGCGTTTGCTGTCTCCCTGTGAAAATCTCTGAAACTGCGAGCTATGTGTAAAGAATGCGTAGGTTGGACGCTCCCACACATTGTAGCGGAATTTGCTTTTGAGCTGAACATGGGGTCGTTCCCCCTTTCACTCGGGCACACGCTGTCTGCTCCACAGGTGGCCGAGGTTGACTCGTCCTCTGAAGGGACTGGCCCCCCAAGTCTGTGGCCATCCTCACCTCTCTAGAACTAAAAGCTTCTGTGACCGTTGTGTCTGGAATGTATATGTGTACGCCAGCCTCGAGTATTTCAACCACGGTGCGCACTTGTTATTTGCATATCGTTTACATGTCTCTGGCTCTGAGCACTATACGACTTAACTTCTGAGGTCATCAGTCGCCTAGAACTTAGAACTAATTAAACCTAACTAACCTAAGGACGTGACACACATCCTTGCCCGAGGCAGGATTTGAACCTCCTACCACAGCGGTCGCTCGGTTCCGCACTGTAGCGCCTAGAACCGCCCAGCCACACCGGCCGGCTATCGTTTACATGAATTCATTCAACAGTTACTTTATCTTATCGAGTTCGGGTTCGAATGAAGCGTCTTGATGTGCGGAATATGATTGCGAGGATGGAATGTGTAAGCAATGAAGGTCAGGAGACCACGACGTCTTACAACGTGGAGGTTAGTGATGTAAGACATGAAGTATTGTTGGTTCATGTCACACTGAATACAAATAGTTTCACACTAATCTTCATTTTTTCTGATAGGTTCCGATAATTCCTTCCTAGTTCAGTGAAAGAATAATCTATAGTATTCCACCTTATGTAAACATAAGTGCGCGCTTTCTGAGGAGTAACTTTGCTCAATTGGTTTCATGTACAATACAGCTTCAACTACTTTTAGTAAGATATTTTGCACGTTATTTATTGAAGTTTTCTATTTCACATTTTGTAAAAATTTACTTACTCAATAGGAACAGTGATCAATTAAGATTGACGTTAAGTTTTAACTAAAAAGGTGAGAAGGATGAAATGATTTTTGTGTTATGTGAGAAACTTTGTAAATTTGTATCGCTTTATTTTAGTAGAATTTTAGAAGCCTTTGTATCTATGAATGGACGTGGTGACTTTGCTTTTCGTCTTATATCACGTTCAACAATATTGAACTTTTTGTTTATATATACTACAGACAGATCAACATGACCAGAATACGGGCAAGAGAGGAAATGTGAGTTTTAACAGCGCTAACTTTGGAGTTTTACGTCCGTTCATTTCAGTAAACAATTGGAATTTGGAAGCCAAATCCAAACGACGAATGCCACTGGAACACGCTGCAATCTGACATACCACTCTGAGGCTCATGTGCGGTATCAACAATTCGTTTCTGAGCATTCAGC
The DNA here is from genome assembly GCF_023897955.1 of Schistocerca gregaria. NCBI lineage: Eukaryota > Metazoa > Arthropoda > Insecta > Orthoptera > Acrididae > Schistocerca > Schistocerca gregaria. Next base: position 411,367,201 of record NC_064925.1, on the reverse strand, counting down.
AGCACAGTGTACTCAGCAAGCTCAAAGTTGACGTTCGAAACCACGGTCTGTGTGCCGACGTCTTTACGTGTTCCTGCGGTGGCGTCGGGCGACTTCCGTGCTCCGAGGGGTATGGTGATGGCGAGTCTAGAAAACATACGAACGCTTCTTTCACTTGTCATGTAAAGGGCCATTTCGGTTTCGGACGGACTGGCGTTGTGGTGCCAGGAGAGGCGTGGTTGAATGGATGCGTCTTCTTTGTGGGTGCTCGAAGTCGTCTTGGGGTATACAGAGGAAAGAGAAGCACTCTCTGTAGTTCGGCTGCTAGGAAATATTCTAACAGGAAGCAAATTCCGCAACAAGCTGCCGCGAAGGAGTGTGTTGCGAAGACACGCACCATCTATCTTGCTCCGTGACTTGGTCTCGCTAGTAACAGTTCGTGGAAAATTTCCACATGATCACGTTACAGGTGGATGACAGACAGCTTTTCTTTGGCGCTTTGGCTAGCCTTGAGGATATCGATAATCGTTGAAGATATAGTAAAGCCCTACCGGAAATTATACCCTACTACACAACCGTAACGAATTAAATAAACGCCGGCCGCGGTGGTCTCGCGGTTCTAGGCGCGCAGTCCGGAACCGTGCGACTGCTACGGTCGCTGGTTCGAATCCTGCCTCGGGCATGGATGTGTGTGATGTCCTTAGGTTAGTTAGGTTTACGTAGTTCTAAGTTCTAGGGGACTAATGACCACAGCAATTGAGTCGCATAGTGCACAGAGCCATTTGAACCATTTGAATTAAATAAACTAAGGGTGGAACGGCCAAAAAGAAAGAAAAGAGCAGGAACATTGTGCAGAATCAGTGACGTCGAGTGAAAATGTGTACTGAACCGAGACATTTCTGTAAGAACAGACACCACGCTTTCATAGAAGTGATTCCCTCGATGGGCAAAGAACCCACGACCTTCACTGCAGATTCGTATTAACTTTCAATCTCTGACATTAACCTAAAATTAGCGAGTGTGGAGAACATGGACGGGAATTGTGCATCGGTGGTGATAGGAGGGAATCTGAATCGACCGAGGGGTGCGTCATAAACACTGTGTCCGGTTGGAGCAGTGGTTAATGCACGTGCACAGTGAACATGAGACCTCGGGTTTGAGTCTTCGTCCGACACATATTCTCACTCGTCGCCACTGATTCCGCATAAACTCCCGATGCCGCTGATATCGTTAGTTACTTTCCTTTGTTCTCCCTCCACCCTCGATTACGTAATATTTATCACAGCTGCGGATTCCGCTTGGATACTGTCCATTAGTACATAGCTGAAAGAACAGACATCAAGCGTTCATATAAAAAGGTAACAATTATACCTTGATCGTCACTCAGTATCTTTTATTATTTAATGATTGACCAGTGTCCTGTTTCGATATGAAATGGAAACCACTTGTAAAAAATTAAATTAAAAATATATCTTTGTATGTGAATATGATTATTTATATTATTTTAATTTTTGTTGAACTGAATTGAGATAGATGGAAATATTTAAAAAATCTGTGAATAAACCATGATAATGTGGCATCGGACATATACATTGAGAATTTCGTAGCTGTAAGAAGGAGGTTCGTGGGCCACGTTATTTCTGAGCTAAAATGAGATAAATACTGAAAATACAGATTAGATGTAATGTTGAAACTTTAGGATCATGGATTAAACAAATAATGAAATTTAATAACAAATAGCGTTAATCATAACTATAATTACTGAAGTGCACTATGCTACTTACATTGGTAATCCAACATTAATCACTAGTTATATGTTGTTTATCCGCACGTCGGTATCTCGTCCGTGCCCAGTGGAAATTTCCTTATATAATTTCTAGAATGCGCAAGTATGCGCCCTGCAGTACGCACTGACTTTTTATAAAATTAAAGAGTTTAAATTAGAGCGGTCAGTCTAATTCACGAGGCCCTCCCTCGACTCCATTCCAGAACAGATAACAGAAGAAGTAATTAACAAAAGACTAGACACCCTTTCTGTGTCTTACCAGCGATCACATGCGACCGCGAACTTGCATTGGCTTTCATGCTTTATTAAATAGGGTTCTCTGAATAAAAAAAAGTAGATTTACATGCTATGGCTAAAAATGTGCCTTTAAACACTTTATTAACTGCGGGTAGCTAAGCAACCGTCTATTTCGTGCAGCACCAAGGGGTAACCGCTTTCTCAGTCCCGCCCATTTAATTGCTGCCAGGATGAGCTCGCAGGCAGTCGTTGACCACCGATAAGTGGAGGATGGTCATACAGTCGTAAGAGCTGACAGTTCTGTCGAAGATGGACGCTATAAGCATTGCCGGAACTTAATATCATTTTCAGAGGAAGTGTGTGTTACGAATTTCTCAATTTAGGTATGTGAAAAACACGTCGCTCGAATCTGATACAAGACGACCTTAATGTTGCTTCTGCTGTTTGTTATCTGCAGAAATCCGGGCTTAAGTGAATTGGCTGTGCTCCATGGACATGTTTAGTGAGAACTTCAATGCGTTGAACGTACTAGCTGCTATACGGAGATATCCGCTATGGTGTACGTTTGTTTATACTGCGTGTTTTAGGACTACGTTAGTCCCGGTGTCCTTCAGAAAGAGTTTACCTTACACTAACTTTCTTTTTATCTCACTGGTATTTCTATTAGCTTTCAGCACTGTCAATAACGTTAAATGAGCAACTTCTGTAATCTGTCGTTCACTAAGCATAAGTAGAAGATCAATTTTCTGTCTTATTTGAGTCCATGTTAGCGATGTCTTTCAAACTTTATTTATACACTCTTTTATGGAACTAGTATCAGTACTCTCAATTAAAAGTGAAGCTATTTACGTTTCTAGGGGTTTCTGTCAATGTTGCAGGTATTCTTTCTACTTTGTTCGAGGCCGTTTCTAATATATCATTACTATTTCTGATCGTGTTTTGCTCAAGGTTAATTTTATTATCTCTCGTTCAAGCGAACAGGGCGTTGTCCTTTAAATTTTATTTATACATACTTACCGTTACTTTCTTTTCCAAAGTTTTTTATATGTATATAGTGGCTCATTGTCTGTTCTGACACGACAACTAAAGGTTCATGCACGTTAGATTTATTTTTATGGAACAGTTTTTAACTGAAATGTTTTACAGTGTGCTTAATTTATAGCGACAGTCTGCAGCTCGTGGTCATGCGGTAGCGTTCCCGCTTCCCACGTCCAGGTCCCCGGGTTCTATTCTCGGCGGAGTCAGGGATATTCTCTGTCTCGTGATGACTGAGTGTTGTGTGATGTCCTTAGGTTAGTTAGGTTTATGTAGTTCTAAGTTCTAGAGGACTGATGACCATAGATGTTAAGTCTCATAGTACTCAGAGCCATTTCTTTTTATAGTGATAGAACAATTCCAGATCGGTGGAACTGAGCAGTTTGATCTCAGGTTAAATTGCTTAATTTACAATTCTAAAACTATGTTGTTCATTTGCTGGCATACACGTTTCTCTGATATTGCTTATTAGAGAAATACGAGGGCATGCTGGAAAGTAATGACTCCGAATTTTTATATGAGAAACCTTTAAGATATTTAAATATAATATTCAGATACAGTGATAAACATTTGGGAAGTGAAGAAACTCCAGCTATCCGTTTGTGATTTTGGTTAAAGGACGTGTGATATAAAATTTAGCTTCCTGTATCACTCTTTTCTTCGTGCCTCAACGGCTAACATGACGTAATGGTGGTATTACAATTTTGTATTTCAATTTTGTGTTTCTTATATTAATAACACAATATTGAGGGAGGTGATTCCTTGTCCTAATGTCCTAATATAGATTTTTTTGTACATCTGCTGCTTTTTTTGACAGTGAACATCGATTTAAGCATGACAATGCTAGAACGGTGATGTCATTCATTAGCAGCCATTACAGCAGTCGTAAATGCATATCGCACGATCAGAACCTACATTTATTTTAAATTTAATATAGGAAGTCCGATGTCCTATTTGAAATGAAAGAGAGACCTTAACGGCGAAACCGCGACACGACTTGTAGATATTTTGCACTGGCTTTTTTATGTTCCGTGTCCGACCCATTCATAGTGACAAATAATTATGGAATAAATATTAAACAATAATCAAATGGAAGAGAGTCAATAGAAGAATTTACTTTACAGAAAGGGAAAGAAGGGAAGAGATATCCAGAATCTATACCACAGCGTCAGCATTTATTCCCATAGATTTTATGCGTACACAGCCATTAACTTCAAGATCTCCATCTATTACAAATGGAAATTTTAACTTCATACAATAATTTCTTTTTACCATTCAGTGATTTTAGATACATAATGACTGCTTCAGTAACATATAAAAATGTAATCGCATCACATTTTTGTGCACACGACCCTTAATAATTATGAACTCAGGTAAATGTAAATGTTGAGCAATATTGCAGAGTTGGTGCTTCTTCAGATAATAATTTATTCAAAGTTGTTTCAAACATTGTAACTTACACTTTGTGTTATGGTAAAAAAAGGTACTATTAAAATGGCTACGGAAAAAATTCCTAAGTTAAGCTCGACACAAAGTAAATTCACTAAAGCAGAAATTGAGGTTTCACACTTTTCAGAATGCGATCTAGAATCGGGCTCTGAAAGCAATCCAAATACTTTAACAGATTTTTATTTATGGATAGCTGATGTTCACTTAGAGTCTTAGACAACCATTTAAGAAGTGTAAGTTTTCAGCCCAATGGCGTTTCACGTGAAGTAAATGTTCCATTGGACGATACTTCGCGTGAATCTAATGTTCAAATAAATAATTGAATGTGAATGCTATTGCACTACTGTTATAAATTTTTAAAGTAATATAAATCAACATACTGGCGTAATTACAGAGGCAATCGGCACAACAGCTAATAATGTTACAAGAACTACAAAAACAATCTTATGACCTAACAGAACTGACTACGGACTTTAACAGTTTTTCACTGTAGTATGATGCTTTAACAGATGTAATTTTGCACGTAAAGACAGTTTATCACGCTCTCTCGCAAGCTATATACATTCTTTGTCTAAGAAACAAAAACAAAAGATACGGTACAAAAATTAGAAAACAATTTTGATGCTTTTGTGGAAGAGCAGGGGGCAGTACAGGTATTACACGTTGATCAATGCAAGCACATTGTTGATGCCTTTTCGTAGTGACTTTCACATTAGGACTAAGAACTTAGTAACACACTGGACTCACATTAAGGACGTGTGGCAAATGAATCTGTTGCAGCTGCAATCTCAGACCGGGAAAATTCCGGTGAATCAGTAAATTCAGCATTAACAAAAGTAAAATATATTTTAAGCAAAGATTCTGGCTTCATTAAACTCTCCAATAAAGGTCGTTTCACAGTGTCGGGGCAATCAAGGCAATGGCCTTAACTTTTCAAGATATAATTACGGAATTTATTTAAGAGATGAACTGACTGTAGATCAACAACATATCTTGTAAAATTCGGGCTACAGTTTCTGCCATAGTTGTGAAAAGTCCTACTTCATTTATTCTTAACACAGGTGCCTCTGTTACTATTATAGCACACAAATTGTTTTAAAGAAATAAACCAACTTACCTGTTGCAGAGCTCTTATATAGCTGGAGCTCTAAGTGCAAAATCGCAAACTACAAGTAGCAAACGCAGCTTGCTGTTATAAGAGAATGGTGTTACCTTATACTCACTCTAATTTTGAGGGGTCTCGTAGTCAAATGTTCACTTGTCACGGAGTTTTTCCGAGAAAAGGACGTAAAATTAGTCTTTTATTAGGGTGAATGCGACTTGTACACTAAAGGCAAAGATATCATATTTGACCTATTACAAACTCCAGTAGAACATGGTGAGCCGGCCGTGTGACCGAGCAGTTCTAGTCGCTTCAGTCTGGAACCACGGGACCGCTAAGGTCGCAGGTTCGAATCCTGCCTCGGGCATGGATGTGTGTGATGTCCTTAGGTTAATTAGTTTTAAGTAGTTCTAAGTTCTAGGGGACTTATGACCTCAGATATTAAGTCCCATAGTACTCAGAGCCTTGTGAACCATTTTTAGGGCATGGTAAATACTACGAGGACATTTAGATAAAATTAGTAAAAACAAAGACATGCACCTAAAAATAATTCTTTAAGTCTTCGTGGTAATCGATGAAACAACAGATCTTACATATACAATAAGGTACTTGATTGATCATACACTCCTGGAAATGGAAAAAAGAACACATTGACACCGGTGTGTCAGACCCACCATACTTGCTCCGGACACTGCGAGAGGGCTGTACAAGCAATGATCACACCCACGGCACAGCGGACACACCAGGAACCGCGGTGTTGGCCATCGAATGGCTCTAGCTGCGCAGCATTTGTGCACCGCCGCCGTCAGTGTCAGCCAGTTTGCCGTGGCATACGGAGCTCCATCGCAGTCTTTAACACTGGTAGCATGCCACGACAACGTGGACGTGAACCGTATGTGCAGTTGACGGACTCTGAGCGAGGGCGTATAGTGGGCATGCGGGAGGCCGGGTGGACATACCGCCGAATTGCTCAACACGTGGGGCGTGAGGTCTCCACAGTACATCGATGTTGTCGCCAGTGGTCGGCGGAAGGTGCACATGCCCGTCGACCTGGGACCGGACCGCAGCGACGCGCGGATGCACGCGAAGACCGTAGGATCCTACGCAGTACCGTAGGGGACCGCACCGCCACTTCCCACAAAATTAGGGACACTGTTGCTCCTAGGGTATCGGCGAGGACCATTCGCAACCCTCTCCATGAAGCTGGGCTACGATCCCGCACACCGTTAGGCCGTCTTCCGCTCACGCCCCAACATCGAGCAGCCCGCCTCCACTGGTGTCGCGACAGGCGTGAATCTAGGGACGAATGGAGACGTGTCGTCTTCAGCGGTGACAGTTGCTTCTGCCTTGGTGGCAATGATGGTCGTATGCGTGTTTGGCGCCGTGCAGGTGAGCGCCACAATCAGGACAGCATACGACCGAGGCACACAGGGCCAACACCCGGCATCATGGTGTGGGGAGCGATCTCCTACACTGGCCGTACACCTCTGGTGATCGTCGAGAGGACACTGAATAGTGCACGGTACATCCAAACCGTCATCGAACCCATCGTTCTACCATTCCTAGACCGGCAAGGGAACTTGCTGTTCCAACAGGACAATGCAAGTCCGCATATATCCCATGGCACCCAACGTGCTCTAGAAGGTGTAAGTCAACTACCCTGGCCAGCAAGATCTCCGGATCTGTCCCCTATTGAGCATGTTTGGGACTGGATGAAGCCTCGTCTCACGCGGTCTGCACGTCCAGCACGAACGCTGGTCCAACTGAGGCGCCAGGTGGAAATGGCATGGCGAGCCGTTCCACAGGACTACATCCAGGATCTCTACGATCGTCTCCATGGGAGAATAGCAGCCTGCATTGCTGCGAAAGGTGGATATACACTGTACTAGTGCCGACATTGTGCATGCTCTGTTGCCTGTGTCTATGTGCCTGTGGTTCTGTCAGTGTGATCATGTGATGTATCTGACCCCAGGAATGTGTCAATAAAGTTTCCCCTTCCTGGGACAATGAATTCACGGTGCTCTTATTTCAATTTCCAGGAGTGTATATCATTTCAGAACAGCAACTGAGAAACGTACTTACGCCGTATTTCATATGTTTGAAGAAAAAACCCATGTAAGAAATACGTGTATGTATCATGTGGACAAGATACCACATGACACATTTACTAGAAGATCTTATTCCATCCCCTGGGCAGATCGAGAGACTATTGACAAAAAGAAGTTCTTAACTGGAAGTTACGTACGCAACATGTTGGATGTAATTTATAGAACTCTTGTAACTCACACACACATTTGCCAATTTACACAATCCCTTATACTCCATCAGATCTGATAACAAGGAAGAAGTCAAAGATTGGTTAAATAGACTGCCATACCAGCCTGAGGCAGAATCTAATCTGGAACAAAAGGAAACACTAACTGCACTCATTGAACACGCTAGTGACTTATGTCCAAAACACGGAACGTTTGTGGGAATATTTAGTTCGGGAAACAATACTGCTTAAATGACACCAAAACCGTCTGCCTTAAATGGCAGCTACTGTTCAAGAGACCCTTCAAGATATCCGGATCACACACCAGTCATAACTAGTCCATTACAACTGGGATATTTCCTGACTGGCTAAAATATGCAGATGTTAAGCCTCTATTCAAGAAAGGGATGAAGAGATACCATCAAACTACAGACCTACTTCACTTTTGCCAGCATTCTCAAAAACTTTAGAAAAAGTAATGTACAGGCAGCTTCTTAACCATCTGACCACAAATAACATATTAACAAGAACAAAGTTTGGATTTCTGAAGGGTTCTGATATCGCGAAGGCTACTTACACCTACAGTGAAAATGTACTTAATTCATTATATAACAAATTACAAGCATTAGATATTTTCTGTGATTTGTCAAAGGCATTTGATTGTGTGAACCACAACATCCTTTTAAATAAATTAGAATTCAATGGTGTCACGAGCAGTGCTACAAAATGTTTCAAGTCATACCTAGCTACCAGGAAACAAAGGGTGTCAGTACAAGGGACTGGTGAATAAAGTCATCAGTCATCATCAGAATGGGAAGAAATTACATGCAGTGTCCCACAAGGATCCATCTTAGGGTCATTGATTTTTCTTGTGAACATTAATGATCTCTCATCACTTACACTGCCAGAACCAGAGTTCGTTTTGTTTTCAGATGACACAAGCATTGCAATAAATAGTATGTCGAGTGTAGTTCTAGAAAGATCTGCTAATGATATTTTCATGTAGATTAATAAATGGTTTAAAGCCAACTCATTGACATTAAACTTTGAAAAGACTCACTACATGCATTTCAGAATCTATAGGAGGTTTCCACCCAGCATATTCATAAAGTATGAAGAAGAGCAGATAGAAGAGGTTGACAGTCTTAAATTCCTGGGATTACAACTTGATAATAAATTCATTTGGTGTGAGCACACTACAGAACTGCAGTAACGTCTTAACAAATCTGTATTTGCAATTCGAGTGTTAGCAGACATAGGCGACATAAAAATGAAAAAGCTTGCATACTTTGCCTACTTTCATTCCATAATGTACTATTGTATAACATTTTGGGGTAACGCTTAAATCAAACAAATGTTTGCAGAGTCCAAAAGCGTGTAATACGTATTATTTGTGGTTTAAATTCACGGACGTCATGTAGAAACCCCTTCAAAGAACTGTGTATACTAACCACTGCCTCTCAGTATATTTACTCCTTAACGAAATTTGTCCTAAATATCTATTTTTCCAACAAACAGCTCAGTTCATACATATAATACCAGGAAAAACCATGATCTGCACAAAGACTTAAAAGCACTTACTTTAGTTCAAAAAGGGATTCACTATCAGGAACACTCATCTTCAATAATTTACCAGCAAACATAAATAATTTAGTTACAAACAAAGATCAATTTAAAAGGAGCTTGAAAGACTTACTAGTGGCCAACTCCTTCTACTCCATTCACGATTTTTTTAATAGAAACAAATGATGTATTGTATATATTCATACTAATACTATTGTTATTTCAGGTATAAAAAAATTAAAATAAAAAAAAGGTTGACATGTTCCACATCCACGAGGATCTCCTCAGCATGGATGTATGGAACGAAAAACTAGCCTAATCTAATCTAAACACCTAAGACTTTACTGCACCAATATTTGTAAAATTATCTACATAGGAAGCAGTGTTGACAGCACTCCTTGAATTAATAGTACGTAAAACTTATAAATCCCTCGATTAGTCATTCACACAGAAATGTGCTATAAGCAATGTGCTACATAAATTCTGTGGAATCAAGAACCGGTTAAGAAACACTAGAAAGTAAACCATTATCTACATACTTTTATTCCTGTGTACCAACATTTTTTAATAAATCGAGTGTTGCATAGCATTCTGAACTGATTAATCATAATTATGTATAAGAAATGTTGCTGTGTGATAGTTTGAGGTTGACAGAGGTAAATAAATATTCCAAGAAAATATATCGTCTGCATAGTACATCAATAAGTGATGCCAACGTACACTTAAGATAAAAAAATGCCTAGGTACATAACTGAAATGTTGTCTGCAAAGAGACCCATACCTTTCTTTGATGGTAGTTGAAAAAATATCAGGGTGATCACTCTCTATCTTATAAAAAAAGATAGCACTTGTGTATGTATATATTCGTCTTTAAGTTGTATTGTGTGTGGTGAAAGATTATTTGACCATGCACTGAAATAGCTGGAGCTGAAATGAGCTCTTAAGTAGGGAACTAAGAGCAATATGTAAATATTAGAGATGAACTTAATGGTTGAGGTTTGCTGTTTATACTTATTAAATATTTATTTTTTAAAGAGTATGTTTATGAAATGAAATTCTTGAACATGGATGAACAAAACTGGCAATCAGTCAGCATTAAATTGGTAAGAAGGTGCTGTTAAGTGATGAATGAATATTTGAAAGTGAAAGCTGTGTGTATAATAAGAGATTATGCTCCTTTAAATGAGCCTGTTTTTGGATTTTTCAGTTTGCTTTGTGTGTATTTTGCACGTTTTCGTGGTCATTATTCTGCAACGAGCAGATGGAACTTGTTCGCAGGATAGACAAAAATCTGTTATCCATGCGTTTAATAGTGGTACTGTAGCAAATTCTTGAAACACAATCGCCAAACCATTACCCAACCAGTAGTTTACCGATAAAATGGAACTATCATGCAATGTGATAGTTGTGTAAGGGACAAGAAAAGAATGTAACGAGAAATGTGAAAGTAAAATTCTTTGTCTATATGAGGTGTAAGGAGTTTTGCGTTTGATTGGCAAATAATGAGCTTTATTGTCACGAACTTGGGATATGTCCTAGCAATATAAATGACGGAACTCTAAAATGAAAATCTGTGTTAATGCTACTGTGAAATCTGCGCGTGTTCCTATTAGGAATTAAACACTGCAGACAGAGAAACGTGTGAGTCAAATCTTCTTTCTGCTGTGTGTACCATAATGCAGCCACGCAATTTCTACATCGCTGACGCTTAGCACTATGGTGAAAATTTAAATTATCTCGGATCAGTCCTGTGAGCTAATGAATGATTGTGGTTCGATTGCAGAAGAGACACGTCTTTAAGCAGATCAGTGAGGTATTCCATAAACATAGGCACGCGAACACTGTAGCCACTATGCAGTTTCGCCGGATGTTAACACTAACTGCAAGTGGATCCGACGACGATCACTATGACACAAGACTGACTTGATTGCCGACGGTGAACGTCACAACCGCAGTGAGGCTAAAAATTATTCGGATTCCACGGCCTATTCACATACGAAGGTATATTTAACCCGGAAGCAAACTGTGCCTCTTTTGAACATGAGTGTTGTGTGACACGTATTAAACGCACGCTGAGGTGCAGAATAAAAAAAAAATTATAAAACAGACCTAATAAAATCCTCTACGAAATGAAACAAAAGTCACTGCGAAAAATAAACTGTAAAACTTTGTCTCATAATAATAACGCACGTATCTCTTAACTCTATGTGTATTTCTCATATGTTCGATGCTTAACCTATATAAGAAAGAAAAAAATATATTTTTAATAATAACAACTTTTATTTCAGCACAACCTTTATGAGTTGTGCAAAGTTTCTGATCCTACTGTACGACTGTTCCTTGAAGCGTGGTCTATGATGAACACATGATGCCTGCACGAGTGACAAGCAGTTTTGTTTGATATCGCTTGTACCGGTCCAGTCATGTGACTCATCGCCTGGGTCGTATCCCTCACCTTGATACCATATTACAACCACTGACCTCACCTGTGACCTCTCCATGGATCCACTGAGTGTTCTTGAAAGGAGAAATTGAAAATGTGTTAGCAAAACTGTTCCATTATTTTTGGTAACAGACCAATGAGAGCAATATCCAGTCTGCTTGTGAAAAAAAAAGTATGTGTGTATATCTCACTAATGAACAAATCAGGGTATCAGATATGGAAGTAAAGAGGCTTAAGAACTCAAAACAATTTTTTAATCTTGCATGTAACTTTTGTTACATAGTTCTACGAAACGAATCCATTCAGTGTGCATTAAAGTTCACTTACTGATTACAACCAAGAAGCGCAGAAATGTCATTATATGTAATTCCAAATGAACTGTGGTAATCACTGTCAATGAAAAACAGTGAACGAAAGTAAGTGATTCTCTGTAACAAGTGACGATTTATTGACTGGCATTGTGAAGTTGCCCAACGGCCTCTGCCAAAGCCATTCCAGGGGACTGTATACTTGAACTACATATATTGTGATCAGCCACTACATCATGACCACCCATCTACTATCGTTATAAACCTGTCGAGGTGCTAGTAACGTAACCTGGTGAGCAGTGGCTGCTACTCAGACACACGCACGGTACATGTTATGTTAGTAAGCGTGCTGCCCGTGTTACGAATGGGGAAGGCGCACTATCTGTCTGAGTTTGACCGAGGGTAGACTGCGATGGCCATGAGACTCGGCCCGAACATTTCGGAAACTGCACGACTTCTCCGCTGTCCGTGAGTGCTGCGGTGACTGTCTTCAATACATGGCGAAACGAAGGTGAAACTATCTAAAGACGTCGTGCAGTTGAGCGGGCAGCCCTCATTACAGATCTCAGACGTCGTAGGCTGCGAAGACTGGTAAAATCGGACAGGTGGCGAACTGTGGCGGAACTAACATCAGACTTTAATGCTAGCCAGAGTACAAGTGGGTCTGATTGCACAATGTGCCGAACGCTCCAAGCGATCGGCTGCCGCAGCCGACGACTCACGCATGTGCCAATGTAACAACGACTAAAATATCTTGGGTTGTCGAGTGTTCTGCAGGATATCAGCGTCGTACTTGCACGATAATTCGGTCACGTAGCTCGTAACCTTCAGCTGCTTGACACAGGGTACCAGCTAAGCAGAGCCTGCGATACGGCTCTGGAATTGTTAAAGGAGCAACGGAGCCAGCTGCAACACTACACAAACAGAAGAACCAGAGACATGGAGATGGAAAACGAGTCCCTATCGGACTGCCAGGCGCACCAGACCGAAGATGGAACACCCAGAAGTGGGACTGGGGGTCGTGGACAGCAGAGGGAACATCCAGAGCCGCAGCGAACGTAAAACGGAGCGGCAACGCTCCAACAGGTCGTAGTGAGCGGGTGCGGACCGCAGGCGGAACGCTTGGTACCCCAGACCGTAGATGAAACCCCCAGGAGCGGGTTTGGTGGGCGCGGACCGCAGAGGGAACACCTAGAACCGCAGCGGACGGAAAACGGATTAGCAACGCTGCAGCAGGTCGCAGGGAATGGGCGGGGACCAGAGAGGAAGCGCCTGCAGCCGTTGGTGGAGGGGGAAGGCCGTAGGCATAAATACTGGACCAGGTCCACTCGAGGAGCAGTCTCCGGTCGCACCTGATGAAGCTTATGAGCTACGTTACCGAAATATCGTGCAAGTACGACGCTGATATCCGGCAGAACACCCAACAACCCAAGATGTCATTAGATCGCCGGGAAAGCCTGAAGAGCTACAACGACTAAAATGTATATGTGACCATCGGCACTGGACGTTGGCTCAGTGGTTGATCGTTGCATGGTCTTGTGACTCTAGTTACTTTCTTCATCTTGCTACAGAAGGACGCAAATCCTTCGTTTACCAAGAGAACAGCCGCTTGACACCTGCACTGCGGGAAGGAGGCAAACTGGTGACCATTAGCCTCTGGGGAGCACTCACATGGGTATCCATTGGTCCATCCATTGGCCCAATGGAGCTCTATCAAGGCACCACGATAGCCAAGGAGTATCGTAATCTGGTTCCAGACCACGCAGACCTCTTCATGACGATCATGTTACTCAACGGCAGTGGCATTCTTCATGCCACAAGGCCAGGAGTGTGATAGAGTGGCCCACTGAGGCGAGTGATGTGCTGGCTCCCAGCTCGCCAGACCTGAACTCGATCGAACACATATGGGACGTGATTGAACTTGGTGTCAGAGCTCATCGGGCCCTCTGCCATAAATTTATGGGAATTTGGTGATTTGTGTGTGAATAGGTGGTGCCAACTCCCTCCAGAGACCTACCAAGACCTCACTGCTTCCATGTCACGATACGTCGTCACTATTATCCGTGCCAAAGTTGGACATAGTAGCTATAAGGAGTGTGGTCATAATGTTCTGGTTGATCAGTGTATACATATGAAGAGCAGAAGTTTATTTCTATGAGAAAGCAAACGAAGCACCGTCGATTTTACTCAGATTCACGGTTGGTAGCAGACTCGTCTTTAGACACAGTGCCAGACTACCGCAGAGTAGGCGGCGGTGCTCGTATAAAGACCGCCCAGCCGGTGGCTACCTGGAAGTGGTCAGCGTCACTTGACTTCGAGGATGTGAAATACCGGCTGTTGAATCCGGTGATCGACGCCCCCTCGTTACTGCAACGGATGTCGCAATGAATTTGAATTGCGTCAGCTGCAGGCGTCTGGCTGGACAGCAACGTGCAGGGCTCTGCTGTGTGGCTTGCGTTCTGCGTAATCAGGCGCCCGCTATACGAAGAACTTCTCTTCCCTTCGGAGGGAAATTGCAAGCCATCCCAGTGCTTAAACACTGGCCGTGGCTGAAGCGACAGTCAAAGACACGGCAATAATAAGCCTAAGACCAACATGCACTCTGAGAAAACATTAGGTTAATTACTGTCAAGTGAATATAGTCTGGATAAATATTGAAATTTGGATTAAAACACAAATGATGGATAAACTTAGCTTCCAGCAGCACTCTCTTTTTAGCGAGTCTCCAGTCACACACAATATGACATAGGCGTGATTCTATAGTTCTTGCTCTACAGTAATAATACACTCTTGGAATTTTTTTTAAAATTTAATATTATCATGATCACTGTCCTAATATTGGTTTTTAAATATTGTTTAAGTTTTTGTGAGGGTGAGCAACGATTTATTCTGGGCGATACTTATACAGGGAGCCCTTGATCGGCCACGCTTACAGCGGGCTTACATACAGGGTGTTTCAAAAATGTCCGGTATATTTGAAACGGCAATACAAACTAAATGAGCAGCGATAGAAATATACCGTATGTTGCAACATGCTTGGGACAACAGTACATTTTCAGGCAAACAAACTTTCGAAATTATAATAGTAACAATTGTCAACAACAGATTGCGCTGCGGTCTGGGAAACTCTATAGTACGATATTTTCCACATATCCACCATGCGTAGCAATAATATGGCGTAGTCTCTGAATGAAATTACCCGAAACCTTTGACAACGTGTCTGGCGGAATGGCTTCCCATGCAGATGAGATGTACTGCTTCCGCTGTTCAATTGTTTCTGGATTCTGGCGGTACACCCGGTCTTTCAAGTGTTCGCACAGAAAGAAGTCACAGGGGTTCATGTCTGGCGAATAGGGAGGCCAATCCACGCCGCCTCCTGTATGTTTCGGATAGTCCAAAGCAATCACACGATTATCGAAATATTCATTCAGGAAATTAAAGACGTCGGCCGTGCGATGTGGCAGTGCACCATCTTGCATAATCCACGAGGTGTTCGCAGTGTCGTCTAAGGCAGTTTGTACCGCCACAAATTCACGAAGAATGTCTAGATAGCGTGATGCATTAATCGTTTCGGATCTGAAATATGGGCCAATGATTCCTTTGGAAGAAATGGCGGCCCAGACCAGTACTTTTTGAGGATGCAGGGACAATGGGACTGCAAAATGGGGCTTTTCGGTTCCCCTTATGCGCCAGTTCTGTTTATTGACGAAGCCGTCCAGGTAAAAATAAGCTTCGTTAGTAAAGCAAATGTTGCACACATGCATATCGCCGTCATCAATCCAGTGCACTATATCGTTAGCGAATGCATTGTTGTCCCAAGCATATTGCAACAAACGGTGTATTTCTATCGCTGCTCGTTTAGTTTTTATTGCCGTTTCAAATTTATCGGTCATTTTTGAAACCCCCTGTACATACGAGGGTAATCCCAAAAGTAAGGTCTCCTATTTTTTTGTAAGTACATAGACCTGCAGTCTACAATAGTTTACATAAGTTTACAGCTTGAACATTAGCTATTTATCGACATAATCACCATTTCTGTCGCTGTATTTTCGTAGACGCTGTTATAGTTTTGCATGCCCATGTCATAGCAGCCGGCCGCCATGCCTCTTTTTTCACCTCGTCATCGGAGGTGAATCTCTTTTATGGTTAAATGTTCTTTTAGCCTAAGGAACAGTTGATAGTCACTGGGAGCTAAGTCAGGACTATAGCTGTTATAGCTGTAATTTGACACTGAGATCTACTTTTTTACTGTGATTATCAAGGTCCAGTCCACCGCTGGATGTCGCTACCTTCAACTCGCGATTAGGTGTTGCGTGCTCGGCTTCGCAGTATCCCGAGTGTGGTTTCCGCTGTAATGTTAGTTCTGTTTGTATATTGTAGTATGTTGACCACTCCCAACGATTGTGTGACTTTTAATTCTGTTTCTCCCGCCGATTCAGACACGGTAAGTATTTTTTTTTCTTCTCTTTTGTATTCTACCGACATCGCAGGCTGTGTTTTAATTTAGATTACGTTCATTATGCAGTGTTTCGTGCACAAGGGTTTCATCCTATAATACGCGTATGGTTTTGTGTTATGTTTCGAAGAAGTATTAGTGATCGTTCATAGATCGAATCGTTTCACCATCTGCCGTCTCTTCAAAGGTTTTACGGAGGAGTGACATGTTTTTACGTGCTACTGTACCTGGGAATTCTTGGCACATGGAGCATTAATTTTTTGAGTACATTGCATTGCTGTCTTCTTCGTTACGTAGGTGACGTTGACTACGAGTGCTTTTACTTATGTAGTTTTATTCTATATCCAGATATGACCTGAAGATTTACCTCCAAGGTATGAAACCGGTCGTCATACAGTGAAAACTCAATAAACAGGAATAGCGGAATTGGACTTACGCTCAGGTTTAATAGAAACAACTTTACCACCTCAGACTTCAGTTGTTTGTCCTTCACATTATGTAAATCTTTCATTGTTTTTCTCAACCTCGGATCATGTATATGGTTTCATAACCGGTTTCCATTTTTACCATCTTAACAATTCCTAAAACAATTTTCTTAACCTGAGGCAGAGAAATACTATAAAATAAGTTTGTTACAACACGCTCACTACAAGTCTGTTATGCGTAAGGAAAGTGTTACAGTTTGGTGAAAGTAGCCTTTCGATGAAATAAAAAAGTGGTAAACCTTATTGAAGAAAATTTGTTTTGAGTTACGGAGTTCCTTTCTTGCTAGTAAATTGTTACTAATGAACCTTACGTATCAACCTACTCTTGCAAAATTATAATAGCCATAGAACCATTATACTTTCTCGGCTTTTAGAACAAACCAAATGAATTAAACACAATTATTGTACCATTGAAGCTACCGAACGACGGTATGTTTAAGCTGTGATTTTTTTGGTTTACCAATAAAGAAGTTGATTCATTTAATATTATCAGATATCGTAATCAATAATAATCATTGATAATTTTGTGATTTGTAAGTTGCAGTACCGGCATTAATAAAGTCACTTGAAGATGTAATAAATGAGACATCGTTGCTGTTTTTGTTAAGGATTAGTTCGTTTAACACTACTCAGAAAAAGTTAGGTCATTGTGAGCTCCCGTGAAGTAGAATGTGACAACACGAATTTTTACTTTTCGAGTGATCCTCACCGCCTCATACAGATCGGAACTATCAACACACCACAATAACTCAAAATGGTCTAGTATTAAACCGCAAATCACGAACGGCAAATATTTTCTTACAACGTTAAGTTGTTACTCGTAACAGTCCTTGTCAAGACATATTATCGTGTTGTGTATTTATACACAGTGCAGACATTGCGTTCAGAGATTTGTATATGCTGGATATTATTTTTGAAGTTTACATTACGTCCTTCACTATCATATGGGAACTTATATGTGGGACGGAATAAACAGATCTGGAGATTTCAGTTGAATACATTCACGTAAATTGATAGGTTTAAGGCGATCATTATAATCGAAACGAGCTACTCACTCTATCGATGTGTTTCAACGAACACGAATACCTGTCGCAAATATCAGACACCGGCACGTTGTTCAAATTCAATACGCATAAAATGATTTGACGGCTGACGTTCCACGCAGTAATGGTGAAGCGACAGTTCCATCAAAAATATATGACGCAACGTGTTATGTGTGTGACAGATAGAGAGACATGGAAAAAGGAGGAGACGTATATTGCACCATACAAGAACGGCGAGGAAATAAATATCGCCATAGAAGTGGAATGCATATGGATAAAATTTTAAATTCTAGTAGAAGACATAAAGACACAATAGCAAATACAATAACTTATTCGGAATATTTGTATCGTAATAGCTGCAAGTAACAGCTATCACGATTCGGAGCGAATATTTGTAAGTAAAAATGGACTTTTAGAAGTATATAAGGTAAAAGATAAGAAGAAAAAAACTCAGGGCATGAAGTTCGGAAACGAGTGTAAAAACTGATATATCGGATCTTTAAGTTGTAAATGGGAATGGCTAGCTGCGAACGAAAGTGTCAAGAAGCAGTCTCGAATAAATAGTTTCCTACTAGTCAAACGAGTCTACCCGTCATCAGATATGATAAACACGGGTAGAGAATTGCAAAATGATACAACCGTTAGAGACCTCAGATCATTATACAAAATACAGTCTCATCACAACGTTCTTACAGCGTTTCAGAAAGCTGTTGAGGGGAAATACTGGAAGTAAATAGACACGCATGGATATACTCAAGTACAATTGTAAAGAGATAGTTACCGTAGTCGGTGTAATAAAACTTTATTTCACTGAAAGAAAATGGATGATCACTTAACTGAAGCTCAGTATTCCACCTCTGGAAAGAAATTTTGGCTGACTTATTACTTGTTTCGATTTATGAATAAATCGAACATTTTGTCCATGGAGTGTTCTAGCTTTTGAGTCATCTGTAACGTCAAAATTAGGAGACGTTTGCCTATAGCTAAGAGGTTTCATCCCTACGTTTAAAGGTGTTGGAGGATGAAATGTTTGCACTTCGATAAATTCCCTCCAGCTGTGTTCTAAAACGTTGTCTCACTTCTTGTAAAACATTTTGCATCTATTTGATAATAATTCATGCATGCCTAAGAAGTTATTTGCTTATCAAATTTTGAAAATTTTTTAATCCACAAGATTGTTGAATATTGACACTATCTCTGTCGGAGATCATGATTTAAGGTAATATACCCTCAGACTGTAAATGTATTCTCGAAGTACAGCACTGTATGTTTTTCTTATTTTTTCTTATACCTACTTTTCCCTTTTTAATTGAAAATTAAAAGTATTAAAAATAATCTACCTTTATGGGGGTAAATTCATCCATATGTGCAGTATATTGTACAGTAAGCTTTAGCGCCATAAAAATAATATTGACTTCAAGTGGGAAGTTACAACACACGATCCACTGCTGAGAACCGAAATCTGAGAATCAATTTACCCATGTCGATGACGATTACTACTAAATTCCTCCGTAAATTAGCTAGATCATTAAGAAATTTGGAGTGATCATGCTCATGTCCATTTGATAAGAAGGAATCTTAGGATTTAAAATCCTGTAGAGGAAAAGGACATTAGAAACGCAGCATAAACTCGAACTGGACAAGGGGTTTACAGCAAACCAGTGGGGCCTTTCCGTATTGACGATTCTCTCATTAGCCATGAGTGCTTTAAGGAAACAACACTGGCATTATAGCTAAATAGCTGAACAGGTATTTCAAATCCGGATGAATACTATCCAAAACAAATTAGATTCAAACTTAATGCCATACCTAGGAATATATTTAATTCATGCCTTCTGGAAGCAAGAGTCCCACCAAATATTCTGAAGAACCCTGGTCGCTACCAACTTGGTTTCTGCTTTTTTTTTAAACATACCTACAATTGTGTGACACTGAAGGATTCAGGCTGGTGATGGTGATATCTACTTGCCCCGTCCCGAATCCCCGCGACCTAAATCCACTGGAGGTGTTGCAGACTTTGGATCAGTTTGTTACAACATATCTAACACTTTTATAAGCATGACCGTGGCAAACTAGAGAGCGTCTCTGGGCTAGCCATAGTGGAAGGTGTGACCTTGTTGTTGATACAGTCACAGTCCTCTCCTTAGAGGTACGCGTTAAAGTGAACTATCTTAAAAACAAATTTTCCTACAACTTTGCGATCAACACCCATTAATATTTCCGATATGGGCCCATACTTCATTTCCATTCACATACTAAGCCTTATTGTCAAATAGGGAAACGAACATCTTTCCGTATCTGGAGAAGCAATTAGCGCTCCTGTTTGCTTAATAATATGTTATCGTTAGTGAATCTTCCACATTTGTGAACCATGTTCCATGCCAAAGACAAAAACACACCCAGTACCGGTATTTTCGAAGGCCGGTTGTGTAGTATGGGTGACTCGGATCATAGTACCAACGGATGTGTTACATCACCCCGACGTATCGTGGAGTTGTGACAGTACCTGAATCAATCAGCTCGCCCTCCGACATTGTCTGTAAACATTCACACAGTTACTAAGAGCATTACCTACGGGTAGGATGACGCACTCGGATGGACTGCAGAAATTCAGTTGAAAGTAAAGGATCAATAGGGATGCATTTGAAACGTCCGTGGAAAAGTAGAGTGAGATTCATCATGTCTCGCAGGATGATCGAGACCAATGATCGATTTCGAATGATGAAGTTAGGCCCAAAACTGTTATTGAACAAGTAAGTTAGTCGACGTGTGCACTGGCGTCAAAGAGGTGTGGTTACGACATCGAATCTGTTCCAAGTGACTGAGGGTGTTGAGGACGTACGCCGAACTGGCCGTCCGCGTTCGACAGGTGCACAAGAAAATCGATATGGACGACTTTTATGTTACAGGAACCTACGCTGAAAGTTCCGTAACTGCTGTCGGTGGTCAAAGAGGCTACAGGAAGTCATAATTCACAGAGTTAGGACACAATTGCACGATGCGAATCTCCTTCATCAACTAATATGGCAAGCCCCACATGGTACATCACCAATAGCATAGACTCCGTTACAGATGAGCAAGAAATGATGCAGAACTGACGTTCTAGGATTGGCGTCGGGTGTTGCTTATGGGCGAAACTGGGATCAGTTTGTATCCATAATCACAGGCAACCTCTTAGGAGACAACCCGTTGACATCGAGCGCATCCAATACAGTATCCCACATCTGCAACATGGTGTTGTCGGTGTGATGTTCTGGACTGGCATTACATACGGCCATAGTGAACGACTTGCAGTTTTTGAGAACAATCATACTGTCCTACGGTAAAGAGACGAGATTCTGCACCCAACGGTGGAATCGTATCACCAACATTTTCGTGACAATTTCATCTCGATGGATGATAGCTTGCGTGCTTATAGTGCTGCTATAGTGAACACGTTCCTTCAGCAAGCTCGGATTACCAAAACCTAGAAGTTTCCCTCTTCGCCGGCCGCTGCGGCCGAGCGTTCCTAGGCGCCTCAGTCCGGAACTTCGCTACTGCTACGGTTGCTGGTTCAAATCCTGCCTCGGGAATGGATGTGTGTGACGTCCTTAAGCTACTTAGGTTTAAGTAGTTGTACGTCTAGGGGACTGATGACCTCAAATGTTAAGACCCATAGTGCTTAGAGCCATTTGAACCATTTTGTCTCCCTCTTCCCCGAACATGAACTCAATCTAACATTTGTGGGATCTAATGAAACGAGCTGCTTTGGATGTCGATGCAGGTGATTTTGTCGTTAGACAATTATAATTTTTTTTTTTGTTCTTCGGTGTCCTGGACACATTTCAAACGAATACACAAATCTAGATCCATAACTAAAACTAATTCTATACTTTGCAAACCAATCTGAAGTGCATGGTAGAGGGTATGTCCAACTGTCCCAGTTATGATTTTTCCTGTTTAATTCACGTATGGAGCGCGGAAAATCATTGATTAAATACCTATGTGCGTGCTGAAACTAACGTCATTTTATCTTCACGGTATGTAGGGTGTTGTCGTACATTCCTAGAGTCACCGTTTAAAGTCGGTTCTCGAAACTTTGTTAGTATGCTTTCTTGGAATAGTTTCCGTCTATCTCCAAGAGTTTGAGAGTTCAGGTCTTTCATCATGACAGTGACCTCTCACGTGGGATAAACAAACCTGTGACAATTCGCACCACCCTTTTCTGTATACATTCAGTATACCCTGCTAGTGGTTGCTGTGGGTCCTACACATTTGAGTAATATTCCAGGATGGCTCGCACGAGTGATTTGTAAGTAATTCCCGTTGTAAACCGATTGTATTTCCGTATCATTCTAACAACAGACCGAAGTCTGCTAACTGCTTTACGCATAACTTAACCTATGGGCTCGTTCCATTTCATGTCACTACAAAGTGCAATACCCAAGTATTTGTATGAGATAACGGATTACAACTTTGACTCGGTAATATTATGTTCGTCGGATACTACGTTTTCCTTTTTGTTTTGCTACGTGCAGACTTTTAAATATTTTGACATTTAAAGGAAGTTGCCAGTCGTGATACCACTTTGAAATCGTATCAAACTCTGACTGAATATTTAACCACCTTCTTTCACACTATACTTCGTCGTAGATAACGGCGTCATCAGCGAAAAGCTTGAAGTTACTATTAATACTATCCGCATGATCAGTAATGTACAACACGAACAAAAAGGGACTCAACGCATATCCCTGGGTACACGGAGCGTTAATTCTAGATCTATAGATGACTCTTCATCCAAGATAACATTCTGAGTCATCCCTACCATGAAATCCTCAATCCAGTCACATTTTTCGTCTGGTACCGCATATGATCAAACTTTTCATAACAAAAGTAGGTGTGGAACTAAGTCAAAGGCTTCTCGGAAATTGAGGAATACTTCATCCACTTGACTGCCTTCTTCCATGGCTTTCTTGATGTCGTATGAGAAACGTGTGACTTGGATTTCATATGTCTTATGTTTTCGAAATCCATGCTGGTTTGGGTGGAGAAGGTCATTCTGTTCGAGATACTTCATTATGTACAAGCTCAGAATATTTTCTAAGCTTCTACTACAAACGGATGTCAAGACTTTAGGCGGTACTTCCGCTACCCGCAGGTGTGGCCTGTGCTTTCATTAAACTACTGGGAACAGTTTTTATTCGGGATCTATGAAAGATTATTTTTAACACAAGCGCTAACTCAGTTTAGAACTTGGCAAAGAATCTGGTAGTGATTCCATCGTTCGATGGGACTTCGGATTTCAGGACTCACGAATTTCGAAATAAAGAGTGTAGAAAACTGTTTATGAGTGTACTTGTGACATTACATAAGTCTGGCACATTGAGCAAGTGGCTGTGTAGTATTCTGAAGGCTCGTGGAAGGCTTGCCGATTGAATGGCAACCAGCAGGCTGTGCGAAGTTATGTAAAAAGTGAAGCCGGGCAAAGCAAACTATCTCTGCCTGACCAGGGGTTTATGAGTTTTTTTCGAGGAGGCCCGACAGTGCTCGCTCGTCTGCAAGGGGAGGCGGCAAATTGGCACCTAAAGCTGGTTGAAATGAAAATCTGGATAATATGCGTTTTGCGAAAATATGTAAGACACCCTATGAAGATGCTACAGAAAAGAATAAACATGAAAGTTCCTCGCGATGAGACGGGCTCACTGCAGATTCAAGCATAATTATCGACCTAATATTATGAAAGTTATAGTTTCTCTTAAGAACAGCAGCTTACAAAATTAATAAAAAGTGAACCATTTAAGCAATATGCTCATATGATTTGTCGTATGAAAGCTGATAACGTAAGTAATCACCACAGAAAGTTACTTATAATTCTAGGCATGTATGTAATCAATTGCATAAGATTTGATATGAAAATTGTGCCGTTATTAGAAATTCTTCAGAGTTGCACTTAATACGAAGTTAGTATGATTTTTCCAGATAAATACAATATTCATAGTGGATGAGAATCCCAAATTTGTTAAAATGAACATTAACATTCGCGAAAGCAACAATTTGTTTCCTTCTGGTTACCGGTGTTGGTCTGCTTGCAAACATTTTCAGGCCTCTTACCATGTTGATAGGCGATGACGGTGAACGCAGCAGGCGCTACGACTCTGAAACGCTAACAGGTAACGTTCGTGGACGGTCTGAAACAGACCGAAACCTGTAAGCTAAAAAAAAGATTAAAAAGCTCTTGTGTTCGAGACCGTTAAAGTACATTTCAAAGCAATAAATAAAACCGCTGTTGTCCAAGAGAAATGTTCTCAAAAATTATTCACAATTTGTTGTTGGAAAATTATTTTCAATATTTCGAAGTTTGAACACGTTGGAACACCAGATGCAGGTATGCAGTCATAAACTTTATTAATAACTTGTTTATAACTGTGTCGATATTTTAAAGACTTGCAAAGGGCCAGTAATAATATTCTTTGTGTTGTAGTACGTTGTATGTAACTCCAGTTATTTTAAAACTGTATGGTGGTCACTATTTCAGTATTTAACTTGGATTCAGTAGTTGTAATAAAAGAGCGAAACAGCGTATGAAATATTTATGCAGGTTAGGATTGCTGAGAGAATTGTCTGGCAGACGGTCCGGGTAGTACTTCAATCCTTCATCCTTCGGTCCTTCGTAGTACTTCGAAGATATCTTGTGAGTGCACGACTTAAAATTTGTGTGGCCTTAAAATAATTCTCTGTCGGCAAATTAGAGATTTCAGTTTTTTACGGCACTTAGAAAAATTACCAGTGTTGCTTGAAGATTGATTTTTTTTCTTCTTTGTCCTTTCTTGTTACAACTTCCTAAACTTTAATTAGTTTTATGGTATCTAAGGCAACTGTGTAGTGTGATTATTTACTGCATTTCTTATTTACGTTTATGTGTAATGAAATTTTAAATTTTTATCATAGTGATTACTAAGAAAACGGACTTTAGTTGGCGTCATGAACGGAACTGTGAACTTTGGACATTTACTGATGAGTTTGTGAATTACTTTGTAGTTGAATGATCTTTATACGCACATTTCATGCTCTGCTCACATTGCATAACTCATTATTGTCTAATCGCTTTCACTTGGATGAGAAAACCTTTTTGAGGCCATCTTTCTCACATATGTTCAAAAATTAATTAATAAACGTCGTCTGGTTTAACGTTTAGTATCTGATTTATCCTACTTGGTTATCCCAAGCGATTTTCTCCTGTGATTTCACGTGTTAGGCAGTCTTTTCGCAAATGTGTCTGCTTCCTAATTAACTTTTCCATTAATATTTCTATATTATGTATTTCGGCTTTAAAGGCACTGTGCACGACCGACCGTTTCAAACAGAAAGAACGAGTGAAGCCAACAGACAAATGGGTCGTGCATTTTCGTTACCGATAGGGACTTACAAAAATGCAGGGGCCCTTGAATACTGTAATCCGTTCTTGAAACATTGTATTCTTATAACAAGCTAATGTGTATCAATAAACTTAAAAAGTGCTCTTATCACAGCAATTTCTGCTATTCCATACTGTCCTACAATTTTGCCATTATGTCCTGTGCTGTTTCCCCATGAAGGTCGGTGATTCACTCAATATAACACATTTCACCATTTTCTAGGTCTCTCTTCGATTTCCTTACTTTATATTTCCGATAACGTGCACCATGAATGAACTACCGTTGGGTCTAGAGTTGGTTTCATTTTCTATGTGAAACGAGTTATTCAGTTAACACAAAGATTTTCTGTATGTAGATTCGAATTATATTGCAAAATGTCATTAAACTGATATAAACCGATTCTTGGGAAATCGGAACATTACGTTTTCTACTTGTGCAGGCAGGTCGCGTTGTGAACATTCAATAGGTGGGTAAAACCGATATTTGTCTGGGTCTTCTAACGAAGTAACTGGGTCAGGTCGAGGAATCCCATGCATTTACAGGATTTATTCTGTAGCACTTCACTCCCGGCAACTTCGACGTTCTTAAAAATATTCTGTTTTGTTTTACGCCATTAGACGACAAACATGTGTATTTATTTGTTAATTTATTTCTCCTATGCTTTGCATTATGCTTACCTGACACAAATGTTCTTCACTTCTTGTTTTACGTAAACTATCATCAGAACATAGAACAATAGCCCATCCATCATTCTCTCTATAAAATGGTTTCTCACATTGATGCTTAAAATTGTGGATGTACTTCCACAAAGGAAGTGCATGGGACCAAGAGGAATGGTTCTAACTGCGTCCGCATCAAATAGTAAATAACGACCTACCGATCTTTTATGTTCTACAGCAAAAAATGGCTCTGAGCACTATAGGACTTAACATCTGAGGTCATCAGTCCCCTAGAACTTAGAACTACGTAAACCTAACTAACCTAAGGACATCAGACACATCCATGCTCCAGGCAGGATTGGAACCTGCGACCGTAGCGGTCGCGCGATTCCAGACTGAAGCACCTAGAACCACTCGGCGAAAAGGGCCGGCTCTTGTACAGCATGTTTACCCACTATTACCGAGGAGACGCCTTGAGCCTTTATCAGGCAACTAACTGCAATCGAGAGAAAGTGGAGCATCCATTATTCTGTAATTTCTCAGTCATCACAGGCAGCTTCGCTATATTGAGTGGCTCTGGATATCTGTTTAATGCATGTTCGCGTTTCTGGTGCCATCACTGGAAATTACGCGTTATTTGTAAAGATTTGTTAACTTAAAACGGTGCTTAATTACCTACACTCTGAATTATATGACACGTTTGTTTCATCTGGTGCATAAATATTGTGTCCTGTATTAACCAGTGATCTTACCAGTTATAGACGCGAATGGAAAACAAACTATTATTTACGTGTTAGAAGTTACACTGTAGTGAATAATCTCCTACAAATTAAAAACTCGTTCTGGGCATAAGTACTTACGGTACTTCAGTTAGTTTTAGCACGATAAGCAAATTCTGTTCCGTGGTGTAGGCTGGTACTTTATTTTCTGAAATTAAACTCAGATGAACGCAGAAAGTAATCAGAAAAATGTCCCAAGGGATTACTCGACATACGTGATTAAACACTGGTCTCGTTTCTTCTGTGTTCAAAGCCTTTTTTTAGGGTAATCAATTTCCTCTTCGAGATTTAAGCTTAATTGATTGTAATCGAATTGCGCTCGTGTGACAGAGTACCTGTTTCCGGTTTCGGTTTGTTCAATTAGATTGCAGGCCTTTTATAACCTTTCTTTGATCTTTAGGAGCACTGAGAGGGAAACTTTATTTCCGTTTTTCTGTGGGACATTCTATTTACAGTCATTAATAAGAACTCCTATACTGAAATTTTAAATTGCTCTCTAACATAAGGTAACTTTTAGGCACAGTAGTGGCGTGCAGTAAGTTAAAAATAGATAAATTCTTTTTATTTCACGAGCATTAGTAACATCTTCGTACGTTTCTCTCCTATTTCAACACTGACGCTTGTATACAATACACTATTATGGAACAATATCGAGAAATAATTAATTAACAGTGCAGATAAGTGAGTAAAGGTAAGAACATAAATAATTTCTTTCATGTGACGAGAAATGACTGTGTTATGCTAAGCTCAGAATACGATAAGCTGTAAGATGGAATGGGAAAGTGAAAGCGCATCTATGCTAGAATTTTAATGTTAATAATAATAACATTAAAAACATTTTCTAAACATTTCTTGCTAGAGCTATCAAAAACGCATAAATTTTCCAGGTTTTTTAATTGGGTTATAACAGTAAAATTAATAAAACAAGAGCGAATATGGTTTATAACTTTAAATGTCCTTACCATTTTACGAAGGTGGTACTTTTGGTTACCAACAGTTCTCAGTTTAACACTTTATGTAAAGAAAACAAATGTGCTACAGTGCACCAATGCTACAAATCAGTGAAAATTAGGATGTCAATTACACAGTTACTAAATTTAATTCAAAATATTCTTATTTTCATTGCAGCAGAGAAACACTCGGTAAAACAAACATTCTGAGTAGGGTCCATACTGAACATTCTTAGATCAAATCTTGCTCTGTTTATTGCAAAAGTGACAAAATCAACAACTGTCCTTTGTAATTTTACCTCATTTGGGACTAATTTCCTCCTTTTGTTGCATGTATTGCTTTGTCAGAATTTGACTTGTAGCTCTTCGATTGATATTCTTTGCATTCATTTGTCTCATCAGTCCTTGAGCAGTATTTCTTATAATCTCCCAAAGCAGAATTTTCCCACAGAGCTCACAGAACAGTTGATATGCAGTTACAAATACCCTTTCGACCTTCTATCCAGCCAATAAGCAGACCTTGTAACACCACAGCTCTAATACTCCAATGACTTATTTGGGTTTTTGTTTCATTTTATGTTACATCACTGAGCTTCTGTAAATGTGTTTGTTTGAATCGATAACATAAAATTGTATACTCATTTCTTTGTAAGAACTTTGATGTCATGATATGATTCTATGCAATGTAGTGTATCTGTCTTTTAAATTCTTCGTCCCATTTGGAGGGAACAAAACCATATATAATTCTAATTTCTGTGTGAATAATTTTTTTGTAGAAATGTCAATATGTGCAAATGCTCTCTTTTATTTAATGTATTTCTTTACTGTTATGTAAACTGCTGATCCTCACTCAGGGTTCTTAGTTAGTTTGTGTGTAAAAGGAGTAGTGGTTCCCCTCGGGGACGAAATTGTGTAGCGAGCGCAAATTGTTGTTGGCTCAAGTAGAGAGGGGGAACAAGAGTCAGTCTGGGACGAGCTACGAGTTGGGACGAGCCACCAGTGGGGGACGAGCTTCCAAAATGTGCACTGCCATGTAAATGTTGCACACTGTGCTGGTTCCGAGATTGATTTTTCTGCTACTTTCCAATACCTCGGATGGATGGATAAATAGCAGGAACTATTCTGGAATTTGTATCTATCATCGCCACCAAGAAATGACAGAGTCCAGCAATTCTACCTGGAATTCCACCTACCGCAATGCAATCGCCACCACATTGCGTAATCACTGTAAAGGAGTACAATAATAATGTACAGTGAAGGATTAGCTAAATGGATGTGTTATTGTGCTCAAATATAAGGAAATTTATAACTGCATTTATGTACCTACCTTGATTTTTCTCCTTATCATAACAACTCTCAGGTTACTCTCCGTTTAAACTAAAGTGATATCTGAGTGTCCTTACTGAAAGAACATTAAAGCCCTGTGTTTTGCCAATTGGTGCTTCTTGAACATAGTAAAAAGAAAGTTAAAGTGGCAAGAAAGAAAACTAATGTAATTGGTGCTTGCAGAAAATAATTTTTCTATTAAAACTGCTTATTAATGAGTTGTTGCCAACTTCAACTTAAAAGTTCTGAAGACTGAGGCTTATAAGGTTTTCCTTAGTAAATGATTACTGCCTGTTGTAAATCGCAGAAGGTGAGTCAGTATTTTACATATATGTTAATTTTGTTACTCAATGTAGTAAAAGTGAAAAACTGCAGTTTGGAACGTTATATACTCAATTTTGCTACGTGTTTGTCTCTCCTGTGTATTAGAAGTGCTTATTAGTAACATAACAGGATCCACAGTTTGTCTATTGGGTTAATGCTCGGTAACAAGTAATGGAAAGACCACCAATTTGGAAAACCTTAATTTCTTTCGTCAAATGATAGTGAGGAGCAACCTGTAAGTGGATTCAAATTAACTTTCATTTTAAATACTAAAGTATTTAATTGAGAGAGACTTAACCTATATCCAACTAATGATTCTGCAGTTAATAGTAATAATAACGTTATAAAGACCATTCAGTTTGTATAAGCCCTGAAAGTAATAGTGTGTTTCGGTATCTGTTATAATTTTGCAAATAGTTTGTGCTGCTTTAACTGTTAGTTTCAATCTTACCGTACATATATGTATGTGTCAAGAATTCACTGCACTCGCGTGTGACAAAGAATTGGTTGTGTTTATCCATTCAGGTTACTAATAACTATTTTCTTGAACGAGAATGTTAATCTTTCTCCTGCCTAGTTAGGCTGTTGACCGTTTTCTTTACCTGTTAAACAGTGCAGATAGGCAAAATTTTGTTTGTTACTGTTCAAATATTTCCGTAATTCTGACTTTCACTTTCGATAAGCCACCTCCGTTAGGTACAACACGGTCAACACAACAAAATTCCTCTCAGAGGGTAACACTGCTCTGTTGCGTTGTACTATAATTGCTTTAATAAAATAGTTTTATCACACAACCTGCTTCCAGCTTTAAGGTTATGGTACAACGGTAGCAGATGGTAGTGTTATAAGTGGCGCTGCATGACAGGACGTTGTTCAGATTGCACCTACAGACGGAAAAGATTATAAGTCGTTTGCATTTTACAAACATAGAGTGAACATAAAACGTCCAGCGGCACGTACATGTAAATTAATTGACAGATCGGATAGTGAATGTTCAGTTTAAATTGAAAATTGAAGGTATCAATACTTAATAGCAACTAAAATTAACAGGAAATTAGAAATTAATCTAGACATGCAAGAACAGAATGCAACCGTGACCAGTTCAGACAGCAGACCAACAGATGGCATTACGCGCGAGTTAAATTAGGTACGATACCACGCCGATGTCAATAAACAGATAGAAGCTACGAATATCGCACGTAGTAAGCAAGACAATATGAGCGATGTTGTGGAATACAGTGGCTATGTTAATGAATCGCGGAATATGTTCGAATCATCAGAAACTGAGAGGGAAGTAGGAGGACTCGAACACGAAAATGCGGTAGAAACCAAAATTGAAAAGACACCAGATCTGACTGATTTACTAAGAATACTGTCTGCGCAATTTGCAGCGCATTATGACAATATTAAGGCACAGATTGCAGAACAAAATGACAATATGAAAGACAATATTAAGGCACAGATTGCAGCACAAAATGACAATATAAGTGACAATATTAAGGCACAAATTGGAGCACACAGTGACAATATTAATGCACAAATCGCAGCATTGGGGCAACAAAGTAAACAAATCGAAATTCAGGGTACCAGACTTAGTAAACAAATTGAAGAAATTAACTCAAGGGTAGGAACAGTGAGCAATGAAATGAGAAGTATTAAAAGCGAAATTACTGTCATCAATGGCAATATTGCCAATGTACAAGGACAAATTGATGACATTAACGAAAGGTTTGACACTGAAGTAAGTAAAATTCAAAACCAAATAGAACACTTAGTCTGTACTAAAGTGGATGAAAAGATATTCGGTATCAAATCCGAAATACAAACAGAATGTAATGCAGAATTTGCACAGATTAAACAATCTGTAACAGAAACAAGTAGAGAATAACCAAAACAGATTGTTACTTGCGAAAAGAAGTGTCAACATAATACTTCACAAATCCAAGGCAAAATGTATGACTTGGAAAGAAAAATACAATCAGGACCTACACATTTTACTGAAAAAATGCCTTTCAGTAAAATCTTAGAGGGTGAGGAAAAATTTGACCCTGCAAAGTTGCACAACGGATTTTGTAAAGAATTGCGAAAGACATTTTCCTAAATATTTATCTGACCAGGAAAAAGTTAATGTGGTAATCAGTACCTTAACGGGAGAAGCAAAAAGGTGAGGGCTGAATCTGGATACTGACCAGATGTCTTTTGAAAACTTTAAGCAAAAATGTATTGACGAATACTGGTCGGAACAAAACCAAGACCAGTTGTGGCATGAGTTCCTAATGGCCAAGCTGTATGATACCATGGGTAGACAAACGATGAAAGAGTTTTGCGAATCATGGTACAGGAAGTTGATACACATGAAGGCTAGGAGGACTGAAGCCGAGATCGTTTGGGTTCTTTGGCAGAAACTGCCTGAGGGCTCTAAACGATATGTTGGGAGTACCCACAAAAGTTTTTCTGCGTTCTTGGAAAGGGTAGAGGATGAAGATCACTGGCGAAGAAATCGCGAGTCACGTCCGCATAATAATAACAATTATTCGCGCGAAAGCAATGACCAAAACGAACGACCTGAAAACAATAGATATCGTGTAAACACGATTCAAAGAGGTCGTGCGAGACGCGGGGGAAATTACAGTACGCGCGGCAGAGGATACATGGCGCGGAATTTCCAAAATAGAGAGGAAATGGAAAACTGAGAACCGCGTGTTTTACGGGTTGGATTCACGCGGAAACCGGTTTTGCGCCCAAAGAAAAGATGTCAAACCATAACATCAAGAAAGTGAGATGTAGAATACGGGGCAGTAAGGTTAAGGACGCGCCTATGGAAGACGTGCGCGGAGTGATACATAGTGGTGGTCTCAGTGCAAAGTCACGTGACCATTTATGTACGGGCAACGCTTGCTGGAGCAATATACCTTGCAACTGGCAGCACACACAAATGGCAGACGTCAGAACAAGATGGCTGCCGTAGAGAGAAACAGAAGAGGAGGTATCGGACACTTCCGTTGGCCGGCTTCAGTAACAGACGAAGGTAAAACTGAAAATAAAGCTAATATGTCATATGATAAGGATAATTCGATATCGAAATCGTGTGAAAAGGCACCATTAAAGAATGAAAGAGACCCAGAAAAGGCGAGTGAAAAGGAGAGTATTTGTATTATTAATGATGTGTATGAGGTGAAAGCCGTAGATGTGGGGTAGGTTATGATGAATAAAGAGGAAAGGGAAGTAGAATATGCCACGCAAAAGACGTGTGCACAATTAACGATAGGTGAAAGCGATGTAAAGGAGGACGTTAGTAAACAAGACATTATAAGCAGTGGAGATGAAATTATTGTTAATGGAAATGTGTTTAATGATTTTAATGCAGAAGGGCCTAGTAGGAATTTCGCACGATTACCTGAGAATAATAACAAAGGGGAAAATGAAATGAAGGTTATCGAAGTATATGACGATTATACTAAGTATGAAGTTGAAATCGTTCAAAGTGATACAACAGTCCAAACGGTGTGCAGTGTGTAGAAAATAAGTCGAAAAACGAAATGGCTGAAACATCTAGTGATAATCTGCCTCACTGTTTAAAAGTTGCTTTCCTGCTCGAATCTGATAACGAAACTGAAATCAATGATAGTTCAGACGATGAAGGGTCTATGAATACAGATAAGAAAGAATATGCTAAATTACCTTATTGTTCTAAGGTCGAGTACTTAAGTGAATCTGATGGTGAGGAAGAGAGTAGTGATGATTCCAATGAAGATAAATTTTTAGGTGTGAACGAAAGTGAATATACTTTTACTGAAAGAGGGTATGAGAGAATTAGTGACCTTTTTCCAAAGCAAAATACATAAAGTAGAATTGGGCCAGAACTGTAGGAATTATTTAGTAATGTAACACCAGGGCATAATTTGCAGGAACCTCCAGATGATACTATACTGGGGCAAGTCTTAACAAATGTTTGAAATGAGTGTGAATTACAGGAGCAAAAAGAGCCACCTGATAAGATAATAGCAGAACAGGAGATCATGTACCTTCCCGAAGACTTTGAAATTCCAAAACCTAAAAAGCCACATGATGAAACAAAACGCTGGCAAGATCTGAATAGGTTAGTCAAAGATGTAGAAAATAGGAGGTCCAAAAAGCCGCCAGACTAAAGTAACTGTTTTATGAACCATACAAAATTGCCTTGTTAATAAAGAGACTGGGGGCAGGTTGCTGAATGTATATACACTGTTAATATAATGCATAACTTAATTTTTATTGTATCTGAGTGTTACTTGAAAGTGGATTATTGTTTTGTTGATCTTGAGACCTGGGGCAGGCTGTTGTTTATTTTGTTGTATAACTTTGCTTAGAAACTGTTTATTTTCAATTGAATACTTATTATTGCCAGTCTAATTATGAAGATAAGGGCAAGTAGTGTGGCAGATTTAAAAACTTTATGAATAATGATACTTATGGTAACTTAATGAGAGTGCAAAGAACTCTGTAAGATAATAATTTATTTGTAATATACTTAAAAATCAGAAAGGGCTAATGTTTGCAGTATGTTGTGTATTTAAAGGTACATGTCCTCAGATGAGGGTTGTTAAAACCCTCAGGGGACATGTACTCTTTGCATTGTCAGGTGCCTGATGAGCACCAGGGACCCGAGTCGGTGGCAGCACTAGTTCCATTTCTTTTCGTGTTGCCAACCTTCCTCTTCATCATCTTTCCATCTTCTCTATCAGAGTAAACTGAAAAGTGTAGATATAATGTAAGATAGTGTGTATTGTTTGTGGACAAGTAAATGAATAATTAAATTGGATACACTAGAAAATAACCAAGAATAATGGAAGTATAGTGGGTATTGTAAAGGAAAAATTTAATGGAAAAGTAATTGAAAGAGAAATATGGATGAGAAAAGGTAAGAATACTTAAAACAAGGTAAATGAATACTATAATATGACTAAATGTAAATGTTTTTGTAAAGAGGGTAAATATGGTGTTGAAAAACTGTATGTGTGTTTAAAACTGAGGAGATAAGTCTGACTAATTTATGTGAAATAGATGTGAGAAGTATGTGTCTAGTGCCACCAAATGTGAACAGAAATCACTTGCAGTAGGCTGTAAAATTATTGTTCTGATCTTTTCATATCTCATGAACTAAATATGTGAAAAATAACTAAAGTAAATATTTACTTTCAAAGGAATGTTACTGAGTAAGAAAGTGGGGAGAAAAACCACAAATCTGGGACTATCAAATAACTCCTGAACATTGTCATTATGCCAAAAATGTCATTTAAAAATTTTCTTCATTAATGTATATGTTACCTGATGTTGTCATTTGAAAAGAAATGGTTTTGTTGCCAGTGTCTAATTGCTGTTTCACAGTTACAGGTTTTATGTCTTATACCATTAATGCAATTGGTAACAAAGATGTGACATAATGATGAAAAACTTAAATATTATGACAATAAACTTCTCAAAATTATGTTGTTGGGCAGCAAAACAAGACAAAAGAATAAAAATATTGTGATCCTGAGGATGAGGACTACCTAAAATGCTATGTGAGCCATAGCCAAATTACTTTGCAATGTGGGGCAAGGAATTGATAAGTGGTCACGGACTGCCTAACTTATAGGATGGGGCAGTGTATTAATTTAAAAATGTGTCTCTTAGTGTTAATCTAAATTGTATTTTTGTGTCTAAATGTTTACATACAAAGACTACCAAACCAATAAGGGGCAGTATGAGTAACATAGACTGCTAGTGCTGAGGCAAGCAGTGAAGTAAGTTAGGTTTTTTATCAGTGTGTTATGGACTGACTGTTATAATTGGAGTCAATGAAAAGTTATTATTAAATGTGTAAGTATTCTTATTCAAATGGATGTAGATGTTTTGATAATAGGTTTTTTTAAATAACTTAAAGTATTGGACTGCCATGTTTTAAAAATACAGCTGTGATGATTAAAGATTGGTTCTGAATAGGGTAGTGCGGTAATATGCAACAAACATTTTGGACTACTATTAATGAAAAGCAGCTTTAAAGTTAAATTTTCAAAAAAAAGACCTTGAAAAGTTGCTTTTGTATTTCAAGAATCAGCTGAAAAAGTCTCTCATAGCTGTTCTTCTAAATATTTCTGCATATGTGGCTGCAAAATGAAAATTTTAATATTTCAATAATTGCTGAACCTTGTGAAATGTACTATGATCATTAACATGCTTGTTTGTCTGTGAATATTTACTTTCTTTGAAAATATTGAGAGTCTGATTTTGTGTTTTGTTAAGTTAGTATGTTACTGTGCTGTTGTGTATGCATATTTTTTTCTAAGATATTCTAACTGTTCTACAAATGAGCAGATTATTTTGTATACTGCTTGTCTGTCAGTGATGTAATATCTGTGTCGAAGAACCAGAAAATTTAAAGATATCTTGTGTAATGATGAAACTTAGTTTCCTTAAAGAAGTGTGAAAATAAAAATTACTGTAAATGTTTTATTTTGAAAATGTTTTTGGAAGAAGTGTTTGGAATTTCTTACTGTAGATACTGTTTGACTGTAATATGTGTTTTTTTTCTCTCCCAACTGGATTGATATATATATATATATATATATATATATATATATATATATATATATATATATATATACTTTTTTTTTGGAGCCAGCACCACTTACGTGTTATAGATGTTTCCTTGAAGTATCACTTACAGGAAACTTCAACGAAACACGGGGCATGTGTAACACCATAGCTCTAATACTCCAATGATTTATTTTGGTTTTTGTTTCATTGAATGTAACATCACTGAGCTTCTGTAAATGTGTTTGTTTGAATCGATAACATAAAATTTAATACTCATTTCTTTGTAAGAACTTCGTTGTCATGATATGATTCTATGCAATGTAGTGTAACTTTGTCCCATTTGGAGGGAACAAAACTTACTATACATAATTGTAATTTCTGTGTGAATAATGTTTTTGTAGAAATGTCAATATGTGCAAATGCTCTGTTTTATTTAATGTAATTCTTTACTGTTATGTAAACTGCTGATCCTCACTCAGGGTTCTTAGTTAGTTTCTATGTAAAAGGAGTAGTGGTTCCCTTCGAGAACAAAATTGTGTAGCGCGCGCAAATTGTGGTTGGCTCATGTAGAAAATGTGGAACAAGAGTCAGTCGGGGATGAGCTACGAGTTGGGACGAGCCAGCAGTCGGGGGCGAGCCACCAGTCGGGGACGAGCTACCAAATTGTGCACTGCCATGCAAGTGTTGCATACTGTGCTGGTTCCGAGAGAGATTTTTTTCTGCTACTTTCCAATGCCTCGGATGGATGGATAAATAGCTGGAACTATTCTGGAATTTGTATCTATCATCGCCACCAAGAAATGACAGAGTCCAGCAATTCTACCTGCAATTCCACCTACTGACATGCTATCGCCACCACTTTGCGTAATCACTGTAAAGGAGAACAATAATAAGGTACAGTGAAGGATCAGCTAAATGGATGGGTTACTGTGATCAAATATAAGGTAATTAATAACTGCATTTGTGTACCTACCTTGATTTTTCTCCTTATCATAACAACTCTCAGGTTACTCTCCGTTTGAACTAAAGTGATTTCCGAGTGTCCTTACTGAAAGAACATTAAAGCCCTGTGTTTTGCTAATTGGTGCGTCTTCAACATAGTAAAAAGAAAGTTGAAGTGGCAAGAAAGTGAACTAAAGTAATTGATGCTTGCACAAAATAATTTTTCTATTAAAACTGCTTATTAAAGTGTTGTTCCCAACTTCAACTTAAAAGTTCTGAAGACTGAGGCTTATAAGGTTTTCCTTAGTAAATGATCACATTATTGCCTATTGTAAATCGCAGAAGGTGAGTCAGTATTTTACATATATGTTAATTTGATGTCTCAATGTAGTAAAAGTGGTAAACTGCAGTGTGGGACGTTATATACTCAAGTTTGCTAAGTGTTTGTCTCTCCTGTGTATTAGAAGTGCTTATTAATAATATAACAGGATCCACTGTTTGTCTACTGGGTTAATGCTCGATAACAAGTAATGGAAAGACTACCAATTAGGAAAACCTTAATTTCTTTAGTCAAATGATAGTGAGGAGCAACCTGTAAGTGGATTCAAATTAACTTTCATTTTAAATACTAACGTATTTAATTGAGAGATACTTAACCTATATCCAATTAATGATTCTGCTGTTAGTAGTAATAATAACGTTATAAAGACCATTCAGTTTGTGTAAGCCCTGAAAGTAATAGTGTGTTTCGGTATCTGTTATAATTTTGCAAATAGTTTGTGCTGCTTTAACTGTTAGTTTCAATCTTACCGTACACATATGTATGTGTCAAGAGTTCACTGCACTCGCGTGTGACATATAATTGGTTGTGTTTATCCATTCAGGTTACTAATAACTATTTTCTTGAACGAGAATGTTAATCTTTCTCTTGCCTAGTTAGGCTGGCGACCGTTTTCTTTACCTGTTAAACAGTGCAGATAGGCAAAATTTTGTTTCTTACTGTTCAAATATTTCTGTAATTCTGACTCTCACTTCCGATTAGCCACCTCCGTTAGGTACAACACGGGCAACACAACAAAATTCCTCTCAGAGAGTAACACTGCTCTGTTGCGTTGTATTATAATTGCTTTAATAAAATAGTTTTATCACACAACCTGCTCCAGCTTTAAGGTTATGGTGCAGCGGTAACAGACGGTAGTCTTATAACCTGTCTGTCAACATGTTCTTTACTAAAGAGGAACGCTGAAAGTCGATTTTAATGCCATCCTCCAGCTATGTGGAGGCAAGTGTTAAGTCTGTTCCATGGTAACTGTCCTTCAACAAAACACCACAGTTCAATTGGATGAAGTCCTACAATGAAAGCGACCCTTTGTTTACTCCCCTAGGAAGTGAAAGGCCTGTAAAATTTGTCTTATTCATCCTAATTATGCCACAAACCATGATTTTCTCAGATTCTGCCCTCCAGATGGGAAAAAGTAACTGAAAACGTTGTCAAAGTCTTCTCTGCTGCAATTGCTGCAAAGTAGTTTTGAAAAACACAAAACAAACCTTACACAATTTTTAAATTTGGTCTCGCAAGCTTCATTTCTCCCAATACAAAAATTGAAAGTATGACTGTAGGCTTCCAAGGCGGCAGTAAGCCACAATTTGTAACCACGTTGTACAGGCTTCATTGCATTGTTCTATTATTGAGTTTCTACCTTTGAAGCAGTGATACAGTTATCTAAGTTTTCTCTTCCTCTTTTCATCCAGTCTGAGACATCATTTAGCCTTTAGATGGTTTTCATATAAGTAATCTTTTACCCATCAGTTATCACATTTCCCTATACTATCAGGTAAACCGATTTAGAGCTCCACTGGTGCACTTTCAACGAATTTCTTTTCAAAAAATTGCATCACAATCTGAAGCTTTTGAAAAATCTTATCAGAACCTAGGCCTGCATTAATATTAGTATTATATGCATCAGTAGAAATATTTTCATCATCCTCCACTTTCGTAATATCATTGCCATCTGCAACATCAAAGAAGGCGACAAGCCACGCTTGTGTACACGTACACGAACAGTGTTTATGCGACCAGATGGTTCCTAAAGTCGCACAGGGTTTTCGGTTTATTTAATAAATAAAAAATATAGGATTAACAAAAGATCTGCACGAAATGATAAAATGACCTAACCTTCATCGTCTCTGTGCCAGTAAATACAAAAATTTGCTATAAAATCTATGACAGTAAACAAAAGAAATACCCACCCTCCAAAGCAAACCTTCAGCTGTTACCAAATGTTATACAAACATACTGTTTGACTAGTGGACGAGATCTACAAGGTACTGACTAGTAGTAAACTAGATACTCATGGCAGTGATGAGTTTACCACTCAACATAAAATTGCACTTAAAGGTAATATCAGCCCAGAATGTGAGGAAGCAGGATAAACAAGAACCTAAAGAGTAGTGCTTAGATGCACTAATAAGCAACTAAGGGTTAATAGAATAACAATAGAAATAATATATGTACATCGTCTCCTGAAATGGCTGCGACATTACGTCGAAGAAATAGCGATTCAGTGAAATACATCACTTATGACAGGAAAATTTGACAAGTACAGTATGTGTTTCATGGAGCTAATTTAAGAACTATAATAGCAACAACTCTCAGAACGCTTTTTATGACGTAATTTACCTATTAAATTAATCACTTCACTTTGTCACTGTATTTCACTTGATGCCACGATCTTGGAGGAAAGTCTGTAGATTAACTGAGTAGATTACCTGAGTGTGTAAATGTAAAGGAATACCGTTTCCATTCACCTTTGGAAACCCTTTTTTTTACCTTTCTTTCGTAAAGTGAGTGTATCCCTTTCCTTCTTACTCAGTTTACTCTACATCCCGTGGTTTGTGGGATCTACCTGTGGGGAACCGTGTCGGGTTACTTACTAGTAGTTGGAAGCGAAAGTGTCAAAATGTAAATGGACACAAAATTCGTTGTTTATGTTAATTTACGCGGAAGATTAGCCTGATATATAGCTCTCCACACTATTACGTTCAGTACAAAGCATCCCATCTCCTGGTTGTTAATGCCATTTATATGTAGGGGTCAAATGAAAACGATAGAAAAGGAAGTAAACTGTTTACTATTTGAAACATAATCGCCATAGCTACCAATACATTTATTCGTCTGGGAGGCAAATCAGTCAGTGTCTTCTCGGAGAAATGTTTGCCGTTGCCTACAGAATCATGATCGTACACAGGCGAGCCGCTTTTCGTTCGTCCGAAACAAATGGGCGGGTACGACTGTCTTTCTTCAGGGCTCCAAAGACATAGAAGTCGCATGGGGAAGGATTGGAACTCTACGGACGACTTGTTTGAGATTCTCAGCGAAACTTCTGTACAGTGGTTGAAACAAACTTGGCAATACGAGGGCCGCACCACGCCTGGATCAATCATGGTTCCTTGGCCAACATTTTTCCATGAAGGTATTGACCGTTTTGTTCCGCAGAGGGCTAAATAAATTAACATTTATGGTGATTACTATTGAAATAATAAAGTTAACTCACTTTTTTGTCCTTCTCACTCGTTTTCATTTGACTGTCGATTACTCGTCAACTTGAATCTGCTTACTGTAATAAAGTTTTGATCTCCTGCACAGTTTATAGTCACCACACTTGCACCCATTACCAGATTAAATGTTCATTGGTTTCTTGAAAGAAACTTCCACCATTTGATTGTGACTGAGTTATTGATTGAGTTGGGTGAGGGACCAAACAGAGAGATCACCGGTCCCATCACATTAGGGAAGGATGGGGAAGGAAATCTGCCCTGCCCTTTCAAAGGAAGCATCCCGGTATTTGCCTAAAGAGAATTATGGAATTCACGGAAAATCCAAATCAGGATGGCCGGACGCGGGTTTTAACTTTATTCCTCCCATGTGCGAGCCCAGTGTGCTAGCCACTGCGCTGCCGTGCTCGGTTTTGGCTTGTTAATTACTAATCGTTTATTTCTGTGAAATAATTTATTAGTTACTTAGGCAAATGTCTTAATTGTGTCAATTTTTTTCAAAAACTTTTACGTGACTCTTGCCCCGACGAAGCAAACATCATTATACCTTATGCCTCGTGAGTCAACTTATTCCCTGTTCCAGTTATGTGGTGCTGTAAAGCTCTATTCTACGGATTTCCTTATAAGGCAACTTTGGGATTCTTTCTGCTGCCAGTAAGGCTACAAGCCCATCGAGATAAGGAACTGGAACGTATCCTGCTTTAAAAATGGGCTGTAATTTGCAAGGATTCCTGCCATTTCCGACACACTTTGTTTTGGAGATTTGGGTATCAATATATGTTAAACTATAAATTATTTTAGTAAATTCTTCTTCAGCAGGCGGTTTCACAATCCATGACGTCCTTCCCCGTCCCTTAATGAATCCGCACCTATCGTGAGCAGAATCATTAGAATAAAATTATTCACTTTTCTGTGAAAAGTAGTCAAGTAGATCATACATTATAACACCCCATGCCGACGGTTATCTCCACATGACCGTCAGGCACCATACCGGTTCGTATACACTTTGTGGCCTCAACGTTGCTGTATTCCAACACGTGTGGACCTGTCCCCGTCTCCAGCGATGTTTCGTCTTCTGCTGGCTAAACTACTGGTATCAGCTGGCATTTACTAGGATCCTAGAAGCTACGAGAAATATAGGCGCCGGATTGCTGAAAGTCTAAATGTAACGCTTTCTGTTACGCTCTGATTCAATCTGCTTGAGTGTTGGACGTTACTATGGTGATCGTCCTGTTGTAGTCAGCCAAGTAGTGGGGTAATTTTCTCCTGCGACATGCATGTTTTCAAAATACGTCATCCATTAGAAGCGTTTGCCATTTCTTGGACGGCAACATATCGTTAGGCTATCCAGTAGTCTCCTCTGCGGTCTCACGTATAAGACACGTTAAGGAAGTTTTTCAGCATATGTACAAGTTCCTTTGATTCGGTGACACGATTAGTAGTGTCTGCAGTTGCTTCATGTGTGATTCCACTCCATGCCGAAAGTTCAAAATCACGTCAGGTACAGTTGTGTAATCCTAAGCATTTGTTTATCCACAATGTCTAATTTGCAATCCAAAATGAAATTCAGTAGGAAGTAATTTTTTTGGTGTCTTGGGTTTCCCAATGGTATAGGTACATTACATTTTGTTATGAGAAACTCGTAGTAAGCATTTTTGTTGTAATGAGCCCTAATAAATGTCACTGTCAGAGATTGTCTGGCAAGATCCGGAGAAACTACAGACGTACTTTAGTGATCCTGAGTGTGTGTTCAGCCTCTGAGAATTTCTACTATTCCTCTTTCTAGCCTTAAGTTGTCAGAAGTGCAATAGTTAAGTAAAATAAAGGAAAATTCTCAAGAATAACCTTAAGTCAGGTAGATATTTATTGGATATGACAGGATTTACCAAACGCATACATCAGTTAAACCTGAAAGAAAACAAATCAAGATAAATTAGCCTTCGGAAGAGTTTTGCAAGGAACTCTTATTACTAGAAAACTAAGTTTTCGGTAATCAATGGGAATAAGATTTGAAGCGACTTACACTCTGACGGACAGGAGAGCAACACTTCAGTTTGTCATTTCACTCTGGGGACAACCGGAAGAGGTATTATCAACTCAATAACATGTGCTGCTTTCGAATATTTCTGTAGTCTGGTTCTGCTACAGGAAATCACAAATAACGTATTATGCACATTCAACACTATAACCGGGTGGGTTGGCGCAGAGGTCAACAGACTGGACTCACATTCTTGAGGACGACGTTTCAAACCCACGTCCGGACATCCTGATATAGGTTTTCTGTGATTTCCCTAAATCACTTCAGGCAAATCCCGGGATGGCTCCTTTGAAAGGGCATGGCTGATTTCCTTTCTCATCCTGTCCTAATCCGATAGGGCTGACGACCCCTGTGATTTCCGTAAATCACTTCAGGCAAGTCCCGGGATGGCTCCTTTGAAAGGGCATGGCTGATTTCCTTTCTCATCCTGTCCTAATTCGATGGGACTGACGACCTCGCTATTTTGTCCCATCCTGCAAATCAACCATAGAGCCATAAAAGTTTATATAATGTGTCTATTTTTCTCTGCGAAGTCTTAAATAAATTGTGAT
Organism: Schistocerca gregaria; assembly: GCF_023897955.1. Taxonomy (NCBI): domain Eukaryota; kingdom Metazoa; phylum Arthropoda; class Insecta; order Orthoptera; family Acrididae; genus Schistocerca; species Schistocerca gregaria. The sequence continues at coordinate 411,323,985 of NC_064925.1, read as the reverse complement.
CTCCGGTCTCATGTTCACTGATGCAAAGCCGGGAAAAGTACGCATGAGAAAGCTCGGTAATCAGCTGTAATGTTAGTAGGACAGTTTTCGAGTCACTGCAAAGTGGAATTGACGTGGCAGAGAGCAGTACAAATGATTTGATTAAAATAAGAGATTTGTCTCAGAATTTTCCGTTATGCATTTCAAGCAGTATTCACCCGGACATAGCATTATATTCTCCTGATGTAACTCATCTCCAGTTTCTAACTTAAGTGAGTTATCATAAGACCATAGATCGTTATCCTATCCATCGCCCCCTCTCCAGAATTATTGGTTTCCACACAACATTTCTACCACTGTCGTTTCACGTTGTAATGCTTAACCTTGCGATTGTACTTTCACAAAGGCAGGTGCTTTGGAGGATGAGTATTGGTTCCGGCTGCGTCTGTTTCAAGGAGTAAAGATTAATTTGTTATTCTTTTATATTCCGCAGCAGTTTCTCCTGCTATTACCGATCGGAAGCATTGAGCCTTTACCTGGTAAATAAATGCTCCCAGAGAAGGTGAAAATCGTTCTTCAGTCTATAAAGTCATACTTAACCTAACCTAACCTAAAATAACACCCACCACTTATTTAGACCAACACTTTACCGTAAACAGAGTGTAGTCTTTACCTGTTTGTATTTGGTGGATGACCTTCTTTTGAGGAGGAGAAAGGAGGAGATGGGTGTTTACCGCACCGTCGACATCGAGGCCATTAGAGACGGAACACAAGCTGGGATTCGGGAAGGATGGGGAGTTGAATCGGCCGTACCCTATTAAAGCAACCATCCCGCCATCCCGGCGTTTGCCTTAAGAGACTTAGGGAAATCATGGAAAACCTAAATCAGGATGGACGGTCGTTGATTTGAAACCTCGTCCTCCAGAATGCGAGTCCAGTGTGCTAACCACTGCGCTACACCACCCAGTCGTACTTCAGGAAATACAATTTCTCAGCTGAGAAACATGAAAAGTCTACCAGTTTCAGTCTAGAGACAACATCCAATAGAACTGCTTGCAGGAAACAAAGCAAGCAGTACCGTCAATAAAAGTGTTTTTTAATATACACTGAAACTTACTTACTTTAAACAGAGGAATCTATGGGACAATGTAAGCTGATGTAAATGATGTATTCACTAGTAATATGAAGTCACACGCTTAGTACATTGACAATGGTAAAAAGGTAAAGGTAGATGTAATCCACATATATGATTCCATAGAGGATAAGAAGGGTAAATAAATCCTAAAGTCACTAACAGAGGGTCTCATATACCGTTCCAGCAAGATGTATTAAGCAGAATGTGTTCACTTTGTACTAAAGCTACTAACGGATACTATTTACGCATAGCAGACCATAATACATAAACTGCGAAATTACCATATGCAGAGATATTCGAACTATCGGTTTCTAAGTGACAGTTTTACTGAAGATGACAACTGATCTATGTATTTCAACATATATTACTCATAACACCGGTTGACATGGCGTGATAATCAGTAAACATCAGACACATGGCTTTAATATTAGAAAGAATGACATTTAATTTTGGAAAGAGAACCTTTGGATCCGCCAGAGTGAAATACATGTATGATTATACTATAAGTAAAACATTCTGGCTTGGCTATGTAAGACTATATGAGAATTAAGGCTACATAATTAAATATGTCGAAATTGTGTTGTGCATCAGAATGCTACGTAATAGGTACAGCTAATAACCTATATCATAATCAGTATACCATGGATCGAAATTACCTGAACCGTCATGTGTGTTTTTGTTCAGTGTGGTTTTTACTACTCTTTATAGTTGATGGCTGGTTGCCGATCTGATAGATCGTCAGTCGTTCAGGAAGATGCAGGACATGACCTACCAAAGCGACGTACAAACGTTTAATGTGTTATGTATGATGCAGCAAGTTGTAATGATATGGAAACTCGAAGACTGTACATGGGAGAGTTTTGCAACAGGTGTTATGATAATCAGAATAAAATTATTATTGACTTGACATAAATTTACGACAAGATGGGTCGTTCCAGAAACAATGAGCTTGCCAATGTTCTTGAACAAGAGCTCTTAGAACAGTAGAATATGAGGAGGCATTGTATCGCTTGGGATAATCTTAATGAATAACTTGATCTACTGTTATGTAGTGAGATGACACAGATTCTAATAAGAAGCGACTTATTTTGAATTTTCTGTGTGCTCTCTAGTTTAATCATTTAAATTCAGTAATTAATTGTGTGCTTCTGTATTTATCAGGCACCATTCTGCGTTTTAGTAACTGTATAGTGGAAAATATCCCTGTTTGCTTCTTGACAGGCATTTGTTTCAGTTTGAAGAACCAATTACAGTTGTTAGATCCTTTAGTTGACTTCCAGCTACCGGTCCTAAAGCAATGCATTGAGGCACACAGTTTCATTTCCGAGTTGACACGGCTTCTACTAAGAAGCGACTATTTTAAATATCCTTTAAATTTCCTGAACCTCAAATCATTATAGGTCCAGGAAGCTGGCTACAGTAAGAGAGAAATTCCGTGGAAACTCTATAAATGATTTAACTGTCTTCAGAGAGGATAAATTAAATGAAGTTGGTGGTGGAGCGTTAATTGCTGTGAGAAGCAGTTTATCTCGCTGTGACAGTTTTCTTATATGTTAGTGTGATTAGGGGTTATACTTGACAACCTGAATACAGAAATAGTTGGTTCCTCTTACCGATCTCCCCGACTGAGATGATAAAATCGGAGAATAGTTCAAGGAAACCAGTTGGCTAAATTACGTTATTTAGTAGGCATAAGACACCATCTGAAATCGTGCTGAACGAGTTCTTGGAAAATTATTTTAAACATTTAACTCCAGAGCCCACTTTAAGTGTAAATGGTTGCAAAAGTATACTTGACCTCTTAGCAACAAACAATCCTGAGCAATACTGAGCATCATGACAGATATGGATTATTGAACACAACATCGTTGTAGAAATCTCGATGCAGTAACAACCAAACCCAACAAAAATTAATGCAAAATGTTTCTCTTTCAATAGCATATAAAATTCCTTTGATGCCTTCCTAATAGACAGTTTCCACTACTCCCAGATGTGTTCTACATTTAAGGAAAATGTATCAATGACAACTGAGGGATAAATACCAAATAAAATAATAAGGGAAATCACTGATCCCCCATGGTACACAAACAGATCAGAACACTATTTTGGAAACAATAGTAGTAGGACAAATCCGACATGGCCCCACTCTCCAATGTTGACGAATTTATTGAAGATGATCGATCCAAGATGGGAACGATAGATATGGCAATTTCAAAATGATATCGTAGTGGGAAGTTCAAATTTTGTTGGGAAAAAAACGTTAACTGGGCTACCTCCACTAACATAACCCCATCCCCTCCCCCCTTCCATTTCTCACCACAAGAAAATTTCGGAAGTTCAAATTTTGGTGGGGAAAAGAGGGCACTTCGGCTATCTCCAGTGACTTAAGAAAATGGCAGAAGTAGGTCACTTGGGCTGTTTCCAATAACCTAAATCATCCGACTGCCACTTCTTCCTTGCAGTTGGCAGGAAAAGAACTCAGCCTGTGCTTGGCTGATGGATAGGATGGACATAAGTCTATATTTTACATGTAGTCTATACTCAAACAATTTGATTTGTCATAGGCAATAGCTCCATCCAGCGTACACCATGAGGACTACAGTGCAACTGACATAGTACACATTACTACCACCAGAGGGCAATGACGTCCCATGGTGGTCTGGCCAAAAATGGTGAAAAAGTAGTCAGTCTGTTTCAAGCTGCTGGAGAGGGGAAGGAGTGTACTTCATTTAATTTTTAACTATTTATTTAGGGATTGATTTCAGGTAGTTTATTTATTACAATGATACAAACAATCGCTCTGACCTGATTGGGGTGACAATACACGTCCTACAAACCTCCAAATGGCATTGCACAGCACTACACTGATTTACAGACGCCAAACAACTCGTAAATTACCGAAACATGGCATTTCACACCATACAGTCCTGCAAACTTCTCGTATATCAGTGAAATAATGCATTGCACAGTCTACAGAAACAAAGAAAACTCGTGAATTGTCAAAATAGTGCATGTAAAAACATCTGCAGACACGCCCACTACTCGTAAACTGTCGAAACAGTGCTGTGCACAGCATACAGACCTGGAAAATACTCGTAAATTACTGAAATAATGCAGTACACTGATACACAGACACGCAAAAGCTCATAAATTACCAATATAATGCATGACATTACCTATATACCAGTTCTCAAAATAATGGAACAGACACAAAACCAACTCGTAAATTGTCAAAAAATAATGCAAGTGTACTGCTATGCAAACACAGTCACAGTGCTTAAATAGCCGAAAATAATCCAGTACACAAACATTCATTGTACATAACAAACATTGTTGAACTATCATCAATCACAACATATCAGCGAACTCTTCCCTACAAAGTTTGTAAGGCGTGCACACTGGATGGTGCAATAATGTCTGTCCCAAATGCAAGACAACTCTGGGCTGCACACATGTGTTTTCCAATTGCCGAGTGACTCACCATCATAGATGCAGATAAAAGGTTCTCAATGTTATATTGACCTGTCTATGTAAATAACAGCCAAGTCTCTGTTTATGAATGCACTATAGAAATTTTTTGCAATGCTTCCCAGAATAGCACAGGGTGCATTGTTTGTAGCAATCCTAACAGGACATGCGAGATTCGTATATCCATGGACGTGTTTACCTGCAACACTGCGAAATTTTCGTGCAGCAACTCATCATTGCAGTTGCAGCTAAAAGGTTCTCAATGTTATAATGATGTCTTGTACATAAATCGTAAAATACTGCAGAAATAGTTAATGGCCCCTTTTGTAGGAGTTTTCATGATGTCTCAGCTTGTATGTATGGAATTCTTGTCCTAATAGAACCTGTTTACGAAAATAGCCCAGAATAACGCGGAATGCATTTCTCCTGGTGGTCCTAAAGTGGCCCCCCATCCACCACTTGTTACCCTTCTTGAAAATCGTTAAGTCCTGCTTTAAACAAAACATCATTGAAACGCAAACATTCTCACCGCTATGTAGAAGTTCCCAAGTTCCAGCAAAAAGGATGTCTCATAAGGCTTATCTGCTAGTCGTACCATTGGGTCTTAGAAAGAGATGTCTAATCGTACAACAAAACCGCCAGATGTCACCATCACGACCATATTACTACCACAATCGGGTCTGGTTCTACAGATGCACACAAGTATCTGTGTGAGAAGCTATACTGGCTTTACAAAACGAGGTATGACATTATCACTGAATGAATTGATTTTTCCTGACAAATACCACTACACTGAATATAGATGGTGATCGCCAGAGTGTATATTATCAACCGGGTTCGGCGGGGAGGGGAGGGATGGGGGAGGGGAGGTGGTTAGGATTGTGGAGGTAGCCCAATTGACCTATTTTCCCACTAGAATTTGAATTTCGCACGATGACATCATTGCGACTTTGCCATATATATTGCCACTATCTGGTTTCCGCTACCTTGAATAAATTTGGTAACAATGGTGAGAGGGACCGAATCAGCTTTAGGCTACTACTAACAACGAAACAAGCCTGCCGAATTTCAGAGACCACAAAATCCCCAAGACTGGCGATATTTTATTACACCCCAAAATAGCGTCGATTTTAGTGCGACATGCTTCTAATAGTTTGCACAACGAAATTCTGTCTCTAAATGTATGTAATAAGAAGAGTGAATGTTAAACATACACAGAGTACTGAACACAGGTACAGGTGAGGCCAATTCGAGCGCTAATAGATTTTATGCCAAAAGATACACTACATGCAGGGTTGTGAGATTAAAAGAGAGCCTCTCTGAGACAACTAAATTACTGTAAATGCTCAGTTAGGGGAATTTACAATTAGAACAGTTATGTCTACAGCGAGTAATTCAGACACTAAGTACGTCAGCTTAAGCACAATGGGGCAGCAGAGTGCTTCAAACAAACGTTCAACGCAGTAGCAGCACAGGAGCCGAGCACCCTCAAACGCAGTAGAATAGTGAACAATGAAGTATAGCATGAGATTAGCTGGCGAGCTGTTTTACAAGGACGTAATGACGCATAAAGGACTAAACACTTACGTGCCTCTTGTTCCCATTTGTTGATTTTCTTTTAATATTTTTAATTAGCCATCTACATCTACATGACTACTCTGCAATTCACATTTAAGTGCTTGGCAGAGGGTTCATCGAACCACAATCATACTATCTCTCTACTATTCCACTCCCGAACAGCGAGCGGGAAAAACGAACACCTAAACCTTTCTGTTCGAGCTCTGATTTCTCTTATTTTATTTTGATGATCATTCCTACCTATGTAGGTTGGGCTCAACAAAATATTTTCGCATTCGGAAGAGAAAGTTGGTGACTGAAATTTCGTAAAAAGGTCTCGCCGCGACGAAAAACGTCTATGCTGTAATGACTTCCATCCCAACTCGTGTATCATATCTGCCACACTCTCTCCCCTATAACGCGATAATACAAAACGAGCTGCCCTTCTTTGCACCCTCTCGATGTCCTCCGTCAATCCCACCTGGTAAGGATCCCACACCGCGCAGCAATATTCTAACAGAGGACGAACGAGTGTAGTGTAAGCTGTCTCTTTAGTGGACTTGTTGCATCTTCTAAGTGTCCTGCCAATGAAACGCAACCTTTGGCTCGCCTTCCCGACAATATTATCTATGTGGTCCTTCCAACTGAAGTTGTTTGTAATTTTAACACCCAAGTACTTAGTTGAATTGACAGCCTTGAGAATTGTACTATTTATCGAGTAATCGAATTCCAACGGATTTCTTTTGGAACTCATGTGGATCATCTCACACTTTTCGTTATTTAGCGTCAACTGCCACCTGACACACCATACAGCAATCTTTTCTAAATCGCTTTGCAGCTGATACTGGTCTTCGGATGACCTTACTAGACGGTAAATTACAGCATCATCTGCGAACAGTCTAAGAGAACTGCTCAGATTGTCACCCAGGTCATTTATATAGATCAGGAACAGTAGAGGTCCCAGGACGCTTCCCTGGGGAACACCTGATATCACTTCAGTTTTACTCGATGAAGTTGGTTCCACTCAGAGGAACAAAGGACAATATGGAAAGGCTCACATCACGTGTCCCTCTTGAATTCAGTATAATAATAAATATGAAATGACAGTTAGCTCGCCTGCGACATACAAACCGCATTAATCCTAGTACTACCAAGAAAATAAAAAAAAAAACAAAAAAAACATGTTGCAACGAGTGTTGAAGGTTGGTTGACCACAAGAAATACGAAAGCCAAGATAGTTATAAAGCGATAACTCGAGCATGCAGCTCCCTAGACGATATCTCACCGGTATGACAGTAAAGTTCCACAAATGGCAAGGGTAAATTGCAAACTAGAGAGATAGCCAGGATGGCCAGAACCAAAACTCATGTTTATAAAATTCAAAACCGCTGCCTGTAGGTGGAAATGAAGCCTCGCCATTAAATCCAGGGTCCTGAGGTGAGAGGGATTCACAGGCCAAATGGTCAAGTGAGTGGCAGTTGGAATTTCAACCAGCGACTTGGTGCCAACATCACTGCTGACTTTACGGGATGTTCAGCCCAAGGAGACGTCAACACGTTCACGGCAACAGCGGATCCAAAACCACACATTTCCGCTGGCAAGACAACGCTACACGAGTATGTCGCTAAAATCTGTATACTCGCATTGCGCCTCAGCACCATCTCCCAGCCCCTTCGTTGGAAGGTATCCTTCGGTTACCTAGCAACTGGCCAAAAACTTCCACCGTTAATGGCTGCAATCGACATAAGCGAGCGGCTTCGATATGGAATGGGTTAGGATCAATCTTCCCCCTTCCCCCTCATTAGTTGGAACATGCCTAAAGTTGGGTGATGAAGTGTGAGGTGGTACCGCAGCATTGTGGTTATCAGTTGTGATCGTTAGTTGGATAATGTTAATCCTGGCAAATTTACTAGTGGATAAAAGTTGAATCAGGAAACTCAGAGGGGACTCCATCTCAAATCTGTTGTATCGTGCCACAAACTGTGGCAACGTCTAAGATGTGACCTTCTGTCACACTTTGCTTTGCATCCAGAAGTCCTTTTGAAGACTATGACTCCCAGTCATTGAACGGTCGGACGTCTACCATTGTATTGGGCAATCTCCCTCCATGGTATGAATCTCGTATTATTTCTGGAAACTTTCCACTTATTTATGATGGTCTTGGGATCGTTATCGTCAGGAAGGAGGTCACTAATGGAGCCCAAATTCGACAGTAGTGAATTAACAGCGAATGTAAACATTAATTAGTGGGGAGTGGTCCTATGTGATTCATATACTGCACTGTTGAAAGCGAAATTAAACCTTCCAATGCACTCTTCTCACTTCGACAAAGACTGCACGTGGGGATGATCGGCGTTGACTTAAAGTGCTGGTAACATGTGTAGCAAAGGAAGTTTGCGGACGGTACGGGGGGTGGTTTCATGGGATACAACACTAGCAAAATAAAATTGCTCTGAGCACTATGGGACTATCTGAAGTCATCAGTCCCCTAGAACTACTTAAACCTTACTAACCTAAGAACATGACACACATCCATGCCCGAGGCAGGATTCGAACCTGCCACTGTAGCAGTCGTGTGGTTCCGGACTGAAGCGTCTAGAACCGCTAGGCCATCGTGGCTGGCAGCTAAATAAAACTTCTTAAATTACTGGAACACAAAAGCCGTCGCTAATGGAAATCTTAGATTACCAAGAAATAGAAAAAATATGAACGAGTTGTTTAGTAGTTACGATACTAGTTTTTGACTTACTTTGCAGTAGCCAAACTAACCGCGTAAAAACGTTCATCATCCCTAACAATTAACTGCTGACTTGTTTAGTCTGGGTAATGGTAGTAGGTAATTCGTAGGTAATCGATGAAAACCTTGTCCATGGGCTACTGTGCCATATCAGGACTAAGCTTCCCAACATGGTTGTTGAGGTCTGGATTAGCTCTGACGAGCTCTTTGCACTTGTCCAATAATCTTAGGGCATCAATGTTTAACGTAGACCCGGTTAGATTTTTCTTAGTGTTCATAATATTTTTAAATTCTCCTAGGTGCCTTCCACTTTAGGAATGATGCAAATACCTAAATACAGGACGTATTAGCTCCTGGAGCAGATATATTTGGATTATTCCGTCATAGCGGCTCCAATACCAGAGCATCCCATTCTTGAGTGAGTAACACGGCAACGCTTTACCCTCTCTAAGCTGTTACTTTATTTCTTGTAACCGAGGTTTAGCGACCTGTTTCTCTGCTAAACCTCCAGACAATTTTAGAATCTTTGGAGGTCTGCTCTCATGAAACCAGCGTTTCGCGAAAAGAATTCTATCTCATCATCGTGCTGAAAGATTCGACTAAGGGCATCAGACACACCATTGTCTGGTGTTTTGTATGTCGCATGTCAGAAAGAAAGGTCTCACAGTCCACCTGGCTAATCTGCCCATATTTCACGGTCTAGGTAATACGCATGTCCATGACCACTTGTCGGTCTCCAAACAGAACGGTTTCTTTTCAAGATAAAACCCTAAAGTTCCAATCCAAAGAACACCGCCAGTGACTGTAGTTATTACACAAAGTACTTGCTCTCTGCGACTGATAATGACCTGTTGGTGTACCTGATGGGATTTCTCAATTCTCTCTTCTCTTGGCGAAGTATAGTTGTGAATGCCGGAATTAGACGTGTCCCTCTGCAGGACAAATTCTCCATCTAATATCAGTCCTGACCAGGAGAAGTGCGCTGGCCAACGCTACCTTCAACGCAAGGAAGAGCCCCTGCTGAGTTTCACAGTTCACCCTTCTGCCGCAGCTGGTTAACATGGATGTCAACTGGGCAAAACCGGGATTGAAAGTTTTTTTTAAATACTATGTCAATGAACCCATCTATATCGCCCTTACGTCTGCCAACAGGTGAACGAGCTTGGTTCGACGATAGTCCACTCTCACACCTCCAACAGACACTATATGACCCATATATGGAATCTCTTTTCAAGCCAGGTCAACGTCAGAAGGGTTTATCGTCAGACTTGATTCACATAGACGGGAAGAGCTTTCACTATATAGTCCGGATGCCAGTTAAAAGTTTTACCATAAACCAGCACATCGTAAATGTAGTGATAGGCACATTTAAATTTTAAGTCCCCCAGTACAGACTGGAATAGTGATGACAGTACATATGCCCCTGTAGGAAACATGGTTGTAGTCGAAAAAGTTTGAGTCGGTGCAAAAGGCTGTTAGTTGGTTACACTCTTCCACCAGATACTCTGGTGGTAGAGGTGGTCAGTGTCGAGTATGGTACAGTACTGGACGCTGGAAAACTATATGGAGTAAGTATGCAGATCGGGCCATGGTACTGATTACAGAATATCTTTCTGAATGATGGCCTAGTATTCAACCACAAGATGGTAGTTTTCCACACTGGGTTTGGGTATCAATGAAATTAGCGATATGTAGGAGGATACTGGAGTCAAGATTACACCGCCTGCCAAGCGTTGGTCAATAATTGTCCTCAGTTCCCTCACCTTGGATAATGACAAGCAATAGGGGCTGTACAACTGGAGCCTGATCCGTGAGCTAAATCTTATACTATATCTTGTCGGTCACCTCAAACTTATTAGTTAGTATTTCCGGGTATCCTAAGAACGCCAACAGAGCCTACGCCTGCTCAACACCAAAATGAGAAACATAGACATGCAACTCCTCAGCCCCATAAAACTTACTTCATGACTCACTTACGTATACACATAAGATACTTGTCACCCTGCTTAAATTTGAACAAGATGGCCCTTTCTACATAATTCAATACACATCCAGCTCGCTCGAGAAAATCGCACCCTGGAAGCACATCGTTGCTTTGCTGTGTGGCAAGCTCCAAATGCTAGGCTGCTTTCGAACTTTCCCCATAACAGCAAATGGTTTTCTATTTACCGTTTGACATGACACACCCTGATGAGCAAAAGAAACTGTTATACCTGCCTAATATCGTATACGGACTACGCGAGCACGCACAAGCACCACAACATGATATGGCATGGACTCTGAAGTTGTGCTGGAGCAAATAGAAAACCTGAATCCTGCAGAGCTGTCCATAAATCCGTAAGAGTAAGAGGGGTAGGTGATCTCTTCTGAATAGCACGTTGCAAGGCATTCAAGATACATTCAATAATGTTCTTGTCTGGGGAATTAGGTGGCCAGCGGAAGTGTTTAAACTAATACGAGTACTCCTGGAGACACTGTGTAGCAATTCTTGAGATGTGGATTGTCGCAAAATTCTTGGGGGTATTGCCCAAGTCCGTCGGAAACCATTATAGACATGACTGGATGCAGGTGATCAGACAGAATGCTTATGTACGTGTCACCTGCAAGACTCGTATCTAGACATATCAGGGGTTACACATCACTCCAGCTGCACACGGCCCATACCATTACAGAGCCTCTTACAAGTCGAACAGTCCCTTTTTGATATATACGGTCCATTGATTTATGAGGTTGTCTCCATATCCGTACACATTCATTCGCTCGATAAAATTTGAAACGCAACTCGTCGGGCCAGGCAACATATGTCGACTCATCAACAGTCCAATGTCGGTGTTGATGGCCCCAGACGAGGCGCAAGCTTTGTGACGTGCAGTCATCAAGGGCACACGAGTGGGCCTCGGCTGCGAATGCCCATGCGATGATGTTTCGTTGAACGATACGCACGCTGACACTTGCTGCAGGGCTAGCATTGAAATATGCATCAGTTTGCGGAAGGGTTGCAGTTCTGGCACGTTGAACGATTCTCTTCAGTCGTCGTTGGATCCCTTCTTGCAGGATCTTTTTTCAGCCGTAGCGATGTCGGAGATTTGATGGTATACCTGATTCCTGATATTCACGGGACACTCGTGAAATGGTCGTAAGGAAAAATCTCCACTTCTTCATTATCTACGAGATGCCACGTCCCATCGCTTGTGCGCCGACTGCAACACCATTTTGCAACTCACTTAAACCTTGAAACTCTTCCATTGTAGCAGCAGTAACCGATCAAACAACTGCACCATACACTTGTTTGTGTTCTGTTGTCGTTTCCGATCCTAGGGCCGTATTCTGCATGATTACATGTCTCTTTACTTGAATACGCATGCCTATACCAGTTTCTTTGGCGCTTCAGTGTATGTGACCGCTGCACACCAAGCAGCTTTCAAATATGAGAAACATTATTGTACCACCTAGTGCCCACTAACTACACATTACTATCTGAGGCCAATATTGTGCACACTTTTTTTACGGCTGCACTGAAATTGCACACTCACGTAGTCAGTCATAGGATTAGAGTGGCTATTCAGAAAATTCAGTCTTTTAACACTTCGGTTACAAGTGGGTGACTATTGACTAAGCTTCTTGTCACTGAAGTGAACATTTTCAGAGCTGAGCATTAACCTATCTAACATGGAGAAGATCTGAGACTTGCTAGGAAACAGATGAAGTGCCGGTACCCCACGCGCATCCCTACTTCTATGCTACATATTATTTAAGACTGAAATGTTAGGGAACAAAGCCATCATGGTGACTAGGATATCCTCAATGTACTGCACCAAGATTATTTTATGTCCTTGAACGCCGTAAAGACATGACTTGCAAGAACATTGCAGATTCTGTTACTCAGGTTTCCTCCTAGCAGCCTCCTTCGAAACCCACATAAGAATTAATCTTCATCAGGTGCTTCCGACACTACTCTACTTAATACACTGCGAGGCAGGGGTAAATAATATGGAATATGACTGAATGTGTGCCTCACAAGGCCGCCGCTTGGTCTTGCAAGCACAGCAAAATCTAAACTCTTACTTGTGTAACTCTTCAGGCTTTCCCGGCAGATCTTGACATGTGGAATAATCGGGTCTAGTGCCGGATGTTTGTGTCGCTCTCGCACAATTTTTCGGCCACGTAACTTGTTGCCTTCTTCAGGCAACGAGTTACGTGGCCGAAATATTGTGCCAGAGCGACACAATCATCCGGCAGCAGATCCCATTATTCCACGTGTCAAAAGTCTTACTTGTTCATTACTATCCACAGATAGGCTTGAAGTTCCGTGTTCCACAGACCACAGTGGGTTTGGCAACCTGTTACGTAACATCCAAACATCTACCAAGACCATCCATGTTTGGATAACTCTTCGAAATCAGAACCAGAGTACGCAATACACAGCAAACTTAGGTCGCCCTACTATTACAAAGGATCAGAGCCGTTGCACTGACTTATATAAACCAGCAAGAATTGAACTAGTTGGGGAGTGGTAACGTTCTGGGCAAATTAAAATGTTCTTCCATAGATAAAAAATTATTGATTCGTAAACAAAACAAATTATTAACAGTAAAGTATAACAATTGAGATGAAAGAGTCAATGAGATTTAAACAAAAGCTTAAGTCCAAAACAGTTAAGTACAGTTTCCAAAACTTAAAAAGCACAGAACAATTTTCTAAATAATGCAGTGCCTCAAATAAAATACGAAAACAAGTCAACACACCATTAGCAAATCGTGACCAGGAGCTTCCAGTCAACCGATAATAATAATAACAATAATAACACACAACATTATCCACCTTGCGTCAATAGGGTTGTTAAAGAATGGTTCAATATATTACTGGTAGTTCTACCATAAAATGTATATAATGTTAATCCAAATATGCTGTTGCAGGCAGACAGGCTAAAATTTTTTGAGGCAGGTAAATTCTGTGATAAGGCCAATCATATATTCGTAATAAGTGAGACCTCTGAGAACGTTAAACATATTGAAGATATTGAACTTAAGTACAGGTATGGCTCGCTGAGAATGCGAAAATGATTTTAAATATTAAAACACTCTGCCGTCGGTAAATGCATTAACACATCAACAAACACCTCTCGATGACGCTATCAAAAGTTTTCACAAATACCTTTAATAATAGAATTTGCCATCAACAGCCATTGCTATCTAAGCTTAGTATTGTCAATCTGGGAAAAGAGCTCGCCAATGCAAAAGATGTTCGGAATTTTGAGAAGAATCGTAGTATGCTGTAGGGAAAACCGGTGACATTACAATAAGTACAAGAACCAAAATAACAGTAAGACTAGAAGACCAAGAACGTAGTGCTCCAATTGAAAACAGTGTAGTAATTCACCACTATTGTTTAATCTATGAATTGAAGAAGCTATGACGGAAATAAAACAGAGATAAGGGTGTGGGATTAAAATTCCAGGTGACAGGGTATCAGTGATAAGATCCGCTGATGACACTGCTACCCTCAATGAAAGTGATGAAATACTAAAGGATCTGCTGGGTTGAATTAACAGTCTTAAGAGAGCGAAACATGGACTTAGAGTAAGTCGAAGAAAAACGAAAGTAATGAGAAGTAGGAGAAATGAAAACAGCAAGAAACTTAACATCAGAAAGGGTGATCATGAAGTAGATGAAGTTAAGGAATTCTGCTGCATAGGAACCAAAATAATCCATTACGGACGGAGGAAGGACTCGAAAAGTCAAACTAGGACCGGCAGAAGGACAGGTGTATTAATGTCGAACATATTTCTTAATTTGAAGAAGAAATTTCTGAGAATGTACACCTGTACGACAGTATTCTATGTCGGTGAAAGATGGACTGCAGGAAAATCGAAAAAGAAGAGATTCGAAGTATTTGAGATGTGGTGCTGCAAAGGATTTTAGAAAAAGAGGTGCCCTTGTATGCAACTAGAAGGTTCTACGCAGAATCTACGAGGTAAGGAATATATGGAAAACACTGACAAGGATGGTAGGATACCTTTTAAGACATCACGGAATAACTTCCATGGTGGTAGAGGGAACCCTGGAGCGTAAAACGTGTAGAGCAAGACAGAGACTGGATACATCCAGCAAATAACTGAGGACGTAGGTTGTAAGTGCAACTCTGAGATAAAGAGGTTGACACAGGAGGGTAATTCGTGGTGCGTCACATGAAACCACTCAGAAAGCTTATGATAGAAAAAAATATGTGTGTTTGCGTGATCCTGGTCACAGCGTGATATTTATGTCAATACAAATATAAGCGGACAAAGTAATCTCAAAAGATGGGAACGTATTTACCTTCAGATTAGTTTTTCACCTATACAAAAACTGGTGGTGTCCCCCTTGTCAGAGTGTATTGAACCGGAGTCCAAGAATGTATGAGAACCTAATTTTTAACTTCACAGACTTTCCCCTAAATGGGTTAGTGTTGCATTGAACACCATACCATGTGTGGGCTCCACACAAGGGTATTTCAGACTTAGCGACTCTCCATCTCGTCCACAAAAGAAGGAAGGAAGTTGGGAGTGTAATGTCCCGTCGGCAGTGTAGTAATTAGAGACACAGGATAATTTCGTATTACGAAGGGATGGGGAAGGAAATCTGCCGTTCAGTTCCGAAAGAACCATCCCAGCCTTTCTCTGATAGATTTAGATAAATCATGAAAGACGAATATCTGAATGGCTAGACTGAGATTTAAGCCTCCTGAATGGGGGATCAATGTACTAACCACCGTGCCACCTCTTTCGTTCGATCCAATACACAGTCACTAAAGGAATCCCCAAAACAATAGCGTAAGATTCTAAGAAATTCCTACTACAGAGCGGGAGTGGTAAAATCCTAGTTATCAACGAAGTCCCGCTGTTCAAAGCACTCTCCATAATGAAATGGGTCTTGGGTAATGCTTGTTACAGAAAGCAGCGATGTGGGATATTTGATGTTTTATTGGTTTCCTGATGTTTACGATACACTCGTGAAATGGTCGTAAGAAAAAAATCCCCATTTCTTCGCTACCTCGGAATGCTGTTTCTTTCGCTCGGTCGCCTGCTTCAACACCACCTTCAGACTCACTCAAATCTCCATAACCTGCCATTGAGCAGCAGTAACCGATGTAACGGCTGCGGCAGACACTTGTTTTCTTATATGGGCGTTGCCGACCGCACCACCGTTTTCTGCCTGCTTACGTATTTCTGTATTTGAATACGCAAGCCTATATCAGTTTCTTTGGCGGTTCAGTGTATTATGCTCTGTGCAAAATTCTGGCAGGAGGCTTCCTCTATCATTCCTTTCCCCCAGCCTATTATTTTTCTTCTCTCCCCTTTTCTAGTGTCGAATCCCAGTCCCCCATCACGATTAAAGTTTCGTCTCCCTTAAGTGAATAATGTCACTACATATTTCAATCTCCTCATAATTTGTAGAGCTAGTTTGTATATAATCTTTTACTGGTGTGGTAGGTGTGGATTTCCTGTGCATGTTGGCTCAGATAATGCGTTCGCTATGCCGTTCGTATTAGCATACCTGCGTTCCTATTTTCTTGTTCATTATTTAACCTACTCGTTCATTACCGCTATTTCATTTTGTATTGATAAACTTGTATTCATCCGATCAGAAGTCCTGTTCTTCCCACAACGCAACTTGGCTAATTGCCACTATGCCTAGCTTCAACCTATGCATTTCCATTTTTAAATTTTCTAACCTACCTGTCCAATTAAGGGACCTAACATTCCACGCTCCGATCTGTAGAATGTCACTTTTGTTTTTCCAGATGAGGACATCATCCTGACTAGTTCTGGTCCTAAGATCCGAATGTAGGACTATTTTATCTCTGGAATACTTTAACCAATATGCTGCTATTATCAGTTAACCATACAGTAGAGTTGCATGTCATTCGCAGTACTTGCACAGCAAGGCCGCTTTAGATGTTGTTACAAGGATATATCAATCAATTGTCCAGGCTGTTGACCCTGCAACTAATGGAAAGGCTATTGCCTCTCTTCAGGAACCACACGTTTTCCTAGCCTCTTAACACACACTACACCTCTCCGTTGTTACGGCATGTTGTATTTAGCATCTTAGAACATATTATGAGCTCAAATGTACTGTGGTATCTCGAACTGAAAGACTACGTCCATTACAACCAGCATAAGTTCCGAAAACTTTGGACATGCAGAACTCACTTTTCTCACATACCATCCTGATAATCATTGATAGAGGCAGTCAGACACATGCAGTACTTATTGACTTCCAGACATTTCACTCAGTGTCAACCCAAAGATGAATAGTCCTATCTCAAGTAGTATAGAATTGGTTATCAAGCGAGATTTGTGCATACACTGACGATTTTTAGGCAGGAAGAACGCAGTATGTTATCGACAAATGTGGAAATAATCTCTGATATGTGTATCACTGCTTTTGGTGTTCGTTGTATGACGACCTTGCAGCAAATTAGTAATGTCTAAAATACAAATAAATACTGTCTGAAAAATTCTGCATATATATTCTCTCATATTATTTAAAAATTTCTAATTTGAAAGATTGGAAACTTGCTTTAAATGTTAATACTAGGAAAACCATGCACATCATAAAACGAAAAAGTAGTACCCAAAAGCTGCAGTATCTGTGACTTATTACTAGACTGTGCAAGTCTACATTTTGCAGGGATAAGAAATACAAAGACTCAACTATTTGTTTGAAAAAAAATTAAATTCCTCCAGATGTACTTAAGATTACATATTTATTTGGCTACTAGTTTCGACAATGCATCAACGCCATCTTCGAGCCCGTATACTTTGATGATATCAAATGTGTGCCATTATATATAACCAACAGGGGATACTGAACAAGTAAAAAGGAAGGCAGCACAAATGCCAACAGGATTGTTTCACCCATAGGAGATCGTCAGGTGATGGTGGAGAAAATGAACTGGGAGACAACTGAAGACAGCCTAGTTACAACGTTTCCAGAACCAACGCTGAGGAATACAGGAAGTTCCTAAACTCACTGCGCACCACTACCAAAGGAGTCGCAAGTACGACATCGGGCTAATTACGACACACACACACACGAGTTCTTACGTAAATAATCCTCCCATATTCCATACATGAATTAAAAAGGAAGAAGTACTAATAATGACTGCCCTTTGTCATTCTCTTCACGGAGGTTTGCAGAGAGTAGATGTGATTGTGAGCCTCATTCGCTCACAGACATTGCCCTTGAGGTTACTAATATACTTCAACATAAGTTATTCCTATCACACTACTTTTAGGTTTGTCAGACACTACCTTTGCTTCTAAGAAATCCAACCGTTTAAGAACAACATATTGAGGTCTGACAGTTGGTCAGTGCTCCTAAATTTCAATCAGAGAAAGCTGGCAACGTGGGTAATTTAGAAATAAATGTCTGGGATTTACCAAAGCAGCTTAATTCACTTAATGTCAGAAAGTCGTCTGGTCTGTTCATTCAACGAAATATCTGTAGCTAAAGATTGGAGCGTTGCACAGATCACACCGATACTCAATAAAGAAAACAGGAGTAATTCACTGAATTACGCTGATGTGAAGTAGGACACTAGAACTATACAATGTTCGAAATTTATGAATTAACTCGAAGGCAACGATTTATTGACATATTGAAGGAATCAGAAAATACCAGTCCTATGAAATATAAGTAGTTCTTCATTCACGCAAAATAATGAATGCTATGGATAAGGGAGCTCTGATTCATTCCACTGATGTGTCACAAAGAACTTGTGCTCAGTGAACTAAACAACTTGCTGGATAATGTTTGAATGAGCAAATGTACAGCGCTATTTGTCCCGTCCTAGCAATAAGTCTTTGTCGTGATTAGTTTTGGCAAAGTGTATTTAGTTGGACACCTCCCTAAGTCCCTTTACATTTTCCAAAAGCCAACAAAGCACTACGGTTGGAGTGCATTATAGTGTTTTAGAAATTCGCGTAAGGAATGCTCCTTTCAATTTATCAAACTTCTAAGCAGCGACAACAGCTTCATATATTAGTACCTAGAAAACAAGAAATAAATGCATACGCACGACTTTCCAGATATTGGTAACTAACATTCAAATTCACTTCCACAACACAGTGTGGCACCATACTATCTGACAAGTAAACTGTCATTTTTCGTCGTAACGAACTCTTATTTTCAGTATTGCGATTCAACTTTGGTTACCCATTAAACTCCAAAGATAATGAAAATCGCAGCACCAAATTACTTCCCCGTTTACACTCCACAAGCCACCTAGTGGCGCGTGTCGGAAGGTACTTTCTGTACCACAGTCACATACCACCTTACCAGTACCAGTCGCGAATGGTACATGGAAAAAAACGATTTTTGTTATGCATGTCTGAGCTCCAATATCTCTAATTTTACCTTCTTGGTCTTTTCAATGGGTAATAATACATTGGTTGGCCCTCCTAGAATCGTCAGCTCTTGGTATTTTAAGAGAAAACATTGCTGTGTTAAGTGACACCAGTTATGTAATATCAGCCACTGGAGCCTGCTGAGAATTTCTTTCAATTTTATAGACTCCTAAATTTACTTGTTACTCTACTTTGGATCCTCTGTGTTTACTCTACCAAACTTACCTGCTGTGAATCCAATACAGATGAGCAATATTCAAGAACTGGTCGAAATAGACTTCTGTAGTCACCTCCTTTTTCAGTGCACTACACATCCTGAGAATTCTGCCTATGAATCTGTGTGGCATCTGCCTTACATGCAATTATTTTTTGTGGCTACTCCAATTTAAGTCGCTCCACACATACACTTCTAGTATTCTCCTATCATGTAATATTGTAGTAAAGGGTCTTTTCACTTATTTATGCACAATATATATTAAGAATTTGTAAATTGTCTGTGTGTCATTAGGGTTAAAGTACAACCATGCATGAGCAGTATCTACATGCCTATTCTAGCTGAAAGAGAGTACTTTTTAAAATTTTTCAGATTGAAAACCAAGATTCTTGTTTTAGCATACACCTCATATAAAAATTTATTGATATCAGCAAAAGAAATTTTAATTTAAATAAAAACAGAGTTATTCAATTAAAATTTAAAATTCAAGAAATTAAATTCGAAAAAACACAGAATTCTAAAAAACAATAGAAACTCTGTAGCAAGAACTGAACGATCTTTATTTTGTCATTTACTTTGATACATAGATTTTAATACATCAACTTTTTCTAATTTACCATCATTTTCTCTAGAGATTTTAGTATAACAATCTGATAGAGTAATTTTATATTTTTACCTAAAAATAATAAAGGATTATTCCACATTTAGCTATCAATATTTCAGCTTTTGAACTATTTGCAACGTTTGGTCTTTTGTTTAGCACTGATAATTTAGCGAACAATTCTGCATAAACATTACTGTGACTGTTTAGTTAATATAACAGGTTATTAGTGAAGTTATTAGAGTTCATTTCTTTTTCCTTTTATTTATATAGAACAGAATTTAAGTTTTCAAGTAAAAAAATGATAACGTTTAAAATTTAGAATTTCTAAACATTTTACCAAATGTTTAAACTTTTGAAACAACTATATATTCAATTTGTCACTCATTTATGCAATTAAGAACATGCAGTTAAGTTTCTATGTTGTGACTCAAAAGTTAAATTATTTTTACCATACATAATTATATATGCAATTGTATGCTTTGGAGCATTTTCATTAAAAAAACCCCACTTTCACTGTTGCTTCTTGAGTAGGTAAAATATTGGTTATTAAATCCATGAGACTGATAGGATAATTAGGAATAAAATTATATGGACTTATATTTATAAAATTACGTAATTTTGTTGTTCTTATAAAACCTCTATGAATATCAAAAGCTTTTAAAAGTTATTCAGGGAATCAAGAGTCCTTAACTGTACAGGAAAATCTTCATTTCTTCCATTTTTTCATAAATAGATGGTAATTTAACAAGATCAAAGAAAACAATTCGTTTAAGTGTAAGGCATGTAAAACTTAGCAGAATTACAGCCATTAGTAAATTGTAGTTCATATTTTTTTCCATTTAATTCAGAAAAATTTAATTGTTTGTAGTTCAAAGAAAGAAACTGTAATTGTTGGAGTTTTTCTAGTTCTAGTTCTAGTTCTATTTCAAACGAATTCTTTGGTTCATATATAACAACAGGAATATGAGCTTTGATACATTTTACACCAATTTACCTTCTTTCAGAAGTTTATTGTTGTCATTATTAGTTGTCCATCGCAAAATAGAATCTTCTTTTACTTTTCTCCTTCCAAAATTATTTCTTTAAAATCCTTAAAAATTCCTTAAAATAATTCGAATGCTTAATATACTTAACTTTCTATGACTATAATTTTATTATTGTTAAAATATATCCTTCATTCTCTAATTCATTTCAGAGAGATGAAGCCAATCAAATAGCAGTTGATGAAGAAATAAATGGATGTTCTATTCTAGATAAAATAAAGTTTGATGTTTCAATTGTTATAACATTGTAAAATTTTAACACATAACTATGAATTAGGTTAATCATCATATGCTGAAAAGTTCCATTGCATCTATGTGAATCACATCGAAGGCCATGTAAAGTTGTGAATTATTAGGATGAAAGCAAACATCACCAATATTAGTATTAATCACTGTTCCCAGGTTAAGAAGACTGAAATTATTGTAGTTTGCTCGTTAATGGGAACTGAGTAAAATTAATAATCACAGTTAAGTTTACAATTTATTAAGAAAAAATTATGAAGCTACATTTAAAGTTACTGTTACACAAGCACCATTGAAATCAAACAAGTAACCATTTTTCATGAGTGACAGTAAGTGTCAAATGTTGAATAGTATTAAAAATCATATACTTAGAGGATAATATGGTTAATAAAATATTGGTCCTCCGTATTGTTTAAGTGAAGATGTAGTATCAGTTCTCTATGAAAATGATCATTAAGTTTATCAACATTGCACCTGCTAGATTAAAAACAATATTTAGTACACCAAAGGAGAAATTAAAAAAAATATATTACCAATTCTCTTTCATTAGCTTTGGTAGTATGATTTTAAATCCTAAAATTTGACTTGTACAGTCTCATTCATCCATAAATAATTTAATACCAAGTTGAATAAAAATTGTATTTAAATTTTTGTTTTCCTTAATGTATACATTATGGTTTTGAGGTTGAATGAATTCTTATAAATTTTTCAAGCTATATTGAACAACAGAAATTTCTATCGTTTCTACATCAGTGTACAATTTGATACTATTCAAAATTGAATAAAAACCTTCTAGTGAAACATTTTAATATAGTTTGTTCCACTGGAACTGTTAATCTTGTTTTTTTCAGAACCGATTAATTATCACACAGTTAAAATAACGTACTATTTAATAATATAAGTAAATAGGTGACAAATTGTGAACCCATAACAAGAATTTATGAAAAAGTAGAAACTAAATGGTGTAAACATAACCAATTTCAATAATAGGACAAAGTGTCTGTCAAAAACAACAATATCGATTGATAATTATATTATAGCTCTAGAATAATTTATTTTGAAAAATACATACTTGTTTATATGTCTATTCTGGAAATTCAGATGAAGCAAACATTTATGAAAATGGTGAGAAAATTGAAGGTAAAGTCAATGAAAAAATTACAACTTTTACTGAAAATAATGATGAAATAATTCCGTTAGATGAATGTGAATAGCATTCAGATGTAGTCTGTGATCATTTCATTCATGAATATCAAGATACATTCAAAGAAAATTATGCAGGAGTAAGATGTATAGATTCAGATGTTTTTAACTTAGCTCGAACGAATTAAAAAATATGAAATTTTTAGTTCCAGAAAATCTAATTTTTTAATATTTTTGGAAACGATTATACAAATTTAAATCACATTTTTCATGAATTTGTCTGTAAAGTTTGAAAAGTTGACAATTTTATGGAATTGTGTAGTAAATGGTGAAATATATATGACTTTGGTTTTGTAGCAAGAAATAAGACAAAATACTATTAATGGCATATAATTTTCTAAACATTAAATGCTAAACATATAACCATTAATCATAAACATAGAACATAGAAAAGTTGTATGTAAACATAAAACATAATAACATTGAATGTGAATGTTAAACCAAAAAAACAGTGTACATAAAAACATTGAATGCAAATATTAAACATGGAAAACACTGGACATAATAATACTGACAAAAAATAACAATTGCTATTGTATTTGATCCTTGATACCTGTTTCAAAATATGATGCAGAAAGTGTTAAGAAAAGCTGAAAAAATAGAAAAGTAAAATAAAAATTAAAAGAAGAGTTTTAAAAATTGAAAATGCAACCAAGAAGAGAGTACAAAACATGTAAAACAGAAGATCAACCAGTTATTGATGCAATAGAACGAGGGAAAAAAGGAATTGTGGGTTTAGGTGACTGAATAAAACGATAAACGAATGATTCCCTATCACCATTATGAAGAAGGTTTTGGAGATATACCAATAATTAAAACTTATGAAGGTTCACACATAAAAACATTGCAGGCATTGCTAAAAAGGTAATGGAATTCAGAAGCTAAAAACACAAATGTTGATGAAAGAATGTATGAGAATATAAATTATTGTAATGATTAAATTTTTGGATTAACAACTGTTGGTTTTTAATTATATTGATTAATTACCATTTCAATTTAATGAATTCCAATTAATTATTAGTGGAAATTAATACAAAGGAACTGAAGTATTAATGAATCCTTTAACTTAGAAACAGATTTGTACAGGTGATATGAGTAAAAAAGTTTATGGTGTTAATTTATCTAATAATAAAGATAATTTATATTCTGTTAGTAATCCTAAAAAATCGAGTAAAGATAATCATTATAGATATTTAATAAAAATTGTTGATGAATATTTCACACACTTAATAAATAAATATATTTGCTCACCTTTAAAAAATTTTGCTGTGTCTCAGAATTCTTATTCTGTAATATTAGATGACAGTTCATCAAAACCTGAGGTCATGTCTTTAAATATATCTCATATCTTTAATGTTATTTTATCTTGAACCCTTCCACAAGAAGAAACCATTTCTTTTTTATTATTTGGAAAAAAACATTTAGATCTTAATTATTTAGTGCTAATTCTATGATCCAAAAATAACCCTTTATTTGCAAAATTCTGAAATAAATTGGAATAAAATTTGTATTTTATAATTAAGAATACACACTTTGTGAGCAGTTTCTCGATATTTTCCTATACAGTGACCAAGGTCTCTAACATATTTCTCTATTAGTAAATTACTTTTCGCAACTAAAGGAAATTTAAAAATTTTTTTAATTATTTTTATCCTCCTTAGTCTTGTCGCTGGAACATTAGGACCATAAATTTTACTTAATTTCTCTCGCTTGTTGTAATAACATATCAACTAATTTTTTTTGATTAATCGATCTATTAACATAACAGGATTTTTGTAGTCTTCATTATAATATTTAACAATAACTAAATGCGGATGTAATATGTTTTATTATTTATTAATAGAAACATTTTGAGTTTCTGTTTGACACATGTTAATATCTCATAAAAGAAATTCGAAATCAGCAAAGGGTAATTGTAATGAATTTTTATAATTTTCTAGTTAATTTTTTTCTGTATTAGACATATTTATTTTTGCTTCTCTTTGTTCTTAACAGTCATTTTCCTGATTCTCTATTTTTTTAAGAATAAAAATATATTTAAAACCTATAATGAGAATAATTTTCGATCCATTCTTTAATTGTAAACTAATAATGTGTATCGATATTTATTAAAATTTAATGAAAATTTATTTTCTTCTAGAATTTTCTTGTGTTGTTTTCTGTACAGGAAGGAGGATACATAATAAATTTTTGGTCATATGTATAAACATTAATTCATATATATGACCACATATCAAATTTATCTAATACTAAACCAATATTTTGTAATAACAACTCTTTCCTGGAAATGGAGCTGATTTTATTGAATAAAGATAACATTTTGAATGTGTATTTTTTACATTAATTGTGGCTTGCTAGTTTAAGTGATTTTCATAAATCAGTAGAAGAAGAACTAAATAATGGTTTGTGTCTAATAACAATCAGTTCTGAGCTATTAATATAAAACAAATAGGAACCAGGTTTTTTTCTTTCAATTTATTCGAGATCATTTAATAGTTTATTTGATGATTTTTGATAAAAATCTTCTAATTTAGTTGTTCTAAATAAAACTTTATTCGTTGTTTTAGGCTTATATTCAAAATTCATCTTTACTTTAAGATGACCTCCTTTGTATTAAAATATTCTTAAATATAGTGATTACTTCTTCAATAATCTGATTTAAAAATTCTTATCATTCAATAAAATTATTGACATTATTAACTTTGTAAGTAATTACTCTAGATTTAATAGCAGGAGAGTTCTTATCAAATTGTTTAGGTGATTTAAAAAAGTAGTCATCATCCTGAACATTGAAACCAGGTAACATTTTCTGATAATTCTTTTGTTTATTTCTTGATATTTATGTACCTGATGCTTTTCCAAATAATTTTCTTAAATGATATTATTAATACTTTCCACAGATTTGTTAATCAAACATTAATTTTTTTTATTGAATGTATAAAAGTTTTAAGTTTTTGCGTTTTCTATAATTAATTAAGTAGTTTTGAATACTTTTTTATTCAATTCACGGACGATATTGTCACTAGAATATCCAATAAGAGAGATTAATATTTCTGTATTAAATTTAGAATTTTTATAATTTTGTTGTTTGACAAATTCTCTGAAAATCTTTCATATATTTATTTCTTAGTTCTCGTTTCCAAATTTCTTTCATGTTAATATAATATATAAATATATCTAGATTTTATCTAATTGCATTTGAATAACCTTTCCATTTGCAACAGTTTTCCACATCAGCATAACTTACTCATTTTTTGTTTACAATAATTTTCTAAGTTTTGAAATAGCTCAGGTTTGGAGAAAATTCTGTTTTGCTGTTATTAATATATTAAAAATAAACTTTTTATACTTAAAATGTTTCTGGTTAAAATATTCCTTTGAGTTTTTAATTAAAATTTCAATCAATAAGACAGATCATGTTTTGACAGAGCTTATTTATAAAGATAAAAACTCAATTAATTTTTATTTTTTAAACATATGAAAATTTAGTTTGTTGATATACAAATTTCTGAACAGGGGAAACTGTGAAACTAAAATCTTGGTTTTTACATCTGAGAATTTTTAAAAAATATGCTCTTTAATTCAGAATAAGCTCATATATACTAGTTTCATGTCAAAGTGTCACTATCCAAAACTGATGTTGGGGCAACTGTGGCGCAGCAGGGGTCACAGGTGACAAGGGTTAACAGTGGCTGAGAAGATGTGTATTGGCAAGCAGGCATGCACTTGTTGAGCAATTGACATCCCAGATGAGCCAAAGAGTTACCAACAACATCTCCCCTGAATGGCCTTCAACAAATGTTGCGTTGTGTGTGCCTGTGCAGCAGGGATGCTTTTCATGCAGGCAATGTGACTGCAGTTCATCAGTAACGAAGGCTGGAATTTGAAGATGAATACCGTAACACAATATATAGTGAGTAGTGACAGATGGCCTGTATGGTTCTATCACATTTTATGCTCCATTCCTTTGTCATTTAAGGCCTGAAATCTCGGATAACCCACAATGAGGGAATGTTATGGTGTGGAGATTGTTTTTATGTCGTTTCCAGGGTGATCTCGTCATTTGAGAGGCACAATGTATTAGCTGAAGCATTCATCTCCATTGTGGATCATGTCCACCCACAGTTGGATTTACCTTGGCACAATGACATCTGTCAACAGGATAATGCCATGTGTTATACAGCTTGCAGAGTATGTGAACAGTTGAGAAAGCACCATGACGAGTTTACTCTACTCCGCCAGCCACACATCTCTTTGGTTTTAAATCAAATCGAAAATCTTTGGGACGACCTTGATTAGAGTGTTGGCACCATCGATCCTCAAGTGAGAAACCCATCGCCACTGAAGTCGTCATGGCTCCACACAACTGCTGGTACTTGTCACCACTGATAGTGGTCTGCACTGCAGAATGTAGTTTATTCAGGTTTCTGACATCTTCTCTCTTTAATGAGAATCGATGGCGTATTTCTAAATTTATCGTACTAGTAAATCTTTTTCGATAATACTTTGGCTTAATATTATTTCACTTACGAATTATAGGTGCTTAGCAGGGAAATAATGTAACATATAAACAGTTGCTACAGTATTGAAAAGATTATCTCGACAGCAATGATTTTAAATTGCAATCAAATATTTGTTCCTAGGTACATACAATGTTGTGAATCGGAACGTGTTTTAATGTCTGGAATAACTCTTAATTTTCCAGAGAATTTTTTGTAATTGTAGGTCAAGATGGAAGATATAAAATTATGAATGCCATCATTTAAAAACAGGAATATGAAAATATATTAATCATGTTCTACATTGTTGACTAGAGGCATAAGTCAGTGATGTGTACTGAAGTAGAACTCTCTTCCTACATATAATACATTATTTGTAATGCAGCTACTGGAGTTACTATATCCCATTTTCAATTTGTATCTTAAAGCATATAAGCAAGCTAAGTAAATATCTTATCTGTCTTCTTAAACTGCACTATCAAAGAATCAAAACAGAATCTTTCTGAATATGATGTTGATTTATGCCTTGTAATGCGGTCTCATTTTTAACCTGGCAAAAGTAATCTGAAATTATTTCTGTATTGTCTTTGTCTTGGCAGTGCAGTCGATGTTATGGAATCTTTGGTGAAGTCTCTCATCATGCTTGTCATTCACATTTGTCAGGTTACTGGGAAAATAGTCGAAATGCTTATAGAGGAAATGTATTCATAATCACATATTGCTAATCTAATTACACATACTGTCGACCACTACCCTCTTGGCAGATGCTGTATTCATTCAAAAAAAAGTTAATAACTTGTTTAGATACATCCCACACAGTGTTGCCTTGTAGAGACCTCTCCTGAAATATGACACAGTTCTTTCTACTCTCAGGTTTTTATGTAACGTTTTAGACTTTATTTTTTCTCATCAAGTGTCCTTTATAACTGATGAAGTGCTCACTCGAGCAGTTTTATCTGTGCCAATGCGTCATTTTCAGTTGTCTTGTAATAAATTAAGAGAGGCGGATTTATTTGGTTTTCTTGTGGCTTCTGTGAAGATGAATGGAAGCAAAGAAAGACAGTACCACGTTTTGTAACAGATGTGCTGAAATAAACGATGAGTCTGACAATCAGTATATGTTGATATAGACTATATTAATTATTTAAACCGTTCAATTATCTTATGTTTAAGAAGGATGAAGAGTGAGACTTGTGAAAGCAACCACATGATATCTTCAGCTGGTCACAGCACAAATAACATCACATAACTCACCACAATTTTTGTCAATCTCGTGATCCCTTATTTCAATTCGACTGCTATATTTTTTTTTGATGCAGTAACATGTAGAAATTGAATCGGTATGTTCTGAAATGCTCTCTTCCCTCATGACTTACTACATTTACTACACTGTTTTGTTCAAACCCAGTTTATCATGTAGTGAAAGGAGGAATACTCTCTTTGAATTTGAAGGTGTGCAGTATAGTAACAGGGGTTCCCGGATTATGCCACAGGCTTGTACTGGCCGGTCTACTGCTGCCTGCAAGGAAATATTATCAGCAAGTCCCCAATCAATTCAGCCATTATTACCATTTAATGAACTTCAGTGAAATCTGGTTCTGCTTTATTCATGCAGCTCCAAATACGGCTCATAAGGCTGAATGAATCCCTTTCCCGACGTCAGTACACCAGAAAAGTCCGAGGAAGTACCGAATCGAACTCATGTCTTTCTGCACCCAAGGTAGCTATAGTAACCATTCAGCTCCAGAGACGCTCCAGTATTACGGGTTGTACTTTAACATTCTTCATACCATGTTTATAGTGTGCAGAATGACAAGACCTTCTGTACCAATCATACATGAAGCAGCAAAAAATCGTATAATCTATCTGTAGTCCCCTAAGAAGAACTGCACCTTTAAAATGTGCAGAATTGTGCCAACAACGTAAGCAGTAATGCACACAATGTAAGTTTCCTTAATTTATGCTAAGTGGAAAATTGTAAGATTTGGAAGATGATTTTCTATTTGGAGAAGAGTACCTTTGATTCTTCTCGTAGGTGAGCCAACAAGCTTAGAATATCTTAAGGAGTTTCTAATTGCCAAATACTATTAAATCAGCAATGAAAGCAAAATGATGTGTTCTACCAAAAAAATCAAAGTTTGCAACATAAATAAGAGCAAAGTAACCTAAATAATTGGCTTTGGTCATAAAGCTGTAGTAGCTGATATACGAACTATATGCAAAATACTTGAAACTGTATTTGTCAAAAACCGTGGCAAATGGAAATCAATGAACATCAGATTAATGAATAATTTGATGTGTATTGCCAGAGTCAGTTGGTACAAGTTTTCAGGATGCGAAATCTTAGTTTGACAGTTGTTACTGCAAATGGATGTTACAGGTGTTTCGTGCAGGTAGTAAGTTGGAGGTGTCGAATGGAAGTTGTAGGAACTGGTCGTAATTTCCACATGGGAGAGAAAAAGGAGGACAAGTGTTAATAGGTGGGAGGATGCATAGATATCTAGGTGGAATTATGGATCAGTGAGCAGAAGGTGATAAAAGTTGCGTTAGAATACTTCTTGGAGTTTGTGGAGATGAGTAAGGAGCTACGTGGTAACAGAAGTTGGCAGCTGTCAAAATAGGGAGATGAAAAAGGGTATGGTTGGATATTGCGACAGTAAGTAATTGATTACGACCAAACACTGGGTAAACATTAATTTGATCTAAGAAATCAGTTTCAGATAATTGTACATTGTAACGTAAGAGCATTCTTTAAACAGCTGGAAGTTATTTATATTTAAAAACCAGGTCATGCCGACCTCGCTTTGTTGTGGCTCAGTCTACTTAGATGGAAAAGAAAGAAAAGACGAAGCACACGTTTCTAATGTGTATGTGAATTACAGGTACGTTCTAATCTCCATATCTGCCTGTCTCTATCCATCTCCTCCTCCCCATCTCTTTGACAGCATTATTCTTTTCCCCCCTCTCTCTCTGTTTCCTAATTCCACTTCCTAGTTTCATTTTCTTCAAACCCTCTGCCCATCTCCTCTGCACCTCCCTTTCTGATCTCACCTTGTTCATTTTTACTGCATATTCTGTAGCAGTATTCTAAAGAAATTTAAAGGAAAAAGATCTTTCGGAGATATTTAGTAATAATGTCCCCTCTTTATATACTACACATTTATTTATGCATTACATATAATTAACATAGGTAGAAAAAAGACGCGCATATTCAAGTGTAGTCTTGTGTCTAAATTTGAAAGGAATTAGTGATGAGTTTTCGGAGACTTACGACTTTATACAAACGAATATTTCACTGTTATTGATTCCCCTGCACTCATTACATATATATTTGTATACTATTTATGGATCTCTAGTAGGTATATAAAAACACGCACAGATTTGAATGAGTCGTCGTGTCAAAATTTCTGAGCATTCAGTGAAAAACTTACTTTTATTGAAGATCTCAAACGCACAAATATGTGAATAATTTCTTTTAAAGTGTAAATGTATGTGCGTACAAAACCATAAATCTTCGAAAGTCTTTCACCAAATGTTTTAATATTTTGACACAACATTGTATTCGAATGGGTGCTTGCTTTTATATACCTACTGATGGTCCATATGTTATGTATAATAACAAATGTTTATATGTTATATATTTAACATACTTTTACAGTTTGGTGCTTCACGAAGTATGTAAAAATGTGTGCATAATCGACTGGAAAATGATCTAAAACTTTCAAAAGAGTGGGTGTAAAACTTTCGGAGACATACGATTTTGAGCAAGTAAACACTTACAATTTAATTTACAAGGATGGTATGGTGATTATATTGATTGTTTCAGCTAAAATATTTCACCTATCTACTTTTGCAGATAGAGGCACTTCGTCCTCTGGATGGTGTCAGCAAAGGCGCGGATAGCGGATAATGGTTTACACTCAAAAGACGGTGCTTGGGAAGCGTCGCCGTTGTCTGTTGTCACCGAACGATATCTGCGGCTTACATCTGCGGCGCCATTGCTATTCAGCGCGCCGTTTCACGGCGATATCGGCGACAGTTATCACCGACATTTTTGTCACAACTCTCAACGAGGCATGCCACACCCCTTTGTTCACGTTTGTTACGTGGAAATTTCTGTGCTATTCGACTTCAGAAAGCGGCAATAACTGTCAGTGGTCTGACAGCCGCATTTTCCCTTGTGTTCCCGAACCACGTCTGTCATTACGAGAAACAGTAAATAAAGTCACTCGGTGAAAAATTAATGCATTTTGTTCTTAAAAAGAATTACTCTTTTCCTTCAGAGTGTGACTGTAAATACAACGAACTACTTAAAGTGGACCATTAAGAACCCCTGCCACTCTCAGATACACTCAAGAAACTATATGGTTCCATAGACTTTTTCAAGTCCGAAACCTCTATCTTGTATTTATATGCACACTAAATGAAAACTTTACAAAGTGTGGTATTTCAATATGGGTATGCTGCTCATTAAGCAAATGCATTAACCACTAGGCCGCCATGGACCAATGGCTTTGCATAACTGCATGGACTACCCAAGAACTTCTCCACCCTCCATCCTTAATACAAATTCCCATTCATTTCGATCAAGAGTAAAAGTTATGAGAATGTGGTATATTTTTAATTTAACGTCCCCTATGTACATTAGAATACAGTAGTTATTGACGCTTCTGCAACAGTTTGATTCACTCACGAGCCACTGCGATTGATGAAGTCTGGCATGGTGTTTCAGCAGTAGGAAAGACGCATCTGTAAGTGTTATCGAACCATGTTCGTCTCGGTACTCTTTCAGGTGCGAAACCTCATTTTGGCCAGAGAAGACAGCACTGTATAGTAAATTTCACACAATCTGTATCCTCAAATCCCTTACAAATATCGTCGGTTACTCAATCTGCTATGCTGCATATACAGAAAAAGATTTTTAGTCTCTGGCATTCTCCTTGACATTGCAGTTCTAATGGCTGGAAGTGTATATTCTGCACATGAACAGTTAATTCGTTCATTTAGTTAAATTTCTTGTTCTTCTGTCACGTATACCTCGTTTTATCCAATCACAATGAGTCTAGGAATTTAAAATATTCTCAGTAACGTAGCAGTCTCAGGAACTACCTTGTAGAGCATTTTGTACCACAATTACTATTGCAAATCACCAACAAAAAGTTATGTCCTCCTTTTCATTTCTAAGTGGGTTCTTTGTCTTTTTTAAACAAGAATGTTAGTAAAAGATCGTTTTCACTAGCTATGAATACATCCATACTACAGCCCAAGTCTTCAATCACGTCAGCTATACCGTGTCTTCCTAATTCATGTCTCACTAGCTTCCTTTGCAAGTATCGGTCACCTTTATCGCATCGGGCATTTCAGCCCTTATTACTTTGCTGTTGCCTGCTTATTGTTATTTTTATGGTTTTAGTCTGAGTCTGAAGACTGATATGCGAAAAGTCTCAGCCCTAGTGTCTGGTACCTGTCTCTTCATCTCTACATTACTGCTACAAAATTTACTCCCCACGCTTCCTTATGTCACCAGATTACTTTCCGATCTCATGACACAAACCACTTTGCCCCCCAATCGACTCGAATCTTATGCCTACAGTTAACATCAACACCAAGGAACACTATCTGCAGGTTAACTTCTTATTACTCAAGCTGCATTGTCTTTGTTGATCTCCACATTGTTTTTGTGGTACCAAATCTTTTTAAAGAAATATAGAGCCTTATTTTCTGAAGATAAATTTACAGAAATGAACGTGACAGGTCTGGTTGGAATTCATTTTCTGACAAATTCCCGACAGCTTAGGACGTCATGGAAGACCACTATTTAGTAGAGACGTGTTTCTGATTCAACAATACATAGAGAATGGTATTTTGAAATAAATTAATTACAGCTTAACTTATTGTGTTAATGACTACCCGATTAGAAATGGTGATAAATGCATCGTTGATTACTATAGAAAAACCGATTTTCTAATTTTACGAGGCAACTTCAGCATGTTGTAGAAGAAAAATAATTTCTTATTCAGTTTTGTGTTTTGGAGCCGATCACATAACTTTCACTGTACCGTATGCTGTCGAATATTTGATCAACACATGGTTTTGGTGTACTACACACATCCCTGTAGTTCATATGACGAGTCGTTTTTGCCGTGAAATAAGCGCGCTGCTGAAGCAGCAACAGCGATATAACTGTCATCAGCTTTAACTCACCAGCAGTGTTGTGGAAAACACCGAAAATGTATGGAATACTACATCTGTATGTAGTTTTGAAGTTTGCACTATGGAAACATAGTAAAATGGACACTAGAATTACAATGGCTATCCCTACGTTTCATCCTGAGACAATAAACCGAAAACAGTTAAGACACAAAGACACGTTAGGTAAATTTGTAGAATGAATGACATTCATAATATTAAATGAGATACAATAGGACTATTGTAAATGGGCGAGAAGGAACGAAGAAGTAATATAGTTACAACGAAGATGTACTTATGTTTCGTTATACAGATACAGCGCAGAAATGGAATTCTGTTAATGGTTTTCTAAGCAAGAAAGTTTTAAACAATATTACAGATCTGAAGGGATTTCAGCGAGAATAATGTGAGAATGTAGACATACAATTACTTATAATGAGAGTAAATTATGCGTAATCGTTTCATAGAAAAGAAAACAATACAAATTAACAATGGAATCCGAGGACAAGTTGACATGTTTTTTTCTGACACTTTAATATGGAAACCATTCAGAAACTGAGGATTTGTCAAAATGCAATGGAGAGATTCATTTTGTAGTTAATGAAAGACAGGAACACACAGACACATCATTAAAGGCGTAGTTATGACTGATGAAAATGATATTAATTGGATGAACTTGAAATCAGGTGGACGATCACTGAGAACAGGCTGATGTATGTTAAGAGGAAAGAAAATAACAGAAAAAATGTTATTCAGCGGTGTGGGCATGAGGGGTGAGAGGGTGGTGGACGCATATTTCTGAAGAGCGTACTGCATGGAACAGCCTGCATTCTGTAATGGATGGTAAATGGCTGTTGCTGATGATGGTGACAGTGAAATTCTATCGTAAGGGATTAATGTGCACTTCATTAGCTGCACAGACCTCTTACACGTGTCTCTCTATTTACTTTCTTCACGTTATTTCCCCAAGAAAACTCATGCAGGTTATTAAAATGTAATCATTCAGCATATACAGCTGTCAACCAAAAAGTGGTCAAACTACTTCTAATACGATTCTTGAGTTTCTCCCGGCGTATTTGATAATCAAAATATCCAAGGGTGTACTGCCGGTCTATAGTGTCCAACGGACACAATATTTCGGCGATCAAACATGTCGCCATCATCAGGTGAACTGACGGACTGAGCTACTGTGAACGCGCCGGCACGGAGATCCGTACGCTATGGCTGCTCAGGGGGAACTGGGTTCGGTCGCGGCGGCGGCAGAAATTGTTAGTGCTGTTGAACAGGTTGCAGCTCGACTTCCGCCAGAATCAGCCGAGGAAATACGTCGTGAAACTTGTCGTGCGTTGACGAAATCCAAGCAGATGAAGTCAAATATTAGCAGTAAAGAGAGGGCGGCCATTCGTGATCTGAGGGAACGCTCTGAAATTGTTGTCTTACCGGCAGACAAAGGCAATGCTACAGTTGTTGTCTCCCATAAGGACTACACTGATAAGATGCAGAGCCTGCTAAATGACGATTCCTACCGGAAGATCAGCGTTAACCCTACAAAGAAAGTGGAGAACAAGACGAGGGTTCTTCTCAAGGACGCAGATTTATCGGAGGGTGACGCTAAGAAATTGTTACCCCAAGGTCCGGTACCGCCTAGACTATATGGACTCCCGAAGGTTCACAAAGAGGAGGTACCATTTCGCCCCATTGTCAGCAACATCAGGGCACCTACATATTGTTGGCCAAATACCTGACGGGAAAATTAAGTCCTTATGTGGGTAAATGCCCTCATCACACCCGTAATTCCGTGGATTTTGTTAAACGCCTTGATAGCTTCAGGTTGGATGAGTCAGATATCATGGTGAGTTTTGACGTCGTTTCCTTGTTTACGAGGGTACCCTTGCGAGAGTCGCTAGAGTTGATTGGTCAGAGGTTTGACGAGAATACCACTGAACTTTTTAGGCATGTCTTGACTTCCACGTATTTTCCTCTTTAATGGAGAATACTACGAACAAACGGAAGGAGTCGCCATGGGTAGCCCACTCTCACCGGTGGTAGCGAATTTGCACATGGAGAACTTCGAGGAGGAAGCCCTGTCCTCATTCGAATGGAAACCTACTTGCTTTTTCCGTTACATGGACGACACGTTCGTCATCTGGCCACATGGTATGGATAAACTCCTTGACTTCCTTACACATTTAAACTCCATACACCCCAACATCAAATTCACTATGGAGACTGAAAAGGAGGGTAAATTACCCTTCCTTGACGTCTTGGTCAGGAGAAGGGCTGACGGCACCCTAGGTCATGGGGTGTATCGAAAGACAACAAACACCGATCTGTATTTGCACGCAGACAGCTGCCACCACACTTCACAGAGGAATGGGGTACTTAAAACTCTAGTACATAGGGCGCGCACTATCTCTGACACAGAGGGTGTACCCCAGGAATTGGAACATCTGAGAACTGTGTTTCGAAAAAATGGGTACTCAGAGTGGCAGATCCAAAGTGCTCTTCGCCCAACCACAGCATCACAACCTGTTGAGATGGATGAAGTCACGAGGGAGGAGGTAGGCACTACATTTATTCCATACCCAGGCGCACTCTCGGGGAAAATCGCCCGCATTCTGAAGAAACACCGGGTCGGAACTGTGTTTTGTCCTCCAAATAAAACTGGTGCACTGGTGGGGAGCGCCAAAGATGACCTCGGTTTGAGGAAGGCCGGCGTGTACCAGATTCCGTGTCAAGTGGCACGTCGTATATTGGTCAGACGATGCGTACCGTCGAGGATCGATTCCGTGAACACCAGAGGCACCCTCGACTGATGTATCCGAGCAAGTCGGCGGTCGCTGAACATTGTTTGTCGGAAAATCACGCTATGGAGTATGACCGCACGAGGATTCTGGTACAGACGTCGAGATACTGCGACAGCGTTGTTAGAGAGGCCATCGAAATTCGCACCAATTACGACCTCATAAACCGTGACTGTGGCCATAATCTTAGCAAGGCTTGGGAACCAGCGATTGGGTTAATCAAGAGTAAATCGAGCAAACGCATAGTTGTGACGACCACGGCGGACAGAGCCATCACACCGCCGTCATCTCAGACGCCGTCGCAATCTGTTCCACCGCGCTACCCTGGCGCGGGGCGCGGACGGCGGAGGGAGCGGGCCGCG
Organism: Schistocerca gregaria; assembly: GCF_023897955.1. Lineage (NCBI taxonomy): Eukaryota > Metazoa > Arthropoda > Insecta > Orthoptera > Acrididae > Schistocerca > Schistocerca gregaria. Next base: position 411,287,555 of record NC_064925.1, on the reverse strand, counting down.
GACGGAGGGTATTTAAATCGGCCGCCGCCGCGACCGAACCCAGTTCCCCCTGAGCAGCCATAGCGTACGGATCTCCGTGCCGGCGCGTTCACAGGAGCTCAGTCCGTCATTTCACCTGATGATGGCGGCATGTTTGATCGCCGAAATATTGTGCCCATTGGACATTATAGACCGGCAGTACACACGTGGATATTTTGATTACTTCTAATACATTTCGTTGTTGTCAGTCAGTTTGACAAAGAAAGATTGTTCCGATACAACTTAGAAAAAAACTTTCTCATTTTCAGTCGTCCACAGTATGCTAAGTCACTTATATTATTCTAGTCATCATTTAAACCCAAAATAATACTTATTTTACAATATAGATATTTCAGGAACTTCTTTTGGCAAACAAATGTGGTTACTTGCGGTCTCTTTAGGTTTCATACTTTCGTTTGTGAACTGCTAAAGCTGACGTGGTGTGAGATCGGGGAAAGAGGTCACATTACTCGGCGGAAAAAGTGACCAGGGTGGCCACATTTCGCTACACCTCATTTTTTAATTTGTTTACTTCGGTAGGTGTTAGAGACATATACACAAGTAATACTACTGTTTGACTTGTGACAGGTGACTGCAGAGCCCATGGCTACGGGAGTAGGAGGACCAGAGCCACTTTGGGATACAATATAACTGTTGTGGTTGGCAGGAGAGCCAACCTCTGAGTACTAAAGGAGGCCGAAATGCACGCGTCTCAGCTCACGCAGGCTGGCGTGAGGTCTGGAACATGACAAGGGAATTAGAATGAAGAAAAACGGACGTAGCTGGTGAAATACTTAACTTTAATCCATTAATGATGCACGTCGCTCTCTATGGTACATGATTCACAATATCAATAGTACGGATACTGGCGCCTTGCTAGGACGTAGCAAATAACGTAGCTGAAGGCTATGCTAACTATCGTCTTGGGAAATGAGAGCGTAGAATTCAGTGAACCATCGCTAGCAAAGTCGGCTGTACAACTGGGGCGAGTGGTAGGAAGTCTCTCTAGACCTGACGTGTGGTGGCGCTCGGTCTGCAATCATTGATATTGGCGACAAGCGGGTCCGACGTATACTACCGGACCGCGGCCGATTTAAAGGCCACCACCTAGCAAGTGTGGTGTCTGGCGGTGACACCACAATAACAGTACCCTTTTACTTCCAATTCTAGCCTCGACATTATAGCATAATGCATACCAGCATGGCACACTGGTATCGGCTTACATTTATTTAAGTAAAGTGTAACAATAAAATGAAAAGCTAAAAATGACAATATATAGAGTTAACAGATTGGAGCCACTGACAATTTTCTGATGAAATGTAACATACACAAGAGTTAAAAGCTAAATTCTTAAGAATAATTGAAAGTTTATCTAGGAATTTCTCAGTATAAAACCCAATCACTCCTAGGCTCCGGTTGTGAAATTACATCTCAGCTGAACGTATTCAAATACCGCAATTCCATACAAAATTAATCATCACAGGGATACACCAATCCCTTGTCAAAGGGAGCAACACAGCTTTACAGTATTTATATAAATATATTTTAGACAAAAATAAATAGAAGATAATTTTAGAAATATCGAAAGCTAGGTCAAAAACGTTTGTTTTGCAACTGTTTGGTTGACTTTTTCTACCTATTGAAAAACCTTTAAACAAAAAATTCGGGTTTGTGTAATATGCAGCTCCAGGGGCCCAGTATAAGCAGTCCCCTCTATTTCCTGTAATTTAAAATATCATAATTTACAACTAGAAAGCTATTGTTTCTAAGAAAGAAATTTCTCATTCACATAGTCTTGAGAGAGCGCAGGCCTCACTGACTCCTCCAGACAACGGCGGCCCCTAAAGCACAAAAAAAGAAAAAAAACAAGTTATACTCAGAAACATACAAAAACCAATAAGTTTAGAGAACAAAGACTGAATAAACCAATCAGTGGAAACAATTAATTCGTTGAGTTCACATTGTCGCTGATGTAGACGCACTCTCAGATAAGGAGGAGAAAGTTTCGCATTGTCGCTCATGTAGTCCCACTCTCAGACAAGGAGGAGAAAATGTATTATTACTAGTCGGATTTTACCTTTCCTCTTTACATAATCACAGGACAAACTAACAGCATATTAGTATTTAATTACAAAAGTTACAGAAGCACTGGTCGATTAAGAGGCTAACACAAATAAAATCAATTACCAGTAAAGATAAGCAGAAAGATTTCAATTCACAGTGCTTATAATGAGGCCTCCTATATTGAATGCAGTTTAAGAATCATTAAAAGAACTACAGGTGTTCAGCAGTTTGGATTGGCTTCACATTATATTTAAAATGACACCTCTCTGGTACAACCATAGAAACTCATTTTTAAGCCACAAACGTTAATGCAACCCACATAAAAATTACAACAAACTGATTTAAATACTTATAGCAGTATAGAAGGGGCACAACTCTGGCACAACTGAGCCAGAAAGTAAAGTGTTGCAATCAACACACGAGTCGAGTACCCATGGAAAAATATCAGCCAACTAATTGGCACTTTTGAGCACAGAACCCGATAGAAAGACACCATCGGTAACAGCAGCACGAAGGATGAAGATACGGCATTATGCCACAGGATATGACATGGCTAGACAAAGGCCTAAATCGCCCACTCACAGCAACGACCTCCACTGCGGACACTGCTTACCCCAGTTCGGCTACATCAACATGACCTCGCGCGCCAATCAGCTGTGTCGCTTCACTGCGTCACGTCAAACCAACAGCGGCCCCGCACTCTTTCAAAGCTAACTGTTCGCTACGACCGCAGTAGCCTTACCACCCTCGGCACACGAGAGTGCTGCCTTCTCCCGCACTAGCTATTAACTCCTTCCAACCCCCTGGGAAACCCACTTCTCAACCCGTCTTAGCCTGCCCCTTTTAAAATGGTCGAGGAAAATCGGTCCAGCCAAGCCACGGCGAAGAGCCGACGCACGGCTGGCGGCAAAAGTAAATAGTTCGGCGTAACGGTTCAACGTCTACATTCTTTTACATCAAAAAGCTGACATCCGTTGCTCAGTACCATTGTGACTATTCTTAATTGATTAATTAATTAATGTTACCTAATACTGACACTGTTCTGCTATATCTAGCCTGACACAAAAACCTGACTGGCAACGGTCTGCTGCAGTAGCTTCGTACTGTTTGAGATACTAGCGCAAGAGTACAACTGGAAAATATGTCCGGAAAGCACTGCAATGAACATGGGATCCTGCTGCGATGGAGAATGCGACTGCGGAAATAAAGAACGATAATATACCCTTTTCTACAACAGCAAGACAAATTCACTTTCGATGTAAAACACTGAAAAGAAGAGTTCTGGGAAAAAGCAAGTAAGCAGTAGGTGCAAAACATTTATGGGAAGTGTACTGTTTTCAATAAAGAAAAAGAAGACGAAAGCTTTGGTCATATTTTTGAAATGGAAAAGGGATATTTTGGTTTTAGAATATAAATAATCTAAGATCATTAGCTTTCCAGTTGGCAGGGCAGGAAAGGTGCCGGATCACCTTAACAAAGAGTCGGAGACGGAATTCAAAGACGAGCAAGTCTGAGCTGTTCTAGGCGCTACAGTCAGGAACCTCGCAATCGCTACGGTCGCAGGTACGAATCCTACGTCGGGCATTGATGTGTGCGATGTCCTTAGGTTGGTTAGGTTTAAGTGGTTCTAAGTTCTAGGGGACTGATGACCTCAGATATTAAGTCCCATAGTGCTCAGAGCCATTTGAACCATTTTTTTTCGACGGCTAGAGGACACGCTTTTAACAATGTCAACGTAGACTTGTTTTCTGACATTCTTACAGATGTACAAGAAGAACAACCACATCCTCATTATCATATTTGTGATGTGGATGAAACGTTTGACAGTTCAGTCCAACTCACAGGAAGATACCAACCCGATGTCACTACTTCGACCGTAAGAGGGTTGCTGTTCCCTTTCGGAATATGTACGCCAGCTGGCCACTTTACGCCGTTAGGTAGGAAAACTGGTCAATATGTAAGGCTTTACAAAAATGCACATGTGGATTACTACGTGTACATATTTACTGTGATACCACATAATACCACATAATATCTAGATGAAAATCTTTAACCAGGAAGCTTCTATCAATGACCTTGATCTCGTGGCCTCCTGACTCAACCTTCCCTTACGTTACAAACCACCTTTTGGAAGGAAGCTTGCAAAACATAGCTGTACACGAATATATAGACAAGACCATGAGCGAATAATTTGAAAGCGCGTCTGGTCTTACCTCATATTTCGCTAGACTACAGTGAGATCATGATCAATAATATTCAGCGACCGAACTCGAGGCCGGCCGCGGTGGCCTCGCGGTTCTAGGCGCTCAGTCCGCTGCCGCGTCACTGCTACGGTCGCAGGTTCGAATCCTGCCTCGGGCATGTATGTGTGTGATGTCCTTAGGTTAGTTAGCTTTAAGTAGTTCTAAGTTCTAGGGGACTAATGATCACAGATGTTAAGTCCCATAGTGCTCAGAGCCATTGGAACCATTTGAACCGAACTCGAGGCACAGTCACACTTGCAGGTTATGCATCTCGCAGCTTCAGGCTGGACAATAATTTGATTTTCATTGCTTCGCTTAGTTACAGACCGAACTAAAAGATTTAAAATGCTCTCATGACCTACTCATTGAGAGGTATAGTTTAATGTTAAAAGTTCAACACATGAAGACAATGTACTACAGTTATAAACTTTATCTTTGTCATGAGGTAGCCTAACTGATAAGACGCAAATACCCGGACTTTATTCAGCAAGTAACAATTTGAGAGCACTTGGAGACTTCCAACAAACGTTACACTAGCTTTTAAACGTTTATGAAACTTTTTCTTACCGAAACCAACCGCAAAATAATGAAAGGAAAGATGTTGAGCACTCACTACAGTTTCTCTGTACGCGCAGTAAAACTTCAGTTTCAGACGTAACGTTTCAATTTATTCTTCTTTGCTACGGCCCCTTTTTCGCAACACAGTTTTCTGATATTTTACACTTACACCACCAAATCTGCTTGCACAATTATAGTATTTTACGGCACACAGCTCGTGATATATGACTTCATAGACGTTTAGATGCCTGAAAAACTACCTTCTACTTCAAATGGTGCGCAGAAAAACTTCAACTCCAGAAAAGAGCATTTAATTCATTACAGTTTCATTAGTAACTTTATTTATAACAAATTATGCAGATGGTTTCTACATGCAGGGCATTTATAAATTAGTTACGCAAAAGCAACCGTTAGTTACGAAAAAGGTAAATAAATAACAGAAATGTTTGATACAGTACATCTTCAAGTTTTATTTAGTAATATTAAGCGTGGCTACGATTTGAGGACGAAAACTGTCCTATCTGTAATCAGTTTGCTGATAAATCCTAAGGTGCAATTCCTGATTATGATGGCATCTGCTTGTGTTTGTCATATTGCAGCTCGTCGACGTTTCCCGAAAACGGAGGAACGAACACTCTGTCTTTAATGTAACCCCTTAAGCACAAGTACATTGCAGGTAAATCAGTTGATTGTAGTGGTCCTAGTATTGTTCAGTTATGTCCAATCAGCACATTTCTACGCTGAAACGTGACAACTCCACTTAGATAGATTGGATGCGCGCCATCTTGCTGGAAAACAAGTTATGTGCCCGTATCCTGGTGAAACTGAGGCATCAGATAATGTTCAAGCACGTGCAGGTACGATATGCCAGTTACTGTTGACTCTGGAAAAAAGGAAGGACGGTAAATCTTGAAACAGCTTACAGTGCAAAAGACATGTCCACTGAAACGCCAAAGAAACTGGTACAGGCATGCGTATTCAAATGCAGAGATATGTACACAGGCACATTACGCCGCTGTGATCGTCCATGCCTGTGAAAGACAACAAGTGTCTGGCGCAGTTGTTAGATGGGTTGCTGCTGCTACAGTGGCAGGTTATGAAGACTTTAGTAAATTGGAAAGTGGTTTATAGTCGGCGTACCAAAGATGGGACACAGCTTCTCCGAGGTAGCGATGAAGTGAGGATTTCCCGTAAGACCATTTCACGAGTGCACCGTGAATATCAGGAATCCGGTAAAACATGTAAAATACGACATCGCCACTGTCGGAAAAAGATTCTGCAGGGACGGAACAAACGACGACTGAAGAGAATCGATCAACGTGACAGGAGTGCAACCCTTCCGCAAATTTCTGCAGATATCAGTGCTGGGCCATCAACAAAAGTGTCGTCTTGCGAACTGTTCAACGCAACATCATCGATATTAGCTTTCGGAGCCGAAGGGCCACTTGTGTATCGTTGATGACTGCACAAGACAAAGTTTTACGCCTTGCCAGGGCTCGTCAAGAACGACATTGGACTGTTGAAGAATGGAAACGTGTTTTCCAGTCGGGCGAGTCTCTTTTTAAATTGTATCGAGCTGATGGATGTGGACGTGTATGGAGACAATTCATGAATCCATGGACCCTATATGTGAGCAGGGGACTATTCCTGGTGGTGTATGCTCTGTAGTGTTGTGGGGAGTCGGCAGGTCGAGTGACAGATGTCGCATTCTTGATACGTGTAGATACGACTCCAACAGGTGACACGTTCGTAAGGATCCTGTCTGATCAGCTGCAGCTATTTATGTCCATTGTGCATTCCGACTTACTTGGGCATTTCTAACAGGACAATGCGACACCCCACACGTCCAGAATCGCTTCAACGTGGCTGCAGGAACACTCTTCCCAGTTTAAACATTTCCACCAGCTGCCAAACTTCGGAGACATGAATGTTTTTGAACGTGGTTCAGCGTGCTGTTCAGAAGAGATATACACCTCCTCGGACTCTTATGGATTTATGCACAGCCGTGCAGAGTGAATGGTGCCAGTTCCTTCCAGCACTACCTCAGACATTAGTCGAGTCCATGCCACGTCTTGTTGCGGCACCCTAGCGTGCTCGCGGGGGCTCTTCACTATATTAGGCAGGTGAACCAGTTACTTTCGCTTTTCAGTGTACCTTAGGCGAGTCCAGTACATGTTCTATTTCATGACTTGCTTTTCCTCACTTCTTGTCGAAAAATTATGCCGATTCACTTCACCTCAGTTATGGAAGATGGCTTTGCCACTGAACAAAATTTTATTAAGAATATCATCTTTTGAAACTTCCTGGCAGATTAAAACTGTGTGCCGGACCGAGACTCGAACTCGGTTCGCAAGACAGCTTCTGTAAAGTTTTTAGGTAGAAGACGAGGTACTGGCACAAGTAAAGCTGTGAGGACGCGGCGTGAGTCGTGCTTGGATAGCTCAGTTGGTGGCCGGCATGGTAGCTCAGCGTGTGTGGTCAAACTGAGTGAAAACATCAACAAACGTCATGTGACGTCCGCAACAACCAAACACAACGAAAAAAAATAGGAGAGCACTTGTCCGCGAAAGGCAAAGGTCGCGATTTCGAGTCTCGGTCATTCACACTGTTTTCATGAGGCAGGAAGTTTCATATCACCGCGCACTCCGCTGCAGAGTGAAAATCTCATTTTAAAATCATCTTTTGTCTGAATTTTTTTGAATAATTCAACACGAAATTAAGCTCGTTATTCTTTGCCACTTCTTCTTAAAGCTTGAATAATTTCCCTTCTGTAAGGCTTGAATGACAGGTATTTCCCTTATATGTTCCACACTGTAACACGTTGCATATTCAATACTAAGCTGTCACATTCTGTTGATTTACGTGGTCTGTCAGTGTAAGACTTCCGAACTCATTCAATTGCTGCGTCAGAGACTGTTGGCCGAACGTGACTCGGCGACCTCCGTGATACATAGCCAGTTTCGGTTTAACGATTGTATTAATTAATGATAGTTTGTCTTTGAGGTTGTGGCTTGCTTTATCTAGCCCTGAACTGCCTCTGAATTTTAATAGGGGATCTGTATTCATGGAAACCATAAGTAACATTAAGCATTCTCTGGAACTAATGATATCTGATTGACTGACTTAATCGCCCTAGCCACCTAACGGGTACATGGGAACTAAACTATGTTAGGCAATAAAACCTGACGATATATTGTACCCAGTGCTGTATGGAACATTTCTGTAAGTTATGTAGTCATTTCATAAATAAAGGTTACTTTGTATAACTAATTTATAACCACTCCCTTTATCACTGAATGTACCTAAAAATTATATCGTTATAGGACACATTGTTCAGAGATATGATGTCATAAACGTTGAGATGCGTGAGAAACTTGCTTTTGCATGAAACGGAGCACAAATAACCGAGACTATACTCATCCATTGCTTCAAGTGAGAGCACGTAGCGAACTTCAAAAAACTCTGACAATAATTTCAAACCTTTTGTAAACCTTTTCTGTCGTATATGCATAACCTCAAAGATTTAACAGATTTACTCATTTGCAAAGCAATAAACCTCTGGAGCTTTTAAATACCGGAGTTAGGTTTTTTTAAAGAGCTGTGGTTTAGCGGCCGGTTCCTTTTTCCTGGCACACACCCAGCTCCATTTAATTTCAGGTAAAATGATCATCGCTATACGAAGTGTGTGATATCAGCCTCTTGGTACTTCGCTTTGCATTTTCTTGTTCGGAAACCAGTCGTTGTCTTGCAGCCCATTACTGGGCCACGTCCAGGGCTCCTCTCTTGTCCAGCCACCAATAGCCGAGGGTGAATCTGTACGGACACATGGGACAGGCCAGCAGATGTTACATGTCATCCACATTGTCACGACCCTACCTGACTCCATCAGGGCCACCCCAGTTTTTATAACGTTCAGTGTCCTCCATGTTGCAGTTCGTTGTGGAGAGGCCAGGTACACCTCCGCAGGTGGATAGTCAGCTGATGGCTCTCCTATTGCTGTGTTTAAGCACTTTTTATGGAGTCACAGTTCTCCGGCCTCACAATAGAGCGAAAGAGAGGATTTCTGAGACTCTCTGTGAATTCGTGAGATGTTCTTCGGGAACTGGGACTCGAAAAGCCAGCAGATCTTTAAAGCACTAAAGGCACTTGGGTTTCGTGCACCATGTTGCTATTCGGCATGTTTCACTAAGAGTCACATAGACTTTCATCACGTGGGCTTATGTTCCAAACCGGTCAAGAATATTCAACTACAGAGAAGATAAAGCTCGTACGGTGGTTCTCAGGATAATACGTTTTGCTGTCCATTTCCTGTTTAACAGATTCCGCAAAACATTATTTCTGGAAGCCCAATTCTAAAAAATCTTTTCCAGTGGTGTCTCCATGTCAGAGGGCTGTCCAGTGTCACGTCTAGATAGGGTGGTTTATTTGTGTGTTCCAGTACGTTATAATTCCAAGAAAAATTGAGCTTTCGCTTTGCTTGCCCAGATCGAAGGCGAAAAGCGTTTACTCGAATCTTCGAAGGATTCGCTTTAAGGCAGTTGTTGTAGTAATATTTTTCTGCTCTATATCCCCGAATGACCTTCGTTGTTCTATGATTACCATGTCATTTGCATATGGGAAATGCTTACTATGTTTGCGTACTGTCTGGTTGTTAGTGTCAAAACGAAAAAAAAACAGCGGTAGAGGGGGGGGGGAGGGCAGAACACTTCCCTGGTCCAGTCCATTATTTTGAGTTCTCAATCGCCTCTTTTTTGTTTCGAGAACGATGTAAAATTGTCCATTTTGTAAGAGAGACTAAACGATCTTGACCCAAGGATAATCTCATAGTTCGTTATAGAGATTGTAACATTACAGGACATATTGAAGTATTCGATATTGTAGACTTTTAGGGGATGTCGATACAGATATGCAAAATGTAAAGGGAAACTTTGGTGATGTTTAAATATTGTACTGTGTCTATATTAGGACATTTTGCACAGAAAGAACAAAAATAGAATTAATGTAAATATATATTAGTGTTAGTAACCTATTTTCATTCAATTTTGTAATTATATTTCATTTTTGTAAAAGAAAGACTAACTGTTTGCTGTAGCTCTCATTAATTGTATAAATTATCAGTTTTGAGCTAAATTATTTCGTATAACATGGACACTTCTGGAACTTTCTATGGAGAAATTCTATCTTATGATCGCAAACATAGGAAAACTTGTGAAAACTGTTTCATAACCTAATTTCGAAAGACGATTTGTATCACGAAATATTGCTAAAAAGATTTATTTACGTTTTGAAACACGATTTAAATCATTTTACATATAAATAGTTGTTCTAAATCACTCAAGAAATATCCAGAATCAAATGCCAAGATATTTCTGGAAACATCGGCACAAATCTGGTGAAGGTTATCTAGAAGCTGGTAGAAAAATGTTATAAAATCAATTTGGAAATTATGCTTGTAAGAATTTATATGTACTGATCCTTTTACTTACTTTAATCTGTGCTAAAATTCTGTAATGTCAAATTTAGTTTTAAGTCGTGAATTGCTATCGTATTGTAAACAAAACATTGTCAAAGACTCTCATTGTTTGGAAAGATATTAATACACCTGGGAGTTGTCAGTTGCCAGTGCGGATATGTAGTGCGGTTAGCTCGGAGAGTCAGTTGTTGAGTCTGTGAAGTCTGTCAGTTCTGTTTGTAAAAAAACGTCTGTAATGAAGAATTACTTGTTGTAGTCAATATGAACTCAAGACCTTTTGCACGAAGCAGACACCTCCTAGTGCAACGTTTTAATTTGGTGTTGAGGAGCTGAAATGTTATAATTTGGTGCAGAAAGTCCTGGGACGTTATAATTTGGTTGAGGAAGCTGGGATGTTATAAGATCCTAGAAGAGCACTCAATGGCTGACTGTGATATGCAGAACTGAGGTCAACCAGTTTTTTCATCCTTCTTCTATTCGTTCTGTCAGGTACAGAATTGCCAGGTGCATGATTTGCCAGGTCTAAAACCAGTTTGTTTCAGGTCGATAGGGTCTGCCAGGATTATGGTTAAATATTGTTTCATTGCGCCGTCGTATTGTGCGTTTAGTGGTATGAGATATTTCTTCACTGTGCAAAAAGTTATACACGGCACACATACGACTCATTTAGAAAAGATGTTTTAAGGTCCGGTCACACAGATCGGGGCCGTGTCAGGACCGAACGTCTGGCGTGTGACGCTCGTGGTCCAGCACGCTCCTCAAGGAACCACACAGCTTTTGCTCTAGAGGAAGAAGAAAATAAAGCAAGGCCAAAATAGAAAAGAAATATGTGGATGTAACTAAGAATCTCCTAAATTCCTAGCAAGGGGATACAGAATGGCAAGAAGACATTGATTTGGCGATATAGCGATGACATAAAGAAAACGTCCATTTATTTGCAAAGTAAAAGTAAATAAATGTCATCATGGCATTAAAATACCGTTCGCTCTTTATGGCCAGTTCGGTTGGAGTTTAGTTTTAGTTTTAGTATTAAAATAGGTGTAATTTTTTTGTTATTTATGGCTTGCAGATCGGTTGCAATTTTCTTCCAGTCTGTCTTAATACTTTCCGGGATTTTTCATTTGTCAGGTTGTGAAGCACGGAGTATTTACGAACTTCCTCTGTTAGTTTTGTAACACTCAATATTTTGTACATAAAAGTTGCGCAGTCTACAAACAATTCTACTATCGCGTCTTCCGTCACGCCAACAATTAAAAAGAACCAGTTTCGCCCACCAAGCTCTCACCTCACGTTCCTCTCATGTTTAAGGTATATTATGTCCTCCGGGCTACGGCCGATACTCGGACATGTTTCGGCAGCCACACGGCCCGGACATGTGTGACTGAATCCTGTCCCGTGTGTATTGTTTATTCTTTCTTTCAAAAGCTGTTGGCAGTTGTAAGCCCTTTCAGGATCAGCAGAAACATACTGGTGTAGCTGATGATCGCTGGTAGACGCGCAACTTTTGACTGGAGAGGGATGGAGCCCTGTCGTCCCTCTGGGTGGCTCTCGACGTCACTACCGCTCCTCATCCCCCCACTACGTCGTATCACATGTCACGCTCCTCTCGACGGCACGCTGCACCGACGCCGCCACTGACGCCACGGCCGACGCCACGGCGTCCGTGGGGCGCCGAATGCGCGCATGCGCAGGACGTCGCGCCACTGGCGTCGCCTGGCCAGCGCGCCTCAGCGACGTCCAAGCCACCGCCGCCGCCGCCAGTGGACGCTCGACCGCCGTCGCTGCCGCTGCAGTCCGCGACCCGCACGACCACTCAGAGGCGCCACTCCACGACCGCTGCACGACCGTCCGTCACCGGTGGAGGGCCTTTTTGTGGTGAGTACGCCTCACGCCGGGTTAAAACTGCAGCTCATGTTTTTACTATTTTCAATTTTAATGCGCATGGTAATATTATTCCCAATAACAGACTGGATCACTGGTAATTTTTTATTTCTGTTAGTTTTGACTGGATGTTTCTAACCTATTGGTGGAGTAAAAGATTAAATAATGAATACACACAGTTCTCATTACTACTTAATTGTTTATTTTGATGGGTGTTTCTCCTGAACGCTTCAAGAAGAAAGGCTGCTCATATATAGGCAATTTAATATACTAAAAGTCCTAAAAATGACGGTGGAAGGAATTGTTCAACGTATTACTGAAAGAACTTTTGAATATATCGTCTTTAATAGTTTTTGCTTTGTATAATGCTCGAGAGTTGTAAGCAGTAAAATAACATTAGACCATACGGCCCTAGCGTAATTTTGTTTTTAATTTATTTTTTATCTGTGAACTTCAAAGCCTAAGAAGGTAACTGAAACCTCACACAGCCCGTCTGGAATCACAGTCATCTCCTGTATTTGCCGTATATTTGATCCAGTTTCGGATTTTTTGTAACGATACTTACACTAAGAATATTTATCCACTTCAATTTTTTGTCCAAAACAGACACACAAAAACAGCGGATTTTTTATGGATATTGAAATTAAAAATTGTTATTTGTTTTTGCCTCAGTGGTGAACACAACTGTATAATCAATTAACATTATCTGAAAAAGGGAATATTTATTTTGAAATTGCTTGTTGTTCATGTGACAAATGTTAACGAAAAAGCACTGATGCACCAGATACGCCGTAATCAAGCATAATCCTACAAAACATTTGGCAATTAACACATAGACAGCATATGAAGAAAGTAGTGATGCTTTAATTCTCTATTTTCCTATTGGCGATTTCGAAATTCCGCTTTGTGTAAACTTCCACTGCGGGATGTGGGGATTACAGGTTCTCGTCAAAGAAGATCCAGAGTGTAAAAAAGATGTATGCGTTTTGTTCAAAAAATATGTAAAGTTGAGATATTGGAATGGTGACTATATAGCGTATGCTTTAAACAAAGATATAAGAATATCTGTGCATTTACAGGATGCGTTCAACTTTCAGCTTTTGAATTAGTGATACACTAGTATTCTTAAAACATGATACCAACGACCTACAACAGATGAAGAGCTATCTTCATGTTGTAGAAAGCTCAATTTTGTGCCATGCATCGTCTTCAGTGAAACACATTTAACTATGTACAGAGAAATGCCGCACGGATATGCAATTACTACGGGAGAGAGACCAATAATTTGTTTCTTACCTTCTCTCAGTGTTACACAATCCCACTGCCAAAGGGCATAATTCTGATGGTAATGAATGACTTTGTAACATGCAAGAGCGCACTCAGGATCTTCTCGAGGAAGGGCGAGGGGGACATTAGTAAAATGAACTGAACGGAACGGAACGAAGCAGAATTTCTTATAAAATGTAACTCAAAAATAATGTAATGTCTACGTTGGATTTATCTGGGAGTAATTTTTATCAGATTTACGTATTATTTTTCTGTCAGTCAGTTAACGATTAGATGCGTGTGAATTCATTCAATATTCACTTTCTTTAGAAGATTTTGATACTGACTGGTAACGCGAGACAAAATAATCGGCCAGTATTGGTGTAACGCTATTGTAAGCATTTTAGGAAACGAGATAGGTCACAATTTCAGTTTGCAAGGAGAATGCAAAGAATGGCGAAACAGTTGTGAGGCTTCACAACAATTGAGCTTGGGCTTTACATGCTACTACTCAATATCCATTACAAGATCTGAATTTTTTGAAACAACTCATACTGAATTGATACTTCTGTCTGTGTGGTGCAGCTGGATGCGAATCCGCTTTGCTAAGATTGCAATAATTCTTTTCTTTTTCAAAAAAAATCGGGCATGAAGCTGACTACGTCACTAGATGTTAATGTAAATAACATACAAAGGGATGAAATTAAGGTGGGTGAGACATGTAACCTGGGGAATGGACAACACATGGACGAACAAAGATCTTTCGTGCATTTCAACAAATAAGCAAAGACTGAACCGAGAACGTAAGGGGAGGTGGATATTTGGCAATAGAAAATGTGCATAAGCACCATATATGCACATCACTGATCATGCGTTTAGGAGTCTAGGTAAGGCAACTATCACGCAGAGACGTCAGATGCTCATTAATAATGTTGATTGTAGGACCAAAACTTAAAATACCACAACTGCGTTTTCTTCGCCATAGAATAATATAAAACACATTGGAAATTACTCCTTCAGTCCAGCAGGTCGCATTATATGTGTATCAGCTTCAAGTTAAAGAAGTCAAGTAAGTTTTTCATGTTTTAAGAAGTCGTCTTACTCTTGCGTTGTTTCTTAATCCGAACCTTGTCGCTGACGTATTCGTCAGTGTTGATCCATTATGCATATTAAAAGTGTGCTACAACATTACTAGAATCTGCAATCATCCTTCACGAATAACGAACTTGTGTCTCAGAGATCTGTAAAGCCGCTTCACAGACTCTATCTTTTGTTCCTGTTCCTCGCATCTTGTGTAATGTAACTCCAGAGGTTCCTCCTGCACCTATCTACCAGCGTTGTCTGCACTTGTTACAGGTGGTGCTTACTGTTGTAGATAAGCAATCCCTCAGTGTTGTTATGGTATTATTCTACGTTCCATCACTCGACGCCGGAGACGCCAACGTAGCTACTTGGCTAAATTAGCGAATGCTGGAAGCTTTCTTTAAACATGTTACGATCTCTCCCTTCTACTCTCTATATAAGATTTGGGCAATAAACATATAGTTTACGTAGCGCTTAACTCCCACAGTGAAAGATAAAACTTTTCTTAATTTCTTTCAAGAAGTATCATATGATTTATAAGTTTCAGAGTACCTACTCGATATAATAATATAGTAGGTGTGCACCATATGTCAAAAGTGACGTTGTCATACTCGTGAAGTACCATGAAGAGAACCTGTAACCCTTCAAGCAGTGTTGCCACCGAGAAAAAGGTCATCAAACGAAACGTCATACAAAAAGAACAAAAGGTGGAATAATCAGCTATATCGAGCGGACACAGCGATGTCTTCTAATATTATATGTATTTCCCTCAGGCATCTTTCAGTTTCCTGTCCTTAGTTAAGTTTATTAAACTGACTTCTCACAAAACCTAAAAGATGCTAAAAAAGGATTGAAACAGCGCTCCAATGAACGCGAACACACTTAAGGTACCTGTAACTAACGAAGTAGCGCACTGGATTAAAATTCTGGACGATGACGTTTCAAAACCGTAACCAAAACTAGTCTGTGCTTCGTTATCAGCGAGACGTTAAACGCTTCCTTTAACATATTTCTGCTACTATATCACTCTGTAGCGATTGGTGGTAGACAATTAGTTCAGAATGAAGTCCATTGCCTATGAAATAAATTTAGCCGTTAGCCTCTGTTATTAGAGTGCACTCTGATTACTGCTGCACCGCCAGTGGCAATAAACATCTGTTTTCATTGTACCCGTGGGGGTATATTGCGCAAGTTTTCACTTCCATTTCCAGTTCTTAAAGACAGCTGTTTTCGCAGTAATGTCGTAAAATTTAAATTCAGTGACGATCGCTAAGCAATGGTAATGGTCAAAAAAATAATCTTTTACTTTTCAGCGGACTGTTTGCTGTAATTAATATTCAAAATTGATTAGGACTGTTCCAGGCCGGAAATTTAGCTCTCATCCTTTTGTTTCGCAACGAGCGAGGTAGCGCAGTGATTAGCACACTGGAAGTATATTCTGGAGGACGAGGGTTCAGATCCCCGTCAGGAAATCCTAATTTAGAATTTCCGTAAATCACTTAAGGTGGATGCGGGGTTGGAGCCTTTGAAAGGACAAGGCCGATTTCCTTCTTAACCCTACCCTAATCCGAGATTGTGTTCCCTCTCTAATGACCTCGTTGTCGACGGGCTGTTAAACGCTAATCTTCCTTCCTCCCTTCTTTCAATTCGGGAATATTAAAATGTGAGCCTCGTTCCATTTGTTATTAAAAACAAAACGCCGTAGACTACTGTGAAGTTATTGTTCGCTAATTCTTCCATTTAGCTGGAAGACGCTCAACTAATGCTGCACTGGAAACTTAATATAGTAATTTAAGGCCGAAACACTATTTCTGACACATGAATATTATTTTTTTAAAAGTTGTTTGTAGGAAATGAGATACGCCAATGAAAGAAAGTGTGATTATAATGATGAGAGATCAGTGAAAACTGTGGTGTCGGCCCATCTTTAACATGATGATGCGTGACCGCGGAAAGATAATTAAAAGTTCTTGCGTTAGAATTCACCTTGTACTAAAATTACGTTCAAAAATGGCACCAGACTTTTTGTGGCCCCTAAGTAACATAGCTCGTTTTCGGAACGTGCTGTAGGCACTTGAGACTGTGACAGTGGCAGCCGACCCCTTGCATCATCACATTAAGACGACCGACAACGAGTGTTTGCTAAAAGACATTTAAGAATCTGATGAGGACGTAGGATAAATTAAATAATAAGAAGTGACTAAATTAAATATTCATAGCAATACAATTTAACTCAACCAATGTATTAGTACACGACACCATCTCTTAGTCCGTCCGTTCAGGAGAAATGCTAGGGAACAAGAGAGTGAAAGACGGTACGGAGACACCAGTATTTATCCTTTTTAAAACAACCTGGAATGAAATAAGTAAGATAGTGAACTCGTATGCAATTTACCATACGTTTGAGCTCCGGAAGCTGTGGGGTTTAAGTCTTCTGTTATTAACATGAATCTTATTTCCTTTCTTCTTTCTACTCACTAAAGTAATAAGGTGAGCGTAGTTCCTTCTTTTTCTTAAAAACAAAACACCGTAGACTACTGGCAAGCTATTATTAGCTAACTACTCCACTGCACAAGTATTGATACATCAAAAACTTAACTGAATAACGCGTAGTCGAAGAGGTAGACTATTTGTGACACATGAAGACTTCAACTAAAATCGTTTGTCATGCTCTATCAATTTACCTACAGGTCCCTAGCCTCACACCCCTGTTTACAGCAAGAAAGAATCAGTATCCTCTCCAATACACAAGTACACTCTTTTCAAGCTTTCCACATTCCCTTCAATTTTCATTTTAACCAGATGGATAACTCTTACAAACTTCCAAATCATTTTACCTCTACACGTGACTAAACGTTTACACAGTGCTTCCACTTAATTTAAACAAGAAATAATTTGCAAATTAATGGATTATCGATATAGTCTGTGTATTTTGAAATGTTATAATGAAGTTTATTTCATCACTGTATGGCATTTATTTTTAGTGTTTCTTCAGATTGCCTACTCTGCTGAGGGTAACTTGAGATGCCCGTAAGTGTTGCAGAACTCGCGACAACGAATTCCCTTGCGTCGTTGACTAGGTCGCATCTGCATTGTTTTTAAAGTAGTAAGGTTGTGTGTAGATTATTCTCACGGATATGAATTTCAACTGCTTGGACAACAGTTTCACTTACAGTAACAGAGAATGAGTCGGGTTTAAAAACAATGCAGTAAGTTGTTTTAAATTTTTGTTTCGGAAACTCCCACACACTAAGCAATACCTTTCAGTGTCCGGCTACAGAGCACGATAATGAAAGAGAAAGGTTACAGGTTAAAGTCTCGCGGTCAGTGCTTCAATTACGTAATGAGTGCTAGATATTTCGGTATTCTGCATTCATCGAGTTCGTTTGCGATGGTGTGTTAGTAGTTTGGATAAACGATGAATATCGAACTGAATTTAGTACAATACGAAGCATCCACAGAAAACATGGCATCAGTTAAGAGGCAGTGACAGTCCTTTGCACTTGCAAGGAGTGTATGGCAAGTGAAAACAACTTGCATCTCTAATGCTAAATGCCAGAGGTACTTCACCTTTTCGTCATTTTGCATTCACAGCACGGTCTCTCTGTGGATACTTTTTATTCTCTAGTACTCTGCCGTACAAACAGTACACAGAAACTCGGGTGTTACATTATTCGATATTTTCAATGGATGTGAGGACGGAAGGCACCGGATGGTTATAAATACAGTGCAACTACTAACAGTGGTCCAGTGCGGGATGTAATTATCGTATGGTAGCGAAGCGAATCTTGTTAGGTTTTCTAATGCGTTAATGCGGAACTGATTTACGCTGGAAAAGATTTATTTCAATTTTGGTTACTAGGTGCAACTCTGGCTTTGTCAATGCAAGACAGATGTGCAGAAATGTTTCCATAGGTAGGGATTTAGGACGGGACGTGGCCAGAAAAGGTGAAATAAGTGAGAAACATATAATGTTTATTTTATTATTAACAGCCCCTTATATAATATGTTCAACATGAGCACCGGAATGTTGAAGAGATGCTGCTCGGGGCCAGATTTGAACCTGGTGGCCAAAATCAGAACTAATTATTTTTTTCCAAGATTAATTTGTTCTGTGTATTGTTTAGCCTATCTACCAATTTCACTTTCCAGACTTTAGCCTCGAGCCAGCCATCTTTTAGATATTTGTTGCATTTTGAAACGATTCAATTCACTTTATGTGTACTGCATTCTTCTTTTGAAACCACAAAAGTTTTTCCAGAAACTAAGATTTTCCTGAAAGGGAAAAACTGTTCCATCGTATCACACGGTCGGTTATCCAGGGAGAGACAATCTATTCAATTTACAAGTGCTGTAATTGAGAGAATCTTTTGAATATCATTCTTAATATTCTGTCTCTTATATTATGTCTCTACTAACCACCAATAATCAGTAAGTAAAATCAAATTAAGCAGATGTATTATCAAGAACGAGTTGCAGTTTTCAAACGCTTTTGAGCAGTAGGTATTGCCACTAACACAACTATCGACTTTCGAAACATAGAGAATTGCTAGGACATTTAAGAAACTTCGTCCGCTTGCAAATATCACGTACTCCATGGTACAAGACCTTCTTCCGTTTCAGGATGCAAAGTAGTACGCTATCGACGAAGTATGGCTTAACCAGACACGGGTTATGTGTCTAGTTTCAGAAATGCACAGAACATTACTCACCATAAAACTCTCTAGATAAAGAATTAACAATATTCTTCAAATAGCTTTAAATACACACATCGCCGGAAGAAAGTGTTCACCTGGAAAGACGACGTCAGTTTTAATCCGATGACGGGATATGCCACCTGCGGACACGTGTACTGATAATCGTTTCAACGTTGTCCGCCAGCATAGCTACCAGAACGCCGTCTGTGTCTACCCTTCAATAGGGAACGCTCACAGCCAGAAGGTTTAGTGTGGTGCGAACGTGGGAAGCAAGCAGGCGACAATGCTACACACGGGTACTCTTGCTTCCTGCTGTTAACGAACGATTTTTGAAAGGGGTTCAACTGTGGCCATCCAAGTGGAGGAAAAAACCTTACAGAGAACTGACGATATCACACACATCCATGCCCGAGGCAGGATTCGAACCTGCGACCATAGCGGTTGCGAGGTTCCAGACTCTAGCGCCTAGAACCGCTCGGCCGGCGAGAGCTTGAACAAGGAAAGACGAAGTTCTGCAGCTAGTTTAAAGGTTTCTGTACAAACCATCTTCCATTTCTGACGGTGCGAAACTGCTTCATTATACGGTACAAGTTTCTCAGATATCTGCTCCCTTGAGAAGATAATACGCAGGGGCGACTATATTCTTATCAACCAGAATCCTCTCCATATCATATCCACTTCCCAAGATCATCTCTGCAAAGCGTGAATCTATGGGTAAGTGTGATTAAATCTGCTGGTCAGAAAAAACAGATACCTCATTTTATGTTCTGGTCTGTGTTATATCAGTATCAACAGTTTTCTCCAGAGAGGTTTAGCTAAGTTGTTTTCCCATGCGAATCACAGTGCTTCCCACTTTTTCATCGAACGTTATTATATGTCCACACCCATTATCCTAAAGAGATGTCAACCACAACCGCTGACTTGTTTGAACCGGCACAAGGGATCCCATACCCGCCCTGGTAGTACCTAATGTTCTTTGGAACACAGCTTGGTATGGTCTTGCCCTGGTTGTTGTGGATCGTTTTAATTTTCCTTTTTATTCTGAGAAAACCATTTTATTTACTTCGTAGATCGTCCGATATTGCTTTTTGTGTCGTTTTGTTGAGTTTTTTCAGTTAATTATCATGAGTTTTGCTCAGACTAGTATTATGGCTTTGTTGATGTGGAGAAAGACCATGTGCCATTTGCGTTCGACTCTCTTTCACTAATTATCTATCGTAATTTGCTTAGTAATAGTGTACCCATTAATTCAAAAAAGTCACATTTAGGTTTAGATCATTTCCTGTATTTTATCCAGACTCATTTCTTCGAGTGACATCTATAGTTGCAATATGATACCATGTGCGCTTCTTTTTTACGATGAGGCATCGTGACTTGGATGAAATTGCTCTGAAGATTGCTACACCATAGTTGAAATCGATCTGAATTAAACAGACTAAAAATTTATGACCGGTACTGACCTTTCTCCTGCCTTGGACCTAGGAAATAGTTAGTTTGCACTTGGTCTGAAGAGTTACGGCCTTTACCAATAGCTCGTGTTCATTCAGTGTAATTATTTGTTCATATCAAGGAGTTCCTGATTTTATTTTCTGTTTTTGAGGTGGCACTCCTTGTTCAGCCTTCCCACCACGAGGTGACCACGTAATGAATGATATTGAAAGTGCTGGCTATCGCAGTGTGTAGAATAATAGATTGTCTATAGAACGAACCCCAGTTACCACAGTTCTCGACTGGTATGGCGATTATGGAGTTTAGTACTTTTAGTGGAGTTGTCCTGACCTTAAAATCTCTATAGTTCAGTCATGTAGTTTCAGTGGCGGTAGAAATAACTACTTCTTTCTCTTACTGAGTACGTGTGCATTTGTTAAAGGATTAATGCAGGACTATCCTACTTTGGATCGGAGAGGAAAGGAATATGTGGAATACACTGATAAGGAGAAGGGACAGGATGATAGGACATCTGCTAAGACATGAGGGAATGACTTCCATGGTACTAGAGGGAGCTGTAGAGGGAAAAAACTGTAGAAGAAGACAGAGATTGGAATACGTCAAGCAAATAATTGAGGACGTAGATTGCAAGTGCTATTCTGATATGAAGAGGTTAGCACAGGAAAGGAATCCGTGGCGGGCCGCATCAAACCAGTCAGTAGACTGATGAAAAAAAAAAAAAGATCCTACTCTGACGCCCGCATTCTTAAGTTGTTGACACAGATTTTTCCTTGTACTCTCTGTTTAAATTATGATCGTTATATGACAAGGGGAATATAACTCAATTTAGGTTTCAATGGTAGTTCATGTATTTGAGTGAGATGTTAACACTATAATAATTTTCCCAAATCAGTGAGATTGGTTTTACGAATATCTCATACCATCTCACGCTTTCTCACTTCCCTGAACACACGGTAGACGTGGGTAATACATAATTAACGAAGATACTCTTTGCCACCCATCACTGAGTGCTGCATGTTCATGGTGTATGGCAACTTGCTTGTCCACTCGACACAGAATTCATACCAGCAGAAAGCAATAGTCTATAACACGTGGAAATACGTAGCACCGTTTTCACTGAGATAGAAAGAGTAAGCAGCTTGCACTTGCCAATTGCGGCGAAGATACTGCAACTAATAGGAAGTATGTAGCTTTCACGGTCAAAGAGGCAAAATGCCTTATAAAGAACATATTGAATCGGGGGGACGAAATAATACTGGAAACTGTAATTGAACGGACGGTAAAGGGGAAGAATCAAAGGAGCAGAGGTGTGAGTGATAGACGACTGAAAGACACACATGGAAGAAAAGTGACCAGTTTATTAATTCAAAAGTAATTGCCATAACTGTTAAGATACATTCCACTATGAGACAAGACGGTCAGTGCTTCGATGGAAAAAACGTTTGAAGCTACCTAAAGAACCATGACTTGATCCAGGCATACACCTCTTCGTCGGAAGCAAATATTCTAATCGCATGGGGAGAGAACGGGACAGTATGGAGAAGATGTAAGGCCCGACCACATGTTACCAAAATTGTTTCCGATCTCTGTGGCCGAAAGGTTTTATGTGCTTCAGTCCGGTACGACGCGGCTGCTACGGTCGCAGGTTCGAATCCTGCCTCGGGCACGGATGTGTGTGATGTCTTAAGGTTTAAGTAGTTCTAAGTCTAGGGGACTGATGACTTCAGATGTGAAGTCCCACAGTGCTTGGAGCCATTTGAACAGTTTTTGAACTAAAGTTGTTTCGACTGCGCTCCAGATGTTTCATGGGGAAGGAAACATACAGCCTCGATCTCTTCCGATGTGATTTCCGTATCTTTGAAGCCTTGACGAAAGATATTCATAGCCATAGATTTTCTTTGGATGAAGAAGTACATGTTCCGAAATCAACCGCAAACATTTTTCTATTATGGCAGTTGTCATTTTGTCTCACATTGGGGTAAAGGTATTAACAAATGTGGTGATTACTTCTGAAATAATAAACAGTTCACCTGTCTTTTTTTAGTTGTCTCTTTTTCCTTTGACTACCCCATATACACACATCAAAAATGTTTTGCATCACCCCAGTACCCACACCTCCTGAATATAGACGCTGACTGCAGATATTGTAACGCAGACACAGTCCTTTTGACTGTTGAGAGATGTCACTAAACCCGCCCAAAGATGTAAACAACAATACAAGAACAGCGGATATTAGACGGAGGGGTCCGACAGCCAATTATTTCTACTCATTCAACCAGGAAGAATGTACACTGCTCGTGTTGTCAGTAGTTAAACCATGCCTAAACGGTCAATACTGCGGTTCGATCGCGTCCGCATTGTTACTTTGTGTCAGGAAGATCTCTCAACAAGGGAAGTGTCCGGCCGTCTCGGATTGAATCAAATTGATGTTGTTCGCACATGGAGGAGATACAGAGAGATAGGACCTGTCGATGGCATGCCTCGCTGAGGCCGTCCAAGGGCCACTACTGTAGTGAATAACCGCTACCTTAGGATTATTGCTCGGAGGAACCCTCACAGCAACGCCACCATGTTCAATACAGCTTTTCGTGCAGCCACAGGACGTCGTGTTACGACTCAAGCTGTGCGCAATAGGCTGCATGATGCGCTACTTCACTCCCTACGTCAATGGCGAGGTCGATCTTTGCAACCACGACACCATGCATTGCAGTACAGATGGGCCCAACAAAGTGCCGAACGGACCGCTCAGGATTGGCATCACGTTCTCTTCGCCGAAGACTGTAGCATATTACTTTAACCAGACAATCGTCAGAGATGTGTTTGCAATCAATCCGGTCAGTCTTAATGCCTTAGACACACTTTACAGCGAGTGCAGCAATTTGGAGGCTGCCTGCTGATTTGTGGTAGCATTATGTGGGGCCGACGTATGCTGCTGGTGGTCATGGAAGGCTCCGTAACGGCTGTACGATACGTGAATGCCACCCACCGACAGATAGTGCAACCATATTGGCAGCATATTGGAGGTATTCGTCTTCATGGACGATAATTCGCGCTCCCATCGGGCACATCTTTTGAATGACTTTCTTCAGGATAGTAACATTGCACGACTAGAGTGGCCAGCACCGTTCTCCAGACTTGAGCCTTGTCGAACAGGCCTGGGATAGACTACAAAGGGCTGATTACGGACGACGTGACCCATCAACCACTCTGAGGGATATACGCCGAATCGCCAATGAGGAGTGGGACAATCTGGACCAACAGTACCTTGATGAACTTGAGGATAGTATGCTACTACAAACACAGGTATGCATCAATGCAAAAGATGTGCTGCTGGGTATTAGAGGTACTGGCGTGTATAGCAGTCTGGACCACCACCTATGAAGGTCTCGCTTTATGGTGGTACACTATTCAATGTGTAGTTTTCATGAGGAATAAAAAAGGCGGAATTGATGTTTATGTTGACCTCTATTCCAATTTTCTTCTATAGTTTTCGGAACTCTTGGAATGCTGGTGATGCAAAACATTTTTAATGTGTTGATATTCAGTGTGGGTGAGAGAGGAATACGCATTGTAGCACATGAGTTGCGTGGATTAGACTCAGGCAGGGAGTTCTGCCGATGGGGATCTCAATTGAAGAGTTAATTTACTAAACACGAAATACATCTGTATAACTGAATAATAATACAATTTCAGTAAAACTGAATGTAACATTATAGCGTGGATTAATTTCTTAAACAGGGCTCAACAATAAAGTAGAATTCAAATTTCTTCTACAGAAAAAAACATTTTTCCCAGGAAAAATAACTGGGCGACAATAGTAACACAATATATGTACCTCAGAAATAGGCAGGAAATATAACAGATACCACTTTTGTACTTAAGCATAAGATACCAAAGCATGTGAATTAAGATCTTCTACATAGCACTCGGTTGCATATCGGGCTATTACCACTGCCATCAGGAAGGAGCTTCTACAACAAGCTACCATCAATATTTTGCCAAACAACCTACATACTTACCTCAGTAAATATCAATTAAGTAACAGGTACAGCTTACCAAGAGCACAGAAGCAATATCAAGGTTACCATATCGCTAGCAATTATGTCGACAAATCAGTTAGACTCAGGGAATCGTTTAAACAAATCATTATTGTAGCCGGCCAGTGTGACCGAGCGGTACTAGGCTCTTCAGTCTGGAACCGCGCGGCCGCTATGACCGCAGTTTCGAATCCTACCTCCGGCATGGATGTGTGTGATGTCCTTAGGTTAGTAAGGTTTAGGTAGTTCTAAGTTCTAGGGGACCGATGCCCTCAGGTGTTAAGTCCCCTAGTGCTCAGAGCCATAATTGAAACGGACGACTTGGGACGTCAGCTAGTATAACGTATGTCAAAAAATGACGAACTCCCTCCAACTGTAATAAGGTGTTGGTTTTATTGGCAGCTGGTCTCGATGTTGTTACAACATCACTTCAGGCATATACTTGTTGACAGCAACCGTATATTTCTTACACTAGTAGTCAATGGTAAGATAGGCGTGTTCCATGCGGATAGAACACGCCTATCCCACCAATAACTACTAGTGTTAGAAAGAAGTTAGAAATGAAGAAGTAGGTACAAAGAAGGTAATTGCGGGGAAACCATGTGTAACAGAAGGAGTTCATCAGTAGTTGATCGATAAAAGGAGAAAGTACGAAAATGTCAAGGAAATTTAGGAATACACCAATACAAGCCTGTGATGAATGAAATAATTAGGAAGTGCAGGGGAGCTAAGACGAAGTGGCTCATTGAAAAATGTGAAGCAATCGAAAAAGAAATGATCAGAGGACTGATTCAGCATACAGGAAAGTCAAAATAACCTGCTGTGAAATTTTAGGTAAGGATGGTAACATTAAGCGTTCAATGAGTATTTCACTGTTAATACAGCGGAGACAGTGGATAGGTGGTAAGAGTAGGTGGAGAGTATTTGTCACCCCTACCTTCCCCTCCCCTCTCCAACAACGCACCCTTGAACCTTGTATCCGCACATGCTCCATGTAACGTACCGTTTATGCTGAATCGGCCACAACAAAGTATTTCGTAACGGTGTGATATTATGATTCATTCAATGAACTACATATGCAGGGTGTTACACAAAGGTACGGCCAAACTTTCAGGAAACGTTCCTCACACACAAAGAAAGAAAATATGTTATGTGGTCATGTGTCTGGCAACGCTTACTTTCCATGTTACAACTCATTTTATTACTTCTCTTCAAATCACAGTAATCATGGAATGGAAACACACACCAACACAACGTACCAGCATGACTTCAAACACTTCGATACAGGATATGTTCAAAATGTCCCCCGTTAGCGAGGATACGTGCATCCACCCAACGTCGCATTGAATCTCTGATGCGCTGAGGCAGCCCTGGAGAATGGCGTATTGTATCACAGCCATCCACAATACGAGCACGAAGAGTCTCTACATTTGGTACCGGGGTTGCGTAGACAAGAGCTTTCAAATGCCCCATAAATGAAAATCAAGAGGGTTGAGGTCAGGAGAGCGTGGAGGTCATGGAATTGGTCCGCTTCTACCGATCCATCGGTCACCGACTCTGTTGTTGAGAAGCGTACGAAGACTTCGACTGATATGTGCAGAAACTCCATCGTGCATGAACCACATGTTGTGTCGTACTTGTAAAGGCACATGTTCTAGCAGCACAGGTAGAGTATCCCGTATGAAATCATGGCGGTGAATCGAGGAAGTACAGTACATACTGACAAAACTAAAATGAGCTCTAACATGTAAATGATGCGTTTCCGGACACATGCCCACATAACATCTTTTCTTTATTTGTGTGTGATGAATGTTTTTTGAAAGTTTGGCAGTACCTTTTTGTACGTCACAGCTACTTTAAAAAGCCGCACAAATGGACTGTGAACAGATTACGTTGACTGTTTAAGATGTTGGCTGAAAGATGTTCTAAGGACAGAGTTATTGCATATCAATCATGGTGAGCGATGTCTTGTATTCGTAAACCGAGCAATGGCAGCTCTTTCTCTACTGTCAGAGTCTTACTAGTGGGAATATGGTCAGGATGTGTGATGTACACGGTGGTAAGGACCAAACACTTGACAGCCAAAAGTAGTAATGTGTGCTGTGTTCGTTCGAGAAAAATTATTTTGGGGCTATTTGTACAAATCGGAGAATTATGTCTATATCTACGACTCAGATCAACTTCCCGAATTCAAAAGTTGTTGCTAAAGAGCCAAATGTGAATAGTGGTTTAAAAAGTAAACAATGTTAATCTGTGTCCCTGACCATTGTTTAAATGAATTTGTGTCATATTGTGAAAGCATAAATGTAAATGGGATTGCTTAACATTGTATAGATGCTCTAGAAAGGAGACAACAAAATTCATTGTATATTCTGCTGAACCATTGATTAATTTTTCCGGTGTTATACTTTATTATTGCAAAGAATCTTAACGCAAATCAAAGTATCATTAACTGAAGCAAGTCAAACCTTTCAAATTGTTATTATTGAGAAGTATTACAGTATAGTTTCATTAGCTCGGTAAGACACTGGTAAGCGTACGCAGTTGGCAAGTAAGTAATGCCAAATACCCATTAACATATTTTTAAGATAAAAATATCGGATAAAATTTACAAGTTCAAAAATAAGTCGTTACGCTTGAAATATAAAAAAAAAGACTTTTCTGAATAAAAAGAGTCATAAAGGTTATACTTGAAATAGGAAAGAAAATAATATACTACAATGTTAATGATTTTCATTTTATACCAAAAGGTATTTTATATCTGGATATGAATCACAATGAAAATATTCCTTTAAAAAGTGCATTTTAATATGTATACTTTCTCATTGGGATGAATCATTTAGACATGTTCGGCTTTGAGTGATGTTTCAAAAGCTTATATGTTGTTTTCTGAAAATAACTTACATCACGTCGTATAATGCTTGCCTTGTAATATTACATTGGCAACTGCCTTGCTGCAGCGGCTACACCGGTTCCCGTGAGATCACCGAAGTTAAGCGCTGTTGGGGGTGGCCGGCACTTGGATGGGTGACCATCCAGGTCGCCATGCGCTGTTGCCATTTTTCGGGGTGCACTCAAGCTCGTGATGCAAGTTGAGGAGCTACTCGACCGAACAGTAGCGGCTTCGGTCAAGAATACCATCATAACGACTGGGAGAGCAGTGTGCTGAGCCCACGCCCCTCGTATCCGCATCCTCCTCTGAGGATGACACGGCTGTCGGATGGTCCCGGTATGCCACTCGTGGCCTGAAGACGGAGTGCTTGCTGTATTATATTACAGTTTGTAACAATTTAGCATATCGTGAATAAAGTTATAAACTGGCAACTCGAACATTAATGTTCATATTTTACCAAAAGTACCGATTACATTGTTGCTTCACAATTATTTGAAATATTTAAAATCACCGTAACAGAATACAGTGCTAAAATAATGGCCTAACCTATTGTTAAAACAGGTTTTTGAAGTAATTGTTATACTTAAACATATAAACCAGAAACATCTTCTAAACAGTCACCAGTCATTTGCTCGACGTGTGTGTTGAATAGCACGGTTATGTAGTCAATGATGATGTATGCCCTCTTAAGTCCTCCAGATTTTGCCCGTCTTCTCCGAAAATTTTGTTTTCACTAATAATTAAAATCTTTCTTCTCGGCATCTGAGATTACAATTTCCTACATCTTGCTGGGACCTCTACAATTCAGTCGCCTCCATACCAATGTGAGTGGTACTTCGGTGACCTACATTTCGTAGGCTTGTTGATAGAGATTCAACGTTCCACTCTTTATTTCTTTCTTCCTTTCTTTTTTTCTAAATTCTGAGCACTTTTGCCTTTTCATTTCACCTCCTCATATGTACAGAATATTTTTTAAACTTCACTAAGAATTTTTCCAAAATAACCGACTTCGCACTTACCATTGTTTACGTCGAAGACTTTTGTTGTCTTACAGTCTTGCGCAACACGTTCAAAATAATAAAAATCCGATTTTATTGGTATCCAAGTCATCTTTGTGCTTGGCGGAGCAATTTCCTCCATGGTCTCTTTTACTGATTTAGCGCTTCTTTATGTTTCCATTTTGTATTTAGTCGTGTACTCATTGCTGGTACAGTCCTACGCGCTTCTCAAATACGTTTCTCATCTCTCTTGACTTACCCGTCTCGTCAAGTGAGCTTGGCGCACGTCAGAAGCGACGAGCGCTTTTTCAACGTCTGCCTGAGCGCGTATAACAACGCCGGCAGCATAAGCCGTCCTCGGCTCTGAAGAGCATGCAAACAACCTGCCAACCGAACCGGGCGTCTTTAGTATTCTGCCCACTGTGTACCCTTAACCCAGTATAAATGGACCAGTCAGGCTTAAAGTAGAACATACCCCAGGCAGCTAGGACTCAAGTCCGAAGGTCTGTCCCGCCTGCCAGAAATTTAGTATTCTCTGGCGCACAATAAATATTCACTTCTACAAGCACTGCCCTGTGGCAGTCATTCATCTAGTCCTCCTGGTATTTGGCAGTTCATATGAGAAGGAACCACAATCAGGTAATGCGCTATGAGGAATTTCATGAAGAAAACTAATTATCTGATCAGTAATACGTCATCTTATTTGTTGTGACGCAAGAAGGAACGTTCTAAGTGTTTACAAGAAAATATTCTTGTTCTACATCCCTATATGAACTTTCGCTTAACAAATGCACTTTCAAATAAATACAGGAGCAAGCCACAAGTACGGTATGAAAAGTTAATTTAAATTTAACCACTGCCGTTTTTGTTTTTTATAAAAATATTTCAGAAACCTACTACAAGCTTCAGTGCTGAGGCTTCGCTTTGTGCTCGTTAATTCCTTGATATTATAAGATACACCATTGTCTTTCAACATAATTATGCATATTAGAGAACGTGATCCCAACTCTTGTTAGACCATTTCGTGCATGATTTCTCTAAATATAAATCTTGCCCATTTGTTTATTGAATTTTAAAAGAAAACAATTGGTTTATCTTTGATCATCAAGCAGAAAGCGTGGCCCAATCATGGACGGTTATAAGGGAAAACTGACGATCAATGTTTAAAATTCTGATACCGGTATTGGTAAATGTTAATATTTTTTTTCCATAGTTGAAGCTGGTTGAAGTTTTAAATCATAGTTCTACTAGGAGCATGTTTCTCATAACTGTTTTCGTCCAGTCAGGGCAAATTCTGTTCTCTTGGTTTGCAATAGGGGCTAACGTACCGCTATACACCCTCTAATGTTTACGAGCTGTGATATTTATTTCTACTGAAACAAGGCTTTTTATGTTATTCGATAGATGTTCGTTGAGTACCGAAATTATTTTGTCTATGGAATATAATGGTGAACATTGGTTTCTTTTCTTATTCGAATGAATTACTTTTGGTCTCCTCCGCTAATAGTTTCTTTTCTGCGTAACATCTACGCGCCAACATTATCTGTTATCTGATTTTTATATTCTCGTTTCTGCCACTCCAATTTTTTCCATTGCAGCATCATAGCACCATTTTACATGCCTCTTCTTGTGAGCAGCACTTTCCATTGACTTTTGACTTTTTTTTCTTAAGGCTCATCTTTAAAAACTTACAGATGAAATATTTCTTCGAATGTTGTTCTGACGTTTGCAAACACGATTTTGAAATATTATTACCTGATCGTTTTCACGCCAAAGCCATACGTAACTTGCGCACTCTGATTTTATTCAGGGTGCCATGCACGTCAACAGAATCAAAACAGAAACGACTCATGCTTGCAGCTCTTGTGTTAACATTGCCGCCTGCTGTTCACAGTAACTCGATCTCTGCCATATTTACCTATTTACAAAAAATCCTACTCCCATTAAACCTTTTTCCTGCTGCTGTATTCATCTGACCAGAAATTTTCGTCTTCATTTAGTTTCATTTTACTGACCAACACTATATTTTGACTGAGACTGGATTTCCCATTTCTGTTTTCACAGCTTCCATGCGATTTTTAAACTTCTGACATTTCACTCTCCGATTCGTAGTGCGTTAGCCTTTCGTTGGTTATTCAGTCACTTTTTCTGCGTTATCTCCGCCTTCGTAGCCCCTCCCGCAGATTTACATGGGGAATTAATCCGATATCTGTTGCGAAAGTAGAGATCTATATGACACTTTTTCAGTGGCACGTGACATGTACTGTGGGCAACCAATATGTATATTATAAAAGCACTGACTTCTACTGCATTATGCATCCTCATGTCCTTGATAATTGCTGAATCTTTCATATTTTAGTGCTGTTTCCCACCCCAAGGGCAACAAATTGCTCTGAAATTCCGTCCTCTCATCCGTACTTTGTGTAACGCCGTTGACAGAGCGATGATACCATGTGTCGGACGTCATCGGCCACAAATGCTGAAAATTTTCATTTAAAATTTGAGTAATGGTTGGGATCGAATCCGGTACGGTTTAATTAGTAGTCATCAAAGACGTTACCCTCTTCTTCTCTTATTCTTATTGATTTCGATCCGTTTTTCCTTCTTTTTTTGTCAGTGGCCTAGTACGGATTTGTATGACTTCTCTGAGGTTCCACCGATGAGAATTTCATTCAGTTTTTTTTTTCTTTTTCGTTCTGTATTACAGAGTGTCGGCAGTCCCCAAGATCATGGTGTTTTTCTTCCTCTTGCAAATAGAGTGACCATAAAACGATACTGATAAAATTCAAGAGAGCTAGCTCTGTGAAGTATCTTTGTGAGGCTACTGGTCGCTGCAACGTGTTGTCGTCGGAGCAGCGGATATACGTGGTAGCGCAAAAAGTCCCTATTGTCTCCGCCGGTGAGGCGATAACAAGGGCCAGATTTTACTCGTTGTAATTATTATCAAATCTAGGAATTCATTGCCACCTATTTAAACGGTATTCTGTTGGCAAACCGAACACATATTCTTACAATGATGATACGCTACTTCAGAAAAGTTTTCGCCATTTACGGTTTTTAAATATTTTTCTATTGTATTACTACTGTGGTATTAGGTTTCTCTCATTTAATGTAATTTTATGTAATCACCGAAGAATTTAATTCTAAGGGCTCAACGACTGTTTTATGAGAAAGTTTCAGTGCGGATGCACAACCAACTCCTACGGAAATAAATCTACGAGTAGAAGTTTAATGGACGGGTCATTACGGTGCGATGGGCGGGAAGTTGAGAATTTTGGTCCAGCGTAAAACATGTCCGGATGGCCAAGGCGGTTAAAAAAAAGTTCTAGAGAAGCCGAGCATCCGGATCCGAATTCCGGTTCGCCACTAATTTTCGACTTTCACCGTTACACTGGCGCAATGACATGTGAGAAGGAAAGTCATTATTAGCTTCCTATCTCTTTCTCATCCAGTTTCATCCCAGTTATTCATGCTTACGTAACTTATCGTAAGAAAAACTTTATCTATTACTGAACGAACTGTAGCTATAACAACGAACAAAAAGACACATAAACAAGTGCTTCAGATATTACTGGCATTTAGACCAGAGAACTGCAGAGCTGTCGAGTTCACGTCTCGTCCGGATCTTTACACGTTTCTCTGTATCTTCGGCGCCGGTCGGGTCAATCAGGCGCGAGCGGAATCAGAGCGTGGTGGGTGGAGGGGGGCTGGGAAGGGTGAGCCCCCGGCGCCGGGTCCTGGCGTCTCGTCTCGGTGCGGGATGTTTATTCCACCCGCCGCCACCGACCAGCCTACATCGGTGCACTCTCGTCTTATCCTCACTAATGTTGAGGTCCTCGCAGTGTTGAGTTGTAAGCCACTAACCCGGTTGACCAGGTTATCACCGTACCGTATCTCAACTGCCTCTTTAATAACGGAGTCCCACAAACATTTCGCTATAAACAGTCTCTTTCTTGGTTTGTTCAACAAAGTATTCTTCTTTATCGAATCTTGCAGAAAAAACTGCAGTACAAAAATGCTGACAGACAGAAACTGTAGTCTCTCTAGAACATCATTTAAAAGGTCTTTCAGTTTGCAATAAATAAATAAAATATGACTTCAGGTCACACTAGGTAGTGATTGAGGTAACTCGGACCGCACAGCGGTACGTGAAAGACATCCTACGCCCTCATGCATTACTTTTCATGCAGTTATTGTCCACACATCATACGGGTGCCTGTCAACTGTTTTCGTGATTTTGAGATACTCCTATGGTGAGCAATAGCCCGAGATACGCCCCGATGGATCACGTGTGCGATCAGTTTTGACATCGTCTCTGCTACAGTGTTAGTGCTTACGATATCAAGGACCAGTAGCTGTGGGCCAGCTTGCTTTACGAGCAGATACAGCGGCTTTATAACTCCCTTACAA
This sequence comes from Schistocerca gregaria, assembly GCF_023897955.1. Taxonomy (NCBI): domain Eukaryota; kingdom Metazoa; phylum Arthropoda; class Insecta; order Orthoptera; family Acrididae; genus Schistocerca; species Schistocerca gregaria. Next base: position 411,254,485 of record NC_064925.1, on the reverse strand, counting down.
ACCGAATCAGGGCATGTATCTAAGCCTAATGGGTGTACGGTTAGACTGATAAGTGGTCTCATACTGCCAAACCCTTTGTAAACTTGACTCAATATTGTAAAGACTGACATAACATCGCATACGCTCTATATCTTTAAAATTTCATTTTGTTACCTCCTCCTCTTCTGGGTGTTTTCCCTTTTTTGTGAGGCATTGTATTTAATTGCATGAAATGTTAATAATCGGGGTTTAGAAATTAACTTTCATCAAGGAAGTGCACCTGTTTCCTAGAATTTATTTATCCAACAAAAAATTAATTATGACAGCTATTTCCATGTTTTGTTTGCATTACAAAAGGTAAATAATGGCTTCACGCGCATAATTAACTACCATCCCGCGGCACACGATATGGCGGAGACGGCCACCGACCGTCAATTGCTTCGCACGTTAGGCTGGTGTGTTCGTGCCACAGCTGGTGTCCGACATAACGGACCTCTGCAGGTGTTGTGGAGGTCGTAGTAGGCGTAGTCGTTTGCTATACACTTACCTTCGGCCAGTGGTTGGCAGCACATATGCTAATTAGAATATTAAAACAAATTGATATAAAATGAAGCAGTCTGTGTTTTAAACATAATTGAATTATTTATTTAACTAATATTAAAATTTCTGTAAGCCAGAGATTAAACTTCTTGTGAAATTACCGTTTTTCAAACTAATTTTAAATCCACATGAGAGTCCTTGTATTAAATATTTATGAATCCACGATAAAATAATTTTAGAATATTTCCTTAAGACTTGTAAACTGTTACAAATTTCAGATCAGGGGATGCTTTAAAAATTGACCAACATCTGCATGAGAATGCCGCGCAGAACCTGCTTCATGTATTCCCTACGGAATAGTGAGTCGTGTTTCCCTGGTAAATGGGTGCAGACCTACAACAGAATACACAGCGCAAAGACCTTGTCTCAGTCGGCATCCTTTCGCCAGATAATAAACTCAGACATTTGTCCACAATTGCCCCTTGAAAACCTATTCACTGTGGTGCTTCAAACGACAATTTTTGTAGTACTTGACAAATGAGTTCTCGGTAGGCTTATATTTGCTAGATATGTGTTTCCTCGTTGAAAGTAATGTGTTTACTTCCTCCAAGTAAGCAATCAACTATTGAGGACGGTTACTCACCATGTAGGCATTCCACGCTAGTCACTCTTTTTCAAGATAATGTCGTTTTAAACAACTAGAAGTAACACCAACATCGTTCACTGAATTAACGGAAGTATATAAAACGAAATTTCTTATGGTGTTATTAGTAGTATATGTGATTCATCATACAGAAATTTTCCAGCACATTAAAGTATCTAATATACCTCTTGATATGAAAAGTTCCAGGGAAGACGTAAACAGTTATTGCCCAATATGCATGCTGACTTCTTTTTGAAAATATTCGAAAAAGTAAGGTACTGAAGAATAGTCTCACATTAAAAGAAATTATTTAGCATATAAGACTTACGGTTCCAGAGGCGTTGCTCGACAGAGTGCACTATTTACGTATTCACTCATCAAATACTGTAAGAAATAAATTACAAACTGCAGCCTGCTGGAACTATCTGTGATCTTTCGAAGACGGTAAAGTGTGTAGATGGCGTTATACTCTTTTGTGGAGCTGAAGGCTTTACACACAAATAATTTCACTCATACTTAACGAACAGACAATGAAAAGTGGTATGCAATGATTCAAACAATGTTGGAAGCGCAGAAAATTTAGGTGACTATGGAGAAATCACAGAGCCCTACAGGACTCAGCTTTGTATCTACTCCCTTTTCATATATAGGCTATGTAAATGAATTGCGCTTAACATTCAAAAAACATAATAGATAATTTTTAGGGTGATACTAGTGTTATAATAAATCCCATTAGAGAGAACGATACGGAATAGACTGTAAATGATGTTTTTCAAAGAATTATGAAAAGTGTCTCTGAAAATGAGAACCCTAGCCAACAACTGATCAAGCACACGAAGAGGAGACCGTAAATGGGAATGAATGAAACAAGTTTTGAAAATAAATATTGATGAAACTGGAAAAAATATTACTGAGCTTCTCAAAGAATTAAGTTTAGTTCCCTTTGCTCTTCGTAGAATCAATATCCTGTCATATTTTGCATATTTATACTCAATACTGTCTTATGGAATAATTTCCTTTCGTAACTCACCACTGAGACAAAGTATTTTTCAAGTAGGCGAGCAATGAGAATAATACGTGTTGTCCACAACCGGTCGTCATTTAGGTATCTCTTCAAGGACTATACATCTTATCTGTGCCATCTCAGCCCGTATCTCGTGGTCGTGTGGTAGCGTTCTGGCTTCCTGCGTCCGGGTTCTCAGGTTCAATTCCCGGCGGGGTCTGGGATTTTCTCTGCCTCGTGATGGCTGGGTGTAGTGTGTTGTCCTTAAGTTAGTTAGGTTTAAGTAGTTCTAAGTTCTAGGGAACTGAAGTCCCATAGTGCTTAGAGCCATTTTCTTTGTGCCACCTCAATACATTCTCGTATGTTCGGTAATGAAATCAGTCGTAAATAATCCTTCATAATTAGACGAGGACAGTGATTTAGAGAAGAATAGAAAATGGTTCAAACGACTCTGTTCACTATGGGACTCAACATCTGAGGTCATCAGTCCCCTAGAACTTAGAATTACTTAAACCTAACTAACCTAAGGACATCACACACATCAATGCCCGAGGTAGGATTCGAACCTGTGACCTTAGCGGTCACGCGGTTCCAAACTGAAGCGCCTAGAACCGCACGGCCACACCGGCCGGCACACAAGAGGAGAAATGACTATGGTTACCTATTACTAAAACTGTCAGTGGATCAGTAAAGAGTTCAATATGTAGCAAAAAAAAAAAATTGGCCACTTGCCCAATAACATAAAATGTCTCTTAGTTAGCGAAGATAGTTTGAAAGGTAACCTGAAATAATTTCTCCTTCAAACCTCTTTCTATTCGACGGAAAATTTCTGTTTAAATTCTGGTACCATGTAAAAACAACCGAGGTTTTAGTGTGGCAATGTGAATAGAACTAAGAAATATGCTAATTTAGGTTAACACTGATGGTATCGTACTCCTTAAACTGAATTGTCCTACATACTTAAGATGAGAGAATCATTTGTTCATTAACAATGATGGTATCAGACTTCGTAAACTGACTCGTCCATCATAATTTCGATGTCAGAATCATTGAAATGACCCACTGAACATGTAATTAACCAGCTACCCATAGCACCGGAATATAACTGTTTAAGGGAGCATGAACGTCCTAAAACCATTCAACGAATATTCTGCAGGAATTTAGTGCACTGGCGCCGAATACGTTTTCATTCATACATCGTCAAGGTTATGACATGTCAATGTGTATGTCTGCTCCGAAAGGAATTTCTTTCAGCAGAATTACTTCCTCACCCAACAGAAACAAAACTTAAACGTGCTGTCAACTTCAAATGTTCCAACTGTCCAAAATTTATTTTTCTGTCGTTGAGATGATACCTTCAGCTTTATTTGTTGGGGTCACGAGTACCCAGCATTGCCTGGGTTTGCATTTGTTCCAATTTCTTTTGTCAATCTCCTCCTTTTCCTCAATCTGTCTTTCACCTCCTCTTCCTCACCACCCCCCTCCCCACAATAATCACCTGGCACTCTTCCCTCTTTCTGTCCACCTAATTCAAGCCCAATCTCTGCCCCCTGTCTTTTTATCTCCTCTGCCCATTCTGTTCATATCCTTCTCACCTCTCTCTTTCTGTTCACCTACTCTACTCCTGTCCTTCTCCTTCTCCTCCTCTTTCTGTCTACCTCCTCCTGTTGCCAATCTCCTCTCGTCCTATCTCTGTCCATCTTCTAAGTCTCCACTCTCCGTCCATTTCGTCCATCTGCTCAACACCTGTAAATCTCTACTTCCCTTTCACCAACCAGTTCCTCTTCCATATCTCTCTGTTCATCTCCTCCTCCTTACTCTCTGAGACCTCTTTCTTCTTCCTGTGTCCATCTCCTACTCCCAGTGTCTCTATACATCTGCTCCTGTTTTTTGGCCAGCAGTACGTTCAGAAAAGACTATGCCTCTGCGGCCTTAATTAACATGACAAGTTTAGAAAATGTTGCAATTAGTGAACAACATAAAAATTCCGTTAAAGAAAATAAAAAAGTCTATGTAGACCATATAGTCTATCTCCTGTTGTCGCCTCTAGCTTCTCCTCTTTCCCTCTATCTCCTCCTCCCCCTCACAGTCCATCACCCCTCTCCATCCATTTCCCCCTCTCACAGCCCATCTCCTCCTCCTCTGCCACCTCCTCTTCCATTACTCTGTCTGTTTATTCCTCCCCGCCTCTATGTCACCTTGTCATTCCTCTCTCAGTCCATTTACTCTCTTTTCTCTCTGTGCATCTCCTCTCTTTTCTCCATCTATTTCCCTCTCCCCGCCGCCCTTCCATCTTCTTCCTCTCTATCTGTGTCTATCAAACTTCTCTTTAGGACGTTCTCTCTCCACGTAATCTCCTCAAGCCATTAGAGGTTGTTGATTCTTGACCCTGCAATATATCTTTCCTGATAATAAGTATTGTGTGTACCAAATTTGGTTGAAATCGATCGAGGGGTATAGGAAGAGCATTTTAATTGTGGCTATGGCCGCATACGCACATCACATATATCTGTAATAGTTAATGCACGTATGGACACATACATTTCCCCTGCAGCTTCGTTTCTACGGAGCTTAATGTTTATGACGTAGTATCTCCTGAACAGTGATCTAATTTTGCAGGTACATTGAGTGGTATATTTGGATATCGATTACCAGATGTGTTCCGAACAGAGTTAGGGGTAATGACATAATAAACGGAAGAGAGGTACCTAATGCAGCAGTTTTACAGCATGAATAGCAAGAATGGAGGAAAGTGGAGAACTTCCTTCCTTTGATAATTTTTTGCGAATTTTCAGCGAGAAATAGCTTCCTAAGGGTTTGAAATTATGTGCAAACATTGCTTAAAGCCTAAGCTAATAGGTGCCCTCGTTCTCAAATACTGGATGAATAAAATCTGTGAATTCGGGCATAGTGAGATAGACTACTTTCTCACCCCCCCTCCTTCACCACTTTCATGGTAATTGGTTCTCACCCCCACAATTATTCTCTGCAGACAGTAAATGATGTGTGTACCAAGATTGGTTGGACCTGATCCAATGGTTTAGGAAGAGATGTGGAACAAACATACAAACGTACATAGAAGTGAGACATAACAATTAAAACAGATGAAGGTGTCATCCTTATTATACAATGATATAGTAACACGTCTTGTTTCTTTATGTAACGAAAGTCACGGGAGTGAAAAAGCCGAGTAATTTAGTTTAGGATGGCCACGCTATGAAACAAGCAGCTACTGAGTTATGGAGGTGCAGGAAAAGTGGCTCCTAGTTGCAGTGTCGGCGACATGTTACCTTAACGCTCAACAACCGGCCAACACAGGTTATTAGTTGCTGTGGGTCCGGTCGCGCGTGAGGGTCAGTCAGTAGGATAGCTCCAGGTTTCTTCGACGCGATTTCGACCTGGCAGGAGAATCTTGTAGCATTGCTAAAAGATTTCCACCGACTCCTTTGTCAACAGTACCCTATTTCTGGAGTTCAAAAACTGTAACGCAGTGTCGTAGTTCACCTTGACTCGTCTGTCCATTGCTGCTGTGAACATCCCACCAAAAAATGCTATTTCTTCATGGTAAATTTCCTACAGGAAGAAAACAAGAGAAATAAGGGGCACACATATATTGTTTGTATGATGTTTCCTATCATCCTCAAGAAGCATCACTCTCAAACCAAGTAACACTGGCTCTAGCCTTGATCATGGCCTCAAGTCGTCAAGTTAGAGAGTCCATTTGTTTCTTATGCCATCACTATCGATACAGCCCACAGCGTATCAAGGTTGGTAACTGTAATTCAATTTTGCATCTGGCGCCGACAGCGGTCACTAGAGACCTTGTGGTCCCAATGGTGCATGCCAGCTGAGCTACACATCCAGCAGCTCTGTACTACGAGTACTAGTGCCCTCTGTCGCCGCACTATAAGACGGCGGGTGGCAGTCGCTCAGTCAAATAACGCTTGGAACCACTACGCTATGTCACCTTCGTCTGCGCTGCGTCCTTGTTGACACAGAGATAACTTTGTTTCTCACAAATTTATTTGTTATGAGAAATACAAGTTAAGTAAATCTTCTGTTTGTTGTGTTAACCTGTTTGCTAATCACTTCTACCCCTGTCCAGCTGTTCTACGATGACTATCGCTGCGCCACTCTATAGCCCACCCTCTAGTTACCATTGTGTACAAAGCGGTTCAGAGCAATTCTAAACCCAGATAAAGTCTTTGATTGAGAATGAGCTGCCATAGAGGTAAAAAACATTTGCGATGTTGGCTGTTGAAGTTAAAACCTTCGGAGTTGTTAGGGCGCGCCATATTTATTCTATATGATCGACTTTTCGACACCTTTCTTGGGATCTTGTTCATGATATTGTGGTTTCCATGGTCAGAGATCAGTGACAGTGATCGGTCGACCATGGACACTACAAGATCCCGAAGAAGATCCCAGCAGACGGATCGAAATGTCGATTGTGTAGAAGAAATATGTCGGGGCCTAACAACTCAGGATGTCTTTAACTTTAGTGACAGCGTCGAAGAGGGTCTACAGACATAAGTGTTTGTTGTTACCTGTGACCTTTTACAAACTCTTCAAGATATATTTATTGGAATAAAGCAGGGCGATATACAGATTGATACTTATTACAGTTTAAAAAATCGCGAAGCGACGTAGATGACGCTGAGACAAATTTAATGTAAGACCCCGGTAGCTGAGTGGTCAGCGCGACAGACTGTCAATCCAAATGGCCAGGGTTCAATTCCCGGGTGGGACGGAGATTTTCTCCACTCAGGGAGTGGTTGTTGTCCTAATCATCATAATTTCATCCCCATCTACGCTCAAGTCGCCGAAGTGGCGTCAAATCGAAACACTTGCACCAGGCGAACGGTCTACCCCTCGGGAGGCCCTCGTCACACGACATTTCATATCATTTTTCATTGGGCTACAAAGATGGGAAATACACAAAAAGTCGATGAAAATGTAGGAGATATTACCTCGTCAGATGACATACGTCACCGCACATACAGTGGTAAGATTTTCGAGTCAGCTCTCGCTGGTAGCGCACACCGCTACCCATTGCTCCGCTAAACTTTTCTTCTGGAGTTGTATAAAGGCTCTAGTTAACAGCCCCCAAAGATTCCAAAACGTACAAAACGTACCTCACAAGTGCAAAACCTTTACCACAGCGGATATCCTAAATATGGAAGGTATTTTTGAAAGCGTCGTTGAAGGAGTGCTTGAGCGATGCAATATTTGCCTTCAAAAAAACCGTGCAAATTTTTAAAACCTTAGTAGATGTCATTTGTTGTAAATGAATAAGTTACAGAGTTACTGTCCTCTCTCTAACCAAGTAAAAGGTGATCCTACTTTGTGTTTCTCTCTCTTATCTCTTTCTTTTTTGTAAAGAAAACGTAGGTTATTTACTGGTGGAAACGCAATTTGGAAGCTTATACTGATTTACTTGTAGCTAATTACCGTGGGTTTTTGTTGTACTTTAGAATATACCAGGGCAGCTCGCGAGGCCAGTAGCTAAAATAAATCTTACCCGAATGTTAACACATAATTGAGTAATGCAATGGGAAAAAATACTGCCTGCCAGACAGAAGACTCAAACTCTGTGCCTCACGATCTGAAGTGACGTATGTGGGCCCGGAGTCACTCCGACATAGGTACGCGACTTGGGTTGGGATGGTCAGGTGCGACACCGACAGGCTCAACTGCTATATGTGTGGCGAGTTACATCATCTGGTGATGTCACATATTCAACATTCCTCATCCACATTTTGGGTATTCCCCATACATTTTCGGCCCCATTTGTCTTATATCAAATAACTTGTCTGAATAAGAATCACCCCGTACAAAATCAATTGAAGTGCGATAAATTGCGCAATTATTTCATCTGCATCTACATCTACATCCATACTCCGCAAGCCACCTGACGGTCTGTGGCGGAGGGTACCTACATTACCTCTATCAGTTCTTTCTTCTATTCCAGTCTCCTATTGTTCGTGGAAAGAAGGATTGTCGGTATGCTTCTGTGTGGGCTCTAATCTCTCTGATTTTATCCTCATGGTCTCTTCGCGAGCTATACGTAGGGGGAGGGGGGGGGGTCAATATACTGCTTGACTCTTCGGTGAAGGTATGTTCTCGAAACTTTAACAAAAGCCCGTAACGAGCTATTGAGCGTCTCTCCTGCAGAGTCTTCCACTGGAGTTTATCTATCATCGCCGTAACGCTTTCGCGATTACTAAATGATCCGGTTTCGAAGCGGGCTGCTCTTCGTTGGATCTTCTCTATCTCTTCTATCAACCCTACCTGGTGCGGATCCCACACTGCTGAGCAGTATTCAAGCAGTGGGCGAACAAGTGTACTGTAACCTACTTGTATTGTTTTCAGATTGCATTTCCGTAGGGTGCTTCCACTCAATCTCAGTCTGGCATTTGCTTTACCGACAATCAACTTTATATGATCATTCCATTTTAAATCACCTTTAATGCGTACTCCCAGATAATGTATGGAATTAACTGCTTCCAGTTGCTGACCTGCTATTTTGTAGCCGAATGATAAGGGATCTATCTTTCTATGTATTCGCAACACATTACACTTGTCTACATTGAGATTCAGTTGCCATTCCCTGCATCATGCGTCAATTCGTTGCAGATCCTCCTGCATTTCAGTACAATTTTCCATTGTTACAACCTCTCGATACACCACAGCATCATCTGCAAAAAGCCTCAGTGAACTTCCGATGTTATCCACAAGGTCATCTATGTATATTGTGAATAGCAACGGTCCTATGACACTCCCCTGCGGCACACCTGAAATCACTCTTACTTCGGAAGACTTCTATCCATTGAGAATGACATGCTGCATTATGTTATTTAGGAACTCTTCAATCCTACCACACAATTGGTCTGATAGTCCATATGCTCTTACTTTGTTAATTAAACGACTGTGAGGAACTGTATCGAACGCCTTGCGGAAGTCAAGAAAACACGACATCTACCTGTGAACCGTGTGCATGGCCCTCTGAGTCTCGTGGACGAATAGCGCGAACTGGGTTTCACACGACTGTCTTTTTCGAAATCCATGCTGATTCCTACAGAGTAGATTTCTAGTCTCCAGGAAAGTCTCTATACTCGAACATACTACGTATTCGAAAATTCTACAACTTATCGACGTTAGGGATATAGGTCTATAGTTCTGCCCATATTGACTTTGAACGTGTACGGCCCGACAACACAGCTGTTGGCATTCTGAAGCTGTATGCGTTCACAGCCTACATATCGTGAACGTTTACAATAAACGGTCAGATAGAATTCTGATTTTAACATCCTGGTTCATGCTCACGTATATCTGAGTGAATTAGACAATGTACGACAATTCCCTTTAGTCCATCATAAACACAGGACTATCTTGATTAGTATTCTCCATTCGCTCCAGGTGAAACGCTTCATTCAGGTGCCGGGGCCACGACGCCTTATATAGTTCGAAAAGAGACGAGATTGCGACTCTTCTGACCACACTACATGCCTGTAGTCAGCTACTGTACAGCTCCTGCGTTGATTGGCCCATTGAAGGGGAGCTGTTTTGTGTGCCGCTGTCAGTACGGTCTTTTGTGAAGCAATCGGTTAAAATGGTCTTGCATTTATTGACGGTAGCTGTTGAAGTCGAGTTTGAAACAGACAGTTATTGACAAGGAGCGCAATTCGCCTCCTGCCCTTGTCTGTTGGGATCTTTTTACAACCTCTGTTCTTAGGGCGTACTATATGGCTGCGAGCGGTGCACCATTCGTTGTAGGCTTTCAGGACATCTTGCATTCAAGCACCAGTGAATCTGGGAATTTCGCTCACTGTGAAATCATAGACACATCCAAATACGATAGCTCCTTTCGACCGTTCTGCCACAAATTTTACAGCGCTGATTCCATACAACCAAGTAGCACGTTCAATCCTCTTACTGCGATTAATTACCTCATCTGTGGCGTGTTTACCCACCTGGTATCTATTACTATTGCTCATGGCGGCTGCAGTGTAACACGTGTTAAGTTCGGCTCGCGAAATTTAGTCGAATTCGAAGGTGTTCTCGCAGGTGGTGTTGTCTAGTACAAGTGGAAATCGTGTAAACAACAGTGTTCTGTGCAGTAGTGCTATTTTTTTCTGTGCTCCGCCAATATCTGCGAGAAAATGGTAAACAGAAGAATCAACAGTAGCGCGTCCAGCAGCGGGGAAGCAGCAGGTGCGGCGGGCCTGCTCCTGGCGGAAGGTGCGGCCGCGGCTCCCGGTATAGCGGAGTTGGTTCGCTCTGAGGTAAACGCTGCGCTTCGCGATAAAACCAATCTCGATCTGATAGCAGGCACCATATCAGATACTGTAACGGCAGCAGTATTGGCCAAAATGCGTGAAACTGTTGAGGCCAATACTGCCGAAATTACAGCACTAAAAAAGTCTGTGTCTGAATACGAGAAAAAGGCACGAGAGTTGGAAGTGAAACTATCTGCCGCCACAGACGAGCTAGAACAGTACCAAAGGCGAAATAGTCTACGACTGTTTGGAGTAGCAGAAAATAAAGAAGAAGACACGGACAACCTGCTTATACAGGTTGCGCGTGAAAAATTAGGCGTCGAAGTGACCAAGGCAGACATTGACAGGAGCCACCGGGTGGGACGAAAACTACCAGGTGCTACCAAACCTCGTCCAATAATTATTAAATTTGTGTCGTACCGAAAAAGGGCTGAGATCTTTACCCAGAAGAAGAAGTTAGCAAGGACAGGGATTACAATAAGGGAAGATCTGACACACGAGCGGCTAAAGATTTTAAACAGTGCCATATCCCATTTCGGTCTTCAGAATGTGTGGACTCAGGATGGCAGAGTAATCATTAAGACTGCAGCTGGAAAGAAGACAGTCACAAACATGACAGAACTAAATAGTATTAAGTGAACCTACTCGAGCCAAAAGTCAAACTTAACACCATTTTCAAATTTTAACAGTCCTATACTCAGATATAGTCTTGTAATTGTATTAACTTTTTAATTATTTGTACCTTCAACTAATTGTTTTTGTAACTTATTAACTTTTCAATTATTTGTACCTTCAACTAATTGTTTTTGTAACTGTATTAACTTTTTACTATTTTTGTGTCTTTAGCTGTAGCCATTGCTTAGTTTTAGTTACTGCTAATACTTTTTTTCATTTTCTCAGTTTATTCTCTTCCATTCTGTAATAGTTCTATTGCAATTATTTGTCTCTCCTTTAGTTCATTAGTCAACCATCTCTTCGGTTTAAATTGTGCATAACAAAAACTACTATCAGTATCACTTTAGCAAATTTCAATTTAATTCTAGCTTCCTACGATACTCTATTAAATATTAAGCTTTCTTCTCTCTCCTGGCAGCATCGGCCTCTTAAATCACTCCTCTTCCCCTTATTTCCACCCTAAGCTGTTTCAAATACTCTAATTACACTTTTCCTCTTACGACATAGGATACTCAGTGACACACAGCTGTCACCATTTTGGTCATATTCTCCCTGCACCGAATACCACTAATCCATTTTCTATACTCCCGCAACCTCAGGAAATCTCTTGCAGTCGCTTTTCTTTCGGCTCTCGCGGAGTCACAAACAGGGCGCGCAAAATCTCGGACACCCCTGGAATATGTCACTTGGCGGAAACACCGGTCAGTGCCCCTCGCGGCAGGTAGTGCCTAACAAAGGGACAAACCAGTCTGCCACCCTACTCCAGGCTGCTCAGCGGAACGCGTCCGAGCTTTTAGCAGCTCACTGCAACATTCAGTCTTTACCTGCGCATTACGAAGAACTTAGCCTCCTCTTCCACCAACTAAACTACCACGTAATCCTCTTATCCGAAACGTGGTTGAAACCACACATATCCTCTGCATCTATTCATCTCCCAGGGTACACATTTCTTAGGGCAGACAGATCAAAAAAGCGAGGTGGCGGGGTCGGCGCATATATACGAACAGATCTCAAAGCGAAAGTCTTATGTACGTCAAATCCTGCTGAAGAAAAAGAGGCTGAATTCATGTTCATTGAAATAAATATACAAAGTCGGAAATTCTTGACTGGCGTCGTGTACAAGCCGCCAAAAATAAGCTCAATGAGTTCCTTCCAGTCGGAATTACATTCACTTCAGTGTCAATACGAACATGTCATCGTAATGGGTGACTTGAACATAGACCTGCTAAGAGACACTCCCTCCGCAATAAACCTAAGAAGATTGTTTAGTTGCAATAGCATGAACATTCTTCCATTACAACCTACACACCATACGGCGCACAGTCATACTCTTATAGACGTGATCGCAACGAAACAGACTGACAAAGTAAGAGATGTTGGTCAATCATCGGCCCCTGGCCTCTCAGCACATGATGTAATATTCCTGGCCTACTCTGTGCAGCCCCCAAGGATCAAATCGCGTTACATAACTTGTAGGAACATGAAACGTATTGACCTTGACGCTCTAACAGCCGATTGCTCAGAAATCTCATGGCATCAAATAATCAGAGAACCTACAATCGACGGCAAAATTAATGAACTTGGTGATAAACTCACTGCCCTCTATGACAAACATGCACCTGTGCGCACAGTCCGTGTAAGAAAATCTCCTGCTCCATGGCTGACAGCTGAATTACGTCAAATGATGACTAATAGGGATGCTGCCCACAGGCGTTTCAAGGCAGATCCGAAACCCGAACGTTTTGAAGAATATAGAAAGCTACGGAACAGAGTGAAACAATGCATTCGCAATGCCAAAATCAGGCACGCTCGCTCCCTCATATGCAGCGATCTGACACCCACGACTCTATGGAAGAATCTCCGTAGCTTGGGGGTCGGAAAGGCAAAATCGGAAACTACTTTTCATGTGTCAGCTAACGAATTAAATGAATTCTTCTCTGCACCTCTGAATACCAGCACGGCTGATGATTTCCGTCCACAAGAATCCCCAAACAGGATAACTAACAACGATACCTTTCATCTAAAACATGTAACAACAAATAGGGCAAGAAAAGCAATAATGAGAATCTCTTCTGATGCAATAGGCAACGACAGTATCGGTATAACCATGATTAAGAATGTTGCCGATATCTTAGTACCTGTCTTAACTGACATATTTAATTTTTCCCTCGTGAACGGAATATACCCCACTGCATGGAAAAGAAGCATAATTCGACCCATCCCTAAGGTCGAAAACCCGCAACTGCCTAGTGATTACCGACCAATTAGCATACTGCCTGCTGTTTCCAAAGCACTGGAATATATTGTTCATGACCAAATCACTGAACACTTGCATGAATTCAGTCTATATGACAAATTTCAATCCGGTTTCCGTAAACATCACAGCACAAACACTGCTCTAATTAAAGTAACTGATGACCTGAAATATGCCATCGACAATCGAAAGGCAACAATATTGACGCTACTGGACTTCAGCAAAGCTTTTGACACTGTTAACTTTGACATATTACTCAGAAAAATGCAACAGCTTAATTTCTCTGATAGTGCAATGAGATGGTTTGAAAGCTACTTAAAAGACAGACAGCAATGTGTTGTCTGCGCAAATGAAAAATCTTCCTGGAAACATGTTTCTTCGGGAGTGCCACAAGGATCAGTCTTAGGACCACTTTTGTTTTCTTTATATGTCAACGATATTTCGTCGGTTTTGTCCTCCTGTAAACATCATTTCTATGCCGACGACCTCCAGCTCTATCTCAGCGTCAGACCTGAAGACGTAAACACTGCAATCGCTCTGATGAATGATGATCTGTCTTCAGTAGTGACATGGGCGAAAAACCTGGGGCTTAAATTAAATGCAAAAAAGACGCAAGTAATCTTAATAGCCCATCAGAAATTAATAAGTTCAGATTTCCGCGAACGGCTACCTCCTATTCTGCTCGAAGGTACTCCAATACCATATCAGAAAACAGTGAAGAACTTGGGTGTAACTTTGGACGAGCATCTCAACTGGGCGGAGAATACAGTCGCAGTGTGCCGAAAAACGTCTGCTTGTCTCTATGCTCTCAAAAAGTTTCGGAACATATTCCCACAGGACTTGAAACGCCAGCTCGTGCAAGCACTCGTTCTACCGAACCTCCACTATTGTGATGTGATTCAACAAGGCATGAGTAGTGAAAACAAAAGACGGCTAGAGCTAACCATGAATGCCTGTGTGCGTTACACCTGCAACATTCGCCGATATGATCATGTTAGTGCTTCATACTCCGAGCTAGGGTGGCTGCGGCCGGACAAACTGCGTGACTACCACACTCTATGTCTACTTCACCGACTCCTCATCGCGCAAGCACCCCAGTACCTAGCTTCAGAGATTAAAATCCTGTCATGCCATCATAATCGAAACACGAGGTCACTCTTATCTGGTATCCTAACTGTGCCCACTCACAAAACAAAAACTTTTGCAAACTCCTTCTCAGTTGCCGCTGTCCGCCTCTGGAACAAACTGCCCCTTACCTTGAGGAAAATTCAATCTCCTGTTGCTTTTAAGAAGAAGTTGAAGCATTTCCTACTATCATCCGCATAAAATTCTCCACAAAATTAATGTGCAAGGCAAATCCTCTCACCTGTCAAATAGCAAAGCTAGTGTCTCCTATCTTGCTCCTGAGATGCCTTCCTCTTCATCTATCTCTATTAGACACGCAGTCTCCTTTTCCGTTATATTTTCCTTAATTATGTTTCATCACGTCTCTCTATTCTTCTCCTCGCTTCACCATGAGTCTCCCTCATACTCCCTGCTGCCAGCACTCCTATCTTAAATCTTTCTCTTCAATAATGTATTTTTCGAGGTGTACCTTTCTAATTGTTTATCTCACTTTTTGTATTAGATGTAGTTTAACATGCCTACTGAAACATATGACTGTAAAATAAGTAGAATGCCTGGTTAGATGTAAGAGAGGGCCTGATGGCCCTAATCTTGCCAGGTTAAATAAATAAATAAATAAATAAATAAATAAATAAATTACACACCACCTACAGCTCTCAAAGCCGACCGCTGTGGGATACTAATGTTTTATCCGATGAACTACGACCAAAGCTGTCCGCAGTCCTAATAGGATGACGTTAGTGCATCGCAAAGAAGTGATTGTGTTTTATAGTGCTGCCTCTGGTATAGGTGAATATTTTAAAACGTACCTGTACGAGTGCTGCGTAGATACGGCATTTTAAATTAAAGTGTAGTAATACTTAATAAGACTTAATAAGATACCGAGGGTCTCTAATGTCTCCAAGCTTATTTTATCTTCTAATTACGTTATCTTTAAAGTTTTTAACGTTAAATGATGTAAGTTCACGCAATAGAGCCGTCCCATATTAGTCAAGCGTGATAATCTGTTTAAGAGTACAGGGTACTTTTCTGACTCAATATAATGTAAAAATCAACACCTACTTCTTTCAGATACTGTTTATAATGTATATTTTTTACAGATTTTTTGTTGGTGTCAGGTAATGCAGCACAGTTTCTAAGCAAATTAGAAGTACTTTGAATATTTTATACCTACTTAGGGTTATTAAAGAAATACAAAGTAATTAATGCAATTTCTTTGCCAAAATTCTTCCTCAAATTGAGGAACCGTTTAACCCAATGTTATACATTTGAAGGAGACCACCTTTTTACCAGATATGCATGACTTCATGACTAAGGTACTAAACCCATTTAATTCCACCTATTATATATATTACAAGGATAAAAGTACCATATCTTACATTTTAATTTTTATAGTTTTTCTCCTAATAAAAATTTTATTTTTACTATAATTTGGTTGATCCTTCAATAATGCCTAGTTCTACTACGTAAGTATGAACTATTGCAGGTCACAGAAAAAAAACTGGAGCAATGCTTTATAAACATAAGAAAATATTTGCACCTGAATTCTGAAAAAAAAAACAACTAGCGGGAAATTGCGAATGAAGATATTTGTCCAATTAAACTGTGCCTCAGAACATTGCTGAAGCATAGTCTTCGTCTTGCAGCGTTTCATCTTCAAGCCTCCTCTTGGCATTCCTTTTAGTACTTCTTGCTTCTTGGGTAACTTGAAGTGTGAAGCTTTCAGTTTCATGTACCTCTTGCCCGTCACACACAAGCAAATTGATCTTCCATACTAGAGCCACATTTTATGCCTAAATTTCTCAGGACTGCCAACCACTCCACCAACGAAACATACACTGCATCTAGTACATAAACTTTTAATGTATTGAGTCTTACAAAAACATTCTTGTGTAGTCTTTTCCATATGAAATTATTGAAACTTTCATTTGCATTCTGAGTGTCCCATGAAGACATTTACTAAGCGACACAGTGTATTTCATGTCTCTAAAAACTGGTTTTATTTCATTAATAACCGGATCAGGAAGAGAATGCTTGTAATGGTATATTTAACCACATTCGTTTGCTTTTTGGTAACCACACCCATAATCTTCTCCTTTAGGGCAAAGTCGATAAACAGGGTTGTCATCTGTAGACGACTTATGAAAGTAGGTGGGCCAGACAGCTTTTCTCATTGCTGTAACATCATTCAGAGGTGCAATTCGTCTAACGGCCAGTGCAGAATAACTCAGAAGAATGTCTATTTCAGCTTGTGTCAATGTGTCTCAGTCACACAGAGATTTCCCCTGAGATAGCAACTTTCCTTTAATGTCTCTTCGTAGTTTCCTCAATCTAGCACCCATCCTCTTTTGCACATGTGCACAACACTCTAATTTTGTTATCAAGTTGTCACCATAAACATTGAACTCACTAATTTTATTGAAAGCTTTAGAGTCCCCATCGCCTAGGTACTTCGTATATCTAACTTTATAAACGGGCACCGAACACCGAAATATTTTTAGAGCTCCATCACACCCCATAACTCCACTGTAACAATCATAATTCTTAGAACACTGATGTTCAATAGTTCCTTCAATGTTACCGTAACAGGTGTGACAGTACCTATATAAGCACTCAACATCAACAACTTTTCCATTCTCCAGAGACGTAGCACTTACAACACCATTCAAAGAATGATGTCCACGACGTTGCCATGTCTCATCAAGTGCAACTGGAATGTCCCATGGTTCCACTACTATTTACAGTTTCTTCTACTGCACTTTTCATAGATGCTTTAGACACAACCGTGAAGCGACCTAAATGTATTTTTATGTACTTGCTGAACCTACTGGAAGGAGGAGGAAGGTCCATCAAATCACAAAACTTGTTCCTACTGCAAGCATTGCATACACTCACATCAAATTCACATCATATGAGTTATGCACAATGTTCGAAGTCATTTCTGAGGTACATTTATTGCAGGATCCACACAGAACAACTAATTTTGACGCTAAACCCTTCCTGCTGCTTTTTTGCTCAGTTATTTCCAGACAGCCTACACCATCACATTGTTTACGTTTCGCCAGTTCCTTCATCAAAGAAGATAATAGGCCGACATCAAAAATAAAAAATCCACTACAGACAGCATCATTGCTAACACCAAAATTTGAATGGACAGGAGTCGTGCCAAGTGCGGGATTCTTCCCTAAAGAACTGATACGTAGGCAACTTTCAACAGTGTGGCTTGTATTGTATGTGAACTGGTTAGCAAGAAATTTCCTTTTATTGAATTTCCTTATGCGTGGCATAGTCCTTATTTATTGCACACTAAAGGATATGTACTTCCACTAATATATGTAGCACTTGGGCAAAAAACATTCAGCTACAAGTGAACAAACTGCTTCAGCGAAACAAAAGTACATAATAGCAAACATAATCACTTACAGACATTAGAAACCGGCACTTTCACAAACATACATATGTGTCATACGTATAATCGCTGTAAACAGAAAGTTCACAGTTCTTTTCGAAATAACACTGGTTTCTGTAACAGAAATAACGGGGGTGTGGCGGCATACATAAACATAACTTTAAAATTTGGCATATATAGGTCATTTTTATTTGAAACCCTATAATGTAGATATAAATGTAATCAGGAAAGACTACAGAACTTATTAAAGTCATAAAGAAAGTTTAGATTTTCCCACGATTTATAAATACCTTGTATGTTTATCGAAACACGAAATAGAGCCAGCACAGTTCGCACCGGGGCAGGGAAGCGCAAATACTCGTTACACGGCTAGTGCTCGTCCTATGGAAACAGTGATAATTTGTTCCGTTTTTCGATAAACTTTTATGGGTTCCGCGAAATCGTTAAAACTTTTGCTACACTGCGCTCACCACCATGGACAGTGACGATTGCATTCCCGGCCCATTCCCCCTCCTACCCCTCCCCCTCCCCCCTCCTCCAACCCCCGCGGCTCCGCGCACTACGAACTTCGCGTAACTAGCCGTATAGCCGTTCATTGTCGCAGTGGATATAGCTAAACATCATGTACCCATCAGTGAAGTGATTAGAAGCGCAGCCGTCTTGTCCCTCAATGCAGACACACAACAACGTTCCTCTTGTCGATAAAACCACGCCAAGAGACTCGCACCGAGCAAGGTGGCGCAGTGGCTAGAACACTGGACTCGCGTTCGGGAGGACGACGGTTCAATCCCGTGTCCTTCAAACCTGATTTAGGTTTGCCGTATTTCCCTAAATCGCTCCAGGCAAATGCCGAGATGGCTCCTTTGAAAGGGCACGGCCGGCTTCCTTCCCTTATCCGATGAGACCGATGACCTCGCAGTTTGGTCTCTTCCCCGAAACAACCCAACCCAACCCAACAACGAACGAGACACTTGCATCCTTTTCAGAAACGCCAGAGCGACAGCAGGAAGGAGGAAGGAGACGACGACCAAAGAAGGTACCATCACCCACCAACATGTAAGTTGGACTGCTAACATATACACAACTACCGACAAAGAGCCTTTCATCTTATTTTTGGAAGTAGACAAACTTACATAATCAGGCTCACAACTAAGACACCAGAAAAATTATTAGGGCAGAATATAAGTGTCCTTTAAAAATCTCCCGTCGACATTCTGCCACGATATTTCGGCCCAGAGACGTCCGGCCATCATCAGGTGAGTACACAACTACTGAAGAGCCCAGGTGCAGACGCGGTATTTATGCCGAATCTTGTGCATGCGAAATTTACTGGCATCCTACAGCGCATGCGCCAGGTGTTGACATGCGCGGCGTAGCCGAGTTGTACGTGCTGCCTTCGGTGGTGAAAATAAAAGATCACAACAGAATATAAGTGGTTATGTAGGAACATGATCAATTTTATGGCGACAGGAAAAAACTGTGCTAAAATGTAGTTTGTGTCAGGATTATCGTCAGTGCCTTTGTCCAACACTGTTTCTTAGACAAAGAAAATTTGGAAGCTTACATTCTGAAGTTATTCACTACTAAACAATGTATCATCAACAACGCTGAAAACTCCTGTTCAAAAATGGTTCAAATGGCTCTGAGCACTATGGGACTTAACTTCTGAGGTCATCAGTCCCCTAGAACTTAGAACTACTTAAACATCACACACATCCATGCCCGAGGCAGGTTTCGAACCCGCGACCGTAGCGGAAGCTCGGTTCGAGACTGTAGCGCCTAGAACCGCTCGACCACTCCGGCCGGCGGAAACTCCTGTGTGGTGGAAGAATTCAAAGGGGAAATGTCGTGATGCTGAGAAGTTATTGCTATCAAGACATGTAGCAAAACTGTAATCTTGAATGGTTGAAAGTAACAAATCCGTCTGCAGTATCTGTTATAACATTTATATCAAAGCGGCTCCCACAGTTTGTTTATATTCATGGAGTTCACTGTCCGCGGACGCGTATGTGTACACTCCGTCTTACAATGTTATAATTGTTTGCGATTTGTTAGCAAACGCAAACAGTGCAGAAGTCACTCAAGATTTGCCTACTGCGCGCGCCCATGCTTAAGGGTTTGAGTGACATTTCCGCCATTTAATTGTACAAACTTCTTTATTTTATATTAGTATTATTGTTTCTGCGTTAAGGCATTATCAAGTATAACAATGTGCTGTATAATTAGACTTTGTTAGAGAAGTAATCGTCAGGATTTACAGAAGTGATATCTGTGGGAGAGACAATCAACCAATCTGTATTTATTGTACAGCTGGGCACAGTACCCTGTCCCGGATTGCCCCATGTATCTCAAACACAAGGAAATTAAAGTCTCTCAGTGATATTACCTTCCGAGAAGCAACAGCTTTATTTTGAAACGGGGCTTATGCACATGCAGTGACTTCTCCCAGAAAACATTACGAGAGAGATTGCAGAATTCCCGTCCAACAAAGGTCCAATGCAAATATCAGGGCGGCCACTTACGATCCGTAGATACCAGCCAATCCCATGAAGAAAATGCTACAGACATCAGGAATGGTGCCCCAGTGGCTTCACCGTCGACGCTGCCGTCACCTCCTCTCACACAGCATGCCCAAATACCATAAGCAGTAGTAAATTCTATGGAAAATAAAGGGTCCCACCAAAGTATGTTTCTCGGGAACCCTGCCTCGCTCTCGCACCAATGACTCCCAAGTCCCACCAACCACAATTTTACAGACCCACTGAAATGGGTGATGTGAACTACCTTGTTAAGAATATTTTAATTATGCCGATGATGAACGATATATCGCACCAGAACGCTGCCAATTGGCCCACTCCAGTACTACGAACACATTGGGTCTGGTGTCAATCCAAAACATGTTGATCCTCACTCCTTACATCACAAAAAGACCTGTCATACAATGGACTGCAACTTCGCTCAGTGCAAGCAGAGACTGCCTTAAACATTTTATGAGACTCTTTCTCCTCGGGATGGATGTAGACATTCGTGTTATCGACGAAACATGGCTAAAACGGAACGAAACGTTCACACTAGTGGGCTATTGTGTCCTCAGGGAAGATGTAGATTATCGTTACAGTAGTGCAGTGTCCTTGGCGTTCACCAGCGGTTCAAAAACCTCTATCTGAATTTGGTCTCGACATGCAAAGCACCAAACGACAGGCAATCCAAACAACAGCTGACAACAGTCACGGCCTCCATCTGGAAACCACCTCTGCTGTTAGGCGACTTTAATGGCCGCTGTTCACTGTGGGGTCGCAGAAATACCGACACAACTTGAAAGTACTACAGGATGTACGATGGCTCACCCACGAGAAGATTGTGACCAAATGAAGACCGATGGCAGTGGACTGGGGATTCTTCTGGAGTGTCTATCGGAACAACATGAACAGTGATACCGGATACTTCAGGTTCGGATCATCTGAAACTTCAAATCATAATAAACTGTGAAACACTTAATCAACCGCAAATGGAACACAAACAAAGCCAATAGGAACATATACGAAACTCTACTGGCTACTGGAAACCAAACCTGAATCAATCATCGAAACTGTGAATCCTAACAGATTAAGTGGTCTTGGTATGCCTCATCAGTAAAGCAGCAGAGTCTCGATACCTCAAAAAGAACACAAGTGGACTACTAAAAGGTCTTAACCTTGTCAGTGGGATTCAGCATGTGGCGTAGTTTTCTAAGAACGAAGGAAGACATTGTGAAAGTACAAAAATCTGCGTGATGATACAAACTTTTTTGCTGTGAAGAAAGCACAATGTTTAGCCAAGGAAATATTAGACTACAAAAGAAAAAGAATTGTACCAAAATTTCTGCACTGTAGTCTGCGAAGTAACACAGGCATGCGTACACCTCCTCCATCTGAATAACTTTCATAATAGTTCCTGTGTGTGATAGCCCCACGTCACGTAAGGGACAAAGAAGACGAGGCGGAATGTGAAGAGGACAATAGTGTCATTACACAACCCTTATCGTTGGAAGAATTTCAGATTGCGCTCTCCCGAGGGAAGGATACGCATCTGCTGCTGATTATATTGACTACCCAATGCTTTGGCTAGTGAGGAATGTTAATGGATACAGAAGACCTATATCACACTCTGAAAACTTGTCGTGCCGTCTCCGTACACAAATCTGGAAAAGATGTCATAAATTCAAGTTGTATCGGCCTATCATCTTACTACCGTGCCTGGCGAAGACAATCGAAAAAATTATTTAGCGACGCTTAGAATCGTGTTGTCAAATCAACAAAATATTAACGGAAAAACAACTTTAGTTTCGGAAACGAAAATGTACAACTGAAACCTTTAACAGTTAGTTACTGACATACTGCTAAATTTCTCTCGGAATAGTAATACGATACCTGCGTTTATTGATATGTAAATTTTCTTAAGTGGCGGTACTCCAGACAACGAAACCAATTTTGCGTAACTTTTTAAGTTTTTCATCAACAGGCAGACAGTCATTTCCTACACGTGACTACACTGAGACCCAGAGAAAGTAGCAAAGGACAGCTGCAGGGGTTTGGGTCCAATCAACTGGCAATCCACACCGCTCTCAGCCGCTTGCGTGAATGGTGCACAGAAAGGGGCTTTAAAATCTCTTGTAGCAAGCCTACTCTTATGAAGTTTACTCACTACAGGATTCTACCTCCCAACACAATCCAACCGGCACAACGTGATTTTCCAGTTGGGAAAACAGCACAGTGTCTTGGAATGATTATGTTGAACTGCGATGGGCTCCTCATATCGAACGTATCATTACTACGATCGCATTAGAGCTGCTCCTGGAGTATCGTGGGGGTCTGATCTGCGGACAGCAATGACTTCACCGGTTCCTAGGAAGGGCACACTGCGATTACAGTTCCTAGCAAGAACACACCTGTGTTACGAACCAGCATCAGACAGCATACTCCACAGACTCGACAGTGTGCTGTACGAAATCTTGTCTACAGTTACTGTGGTATTCATATCAACCTGAAACAACCCATTATCGATAAAGATGCGACGAATATTCTTCTGCAACAAATCCCTCCTGCACCTGTAGATCTAAAATATGAGCCTTTTGGTGAAAAAAATCCGGGAATTTAATATCCTAGTGTGTGTGCGAGAGATATTGGAAAAATAAGCAACTTTCGCCCTGCGTGGCTTAATATGTGGCGATGTAGTCATAAAGGAACCAGGTGTGGAAAAGTCCTCTTCTACCGCACTATGACGTCGACTCTGCAGACTGAGGACAGGACCTGTTAAACGTTTCAGAATCAGGACCCGGCTAACGCAATGGTAATTCCTGAGTATCACGATGTGTGCGTGTCGTGCGTTGTCTATACAGATGAGGTCTAAGTCTAGTGAAGGCACTAGTAGGGCTTATTGGGTACCCAGAAACTAACACCAGGGACTATACAAGCTTCATCCACACCCCACAATTATGACAGCAGCTGACTGCCAATTTGGAAGCCCTACCATTCGCACAGACAATCGCGGCAGACTAAATATCCTGAAACTCTGACAGTATTTCAGCCTTGCAACTCATTAGAAACTGTCATAACAGTTGAACCAATAACACAGTTCAGGAATTATCAACGTTGTGTTTCAAATGCTGAGTAACTGTTGCTGCTGTGTGACGTTATGAGTGAAAAGCCACTCTGGGATAATGAAAACTAAAAAGCAGATACCCTAGCAAAGCAGGCATATCTGAATGGAGCTATTCAACATTATAAACTGCCTCCCACAGATACGGTAGCCATGCTCAGAAAGCGGTATCCTTGGACAGGCAGGAGGAGTGGCCGCGGACATGTAACATCAAAGGCCGTCAGTACGAACTAATTTATCCCACGATTCTGACAGTACTAAGGTAGTAAGGAAAAAGTATCAACGAGTTTTCACGACGGTTGTAGCTCGGCTGAATTTAATCTTTGGAAGTTTAACAAGCACCTCT
Source organism: Schistocerca gregaria (assembly GCF_023897955.1). NCBI lineage: Eukaryota > Metazoa > Arthropoda > Insecta > Orthoptera > Acrididae > Schistocerca > Schistocerca gregaria. The sequence continues at coordinate 411,230,595 of NC_064925.1, read as the reverse complement.
GTCAGATCAACATGAGCGCCAGCCCTGTTTGTGTTTGCGGAGAGGGAGAAGATCTAAACCCCGTATTCCTATAATACACTCCTGGAAATGGAAAAAAGAACACATTGACACCGGTGTGTCAGACCCACCATACTTGCTCCGGACACTGCGAGAGGGCTGTACAAGCAATGATCACACGCACGGCACAGCGCACACACCAGGAACCGCGGTGTTGGCCGTCGAATGGCGCTAGCAGCGCAGCATTTGTGCACCGACGCCGTCAGTGTCAGCCAGTTTGCCGTGGCATACGGAGCTCCATCGCAGTCTTTAACACTGGTAGCATGCCGCGACAGCGTGGACGTGAACCGTATGTGCAGTTGACGGACTTTAAGCGAGGGCGTATAGTGGGCGTGCGGGAGGCCGGGTGGACGTACCGCCGAATTGCTCAACACGTGGGGCGTGAGGTCTCCACAGTACATCGATGTTGTCGCCAGTGGTCGGCGGAAGGTGCACGTGCCCGTCGACCTGGGACCGGACCACAGCCACGCACGGATGCACGCCAAGACTGTAGGATCCTATGCAGTGCCGTAGGGGACCAAACCGCCACTTCCCAGCAAATTAGGGACACTGTTGCTCCTGGGGTATCGGCGAGGACCATTCGCAACCGTCTCCATGAAGCTGGGCTACGGTCCCGCACACCGTTAGGCCGTCTTCCGCTCACGCCCCAACATCGTGCAGCCCGCCTCCATTGGTGTCGCGACAGGCGTGAATGGAGGGACGAATGGAGACGTGTCGTCTTCAGCGATGAGAGTCGCTTCTGCCTTGGTGCCAATGATGGTCGTATGCGTGTGTGGCGCCGTGCAGATGAGCGCCACAATCAGGACTGCATACGACCGAGGTACACAGGGCCAACACCCGGCATCATGGTGTGGGAAGCGATATCCTACACTGGCCGTACACATCTGGTGATCGTCGAGGGGACACTGAATAGTGCACGGTACATCCAAACCGTCATCGAACCTATCGTTCTACCATTCCTAGACCGGCAAGGGAACTTGCTGTTCCAACAGCACAATGCACGTCCGCCTGTATCCCATGCCACCCAACGTGCTCTAGAAGGTGTAAGTCAACTACCCTGGCCAGCAAGATCTCCGGATCTGTTCCCCATTGAGCATGCTTGGGACTGGATGAAGCGTCGTCTCACGCGGTCTGCACGTCCAGCACGAACGCTGGTCCAACTGATGCGCCAGGTGGAAATGGCATGGCAAGCCGTTCCACAGGACTACATCCAGCATCTCTTCGATCGTCTCCATGGGAGAATAGCAGCCTGCATTGCTGCGAAAGGTGGATATACACTGTACTAGTGCCGACTTGTGCATGCTGTGTTGCCTGTGTCTATGTGCCTGTGGTTCTGTCAGTGTGATCATGTGATGTATCTGACCCCAGGAATGTGTCAATAAAGTTTCCCCTTCCTGGGACAATGAATTCACGGTGTTCTTATTTCAATTTCCAGGAGTGTATATACGTTTACTGTTACATAGATGATAACAGGAACCAGACACAGCTGTTTTACCCAGCCACGGGCTCAAACGGTCAGTTTCTCAAAAAATAGCATGTTACTATAATATATTCAGGACACGTATCACATAAATTTACTTAAAAATAATCTATTGGGCCTTGGTCATCAGTTCTCAAGTACACTCCTAACATTTTTAACATCCAACGACACAGTGAAGCACAGACTACTGTACAAGCACGTCAACAGTGCCAACATCAGGAGAGTAGTAGTCGTTCGAATGGCAGGGGAAGGCAGCAGCTGAATTCAAATGGTTCAAATGGCTCTGAGCACTATGGGACTTAACTGCTGTGGTGATCAGTCCCCTACAACTTAGAACTAGTTAAACCTAACCAACCTAAGAACATCACACACATCCATGCCCGAGGCAGGATTCGAACCTGCGACCGTAGCGGTCGCGCGGTTCCAGACTGTAGCGCATAGAACCGCTCGGCCACTCTGGCCGGTGCAGCTCAATTAACTGACCCTAATACCACATGCTACTCAGCAGGATATGGAACGCTCAGACCCTAAATGTGTGTCACTATGTAACTCCTACATGTATATGTCTGAATACTCACGTAACTTCTTGGGTTTTGTACCGTAGGTTACAAAGGAGACGATGTTACAGGTGGCCAGCATCATTTTTCTACAACATAAATGCACACATGAATTAACACGTTCTTTATTTACTTGAAGAGATAACTGCTTCTTACCTTTAAGAGAACTCATCTGTTGTGGTACAAGCTCTTCCGTAAGAGTCCTCTGGCAGACAGTATCGGTCATTTTGCTATAATCTGAAGCTATGTCCTGTCGTAGCCTAAGCCCACTATGAGAATGAATGACAGAACGCAAATTAAAATGAGTCAGTGCGAGTGGGTGAACTAGTGACAAGACCCTCCGGTCAGCGGCGGCAATCGAAATATTTCCGGTAGAGAGGGCGGTTCCGGCGTGTTGCTAAGGAGCCTGCCTCTGGCCTTTCTCAAGATAGGTGAGCTTCATCCACGTAGTAAGTTAGAATTAGTCATTTGTTAAACCTATGTAACTTAAAAACCATGCTGCAATATGTAAATAAATTCCCGCGACTTAAACTAATGTGTACTTTAAATTGCCAAAGCAAACTGTAATCTGTATTATGTGACATTTTCACTGTTTAGATGGCTGCACGGTCACGGTCCGAAAGCCAGTAGATTAAAAGTAAGAAAATTAAAAACTCATAGCTAGTCTTCCCCCAGCAGCTAATTATGAGTAATGTTGCTGCGTAGCGACACCAGTTAGACAGCCTGGAGAGAGTCAGCACGCCATGTGTGGGGAAGTTGGGCAGGAAAGACGTGGATAACAAACCTGTACTAACAGGATAAGCGTTAGAGGACTTGGCGTGCAAACAAACAAAAACTTGTTCAATTGGCTCTCAGCACGATGGGACTTAACAGCTATGGTCAACAGTCCCCTAGAACGTAGAACTAGTAAAACCTAACTAACCTAAGCACAGCACACAACACCCAGTTATCACGAGGCTGAACAAATCCCTGACCCCGCCGGGAATCGAACACGGGAAACCGGGCGCAGGAAGCGAGAACGCTACCGCACGACCACGAGCTGCGGACAACGTGCAGCCAACTATGACACTAATTTACTATGCGACCGCGCTATCGAAACAGCATTTAAAATTCCATTTGATGTCATTATTGCTTGTAGAAGAAAGGCGACGTAAATCCCGTGAAACGCCGAGGATAATGAATAATGCCGGTGTAAGTCTCGTGGAACATTGTTGGACAAACTTAGAGAACTTGTATTTGAAGAAGACTGTGCCGCTATCGTATATTCGTGTTTGGATCGTAAACATCAGATAGACTGGGCTCTTGAGAGTCCTATATACCATTATTTTTCTGTCGCTGAATGCGAGAATAGAATACGGCGAGAAATTGCTCTGTGTTACATAGTGCCCTCCATTTCACGCTACAGTAGCTACAGCAGAACACACAGGATGTCCCAGTAGAAATAATCAATATTCAGGGATATGACACTTGGTAAACATGGACTCTAAAATGCATACCTTAGATCTTATGAGCACGTGTTCAGTGGAAGAGACGTGTTCCACATCAGTGAAAGTAAACAAGTGTTCTTTGATCTTAAAAAGCCCACGTTAGTAGTCATTTTTATCTTGTTTTGACCCACACTACCTCCTCACAAAATATGAAAAACAAAGAGCTTGCTGTAGAGAAGGCGTGTTTTGCAGTATCCAAGATGAAGACGAGCTCAAAGCTCCTTAATTTTGATTATAGACCCCATGTTTACTAGCCTTTTCTCTTCGAATGATTTCTCCTGTCATATTCCTGAATACTGACCATGCCTCCGGGGACATCAGGTATACGTATATGCAGATGTATAAAGACGGATGAATTGAACCACAGTGATTTCAGAGAGGCAGAGTTCGTATATTTTGCTATTCGAAATGTATGGGTTACCAACAACTCAGAAAAAGATCCATTTCAATCAAGAAGTGGTACATTTGAGCTAGATATCTCTCTTTTAGAGCTCTTCGAAGATAAGTGACGCCAAACGAATACGACTAGCACATCAAAATTATTCTATTTCGTCTCAAGGACGGTCCTTACCACAAATGAAAACACCACAACGAAACCTCATTTGTCTGTTTTCAACAAAGCCCGATGCTAATGTTTGCAGCTAAACTAGGTTACCTGGCGTAATTTAGTTTTCCTGTCGTCTGCACCTGCCCCTCTCCACTTGGAAACTGAGTTTTAAAACACCCAAATTTAATTTTACGGTGCCGCAACTCATTGCATTACTTAGCTACTTGTGCCTGACTGTACTAACAAATTCTTGCTATAGTCCGAAAACTTGGTAAAACATATTTATTAATTCTGCTGGAAATATTATGAGGTCTTTAACAGCAACTATACATATTTAGCAAACAAAGCATATCGTAGCGCAAACGGGACGCTCTGGTCATAAACATTATTCCTCTTCACCTCTAGGTATGTATTGGATGTTGGGGTATTGACGGAGGGCTGATTATCTTCTACCCAAGCTATGTCTGATCATAGCTATCACGAGATACATCTATCCGCCCCGGTAGCTGAATGGTCAGCGCGACAAAATGTGAATCGTAAGGGCCCACGTTCGATTCGCGTCTGGGTCGGAGATTTTGTCCGCTCAGGGACTGGGTGTTGTGTTGTCCTATTCAACATCTTTTCATCCCCATCGACGAGCAAGTCGCCGAAGTGCCGTCAAATCAAAAGACTTACACGCGGCGAACGGTCTACCCGACGGGAGGTCCTAGTCACTCGACATTTATTTACTCCACGAGATAAATTAATAATTACTAAGTCAGATAAGCGACAATAATATTGGGGTCTAAGATGGATTTAGTGTTGGTTGTCTTTGAACCCATGAAATTACGCCTTGTAGCCAAACATAATCTCTAACATTAATCATCTATCAGCAGTAAATATTTCCTAGCTCAATATTATGAACAGCGTTCTTACGGATAGTAGTTAAACGTTCCCAAAAAACCTAAGATATTATAGTGCACACTAACAGGCCACGTGCACATGGAAAATTGCTTACTTGTTCATGCAACATTTTATGGGCATCCAAAGTAGTCTACATCTCATGAACTTTGGAATGACTCCCCTGTAGGTACACCCTATACGATGAATAATGTTGGTAAACAATACTGTGCAGTTCTATAGAAGTTGACCTTTCACTCAATAATACTGTGGAGTAATGTTGCATTTCAGAATGTTGGAGTGTAATAAAGCTACTCCTGCGATAATCGCTCTACTTTTCTGCAAGCAGAAGGATAACAGTATGAAAAATTGGTCCAGGGAGCGTACAGATCACTCAGAACTCTTTGAATAAATTGAGGATTGAGGCTTATCGTAACTTCTTACGTGTATCTGGTTGAACATTTGATAAATTACTGAAAATGATTGTCCCCAACATCACCTGCCCTTACATAGGCATTCCAACCATCCGATTCTCCACACACCCCCCCCCCCCCCACCCATTCCACCACACCGATTATCACTTTCACCTCATTGTGGAATCTGGAGTACTGAGGTTTTATCCATACAGACTCTTCTAGAAGTGATTTCCTGTAATTCATCTAAACATCTCCTTCAGCCAAATGTAGCACTATATGCCTGATCGCAATGAAACAACGCTATGACTTTAGTAGTTTGCCGTATAACATGCATTTTCAGCACTTACGTTACGATATAGTGCACAATGTGCATCAAATTACCTGGAGACTTGTCCATCATCTGATAATTTAGCGCTTCTAAATTTACCTCGTACTTTTAGTTTTTGTGACCAGTAGTTCGTTAAAAATGATTGGTTAGTTTATTTTAGTGAGGAACGAAACAGCAAGGACCCATGGGGTTAGGGGAGGATGTGGAAGGAAATCAGCTGTGCCCTTTCGAAGAAGCCGTCCCGGCATTTGCCTGAACTGATTTAGGTAAATCACGGAAAACTAAAGTCAGGGCCCGGATGAGGGTTTGAACCATCGTCCTCACGAATGCGAGTCCAATGTGCTAACCACTGCGCCACCTGGGCGGTTTTAAACATGGTAAATTTCAGTGAAACTGAATGAGAACATAAACATTATGCTACGCGATATGTCAATATATTTCCATAATATTTATTTTGCATTCACATTTCATCTTTCAGTGTTAAGTAGGCATTGGGCTACGCGACTGATCAGCTTGTATTTCTTGTGGGGGGTCCAACATTGCATATTATCCTATTTTTGTTTGTTGAAATATCAAAGGAATTTAGATATAACAAATACCGAGTGGATTACCATAAATTCTCTGGATGAAACAATTAATTGTGTCATTGTGTCATATAGCTGTTGTGGCACTACACTGCTCAATACTTTCCAGTTCATTTATACAAAAAATAGAAAATTTTGGAAAAAAATCTGCTTGCGCCCAAGATTTTTAAAACGTCTTCCTTCGGTTCGGTGTGGTACCGTTCTCTGTATTTTCTGAGAAAGGTATCATACGATTCATTGTTAACAATTATCTATTGTACTCATTTGTCCTAACATCACACAGTGACAGCAGTGATCTATAACTTTCTATGCACTCGAATAAGAACGCTTTTTCGTCTTCTAATGAACTATTTTCAACAGAATAACAACGAACATTGGACACAGAGGCATCCACCTACTGTAGCACACAAGAGATTGGGAATGCTGCCTACAGGCGACATTGTATTTCTAGGCAACGCAATATCTTTCGAAAGATTTTGATGTTCTCATTATTACTACGTATACGCACAATCTCACCTCTACACGTTCAGTGTTATTGCGCATCCGGAAATATTACGCAATAATACACTCCTGGAAATTGAAATAAGAACACCGTGAATTCATTGTCCCAGAAAGGGAAAACTTTATTGACACATTCCTGGGGTCAGATACATCACATGATCACACTGACAGAACCACAGGCACATAGACACAGGCAACAGAGCATGCACAATGTCGGCACTAGTACAGTGTCTATCCACCTTTCCCAGCAATGTAGGCTGCTATTCTCCCATGGAGACGATCGTAGAGATGCTGGATGTAGTCCTGTGGAACGGCTTGCCATGCCATTTCCACCTGGCGCCTCAGTTGGACCAGCGTTCGTGCTGGACGTGCAGACCGCGTGAGGCAACGCTTCATCCAGTCCCAAACATGCTCAATGGGGGACCGATCCGGAGATCTTGCTGGCCAGGGTAGTTGACTTACACCTTCTAGAGCACGTTGGGTGGCACGGGATACATGCGGACGTGCATTGTCCTGTTGGAACAGCAAGTTCCCTTGCCGGTCTAGGAATGGTAGAACGATGGGTTCGATGACGGTTTGGATGTACCGTGCACTATTCAGTGTCCCCTCGCCGATCACCAGAGGTGTACGGCTAGTGTAGGAGATCGCTCCCCACACCACGATGCCGGGTGTTGGCCCTGTGTGCCTCGGTCGTATGCAATCCTGATTGTGGCGCTCACCTGCAAGGCGCCAAACACGCATACGACCATCATTGGTACCAATTCAGAACCGACTCTCATCGCTGAAGACGACACGTCTCCATTCGTCCCTCCATTCACGCCTGTCGCGACACCACTGGAGGCGGGCTGCACGATGTTGGGGCGTGAGTGGAAGACGGCCTAACGGTGTGCGGGACCGTAGCCCAGCTTCATGGAGACGGTAGCGAATGGTCCTCGCCGATACCCCAAGAGCAACAGTGTCCCTAATTTGCTGGGAAGTGGCGGTGCGGTCCCCTACGGCACTGCGTAGGATCCTACGGTCTTGGCGTGCATCCGTGCGTCGCTGCGGTCCGGTCCCAGGTCGACGGGCACGTGCACCTTCCGCCGACCACTGGCGACAACATCGCTGTACTGTGGAGACCTCACGCCCCACGTGTTGAGCAATTCGGCGGTAGGTCCACCCGGCCTCCCGCATGCCCACTATACGCCCTCGCTCAAAGTCCGTCAACTGCACATACGGTTCACGTCCACGCTGTCGCAGCTTGCTACCAGTGTTAAAGACTGCGACAGAGCTTCGTATGCCACGGCAAACTGACTGACACTGACGGCGGCGGTGCACAAATGCTGCGCAGCTAGCGCCATTCGACGGCCAACAACGCGGTTCCTGGTGTGTCCACTGTGCCGTGCGTGTGATCATTGCTTGTACAGCCCTCTCGTAGTGTCCGGAGCAAATATGGTGGGTCTGACACACCGGTGTCAATGTGTTCTTTTTTCCATTTCCAGGAGTGTATATATTCGCCCTGTGGTAAATTCTCTTTTGTGTCAATTTCTAAGGACCAAACTGCTTAGGTCATCTGTCCCTTGACTTATACACTACTTAAGCTAACCTGTGCTAAGAACAACAAACTCACCCATGACCATGAGATGACTCGAACCTCCGGCGTTAGGGGCCACGCAATACGTGATATGGCGCGACAAACTATAAGGCCATTCAGCGCGGCAAGGGCGTATATCAGTGAGGGATTACATTTACAGAATACATTTAATTTAACGTGTGCTGAATGTAATCTAGCTGCTGTCTTAAGCCAAGGCATGTTATGTTTCTGGTTTTTCTATCAATTTTGTTTATGACAAGAGCCGCTAGGCTTCAGGTAATGTGATTTACTACCATCTGATGTAACAAGTGAGTGTGATTATCTCCCAAATATGTTTCCATTATTAATACTACGTTATGTGTGTAAAAATAATTTCTGTGAGCGTTTATATACGTTTCTAGAGCCAACTCTTTCTGAATATATTTTTAGAAACAGCGAAACAGAGGTCAAGCTGTAATAAACCTTTTCTTTGGCAACTGGTTGTCTCATCTTTTCAAACTCTTCCTTTACTTATTTTGTAAACGTCGCTGCATGTAACAAACTACGAATCAAAATTAATGCATAAACCTTCTCGACACTTCATTTGTTTCTAGTGTCAAACAGTGAATGGTTCACACGACTGAAGTCTTCCCATATAGACATTGCTGTATGGAGCCGCCATTAGCCTTTTGATATTTTTTATGTTAGACGTTTTTCTTCGTTTAAAAACGTTTTCCAAGAAACAGAGTATGTGAATGTAGAAGCTTGGCTTTGTCCAGAGGACTATTTAGTGTATGGATCTCTTCGTACAAACTATTTTCTGCATGTCCTCTTCAATATCCAACACCTCTGTTGATTGTCCATATTTTTCGTATGTAGGAGCTACTTTTCCTATACCCTTTCGTGGGAAACCGAATCCAGGTACCTTCTCCTCGGTCTAACGCGACTCCTACTACCCTCTACTGCTGAACCCATGAGTCTCTTGGGTAACCATGCTTCTCCCATGCTCGTAACATGATCCCACCATCTAAGCCTGTTCGCCCTGACTGCTACATCTATAGAGTTCATTCCCAGTTTTTCTTTGATTTCCTCATTGTGGACACCCTCCTGTCATTGTTCACAACTACTAGTACTTGCAGTCATCCTAGCTACTTTCATATCGGTAACATCAATCTTATTGATAAGGTAACCTGAATCCACCCAGCTTTCGCTCCCATACAACAAAGTTGGTCGAAAGCTGGAAACGGTGCACAGATAACTTATTTTTCGTACTGACTTCCTTCTTGCAGAAGAGAGTAGATCGTAGCTGAGCGATCACTGCCTTAGCTTTGCTGCACCTCGCTTCCAGTTCTTTCACTAAGTTGCCATCCTGTGAGAATATGCATCCTAAGTACTTGAAACCGTTCACCTGTTCTAATTTTGTTCATCCTTTTTGGCACTCAATCCGTTTATATCTCTTTCCCACTGACATTACTTTCGTTTTGGAGATGCTAATCTTCATACCATAGTCCTTACATTTCTGATCTACCTCTGAAATATTACTTTGCAAACTCTCAATCGAATCTGCCATCACAACTAAGCCATCCGCATATGCGAGACTGCTTATTTTGTGTTCACGTATCTTAATCACACCCAGCCAGTGTATTGTTTTCAACATAAGATTCATAAATAATATGAACAACTGTGGAGACAGGTGGCAGCCTTGTCTTACCCCTGAATCTACTCTGAACCATGAACTCAATTTACCGTCAACTCTACCTCCTGCCTGACTATCTATGTAAAGACCTTTAATTGCTTGCAAACCTTAGCCTCCTATTCCATAATCTCGTAGAACAGACAATAACTTCCGCCTAGGAAGCCGGTCGCATGCCTTTTCTAGATCTACAAAGCATAGACAGGATTCCCTGTTCCACTCGTAACAGTTCTCCATTATTTGGCGTAAGCTAAAGATCTGGTCCTGACAACCTCTACGAGGCCTAAACCCACACTGATTTTCATCCAATTTGTCCTCAACTAATACTCGCACTTTCCTTTCAACAATACCTGAGAAGATTTTACCCACAACGCTGATTGAAGAGATACCTCTGTAGTTGTTACAATCTTTTCTGTTTCCATGTTTAACGATTAGTGTGATTACTGCTTTCGTCAAGTGTGATGGAACCTGTCCCGACTCACACGTCATTCCAGTTATCCTGTGTAGCCATTTAATACCTGACATTCCACGGTATTTGATGAGTTCCGTCTTAATTTCATCCACCCCAGCTGCTTTATTGCACTGCAATCTATTGACCATTGTCTCCACTTCTTCAAATGTGATCCTATTTCCATCATTATTCCTGTACCATTGTACATCGAAATCTGAAACATTACTGATCGTATTTTCACCTGCATTGAGCAACTCTTCAAAATATTCCCTCCATCTGCCCAAGACATCGACAGGATTCACCAGCAGTTTTCCTGACCTGTCCAAAATACTTGTCATTTCCTTCTTACCTCTCTTTCGAAGACTGCTCATTACACTCCAGAATGGTTTTCCAGCAGCTTGACGCAAAGTCTCCAACCCGTTTCCAAAGTCTTCCCAAGATTTCTTCTTGGATGCTGCAATGATCTGTTTGGCTTTGTTTCTTTCTTCAACATAACTTCTATGTCTACCTGAGTTCTAGTATGTAGCCTTTTCGATACGCCTTCATTTTTCCTTTTACAGGCTGCCTTGAGTGTGTCATTCCACCAAGCTGTTTGCTTCATCCTACTTTTACACACTACTCTTCCAAGACATTCTTTAGCCACTTCTAGTACTGTGTCCCTGTACCTTGTCCAGTCCTTTTCCAATGACTGTAATTGACTACATTTCACAACGTGGTACCTTTTTAAGATAACTGTTATGTACTTGTGCCTGATTTCCTTATCCTGAAGTTTCTCCACTCTTATCCTCCTACATATGGACCTGACCTCCTGCAGTTTCGGCCTCACAATGCCTATTTCACTGCAGATTAAATAGTGATCAGTGTCATCAAAGAATACACGTGTGTCCCTAACAGCCTTCTTGAATTCCTCAATTGTAGGCCTCCATATCCTCTCCAAGTTTACCCATAACAGAAATCTGTTCATACTCTTCTGTTCGATTGCCAATCCTGGCATTAAAATCACCCATGAGCAGAACACTGTCCTTGCCCTTTACTTTAACAACTACATCACTGGGAACGTCATAAAAACTATGTATCTTTTCCTGATCTGTCCCTTCACAATGCGAATATACTGACACAATTCTAATTTTCTTGCTAGACACTTTGAAATCTATCCAAATCAGTCGTTTGTTTTCATACTTTATTGCAACTACGTTGGGTTCCATTTCTTTCCTGACGTAAATCCCTACACCCCATTGTGCTGTTCCTGCTACGACTCCTGACAGGTAGACCTTTTATTCTCCCACTTCCTCTTCTTTCTCACCCCTTACCCGAATGTAACTAACAGCTAAAACGTTCAACTCCATCTCACTTGGAGCCTTAGCCAGCTCTACATTCTTCTCAGAGTAGGCCCCACTGATATAAATAGCTTCCCATCTCGTTACTATTCGTTTGCCGAGTTGTATCTTAGGTTTGTCAATTACAGGTGGGACTCCGTCACCTCCAAAGGTCCGAGTCATTTTGCTCTGATTGTTGGCAGCATAAGATTAAAGTAACAGGGTAGCGGGTTGCTAGCCTTACTTGCCCTGGGTCCCATTGAGTTCTACCCCGAACGGTTGAGGGACTAACCGGTGAATTTGGTAGTCTTTGCCGTCTTAGCACAAAGGTGACCACGACTCAGAATATGTCCGAGGTGCCCAACATTATTCCAAAGTAACTGGTATCCCGACTGTCAGGACCACTTACTTGGCCACTCATACGTTGCCCGTGGTTCATGAACTTGGACATGACAACAGGAATCCACACCGTGAACCGCCATCTGGCGGAAAGAAAAATAAAATTAATGGTCGACCCGGTGAAGAACTTTTTGAGTCAGTAGTCTCTGCGCATAGAAATGAATCACAGATCGTCAACTTACGCCATATTAAAGAACATTTAAGAAGTTAGGAACATTATGACGCTCTCTGTAAAATTTAGGCGGAAACGCTTAAAAGGTATGTGAAGTCGTGGAAGATAATAATGCTGTGAAGCTTTTAGCGTAGCTTCGAATGGCTCGAATTGCAGGGGCTGCCATGGGAAAAGATAGATCGCCTCTGAGGAGGCCTGCCTGCACTGTGTGTGCGTGACAGGCAGGGTGATGAGTGTGAGCTACTGCTATTCCCATAGGTCAAATAAGTGAGTGATATGTTTTCGTTTTCGCGTGGTGTCCTACTCAATGAACAATATCGGCAAATACTCTCTAAGAAAAATAAGAGAGAGAGAGAGAGAGAGAGAGAGAGAGAGAGAGAGAGAGAGAACGACATACACGAAGGAATTATCAGAATGGGACGGAAATCGTTAAATGTTATACACGAGTACAGACAAAAAATGTTTACAATTTCAGGAAAAAATGGATGATTTATCATAGAAAAAGAGCTCCACATATTGAGCAAGTCAATAATGCATTGGTCCACTTTTGCCTCTTACACAAGGAGTTATTCGACTTGGCAATGGATTCATAGAAATGTATGATGCTATGCTGATGGACATCGCGCCAAATTCTACTCAATTGGCACCTTAGTTCGTTAGAATACCGATGTTGTTGGGATGCCCTATCTATAATGCTCCTAACATTCTCAATTGGAAAGAGATCTGGCAACTTTGCCGGCCGAGGTATGGTTTGGCAAGCACAAGGACAAGCAGTGGAAAATGCCGCTGTGTGCGGGCGGGCACTATCCTGCTGAAGCTCAGTATGACTTGCCACGAAGGGCAACAAAACGGGGCATGGGATATTGTCAAAAGACGCTATGCTGTAAGGGTGCCGCGGATAACATCGAAAGAGGTCTGTTATTAAAAGTAATTTTACCCTAGACCGTGACACCAGATTGTAGGGTCGTTGGCAAGCGACAGTTGGGTTACTACACTACCGCTGTCGGGGCCGTCTGATGACACATCTTCGCTGGTCATAGAGACTCAGTTCGAAGGGTGGCTCAACACTGAAGACAATTTGTTAACGTCTTTTACATATTCTAGACCAAAGGCATGACTGGAGACGCCTTGGACAGCGGTCGTGTATCGACCTGACTGTTGCCCGCCTTATGGTCCGACAGCCAGGAATGACTGTCTAGGGTGCCATTTCTTTCCATAGCAGAACCCCTTTATACAGGATTCGGCACGATAGTCCTCAGGAGGGCATCCAACAGCTCTGCAGATCAAGGGCAAGTCGAAGAACTGCTAGCATAAGGGCCAGATATGGACCAACGCGTCATTGGCTTACTCGATTTTTGAAGCTTTTCCTTTGTAATAAATCGTCCCATATTTCTAAAATTATAATCATTTGTTTGCCAACGGCCTTGTCGCCGTGGTAACACCAGTCCCGTGAGATCCCCGAAGTTAAGCTATGTCGGGATGAGATAGACCTTGGATGGCTGTCCATTCGGTCTGTCGACTGCTGTTGGCAAGCGGGGTGCACTCAGCCCTTGTGAGGCAAAGTGAGGAGCTACTTGATTGAGAAGTAGCGGCTCCGGTCTCGGGAACTGACATACGGCCTGGAGAGCGGTGTGATGACCACATGCCCCTCCATATCCGCATCCAGTGCCGCCTATGCGCTGAGGATGACACGGCGGCCGGTCGATACTTTGGGGCTTTATGGCCTGTTCGGAAGGAGTTTAGTCAAGTTTAGTTTTTAATAATTTGTTTGTTTATACATGCACACCACATCTAACGATTTCCGTCCCATTTAGATAATTCCTTCTTGTTGCGTCGCTTCTTTTTCTAGCTTGGTGTGTGTATTTGTTCCATGTGCATTCAATAGAGAAACGAAAGATGTCATTTAAAATGCGAAGTGTTTCAAACCTACGACAGAGTTACACTGACTATATGTGTTTCTAAGCTGCGAATGAATGATTGCCGATGACTATTTCGGTCTCTTCTTGAATGATCAGTGGTTGGTTGCTTGGTTGATTGATCCGGGGGAAGGGACCAAACAGCGAGATCATAGGTCACATCGTATTAGGGAAGGATAGGGAAGGAAGCCGGCCGTGCTTTGTCAACGAAACCATTCCGATTTTTGTCTGATGTGATTTAGGTAATGGTCAATCACTGCGACCACTGAGATTGTAGCCAACTAAGTTTTATTAGAGGCAACAGCATACCACAATCACATTGCTTCTGCTACCGTGGATAACAGTATGCAATTGTGTGCGAGCCGCGCCGAGTGGCCGCGTGGTTTGAGGCGCCATGTCCCTGTTTGCCGCGGCCCCTCCCGCCGGAGGTTCGAATGGTTCAAATGGTTCAAATGACTCTGAGCACTATGGGACTTAACATCTATGGTCATCAGTACCCTAGAACTTAGAACTACTTAAACCTAACTAACCTAAGGACATCACAAAACACCCACCCATCACAAGTCAGAGAAAATCCCTGACCCCGCCGGAAATCATACCCGGGAATCCGGGCGTGGGAAGCGAGGCAGGTTCGAGTGTTCCCTCGGGCATGGGTGTATGTGTGTGTGTTGTCCTCAGCATAAGTTCGTTTTAGTGGTGTGTAAGTCTAGGGACCGATAACCTCAGCCGTTTTGTCCCTTAGGTATTAACACACATTTGAACGCATTTTAATAGTCTGTGATGTGTCAACGAATGAGTTTACCACAGTTCGCAGCTCATTATTTTATAGAATTTTAGTATTAAGCGTTAGATGACTTGAAACCAGTTATTTCATTTTCAATATCAATAAATGTCACCAACAGCCGTATACCTTAAGATATTTTATTTTGTTCTGAAATCTTAAAGTGTACGGCTGTCGGTGAAGTTCATTGACACTGAAAAGTACTTACCAACCGACGTCCCCTAGATATGATGGACCAACAGAGTCTTATTTAATCTGTGTCTGCAGGAGGCATTGAACGAAAAGGGAAACGATTGGTGAAAGAAACACACGCAACAAGAAATCTGAAATGGAAATTTTTTATCACCGTGGATAAAGACGAAGGAGAATCTCGGCCGTTTATACTACAAAGAGCTGGCCACCTCCCTCGAAATAGAGTTCAATTTTGCTACTGAATTAAGCAGAGATGCACTGCAGTGGCGGTCGTCCTACTGGTTTACTGTCCACATGTGAGGCTTCTACCCCCCGTGATGGCAATGTCAGCTGCCGCAATAGACGATCGTCTTAGATCACCTACAACGTTTCTCTACCAACTTTTCGTCTAAAATTGTAAAAGATCAACAGGACCTCATTTTCCGCCAACGTTAGCTGGAGGTCACTCAAAATTCGTTTCCATAGATGTGCAGACTAACTGTTGCTCACCAGAGGATCTATTCTCAACACAGCGGTACAGTGCACTACTTATAATTTAATGGTTGTATCTGAACAACGGACTCCATCGCACGATGTGAAAGACTCATATCCCACTGCCGGTGTTACTGCCGGTCTCACTCCTATGGAGTTCTCTGGGTCTGAGAACTACCTACAGGTTATTTTAAACTGTTTTAATTCGATACCCTAATAACGTGGATTCTCAAATTCACAGCTCCCTTGGATATGCAGTGTTGCAGGTCCACGGCTGCATGTGGCAAGTGACTCTTTTTAATTTATAAGCAACCAATAATAATTTCGAATAATTTTTGTTTGTAATTGATCTGTACATAAATGACGACACTACATCGATGCCCTAAATATCTCACTGCATTAACATTGCCGCATTCACCCTAGCCAAAGAAATATATCACCATCTTGGAAACATGAGCACTTCTGTTGATGTCAAAGTGTCTGCTTGCTACACTGGACAATATCTTATCAAGACAGTAGCCACAACTGGCTACACCAAGCATACCCCCCCTTCCCCCCCTCCACCACAACCTGCATTAAGCTGCTTTTATTTTGGTGAGAAGTGACGTCATTGCCACGGCTTCAGACAAGCATTACATAAGAATTATAATGTGTCTTATGAATCAAATTAAGGATTAAATAAATTAAAATTACATTGAGGACTAGTTATAGAACTAAATCAGTGCATCGAAGTGACATTTGAAATCACTTACCAAGTTCCGGTTTAGTTCGTATGCAAATTGTGCTTATAATGAACTAGTGAACCCGGTAATTCTTCGCAATCGCTAAATGTGTATGGAAACTGGATACATTTTCTGATCTTCTTCTCCCCAATCTTTTGGCCCCTCTCGTCCTCAATCTCTCTTGGTCTATCTCCTTCCCCTCCCCCATTCCCCACCTCTCTTTGTCCAACACCTTCTTCTGCTTCTCTGTGCTCATCCTCCTTCCTTCCCTGTCTATCTCTTCTTAGCTCCTCACCATGACCTTGAGCCTCTTTTATTGATACGGAAAATTCGTATTCTGTAGTGCTGTTCTATTGATAAGCCGATAGTCCCTACCCAAGTTTTCTGTTTTCTGTCAAAATCGACTGCGAGGAAGGAGATTAAATAACACTGCAGTGTATACAATATTTTTTAATGTGTATATAAAATGAGAAAGATTATCACGGAACTATATGATTTTGAAAAAAAAAACATATGTATTCAGAAACAATATCTGCAATATAATAGTACATTTGAGGTAACACTCAGTCCCAAATGGACTTTAATAATATATTTAATAAAACGCCATTGCGTCTCGTCAGGTCCCGGGAAGTTGGGGTCACACTGCTATTGCAAGTGTACCGTTGCAGAAGCATGTATCGGTTTTTTAATGTTGTGATACTATGAAACAGGATGTTGACGAACGGAACTATCGTGCATTAAGATCAGGAATTCGTGACTTTTTATTCCTTGGGCTTATAACATTATTGCTCCTGTACAATTATTTAAATCAAGTATTAAATGCACGATTCAGATTCTCTAGTAAAAGGTTTTCACGAATTTCGCAAGAAGTGCTCCAACGTTTGCCAATCGTATCTGCGAGGTTTCTCTGTAACGACATTTCCGAATCAGTGAATCAGTAGTACAGCTCCTAGCAACCGAGGACGCTTTTTATTGATGTTATAATTAATTAAACTAAGAACAAAACATATATCAAGTAAAATACAGTGCTCAAGTCGCTTTAGGTGTGGGGTGCACTGCTACCGTATAGTGTAACTTCGTGGAAATATAAACCGCCTGACGAAAATAAGAACCTAGAAGACGTGGTAGGATGTCAGTGTAACTTTGTAGACTTACAATTAATAGATAGGAATGTAAAGGGTTAGACTCGCAATTCTTGGTGTAAGGTAGAATGACCTGCGTCGTTCGTAGTAATTGTTGTTGCCAGGCCTGGTAGGATATACAATCGTGAGCAGTGTCAGATCATGTGTGAACACCTCAAAGGACACGGATATTTCTTGTAATTCACATCTACATCTAAATCCATTAAATTTTGGGCACGCAGCCGCGTAAATAAAATTTCTTCTACTGATAGTTCGGCCGCCTATCGTCCGGCCATCTTCAGAGCGAGTCACAAGACTAACGACAGGGTGCCAAGCGCGGCCTTATATACTCCACCGCGGCGGTACTGCGCATGCGACTCACAGATACTGGTCGGCGGCAGAGATATACGCTTACACATGGGCCGCCTGTGGCGAAGGCGTACAGACATTCGATTTGCTTATCGATGTTTGATCGGCGGCGGTGACACGATGACAACTTCTCTGCAATTCCATGCTTTGTCCAAATTAAAACCATTATCTCTGTTTATTAAATTGTTGGCTAATTGAATTTCTATAGCTTCCTTGAATGTAGATTCCCAAAAAGAAGATGTGGATGTTACTGTAAGTGACTGATGAATATGAAAATCGCTTACCGTAGCCCTGCGGTCTTAGGCATCGTTCGTGCGGCTCCCTCCGTCGAAGGCTCTAGTCCGCCCTTGGGAATGGGTGTGTGTGTTGTCCATAGCGTAAGTTAACTTAAGTAGTGTGTAAACCTAGGGACCAATGACCTCAGAAGTTTGGCCCCATAGAACTTACCATAAATTTGCAAACTTACTCACCTTTACACGGTAGATTGTCAACCGGGACAGTGTTTTTAAACCAATTTTCGCATGGGCAGGCGTTAGTGTCCAAGATCATTAAGAATGCTCGCGTCTGAATGCGGTGCATGCTGCGGGCTTTGAGGGCCGGCGTAAAAGCGATACAACTTCTGGTTACCACTCTGCTACCATAAGCAACGAAAGAACTGCAGATGTTGGCTACGAGCGGGCACTTATTAAAAGCAATGGGGAGAGTATAAAATTTGTACCAGGCTGGGATTCGAAACCGGGGCTCTTGCTTAGCTGGTAGATGCTCTGACCACTAACCCATTACGACACAGTGGACACTGTAACTGCACGAACAACCAAAATCTCAACTTATCCACATGCTAATGGTTCAAATGGCTTTAAGCAGAATGGGACTTAACATCTGAGGTCCTCAGTCCCCTAGACTCAGAGCTACTTAAACTCAACTAACCTAAGGACATCACACACAACCATGCCCGAGGCAGGATTTGAACCTGCGACCGTAGCAGCGGCGCGCTTCCGGACTGAAGCGCCGAGAACCGCTTGGCCACAACGGCCGACCTACCCACATACAGCTTATGTAGTACCCCTTGCCCATTATCCTCATTACTCGTGACATTTCTCCTATTCCCGTAAGTTTTCGGGTTTTGTGTCCATCTGCACTGAAGACATCACTGGCCGTCTCAAGACACACACACGCATACACACACACACACACACACACACACACACACACACACACACATACACGCAAACACACACACACACACATACACACACACGTCGGCTGAGGCTGCTACAATCCTGCAATATAAATAATAAAATGCCACAGAAAGCATAAACATCACCTGAACGACAGTATCAAACTATTAGTAACATTCTTCCAAATCGACGCTGAATGTAGGCTGACAACTCAAACGGTTTGACCCATAAAATTTACCGAGGAAGCTTTCATTGATTATAAACGGCAGTGTTTATCATATATTTATGGTAGGCATCATAACAAGAGAATTTGGTGTGTATACATTGACACACAGTGATGAGTCCCCCACTCCAGTCGCTAACGACTCCACAGGCCAGTAGACACAGTAGCATTCGTCTCAGCAAGTCGAAGAGAGAAAATGGTAATATAGCAATACTAACTGCAGGAGCGTTTATGGAAAGTTTGCGGAAATAATCTCGCTTGGACACGGTAACAATGCCCCATAGCACTTGGGACAACAGGCGGGCTCAAACCAGCAATAAAACTCCAGATTCCAATTGGAATGTTTATCGCAAAGATAGGTTGAACGTTGGTGGTGGAGGCGCATTTATAACAAAAAATGTACGATAATTTGTATGATATTTGTACAAAATGAGAATCGGATATAACTTTGGTGAAGATGAGGAAGGATCAAATGTGATCGCCGGATGTTTCTATAGACCCAAGCCCAGTAAGAGTACTGGCGGAACTGTTGATAGGGGCACTTGGAAAATATTTCACGTAAATTTCGTAGATATTTAATAGTTTTAGGTGGAGGTTTTAACTTAGCAGCTGCGCACTGGGAGTCTCAAGTGATCATTACGGGTTGTAGGGACAGAGAATGAAGTGAAATATTTCTAAGTGCCTCATCCGAAAATTACATTGAGCAATAAATCAGGAAACCGACTAGTGAAGAGTGCATATTGGAACTGCAGGTGATTAACAGACCGGAAGTTTTCGACTCAGCGTAGCGAAAGAAATCAGTGATCATAACTCCGTTACAGTAGCATTGAATATGGCTGTAAATAGGAACAAAAAGAAAGGCAGACGGATCTTTATGCTTTGCAAGAACGACAAGAGACAGATTTCAGATTACCAGACAGGCCATCACGAAAATTTCATCTGCAGCACAATGTTGAGCATCAATGGACAAATTTCAGGAGCATGGTACAATACGCCTTAAACAAATATATAAATATATCCCGATCAAAATTGTGAGGGATGGAAAAGATGTACGGTGGTTCGACAGCTCCTAGCTGCTACGAAAGCAAATTTAAATGTCGCTATTGCCTCACAGATAACAATTAAACGAAGTCAAATTCAATGTTTGGAAGGTTATGTGTAAAGTAAAACTCCTACTAACAACGTGACAGGAAATCCTAAGTTCTGTTGTTAGGTTAAATCAGTGAACGGATCGAAGCCATCTATCTATACAATGTTTCCATAATGGCAGTGAAACAGAAAATGACAGAAAAGATCGGAACTTTAACACGTTTTTCGAAAACTGTTCCACACACGAATGTCACACTGTTGTTCCTTCATTAGACTGTCGCACAAACTCCAAAATGACATCGAAAAAGTGGTAGAAGGATATGAAAGCATCCAAAATCGCTCAGCAAAAGAAGGTCAATGGACCTGACGAGATACCAGTTTTTAATACACAGAGTACGCAAAAGAACATGAAGCTCTTAGAGCAGCAGCATACTGTAGATCACTTGAGGAGCGAAGCGTTCCTAACAATTAAACAAAACGGTCATTTCCATGTTCAACAGAGGTTGTCAAGAAGACACACAAACCTATACGTCAGTATCTGTGACGTCAATATATTTTTGAATTTTGGAAAGCGCTTTAGCTCGCTTGTTAGGACGTTTCTGGAGACCGAAAACCTCTCGGCATAAACCATCATGGGTTCCGAAAACAACGATCGTGAACATCCCAGCTCGCTTTTTTCGTTCACGAGATACGGAATGTAGTGGATACAGCAACAGATGCCGTGTTTCTTAAGCTGCGAAAGGCAGTCAGTAGTTCTCCACGGCCGCAGAAACATCACACCGACTACGTGACTGTAGTGAGGAGTTCATAGCAAACATAACAAAACATGTCATTTAGAACGGAAAGAAGTCTTCTGATCTAAAATAAACTGTAGGTGTGCCCAAGGGAGAATTATGGGATCACTAATTTTCAAAATGTATGTAGATGACGTAGCCGATAACGTCTTATGTTCCGTGAGGGTTTTCGTGGGTGATGCTGTTCTATACAACGCTAGAAAATTGTAGCGAAATGCATTGTCAAGAGATCGGCAATTGCCCTTGAACGTAAATGAATGAAACCTATTGCGAACACAGAGACGATTCAAATGGTTGAAATAGCTCTAAGCACTATGAGGCTTAACATCTGAGGTCATCAGTCCCCTAGACTTCGAACTAATTAAACCTAACATCACCTAAGGACATCACACACATCCATGTCCGAGGCTGGATTTGAACCTGCGACCGTAGCAGGAGCGCAGTTCCGGACTGATGCGCCTAGAACCGCTCGGCCGTAAACGCTGGCCACAGAGACGGAATGACCCTATAAAGTGTGATTTCAAAATTGCTGAACAATCACTGGAGTCAAATACCTCCATAAAATATACAGGGTGTTACAAAAAGGTACGGCCAAACTATCAGGAAACATTCCTCACACTCAAATAAAGAAAAGATGTTATGTGGACATGTGTCCGGAAACGCTTAATTTCCATGTTAGAGCTCATTTTAGTTTCGTCAGTCTGTACTGTACTTCCTCGATTCACCTCCAGTTGTCCCAACTGAAGGAAGGTAATGTTGACCACCGGTGTTTGTGTTGACATACGACTCATTGCTCTACGGAAATAGCATCAAGCACATCAGTACGTAGCATCAACAGGTTAGTGTTCTCACGAACGTGATTTTGCAGTCAGTGCAATGTTTACAAATGCGGAGTTGGCAGATGCCCATTTGATGTATGGATTAGCACGAGGCAATAGCCGTGGCGCGGTACGCTTGTATCGAGACAGATTTCCAGAACGATAGTGTCCCGATAGGAAGACGTTCAAAGCAATTGATCGGCGTCTTAGGGAGCACGGAACATTCCAGCCTATGACTCGAGAATGGGGAAGACCTAGAACGACGAGGACACCTGCAATAGACGAGGCATATCTTCGTGCAGTTGACGATAACCCTCATGTCAGCGTCAGAGAAGCTGCTGGCGTACAAGGCAACGTTGACCACGTCACTGTATGGAGAATACTACGGGAGAACCAGTTGTTTCCATACCATGTACAGCGTGTGCAGGCACTATGAGCAGCTGATTGGCCTCCACGGATACACTTCTGCGAATGGTTCATCCAGCAATGTGTCAATCCTCATTTCAGTGCAAATGTTCTCTTTACGGATGAGGCGTCATTCCAGCGTGATCAAATTGTAAATTTTAACAATCAGCATGTGTGAGCTGACAAGAATCCGCACGAAATTGTGCAATCACGTCAACACAGATTTTCTGTGAACGTTTGAGGAAGCATTGTTGGTGATGTCTTGAGTGGGTCCCATGTTCTTCCACCAACGCTCAATGGAGCACGTTATCTTGATTTCATACGGGATACTCTACCTGTGCTGCTAGAACATGTGCCTTTACAAGTACGACACAACAAGTGGTTCATGCACGATGGAGCTCTTGCACATTTCAGTCGATGTGTTCGTATGCTTCTCAACAACAGATTCGGTGACCGATGGATTGGTAGAGGCGGACCAATTACATGGCCTCCACGTTCTCCTGACCTCA
Source organism: Schistocerca gregaria (assembly GCF_023897955.1). Lineage (NCBI taxonomy): Eukaryota > Metazoa > Arthropoda > Insecta > Orthoptera > Acrididae > Schistocerca > Schistocerca gregaria. Next base: position 411,207,588 of record NC_064925.1, on the reverse strand, counting down.
ACCCTCTAGCCTTAATTTATGAGGACATTTGAAAGCTCTTGTCTACGCAACCCCGGTACCAAATGTAGAGACTCATCGTGCTCTTATTGTGGACGGGTGTGATACAATACGCCATTCTCCAGGGCTGCATCAGCGCATCAGGGATGCCATGCGACGGAGGGTGGATGCATGTATCCTCGCTAACGGAGGACATTTTGAACATTTCCTGTAACAAAGTGTTTGAAGTCACGCTGGTTAAGTTCTGTTGCTGTGTGTTTCCATTCCATGATTAGTGTGATTTGAAGAGAAGTAATAAAATTAGCTCTGACATGGAAAGTAAGCGTTTCCGGACCCATGTCCACATAACATATTTTCTTTCTTTGTGTGTGAGAAACCTTTCCTGAAAGTTTGGCCGAACCTTTTTGTAACACCCTCTATAGGAGTATGCGTACCGAGGTTTCTAGCCTACACGGAGGCTTACCATCAACCGCTCTTTCTGAGAACCTTACCCGATTGGAACTGGAAAACTGGATTTGACATTTTTCATAAGGTGGCCTGCGAAATATAGTCTGTAGGTATAGAATAAGATATCAAATGACGAGCACTAGTAAATTAACCTCCACTATAACTTGTGAATTGTATTTATAAAAATCATAAGAGTAAAAAGCCAATGACATATCAACTTTATCATTAAATCAACCCTCGTTTTCAGATTTGTGTAAACAATAGCTACTTTAAATATCAGTATAGTAGTAATCATATCTGGCATGTAAAAAGAAAATTGTGACGCAACTGATTGTCCTAATTACGTTGTACTCCATGCTTCCGGAATATGAGCATAATTATTTGTATGATCTTTAATTTAATTTCATTTGAATTAGGCCTTAACTTAACCGAATGTTCCAGGAAGTGTTTAAACAGGACTGATAATTTATAACGACTGATCATTACAGGCGCTAATTAAGGACAGTGTTTTACCAGTATTGTTTATCTCGTTGTCCACATGTGCAAAATGACATTACCTGGTTTTGCTGCTAGAAATCTGTAAAAGTGAATTAAATGTAAAATGTAAATGGTCCTTAGCAATCAAATAGGCTTTGTTCTATAACAGTTGTTACAATGCTATATAACTCAAACATTTTCTTTCTTTTCATCAATTTACTTTTTCTGTATATTTGAATACCTCCATTTTTCAAGTCCATTATTCTCTGTATTCGAAACATAGATTAGAAATATCAGAGAGATAAGTGCAAACATACAAAATAACCACAGTATCGTTTCTGATAATAATGTGACATATAAACGCATTTTCAAAACATTTTAATGGCTTTGTCAACCAAGATCTTGGAATGTATCATTAAGTCCCATGCAGCAACTCAGGGAACGATGTTCAGAACGTGCGCTACAGGATTTGCGTTGTTAGTAATTTTACCGTCTTGACTTGTCATTAGGCGTTGCTACTGCTACGGCACATACAAGCATCAGTGTGCATTACATTTGCAGACATTCAGCATGGGTATGGAGTAGTTGGGAAGGGTTTTACGTATAGAGCTTTCATCAAAACAACAGGAATAGTACTATTGCTCTTCGCGAGTATTGACGCATTAACGAAATACAGAGAGATTCTCTCTTCACACCGGAGGGTGTAAAATATAATTGAGATGTTGGAATTTATTGGCGATTTGGGAATCGCTCTTGGGAGACGTCAACAACCCATTGCCACACACATTGTTGAAGAAGTTGCTGTTGCGATGGCTTAGAATGCTGGACGATGTGTGATTTTCAAGCAATGCAGGAGCTGTGTCAAGACACCTGAACATTCCATGTTCCACCGTTCAAAAAGTGTTGCGAGCAGTTGTGAAATGGTAGTTCCAGAGTGGTTCCACGCTGTCGTGGATGCAGCTGGTCGTCATTTTAAGTAACGTTTGTCACCTGGGTGGTAAACAAGGTACGCAGTTAACCGAGTACGCCCTCTCACGTGGAAATTAAAGTGAATTTCTTTCAATGTTCTATGGCTATTTCTATTGCCCATTTCTGTTTCCAGAAAGTTTCAGTGTCCTGCGACCACTCGTGTTTCATAGGTGCCGTCGCAAAAATCCGAAATTTAATTAACCACTCTATATAACGACCACCTTAGTATAATAAAGGTTTCTTTGTCTCAGTTATTCACAGAGCTATGCTGGCGGGATCTAGGGTCTAGGTAGGCTCATCCAAGCCTGATTTGTGTACTAGGGAGAAAACAAAGACTAGTCCCTCTTGCGGACTTCCCCCCCCCCCCCCCAACTTTGGAACATGTTGACGTTAATCACATGGGCCTTTAGCAAGGTCTGACATTGTTTCAACTTACTTGAGTCAGACATCTTCGGAGCCAGGGAGTCGTAGCCTCTTTAGGAATGGTGATTCGAAATATCCGGACGGCAAAAGGTCACAGCACCAAAACATAATTAATGTAGAGTAATTGAATTTCGGCGATACTTTTCATTAGGAAACATATTTAAGTGATTAATATTGCAATATCACGCGTAAAGGTAAGAGCTAGATAAGCCATTGCAAATGTGAAAGTGCTGGAGTAACAGCTAGAATGTTGAATACAAGCATTCAAACGGGCATGATTGGTCTCTTACACATGCTGGATGTCACTTTGCACTACGGACTTCCGTACTTGTTGTACTTAGTGAGTCAATTCAGAGACGGATAATGGTGGTTGTGGATGACGCTGGCGATGTTGTCCGATGATGTTCCACATGTGCTCGGCTCGAGATCTGATGATCGAACAGAGCCAGACAACAGTCTCTACTCTGTAGATTGCGTTGGGTTACAACAGCGATATGTGGCGGCATCATCCAGTTGGAAAGCACCTCCTAGAAGGCTGTTCATCAATGGGAAAACAACAGGTCGAACCAAAATACTGACGTGCAGGTTTAAAGCCAGAGTGCGTGGGATACACCACAGTCCTCCTGCTGCCGTATGAAATCGCGCCTCAAGCCAGCTCTACCAGCACGCAGATAGGCCGGTAGCAAGCCTTTAACTGGCCTCCATCTAACCATCATACGGCCATCACTGTCAGAACCAGTTTCCAACAGAAAGCACAACATACCTCCAACCAGCCGTCCAATGAGCTCTCGCTTGCCACCACTGAAATCGCAGATCGCCGAGGTATGGGGTCAGTGGAAGGCAGGCTATAGGACATGTGGCTCGCAACCCTCCTCGACGTTACCGATTTGTAAGAATTCGTTATGTCACTGTGATGCCAACTGCTGATCAAATTGCTGCTGCAGATGATGTACTATGAGTCAGAGCCAAACGCCTAATTCGAGGGTCTTCCCGATCGGTAGTGCACATGGCCGCCCAGAGCTCAGTCTTCTTCCGGCCGTACGTTCTCGTGACCACCGCTTCAAAAAACTAGGGATAATGTCAAAATTCCTGCCAAATCTGTACGCAGTATTGCGGATGGAACATCCAACATCACGTTACACTGTTACACACCCTCGTTCTAACTCAGCGATGTGTTCATAATGGTGCATTTGTCGCCTTAAACTCATTCGTGACCAATGTCAGCTGACTGCATTTAATCTCAAGGGTAACTAACGCTCACGACCGTTGCAGCGTGTATTTAAAACTAACCTGATTTACATCCTCTTAGTGGCATTATTAGCGCTACGCTTACATAACAGGCACTAAATTTAAATGGACATCACCTTTCAGCTGTGGAAACACGTCTACCAATTTTCGTTTCTGTCGCACAGATACCATTCTGGTGTCGTGATTTTTTTCCCAGTCAGTCTATTACTCAGCCGGCTTGGAACTGTGAGGCAAGAGCCCCACCAAAAATGGTTCCAATGGCTCTGAGCACTATGGGACTTAACATCTGAGGTCATCAGTCCCGTAGAACTTAGAACTACTTAAACCTAACTAACCTAAGGACATCACACACATCCATGCCCGAGGCCGGATTCGAACCTCCGACCGTAGCGGTCGTGCGGTTGCAGACTGAAGCGCATAGAACCGCTCGGCCACACCAGCCCGCGACAGACTCGTCACCAAGCTTAACCCGGACATCACTAGTAACGGAGCCAGGGGATTTTATTCATACTGGCTCTATTCATATTTCGCACCCTCGGATAAAAATTGATGGATCATGGAGACGACCTAGGCATGTCAAGGATAAAAGATTAAGTAGCACAGATGGGTGTAAATAGTTGAGTGGATCGTAAGAGAGATTTAAAACAGAGCAATGGATCTAGATCATAGATGATGAGGTGAACAAATTCAGTCATTTAGTCGTTGTACGTGTATATTTACCTGAAGAAGGGAGGAAGACAGAATCATAACTGTTCTATGACGAACTGCAAACAGTCCAACGTACTACGATATCAGGTTATCACCTGTGGAGATTTCAATGCAACAGTAGGCAACATACCCGTCTTAGGAGTTGTGGGTACATTTAGAGAACAACACCTAAAGAACTTAGTTTTCAAACATCACCCAGCTTACTATCACTCACATTTTATTTTTTTTTAATGAAGAACGGGATATGTAAGATTACATGGAGTGCTGGTTGTTAGAAATCTTGAATTGTGTACATAATCACAAATGACAGGATATGTAGTCAGATTAAACATGCACACATACGCCGAGGAAGCAATGTATGTGCTGATCACTATTTAGTCACTGCAACAGCTACAATGATAGCTACTTGGAAGACAGTTAAAAAAAGAAAGCAAACAAATCTGGAGGATGCCTTTAACGAGTTCCTTCTGAAACAAGAAAGTTTTATAAAATTTTATCAAACTGTATACAGAAATGTTTGTTATACACTCCACCCTTTCAGGATGTAAAGAAATAATACTAACGCATTAACGAATACGTAGAGGCATGTGAGGCTTTGGGGAGAAAGGAGAAGTTAAGGAAGTAGAAATTATTAAGGATTTGGAATGAAAATATATCGAAAGCCCTTGCAAAGAAAGAAAGATCGCAAGAGAATCTCGCACAGAATAAAACACAAGACCTGAAGAGGAGTAAAAGCAAAAAAGGAAACATGACACAACAATAACTGGGCTAGGACACGAAGGGTCATAGGATATCGGAAAATGTATATATTTTTTTAAAGCGTCAAAGGAATAATTGCGAAAATTACAGCTGAATTAGGCTCCTAAAATCAGCTGGAAAAATATTTGTAAGGATAGTCATTAATCCTTTAAGTACTGTAACAGAGACTCTTCTATTAGAAGAACTACTTAGGTTGCAGAAAGGTCGTTCTTGCAGTGATAATATGTTTGTCATAAAAAGAATTTCAAAGAAACGAAGACAAGGCAGTTAGGAGACACATAAAGCTTTATTGACTTCGAAACAGATTTGGTCACTGTGAACAGAAAGAAACTATGGACCACAATGACCAAAGCTGGATAAGCTGGAGGCCTTACTGAAGCTATAAAAAGCTTATACGTAGCCACAAACACAATAATCAAAGAAGGTAATAACGAAACTGAAGAAATCATTACCAAAAAGGCTGCAGCCTTTCATCGACCTTATTTGATGAATATATATAAATAATTTGGTTGGAACTGGAGGTCAGGACGTAAATAATGTCGTATAGGTTTATACAAATAAATATGTTAATATCCTTACGCACACAGATGAAGAAAGTGAAGATGAGCTACAAAAATCAGTGTATAAACGGCATCAATTAGGGAAAGAAAATTTTGCCTTCGAGTATCAACAAATAAAACTAAATAGTGGACCGTCATGGTAAATACCTCACCTGCTCAAAAATAATTATAGAAAAGGGCTCCAACTTTGAATTTTGAGGAAACAAAAATACAAAATATGATTAACAAATATCAGTAGATATTCGGAATGATAAAGAAAACATTTCACAAAAGATACGGTTGGAAATAAAATTAAAATTTTATGAAACCATGGTTGTATTGCTGCACGGAAATGAGTCATGGATCCATAAAAGTACGCGATAAATTTAAGCTACTAGCAACAGAAATGAGTTACCTCAGGAAAGTGAGAGGTGTTACCAGAGCAGACTGTGTGAGAAATTAATGTATTATGAATGAACTAAAGAAAAGATTGGAGAAAAAAAATCTTATGGAAACATCATCTTCAAAGAATAAGTGCAGAGAGCATCCCACGCAGGACATGCTGTACTAGTCAAGAAGAAAAAGGGACGTAGGAAGATCCACAATGAGGTTCGAGTGAAAAGTGAAGATGGAACCGGTATGAACGCCTAAGCCTTGAAGTGCAGAAGAAGAAAAACTACTTAAACCTTGCAGCAGAATCCAACCCATAAATTTATTGCCTCATAGTGATCGGGATTTCCATGTCTGTTTGAGGGAAAACTTTAACCTCTACGCAGAATATAATACATTTTTTATGATTTATAAAACTGTTAAACGCAAGCAACATGGATGCCACTGTCATATGAAGCTCAAGGTTTTATAGCAGCGTTAGTGTGTATGCTTTCGAATTACGTTCAGCCTTCGAAACTGAGCAGTTTCCACAAGAAAGTAAAGCGGGTATGGCATGGTTGTGCAGCCAATTAACCGGAAAGCGTTTTCTTTTTCTGCTCATTTTGGTCCCTTTCGACGTAATGTTTGAGATTTAAGTGTGTCAGTTGAAAGTAAGTGACTGTAATGTTTGTATGCGTAGTGTATGTTATGATGACGATGGGTGAGGAGAGAGGGTGAAATCTGCACCCGGCACATAACCTACTCCTCTCGAATGGAACCTATCTGACGAACTGAAGGCTGACGAAACTTTCATACTTCCTCTCTCCAGTGGTCTATGTACAGAAATGCAAAGTCGCGTAAGTGGTATGCGATCACAATATGACGAACACGGGGAGGAGCAACCTGCTGCTGTTTGCTGTGTTGTACGGGAAGGTGGTGTCGTTCACTGCCTGGAGGAAGATACAAGATTGCCTAGAAAAAATTTCTAGTTTTTGTGAATGAATGGCAGCTTATTCTAAATAAGGAAAAGTGAAGGTATTGCAGACGAATACGAAAAATAATCCCGTAATATTCATATACGGCTTTAGTAGTGTGTTGCTTAACACACAATCAGGTGTAACGTTGCAAAGGGATATGAGACGGAACTAGCACATGAGGATGCTAGTACGGAAGAAGAATTGTCAATTTCGGTTGATTAGAAGAATTTTAGGAAAATCGCGGATCATCTGGGAATGGTATGTCTTACAGAACACTTCTGCAACTTCTTCTTCATTACTACTCTACTGTCAGGAATTCCCACCATTTCCGATCGAAGGAAAGCATTGAAGCAATGCGGAGGTGTACAACTGGGATTTGTTACGTGCAGGTTCCATGAAGATGCGAGTATTGTGGAGATTTTTCGTGAGCCAAAATGTGAATATCTGGAGAGAAACCGACGTTCTTTCCGCGTATCGCTATTGACAAAATGTTGAGAACCGCCCGTTGATGTTGACTGCACAGCGATTCAGCTGCCGCCAAAGAACAGTTCCTGTAACGACCAGTACGTTCAGACACATTATTGCTTATGAGGAGGCATGCAGTTGTTTTCACCTCTCTCTATCTCACAGGCAATGACTAATTGTTGTACCCTCCACAACGCACCATACGGTGGCTGGCAGAGTATGTAGACGTACATTATGAAAATTTCTTATAAAATTCTGTAGTGGATCGCTTAAAAATTGGGATCCCTCGTTGCCAGAATATTATCTTTTACGCGTTTATGGTGTAGCCAATATTCAGATCATGAAGCAAAAAGCCATCATACATGGTACAACGTGTCATGTGTACAATCTAGGCACCCATATTGCGAATATGGTCATGTAAGGTTGCACTACGCATTAAGGCGTTTTGTTTGATGATGTGACGAAGAGCTACGCCCAAAATACAACAAATATAATTTTTTAATAACATGGGATCTGTTGCGTTGAACAAGCCATTGCAGGAGTTTACAAGAACTATTAATAATATAGAATATAGAGAGGTCAATGTCAATGTTGATAGAATATTTCACAACTGCACCAGCCCAGTCCTTCAACTACTACAAAATAAAACAGCTAAAACGAGATCATCTGTTACATCGTGTGCCCGTATTAAGGCAATGACATGTCTTAGACAGATCAAGCCAGTCTAGATTCGGACATGGTAATCCAGGTAATTGTAAACGCTACTAAACAAGACAAAACAAGCAACAAGTCTGTAGACTAACGAAGTTTCAGCTGCAGCGCAGTCGAAGCTTGGTACTGTCGATGCCCGATGGGCGGCTGTCTTTTATGTCCGCCCGGTGACCTGCTGGTCTGACCCCGAGCCTCGACGTTGGCTATCACTGTGGTGCGGTCGTGCGTAATGCCCTCCAGCCGCCCTCGCAGCCGTATCGACCTCTGCTCCAATTCCGATGTCTGCCTGAGAACTGAGTACGTGTCCCTGCAGTACCACTAGCCGATGGTAACAGCTGTTGGTTGTCAACTTAACATGGAGCTCTGGCCCTGATAGTGATTTGCTGTGGAAACCAAATTAGAAAATTCGGTATATTCAATGTGTTTTTAATATTAATCAGCATAAATCAGCAGAATTCAGCGATCCAACCTGTTTGTTTAAAAAGGACAATTAGTTAATTTTCCCACACTCTAAGGCAATGTTCAGCTGTACTTAATCAGTGATAACAAGACTGCAGATACAGTCTGTTAATGCTGTAACCCCAGAGTGTGATGGAGGGTACTTTGTTTACCATAGTACCATCTCAACATTCCTGTTACAGTAGTGAACAGTGGGCGGGATGAACGATTGTTGGTAAACCTACGTATGATCTCGACTTTTATTTCACCTCCATTGTCATTTTGAGAAATATAAGCTCAAGGAAACCATATAAAGGTCGGCCCTTCTAGAAAAGTAGGATCTCGGAAGAGTAATAACAAACATTAACGATGTGTGTAATGTATTTCTTGTAGTGCTGGCCACTGCCGTCGGTTAATCATTTCCATAACGCTTTCGCGATTATTAAATGAATCTGTGACGAAAAGCGCTGCTCTTGGGTTTTCTACTTTCTATAGCTACCGTATCTTGTAAAGTTTCCAGGACTACCACATAATCGACCTAGCGACAGTTCTAAGTGAGTTCTTTGATAGACTACACTTCTTGAGAAATCTTCCACTGATTCTGTCAGGCAACTAGCCTTCCCGCTTTCAATCGCTCCGTACGCGTACTATCAGATATTTAACGGATGATCCTAGTGACTATTCAGCGAAAGTGTGATAGTATGAAAACGGCCCTTGCTGCCTGTTTATGGACAGTACGTTTCATTTGATACTGAGGATCAACTACAGTCCCCACATATAGCAGCTATCCTTTGCATGTGTTGCTGATTTCGCTAGTGTTTTCTATCGTTGTGACTTCCTTTAACGCAAGAGGATCGTCTTCAGTCCGGAAACTGGCGTCGTGCAGATTCTCACATTAGGCGACCCTCTGCAAGTCTCTCCACCACTGCATACTGCAACTAACATCCATTTCAACTTGATTATGGTATTCACGCATTGGGCTTCCTCTACAATTCTTATCTCCTCATAGTTCCAGCCACTATCGAACGATTCCTTGTACCCCAAACTGTGTCCTGTCAGTCGATTCCTTCCTTGAGCCACGTCCCGCGATAGCGTTTTCCCCAGTTCGGTCCAGTGTCTCCTTATTAGTTATTAGATTCACCCATTCTTACATTCCTTTGTTGCACCACTTTTCAAAAGCTTCTAGATTTTTCTCGCCTGAACTGTTTTATGTCAATGTTTAACTTCCGTAGAATGTTACACACCAGGCAGATATCTTAAGAAACCACTTTCGAAAATTTAAATTTATATTCCTTGTAGAAAGCTTCTCTTTTTCAGAAATGATACTACTGTTTTTTCCAGCCGGCAATTTACAAATTAATATCCACTCTACCTCGAACATCATCAGCAACTTCGTTGCCGAAAAAGAAAAGCTCATCTACTACTTTCAGAATCATGTGGTGATTTAATTCGAACGTATTCTTCAACCCTTGTTCTACTTTAACTGATGTTAGTCTTATGTCCCCATTTCAGGAAGCTTTCCATTTGTGCAAAATACTTTTCCCAGTCCTCTGTTTTCTCTGGCCGATTTGCAATGTCATCAGCCAACTTCGAAGTTTTTATTCGTTCTCCGTAAAATAAACTTCTGTTCCATATTTCTCGTCAGTTTTCATCACTGCTTACTCAACGTACTGGTTGAATAACACTGGAAGTAGGTTACAACCGTGTCTCATTCCGTTCTCGACTATTGCTTCCCTTTTACGTCCTTCGATTCTTATAACCGTACAACTCCAGTCTGGTTTCTATAAAAGCTATAAATAAACCTTCCCTCCCTGAATTTTATCCCTGTTACCTTAGGTATTCCGTAGAACGTATTCCAATAAATACTGAAAAACTTTTTCTGTAAATCTACAAATGTCATACATGTAGGACTTCATTTTCATAACCTGTCTTCTAAGATAAGTACTATTGTTACGTGTGTTTTTACATTTCTGTGGAACACAAACTTATCTTCTCCGACTCCCTCCTCTACCAGTTTTTCCTTTCTTCTGTAAATAATGCGTGCCAGTATTTTACAACAATAATTTACTTAACTTGTGACTCCACAATACTCACAGCAGACATTGTTTGGAATTGGAATTATTACAGCTTTTGTTGAGGTATTTCATCTGTCACATATATGCTGTACACCAGGTGAACAGTTTTATTATGATTACCTCTCCCATGGATCTCTATAATTCTGAGGGAATGTAGTCTATTCCAAGCGTTTCGACTTCTGCCTTTCAGTGGTCTGTAAAATTCTATCGCAGTATCCATCTCCGCTTTCATTAGGAATACCACTATGGGCATGGTGACCCACACTACAAATGTCCGCTACCAGTCAGCGCTGTAGCCTCTGAAATCCAAGATGGTTCTGGCATTGGAGTCACCAAAATACAATAAGTAACCATCCCAGTTATCTTACGTTTAAAATAGCAGGAAATTTAGAAGATGGCAAGAGGACGGAACTATAGCAGTGATACTTTGTAGCCTCTGAGGTCCAAATCCAGGCACCTTGTTCAAAAGTATCGGAACAATTCGAATTATCTGTCAGAATAATAAAAAAAGATATTGATAATACTGCACTATTTTTATATCTGTATTTTTTATAAAATTTATGTAAGCTTCGGTTGAGTTTCGTAAACTAATGTCACGTTCAGGAGTATTTGAACGACATGAATCTTGTGCCAAGTTCGAAAGTCTAACTGACATGAATCAACGATATCTACAATGTTTGTAGAGAATATTATCTCTCAAAAATACAGAAGCAGAAACAATGGTTTTGTCAATGCTAGTACCACGCCTAGACAGTAATATTACTGGTAGTAGAAAAAAATGTATTTTTCTCAAAAGTACGTAGCCATACATACAGTGGTGTTGCAAGCAATTGTTATTACCACATCCAAAACGTCTGTCAGAATACATGGAGGTTGTTACGCTGTTTCCACGTGTAAAATCAGCCAAAAACATATATAAAGTGTAACGCATTATTGTGACGTCTAAAATGTCAGCAAAGATGCTTCATCAGTAACACAATGTTTACATCAACTGTCAAAATGTTGAAATGTCTTTCCCTCTTCGAGGACTGCTGCCTTACCCTGGCGAGGATGTCTGTGTGTCTGCTATGGCCCAATGAGCTATATTGGTGGGAGTTTAAGCTTCTAGCAGGCCACACAAGACATCCAGATCTCTTGGGCAGGCGTGAGGCGAAGAGCAGTCGACAGTGGGGCAACAGAAAGGACAGGGAGAGGAGGCAGGGGGGGGGGGCAGTGGATAACGTGGGGAGGGGCAGGGGGCGGAGGGGACAATGCTGATGAGAAACAGAAGGATACCATGCAAAACCTGGAGAGGTGGAACCACAGCTGTAGTTACAGCATCCATCTGAAAGAGACAACCCCAGAAAAAACAGGTGTGCTTGCATACCTTGGTAGGTGGCAGACCCAGGTCCTTGCTACCGTGACTACAGGTAAGTATCACGCAATAAGAGAATAGAGAAATAATGTCAGGTAGGAAAATGGAGTGAAGGAAGAGCTTTACAAGGCCAGCCGCTGTGGGCGAGCGGTTCTAGGAGTTTCAGTCAGGAACCGCGCCGCTGCAATGGTCGTAGGTTCGAATCCATCCTCGGGAATGGATGTGTGTGACGTCCTTAGGTTAGTTAGGTTTAAGTAGTTGTAAGTTCTAGGGAACTGATGACCACAGATGTTGAGCCCCATAGTGTATCGAGCCATTTGAATCATTTGAAAAAGCTTTACAAGGAGAGGACTGGACAAAATTTTGAAAATAACTAATAGGAGTGTTAGAGGAATGAGCGCTGACGAAGAACATACAACAAAGAATTAACCACTGCAAAGTGGATACAGTTGTGATGTTGGAAACAAAGAAGGAATTACGAGGCTCAAAACGAATTAATAGATGCGTTATGACACACAGCTGAGTAACCAGAATGTAATGGGTAAGAACTGTATTTGCAGTTATGATTTAAAGAGCCTATAGAAAATGGTTGCAATTACACAGCTGGTAAATGAAAGATTGATACTTGTAAACTGGAGGAATTGAGAATGATGGTTAAAGTAATTTGTGAATATACTCCATAGGACGTGAATGGAGGGAAATTCTTGCGACCTACTAATGCATGTGACAATGATGAGTGGAATATTTGAAGCAAAATATTTTATAACCGTTGGGGATTTATATGACTAGATAGGTATATTGACCATCAAAGGAATCTTGAGGCCACATGCAGAACATACTGAAAATAAAAACTGTAAGCGAGTAATTGAGAGATATTTCTGCCAGCCATTTAAGTGTAACAAATTAGTTTCTCCACCAAAAATTCATAAATTTACGTGCAGTGCTGCGGGTACTAGGTCGCTAACAGACTATGTTATTACAAATTAGAGAAATGCTCCTTTCATAGAAGTCACATGGGTCTGCAGAGGAGATTGCGTTTGTACCTACCGTGAAACGTAGGTGTTTCCCATGACTTTCATTTGTTTACAGAATATTTTACCTTTTTACTGTAGATCGTGATACTTATTTCGCTATAATCTTTGACGTCTCACTCCCAATACTACCTAATTCGCAAGATCCTTACTTAGTAACTTTGTCAGTCTGAAGTCTTTGGCAAAACATGTTCCGCTCATTCAAAAGCAATCGTTAGCTGGTGCAAGCCATGCGGCTTCCTTCTTCGACGACACTTAGCCATTACTATTCGGCTACTACTTCCATTCCGATCTGTTCTGGTTCCTATTCTTAGTTGAAGAGTTACAGTTGAGGTTGTGCAGTGCTGAGAAGGAATTAGCGTGTGTGTGATGGACATCCGTACTGTTGAGCAGACACCACCATGTCCAAGGAATCCGGTAAGACCAATCCAGCTTACATGATGTGACGAAGCTTAGTGTTAGGAGTGAGGTTATCTTGCAAAAGTCTAATGGTGGCAGTGCACGTGTATATCCGGTTTCGTGGGTCCTCTCAGTGACTTAGGAGCAGGTAGGGTGCTAATTTAAAGCTGTTTCGAAGCTAGTGGGTTGCTTCCTACAGATATGGTGTTTAAGTGGGAAAAAAATATAGAATAAATTTCTCAGACCCTAACCTTAATTCTACATCAAAACTACGCAAATTGCATCAAGTCGCATTGCAGAGGGTACTGTTTATTGTATTGTATACAACAGTTTCCTATGCCATTAACGAATGAAGTGTGGGAAGAACGACTCCTTATACGCCAGTATACGATCTCCTGTTTCCATAATTTTATCACAGTAATATTAATGGCTTTGATACAGAGGTGGCTAAAAAACGTATGTCTTTTCAACCCTAAAGTCTGAAATCTGAATTTTTTCTAAAAAATACATATGCGCCACCTTTTCTCCATTGTAACCAGTTCAGGTTTCTCAACGTACCCATCACTCTCTCTCCACAGTCAAATTAAATCAGTGACCATTCATACTGACGTTCTTTGTACAAACTGTATGTCCCCCGTCGGTCTAGCCTAGTACGAGTATCCTATCAAGAAATATAAGTCTCATGTTTGCCTTTCCCACAGTTTCTCACAAGTGAGGGAAGGAAGGGGTTTACTTACCGCCGGCCGCGGTGGTCTCGCGGTTCTAGGCGCCGAGTCCGGAACCGTGGGATGCTACGGTCGCAGGTTCGAATCCTGCCTCGGGCATGGATGTGTGTGGTGTCCTTAGGTTAGTTACGTTTAAGTAGTTCTAAGTTCTAGGGGACTTATGACCACAGCAGTTAAGTCCCATAGTGCTCAGAGCCATTTTTGAAGGGGTTTACTAGATATTGGGAGCTCTAATGCCCTGACACAGATAGCGTTCAGGGCAGGAAACAAAGACAATGTGCACTAAGTTATGCTGGAAGAGTTCTAGAATCATTCAAAGAAAGTCTACGATCAATGTTGTAAATAACCAGATCACGCAATATTAGTTGCAGGCGACTTCAAACTGCCTAGTAGAGACTGGGATGTCTATGGATTCTTGCGAAATACTTTCGAACACGTTTTCTAAGAATTGTCTTGAGCAAATAGCTCAGCATTCTATAGGCAATGGAAATACCTTACACTGTGTGGGTGCAAGCATGACAGATCTTATCGACGATGCCAGTATAGAAACGCGTATTAGCGATAACCATGTTACTATAGCAACTATGATTAGAAAATTTATGATGATGGAAACTGAAGAAATGAATTAAACTTGTGCTACGGCCGTACAGCAATGTTGACCACAGTGCTGCGGTGGTGTAATGGTCAGCATCTCTGTCAAGTAAACAAGGAGACGCGGACTCGAATCCAGACCATAGCATGAATTTTAATTCATTTCTTAAGCTTCCATCATCATTGTAGATAAAGATGAGACTTAAATGTATTGGCGAAATTTTAATTTTATATTTACGAAAATTAATAAATCAGTCAAGAATGCTAGGAGAGCGTTTCTGCTAAATAGAGCAGATAAGCAGTTATTAACATCTTACTTCGACAGTGAATTACCATCACTTAGTTCCAGTAAAATGGATGTAGGAATTGTGATAAAAGTTTAAGCAGATTGTAAATCTTGATCTGGAGAGTTATGTGTATAGTAAGTGGTGGATAAAGGGTGTAAAAGACCCACCATGGTTTTATAACGAAATGTGGAGGATGCTGAGGAAGCAGAGGCTGTTGCACTCTCAGCTCTAAAGGGAACGCAAAAATGACAAGCGAAGCTTCCTAGAGATTCGTACTTCTGCTAAAAGATCTGTGCACGAAGCATACAACAACTACCACTGTCAAATCTCAGCAAGGGATCTGGCAGAGCAACCGAGAAAATTGTGGTGTCACGTAAAGTATCTAAGTGGATATTAGACTTCCATTCAGTCCCTCGTTAACCATTCTGATGTGATAATTGAAGACGGCCAAACGAAAGCCGAAGTCTTAAATTTCACGTTCAAGAAATCGTTCAAACAGGAGTATCGCACAAACATATCGTCATTTGACCATGAGACAGAGACTCTTATGAATGAAATAGAAATAGAGATCCATGCTGTAGAGGAACAATTGTAAGATTTAAAAACAAATAAATTACCTGGTCCGAAAAGAATCCCTGTCTTAGTTTACAAAGACTACTCCACGTCATTGGCCCCCTATCTAGCTTGCATTTATCGTGAATCTATCGCCAGGTGCAAAGTCTAAATCGACTGGGAAAAAGTGCAGCTGAGTCCAGTACATAAGAAGTATAAAAGAGCGAACACGAAAAATTACAGACCAGTATCCCTAACTTCTGTTCGCTGCAGATTCCTTGAACATATTTTCAGTTCGAATACAATAAACTTTCTTGAGACTGAGAAGCTTATATCTACGGATCAGCAAAGTTTTAGAAAGCTTCGCTTGTGCGAGACACAGCTTGCTCTTTTCTCACATGATATACTGCGAATTATGGATGAATCGCGGCAGGCAGATTCCGTATTTCTAAATCTCCGGAAAGCATTTGACACGGTGTCCCATTGCAGGCTGTTAACGAAGATATGAGCCTACGGAATACGTCTGCAGATATTTGAGTGGCTCGAAGACTTCTTAAACAGTGTAACCCAATGTGTTTTACCGGTGGCGAGCGATCATCAGAGACAAGGGTATAGTCAGGTGTGCCCCAGGGAAGTGTGATATAACCATGTTTGTTCTCTATATACGTAAATGATTAGGTAGCTTGGGGCGGGGGGAGGGTGTGGAGGCGCAGTCTGGGATTGTTTGCTGATGATTCCATGGTGTACGATAACGTGTCAAAGTTTAGTGACTGCAGGAAGATACAAGACGACTCAAACCAAAATTTCCAATTAGAGTGATGAATGGCAACTAGCCCTAAATGTGGAAAAATATAAGTTGAGCCGATGAGTAGGAAGATGAAACCTGTAAGCCGTTTAAATATGGGTGGAAGGGCTAAAACTGCACAATGATATGTGGTTGAACGAGCATGTAAGACCGGTGGCAGGGAAGACAAAAGGTCGACTTCGGTTTACTGGGAGAATCTTAAGAAAGAGTGGTTCACCTGTAAAGGAGATAGCTTATAGGACGCCGGTGCGATCTATTCATGAGTACTGCTCGAGTGTTTGGGATCCGTACCAGGTCGGATTGGAGGAAGACATCAGTTCAGAGGCGGGTTGCTAGATTTGTTACTGGTGGCTTCGAGCAGCATCTAAGTGTTACGGAGATCCTTCGGTAACTCAAATGGGAATCCACTGGCTTGTGGATTATCTCTGTAGATGTAGATGAGAAGTAGTTGTTCCGCTTCATATCTCTACACATAGTTTCTCCCAAGTATTTGTATGGCAAGTGTGAATCCAGTTCCGAACCATTAATCTTGTTATCAGACGTCACTACACTCTTATATTTCATGAAGCGCATAACTTTGTGTTTGTCCTCAATTAGTGTTCGTTGGCAGTCACTGCAGATATTTTGTGCAGGTCTAACTGGATACTACTACAGTTCTTCTCAGACAGAATTTAGGGGAAATTATTAATGTAGTTCGTAACGTCAATAGCCTTCCAGCTGCGGGTGGTGCATCCTTATGTGTTTGGATCTCTTCACACAATTATGTGGGTCACAATTGCAACATGTCAGATGTAATTTCTGATACACATATACACAGGAAGTCACTATTTCCCCGTCACGTGATTCTGTTGCTCTGGAACATCGGGAGTCATATTTTACGCTTCCTCAAGTCTCACGTTATGACGTGTTGGGTTTCACTGTATTATATACACTAGGTATTACGCAGTTGTAAACAGAAAACTGTTGCTAGCAATTTTTAGTGATATGAAATTTATGTTTAAGCAGTAATAGAAGTATATAAACACGATTTTCACTTAAGTACCATGAGTCATCTCATAAGAAAAAATCATATTTACAAAGCAAGCCACCCTCCCCCGCCCCCTCCCGCAGCACTCGCCCTCACCATATTTAAACAACTTTCTCAAGGAGGCAACTAAAACCAAATATTGCAAGTTTGATCAAAAATCTGAGGTCATCAGTCCCTTAGACTTAGAACTACTTAAACCTAACAGGACATCACACACATCCATGCCCTAGGCAGAATTCTAATCTGCGACCGTAGCAGCCGCTTGGTTCCGCACTGAAGCGCATACAACTGCTCGACCATAGCGGCCGTCCAAGTTTGATCTCCCTACTCTTTAGCTATACAACTAATGCCATTCTTTTCAACTACGAGATATCAGCTGTGAAGGACGTCATTGCCTGAAACCATAATAAAATAATGCAGTTGTGTCTAAACTATTTCTTCAATTATCATTCAACAATTGCGCAATCTCAACAAAGTACGTATTTTAACAATTTAATTCAATTCTGGCTGAGCAATGTTGACAATGAGCCTCTATTCTCAGGTTGTTGAAATGTGCTTCATATTCTGATGATGAGACTAATGCCACTTAATATTGTGAAGCCAGTGAAGATTCCCTGAACTGTGAAAGTGACAACATTTTCTGCGGAAAGTTTCAGCGATAACGAGGATTAATTGAATGAAGAAGATTACATATGCAGTGATACCTGTGTAAGTAATTTTCCTCCTCCAGCAACTTTCCCTTTTATTTGAACCTCGAGAGTAAACACAAATTTAGACAAAAATGCTGAATAATTTGAGAATTTTAAAATAAGTTTTGATATGGTGATTTGTGTTCTGGTAACTGAACCCAATATGAAGGCATACCAGGAAACTCCAAGCTGTCCAAACCACAAACTGAAAGCCAAAGAGAGGGTGGATGTTAGTGCAGATGAAATGCCGGTTTTCATAGGTATCTTTTTATTACCTGAGCAATAAGGGTACTTGTCTATACATGAGACATTTCGTGTTCTGAGGTTTATTTTCCAGTAATCATGCCAGAAGGCTGATTCAGACTGATTGTGGTTCAAATGGCTCTGAGCACTATGGGACTTAACTTCTAAGGTCATCAGTCCCCTAGAACGTAGAACTACTTAAACCTAACTAACCTAAGGACATCACACACATCCATGCCCGAGGCAGGATTCGAACCTGCGACCGCATCGGCCGCGAGGTTCCAGACTGTAGCACCTTTAACCGCTTGGCCACCACGGCCGGCAGACTGATTGTGAAATACTAACATTTTTCGGATAGTTCTGATTTAACCCGAGACAGGCATCCATGTTATCGAATATAAAAAAATAGCATGTATGAGAATTTATTATTAAAGTAATATAAAAATGACAGATCGCCAACACCACACAGCACAGAATCTGAGTTCCACCTAGGCACAACAAAATTACAGCCAAACAAACAAGCCTCTGCCCAAAACGGCCTTCATCGGAACCAGGAGCAACACAAGCACACGAATTCGCAACCTACACAAACACGTCCACAATCCCGGCAGCCACAGATGGTAGACACGCCCGCGAGTGTGTGTGTGTGTGTGTGTGTGTGTGTCAGTCGTCCAACTCCGATGAAGGCCCCTCCGGCCAAACGGCCACTTGCCTGAGAGTCCTACAGCTGTTTGTATCAACGGCTCATCATCTCCACCACATGGCGAGCAACGATCCATCCTCTTCAATAATACGGTCATTACTCCATCCTCGATTTTCCATTTTTGAAACTTGTTTATTGTTAATATTGAAACGTCCCCTTAGAAAAATTCTACACGAAGGTGCTTAAGCTGACACACAATATTTTTTAGCGCAACGCAATCTGACTCCCAAAATTCCCTACGAAAGAATGGCCCTGATTAACATTAACCTATACGTTTCACAAATCACTTACCTCACAAAAAGCTTCGTTACTCAAGTTACTGCAATACAGCGAGCGCCACTACTGCCAGCTAAATAAAAGATTCAAACTACTGAAGGCACTAACTACTGATAGGTATAGTTAGCAAATGAAAGATTTTAATACAGAACAGACAATGTATTTACCTTAATAGTCATAATATATATGATAGTTCATGACGTCCAGTCTTACAAATTACAAAACTCCGCCATCTCTCTCCCCACGTCCACCACTGCTGGCGGCTCACCTCCAACTGCGCAACGCTACGCGCTGTTAGCATCCAGCTGCCGCTGCCCAACACTACAATGGCAAGTATTACAACAATGCCAACCAGCCACAGACTGCACACAGCACAGCCAGTGATTTTCATACAGAGCGCTACGTGGCGTCAACAATAAAAGAAACTAAACTGCCTACTTACATAGCCCCCATGCTCCTCACAAAAAAATTTAGAAATTGTTTTGGGACGTGGCCAATACAGATTTGAAATTGTTTTTCATAATTACAATAACAAAGAAATGAAATGCACACACTTATAGATACAAAGTTGGTCAAAATCTAAAATTTTCTCACAGTCCATATAGACAGTCCTGATCATTCATCACAGTAAAAATGCATTGTTTTTTTTTCAATGTCTGAGCAATAAAAGAAATTGCACTTCGAAGTAGTGGATTTCTAAGCAGTCGTGAAGAAATAGTGTTGTCCTTCCAACGAAAGGCAGTGCTGAGTCTTGACATGCTGACAGGTAATGGGCCACAGCAGAGTCAGTCGACGTTGAAGACTATCGGTAGGTAGGTCATCACAGAGCAGACCCACTGTAGTCCTGGTAGAGATTACGGTATTGGTGGGCCACCAGAGGTGCAGACCCATTGCAGTCCTTGTAGAAATAATGGTATCGGTGGGTCGTCAAAGGTGTAGACCCACTGTAGTCCTTGTAGAGATGGCCAGCAGCCATCTGTTTGACTGTGCAGGTGCACAATCACCATTGAAGAGTCTTGCGGATAATATAGCAACTCCATAACCACCACCTGTGCACTCACAAAAATTGTTTTTGAAATGTTCTTACAACCAGCAATGCTGTTATCCAGTCCCTTACTGAATTATTAACACTATAAGTCCCTACTTCTCACATAATTTCCATATACTATGACCAACAGAAACGTGTGCAGTGAAATGTAATTTACAAGTTACTTAATTTGATGAACTGGTGTCAATTACAATTTTATAACATGGGAATACAATAACAAAGGTACAAAAAAATATCGTTAAAGAACATAGTAGTACAGATAACATTTGCAGTAATACAGGCTTTACAAAAGAATCGAAATAACATATACATCAGTGTTAGAGGAATTGTGACATGAGTACATACATCAAAGATCAGAATAACTTTTGAAACATCAACTTCACACATGAGCAATAAAACAAAACACTATAAATAATGTCTGAACATATTTACAAAGACACATAAAGACCGGAAAAAGACAAATACACAAGGGTACATAAACACATAGAGGGATAATACGAAAGGAAAGGACAGGGTTTGTTTTACTGCAGTATTTTGCATAGAGATCTCCCTTAGTTCATCATTATTTCCAAAAAGTCCTATCTAAACCTGCTTTCTGTATTCTGTTCACATCCTCTTTCAAAAATAGTGTTTCTCCACTGTACACTACTTTTTTGGCCAAACCATTTTTTTAAAGCTGCTCAATGCTTTTCTTCCAATTCATCATAGTTAGTTTCTTATATAGTCTACCCCATCTTAAGCTAACTTAAATCTACTGAGTTCAGATACTAAACTAAGGGACGAGGCAATGCAGCAGCACAAAACAATTAACACAAACAGCAATGATAAAAAAATGGAAATTGGCAAAAAAAAGGTAGCAATATTACAACTAATATGAGGCAATGTGCAGCAAACAAGAAAAATAAATCAGTAAAAAAATTGGCTTAACCTAGTAATACAAAGTGACATTCAGTAGCACTATGAATGGCAAACAGCCACAGCAAATTCTATTAGTTATACCTAAACATGACAAAGCTCAAGCAGAAGAAATGTTACACTAAAGACAACAATGCAGATAAGGACAATGTCTATTCACATCTTAATGTCTATGCAATTAAAGTGGTGCACCACAAAAATTTATTGTAAATAAATACTACCATGTACTTGAAAAGACAATTCTGTATGCAATTTCTGTGAAGGGAAATGTCTTTTTGTGCTACTTCGTTTTTTTTAAGTACATAATAAACTTATTATTTACTGGATCTGTAGGCATAAAATATTTATATTAGTACATCCATAAAATTTATTTTAACCAATGGTTCATTGCAGTTAAAAACTAGATATTAAACAAAATGTGTAAATAAATGCATAAAGCAAGCCACATGGCATTTCTCTCAACTAGCAGGACAATAGCCATGAAATGTTTCTCGTCGTTTCATTAGGCATTTTAGTAAATATCATAAATTAAGAGCTCCACAGTGTAATAATATGTTTTCAAGTTTGGGCGTGTAGTATTTGCGATGCTTTCTACAAAGGAATCTCAATAGCGAGGATAATGGCCTTTATTTTTCCTGTGCCGCTGAAAGGCACACACTAATGGCTTTTTTCCAGGTGGTTGCGCAGCTGGGTGCCCACGACGCATTGTGCAGGTGGTCACTTAACTGTCTTACCGAAATATTTACGACACCATTTTCCGCTACAGTGGCAGTCTCATATAAAAAAAATTCACAGGTCAAGAATTTGCGTTACAAATCTATAGAAATAAAATCATTTGAATATAATTGTGTCCAAAAAATTTTCGCCAGCATAGTGATACATTCACGCATATACACTCATTTCATAACTCTTAAAGTACGATTCTCCGTTTCCAACATCCTTTTTCACAAATTAGAGTCCCTAACCACTACTCTTTATTCCTTACCTTATCCGTCGACACTTCTTCAATATTTCATCATAACAGATACATAACATAGTCAAATAATTCATATAGCATCAGCTTACTGACCATAAACATACCACAACAGCATAATACACATAGTCATCGTAATAATATCATAACATCTCAGTCAATTCTGAAAAATTAAAACTGTGTGCCCGACCGAGACTCGAACTCGGGACCTTTGCCTTTCGCGGGCAGGTGCTCTACCAACTGAGCTACCGAAGCACGACTCACGTCCGGTACTCACAGCTTTACTTCTGCCAGTATCCGTCTCCTACCTTCCAAACTTTACAGAAGCTCTTCTGCGAAACTTGCAGAACTAGCACTCCTGAAAGAAAGGATATTGCAGAGACATGGCTTAGCCACAGCCTGAGGGATGCTTCCAGAATGAGATTTTCACTCTGCAGCGGAGTGTGCGCTGATATGAAACTTCCTGGCAGATTAAAACTGTGTGCCCGACCGAGACTCGAACTCGGAACCTTTGCCTTTCGCGGGCAGGTGCTCTACCAACTGAGCTACCGAAGCACGACTCACGTCCGGTACTCACAGCTTTACTTCTGCCAGTATCCGTCTCCTACCTTCCAAACTTTACAGAAGCTCTTCTGCGAAACTTGCAGAACTAGCACTCCTGAAAGAAAGGATATTGCAGAGACATGGCTTAGCCACAGCCTGAGGGATGCTTCCAGAATGAGATTTTCACTCTGCAGCGGAGTGTGCGCTGATATGAAACTTCCTGGCAGATTAAAACTGTGTGCCCGACCGAGACTCGAACTCGGGACCTTTGCCTTTCGCGGGCAGGTGCTCTACCAACTGAGCTACCGAAGCACGACTCACGTCCGGTACTCACAGCTTTACTTCTGCCAGTATCCGTCTCCTACCTTCCAAACTTTACAGAAGCTCTTCTGCGAAACTTGCAGAACTAGCACTCCTGAAAGAACGGATATTGCAGAGACATGGCTTAGCCACAGCCTGAGGGATGCTTCCAGAATGAGATTTTCACTCTGCAGCGGAGTGTGCGCTGATATGAAACTTCCTGGCAGATTAAAACTGTGTGCCCGACCGAGACTCGAACTCGGGACCTTTGCCTTTCGCGGGTTAGGTGCTCTACCAACTGAGCTACCGAAGCACGACTCACGTCCGGTACTCACAGCTTTACTTCTGCCAGTATCCGTCTCCTACCTTCCAAACTTTACAGAAGCTCTTCTGCGAAACTTGCAGAACTAGCACTCCTGAAAGAAAGGATATTGCAGAGACATGGCTTAGCCACAGCCTGAGGGATGCTTCCAGAATGAGATTTTCACTCTGCAGCGGAGTGTGCGCTGATATGAAACTTCCTGGCAGATTAAGAGCTTCTGTAAAGTTTGGAAGGTAGGAGACGGATACTGGCAGACGTAAAGCTGTGAGTACTGGACGTGAGACGTGCTTCGGTAGCTCAGTTGGTAGAGCACCTGCCCGCGAAAGGCAAAGGTCCCGAGTTCGAGTCTCGGTCGGGCACACAGTTTTAGTCTGCCAGGAAGTTTCATATCAGCGCACACTCCGCTGCAGAGTGAAAATCTCATTCTGGAATTCTGAAAAATGTTGTAGCTTCCTCCAATAATTTAAAAACCTAAAAAAAATTCTCTGCTCATGTCAAGTCTCATCTGCCTCAAATGTACTTTAAAAATCATGATCCCATACCAAATACATCATTCAAACCTCTCATAGTATCACAATGGTTCTGAAAAAATATGAACAGTTCACATTGTACAGACAAAATACAACTTCGTAAGTGTGAAGTTATCCAATGCTGTAATTGCTTAAACATGTGTCACTGACGTAGTAAAAAGATGTTTGTTTCTCTGTCAAATAATCAGATAGCTGTGTAATTCTGTATTAGAGAAATGTGGTACCGATGTGTAAAGTAGTATAAACAAATACCATATTAGCTAGGGCTGCTTGTACTTGCCAAACACATGGTACACAAAGTAAGCGTGTACCCCCCTGAGGAATAATGTAATTATATCCTCAGGTGTTACAGATTACAGCAATGGAATGAAATGTATCATGGAAAACTTTCTTTGTAATTCAAATATGTTGAAAAATAAATAGTTTAATGCGTGTCCTGTAGCGCTAAATGTGCGTCTTGCTGTAAGACAATCTCTGTGGAAGTGTCGTAGTTATTGTCCTCCGAAGGCTAAGTTCTGCAGAAGTCAATGTACTTACCTCATGATAAGAGAAAGTGAAATGCTTTGCGTATAGATATCATAGTTACTACGCTTATTGCTGTGATGAATTAAGTACTGTACAGTAACGTATTATTGTGCTACAGAAAAGGCAGTCTCATTGTAGCTATACCACAAACGTTACTACTAAAACATGTTTTACTTTCCAGAAAAATTCGGAAAAACTGTGCAGATATAAAGCAGATAAACTGCAAAAGCAACATTGTAAATTGGCACTCATTAGTAGCGTCGTGATAAAATCGTGTAGCTGTCACATAAACTAACCACTGTATCATCTGGTATCTCACAGGAAGTACTTTAAATCCAGAATGTATTTTCAAGTAAACCAAAATGTTGCATTAAAATCTCATTAGCAATACTGGTAAATGTTCTAAGTATGTGAGCCTTATAGTCGTTACATAATCGTGCAACTAACAAGCAAGAATGTACACACGAAATAAAACAGTGATGTCTGTTCACTATAACAATGCACTCGTAAATACTGTCTAAATATGTTCCGTAGGTTCTAGACTGGATAGTGAACTTCAAAACATTGTTGCATGTTAACAGTTTCTAAGTGTGACAAAGCATACTAGATATGTGAAGTGAAATATTTAATGGCAAAGACAAAGTTAAAAAGCAGATTATATTTCAATAAACGGTTTTACATGTGAAATGTGGTGTAAACCTTTACTCTTCCTCAGTATGCAGCAAATCAACTTGAAGTCAATCATCATGTGGTATACAGCAGTAAAGAACACTGGAATTTTTCTCAAGGTTAGCTTATGTTATTTTTCTCTGAGCCAGCCGGCGCACGCGGCTGCCTGCGGTGGGAGTCATTGTCTGTTTCTTTGTTGGCGCGCGTAGTTATTGGGATTAGGAGACCTAACTTCTACAAATTCACCTTGCCGAGAGGGCCCTGCTCTGTTTGAATCCCGCCAGATCTGCTGCAATTCAGGTCTGTCGTTACGGTCATATCGTCTGTCGTCATGTCGGTAGATTCCGTAGTTTCTTTCTTGTCGGTCACGTGGTCGAGAATTTCTCTCTGAATCGTAACTGCGCGCTGGACCGTTGCGTCTAAAGTTATTCTGTCTCCCTTGATAGTAATTATTTTCGTTCCCATATTGTCTGTTTCTCTGATTGTCTCTGTGATAGTCATTACCACGGAGAGGTGACCTTTCCCTGTAATTATTACTACTCTGCCAACGGTTGTCATACGGGTGGTGTCTGTTTTTGTCACGTTTTGTATTGTGAGAATAGTCTTGTCGTGTCCAGTTATTATTTCTTTCATCGCGGAATAGCGACGGATGTGACCTGTAGTGATTGTTTTCCTGTTTTCGCATCCCGCGACTGTCAGTGTCAGTTTCTAATTCTCGTAAGAGCCCATGAAAAGCTTCAATGTCGTCTTTGCAACGTCCTGCCAAAATAATATTCCTTAAACGTTCAGGCAATTTCATTATGCAAATGCCGGTGAGTTCTGAAGGGCTATATGGGTTTGAAAGATACTGATTCTTATGTAACATGTCTTCAAAATATTTCACAATAATTGAAAATTCTGATTGTTCGAAATTTTTCATCATTATGATGCCATGTTTTACTCGGTCTTGTGTGGCTTGGGACCAATATGCTGAGAGGAAGGCATGGTAAAATTCTCCTTCACTGTGGCAATCGTGAATGACCGATCGCATTCTTACAGCTGGTTCATTCTCTAAGTAGCCACACATAAATTCTAATCTGTGCTCTAGTGACCAGTTGGGAGGAAAACAATGAGAGATTTGATGGAGCCACGCTTGTGGATGAATGTCGTTCCCAGAATTCTTAAATGTTTTGAATTTACGTGTAGTAATGAACAGCTTATAGTCAAAATCATCGTGTCGGCGGGTCGCATATCGGTCATTGTTACGTCGTTTCGGCGGTTCCATCTCAAAATTCGGTGTACTTTGCCAATTTCTTTCATAATCTCCAAAGTGCCCTGTGTTGTTATTTTGTGGCAGTTCCGTATTTTTATGTCCCTCTTCCTGTATTGGAGTGCGAGTGTCCTCTGAAATACGTAATTCTTGTATTACCTGTATCAACTGATCTTGTACTTCCCGGATTTCTCTTTGGTGTTGCGTATTAAGTTGATTCTGATTTTGTTTGAATTTCCTAATTTGTTCGAACTCTTCTGTGTCATTAAAGACTACCGGTTTTGTGTCATTCAGATTATCATCTACCTTCGTAGATAAATTAGTGAACTGATCCGAAAGTTCGGCTACTTTCTCCGATAGTGAACACATTTCCTCAGTGTGTTTTTCTGAACCAAGATTCAGAGTGTCTATTTGTGTTGAAATCGAATCTACTGTGTCCTTTAAGTGTTCCTGAGTTCTTGCAAGTAACCGAATCGGTGGATGCAACTGAGTCCATTTTAGCTTGCAAGGAGTCGTGATTTTCACAAACAACAGTTTGCAATTCTTTTATGGCTGCTTCGTGATTCTGTAATGAGTTTTCATGCCGCGAAAAAATAGGTTGAAAATGCTCACAAATTTGTGTTTTTACGTCATTACAGATTTTTTGACATTTCGATTCAATGTTATGTAACTCAGTAGTTAAATCTTCACGTGTTTGCTCAAGTGTCGTGTCTAACTTCCGAAGATTATGTTCCATTGTGTCCAACTCTTGCTGTGTTTGTCTCTGATTTTGTTCCATTGTGTCTAACTTTTGAAGATTATGTTCCATTGTGTCCATCTGTTGCTGTGTTTGTCTCTGATTTTGTTCAAGCGTTCTGTCTAACTTTTGGGGCCTTTGTCCCATTTGTTGCATTAACTGTAATAACAGTGCACTGGTGTCTGAAACATGTTCCTCAGCGCTTTTCGGCAGTGCATTTGAACCGGCAATATTCGCATTTTGAAAAGCAGAAAATGTGTCTTGATTTATTTGAGAAAACGGTGAGGACGCAAAATCTGAATCTACAGTATTTGCAAGATTGTGTTCTGTTATTTCGGAATCCTGAGGCGAGCTGTTGCCGACCGATCGATCGATAACGTTTCCCTGTTCACTAATTGTTTCACTGCCTACACCATAATTTGCAACCCGCTCCATTTCCCTATACACAATTACAAAATTACTACTTTGAACATTAGTTAATTCATTACATGGTGACGCTAACACACTGCTTTCGTCTTCACTGTCATTTCTCAGTTTACTTTGGAGCCTAGTGTTACGTTTTTCACACGCCATTATTGTCACAATTTTTCACACAACACAGAAAAACACAATTTTAAGAACAAAAATAAGAGAACACATTAACATAGCACTGAAAATAATATCTAGTTAATTGCAAGCGCAGCTGCGAAATACTTGGTGCAAACCTACATGCATGCCACAACTGTTTTACTGTACAACAATGAAAGACTACAACTACAAACGAAATTCTCTCTATGATTACGCCCTATCAATAAAAAGAATCTACTTTAATTACACAAACTACAAGAAAAAATCAGAAGATTCCAGTGAGGTATCCTCGGCTAAGGGTCGACATATGAAATGTCCCCTTAGAAAAATTCTACACGAATGTGCTTAAGCTGACACACAATATTTTTTAGCGCAACGCAATCTGACTTCCAAAATTCCCTATGAAAGAATGGCTCTGATTAACATTAACCTATACGTTTCACAAATCACTTACCTCACAAAAATCTTCGTTACTCAAGCTACTGCAATACAGCGTGCGCCACTACTGCCAGCTAAATAAAAGATTCAAACTACTGAAGGCACTAACTACTGATAGGTATAGTTAGCAAATGAAAGATTTTAATACAGAACAGACAATGTATTTACCTTAATAGTCATAATAAATATGATAGTTCATGACATCCAGTCTTACAAATTACAAAACTCCGCCATCTCTCTCCCCACGTCCACCACTGCTGGCAGCTCACCTCCAACTGCGCAACGCTACGCGCTGTTAGCATCCAGCTGCCGCTGCCCGACACTACAATGGCAGACAACAATGCAAACTAGCCACAGACTGCGCACAGCACAGCCAGTGATTTTTCATACAGAGCGCTACGTGGCGTTACCAATAAGAAAATGTAAACAGCCTACTTACAATATTAATATTATTTTAATTCAAGGTAAGGCTTTACCGGAAACAGTATTTAGCAATGAAAAGATCTCACTTTGGTATAAAGTCATTTGTTGCATGAACTGCAATCAAATTACACGTGGAACCCTGTGTTGGCAAAAGCACACCATACTTCGATAATATAAGGAACACCTTGTCTACCAAAACTGCCTTGGATCTAATGGATTCTCTATTACAGAGGGCACTGTCTAACAATTGACATTTTTTAGATATTTTACACGGAAATATGAGAAAAAAGAATACGGTTGGACGGTTGATACAAAATGAATAGCGACGGTCCAAATATCCCTCTCTGGACACACCCGAAGTTACTTCTAGTTGTGTTTATGATTCTTCAAGAAAGATTCTTGTCGGTATCCGAATATTGTATACAGGGTGTTACAAAAATGTACGGCCAAACTTTCAGGAAACATTCCTCACACACAAAGAAAGAAAATATGTTATGTGGACATGTGTCCGGAAACGCTTACTTTCCATGTTAGAGCTCATTTTATTACTTCTCATCAAATCACATTAATCACGGAATGGAAACACACAGCAACAGAACGTACCAGCATGACTTCAAACACTTTGTTACAGGAAATGTTCAAAATGTCCTCCGTTAGCGAGGATACATGGATCCACCCTCCGTCGCACGGAATCCCTGATGCGCTGTTACAGCCCTGGAGAATGGAGTATTGTATCACAGCCGTCTACAATACGGGCACGAAGAGTCTCTACATTTGGTACCGGGGTTGCGTTGACAAGAGCTTTCAAATGCGCCCATAAATGAAAGTCGAGAGGGTTGGGGTCAGGAGAGCGTGGAGGCCCTGGAATTGGTCCGCCTCTACCGATCCATCGGTCACTGAATATCTGGTTGACAAGCGTGCGAACACTTCCACTGAAATGTGCAGGAGCTCCATCGTGCATGAACCACTTGTTGTGTCGTACTTGTAAAGGCACATGATCTAGCAGCACAGGTAGACAATTCCGTATGAATTCATGGCGGTGAATCGAGGAAGTACAGTACATACTGACGAAACTAAAATGGGCTCTAACATTGAAAGTAAGCTGTTCCGGACACATGTTCACATAACATATTTTCTTTATTTGTGTGTGAGGAATGTTTCCTGAAAGTTTGGCCGTACCTTTTTGTAACACCCTGTATACATAAAAATGGTTATCTCCTTAATGTTTCACTATATTTTGTGACATATGTTGATAACCCAAACCTGTGAAAAATCAAAGGCCG
This sequence comes from Schistocerca gregaria, assembly GCF_023897955.1. Taxonomy (NCBI): domain Eukaryota; kingdom Metazoa; phylum Arthropoda; class Insecta; order Orthoptera; family Acrididae; genus Schistocerca; species Schistocerca gregaria. The sequence goes on along the minus strand of NC_064925.1, from coordinate 411,177,783 downwards.
CTTCTTTCAATATGCTTTCCCTCCTCGTGAGGACCCCAAACTAAACAACATTACAGAAGTATTAGTCAAAGAATGTTGTAGGAAGTGGTTTCCTGGATGGGGGAGTTAAAATGTACGCAGAATTTTTCTTAACCTCATCCATCCACAGAGTTACACAGTCATTCCACTTTTAACTGCTCCAAGTAGGTTTTACCTACAAACCCTTTGACTGAGAACCTCGCCGGGATGAGTGGCCGAGCGGTTCTAGGCTCTACAGTGCGGAACCGCGCGACCGATTCGGTCGCAGATTAGAATCCAACCTCGGGCATGGATGTGTGTGATGTCCTTAGGTTAGTTAGGTTTATGTATCTCTAAGTTCTAGGGGACTGATGACCTCAGATGTTAAGTCCCATAGTGCTCAGAGCCATCTGAATCATTTTTGAACTGACAACCAGTTACAATGTCTGATGGCCAATCATGTAGTCAAGAAAGTAGTACTTTTATACCTCCCTGTAAACAGCCGTGTCGTCTGAAATCAACCTCAGAGCTAAAATTATTATCTGCCCCGTCATTTGTACAAAATGGCTCTGAGCCCTATGGGACTTAATTGCTGAGGTAATCAGTCCCTTAGAACTTGGAACTACTAAGTAACCTAAGGACATCACACACATCCATACCCGAGGCAGAATTCAAACCTGCGACCGTAGGGGTCGCGCGGCTTCTCACAGTGTAGCGCCTAGAACCGCTCGGCCACCCAGGCCAGCTCATTTGTACATACCGCGAACACTAACAGAGTTGGCACACTGCCACGAAATACATATTGTCCATTGCTTCCATGTGTGACAGTCTTCTTTAGTAAATGCGTATTCAGTTCTGTGGGTCAGCGATTCATTTATTTATCCCATAGCCATTCAAATATATTACATTATTTTGTGTATTAAGCTATCATGTAGGACTACACCAAAGGTTTTTCAGATGTCAAGATACTGGAAATTAAATTGGGCTTAACTACCTTGGGATTTCATGATCTTGGTGCCATGACATACTCATAACTAATTGTGTTCGATGACAGGGATGTTTGAAACACTCAGTGTATGACTGCTAAAACAGAGTTATCTAGATGAAATATCTGCACAAACAAAACAATTTGGAGAAATAACGTCTTCCTACCCTTTGGTCTTCTGACAAACAAATATATGTTCATCTCGAACCGAGAAAGCACATGTTACTGGTCTATTTTACTGTGCTGTTAGGGTCTCGGGAAATCGTTCCTGGTACCTCCTGAGGTTTATCTCTTCTTCTGGAAGGTTATTGAAGGCGCATGTTATGTCGTGCTGCGTCTCGTTGCCATGATGAATAGCCTCTTCTTGGTTGTCTCTCAGCCATGCAGGCTCACAGTTCTTAAGCTGATATTAGTGATGTCAATGAATTCAGTTTGTGCCACAGATCCTCATTTCTTATAATGTTACAGACTGTACTACGGAAGATGTTCCTATCCTGGTCTGTTACATCTTATCTGATGGCAAACTTTCAGACGACTGTCCAGAGTGCTGAATGCTCCACAAGCGTATGTGTTGCAGTGTCGTATTTTCAGTAAGTAGCAGTATTGAAAAGTTCTCCTTTCTGTCCCAGAACTATAGCCAGTTTGTCAGTTTTTCTTATATTATTTTCTTATTCTTCTTATTTGATGCGGGTCTAGTGCCCAGGATTTCCTTTATGTTGTCGTATTCACTTTTTATGAGCCAATACTGTCCACCTCTCTATCTTACGGTTGTCGTAGTATAACCCGCAGCGCCTCAGTCGGAGTTCTATACGCACCTGTCTAGCACAAGAACGCCCTACTCTGTGCTCGCCGCATAGTGCTGTCCTCATCTTTCTGGTTCCATGAGTGCAGGACGCTCGACCCATAGTCTTCAATAGTGGTTTAGCTTACGTTCTGGTACGTTCTTACGGCACTTGGATGTAGTCGGAAACTTCTTAGGGCAATTATTGCTATTTATTTCAGGATTTTAATGCCTCTCTAGCAAACGATTTCTACATGTGTACGAAAGTTTTCTTTTTCGTCGATGTTTATACCAAGGCATCCATATACTTCTTCACTACAGTTGTGGGTGTTTCTCTACCATGACGTTTCTTTTAGTAACAAACTCTTGTGTTCTCCTGCCTTTAGTTTCTTTTCTACGTTCGAATCACTTTGTCTTTCAAGAACTGCTCTTTTATTTTCGTGTAATTTAGCCTTTCTGCTGGCAGCTACTGAAATTAGCAGACCGACTGCGTAGGTGATTCAGCCTCTAGTGCTTGTTACACTTTGCAAATGGTTCAGTAACGGCTTTATACCCGCGGACCGCAAGCGTCCCGTTAATGGTTTCTTTGCAGTCCGCCAAGACAGTAATAGTTACTTGTAACTATTTATACTTCTTGTGAAATGCAAAGTCGACTAATGGACGTATCATTTTAAAATATGCGGGCATCCAATAACCTCTGCTTCAATAAAGTGGCCCCCGAGCTAAAACGATTGCTCATTCCTATTCTATGCGAACGTCTCACAGCTCTGGACCACAAACACAGTCCCACGGGCAGCCTTTGGTGATGTTTTCTTTCTGGGACTTTCCAATTGCATCTGCATGTCTGTGCAGTAATCTCGTAAGTTGTTATGGAGATATCTGCTCAATCCATGTGCTTCAGTCTTTTGAATAGGCGAGGCCACCATAAAATATCAAACACCTGAACTGTATTGATATTACGCAGGGGGGTCATGCATATAATCTGTGATCCATCAGGCAGCGTTACAGGAGCTTTTCTCGTGCTTGGCGAGAACGTTAACGAAACTAAGCTGCCTGTAAGTTTTCGGTTTTCTTTGGTTCTTGCGTGTCATTTTTTAGTATGATAATATTTTGAATTTTCCAGATCCTGTGCACCCAACACTGTCAAAGGCATTTGTTTTGGCTTCAACATCAGGTCCACTTCTTTGCAGTGGTGGTATCTTGAATTCTCGATTTAGAAGTTCCCATTTCGCTTTGCGTAGATTGTGTATTTGCTCGGTCTGCATGTTAGCGTGTACGTCAATTTCTGCGTTTGTAATTATGGGGTAAATGAGATTATGGTCATTTGTAAGTATGTCCAGGCCTTCCAGACTGAAAAGCGGTCATTTTTAGTAAAATAATGTTAGTTTTCTTTATATTCATATCTGCCGAAGACATTCGTTTCATAACAATGTTGTTTATGGTACAATATGATGAACTAGCCGATGAAACATTTGTGCCATAGTTCTTTCTGGATGTGGTCCTCCTTAAACTTCGTTGTTGTATCCTCACTTCCTCTTGAGCAAATGTAATCGCACTACGACTCACGTGATTCTCTAGTAATTCACTGCTACGGTGTTCTGTGTATTCCAGAGACGTATTCGTCCGGCAACAGTGTAGATACTTTAGTAAGATACGAAATTCACTGTGACTGAAACTGCGGTAATATTTGCACAGTTCACAATACGGACGTTCCGAGCAAAGTTGTGAAGACTGGGAAAGAACCACCAAGGCACTCATTTCAGAATGATCCCCGAAATGAAAGTTTCTTCCCAGCGAGATGGCGCGTAATGTACGTTCCGTAAGCCCTAAGAAGAAAATTTTAACGCTTCCTAAAGTGTCGGTTAAATTTTTCGTTCTGTATCTTTTGGAAGGCACATTTCACACCATCTCATTCAAGATCTGTAGTAAATAATCTATTAAAGGGTTTGTACCTACTGATGGACCGAGAGGGTTGGAAATAAATCACGTATGAAAACGGTTTTGCTAGGGGAAAGGTAAGGGCCAGCACAATTGCTGTGGTGTAATAAGGGAACCCAGGGGTAAAACAACGCAACACAACACACCGTTAAAATTTTTAACTGAAAATTTATTTAACAGTTAGCAAGCCCAATTTGATACAGCAGCCATAACTAATTGCATGCGTTTATGATAATTAAATCTTAATTTGTCACTTCTCGCTCAGCTTCCATAATCTCAGATACATTTAAAACAATAATCTTTTAGAAAAGATAAAAATTGGCTTTAACAAACCCCAGAAAATGGTATTTTAAGTAAGATGTCTTCTATACATATTTAGCAATTATTGAGGCAATCAACATCTTGAACAAGTAGCAGGTCCCTGAATTCGTCCTAACTTGAGGATAACAAACAGTGCTGCTAAGAAAATGACTGATTAAATTTATAACATCAAGAATTCCAACACAAATAAGATCGTTAAACACTTCATTTCAGAAAGAATCATTTCTGAAGACACACAAGTGTTTAAACTTGTAATACACACGATCGGTACTGGCTAGTAACAATTACAGGTATTAAAACGTGGTTTAATTAATTTCATGCACTCGTACAGAATGTAAGAAAATACTGATAGGCACACACTTAAAGATACTTCTGTTGCCAAATGGCAAGCAAATTAAGCGAGACAGTTTAACAAGGCTTTCAATATAATAACTTTAACACAACTGATACACACATAACTCAGTCGGTAATAATCCAAGGCCAAGGCGGCCACCCGTTATTCTTTGTCACACCAACATTACAAATACGGATGGTGCACTGTGCCGTTTCCTTCGTCCATCAACTGATCGGCCCAGACTATTTGCACCGCCATATACAACTTGAAATTGCTTACCCAACAAAATGAAGGGAACGTCACCGAATTACAGGACTCGAGAGGTAGTTACTGAAAGAGACTGAGTTTATAACATTACTAAGCAGGAACAGCTGGTCACACCGAAAGCTTATACTGCTTATTGGATCGCCTGGTTCATGAGCATTGACACAACGCTAAACTCGACAGGAATGAAAACAATGTACCACGTTACTGCCAAACTAAACTAATAAGGTTGAATGTATGTAACTAGAGCAAGCACGGCACAATGGAGCGTTTACAGTCGTGAATGCTAACAGTCAAAGTTACCACGAAGTGACTTCCAAACGTATGCTTGATCTTACTACACTTTAACCAGAGTGCACAGTTCAAAACATTAAGCACGATTCATAAGAAACCATAACAAGCTTGAGATCCAACTCGCCGCTCAGTCGGTACATACGGGTTTTTGCAGTGAACAGCAAGACTCACCGTTTTCAACCGCTGGAATTGGTCCCATTCGGCAACGTAAACAGTGATGTCAATAAAAACGAGGCCACCACTTCACAGCTCCCTGGATCACGTTAACGTAGGATAATCGTAGCCGAGCTTGGCAGCAGCTGACTGACCCCCGGCCGGCCTCGAAAGCCCGGCCTGGAGACCCACAGCACTCCTCTGAACCCACTCTCCTCGTTCGCGCCGCAACCCTGACCACTCGCGGTTAATTTCTCTACTCGACCCCTCAAAATTCTCGCAATGATCTTCATGCCGAAGGAAGGCCTCAACTCACATTGCACGAACTTTTTACTGACCGATGGTGTTATCATTCATACTTCCAACGTATTAAATTGTCACGACCACAACTGATAAGTATGGATAAAACCATATACATTTCTTCCATTTGTAATTCACATTTTCAACCTCACAGATGAGTAACTCATGTTTATGAGATGATTTTGCTGAATAGCCGGCCGCGGTGACCGAGCTCTTCTAGACGCTTCAGTCCGTAACCGTGCCACTGCTACGGTCGCAGGTTTCAATCCTGCCTCGGACCTGGATGTGTGTGATGTCCTTAGGTTAGTTAGGTTTAAGTAGTTGTAAGTTCTAGGGGACTGATGACCTCAGATGTTAAGTCCCATAGTGCTCAGAGGCATTTGAACCATTTTGTTGAATAATGCTATCTTATGGGTTGAGACGTATGCAATAAACGACAGTTTGTCACTGTAATTCATTTGGCTGGTGATAATTTATTGATTGTTTACACAAATATTGCAATATTGTACTATTCTTGGGGAATCTTTGCACTATTATTAAAGGTGTTAGCTTTACGTTTTTCCGCGTTATGTGATGATAAAAACACCTGAAAGTTTTAATATCACATGCGAACTGCGTGGATGTACCTGACACTATTTCTTCTACTGACTCTGGAATTATATGGCTTAAACAACTGTACGAGTACATGGCAGAGACATTCCGGAAGTGGTTGCCAACATCAATAATTCGCCTGTAAAGGAGTGTGCTCTGTGTGCTGGACCGTAGCACAAGTCAGAAACTTTTCCCCCTCTTTCTCTTCGCAGCAAAGAAATCCGGACAACTTTCACAGCTCAATAAAAAGCTTCCGTCTGCAAGGTCCTGTCTCCGATTCTTCCAAATTCCACAGAAAATCTCCTGCTTAACTTCCCAGCCTAGTGCTCCTGAGGGAATTCGGATGATGGGGAACGACGTGTACATGTCCAAGACAAGTTGGTTTCAGAAGAAATTTTTGCGTTGAGGTCACTGATGAACGAGGGTTCGGGCGTAAAACTTACATTCCCCACAACGAGTCTTGTCATTCTCTTACAGCTCTAGGCTCATCTCCAGCAATCAGGTTGCCACTACTCTTCATCTTTTCCAAACTCTAAAGGAAGTTTACCCGTCAAACTACGAAATGCAATGACTACAGTTTTAAACGTAGGTTTCAATCTTCCGCTGATGTTTGAGTCGAACGTCCCAACGACAATGTCGCTATCAGACATTGCGGAAGCAAACTGCAAAATCGACGAAGATACAACTGTCCTTGTATGTGTCTGAAATAGTCTGCGAAAAGTGTAGAAAAATGGGGTAATTGTCGACCGAGCTCCTCTATGTCTATAAATATATTCAGCTAGCCACTGTACTGTGCATTGTAGGAGGTACTCCTTTTCATTATTGGTGATTTTCTGTCATGTTACGTTGGTGTAATGAGCTGGAATAGACTTTCTCTGTCGTTACGCATCGTCGTCTTTCTGATCTCATCCTCATAGCCCAGACGCGCAATACACACATGTACAAAACTTAAAGACGAAAATAACTTCCACGTGATGTGTCACGCCCGAGTAGCGTAGTTCGATGAAATCTGGACCATACATAGAAGGAACTGCTGCAGAGTACGAAGACAATTATTACACGGAAGTCCCTTCGATATTAGAGAGGGTACGACGTGGCTTTTAATATGTTGGGTGGTCACCATGGGCACTGTGTCCAACTTAGGGAAGGCCTTTTTTGTGTTAGAGCGTTCGATTCCTCCGCCAGCGCGGCAGAAAAATGCTGTACGGATGGTAGGTGTATTTGAATGTGCTGCAACACCTTTGCCCACGGCATACTGTACATGGTCTATGAGATTTTTGGTTGGTTATGTGAACGTCCATTATCCCGTACGTAATCTATGGGATTTAAATCGAGGGAACGATCAGGTCCGTCCACTGGCTGAATATACTCTCGTTCCAATAATCGCCCACCTGCGCTGGTCGAATTGGTCTCGCGTTGTCGAGCAAACAAATGTTATCACAGGCGAATCCGGCACTAGAAAGCCACACTCACTGAAAGAATCTTGTGTGCAATAACGTTTACTGTGTTCATAGATTTGGAGATCAGTACGCTTATGCAACATTGGGTACCTCCACGGCTCGTCACCCGGACCACCAAAACGATAGTGTTCGAGAACGCTCCTGGTTGCATTTCGTGTTACAGCCTCCCGCCGTACGAGAGCACGTCAGAATGGCTACTAGACTGAATCTGGTCTCATCTGAGAAGAGCACATCGCACTCCTTGTTTGACTAATTTCTATGCAACTTACTGGTCGTCGGGGAAAGTGACTACCCCCATGCAGACGCCGTGCCACGGTAGAAGCTGGAATGGCATGCCACGCAGTCCTGATGTAGGTAGTCGCAATTCCACACAGTGTTCGACGTGGGTCCCTTCTTTTCTGTGCCACTGTGTGGCAGCCATCTGCTGCTGTCGTTGACGGCTTTCGACCGCCTCCTCTGCTTCGGACAGCTGTGTCTTTGCTTCAGAAGCTCACAATGCGCGGATGACAAAGCAGTATGCAGTACATAACTCCTGCGATACGCTCGTCTTACTTGGTTCTCTGTCCATTTCCCCTGTGATGCTTCCACGTGTGAAGCTAAGCAGATGTTGTCTTCGGGCCATGTTATAATGGAGAAGGCCACCACGATGTTTGGTGAACGACACATACTGTCTTTCTCCATACAATCAACCGCCTCGTGTTGCAAGGCTAGCCCATTAAGCGCTATAGTCTCGCTGAAGTCATTTCATATGACACCCAACTTTCTCTGCACGACTAGGAGCCCTGTGGTAGCAGGTTCCCAGAGGTCATTTACCTCATATAGCTAGATCATGTAAACCCCATTAGCTGAATAACCCCACATTTGGGTACCCGACGACAGAGCTCTCCCGGCTCATCCTTCGCCATCACATCTCTCGGTTACACGTTACCAAAGGTCATTTACCTCATATATCTAGTGTATGTCCACCCCATTAGCTGAATAATCTCCGCATTGGGGTACGTGATGATCGAGCTCTCCGGACTCACCCTTCGCCATTACATCTTTCGCTGTCTTGCATTCGCTGACGACCTCCTCCTTGTCGTCCGCTCCCGGTCCGAGATTCGATCAGACCTCGAATAAATTACGCACTGTGGGGATGCCGCAGGCAGTGCCACAAACGACGCTAAATCTGCTACGATGTACATCGTACGCGGCCTCCAGGAAGGCGAAATGGCACCTCTGTCGCTAGTGCGGACTTTCCGGTACGTGGACTTTACCGTTACCCCCAAGAATTTCCGTCTACGTCATTCGCAACTACGTCTGCTAGAGTCTGCTGAATCGGCAGGATCCACGTCAACGTATAGAGTTCCTTAATCTTTATGTGCCATCAAAATACGTCCACGTCGTGGCAATTGATCCCTCTGCCGAAGGTGACTGGGTGCAACCTGCAGGCGAACTTTGGTTATTACCGTATGGCTAGTGCCATGTTTAAAATCCGTTGTGAGGCTCTTAAGCTGCTCCACGGGATGGTGACCTTCGACACATCATCGTCCGTACGAGAGCTGCGGCATTGTATGGACGGAGCACACAGCATCCTTGAGGTCTTCCTGCCTACGTCTACCTCGCCACCTGTAACTGTCGGCTACATCGCGCCTTACCTCGTCGACTATAGCTACACTCGTCTGCCCAGGGCCAAGAATATTTCCAGCCTACTATTGCATAAAGGACTGCAGACCAAATATTCTTCCACCCGAAGACCCATAATGTGGCGTACCAACCGTCAGCCCTTACTCCCAAAGGACGTCGTGGCACTACATAGGAAATTTTCCCCGAAGCAGCGACTGCGCAACATGGTTTTATCAGTTTCCCATCCTTTTCTCCTTTACAGGCAGCTTGACACTAATGAATACCGTCTGACCTGCCTCTCTTCGCATTACGTCCGGCATTTCGTGTATCTACAGACTGACTGCTATAATCGAGTGACACTGGATGCGATCGAACCGCGAATGTTTCTATACCCGGAGGAGACGTTCTTTCCCATCAGCAAATAACATTACGAGGTAAATAGGTGGGCAGTGAGTTACCTTTAGCGATAGCCTGATAGCAATCGAGATACTTACAAACATAGCATGCAGCGCTTGCACACACTCCACATTGCCGACTTTTAATTGCCAACTATCTTCGATCGGTCCACTGCTGTGGCCGCCCCGAGTACTGCCTGCACTGAGGTTAATCCCTCGCCCGTGGTCAAGAGCGAGATTATTCCAATGTCTGGCAGTCAGCGAAAGACTTTCCGAGGGGCCGATCATAGGGCTTCCCCGATTAGTTTGACGAACAGGTTTCGGGCGTTATCTGTGGCCGACGAAGTCTCAGAGCCGAATGCAGTCGTCCACCCGTTTCCAGAGGAAGCTTCTCCACCTGTAAGATCTGGGCATTCACAGAGGATGGGTTTGCTGATAGTTGGGAGCTACAGCGTTAGGCACGTAATGGGGCCACTTAGGAACGTGGTTGCCAAGGAGGGGAAGGAAGCCAGTGTGCACTCCGTGTGCATACCTTGGGGAGTCATTCCGGATGTCTAAATGGTACTTCGGATGCCGTGAAGATTATATGGTGCACCCAGCTGTAGGTGGTGGCCCATGTCGGTACAAATGACATGTGTCGCTTTGGATCGGAGGAGATTCTCTCTGATTTCGGGTGACTAGCGGAAATGGTAAAGACTGCCAGTCTTGCTTGCGAGATTAAGGCAGAGCCCACCGTCTGCAGCATCCTCGATGGAACCGACTTTGGTCCTTTGGCACAGAGTCTCAGGTGGTTCTGCGACTGTGTAAGCTTCAGATTCCTTGGCTTGAGCCATCTGTGGTGGGTTTCAGAGATCCGCTTAGCAGGTCAGGAGTCCACTATAGACAGGAATTGACTACACGGCTAGCGGGGGCTGTGTGGAAGGGACTGGACGGCTTTTTGGGTTAGAGGGTCTCAGGGAACCACAGAAAGTGTGTCCGTCAAAAAAAAGGGGGGGGGGCAGCTAAAACACAGTAAGGTAGTTTTAGAAACGATCGGTGTTTTAGTTCTAAATTGTCGTTGTTGTGTTGGGAAAGAACCAGAGCTCCAAGCCCTAATAGAAAGCACTGAAGCTCAAATAGTTATAGTTACATAAACCTGGTTAAGGCCGGAAAGTAGTTCAGCAGAAATTTGTTCAAACGATCTAACATAGTGCAGGAAGGATAGATGAAATGCACTTGGTAGTGGAGTATTTATTGCTGTCAGAAGTAGTTTACCTTGTAGTGTAATTAAAGTAGATAGTTCCTGCGAAATAGTATGAGTAGACGTTATACTTGACAGTCGGAATAAACTACTAATTGGATCGTTTTACCGACCCCTGGACTGAGAAGATATAGTTACTAAACAGTTCAAAGAAAACTTAAGTCTCATTTCAAATAGTTACCTCACTCAAACAATTATAGTCGGTAGTGACTTCAATCTGCCTTCGGCATACTGGAAAAATTATAGTTTAAAGCCGGCAGCAGTCATAAGACGTCATCGTACTGAATGCTTTCTCAGAAAATTATTATGAACAGTTAGTTCATGAGCTCACTCGAAGCGTGAAAGTTTGCGAATTCATACTTGACCTATTAGCAACAAATAATCCTGGACAAATAGGGAGTATCATGACGAAGTTAGAGATTAGCGATCACAAGGCAGTTGCTGCTACGCTGAATACCGTAACACCTACAACCATCAAAAAGAAATGCCAAATATATCTATTTGTAATAGATGATAAAAGTACTCTTAACGCCTTTTTAAGTGAGAGTCTCGACTGCTTCCGATCTGATCATGTGAGCGTAGAAAAGCTGTGGAATGTTTTCAAAGAGACAGTTTCGACGGCAATTGAGAGATACATACCACATAAATTAATAAGTGATGTAACTGATCCCACATGGTACACAAAACGGGTCAGATCGCTCTTGCAGAAGCAAGGAAGAAAGCATGCCAAATTTAAAAGAACGCAAAATCCCCAAGATTGGCAATGTTATACATGAGTCGAAAAATAGGGCATACTTCACTGGGAAATGCTTTTAATAATTTCCACAACGAAACTCTGTCGCGGAATCTTGCAGGAAACCCGAAGCGATTCTAGTCACATAAAGCACGCCAGTGGCAAGACACAATCAGTACCTTCACTGCGCGATGCCATTGATGAAGTCATTGATGACAGTGTCACTAAAGCAGAGTTATTAAACACGTTTTTCCGAGACTGCTTCACCAAAGAAGACGAAGTAAATATTCCTGAATTCCAATCAAGAACAACTGCTAAGATGAGAAACATACACTCCTGGAAATTGAAATAAGAACACCGTGAATTCTTTGTCCCAGGAAGGGGAAACTTTATTGACACATTCCTGGGGTCAGATACATCACATGATCACACTGACAGAACCACAGGCACATAGACACAGGCAACAGAGCATGCACAATGTCGGCACTAGTACAGTGTCTATCCACCTTTCGCAGCAATGCAGGCTACTATTCTCCCATGGAGACGATCGTAGAGATGCTGGATGTAGTCCTGTGGAACGGCTTGACATGCCATTTCCACCTGGCGCCTCAGTTGGACCAGCGTTCGTGCTGGACGTGCAGACCGCGTGAGACGACGCTTCATCCAGTCCCAAACATGCTCAATGGGGGACCGATCCGGAGATCTTGCTGGCCAGGGTAGTTGACTTACACCTTCTAGAGCACGTTGGGTGGCACGGGATACATGCGGACGTGCATTGTCCTGTAGGAACAGCAAGTTCCCTTGCCGGTCTAGGAATGGTAGAACGATGGGTTCGATGACGGTTTGGATGTACCGTGCACTATTCAGTGTCCCCTCGACGATCACCAGAGGTGTACGGCCAGTGTAGGAGATCGCTCCCCACACCATGATGCCGGGTGTTGGCCCTGTGTGCCTCGGTCGTATGCAGTCCTGATTGTGGCGCTCACCTGCACGGCGACAAACAGGCATTCGCACCAAGGCAGAAGCGACTCTCATCGCTGAAGACGACACGTCTCCATTGGTCCCTCAGTTCTCGCCTGTCGCGACACCACTGGAGGCGGGCTGCACGATGTTGGGGTGTGAGCGGAAGACGGCCTAACGGTGTGCGGGACCGTAGCCCAGCTTCATGGAGACGGTTGCGAATGGTCCTCGCCGATACCCCAGGAGCAACAGTGCCCCTAATTTGCTGGGAAGTGGCGGTGCGGTCCCCTACGGCACTGCGTAGGATCCTACGGTCTTGGCGTTCATCCGTGATTCGCTGCGGTCCGGTCCCAGGTCGACGGGCACGTGCACCTTCCGCCGACCACTGGCGATAACATCGATGTACTGTGGAGACCTCACGCCCCACGTGTTGAGCAATTCGGCGGTACCTCCACCCGGCCTCCCGCATGCCCACTATGCGCCCTCGCTCAAAGTCCGTCAACTGCACATACGGTTCACGTTCACGTCCACGCTGTCGCGGCATGCTACCAGTGTTAAAGACTGCGATGGAGCTCTGTATGGCACGGCAAATTGGCTGACATTGACGGCGGCGGTGCACAAATGCTGCGCAGCTAGCGCCATTCGACGGCCAACACGGCGGTTCCTGGTGTGTCTGCTGTGCCGTGCGTGTGATCATTGCTTGTACAGCCCTCTAGCAGTGTCCGGAGCAAGTATGGTGGGTCTGACACACTGGTGTCAATATGTTCTTTTTTCCATTTCCAGGAGTGTAGATGTAGATGGCCTCAGTGTAACAAAGCAGCTTAAATCACTTAACAGAGGCAAGGCTTCTGGTCCAGATTGTATACCAGTCAGATTCCTTTCTGTGTATGCTGGTACAATAGCTCCACATTTAGCAATTATATACAACCGCTCGCTCATAGAAAGTTCCGTATCTAAATGCTGGAACATTGCTCAAGTCACACCAATACCAAAAAGGGAATAGATGTAATCCGCTGAATTTAAGGCCCATGTCACTAATGTCGGTTAGAAATAGAATTTTCGAACATATACAATTACCTCGAAGAAAACCATTTATTGACACATTGTCAGCACGGATTCAGAAAACATCGTTCTTGTGAAACACAACTAGCCCTTGATACTCATGAAGTAATGAGTGCTGTCGACAAGGGATGTAAAATTGACTCCATATTTTTAGATTTCCGGAAGGCTTTCGACATAGTTCCTCACAAGCGACATCTAATCAAACTGTGTGCCTATGGAATGTCGCCTCAGTTGTAAGACTGGATTTGTGATTTCCTGTCAGGAAGGTCACTAAAATGCGGCGTCTCCCAAGGAAGTGTTATATGCCCTCTTTTGTTTCTGATCTATATTAAAGACGTAGGAGAAAATCTGAGTAGCCCTATTAGATTGTTTGCAGACGATGCTGTCATTTACCATCTTCTAAAGTCATCTTAGGATCAAAACGAATTGCAAAATGATTTAGATAAGTTATCTGTATGGTGCGAAGAGTGGGAGTTGACCCTGGATAAGGAAAAGTGTGAAGTTATTCAGATGAGTACTTAAAGAAATCCGCTAAATTTTGATTACGCGAAAAGTCACACAAATTTTAAGGCTGTAGATTCAACTAAATACTTTGGGATTACACTTACAAACAGCCTAAGTGGCAACGATCAAATTGATAATGTTGTGGGCAGAGCAAACAAAGGCCTGCGATTCATTGCCAGAACACTTAGAAGAAGCCACATGTCTATTAAAGGTACTGTTTACACTACACATGTCCGCCCTTTCCTGCGCGGTGTGGGATCCGCATCAAGTGGGACTGACGACTGACGTCGGAAAAGGTCAAAGAAGGGCGTCTAGTTTTTTACTATCGCTAAATAGGGGAGACAGTGCCACAGACAGGATACGTGAATTCTAGTGGATATCATTAAAACAAACGAATTTTTCCTAGCGACGGGATTTTCTCATGAAATATGTATCATCAGTTTTTTCCTCCACTTTCTAAAACGTTCTGTTGGCACCTACCCATACAGGTAGAAATGATCATCACAACAAAATAAGTGAAATCTGAGCTAGCACACAAAAATTTAAGAGCTCGTTTATCAAGCGCGCCGTTCGAGAGTGGAGCGGCAGAGAGGTAGTTCATTGAACCCTCTGCCAGGCATTTTATTGTGAATAGCACAGTAATCACGTAGATGTAGATCTTTGTTAAACTTTGACTTAATTGGGAAGTGCCGGAAGCTAAGGACAACTCCCCACCTCTGGCGATGTCTGAGAATCAGTTTCCTGTGATCGATCCTTCCCAAGTCGTTTGCGGACTGGAGAGGGCACAGCAAAAGTGTAGATGTTTCTCACGCGCTCCTGTTGTATTTTCTGTGTAGGTGACGTCTACTCACATAATAACAGTAAAACTGAAGAAAGTAAATAAAAATAAATAAATAGGTTCCACTGCTGTTGATTCCCTTGTCTCCCCACTGTCCTAAGAGTCACGGTGGTGGTGAGGGTGACATTTACCAGGCGTGAGGGATTCGATACATTCCACTCTGTCCACAGAGCGGTTATGACAACCACTCAGTGAAGAAAAGGTGGTTAGCGCGTCTGGCTCCCATGTAGCTGGCCCGCGTTTGACTCCCGGGCAGGTTGGAGATTTTCTCCGCCCACGGACAGGGTGTTGTGTTGTCTTCCTCATCATTTCATCATAATCGACAATCTGCCCAATGTGGCATCAACTGAAAAGCCTTGCAACTCGGCGGCTAAACTTCTCCAGGTGTATAATCACAGGCATCAACGATCATTTTATTTTGTACGTTATGTACGTTATCTGTCTAGTCTAAGTGTAGCAGAGCAGTGTATAACAGTAAGGCATCATAATTCATCAAAACCTTCCTCGAATACTGGAACTATAAAATTACTCAAAACATTACTCTGTAAAGATATCCTTTAAATTTTTTTGATAATCTCAAATATGCTTTTGTAACATCTGTGTGGATCACATATGATCCTTTCATCATGTCTCCGAATACGTTCCATTGTCTCCTGCAATGCGAACTCAATAGGGACTGTGAACACTGGAGCATTACTATAGAAGGAGCTGCTGTAGACTAAGGATTGTGGTTTCCCTTGCCGATGTATTACAGTTTTCTAGGACCCTTCCAGGAATTTTACGTTTTCCATTTGCCCCGAAGACTACGGTTTTGCGTTTGTATCCCCTTACACATTGCCCATTACTATTCGTCCTACAACACTACGTAACGCGTATTTTGTAATGTACATTTACATCTACATGACTAGTCTCCAGTTCAATTTTAATTGCTTTGCAGTGGATAGGCAGGATCAGTTTGAGACTATTTCTCGCACGTTTCACTCTCGGTTAGCATATCGGAAAAATAAACACCTAACCCTTTCTGTACTAGGTCTGATCACATCAGGCGTATCTCATTATGCTAGTGAGAGTCATCATAATACTTTCTGCATTTGGAGGAGAATGTCAGCGACTGAAATTTTGTGGAAACATTTAGCCTCAACGATAAACGCCTTTGTTTCAGTGATTGCCATCCTAGCTCGATTATTATTATGATGTCATTTTCTCGACTATTTCGGTATTATACAAAAGTAGCTTGAACATTTTTCACCTCCACCGATCTTTGTATAATTATTTGAAGGACCCTGTACCACGCAGCCATGCTTCACAAGAGGACGGACCAGCGTGGTGTAGGCAGCCTCTTTACTAGATATGCTAGGTGCTCTAAGATTTCTTCCAAAAAATGCACTTTTGTTGGCCTTCCAGCAACATTTTCTGTGTGATGCTTCCAATTTCAGACGTTTATAATTCTAATCCGTAGGTATTTAACTGAATCGGCAATTTATGATTTTTTTTAGTATCCTTCTGGAGGACCACACAGTTTTTCAAGGACATTGCCAATCTCGTCTCTAACTATTCTGTGACAGCCGAAGTGGAAAATGGAATTACCCTTCAATATACTTGTGGCTGTGGCACCCTAAATAAACAAAAAGCAAACACTTTTTATGATCGAGGGCTGATTGCAACGTTTCACACCATGCAGATACCTTGTGTAGATAATTTCGTGATTCATACTGACCTTTCCTTGACGGTAAACTACAGCGTCATCCGCAAACAAGGAGCACAATTCCGATCGTCTCCTATATCAGTTTTTTTTTTCCGTCAATCGTTTGACTTGTTTGATATGGCTCGCCACGAAATCCTCTCCTGAGCCATCCTCTTTATCTCACAATAGCCCTTGTAACCTGCGTCCACAATTATTTCTTGGGCGTATTCCAGTCTCTGTCTTTCTCTGCTATTTCTACCCTCTTTAGCTCCCTCTAGTACCACAGAAGTCTAAGCAGACGTCCTACCATCCTATCCGTTCCTCTTGTCAGTGTTTGTCATATTCCTTTCCTCGCCGTTTTTGCGCCAAACATCATCATTGTTTACCTTATCAGTCCACCTAGTTGTCAACATTCTTCTGCAGCATCATATGACAAATCCTTCAATAATCTTCTGTCCCAGTTTTTCCGCAATCCTTGTTTCACTACCACATAATGCTGTGGTCCAAACGTAATTTTTCAGAACTTTCTTTCATATAGTTCTATGTTTGATACCAGTAGACTTCCCTTGGCCACGAGTTTCCTTTTTGGCAGTGCTAAACTGGTTTTTATGTCCTCTTTGCTCCGCCCGTCATTGGTTATTTTGCTACCTAGGTAGTAGAATTCTTTAACTTCATCTACTTCGTAATCACCAATCCTTATTTAAGTTTCTCGTTGTTCTCTTTTCTGCTACTTCTCAGTACTTTCATATTTTCTTCGACTTACTCTCAATCCATATTTGACACTCATTACATCCTTCGTTCCGTTGAGCAAATCCTGCAGTTCTTCTTCACTTACACTGAAGATAGCATTGTTATCAATGGATCTCATTACTGATATACTTTCACCTCGAACTTTAGTTCTGCTCTTCAACATTTATTTTATTTCCGTCATTGATCGACGATGTATTAATTGAAGAGTATGGGCAGAAGGCTACTTCCTTGCCTTACGCCCCTTTTTACTCTGAGCACGTCGTTACGGCTCTTCCCCTCTTCCTATTCGCTATTCTCTCTTGTCTATTAATGTATTATCCGTCTTCCCTTACAGCTCACCCCTATTTTTCTCAGGATTTCGAACAGCTTACGTATTTCAGAACACTTTTTCCAGGTCCACAAATCCTGTAAACGGGCCTTAATTTTTCTTTAATCGTGCATCAGAAGAGCCTCTCTGGCACTTTTATCTTTCCTAAGGCGAAACTGATCATCATCTAAAACATAATTTTTTTCTGTTGTTATGTATATTACACTTTCAGCAACTTGGATACCTGAGCTGTGAAGCCGATTGTGCCACAATTCCCTTACTTGTCAGTTTTTGCAGTCTTCGGAAATGTTTGCATGATGTTTATCAGAAAACAGATGTTATATCGCGAGACTCTCACGTTCTACACATCAAAGTGAATAGTCGTTTTTCTGCCACTTACGCACATGGTTTTAGAAAATCCGATGGAATGTTATCTACCCATACTGCCTTATTTGAACTTACGTCTTCCAAAGCTCTTCTACGGTCTTATTCTTATACTGAATCTCCTGTCTTTTCTGTGTCGACTACTTTTTCGTACTCTGTCACGTCTTCAGATAAGCTTTCCCCCTCATAGAGGCTTTCAGTGTACTCTTTCTACACATCCGCTATCCACTTTGCATTCAACAGTGGAATTACCATTGCGCTCTTAATGCTATCACCCTTGATTTTAGTATCACCAAACTTTGTTCTGACTGTATGCTGTGTCAGTACGTCCAACAACCATTCCTTTTTCGACTTCTTACATTCCTCATGCGGCCGTTTTGCCTTAGCTTTCCTGTACTCCCTATTTATTCCATTGCTATGCAACTTGTATTTCTAAATTCCGAAATTTCCCGGAACATTTTTGTACTTCTTCCTTTCTTGGAACAACTGATGTCTTTTTTCTATTGCCCATGGTTTCTTCGTAGTTACTTTCTTTGTACTTATGTTTCTCTTTCCATCTTCTGTGATTGCTCTTTTTAGAGATGGCCATTCTTCTTCATCTGAATTGTCTACTGAGCTACTTCGTGTCACAGCATCTAGTCTCAGTGAACTTAAAACCTACCTCTCCATCCCTTAGTACCTCCGTAGCCCACATGTTTGCACATTGATTCTTGCTGTATAGTCTGTTAAGCTTCAGTCTACTTTTCATCACTACCGAATCATAATCTCAGTCTATATCAGCTCCTGCGTACGGCTTTCAATCCAGTAGCTAATTTCGGAATCTCTGCCAGAACGTGATGTAATCTAACTGGAATCTTCCATTATCTCCCGGTCTCTTGAGAAGAGTATTCGGTACTATTAGCTGAAATTTATTGCAGAACTCAATTATTCTCCTCTCTCATTCTTACTGTCACATCTATATTTGCCCATAAACGATGCTTCTACTTCTTCCCCTACAATCTCATTCCAGTCCACGATAACTATAACATTTTCATCTCTCTTTACATACTGAATTATTTCATCAATATCTTCGCATACTTCAACTTTTCATCTTCAGAATGCGACGTCGACATGTGTACCTGAATCGAATCCCTACACCTTTGTCCCGCATTTCATACAGCATGTATTTCGAATGCATTGAGTGCAGGTATTGAAAATAAGTACATCTGACAGATTTCGTAATTCTACTGGAGAGCAGATCAAAGGTGGTCGCTTTTAGGATTACAGAAAATTATTTTTAGTGAACTTTTTTACTCGTGACACAACACTTGGCGGTCGCATTCTTAGGAAAGGAACGTTATGTTGAACTGCAATGGAATGTTCACCGTCCTTCCACTCATTGGAGATGAAGAAGCTTGACGTACAGATTAAATTCAAAGACAGGATAACATACCTGCATACAACACTATATATAAAATAGTGTGTTAGAAATCTTGACTAATTAAATAGCTACATTATATAGACTTCAGTTTTTGAAATAGAACCAGAGGGAAAATCAGATGGTATATTTTGTGTCTTCATCTCCGAGTTTAAGAGCTTATTCTAAAAGCGTTGCACCAATTTCTATAAACAATTAAATATTATTATAGAGGCAAACCGCATAAATTCGAGAACTGGACTGTCTCGATAATAAAATTATTTTATAAATTAGTTGGACTTCTAACGTAATTTTAAATTTATCGCTCTTTGCGAAGAATAAAAAAAAAATATTACAACTTTTTGTACCATGCTTACAACGTAAGGAAAATAAGTCTCTTGTGTAGTAGATTCATCACTGTAAAAAGTTTATTGATGAATGTGTTTTGTGGCTGTTTACGCTTTGTGAATGGTAGTTATATAACTGAGTTAGTTCCTATTGTTATCATCCAGCTTATAGAAATTTTATCGAATGTAAATGTACTAAATGGAATCAGTGTGCCAACAGAGCTGACGTGATCTGTCAACGGGAAGAAACAGAAAATGTAGATCAGGACGGTTTACATACCATTATGCCGACATTTCGCTGTCTCTCTCTCTGTAACAGTGGTTCCTAACCCGCGGATAAATATCAAAAACCAAATTGGATTATTTGGGTTTAAATCATGAACCTATATTACTTTTAAGAGGTCACTGCTATTATCACAATTTTGTAGAATTCTAAGGCTGTATATGTAAGTTAGTAGTAAATACATTTTCTCAATTATTAGGCCACGCTTTAGGTCATAGGTAGCACTCTAAATGCAGAGGGAATTGCTTCATTATTCAATCTAACAAATTCTCACTGTCACTTTCTCTCTCTCTCTCTCTCTCTCTCTCTCTCTCTATCTGAACAAAATACATGAGAAAGAAACATGGCATTCAGGATTTATATACATAAAAATAGATTTTCACTAAGATAACAGTTAAAAAGCAACAAGTAACTGAATGGATTTGAAACACGGTTGGAAACAAATATAAATAACACTGAAGCTGAACCAATTGACCCATTGATCATTAGTTCGTGGCTTAATCTCCCAAAACTAAATATTATTCATCTAACGTATTTTTAAAAGTAAACATTTCCAAAGAAAATTATTTCTCATTTTTAATGTTTAGTCAGGTGCTAAATTTGATGATGATGGGTGGAAAAGTGTTAGGATGGGTCAGGGGGTTCTAGCTAAGGGGTAGTAATGTAAGGAAGGTTGAGAATCACTACCCTATAATCTTCCCAGGTATGCCCTTTACTTTCTACCTGACAAAGTTTCGCTTTCCTGCGAATGTTGTGTGCCACAGATTTCTACACGAACGTCAATGTATGTGCTTGATACCACCGGGTGCACATAAATCCCCCCGGAAATGGTTTCATGCGAGAGGGAGAGAGGGACAGTAGTATCTCGTGACAGATCGGCCCGTAGTTCAGGAACCGGTAACGGCTGGTCTGACCCATTGATCACTAGGCGCGCCTGGGGGTTATCCCCCGCCCTCACCTCCGCTGCACCTCACGTACGGGCCGTAGGGGCGTAATGGCGGGGACGGGCCGGCTGCACCTCCCGACCTCTGGCCGCCACCACACACACACACACACACACACACACACACACACACACACAAACATACACACACTCACACACACTCTCCTAATCTATACGGCGCGGGCCTGGCTGTTAGGCTGCGAGACGAAGTTACCCACTTTTCTTCTCTCCCGCTGTTTTCTGTTGTCGCGCTCCACTTCTGTCGCCCCCCCCCCCCCCCCTCCAGACAAAACTTGTGTCTGCTGTAGAGACAAAAACAAACTTTGCTATTTTGTAGAGTTACGTTGTCCTGATTCGGTTAACAGCAGCTCTCACCTATGTCACAGTGGAATATTTTTCTTTTTTGTCTGTTGGGTGCCGAGAGAGGATTAGGGGTTGGGGTGCAAAACTGAGAGGCGGAGGCAAGAGGGATGCGCAGACAAACGTTGAACTGAAAATTGATGGAGTATTTGTAACCACGCAGAGCGAATCTCGTAAGCTCATCAGACCTGGCGGTAATTGTGGAAATTAATTTTTTCTGTGTTTTAAGTTTTCGGTGATAAGAAGATTATGAAAAGCACTCCACAAACATGATACAACGACTTCAATTTGTCAAGGCTTTATGATTAATCGCATCTCAATGATCTAAAAATTTCTGGCGTACCGAAAGAGACCTGAACTTCCGAAAATGAAAATATTATTTATAATGACATGCTAATGTATATGAAGGGGTCGGAGAAATATAATCATAAGCCACATTCAACAAGTTTTGAGATACAGCGACTTAAATGTTTCACGGAAGTACAAAAATGTTGAAATCCAAATAGACATTGCTTTTGATTATGCTTTAATAGATTGTAAACCTTTATAAAATAGATGACCTCCTTTTTGTTACATAATATCAATTTGAGAGTCATTTTACTTGTGACTCGGTCTCCCTGAAAATGATTTAGAACACAAAATACGTTTTTAATGTTTTATTTTGAAAGTTTCATAACAGCTAGTAATTTTTATTAACTTTTGCACTTTCACATACACACATACATACCAGATAAGACAGTCTAATAATGTATTTTACACTACAAATATGAAATCAAGGAAGTTCTTCTACATCATCATCGTTCACATTATTTCCAGCACATGATCTTTAAAATATTTGATATGCTGCAGATATGTATGCCATAAGATACAGTACGTCATTAGTCTTTTTCTGATTAATTTGAAGTGGCTTTTTATATTTTATTGGCAGTTGAAATACATCTTGTTTAGTTGGTCTTCCTTTCCGCTTGCTACATAGATTCACTTACGTGAAGGTTCATATATGTAAGTAGCAGTGCTTCGCACTTCGCGTGAAGGGATCTTTATGAAGTTAAATTGAGTTGCTTCACTATATATATACTACAACAGTGTTTCGCCATATTTGACATCGCAAAAAGTACACTGAATTTCTCGACAAAATGTCCGACTTGTTTAAAAATTAGGAGCTAATTTTCGATCTATGTATATAAATATAAAGTTTACCATTTCCCGAAATATAAAAGCATGGTATTCAATCTCTATAGAATTAAAATTTCACAGTAACAATCGGTGACGTCAAAAACATTTTGGAGCAATTATGTGTGGATACATGAAGTGAAAAGCCAACATAGTCTCAGTTGTATGTATATCAAATGGAAACCTCCAAACAGTTAGTACTATACTGAGAATCTACAACTTGTCTACAAAAAGAGATGCACACAAAACATTTTTGTTGCTAAGGTGTATGATCCCTGTATTGACTGTTGTTAACAAAGGACATCCAGGGTATACAGAGAAGGGCTGTGTAAACTACCATACTCCACGAGCTCATCCATACTCAACGAGCAACTAGACTTCAGAGAAAAATATTTCTGTGATTTTTTGAAGGATTGCTATAGAATGTTCCTGAGGTTCTGTTCCTTTTTATTCTTTTATTTTCGTGCAATGTCTTCATGATTGTAATAAGCCCTGTGCAATTTATTCTTGTCTTGGATGGTTAGGTTTTTACACTTTTTACGCATGACCATCTTGATAGATCCTGTTTGTGGGCAGTGCCTCAATTCATGATGTGTGCCATAGGCTAACTAAAGAACGCTATCTTACTTCAGTTTGTATTTATTTATCTTTTATTTCCCCAAACAATAATTGTAACTTCACCCTTATCTGTATTTTACGGGTTATCGTAACTATAAAAAATACTTATATAGGTCTAAGATGTATTATATCGTACTGTTTTAATCTCTATTTCTGTACATCTGACATTTTGTAGGCCTGTTTTATGAAATGATTGTAAACAACTACTTTCACAGTTTCTTAAACTTCAGTTTTCTTATGCTCATTGTTTTATGTTTTCGACTATCTTCAGGTATCAAAGAGTTTTATGTCATAAGTTTTTTGTTGTAACTTACATATTTTATTCCTTTTTTATACGTTTTTGTTATCTTGTTAGATACTTGGTTAATGTCATCTGAAGGATTTGACACATATTACGACAGTTGTCTTACTTGCAAGCCACTAGTCGGTAACAAGTAGTAGCTCTCGCAGCTATGAAATCAGCTCCTTCGATACGTGCACATTGCCACCTCTACGCTGCTACGATGATAAATAACGGTATGGGCCAAGCAGCAATTTCACTGGCAGTGCGGTCTAAGAGCAATATGCAATTTGGCATCCGGCCGCTATTACAGATCACAGATCTTCTCCTGCTGTAAAAGAATTTGAACCAGCAGATTTTAAAAAACGGACATATCTGAGAGAGTTCTCGGTCTTCTAAGAAAATTTAATGGTCTTTCAAGGAATAAATACATTCTTCAAGGCGTCTTTCCAGTGGAAGAACCTAGAAGTACGACACCTGGCACAGAGACATAAAGAACTTCTTCGTCTTTAAAGAATTAATGAGTTAACCCAATTGTATGATTATCGGACTGGTGAACCTAGTTCGCTACGTCAGGTATGCAGGCGTACTATAAATAGGACCGTGTGCCTTAACACTCTGTATTGTATGTGGCGAGGACACTGTGTTTATTGATACTTCTTAAATGATTTAAGTCACTCAATTTTTAAAAAAATCTGATACTTAACTTGTTGCTTGTTAATGGTCTCTTATCAGTGAGTGCCTCCCTATCCAATCTCAATCATTCTGCTTTCAATTGTATCAGTCTACTTCACTAATTTAGTTATACTGCTGTACTGACCGAAATGGTTCAGGACTTCGGCCCATACTCAGCTTTTAGATAAGATCGTCTAAGATACTAAGTTACAATGTGCTGCTAATGGCACTCAAAACCCTCGATTTTACATCATTTTGTTTCACAAACCTTAATTTCATGAATATTCAATCAGTCACACGACTCAAATACTACTCCTTATGAATTTTTAATTCATTATACATTTATATCAAAATTTTGACCGCGGTTATAGATCGCAGACTGACAATCAATCATTCCTGAACATTAGCCATCTACTAACTCACTGACTGAGATCTCGAAAGCGCTGGCTAGTCTATCTGGTATTCCCTGACCGCTGGCGAGATATTCCAGAACCAGAAATATCGCAGCCATCGGGAATATCACACTTTGATGAGGATGGCGATCATTCGGAGGCGGACAATTTGCGGTAATTCTTCCCACACTTCACCGTAGAAACTGAGCTGGTGGTATAATGAATACTGAGTTACGACTCGGGTGGACGATGGTTCAAATCTTAGTTCTCCGAAATCAGGTGAGATAAATGCCAGGATGGTTCATTTGAAGAGGGAAAGGTTGATTCCAATCACTAAACCTCATCTCTTCGGGCTCGCTGGGAAGCCTAGTATTCGTTATTTCCATCCTTAATTGAATCGTACAGTGAGTGTATCCTCTGTCATTCACTTTACAGTAGTTGGGTCTTCACTCAGGAGATTGATTTGATACAGCTTTCCACGCTGGTTATCCATTCCAAACGGCATCTCCGCGTGACCACAGAAACCTTCATCGATTTGAATGTTATTAGCTGGTATGTAGAATGCGTGAGACTGAAGACGTAACGTCAGACAGACGGAAAAATATCATCTACAATATTCCGGAGACGTGCCAGAATTATCGAACACTCACCCTAACAACTAATGCATTCAAGCTGCTGATAAGAATAATATACACAAGAATAGCTGGCGATCTGTTTTACTTAACAAACGTAAAGGTTCTTGACAGAAAGCTCCGATGTTGCCTTTGATAGCAAGCCTGAAGATACGCCAAGAAGTCTTCATGGGATTTATCGATCTATAAAAAGCGTTCGATGGCGTAAAACAGTACGAGATAACCGATATGTGCAGAAAGTATATGTAGCCAATAGGAAAAAGTGAGTAATGTACAGATATAAGTTATGACTAGCTGAAAGGAGACCTTCGCTGTAGCAGTATTGTATGGAATCCCAGTCGATGCAGGTGTTCACCAAGAGATAGTTTTGCCATTCGTGCATCCAGATTCGTCGTTGAGTATACCATCGCAGGCACTCCTGGCTATGATGCAGCGTCAAAGGGAACCGCAGCCATGGTCTCCGAGCTGATAGTCAATGCTCCTGCAAACATCATCGAACTGTTGGTGCAGATGGTTGTTCTTTTGCAAACGTCCCCATTCGTGGACTCAGGGATCGAGACGTGGCTGCACGATCCGTTACAGCCATGCGGATAAGATGCCTGTCATCTCGACTGCTAGTGATACGAGGTCGTTGGGATCCAGTACGGCGTTCCGTTTTACCCTCCTGAACCCACCGATTCCATATTCTGCTAATAGTCATTGTGACTCGACCAACGCGAGCAGCAATGTCGCAATACGAAAATCCGCAATCGCGATAGGCTACAATCCGACCTTTATCAGAGTCGGAAACGTGATGGTACGCATTTCTCCTCCTTACACGCGGTATCACAACTACGTTTCACCAGGCGACGCCGGTCAACTGCTGTTTGTGTATCAGAAATCGGTTGTAAACTTTCCTCATGTCAGCACGTTGTAAGTGTTACCACCGGCGCCAAAATTGTGTGAATGCTCTGAAAAGCTAATCATTTGCTCTTCATAGCATCTTCTTCCTGTCGGTTAACTTTCACGCCTGTAGCACCTAATCTTCGTGGTGTAGCAATTTTAATGGCCAGTAGTGAATTTAGTGTTGAGTAGTGGTATTTCGGAAAAACTTTTTGTAGTTAACATGTTTAAGTGATTAACATTACAACATCACAATTTAATATAGTGCGACATAAGCAACTGCAGTTGCGGAATTCTGGTACATTAATATCCGGAATAATTGCCAGAATGTTGAACAGAAGAATGCTAACGAGTATGAATTGTGTTTTACAGGTACCGGTTGTCAGTTTGTGGGATGGTGTTTCCTACCTGTTGCCGTTGTTCTGTAAATATAGGGACACTTAATGCTGTCTGTGAATAACGATGCTGGCTCTTTACTATTTGATTAGTTTTATTATCACTCGCGTAACAACTGATATATGAAATAAAATATGTTCCTACGAAAAGAGCCCCGAAATACCTTTTAGTGATGCTGTGCTGTGACTTTCTTTGGATCATTAATTCTCAACAAAACAACATATATTATGTTCCTATTATTGTGGATCTGGCTTTCTATTAAAGAAACATTTTTTCGTTACTATAACTCGCCATATAGTTCAACATATCTTCCTTACTTTACAGTTATTGAAAAGGTTAATGAAAATTACTTCGTTATCAATAATGATGTTACAGTACGCAATGATTGTTCTACATCAAAATTTTGCATTTGATTTTTGTTAACAGTAAAACACCAATAAGTACCACGACTAACACTAGAACATGAGGCTATTATCATAGAAAAAGATGTTTTTACTGTAAGGTTTGCCAGACCATAACTACGCACAGCAAGGTATCTTTTATGTTATGAAGGTAAATTATCTTTTTGCACTGTTAGTAATATATTATCAGCAGCCTGCGTCAACCTGTAAAGCACATCACAAAATCTGCTGCTCTGCTCTGCAATTCCGAAAGCTGAAAGAAATAATTTAATTCACTATTACCTGCCCGCTTCTGTGCGGTATGATTGATTTCATTTAATGCAGTTTGAATGCGCAGCGGCAGCGGCAGCTCTGCGCCACGATTAATATTTAAATAACTGAAAATGTCTTAAAGGGATGGGATAAAATACCAGGCAAGCTTATTACAAATCATAATGCAAGGTTTCACTAAGTAACTCTATTCAAAACATTTAAACAAGTCATTACCACCTTTCCCAAGCTATGTCTAATGGCGTCCCTCTCACAATATTGACAAAAGAATGCTACGCAAGCGTACAATATAACGTCACAGGCTCTTCCTACTCACGTAACTACAAGAAGACGACAGAGAAATTAATGTTCTTACTGTACTATTTATAGTAGTCACATATTGATATTTAATAAGTATCGTCTGCGGCGGTTTCAGTACTCGCCGACACAGATATTATCTAAATAAAAAAACAGTACATAATTCTATACAAGAACAAAACATGACCCATAATAATTTCTCATTACTACATAATATGTCTTTTGCTAAGAGACGTAATATTCAAGGTGTAGCAATTTTAATGGCCAGTTCAAATGGCTCTGAGCACTATGGGACTCAACTGCTGTGGTCATTAGTCCCCTAGAACTTAGAACTACTTAAACCTAACTGGCCTAAGGACATACCACACATCCATGCCCGAGGCAGGATTCGAACCTGCGACCGTAGTAGTCGCACGGTTCCGGACTGCGCGCCTAGAACCGCGAGACCACCACGGCCGGCTAATGGCCAGTAGTGTATTTAGTGTAGAGTAGTGGTATTTCGGAAAAACTTTTTGTAGTTAACATGTTTAAGTGATTAACATTACATCATCACAGTTTAATATAAGTGGGACATAAGCAATTGCAGTTGCGGAATTCCGGTACATTAATATCCGGTATAATAGCCAGAATGTTGAATAGAAGAATGCAAACGAGCATGAAATGTGTTTTACAGGTACCAGTTGTCAGTTTGTGAGATGGAGTTTCCTACCTGTTGCCGTTGTTCTGTAAATATAGGGACAGTTAATGCTGTCTGTGAATAACGACGCTGCCGTCGTCCAATGATGCGCCATATGGTCTAGATTGTAGACAGATATGGTGGTCGAGCAGTCCACGGCCATACGTCGACACTCTGTGGTGCATGCTGGCTTACAACAGCGGTATGTGGGAGAGCGTTCTCCTGTTGGAAAACAGCACCTGGCTTGCTGTTCACGAATGCCAGCACAACATATCGAATCACTAACGTCAAGAACAAAGTTGCAGTCTGGGTGCGTGTGATAACCACTAGAATGCTGCTGCTTTCATACCCCAGACAATAACTCTAAATGTTGGTCCATTGGGTGTGCAACACTGACAAGTTGGTTGCAGGCCCTCAACTGTCCTCCTTCTAATCAACACACGGCCACCACTGGCACTGATGCAGACCTAGCTGTCAGTAGCGAACACAACAGATCTCCACCCTGCCTTCCAATGAGCTCGCTTGACACCACTGAATTGTGGATCAACGGAATCTACGCTACAATTCGTCTGGCTCAGAGCTGTACTTGCGATAACCTATTTGTAAGAGTTCGCCGCGTTACTGTTGTGCCACCTGCTGCTCAAATTGCCACTGCAGATGCAGAACAACGCGCCAGAGCCGTACACTGAATATAATGGTCTTCCTTCCCGGTAGTGACACGTGGCCGTCATGATCACGGTCTTCTAGCGGCTGTACATACTCGTCACCACCACCGCCAACAACCACGTAGAGTGGCTACATTCCTGCTAAGTTCCTTGCAATAGCGCTGAATGAATATCCAGTCCTATTAAACCTCGTTCAAACTCAGTAAGGTGTTTATAATGGCGCCTTTGTCTCTTAAAAGGCAGCGAACACGGACTGACCTCGGCCACTCTCAAAGGTAACCAACGCTCACACCAGTTACAGCGTGTATTTAAAGCAGACCTAATTTGTATACGCATAGTAAGTGGCGTTACTAGTGCCACTCTTATGCAACTGGCATTAAATTTCAATAGGCGTTATCTTTCATATGTAGAAACAAGTCTACCAACTTTCGTTTAAGTCGCACAACTCCTTATTGGTGTACTTATTTTTTTCCGCATAAATAACCATTTCAAGATATGCGTTGTTAACGTTTGTAACTAGTTATTCTCATCACTTTTAAGAAGTTTGATGATGGGATTTGCTTCTACGCTACACAATACGCAGTTTTTTTTGTAAATGAAATATAGTTCAGTCATCCAGACGGTATTACGGTTGAATGTAATAGCGATGGAAGTATAAATTTGAAAAACTATGTTCTCGTATGAAACATACTGGCTGATTAAACATGTATGCCGGACCGAGACTCCAACTCGGGACCTTTGCCTATAGTAAACTAGGTCCCGAGTTTGAGTCTCCGTCCAGCAAAAAGTTTTACTCTAAGTTTCATATCAGCGCACACTCCGCTACAGAATGAAAATCTCATTCTGGTAAACACATGCTCGTCGCATTTTGTGTTCCCGCAGATTTGTTTTGTGGCAATAAAATTATGTAGTCTCTCAATTAATACAATAAGTATGTTAAGAATGTACCAAAATAAACTTTGGTACACTGCCTCAGTTACTTTTACTTTTGAGACCTGGTGTTCCGATGATGATCTTCAGGTACATCCGGATTCTCTTACATCGCTGAATTTGCTTACGTCATACATACTGCATATGTTGTCTGTCTGGCAGACAACACAGTGACAGAGGGTTATGTGTTATATTGTCGAGAACCATTAGCTTTATTTATTGGTCAATTCTGGAATGGTGATGGCACTATAAAAAGTTGTTCGAGAAAGAATACATTCTCTAGTTGCTTAAAGTAGTCCACAAGAAACAATGCGTTTCTCCTGGTAGCTAATGTATCTATCGTTAGTACATCGTACATATTTATGTAATTTCCCAGGGAGATGCTCTTAATGGCCATTGTGTTTTGTATGTGATGAAGTCTGTAAATTTGTGTCACTGACAAGGGCGAAACCTCGGATGCGGCCAATCGTTTCGGTTGATATTTTACAAGGCGCTTGTGTACCACATAAAATTAAAGACTTCAACATACATTGGTTTAATACCTCCACGTTCATGGGAAAATTACCCCTACATGTCATGACGCGCAATCAGGCATAACTGGGGGGAAAGACAGGTAATGAAAAAATGGGCAAGGCATCTGGCTGGGAAGCATAAAACTTGCATTGTATTCCCATATCCATTTTGCATAGAAGACGCAACAGTCCCATGGCCTATACCGTGATCAAAGAAGAAGAAGTAGATCAGTAGGGATTAATAACAATATAGGCAAATACATTGTTCGGACAACTTGAGTAACTAAGTAACAAAAATTTTAAGCAACGTTTTAAGAAATAAGCTCCTAGTAAGACTGCTTCATTAGTACGCAGCAGTATTCCATCAGTGAGTCTTGAAAGATGTGGCCTAAAGTCTCGTGTGGTTACAAGTAAATGATTATTAATTGGGTCCTCAAGGTATAGAGAAGGTCATGTGTCGCTTGTCTCAAATCCGGGACATTGAGAAACTGAATTTACAAAATATAAACATTTAGACCAATACGTTGCTGTTAACAAGTTTTGTTTGATACTGGATTTATGGAGTAAACAAACTAATACCGTCACGTATGGTAGCACGTTAATAGGTGACAAGGGCCAGCTCATTTGCACGGTAGACGTATTTACGTGAAACTCCACTTTTGTGTGCCAGCCTTGCAATGCTTTTTTTATAGCTAAGTTAAAGAAATTATTCCTAGATTTTAGAATTGCTGTCTGCTTCTGGAAACCCAGCGGGAATCGCACATCAGCGTGGATGCGATAACGATCAACAGCTCAATTTATGGTGCACCTTCAACATGATTTTTCAGGCAGTGTTATCTTATGCGTGGTATACATCCAGACTTTTAGATGTGGAACAAACCTGTTTTCCGCAGAATTTTCAGAACGAAAGATGCAGTAATGCGGAGATTGCATTCATTAAACAGTCTAGGTACCCGACTATTTTTCCTTCGAATGCTTAAAATTTTGGAAGTTTCTGGTAACTTCCCGTGAGACCATACTCCTGAGGTCACCTGTCCCTAGGCTTACAAACTACTTAATGTAACTTACACTAACTTACACTAAGGACAACACACACAAGTGTCCATAGGGGGGACTGGAACCTCCGACAGGAACAGTGGCAAGGCGTCCGAGAGGCTACATCACGCAGCTCGAATGTCTATATGGCAAGTACCGTCCGAATGAAATGGAGGACATGTAGCAGAGTGAATTTATTTGCCTATCTTCTTATTATGCATTATTGAGTTACTTACGTTAGTTTCCCTACCGTTCCTGCCAATTTATATGCGGAAACAATAAAAATAATATATACAAATTGCAGTTTGCATCAAACACAAGTTCTCTGCTCGTCATTGAGCGGCTCTTTCGTTGGACCACGTTTACCTTATGGTACATAAGTCGTAGAAGTTTATTTCTGGGAAATATTCGTTGTTTTTTCTATTTCGGGGGACCCAGCATTTGTAGTATCACGTTTTGCAGCTAGCAGCCCATAGCTCGAGCATTCCAGGGTCTGCAAGCCAAGTGCCGTCGCTGAAGAAGGTCAGGCCTTGGCTGTTTTTATTGAACTGCGTGCGGCGGTGAAATTCTGATTTTTGCTTGAGAAAAGTTGAACAGAAATTCTTGAAATGTTAAAAAAGGCGTACAAGACTGAGGCTCTGGGGAAACTTCGAGTGCTCAGTAGTTTTCCCGTTTCAAAAATGGTGAAATGCAAATTAATGACAATCCTTGTTCATGTTTTCCTTCCACGGGCAGAAAGGATGAAATGTAGAAAAATTCATGCAATAATCAACGAAGAACGACGACGGACGACTGAAGAAATTATGCAGGTATCGGGAGTAGCTTGGAGTACAGTTCACTTAATTTCGACAGAAGATTCTGGAATGACAAGGGTGCCTGTCAAATTCCCGCTACGATTGCTGACAGGTAAACAAAAACAAGGTTGCCGGAAGCATGCTATGCTTTGAAAGAAAAGTCCTAGAATGATCGAAACATTTTTTCAAAAACTATCACAGATAACAAAACTTAGTGCTATGCTAACGATCTTCAAGCAAAGAGACAGTGAAGCCTGTGGAAAGCAATGTCGCCTCTCTAGCTCCTCGCCCTCAAGAAACGTCTTCAGGTGGAACAAAGTAATGAAACAATACTGACATGTTTCGTCGATGTGGGTGGAGTCGTCCATTATGAATTTGTTCCGCAGGGTCAGGCAGTTAACGAGGCGTACAAGTTTTGAAAAGGCTGCACAACAGTGTTTGGCGGAAGCGGCCTGATTCATGGAATTGAGAGACTTCTTTTCCCATCAAGACAGCCTTCCTGCTTTCACAGCCCTCTCTGTACGACATTTATTGACTCCCGCCGCATATTCACCTGATCGTTCCGCGTGCGACATCCTCTTAATTTATTAGTACGAAGAGAATCAGAAAGCGTTTTGCTAATGTTGCTGAGGTGAAGAATACGACGAAGGAGCTGACGAAAGATGAAAGTAAGGATTTTTTCAAAAGTGGAAGGAAATATTATGCAAGTTTATTAGTGAAAGTGGAGAGTTCATTGTTTGGAACTGAAGGCTTGTGCTTCAAAAGTCAATAAATCACTTGAAACGAGTCTGTTTCTTTACTCCCTCATAAGACGATGAAACATGCGCAGATTTCATTTATCTATGGATCCCGGCAATTTTGAGATGATTACGCTTCATGAACTTTTGGGTTGGTTTTGTTGAGCCAAAATATCTTAGACGCTGTACTTTCAGTTTGTATAGAAGCGACCTACTAAGAAAGTATCCAATACGTTAGCCGTGGTAGGGCTTCCCGTTGCAAGTTTGTGTAGCATATTGTATAGCCATAAGGTATTGCGGAAAGGTTTTTCGACAAGTGCAGTCGTAATATGATCATAGCGTCTGGTTCTGCACTTATAAAAAATGGAGCGATGCCTTTCTATATATATCGAGATATTTTGTTTGCTGTTTGACAATGAGATGAAAGGAAGAAGATTACGGTTTAACGTTCCTTCGACATCGAGGTCTTTAGGAATGGAGCACAAGACAGGTTTAGGGAAGCAACTCGGCAGTACCCTCTCAAACGAGACAACGCTGCGTTTGCCTTAAGCGATGAACGGAAATAAAGAATAACCTAACTCTCCATGGCCGGAGCGGAATTTGTACCGTCGTTCTTCCCAATGCGAGCGCAAGTTACTAACCATTGCTCCATCGCTTGCTTGGACGCTGACTTGTTTCTGTAGTTAAGTCCAATGTGGTCTATCGATTGCGGTGATTCTTTTACAAAACTGTATTTATTTTTTCACCTTAGAGAGTAACTTCTTTTTAGCAGCAACTTGTTAGGCATCCTTCTGTTTGAAGTTTTGCGAAATTCATGAAGAGTTGTCTGTTGTTTGTGTACACTGCTGTACACAGCAGTGAGAGAAATCATCGGATACATCCTACTTCCTTCTGCCTGACGAAGTGCAACAACTCGACGTTGCATGGACTCAACAAGTCGTTGAGAGTAACCTGCAGATACACTCCTGGAAATTAAAATAAGAACACCGTGAATTCATTGTCCCAGGAAGGGGAAACTTTATTGACACATTCCTTGGGTCAGATACATCAAATGATCACACTGACAGAACCAAAGGCACATAGACCCAGGCAACAGAGCATGCACAATGTCGGCACTAGTACAGTGTATATCCACCTTTCGCAGCAATGCAGGCTGCTATTCTCCCAAGGAGACGTCGTAGAGATGCTGGATGTAGTCCTGTGGAACGGCTTGCCGTGCCATTTCCACCTGGCGCCTCAGTTGGACCAGCGTTCGTGCTGGACGTGCAGACCGCGTGAGACGACGCTTCATCCAGTCCCAAACATGCTCAATGGGGGACAGATCCGGAGATGTTGCTGGCCAGGGTAGTTGACTTACACCTTCTAGAGCACGTTGGGTGGCACGGGATACATGCGGACGTGCATTGTCCTGTTGGAACAGCAAGTTCCCTTGCCGGTCTAGGAATGGTAGAACGATGGGTTCGATGACGGTTTGGATGTACCGTGCACTATTCATTGTCCCCTCGACGATCACCAGAAGTGTACGGCCAGTGTAGGAGATCGCTCCCCACACCATGATGCCGGGTGTTGGCCCTGTGTGCCTCGGTCGTATGCAGTCCTGATTGTGGCGCTCATCTGCACGGCGCCAAACACGCATACGACCATCATTGGCACCAAGGCAGCAGCGACTCTCATCGATGAAGACGACACGTCTCCATTCGTTCCTCCATTCACGCCTGTCGCGACACCACTGTAGGCGGGCTGCACGATGTTGGGGCGTGGGCGGAAGACGGCCTAACGGTGTGCGCGACCGTAGCCCAGCTTCACGGAGACGGTTGCGAATGGTCCTCGCCGATACCCCAGGAGCAAAGGTGTCTCTAATTTGCTGGGAAGTGGCGGTGCGGTCCCCTACGGCACTGCGTAGGATCCTACGGTCTTGGCGTGCATCCGTGCGTCGCTGCGGTCCGGTCCCAGGTCGACGGGCACGTGCACCTTCCGCCGACCACTGGCGACAACATCGATGTACTGTGGAGACCTCACGCCCCACGTGTTGAGCAATTCGGCGGTACGTCCACCCGGCCTCCCGCATGCCCACTATACGCCCTCGCTCAAAGTCCGTCAACTGCACATACGGTTCACGTCCACGCTGTCGCGGCATGCTACCAGTGTTAAAGACTGCGATGGCGCTCCGTATGCCACGGCAAACTGGCTGACACTGACGGCGGCGGTGCACAAATGCTGCGCAGCTACCGCCATTCGACGGCCAACACCGCGGTTCCTGGTGTGTCCGCTGTGCCGTGCGTGTGATCATTGATTGTACAGCCCTCTCGCAGTGTCCGGAGCAAGTATGGTGGGTCTGACACACCGGTGTCATTGTGTTCTTTTTTCCATTTCCAGGAGTGTATATGCTGCCTCCACAAACGCCCATAAATGCTAAATTGTTGCCGGTGCACGCACTGAACTCTCGATTGTGCCCCATAAATGTTCGATGGGGTTCATGTCGTGCTATCTGGGTGGCAGAACCATTCGTACAATTGCCAGAATGTTCTTATACCACTCGCGTACGGTTTTGCCTGGTGACAAGGCGTTTTTGTGGAACATGAAGGCCATGAATGTCTGCAAATCGTCTCAAAGTCAATGATCGATTCAGCGGAATCAGAAGAACCGAGCTATGCCATAGAAGCACGAACCATCCCATTATGGAGGCACCACCAACTTGCACAATTCTTTGTTGACAATCTAGGTCCATGGATTCGTGGGATCTCCGCCACACTCGAACCCTATGGGACTTATCTGACCAGGCCACGGTTTTAGAGGTCGTTCAGGATCGAAGCGATATGGTAACCAGCACGGGAGGGGCGCTGCAGGCGATGCCGTGCTGTTAGAAAAGGAACTCGCGTCGGTCGTCTGCTGTCATAGTCCCTTAACGCCAGATTTCCCCGCATTGGCCTACCGGAAACGTTTGTCGTACGTGCTACATTAATTTCTGCGATTGTGTCACGCACTGTTGCTTGTCTATTAGTGCTCACAACTTTAAGGAAACACCTCTTTTGTCGGTCGCTATGTGATGGCCGTAAGCCACTGCATTGTCCGTCGTGAGAGGTAATGCCTAAATTTTATATTCTCGGCACACTTTTGACACCTCGAATCACGGATTATTAAATTCACTAACGATTTCCGAAATTGAATATCTCATGTCCCCATGTGTCTGGCTCCCACTACCATTCCGCGTTATAGTCTGTTAACCCCTGTTGTGCGGCCATAATCACGCCGGAAACCTTTTCACACGATTCACCTGAGTACAAATGACAGTTCCGCCAATGCACTGCCTTTTTATACCTCGTGTACGTGATGTACCGTCTGTATCCATGCTTATCGCTATCCGGTGACTTTCGTCGCCTCTTTATATTATTCGGCGGCTTCTATCGTTTTGCCGAGCACCACATGATTGGCGGCCAAGCTACGCTCTACTCTATACTGCCCCCTTGTGAAGGAAGGCCCTTCGAAGCGTAAGCCTTTCTGGCCGCTGGTTGTTAGCGATATCTCTACAAGGTATCAACATTGTGACTAATCACAAGGTCTCACTCATATGGATTCTTTTGTACGGAGTTAAATGGTGGTGTACGACACTGTAAGGAAACTAGTTTCTAGCGCTCACATGCATTATTCATCGTATAAAACGAGGGGTATTTGAGAGGAAGTGTGGTAAAATTTTATGCATGTTTTAATTTGAGGCTGTAAAGGAAGAAGTAATGTTAGTATTAAAGGATCCGTCGATGACAAAGTCCTTAGAAAAGATGCACAAGCACGTGTACTTGTATAGAAATCAGAAAGACCCTGCCTTAAGAGGCGGTAAACGTAAGCATGGATGGCCGGAAGTACATTTGAACTGTTGTCTTCCTGCGTTACCACTGTACCACGTCCCTCTGTTGAGACTGACAGTTATGGTTACCTTGTTGCTGCTGTAATCTATTTATATCAATGAAAGACTACATACTTATTAACGAACACTGATTTCTTACCTCGACGCGGTTACCTTAGGACACTCTCCCTTCCATTCTTAGCGTGTGTCACGTTGTTTGCTGCCCGCTTTATTCGTGATTTGGCAGATGCATTTGCATAATTTATGGAATTTATGGTCGAATGAACTTCACGTCACGTAACACAAGGGAGATGAGTGCGCAGTCTAATTATGTGTTGACTTTATTCTGAGTGGTATTGCAATTTACTGTTAATCTAAATATCTAGAACGAAAGCTGAAACAAACTTCTTCCTACAAACCACACCTGTAAATTGTGACAGCTGAAGTGAAAACCAGAACAAACACAATCCAAAAATTAGAAAATGCGTCTTCGAGAGTCGATGTCATAATCTTGACAAGCAACGACATTCTTCGCTTTGCTCTGCTGTTGACTATTGCCCCGCTTTTTGGCTCAAAAGCCACCACACAAATATTTTGTTGACGTCC
Organism: Schistocerca gregaria; assembly: GCF_023897955.1. Lineage (NCBI taxonomy): Eukaryota > Metazoa > Arthropoda > Insecta > Orthoptera > Acrididae > Schistocerca > Schistocerca gregaria. Next base: position 411,140,762 of record NC_064925.1, on the reverse strand, counting down.
AAGTCAACCAAGCAATGAGATTAGTTACGGGAAGGATCAAACCCCTACCATCTAGTTTGTGCCCACTATGAACACCACTGCACCGTCTCGTAACAGTCGTCTTGCTGTTCTAAAATCTCTGTTTCAAAAATATTATAACAAGCCAGCATTGAATATTCACGTCGACTATCTCTAACTTACAAACGAACATATGAAACTAAGACTGAAGTTGAAAGAACCCCAAATGAGTACAATAACACAACTTTGCACCTTTACTGTAGGTGACATTGGATATCATCCTGGAGACAAAAGGTAAGAAACTATAACCTCACAAAAGACCCAAGAAACGAAGTTACAACCACAATGGAAGTTTGCGGTGCAACCTCAATAGGATCCGAGCTGTACAGGAAATATGCAATAAAACCCTGTTTCAATGGCGAATGGCTGAAAATTCTTCACGTGGAAAGGGTGAAGCCAAAGAAGTATCAATCACCCAGATAGTTTTTGAATGTATAAATACTCGCTTTGAGAAAGGAATCCGCTAACTTACGCTTGCAGGGCTGGATTGACTGAAAAAAATATAACATGAGTTTTAGAAAAAAACTTCACTAATCATTTGACATATTCTCTGTTTTTATTTCCATGTTTTGTGCAGAATGTATGAAACCTATTTAAATGTCGTTCGGTAACTTACTGATCAAAACAGAGCAGAGCAGTTTCAATTTATGTTTAAACTTGTGCTGTATTTGACATTTATTTGATTTTTCCAACTTGTTGGCTGTTTGGTTTAAAAGAAGGGGGATAGTACCAAACTGCTAGGTCATTGGTCCCTTGTTACGAATAAAGCAATGCCACGAGCGCGAGAATAAAACAAGCGAGACTGACAGCACAAAACGCAGAGAAAGGTAAAACCACAAGAACGACGGAAGGGCAACAAACACTTAATGGACAAAAGGGGAAAGAAAACCACAGAAGCGCAAGAAACAGGTAGAAGAGATTAAAAAGACCATGGCTGGCTGACCACAAGAATAAAAAGGAGAAGCCAATCACTCTGCAGCACATTACAACCTCCACCCTAGAAGCACTAGGATGGACGACAAGACATAGCGGGACGAAGGATATGGAAAACTTAGATCAAATAATAAAACCCAACCTCACGAATAAAACGTAAAATTAAATCAGTCTCTGAGCCATTATCAGATAAAATTTGCGGCAAAGAGCCTGGTAACCGAAGATTTCGTCGCTCAGCAGTCAGAGTGAGACAGTGCACCAGAATGTGGGTCACTGTCAACCGGGCGCCGCATCGACGCCGAGGCAGGTCTTCACTGCGCAGGAGGTAGCCGTGGGTCGCCCAAGCGTGGCCAATACGGAGCCGGCAGAGAACCACAGAGTCCCTGAGGAAGGCACGCGTGGAGGACTGCCACACATTCGTAGTCTCCATAACGGCCCGCAGTTTGTTGGCCGTTCTGAGACTATGCCATTCCGTCTCCTAAAGTCGAAAAACCTGGTGGCGTAAAAGCGAAAGCCGGTCAGTTATTGGAATGATGATCTCCATAAGCAGTTTTCGTGTAGCCAACCTGTTAGCAAGTTCGTTGCCTAGGGATTCCGACGTGTCCTGGGTTCCCACAAACTCCACTGAACTACCAGACCGTTCCAGGGCGTACATAGACACCTGGATGATCTCTACCATGTGATGACGAGGGGAGCATTGGTCGATAGCTTTTGGTCTGCTCAAGGAGTCAGTACACAGAAGAAATAACTCCCCAGGGCATGAGGGGATGTGCTCAAGAGCAGGAGATACAGCCATCAGCTCTGCACTGAAAACACTGCAGCCATCGGGCAAGGAATGCTGTTCAATACGTCCTCCATGTACATAAGCGAAGCCTACGTGACCATCAGCCATCGAGCAGTCGTTGTAAACCATTTCATGGCCTTGATACATATCAAGAATCGAGAGAATGTGACAGCGAAGAGCCGCGGGGTGAACTGAGTCCTTTGGGCCATGTGAAAGATCCATGCGAAGCCGCGAACTAGGTGTGCACTATGGAGATTTGCGAGAATGGACCTCAAGTATAGGTGGTAAAGGCATGGACTCCAGTTCAGATGGAAGGGATCGGACGCGGATTGTAAGCCCTGAACTAGGTCGCCAATGCGGGAGGTGAAACGCTGTGGTGGGAAAGGGAGACGCAATTCGGATGTACAGGAGAAGTACGAACGTGTGCAACGTAACTGGCGAGCCATACGGCCACCAGCAAGACATGACTTCGTTCTCTTCATTGCGGGTTATCTGCCCTGATACCAACAACTTCCTCCAGGGGCGCTCCCCACGGGCGCCACTCAGCCACAGCAAAGGTCAACTGGCATGATGGACGTTGCCGGGTGTCCTGATGTCCCAGGAAGACAGACATGTTTTCCGTGGCATACATGGGGAGTTTACAGCTTAGGCATTAGTAGTGCAATCCCTGTTTATTCAGGAGGCTATCACCAAGTTGATACATGATGGCCCCACCACAACGGACTGGCTAGCTTGCTGGATACTGGTCGCAGAGAAATCCAACATTGTCATGGGGGCGAAAGAAGAGAGGAGACAACGGAAGAAGATGACATACCCCAGAAATAGTTGAATTGTCGGTGGAGACGCAAAGCCGTGATAAGAAATCCAGGAGATCGAATGTAAGGGCACTATGGATAACTCGTGCAACATGTAAGGCTTCCTTCGCCATATGTCCCGCACTTCTGTAGAATGTTTGACGTTGTAGATCAAACCCTAGAATGGGACATGAACTCATAGGGCCGAAAAGTGCGAGACTCCTTTTAGTCGCCTCTTACGACAGGCAGGAATACCTCAGTGCTATTGTAACCTCGAGACCCACAAGGGGGTCTACACGAGTGTAACATTTTATGTCGAAAACCGCTATGCCTTGAAGAGATAAGCTTTTCGAAATTTCATTTACATAGGTAGCCACTGTTCATGAACTACTTCAGATTTCCTAATAATAATCATTTACGTTTTCTTTAATTGCATTCACGCAACCTCTTTTTGTAAAACTAGATCTCGCCGCGGTCAGTTTTATATCCAGTATGTCCATTATCGATTCCTTTGTTTGGCTGTGCAAATTCGTGACCATTCTTTCTCCCAGAATGATCATATTGATCCTCACTGAGCACAAAACAATAAATTCGCGATAGATACACAGAATCTTTCAGAAAGTTATGTGGACTTGATAAATAGAGCTGTGGGTGACATAGTGTTGACTGCATCATAATATGACTACGGTGTGCCTGACAAGTAGTTTGATACGTGGCACTTCGTAAAGCTACGGTAGAAGCATGTCATGGCGCGGAAAGATCACTTGGGAAACTGTGTAGTCGACGCTATGGATCAAGGTGTATTCTGGAAACTCCACTTCCTCCTGTGATTACCTAATGCGCTAGTTTTTATTAATAGTCAGTCTTGCAGCTCCCATGAGTGTAAATATGTTGACTGACAAAACCACTACGTTCTTGTGTTTCAAATACCTTTTCCCTTTTTCTTGCCTAGAATGAATTCAGGGAGGGGAACGTAAAATATGGTGCGCAGCAAAGGTTCATTGCGTGGCCAAACCCTGTTCTTGCTCTACTTAAGTGATTTACCAGTAACACTAGAGATGTCCTCAAAACAGTGATATTTTCTGATGAAATATGTATACTGACAAAGTTTCGAACCACATCTCTACCGGACAGATTCAGGAGAATAACCTCATAACTCCCAATGTTGCAAAAATTCATATCACGCAAGTACTAACACATAAAAATAGGTTTGAAGTACCAGAAACAGGAATCTATGGGCAGTTTCCATGCGTTATGTTCATAAATAATAAACTAATGTTGATAGGTTAACCGAAAATCTCAATCCTGCCTGCTTTGCACTCTTTCACTGTCTTAACCTACAGATAATGCTAACATTTTCTGTTCTCTTTCACCCATTTCAGTGCTAGGGCATAGTCTTCAAACACATTGCAGATAAATTGGGAAAGTTCTTATTTTACAGAGGCCTGCAATATTAATATTGAGTAATGTTGAAAACTAATCATCTTCCAAAAAACTCTCCAGTAACCTAAAAATTATTACACTCGCAGGGTTTCCGAAGACGACTGCACGCAAACTGCAAGGTATCTAGAAACAAAAATGGCCACGTGCAAGTAGAACTTGAGCTTTCAGAATTTCTTTACAAACTTAATTATGTATGTATACAGTTCATCCATCCCGAAAATTGTGAACGCAACGATTTTTGCTAGCTAATGATACTGATGCTGGCAAAATGTGGGTCCCGAAAATTCCAAGACTTTCAAGGACGTTTTAACTGTAGGTAGCACAAACCGCCATAACTTTTGACCTGGTCTGACTTAGAAGTATAAACTATTCACACCGCCAAGAGACCTTAACTTGAAACCTTGATATGTGACAAAGTTTAATTTGATACGTCTACCTGTCCCACAATAAAAGAAGTGTTAACAGACAGACAGACGTTCGAATAACAAAGGACGAAACATATTTTTTCGTCTGATGTAGTTAGAAATTAAGAATTTTTGTACCTTTTTCTCCCGATGTAAATTGTGAATAGTTGACCTTTGCCAGATTTCATGGTTATGAGTCGACGGGGAGAACCATATAAATTTTTATGAGTGAGTTTCCCAGTATTAAAATATGTGGCAGAAAAAGCTGTTATCTTTTGTTTGCAATATCTTAGAAGTTAAAAAATTTGCACTGAAAAAGAACCATATAACTTAAAAAGTTTTCACTTTATACTTTGAGAAAAAGTGGTGTTAACAGGGTGGCAGACAGACTACCGGATAACAAACCAAAACCAAAATTTTTTCGTGTATGTAGTTATAATTTACAATTCTCGAATTTTTTTCCTTAGCGTGCTCTGGGAATCCTTGCTTCTTGACAAATTTCATGATTCTACTGGAACAGGAAGTAAATTGTAGATATTAATGAGTGAGTATGTACATCCGCCAAGGATATATTGTTCGTGATGAGATTGACAGAACATGATGTATGAGTCGATGAACATTTTAGCAATAATCTATCATAAAACTATATCAATTGCAGGCTCTAAAAAACACTGATGATAGACGAAAATGATGAACAGAGAAGATACATGAATTCTTATTTATTACTTTGGTATCGTACTGAATGAACAATGTCGACATTTCGTACTGTTTCCTAATTTGAGGAAAACACAATCGATATGTCACAACATGCGATCTACTTGAAAATGTACTGTTAATAGTCAAAATATGTGGCACGAAAGGTCGTATCTTGTGACTGTAGTATGTGACATAAAATTCAGCTTGAAACGTCTATCCACGACTGAGAAACGGCTGTTAACAGTTCGATAGATAGACAGACAGGCAGAGACTTATGCAAGATGTTCAGTTGCCCATTCGACACAAAGTTACCTAATTTTCACAAAGTTCCTAACTATGCAACTACCCAAGCGTCCAGAATTTCTGTACTACGAGGGAAAGATTAGTAACAGATGGCTATTGGAATTCAGGTGGGAAACTGCAAATACTCGAGCAATGTAACACAAAGTAAAAGAATACCTCTTTAGCCGCTCCCACAATACATCCGATTACATGGACTCAAGAATGCAAATTCTACCTATCTCTTGTTTCTATCAGACAATCCATATTTGTCTGGCCATAGAAAGGTAACGGTGATCTGTATGATATTCAAATGCTTTTTAGCATTAAATAATAATATATAAATAGCGTGGGAGATGCAGAGACTCTTTCCAAAGTAACTGGTTTTCTGCTGATATACACATTGAGTCTAATCCCGAAGTAACTGCCCTAATTATAATTTTTCGGGAGTTTAGTGTTAGCCATAATTTCTTGATTCTATATTAAAGAGGAGAAGCCAGCAGTGGTTACTTCTGCCCTTACACGACTCGTTCTACACCCACGAAGGATATATTGTTCGTGATGAGATTGACAGAACATGATGTATGAATCGATGAACATTTTTGCAATAATCTATAAAAAAACTATATCATTTAATTGCAGGGTCCTAAAAACACTGAGTCCAGACGAAAATTATGGACAGAGAAGATACGCGGATTCTTATTTATAACTTTGGTATCGTACTGAATGAACAATGTAGACATTTCATACTGTTTCGTAATTTGAGGAAAACACAATGGAGATGTCATAACATGCGATCCACTTGAAAATGTACTGTTAATAGTCAATATAATACTCTGAATGTTGAATTTATGGAGCCGAGTAATGGGTTTAGGTTAATGTTTCAAATGGCTCTGAGCACTATGTGACTTAACATCTGAGGTCATCAGTCCCCTAGACTTAGAACTACTTAAAGCAAACTAACCTAAAGATGTCACACACATCCCTGCCCGAGGCAGGATTCGAACCTGCGACCGTAGCAGCAGCGCGGTTCCGGACTGAAACCGCTCGGCGATTAGGTTAATGTAAAATACAAATTATATCGGAGCTTATCGAAAACAGTAAATTTTGAAAGTCTTTCCGAGTAACCTGGAGAATGCCGACGAGTTGCTAATGCACCACTTATACGAGTACCAGTCTCTTTCGTGAAAACACGCAAAAATTAGGTACGAGAATTCAAAACAGATACTGTGACAATATTGAAACACACGTCGCTAATAATTGATGTTTGAGACACTGTTTCACCATCTACGTATCATTTTGTCAGTGTTGTTGCTGTTGTTGCATTTGTTACTTTTTGCCCTTGAAACACATTCTGTAGACCTGATCCGTTTCCATCATTCGTGGAGTAAGTGTCGTCGTCCCAAGTTTTATGACTGTGCACTGCGCTTGGTGACATAAATCGTTTTTATTGGATTTCAGTGTGATAGGCGTTGATCACATATGAGTCAATAAGCAGTTAACTAGTTTGATATACGGGGTGGAATCCTATATCAGAGGATAGTTTGTTCCGTGTGATTACAACCTACCAAACGTTTACCTCTTGGATTAAACTGGCGGTTACTGTTTATTGCCCTTTAAATTTGCGGGAGAAAATGTAGAAACGGTGCTGGACAATTGCACGTTCTAAAAGTTAAGTCTAGTGCCCACTGATCCCATTCACCGAAACAAGCTGCATTTTCGAAGTACAGAGCTCCATTTATGAGGTTCAGTTGGTGTTTAATCTCGACCACAGAGCGAGATAATCCCTGCGAATGGGACGAGGAGCCCTTCTGTTGCCGCTTAAAGCAGATTTAAGGCTGAAAATCGACGTTACACCGTAAGTGGAGGGTTGCGAATAATACCTCACAAATTTCAGTAGTTTCTGCTGCAAGGATCTCCTGTAGAAGCAGAACATGCCAGTTCATGTGTCCTACAGTTACCATGTCGAGATATTTTTGTAAAAATGGAAAATATATTTTGAAATGCATCTGCAGTCAAGCGCTTCTTTGCATGGAAGGGTGGTTTTAATTTCAATAACTGCGTGCGACCCTAGCCGTGAAAACAATAGCCTTGAATTTTAAACTTTTTTATTCCTTTAATTTTTTTATTGTAGTAGGCTGTATCAGTTTCTTTAGGGGATCATCTTTGCCATAGATGCAGCAGTATCCGAAGATAAAAGTGCGTCGTCAGCTAACTGTTCATTATTGGTCTTTCTCATAACGAACTTCCAGTCAGACGATAACTTTTAAATGTTTTGTATGCAAAATTTACTCAACATCCAGCTAGATCTAAGGGTAAAACAACGGCTTCCTTCGTTAATGTCGTAAAATAATCATTCTTAGAACCTGTATTCGTCAGAGGAAATAATTTGAATGTAGATGCATAAATGGAGGTGGAGAAAGAGAATAAGGAGAATGACATGGAACAAATAAAGAGAAAAAGGGAAGAAAAACGCAATTGCAAATGTGACACTAGTATAGTCCTCCTTTAACGGTCACATACAGAACAACGAGTATGCTGTAATTCAAATGGATTAGCTGTTGATATACTTTTAGGCATGTGAGGTCGTGGTCCAAGAACTTTTCTGCCCCTTACGTTTCGTCCAGGACTGCGCTGGACTTCCTCAGAGGCGCTGCTCCGTTGAGTCTCGCCGACTGACTGGTCGGGTGTCTGAGAGCAACTTATATAGTGTGAGAAAGGGGGGCGTGGTTCAGGAGACACGTGATGAGCAGTGATAATCCATAGGAAAGTTAAGGTTGACTATCGACTACCACCTTGTCAATGATAAAACTTGTTAGCATTTTTGTAGAGCCACTGTCCATATATCGCTAAGTTTCATAGCCTATTTTTTCCTATCAAAATTGTCGTGATGTTTATAAATTTCAATAGCTTCTATATATAATTTAGTAATTTACGTTGTAGATAAATCTTCGGTATCCAAAAACTTCACTTCGTGGTTGCTTGGTTGAAGAGCATGTTCCGCTACAGCTGATTTTTCTATTTTTCCAAGTCGACGAAGGTTTTTATGCTCTTTCAGTCGCGTATTTACGCTTCTTTTGGTGGTACCAATATCAACTTTACCACAGGTACATGGAATTTTATACACACCACATGTCGACAGGGGAGTGCGTTTATCCTTCACAGATCGTAGTACTTGACTTATTTTCTTTGTTGGTTTAAAGACCGGTTTTATGTGATGTTTTCGTAAAATCTTACCGATCCGATCGGTTACTTTTTTTAATAAAAGGGAGAACTATTGTATTTTTCTGTCGTTGTGGTTCACTCTTATGTTTTGGTCTTCTGTTCGTTGGACGCAAAATACTATTTATCTCTTTTCTTGTGTAGCCGTTTTTTTTTCAAAAGCCTGTTTCAGATGTTTCACTTCAGCATCCAAATGTTCAGGTGTACATATCCGTTCCGCTTGATCGACAATACTTTTTATGACACCCCTTCTTTGTTGTGGATGATGATTAGAATTTTTGTGTAAATATCTGTCCGTATGTGTTGCCTTCCGAAAAACTTTATATTCCAAGCATCTATCGGGCCGTCTCATAACTAAGACATCCAAAAAAGATATTCTGTTATCCTTTTCTATTCCCATGGTAAACTGTACTTTTGGGTGAATTTTATTTTGATAATCGAAGAAATCGTCCAAGGCCTTTCTGCCTGAGACCAAACCACAAATGTGTCATCTACGTATCGATACCAACGATATGGTTTATTGTTAGCTTGGTCTAGGGCTGATTATTCAAATTTTTCCATGTAAAGATTGTCAATCGCAAGGCCTAATGGATTACCCATTGCTACTCCATCATGTTGTTCATTTTTTTTTTTTTTTTTTTTTTTTTTTTTTTTTTTTTTTTTTTTTTTTTGGTCATCAGTCTACTGACTGGTTTGATGCGGCCCGCCACGAATTCCTTTCCTTCGTCTTTCTCCGATTTACTCTCAAACCATACTGTGTACTCATTAGACTGTTCATTCCGTTCCGCAGATCATTTAATTCTTCTTCACTTTCACTCAGGATTGCAATGTCGTCAGCGAAACGTATCATTGATATCCTTTCACCTTGTATTTTAATTCCACTCCTGAACGTTTCTTTTATTTCCATCATTGCTTCCTCGATGTACAGATTGAAGAGTAGGGGAGAAAGGCTACAGCATTGTCTTACTCCCTTCTTAATACGAGCACTTCGTTCTTGATTGTCCGCTCTTGTTTGTTGTACATATTGTATATGACCCGTCTCTCCCTATAGCTTACCCCTACTTTTTTCAGAATCTTGAACAGCTTGCACCATTTTATATTGTCGAATGCTTTTTCCAGGTCGACAAATCCTATGAACGTGTCTTGATTTTTCTTTAGCCATGCTTCCATTAGTAGCCGTAACGTCAGAATTGCCCCTCTCGTGCCTTTACTTTTCCTAAAGCCAAACTGGTCGTCACCTAGCGCATTCTCAATTTTCATTTCCATTCTTCTGTATATTATTCTTGTAAGCAGCTTCGATGCATCAACTGTTAAGCTGATTGTGCGATAATTCTCGCACTTGTCAGCTCTTGCCGTCTTCGGATTTGTGTGGATGACGCTTTTCCGAAAGTCAGATGATATGTCGCCAGACTCATATATTCTACACACCAACGAGAATAGTCGTCTTGTTGCCACTTCCCCTAATGATTTTAAAAATTCTGATGGAATGTCATCTATCCCTTCTGCCTTATTCGACAGTAAGTCCTCCAAAGCTCTTTTAAATTCCGATTCTAATATTGGATCCTCTATCTCTTCTAAATCGATTCCTGTTTCTTCTTCTATCACATCAGATAAATCTACACCCTCATAGAGTCTTTCAATGTATTCTTTCCACCTATCTGCTCTCTCCTGTGCATTTAACAGTGGAATTACCGTTGCACTCTTAATGTTACCACCGTTGCTTTTAATGTCACCAAAGGTTGTTTTGACTTTCCTGTATGCTGAGTCTGTCCTTCCGACAATCATATCTTTTTCGATGTCTTCGCATTTTTCCTGCAGCCATTCGTCTTAGCTTCCCTGCACTTCCTATTTACTTCATTCTTCAGCGACTTGTATTTCTCTATTCCTGATTTTCCCGGAACATGTTTGTACTTCCTCCTTTCATCAATCAAGTGAAGTATTTCTTCTGTTACTCATGGTTTCTTCGCAGCTACCTTATTTGTACCTATGCTTTCCTTCCCAACTTCTGCGATGGCCCTTTTTAGAGACGTCCATTCCTCTTCAACTATGTTGCCTACTGCGCTATTCCTTATTGCTGTATCTATAGCGCTAGAGAACTTCAAATGTATCTCGTCATTCCTTAGAACTTCCGTATCCCACTTCTTAGCGTATTGATTCTTCCTAATGTCTTGAACTTCAGTCTACTCTTCATCACTACTATATTGTGATCTGAGTCCATATCTGCTACTGGGTACCCTTTACAATCCTGCATCTGATTTTGGAATCTCTGTCTGACCATGATGTAATCTAATTGAAATCTTCCCGTATCTACCGGCCTTTTCCAGGTATACCTCCTCCTCTTTAGGTACTTGAACAGGGTATTCGCTATTACTAGCTGAAACTTGTTACAGAACTCATTTAGTCTTTCTCCTCTTTCATTCCTTGTCCCAAGCCCATATTCTCCTGTAACCTTTTCTTCTACTCCTTCCCCCACAACTGCATTCCAGTCGTTCATGACTATTAGATTTTCGTCCCCCTTTACATACTGCATTACCCATTCAATATCCTCATACACTTTCTCTATCTCTTCATCTTCAGCTTGCGAAGTCGGCATGTATACCTGAACTATCGTTGTCGGTGTTCGTCAGCTGTCGATTCTGATTAGAACAACCCGGTCACTGAACTGTTCACAGTAACACACCCTCTGCCCTACCTTCCTATTCATAACGAATCCTACACCTGTTATACCACTTTCTGCTGCTGTTGATATTACCCGATACTCATCTGACCGGAAATCCTTGTCTTCCTTCCACTTAACTTCACTGACCCCTACTATATCTAGATTGAGCCTTTGCATTTCCCTTTTCAGATTTTCTAGTTTCCCTACCACGTTCAAGCTTCTGACATTCCATGACCTGACTCGTAGAACATTATCCTTTCGTTGATTATTCAATCTTTTTCTCATGGTAACCTCCCCCTTGGCATTCCCCTCCTGGAGATCCGAATGGGGGACTATTCCGGAATCTTTTGCCAATCGAGAGATCATCATGACACTTCTTCAACTACAGGCCACATGTGCTGTGGATACACGTTACCTGTCTTTAATGCAATGGTATCCATTGCCTTCTGCATCCTCATGTCGTTGATCATTGCTGATTCTTGCGCCTTTAGGGGCAATTTCCCACTCCTATGACAAGAGAGTGCCTGAAACTCTATCCGCTCCTCCGCCCTCTTCGACCAGGCGGTTGGCAGAGTGAGGCTGACTTCTTATGTTGATTATTTATCAAAATTTAGGTACTGGCGGGGATCGAACGCTGGACCGAACACGTTTTGTTTATGAATCAAAGACGCTACCCCTAGACCACGGTTTAGCCCAAGTTGTTCATAAAATTCATTATCCCACTGCAACTGACTTGATGTTGGACAATGTCTGAAAAGAACAGTCAAATCTTCTGGAAAAATATCCGCTATGAAAATAATTCGTTAACAGGAATCATTGTGAGTAAGGACGCAATGTCAAAACTTACAAGAATATCTTCAGGGGCCAGAGTTTGTCCCTCTGTTTTTCAATAAAATGACGCGAGTCTTTTATATATGAGTCAGTTTTTCCAATAAATGGTTGTAAACAAGTTGTTAAATATCTTGCTATTTCATAAGTGGGAGAATTGATGGCACTGACTATGGCTGTTAATGGAAAGTCTATTTAATGAATTTTAAGTACACCATACAATCGGGGACACATAGCTTCACCTTTCAACAAAGTTCTTTTATCTTCTTTTCGGATAGAGGTAGATGACTTAATCAAATTATTTGTTTTCGTAAGTACACTGGCTGTAGGATCCGTCATAAGTTTTTTATACTGTCCTGACGTTAAAAGGTTCAAAATTTTTCTTCGGTAATCTTCTGTAATCATAACAACAGTAGCGTTCCCTTTATCTGCAGGAAGAACCACTATTTCTGCATCTGCAATCTAATCCATAAGAGCCTTCCTCTCACATTTTGTTAAAATACTTTCTAGAGGTGTGCTGTGGCTTAAAACCCTAGTGGTTTCAATTCGAATTGCATTCGCAGTTGCCTTAGGGATATTTCGTATACCTGCTTCTATATTCGCGATAATATCTTCAAGTGGTACTTTCACAGGTGTTATAGCGTAATTTCCTCCTTTTGCAGGGACGGAAATCTCGTCTTGAGATAACACTTTCTTTGACTTGTTTATAACAGTATCAATCATCATCGTATTACTTGTAGTTGTTACATTAGCTTGTAACTTTCTGAACTTTTTCTTATGTCTACTAGTAGTCATTTCTATCGTAGCTTCCATAGTTGTAAACGTAAGATAATCAATTTTATTCCACAGGTCTATCTGTATCTTACAAGCTAAGAATAAATGAAGATTCAGTAACTTGATGGAGTAGCAATGGGTAATCCATTAGGCCCTGCGTTTGCCAATCTTTACATGGAGAAATTTGAACAATCAGCCCTAGACAAAGCTAATAGTAAACCACCTCGTTGGTATAGATACGTAGATGACACATTTGAGGTTTGGTCTCATGACAGAAAGGCCTTGGACGATTTCTTCGATTATCTAAATAAAATTCACCAAAAAATACAGTTTACCTTGGGAATAGAAAGGAATAACAGAATATCTTTCTTGGATGTCTTAGTCATGAGGCGGCCCGATTGAAGCTTGGAATATAAAGTTTTTCGGAAGGCAACACATACGGACAGATATTTACACAAAAATTCTAATCATCATCCACAACAAAGAAGGGGTGTCATAAAAAGTATTGTCGATCAAGCGGAACGGATATGTACACCTGAACATTTGGATGCTGAAGTGAAACATCTGAAACAGGCTTTTGAAAAAAATACGGCTACTGAAGAAAAGAGATAAATAGAATTTTGCGTCCAAGGAACAGAAGACCAAAAGATAAGAATGAACCACAACGACAGAAAAATACAGTAGTTCTCCCTTTTATTAAAAAAGTGACAGATCGGAACGGTAAGATTTTACGAAAACATGACATAAAACCGGTCTTTAAACCAACAAAGAAAATAAGTCAAGTACTACGATCTGTGAAGGATAAACGCACTCCCCTGTCGACATGTGGTGTGTATAAAATTCCATGTACCTGTGGTAAAGTTGATATTGGTACCACCAAAAGAAGCGTAAATACGCGACTGAAAGAGCTTAAAAACCTTTGTCGACTTGGAAAAATAGAAAAATCAGCTGTAGCGGAACATGCTCTTCAACTAGGCAACCACTAAGTGAAGTTTTCGGATACCGAAGTTTTATCTACAACGTTAAATTACTATCCACGGTTATATAGAGAAACTATTGAAACTTATAAACATCACGATAATTTTAATAGGAAAGAGGAGGCTATGAAACTTAGCGATATATGGACAGTGGCTCTACAAAAATGCTGACAAGTTTTATCTTTGACAAGGTGGTAATCGATAGTCAACCCTAACTTTCCTATGGATTATCACTGCTTATAACGTGTCTCCTGAACCATGCCCCCCTTACTCACAATATGTAAGTCGCTCTCAGACACCCGCCCAGTCAGTCGGCAAAGACTCAGCGGAGGAGCGCCTCTGAGGATGTCCCGCGCATTCCTGGACGAAACGTAAGGAGCAGAAAAGTTCTTGGACCACGACCTCGCATCCCCAAAAGTATATCAAGAGCCATGTCACCCGGTCGTGGAAGCCGTCATTCCACATTCAAATGGATTACTATAGCTCTCCAGTCCTCACCCTTATTATTTTTTGTTGCATCTGGGAATGTTACATGAAAATAGCGAGAGGCAGTGAAATTTGGCGTCACCTCTACTTTCTGTGACGATCCCCTTGTGGCCATTTAACGACGTGAAAGCTGCTGGTCTAAATAACCACCGTTTACTCAAACATGACGTGGTGCACACTTCGCAGATATTTCGTCATGATTCTGTGAAAAACAGCACCCAACACTGTTCGCGACTCTGTAAACATATTGACGCTTATATTACCGTAAGCGAATCTAGAACTGTATTGAAGCAAAAGAAGGTAGAGTGCATTCTACTAAGAAATTGTAATTTTTTTTTTATACTCATGTATAAACTCGCACCGTTGACATTACTCTCTCTGCATGTTTTGTGTTTGGCCACTCAACCAGTTAGCTCTCCTAAATTCTGTTTCAATGTTGAGTTTACTTATTTCAAAGTTTAGTATTTTTATTGGCACAGAAAGAGGGAGAGAGAGAGAGAGAGAGAGAGAGAGAGAGAGAGAGAGAGAGAGAGAGAGAAAGGGGGAGAGAGAGATCGGGGGGCGGGGTTTAGAGAGCCAACAGATAAATATGTGGCAAAGTATAAATAAGAATATTATATATGCGTTTCAATTTGATTATCTACATCAAATAGCGTAGCCTCCAGCAGTCACAGTACAAAATGCGTATCACGAAAAATCTTTGACAGATGTTATGTTGGATGAATAAATTGAAATTAGATTATTTTAAGAAATCTAACACTACTATTGTAAACCACGTGTTAAATGACGCTCCTCTGTGTGGTACATTCGCAGTTTTTACCAGACGGTACTGTTTACTTGTTAAATATGGTAAACGTTGAAGACATGGTCATAAGTGAAAAAAGTCCAAATCTATCTCCTTCAGGTAGTGCCTTACTATACTCAAGTTTCAGGAAAAAATTAAATTCTGTTATTCTGGATACAGTATGTTCATAATTAGCATTTCAGTGATCTTGTAGTGCAGACCTTGTACCTTGCATCGCTCATCACGGCATCCATACTGAGTGCCGTCGGCATTGTATCAGTCCCTCTCTCTGTCAAAAGATCATTGAAGCTTGTGGCAGCTGATAGTAACGTTTTTGAGACAGCGGAGGTATCATCTGGCGAGATACGTCCACTAGGTGAGACACTGCTCGCCAGAACCCCGGACGTGATGGCGGTGCAATATTTACACCACGAGAGAAGAAGTAGCTTAGGTCCTGCACGCTGATATCAACAGCTGAGACACATCCAGTATTCAGTGCAATTATACTGTTCCTGGCTTCAGTACATTAAGTTTCCAACACTACTGGAGAACCCCTAAAATTATAGTTATACAGGGTTGCCCATTGATAGTGACCTGCCAAATATCTCACTAAATAAGCATCAAACGAAAAAACTACAAAGAACGAAACTCGTCTAGCTTGAAGGGGGAATGCCGGACATTTGCCACGCCGGATATTTGCCACGCCGGACATTTGCCATACATGCCCCTTCGAAAAGTAGCGATCCCTCAGGAAAGGGACGCCCTTCCTTCTTCTGTCCGCTTTCAAACCGCCGTCTCCACATCTTATTCGAAACAACCAGTACGTAAGGGACCTTCTTCTTCGACAACTTGGCCAAATACAGAGTTTCGTTTCCGAAATAAAAGTATTTATAACTTTTGGGAAATGTCAGTACATAATTAGTTCTGCCAAGTATAAATATAGATCACTGTCTGTGCGGTAGCTTCCTTTCTCGCTTACTGTTTGCGATAGAAACAGTCCATCGTAATGAGACTAACAAGAAAGGAACGATGTAAAGAAAATGCGAATGTACGCTAATCATTTCTTTTTGATCACTGCATTTGTGCCAACTTTAATTACTACAACCGATATGCCCAAAATACAAAAAGGAAAGAAGAAATGAGAACGTGAATGTTTGAAAAGAAGAACGACATACTGCATATTACTTTACTCTCTAAAATGCGATATCCCTTGCGGCGAAACGTTAGTTAATAAACTGTAGCGGGACATTACTGAAAATATATTCAATAAACAGAGGTAAAATCATCTATAGTTGACATGTCATGCAAAGTCGACATAAAATTTTAAAATGTTAGAAATAAGGAAATGGAGTAATAAAGAATGCTATGCTTGTAACGTACGTTGTTGTTCTACATTGTTTAGCTCTGGTATTTACAGAGTCACAAAGCATCCTAGGTTTTGGACGGAAAAGCCGTAATTGTAATGATCTGCAATACAACCGGAACAAGAAGTACACCTTAAGGTTCAGTTTGGAACCGTGGGACCGCTACGGTCGCAGGTTCGAATCCTGCCTCGGGCTTGGATGTGTTTGATGTCTTTCGGTTGGTTTGGTTTAATTAGTTCTACGTTCTAGGGGACTGATGGCCTCAGATGTTAAGTCCCATAGTGGTCAAAGCCATTTGAACCATTTTTGAACAACTTAAGGAAAAATAATGTAATGTGTGTTCCAGCTCACAAGCGACATTGAAGCAGATAGTTTCTGTGACTTAGTATGGGCAGAGGTTATATTCGACAATCGGAATAAATTAATAACTGGCTGCTTCTACCGACACCCGGTCTCAGATGAAACAGTTGCTGAACAGTTCAAAGAAAACTTGAGTCTCATCACTAATAGATACCCCACTCATAAAATTGTATTTGGCAGTGACATAAATCTACTTTCCGCATGTTGACAAAAATACATATTCAGACCCTAACGTAGATATAAAACTATTTCCGTGCTTTTTAAAAAAATTATTTTGAACAGTTAGTTCACGAGGCCATTTAAATTGTAAACGGTTACGAAAACACACTTAGTCACAAATAATCCTGAGCATCAGGGCGGATACAGGGATTAGTGAACACATAGTCGTAGCGAGGCTCGGTTCCGTAACCAATAAATTCACCGAAATTGAACGCGAAATATATCTATTTAGAAAAGCAACTAAAATTTAGATTGACGTCTTTCTAAGAGACAGTCTCCAATCCTTCCAAACTATGTAAATGATGACCATATGTGGCTTTAGTTCAAATAAATGCCGGCCGCGGTGGTCTCGCGGTTCTAGGCGCGCAGTCCGGAACCGTGCGACTGCTACGATCGCAGGTTCGAATCCTGCCTAGGGCATGGATGTGTGTGATGTCCTTAGGTTAGTTAGGTTTAAGTAGTTCTCAGTTCTAGGGGACTGATGATCACAGCAGTTGAGTCCCATAGTGCTCAGAGCCATTTGAACCATTTCAAATAAATAGTATCAACAGCACTTGAAAGATACATACCAAATAATTAATAAGAGATGGGACTGATCCCCCATGCTACACAAAACACGACAGAAAGCTGCTGCAGGAGCACCGAAAAAGGCAAGTGTAATTTAGACGAACGCAAAATCTCCAAGACTGGCTAAGTTTTACTGAGGCTCGATATTTGGTACGGATTTCAATGCAAGATACATTTAATAGTTTCCACAAAAAAATTCTCTCTGGAAATGTGACGGAAAATCCGAAGAGATTCTGGTTCTGTGTTAAGTAAACCAGCGGAAAGGCTCAGTAAGCGACGAGGAGGAGGAGGGGGACGAGGGGGACACAAAGGACCCAACCCTTCGGAGCAGGTAAAATAGTGACAAATGGCCGGCGTGGCAAGTGTCCGCACACCTGAAGGGGGAAACCAGATGGCGCTATGGTTGGCCCGCTAGATGGCGCTGCAATAGGTCAAACAGATCTCAACTGCGTTTCTTCTTTAAATAGGAATCCTCACTTTTTGTTAGGTATTGGTGTAGTAAGTAAAGAAATATGAATGTTTTAGTTGGACCACTTTTTTCGCTTTGTGATAGATGGCGCTGTAATAGTCACAAACGTATAAGTACGTGATATCACGTAACATTCCGCCAGTGCGGACGGTATTTGCTTCGTAATATATTACCCGTGTTAAAGTGGACCGTTTACCAATTGCGGAAAAGGTCGATATCGCCTTCATTTACACCTGTTGTGGTCAAAATGCCAAACAGGCGTGTGGCATGTATGCTGCTCGGTATCCTGGACGACATCATCCAAGTATTCGGACAGTTGGCCGGATAAATACGATATTTAAGGGAACAGGAAGTGTTCATCCATATGTGCAACGTCAACCACGACCTGCAGCAAATGATGATGCCCTACTACATGTTTCAGCTACTGTCGCGGCTAATCCGCACATCAGAAGCAGACAAATGCGCGAGAATCAAAAATCTCAAAAACGTTGGTGTTGAGAATGGTATATCAACATCGATTGCACCCGTACCATATTTCTATGTACCAGGAATTGCATGTTGACGACTTTGAACGTTGTGTGCAGTTCTGATAGTGGGCACAAGAGAAATTACGGGACGATGAGAGATATTTTGCACACTTTCTATTTATCGATGAAGCGTCATTCACCACCAGCGGTAACGTAAACCAGCATAATATGCACTATTGGGACACGGAAAATCCACGATGGCTGCGACAAGTGGAACATCAGCGATATTAGCGCGTTAATGTATGGTGCGGCATTATGGGAGGAAGGATTGGCGCCCATTATGTCGATGGCAATCTACATGGTGCAGTGTATGCAGATTTCCTACGTAATGTTCTACCGATGTTACTACAAGATGTTTCACTGCATGACAGAATGGCGATGTACTTCCAACATAATGGATGTCCGGCACATAGCTCGCGTGCGGTTGGAGCGGTATTGAATAGCGTATTTCATGACAGGTGGATTGGTCGTGGAAGAACTATACCGTGGCCCTCACGTTCGCCGGATCTGGCGTCGGCGGATTTCTTCCTGTGGGGAAAGCTGAAGGGTATTTGCTGTCGTGATCCACCGACAACGCCTGACAACATGGGTCAGCGAATTGTCAATGCAAGTACGAACGTTACGGAAGGTGAACTACTCGCTGATGAAAGGAATGTCGTTACACGTATTGCCAAGTGCATTGAGGTTGACGGACATCATTTTGAGCATTTATGGTATTAATGTGGTATTTAAAGGTAATCACGCTGTAACAGCATGCGGTCTCACAAATGTTAAGTTCACTAAGGTACATGTATCACATTGGAAAAACCGAAATAAAATGTTCAAAAGTACCTACGTTATGTATTTTAATTTAAAAAACCTATCTGTTACCAACTGCTCGTCTAAAGTTGTGAGCCAAGTGTTTGTGACTATTACAGTGCCATCTATCACAAAGCGAAAAACGTGGTCCAACTGAGACATTTGTATTTCTTTACGTACTGCACGCATATGTAATAAAAATGGGGGTTCCTATTTTTTTATTAAAAAAACGCAGTTGATATCCGTTTGACCTATGGCAGCGCCATCTAGCGGGCTAACTATAGCGCCATGTGTTTTTACCCCTCAAGTTAGACAAGTTTCGTTCTTTGTAGGTTTTTCGTTTGACGCTTATGTCGTGAGATATTTGGCCCAGTCACGGTCAATGGAACATCCTGTATATTAAAGCACCTAAATACCCCGGCGAAAAATATTACAATCAGTGGTTTCAACAGAATCCTTATATGTTACAGGGAGAAAGATTAAAAAGATATGCTATATTTTACTGACTATACACTGTACTGAGATAGGAGGACTCCATTTCACCTGGTTTATTTAATCTTGCCTTAGAGAAGATCGGTAGAGACTTCGCTGAAACTAATCCACAAAGGGTCTAATTGCAAGAGGTGAACACTGCTATACTTGCTTAACCGTTAATAAGTAGTTAAAAAAGACAATTAATCAGAATGATACAATATCGCTCAGAAAAAGGGTCATATACACTCCTGGAAATTGAAGTAAGAACACCGTGAATTCATTGTCCCAGGAAGGGGAAACTTTATTGACACATTCCTGGGGTCAGATACATCACATGATCACTCTGACAGAACCACAGGCACATAGACACAGGCAACAGACCATGCACAATGTCGGCACTAGTACAGTGTATATCCACCTTTCGCATCAATGCAGGCTGCTATTCTCCCATGGAGACGATCGTAGAGATGCTGGATGTAGTCCTGTGGAACGGCTTGCCATGCAATTTCCACCTGGCGCCTCAGTTGGACCAGCGTTCGTGCTGAAAGTGCAGACCGCGTGAGACGACGCTTCATCCAGTCCCAAACATGCTCAATGGGGGACAGATCCGGAGATCTTGCTGGCCAGGGTACTTGATTTACACCTTCTAGAGCACGTTGGGTGGCACGGGATACATGCGGACGTGCATTGTCCTGTTGGAACAGCAAGTTCCCTTGCCGGTCTAGGAATGGTAGAACGATGGGTTCGATGACGGTTTGGATGTACCGTGCACTATTCAGTGTCCCCTCGACGATCACCAGAGGTGTACGGCCAGTGTAGGAGATCGCTCCCCACACCATGATGCCGGGTGTTGGCCCTGTGTGCCTCGGTCGTATGCAGTCCTGATTGTGGCGCTCACCTGCACGGCGCCAAACACGCATACGACCATCATTGGCACCAAGGCAGAAGCGACTCTCATCGCTGAAGACGACACGTCTCCATTCGTCCCTCCATTCACGCCTGTCGTGACACCACTGGAGTCGGGCTGCACGATGTTGGGGCGTGAGCGGAAGACTGCCTAACGGTTTGCGGGACAGTAGCCCAGCATCATGGAGACGGCTGCGAATTGTCCTCGCCGATACCCCAGGAGCAACAGTGTCCCTAATTTGCTGGGAAGTGGCAGTGCGGTCCCCTACGTCACTGGGTAGGATCCTACGGTCTTGGCGTGCATCCGTGCGTCGCTGCGGTCCGGTCCCAGGTCGACGGGCACGTGCACCCTCCGGCGACCACTGGCGACAACATCGATGTACTGTGGAGACCTCAACTGCACATACGGTTCACGTCCACGCTGTCGTGGCATGCTACCTGTGTTAAAGACTGCGATGGAGCTCCGTATGCCACGGCAAACTGGTTGACACTGACGGCGGCGGTGCACAAATGGTGCGCAGCTACCGCCATTCGACGGCCAACACCGCGGTTCCTGGTGTGTCCGCTGTGCCGTGCGTGTGGTCATTGCTTGTACAGCCCTCTCGCAGTGTCCGGAGCAAGTATGGTGGGTCTGACACACTGGTGTCAATGTGTTCTTTTTTCCATTTCCAGGAGTGTATTTACGAAGAAAAGACAGAATAACTTTTGCTGCAGATGCATTCACTTTCAAGACAGACCGCTTCATGTACTGAGGGAGGCCTTTTAGTAAGAAAATTACACCGGGTATAGAAATATATATCCGTCAAGCAACAGCTAAGAAAACATACTTTATCTTTAAAGGAAGAGAGCACCCAGCATTGGCATCAAAATCCACTTATATCAATCGACTGTTTTCCCGGTAACATCATATGGACCCTAAACACTAATATTTAGCATGAAAGAGAAGGAAAAAGCGTTAGTACGCGAAAACGAAATAGAAATGAAAATTTTTAGGCCTGTATATGATGGAAATATCATGTAATCGAGGATACAAACACTGTAATATCATCGAAGTCTAAAAGAAGCGAGGGTTGAAAATGGGCTGACGTTTCAGTAAGAATGACG
Source organism: Schistocerca gregaria (assembly GCF_023897955.1). Lineage (NCBI taxonomy): Eukaryota > Metazoa > Arthropoda > Insecta > Orthoptera > Acrididae > Schistocerca > Schistocerca gregaria. The sequence continues at coordinate 411,118,854 of NC_064925.1, read as the reverse complement.
GAGAATATACTGTCAAGAGTAACTTTCTGCAGAGCAACGGGAGGAAGACCCAGGCTTAGGTGGCGAGATAAAATCCGGGAGGATAAAGCGAAGATGAACAGCAGAAAGTCCACAAACAGTGCACACGACGGGAAGAAACGAATGAGGCTCGTATAGCAGCCGTATAAAAGGCCTTGGCCTCGTATAAAGAGAAGTAAGTAGCTGCAACAATGGCTTAAGGATACAAATGGTTAAAAATGGGCGTGCTGTAGAGTAGGGTAAAAGGGATTAGTGTTTTGGTGTAACATCAAAATTGAGAACTTCCGAAGTGCGACGGACGTGAAATCTGGCGTTCCCCAGGTAGTGCTGTAGGCCTTCTGCTGTTTTTAATCTCTATATATGGTTTGGGAGGCACTGTCAATAGCCGTCTCAGATAGTTTGATGATGTCGCTGTCGTTTACAATATATTCAAATCATCAGACAATCAATAGGAATTAAAAAATGTTATAGACAAGATATCTGCATGGCGCGAAAAATGGCAAATAATCATGAACAATAAATAGTGTATGATTTTAGAAGTAAAGTTTGTGAGGTCCTCCACATGGGGACTGTAATATAAGGAATTGTTAAATTTCAGTTCCATGATAAATACGATAAATTTAAAGGCTGTCAAGTGAACAAAATACTTACAAGAATAATTACAGGGTACGAAAGCCAAAGATTGCGTTTCGTTTGCATGACAGAAGATGCAACTAATCTACTAAACAGACTGCCTACAACACGCTTGTCTGTCCTTTGCTAGAGTGTTGATGCGCCATTTGGGATCCTTATTTAATACTGACGGAGGACATTGAAAAAGATTAAAGAATGGCACAGATATGACACGCGGGCAAGAGGGGCAATCATTAACACACAGGGTTCTTTGCTTTGGCGAGATAATTTCACAAAATTTCAATCCCAAACTTTCGCCTCCGAATGCGTGAACGTTTTGTTGACTTTCACCTTCAGAGGGATGAAATGACCATGGTAATAAAGTGAGATAAATCAGAGCTCAAACGGAAAGATTTTGGTTTTAAATTTTTCCTCGTTCCTTTCGAGGGTGGAACAGTCCAGAAATAGTCTGAAAGTGGTTCCCTGGGCCTTTTGTGAAGCACCTAATTGGGATCTTCAAATTAGAAACAATGCGATGTCAGCAGTAGATTGCTGAAGGTGAAAAAACAGTGCTAGATTGCAAAAGAGTACACTCTAAAACAATAGAAACGACGCACCACGAAGAAATTTTCAGAATAGGATAGAAACCGGTAGATTTAATGTACATGTACAAACAAACAAATGATTACAATATCATAAAAATTAGAAGATTTATTAAAGAGAAAGAGATTCATAAATTGCGTGAGTCATAACACGTTGGTCCCCATATGGCCATTATGGAAGCTGTTATTTGGCTTGGTATTGAATGACAGAGTTATTGGTTATTTTCTTGAAGGATATCGTGCCGAGTTATGTGCAACTGGCGTGTTAGATCGTCAAAATCTCGTGATTGTTTGAAGGCCGTGACCACAGTTCTTCAAAAGTTCTCAGCTGGGAAGAGATCCGGCGATCTTGCTTACCAAAGTAGGGTTTGGCAACCACGAAGACCTGCAGCAGAAACTCTCGCCGTGTGCGGGCGGGCATTATCTTGCTTTCCAGGAAGAGCAAGAAAACGGGGCGTGCGGTGGGTTCCAACCAAAGGGGTGGTATTATGAAAAGAAACTGCACGTCAAACCGTCAGCCCTAGATCTCAGCGCTTATAACCGGTGACAGTCATCTAACTGCTCTCTGGGACGTCTGCAGACACGTCTTCGGCCTAGAATCTCATTGACTGGAGTAGAATTGTCTTCAGTGATGAGTCCCGTCTTCCGCGGCATATCCTCACACCTCTTCGGACTTGAATGTCATTGCCTGTGGTCTTCAATGATGAGTCCCTGGAAACGTTCCGGACAGCGGGGGGATACCAACGTGACTGAATGCAAGAAAAGCCGTCCTTATGACATGTGTTACACACCTACCAGTTTCGGAGCTTCAGTGCACCATCTTCAGGCCTTAGCTGACCATCCGTATACACGATGCATCAGTGGTGCTGTAACATCACAGTCGCAGGTAGTATGTATAAACCAGTTGCGTTCGCTACTGATGCAACGTGTATGTGGATGGTGTTAAGCCCTTTACTATCAGCTAAGGCCTGAAGATGGTGCTCTGAAGCACCTAAACGTATAGACATACAATAAATGACATCGTAAATACGACTTTTAGAGTTCCATTTTATTACAAAAATGAACGGCCGATGTTCCCCAGGCCTCCGATCACAAGGATGGACATACAAATAACAGACTGACTGTGGCCATTCATACAGCCCTACAAACTGATGTGATGGTCTGTGGTGTCACTTATGTTCCCATCAGAACCCCTTTAGCTACCACCTGTGGCGCCCTTACAATGCAGCGGTACGTCGTCGATATTCTGCGCCCCATTTTGTTTCCCTTCATAGCAAGCCACCCTGCTTTTAACTTTCAGCAAGATAATTCGTGTTTGCGAAATCTTCTTTTGCCCAGCAAAGACGCCGGATGTCTCCCAAAATGAGAAGATTTCGAGCATTATGTGCATGGCCCCCTCAACCACGGCCGCGATGGACTATCTGCTGAGCTATCCAAGCTTGACTCAAAATTTGCCTTCACAGGTTCACTTCCGCCTCTCTTCTGTCTCTCTCTGTCCTATTACCACGCAGTGTGGACTGTGACAGCAAGTGGTAAACCCTGCTGCGATAGCTCAGTCACTACAGCACGTTCTCCTGGAAAGTAAAGATCGCAGTTTGGAGGCCTCGACGACACACTTTGAAACTACCAGGAAGTTTCATTTCAGTGTACCCACCGCATGATGTCCCTCCGAGATCTACAAACCATAAAGCAAGTGCAATCTTAAGTATTCCTCAGGATCATACATTGTTTAGTATCGAACTATCGAAGACTAACAGCTCGTGTACGTTCCACTTGCATACAATTATGTGTTTCTGGTGCACTCTAAGTAACAATCCTGTCAACAGCGTCAGTATTTAGAACCAGCAACACTCTCTAAGGCAAAGCAAATACCAATCAATATGCAACTCTCCGAATAGGACGGAAAACGGTAAATGTGATGTACATGTACAGACAAACAAATGATTACTATTTCAGGAGAAATGGATGATTCATTCAAGGGAAAGAGTCTCACAAACTGAGCAAGTCAATAACGCTTTGGTCCATCTATGGCATCTATGCAGGCGGTTCTTCTGCTTGGAATCGGTTGATAGAGTTGCTGGATGTCCTCGTGAGGAATATCGTGCCAAATTCTTGTCAATTGTCCCGTTAAATCGTCAAAATCCCGAAGTTGCAGGACGCGTCTGCGGAGTCTGCAGCAGAGCAGAACCGTTATTGTGAGGACAGAGACACACAAACAGGGAATCCAATATACGCAAATGTATCTTGAAACTCGCATTCCATTGGGGTACTGATCGGCGAAAGGAGTCCTGATTCGATGAGTGATTTCACAATAAAATTGTTTGAAGAAGTAATAAAATGAAAGGTTTCCCGTACAGTTTTGTTTCAAATGCGATATACATTCAAATTTGCGATGACAAAATATGTGTTAGAATATCTGTGAAAGCCAAGAAACTGGGAACCTTATCCACATACACGGAGAACTCAATTAGGGAGCTACCAGCTATGGAGGTTGGGAATTACGGCAGTCAGAATTTTCATTGTGCGGTTTGAAGTAACACTGGACTAACGTCGGAAGGCACTTGCTTGTTAACGAATGGTTCTGTAAATAACCTACTAAAAATGGATCGTCCGTAAGTAGACGGCAGTGTAAATAGTGCTGTATCTGATATACAGAAATGTACCCCGTCATATTCATCCGTTCAAGTATTTAAAACCTTCGTAATATATGAAGGATAACAAAGCACTTACACCACTTCTGTATCCATCAGAGCACTTACACTCAACATAAGCAAAAGTCAACAACCCGAGCAAAAACTTTCGCTTGCATCTAGATGCGGAACTAGAAATCGCAACAAACAGTCCAACATGTGAGTGTGTACATGCATACCCCCGCCACGCTAGCGAATAATCCGGAACAACAGGTCGTCCCTAAAAAGGAACTCCCCACTGATATGGAAAGGAACAAAACACATGTCTCAAAAAAAGATAAAATACCGGCTACTGCAGAAACATCAAACGACATTACTACAATACGTGAGGCCAGAAACATCACCGATGAGTAAAATGACAATACAGTCCAGACATCCGCAAGACCAAAATGGACTGTGAATGAACAAATGACCGAAGACTTTGATAATTACAATGGACTCGTCAAAAAACAAAAATCAGGGCAACATTGACACAAAATCATGAGCAAAGACCAAAATCGAACACGAACGATTACTTTGGCGCTGTATAGACGCGTAGAAATCTGAGGCACCGGAAACGACTGAGTGGAACACAATAGGAACTACCTATATCTGATGTGAGAACGTGGGTGAATAAATATTAAACTACTTCAGGTAATAGCTGCATTAGCGTCACGCAGCATTAAAAATTCGAAGTAGTATCTGTTAACAGAATCGAGTAGTATATTAAAATTAAAGTATTGAAAGATTACTTATACACGGCGGATTGTGGACATCATTTCTACCCAAGAAGTGGTGATAGTAATCAGCCGCAGTAAATTATTAAACTTTGCAGTTTTTAGAATATTGAAAACCACCTTCACTGGATGCGCCTCATTTTTCTGAGATCGCCGATGTATTAGGATTTCTTTTGTTACATAAGTGTATATAATTTCTAAGATTTGCATTATTATGTAGACGTTCAGAAAAATCTAAGACTTGTAAGCAACCATATTTCAAAATGTGTAACACTCAATGATTTCTGGTGCATCCGCTGTTCCTTAGCTAAGCCAGCAAATTCCCTGCACCGGAGATTTTCCCATTTCCGACCATAGAGGTACTCAGGGTACCCTCCGCCACACACCGTCAGGTGGCTTGCGGAGTACGGATGTAGATGTAGATGTAGACATGTTGACAGCTTTTGTACCTGGGCAAAGCGATACAGTTGCTTTGCTGACCCTGGGGCCATCGGCTAGCGTTCAGCTGCACAAACTAATTCACTCCAATTCGTGCCATTGTAGGCTGAACGAATAACTCGCCTACATACACGTTACCTGACACCCGCAGAATTTGTTATCATTGGCGCTCGTTATCTGTCTAAGGAGGACCACGCTTGGCGAACTGCATCTCTAACCTCCGAAGTGTTACTCCCTGCAGTTGTCTGGAGAAATTACTTTTGTAAGGCTGAAGATTCTTAGCCAAATGATGGTTGGTGGCACAGGATGGTTTAAAATTTAATATTTGTTTACTGAAAATCTACATCTCTTAACTATTCCACAGTTGAGAGTACATACATGCCGTAGAAGCGAGAACAGAAGAAGGTCCTACATCGCCACCAAACACCTAGCTTGGACGTATCGGATAATCACTGCGCCTGAAATCAGTAAAAGTTCTAATTCTGTGCAACTTCGGAAATGCCTGTGGAGCTCGTAAAGCTCTTACTTAATTTTACTCCTGGAAATTGAAATAAGAACACCATGAATTCATTGTCCCAGGAAGGGGAAACTTTATTGACACATTCCTGGGGTCAGATACATCACATGATAACACTGACAGAGCCACAGGCACATAGACACAGGCAACAGAGCATGCACAATGTCGGCACTAGTACAGTGTATATCCACCTTTCGCATCAATGCAGGCTGCTATTCTCCCATGGAGACGATCGTAGAGATGCTGGATGTAGTCCTGTGGAACGGCTTGCCATGCCATTTCCTCCTGGCGCCTCAGTTGGACCAGCGTTCGTGCTGGACGTGCACACCGCGTGAGACGACGCTTCATCCAGTCCCAAACACGCTCAATGGGGGACAGATCCGGAAATCTTGTTGGCCAGGGTACTTGACTTACACCTTCTAGAGCACGTTGGGTGGCACGGGATACATGCGGACGTGCATTGTCCTGTTGGAACAGCAAGTTCCCTAGCCGGTCTAGGAATGGAAGAACGATGGGTTCGATGACGGTTTGGATGTACCGTGCACTATTCAGTGTCCCCTCGACGATCACCAGAGGTGTACGGCCAGTGTAGGAGATCGCTCCCCACACCATGATGCCGGGTGTTGGCCCTGTGTGCCTTGGTCGTACGCAGTCCTGATGGTGGCGCTCACCTGCACGGCGCCAAACACGCATACGACCATCACTGGCACCAAGGCCGAAGCGACTCTCATCGCTGAAGGCGACACGTCTCCATTCGTCCCTCCATTCACGCCTGTCGCGACACCACTGGAGGCGGGCTGCACGATGTTGGGGCGTGAGCGGAAGACGGCCTAACGGTGTGCGGGATCGTAGCCCAGCTTCATGGAGACGGTTGCGAATGGTCCTCGCCGATACCCCAGGAGCAACAGTGTCCCTAATTTGCTGAGAAGTGGCGGTGCGGTCCCCTACGGCACTGCGTAGGATCCTACGGTCTTGGCGTGCATCCGTGCGTCGCTGCGGTCCAGTCCCAGGTCGACGGGCACGTGCAACTTCCGCCGACCACTGGCGACAACATCGATGTACTGTGGAGGCCTCACGCCCCACGTGTTGAGCAATTCGGTGGTACGTCCACCCGGCCTCCCGCATGCCCACTATACGCCCTCGCTCAAAGTCCGTCAACTGCACATAAAGTTCACGTCCACGCTGTCGCGGCATGCTATCAGTGTTAAAGACTGCGATGGAGCTCCGTATGCCACGGCAAACTGGCTGACACTGACGGCGGCGGTGCACAAATGCTGCGCAGCTAGCGCCATTCGACGGCCAACACCGCGGTTCCTGGCGTGTCCGCTGTGCCATGCGTGTGATCATTGCTTGTACAGCCCTCTCGCAGTGTCCGGAGCAAGTATGGTGGGTCTGACACACCGGTGTCAATGTGTCCTTTTTTTCATTTCCAGGAGTATATATATATTGCTCCGAACACTTTTTATCGTTTACAGTCACCAAATAACGACAAAGACGTTTCAGCTAATGGAACTAACGTAGGGGCCTACTTTTTTCTATGTATTTTGAAAGAAGCTTCTTCGACAATGCGAACGTTTTTGGTTAGGCTTTACCGTGACTGTTACTGACATTAAATAAACCAACAAGTTTACTGATACCAGTCACTGTTTATTTATCTTCACGATGCGTTTCGAAGGTTTAAATCTCCATCATTAGGTGGATTTACATTTGTTACGATCAATCTTTCGACCAACTTTGTTGTATGGGAGCGAAAGCTGGGTGGATTCAGGTTACCTTATCAACAAGGTTGAGGTTACGGATATGAAAGTAGCTAGGATGATTGCAGGTACTAGTAGATGGGAACAATGGCAGGAGGGTGTCCACAATGAGGAAATCAAAGAAAAACGGGGAATGAACTCTATAGATGTAGCAGTCAGGGCGAACAGGCTTAGATGGTGGGGTCATGTTACACGCATGGAAGAACCAAGGTTACCCAAGAGACTCATGGGTTCAGCAGTAGAGAGTAGGAGGATTCGGGGCAGACCAAGGAGAAGGTGCCTGGATTCGGTTAAGAATGATTTTGAAGTAATAGGTTTAACATCAGAAGAGGCACCAATGTTAGCACTGAATAGGGAAACATGGAGGAATTTTATGAGACGGCTATGCTTCAGACTGACCACTGAAAGGCATAATCAGCCTTAAATGATGATGATGAGTATGTCATGTCTGTGTGTTGTGTTACGACGTTTTGGAGGAACATGTGGCACTCTCTCCAGTGTCCACGATTCCTTTCACTGGCGTAACACATCACATGCATACTGTAATACTTTGTAAACAAATATGGCGTCGGGAAAGGAACCTGTCACTACTGGAGACAGTGTAACAAGTTACTCCGAAAAATCGTAACACAAAACACAGACACTTGTCATTCTAGCAAATATAAATCCACCTGATGGTGGAGGTTTAAACCTTTGTATTGCGCTGTGGAGATAAATGAACAGTGACCGGTAACAGTAACCTTGTTGTTTCATTTAACTTCTTAGTCAACTTTAACGACTTAACATGTATCAGACATAATCAAGCAGTATAAAAAAAAATGCACGCAAATCAATGCTCCGCCTCCAGGAGAAGAGGTTCCACAAACGTCTGCCCTACTACACAAAATGTAAGCAGACACGTAAATCGGGTATCGTCCTTGGTTTATCTGTGCGCTTGAACCCCACCATTCTCTTTTCTGCTGTTGTAGCAAAGAAACAACCTGCTCGTAAGGCTATGGAAACGTTTAAAAGTCGAAAAAGTGAATGTCGTTTATGCTGAATGCCGCCAAACTGCTAGAGCAGTCGTTGCAAGCTGGAAAATATCCACATCGCGCCTAGCACTAACGACCTGTCTATGCGAATGTGATACGAATACAAAGTTGATGACAGACGACGGGTACTCACGTTACTGCTTGTAGATCCGTTCCACTTGCTAAACATACTATCCAGTAGTGAACAGCCTTTTATGGAAGTTCTTCCTGACCACAAACCGCAGTTAAATGTTTATCAATATTTTGACCCTTTCTTCCACAGAAACTACGCTGTACAATTTTATCAATGACAGTCACCTTCCACCTTGTCCGTAGCATCAAACAAGCGCTGTCCTTTCACTATAAACAGTGATCACAACTAGCATCTATCATCTGTGTAGTGTACTACTTCATTCATCGTCTTAAGAGAGGAGGTCCCGGTAGTTAGAGCGGTATTTGTAAAAAAGCCCCATTGTGAGTAGCCCGAATTTCTAATATCTACTAATCATGGAAACTAATGAGCCAGAACATTGTGGCCACCCACCTAATAGCCACTATGTCCAGCTTTGGCGCGGATAACTTAGGGGACGCGTCTTGGCGTGGAGGCGATGAGACCTGGTCAGGTCGATGAAGGAGTTGGTACTTCATATGCGCGCCCAAGACAGCTAGTTCACGTAAATTATCGTGAGGGGGACGATGAGCTCTGATTCCACGTTCCATCGCATCCCAGATGTATTCGATCTGGTTCAGATCTGGCAGTTGGGGGGCCAGCACATCAACTTGAAATCGCCACTCTTTTCCTCGAACCACACCGTCACACACTTGGGCTTGTGACATGGCCAATTACGTTGCTGAAAAATTCCACTGCCATCGGTGATGTGTGGAACTCTTTCGACACATCGAAATTAAACACATAACCAATTTGCAGTTGCCACACAGTTCTTTATTTCAAACATATTGCTCTTATCAAATGAAAAGCAGCAACGATTATAGAAAGGGTCTTGTCTTATATAACCACATATTTTTCAAAATTGTCTGAACCACTTTTCATTGATTAAAACGATGTTCATAATATCATCATTAATGAAATAAGGCTGAGTGAACAAAATCATACAAACTTCATGACTGACATGGAACTGTTTTTCACGTGACTGACATCGTAACTCTGACTACTTCCAACACGTAAAGAATGCATTAACTCCAGCAAACTCAGATCTTTAAAAATTTTTTCAACTTTTCAAAATTTCCTTAACCAACTTCCATTAATTAAACAATACTCGTAAAACCACAATTAATCAAATCCCACACATGCTTCTACTACCATAGAAACTGGTTTTCATGTAACTCAGGACCCGGCTAAGGACATTAATCCACTTAAGTCTAACAAGCTCAGATCTTTCGACAATTGGTCTTAAAATTTCTAACAAATTAACAGAATTGCAACACATCCAATGTAATAATGACATATTAAATCGTCTTAATATTGGACCGACTCAACTTTACGATAATTTTGTGATGGACGCAAGCAAACCGAAAATTTCTAACAGATACAGGATGTGCATAGGCCAGAAGGTGAAATAAGATACACTCATCTTTGATTTACAAGTAAGCTTGCGGAAAACCACAGCACTCCACCAGCAAGATGGAATTACAGCACGTAAACAACGTAACCTTAGACACCGATCCAGGTCCTTAAGTTTCACTCTTCCACCGATCGGAGCTTGCTCGGGTCGACCACCGCCAATTATCTGAAACATAAACACATTAGCGGCAGACAACATCAGACACAGAAAGATATTAACCCAACCAGTTATCAACAAACCTTAAGTTCTGCGCTGCACAAATGAACCTTGAGCATACTTAACGTGCGTGATAGTGGTCTTGAGATTTGATTAGACAACCTCTAAAAGAACAAATAAAATAATAAAATAGAAAAGAAATGAGGGAAAATTTTTCGGTCCACCTCTGAACACCAGGCACAAACTTACGCACTGCTTGGTATGGATTAAACATGGCATCATGTCTACTGGTTGTGTGTCACTACCACTCCCTTAAATGCCGTCAACATATCAGGCAGCAAGGTCAAAGGTAACTGAAACAGCCAAGATAGTTTACAGTGTACAGGGGTATTCAATTACCACGAACACAACCCATCGATGAACACTTCGATGACTCCAGTTCATTGACTTTGAATCACATGCAAGAGACACGAAGAATACCTGTCCCTCACATATCCAAGAAATCCCAATCACCGTCGGCAGCGGATCTGCATTAGAACATCTAAACCCGCCGCAGCAGCGACCCACGCTCCTTCGTCTAACCGCCTCGGCCACTCGCCACGCTGCATACAAGCACAATGCCAGACGTGATTGTCGCTGACACAGTTGATACCCGACCTGAAGACCCAGAGAGCGCGCGCGCTGCAGTTAAATAGCCATCCGCCAAAGATACGAAGCCAAGCAGGCATCGAAAATCGACTCAGATGATCGTCATGAGAATCGATGGAGACTGGCGCCAGCGGCGCACCAGCTCAGTCGGGAAACCTGATCGTCATGAAGGGATGTACGAGGTCTGCAACCAGTGCATGATACTGTTTGGCCTCATAGTGCCTTCCACGAGCTCCACTGCACCCATAGATGCCCAGGACGCCCAGTCTTATCATTTGCACACATATGAGTCGTCGGCTACAGAGGCCCATCATTAGAAGTGGTCGGTGCACTGTGTGTTCAGACACAATTGTATTCCGCCCAGAAATTAAGTCTGATGTCAGTTTCGTCACAGCAGGCTACCCTGTTTTTCCAGTCTGCCCTGCCTACAACGTCCGACATCAGTAATGACATGTGGCCGGCCAAACGCACGACGTCTGGACTTGGTTAAACCCTAATTTCGCCTCGTGTTGAAGATACTTACCACAACGTACCACAGCACCGCTCGAACACCCTGCAGTTTCTGAAATGTTGATCTTCGGGGCTATTGCAGTCTGCCCTTGGTTAAACGATCGCCTTCTCCATTGTACACACCTGGACAGCACACTTACTGAAACGACGTACATTGTGGTGCCTGTGTTTGACTAGCAACTGCTGTAACCTGGACGGGTTTATATCGATAGTAGGTCGGTGGCCATAATGTTACGGCCGAACAGTGTAAGTAATTAATGTAATAGGATTTCTCACCTTCTTGTCGTTAGCCTGTATGAGATTTCACCAGCATACAGCATTTACTGGTTATTACTTTGGGTTCCCGATTGCAAAATAAACACACATTATGTAATGAAAAGGGATGAAACACGTCATTTAAATAATCTTACGCAAATACATACTGTTGCTTCTCTATATGAGTTTTATTTTTGTATAAGATTAATGATGCTATTAAGTTCACTAGTACCGTTTCCCATCTGTCGCCCAAATGATTATGTGTATGGTACAGATCGACATATACACTAACAGGTGCTGCGATACACTATCGTATCCTTGCATCAGTGCCTGCATGTATTGAGCTGTGGCGCCACTGCGTTAATTCACTGTTCTATCTGGCACCACTGGCTCAGGTGTAGTATCGACCGCTCTTGCAGCCCCATTGCCTATAACTATGAGACAGAGTTGGTATTTGTGGGTTGTGTCCTTTGAAGGCCTTTGCTTGCCGATGTAAACACGAGTTTCACTGGCTCGAGAGGGAGGCCCGAAATTTGGTGATTGGTGGTAGCATTGCGACAAGAGGTGGTCACGAGGTTCGAGCGGCCGACGCCACGAGCTGCGCAAGGAGAGCCTGCGCAGAAGGAAGATACCGGAGTAATTCACCAGGGTCTGCATCGACTACAAGCAGCAGGCCAACAGTCCGTCGGTTGGTTGGCAACATTCGTGTCGGACGACCACTCATGGCCTGGCTGCCCTCTTTTACCTGGCTTTCATCGGTACCACTCAGTAACCGCTGGGACGCACTGTGGATCCATGGAACTGCTTGACCACAAAGGGGAGGAAAATTCCATAATAAACGTGGTGATCTGTTTCATTGTCTACATGCCCTCCTCATTATTTTCTGGTTTGTACCCGACCCTCAGAGTTTCACTTGGTAGGCTCTTTGGTCGTAGATAGGCAGTAGTATTGTACTAAAACACTAATTGTCGTTAGAAAATTGGTCCCGCTATTACACGGCCTTTCCTTTCTGCTTTGTACCCGGTCATTAATGTTCTAATTAATCCGCTCTTGGTCGTAAATACAGCCGGAACAATTGTATTAAGACACAGGTTGCCGTTAAGCAAGAGAGGGTCCTTATGGTTAGATTTAGCTGTTAACCGGCTCAGGACTGTGATTGTAATTGTATTTTCTCAGCCATTAGTTAAAATCTCAACAACCTGATGTACTAAGCTGTTCATTTATGCGTTAAACAGTCAGAGTCATTTTTATTGTAGCTGGATCTTGTGGCTGCGCCGAGTGAGTCCTCTTGTAAGAACAGTCCAGAAGTAATGTTTTAAGACGTTCATTCAGAGCGGTCCTAATAATTAACAGTCAGTTAAACATTGAAAATATTAACAGTCAACTGTCACCAGGACTTTAGTCAAAATAAAATTGTCAGCTGGTACGGGTTGGGATCCAGTCTCAATTTGGTAGCCGAATGAAATTAAGAGGTTAATTGGACTGAAGTAAGCCATACTATTGTCATATTGTTTGCTAATCTGTTTAACCTTTAAGCACAGGTGCTTATCTTAACTCCGAACCATTCGACATACAGCTTATACAGCTTTCGAATTAAAAGTTAAGTCATCTGTTTTGAGTACTTGAATCACTCTTGTCATCAATGGTGCTTATACAGTTTTCGTGTGTTGCAGAGGGAGGTTTAATAAGGGAGACTGTGTCGAGTGCGATAGTAAACACAGCTGTTTCACCGAATAACGAGCGGGCTGCAGGTCTGGCCGTCTTATAATCATTGTCACATATTGTTCTCTGTTTTACAATACAGCACTTCAGATTTCTTTTGCAAAGATTCAAACGTTATTCAACTTAAGAGTTTGTAAAGTATTGCTAAATTTTTTTCATTTGTTAAAGAAAATTTTATGATTGTATGCTTCGATTATCTGCAAAACAGAGGTTTTATGCTGTTAATTATATAGGTTGCGTGAAAAGAAAGTTATATTGGTGTGTCCTCCATTCCATGTTTTCCATAATTCCAGTAAGTACCAGGTATCACTGGGGTAACAGAGAGTGGTTTTCGATCAGTTAGCGGGGTGGGGGGGGGGGGCGGTGGGGGAGGAGGGGGAGGGAAGGAAGTGGGTGAGGGGTTTGACACGATTTTCATTGCACCCAACATGCTTCAGTTTAAATTTTGTACTTTATTCTTTTGGGACATTGTCTAATTAATCTCTTTTGTCCATAGCCGCACCATGGATCCACAGCAGTGTCCTGGTATTTCGTACCTAAAACTGGGTCAGCTCGAGTTCATCTGAGCATTGTTCAACAAAATGTTCAGGGTACGTTGGGAAGCTGGCAGCCAGGCTACGGGAAGCATTGGCAATAACATAATGTTTCAGTGGTGCTGTCGTCGGAACTTCCTGTTCTTTTCTATTTATAACGGTAGCGGGACTCCAGTCTGTATTTGGCTGTAATCGTTAGTCGCTATTTATAAGGTTTTCCATTGTGTAAATAAGAGTTGCAACCTTTGCCAAATAGTCCTAGAAGAACGAAAAAAAAGGACATAGTCAAGGCTTTTCGTACATCATCCTGAGACAATGCTCTGTGTTAAAGACATTTCTGCCCTGGTGTATATGACGACGTTGTTCATATCTTCGGTCTTACATTGTACGACGTGCCTCATTAACAATGTCTTTTACTGGTCGCAACAAAATCCTTGGGGTCGAAAGGCACATCGAATGTCGTATCTGTCTAGGATAGTTCCGAAGCAGGGAGATACTGCCAAATAAAAGGATGCTGCTTGCACATTGTTCGTGCGACCCATAATAGAACGTAGTTGATGCGTTTGGGACCCAGACCAAATAGGGCTAACAGGAGACATTGAAAGTATACAGAGTAGCGCTGCACGAATGGGAGGGTGTCACATTGATAGTGCACAGACTGAACTTGCAGAATCTCAAAGATAGACGAAAACTACCCCGAGAGAGCCTTCATGCAAAGGTTAAAGAGCTCTAGGAATATATTAGGGGCACAGGAGAGGCAATGTCATTTTCGCTCTCGTCAGCATTAGCTAGCATTTATCAGCACTTTTTCTTCAAAATCGTCCCAAGGGGTTTTAACGTTAGAGTGACTTATTTACTCGTAAATAATTAAATCTTAATTTTGTTTTTGCAACTTATGGTGAGATGTCCAGCGAAATATCAGAAGAGATACACACATATCCGACACTATATGACTTTCGTGTTCCGTAAGTGTAGTAACATAACAGTTGCTACCAAAAAACATTTTAGATGTTCATCCAAGTGCGTTAGACCTCCGTAAATGAAAAAGGTGGTTGTGTAGGTTGAAACCTGGTAATATCTGTCTTTCCTACTCTTATCGATAAGGACGACGAAATACCTGTGAAAATGACATGTTAAAGGCAGAAGTGGAAAAAAATCCATGTCGGACACTGTCAGACACTTCTAATCAACCTTGTGCAACAATCTAATACACATTTGCAAGAGGTTGGTCAAGACAAACAAAGCTAACCGATGCATCACGTGCAACTTACTGCTGCGACGACACAATACAGAATAAGTTTTTGATCTTATGATCACTGAAGATGAAAAATGGAGCCTCTGCTATAACCCGAAACGCAAAAGATAGTCGCTCTCTCCGAATGAACGGCCACGAAGTACAGCTAAGCTAGATTTACACCCTAAAAAAGGTGTTTTTGTGTGTTAGGTGGATTATTCGCGGGGTTGTTAATTTTGAAGTGCTGAAACCTGGACAAACTGTGTACGCAGATCTTTACTGTGAGCAATTGGATCGAGTAAATCAATCTTTAATTGGAAGATGCGAAGTGATCGTCAGTAGAAAAGGCGTTGTTCTTCAACACGATGATGCAAGACCGCACGGCGCAAATGAACCACAGGAAAAGTTAATGAATTCGGGTGAGGGCTATTCCGCCATCGGATTTCCATTTATTACGTTCGCTCCCACATTTTCTAAGTCGAAAAAAGGTGAACTTTGGTTGATATCCAGATATTATCTCAAAAACCATTTTTTGTATCGTTCCGGCATTTCAAATTTTAGATGGAAAATGTTATTGATAGCGGTTTTGATTACAACACTGATTGAGAATAAAAACTTGCCAACAACTTATCTATTTGATCATATGGTAGGAGAACATTACTTTCCAGTCCTCCTAAGTAATATGTGTCGTTCACGGATGGATCCCGAGGTCAAAATTTTAACTACAGCGCCCACGAAAGTATTTAGTCATTCTTCCCATGCTCCATACCCGAAGGGAACGGAGAAGGGCCCGCGCAACTGATAGAAAGAGACGAACTCTCTGCTATGCACTTCACAATGGTTTGCAGAGTATAAATGTTGATGTAGATGTTGAAAGTATTGTAAGTAATCTGTGTTTGCAGATGCCTCCGTTTCTTTCCCTTCGGCAAGGATGTTCCAGAATATATAATTCCTCTATTCGTTCGTTCATGCTGCCTTGTGCTGCAACTTATAATCGCTATTTTTTTTTAATTCTATACTCGGGCCATATTTTGCTGTATACAGGGTTTTTCGATGTCTATAAGAATTTCGCATGCAGAAAGTGTACGTAAATTGAGGATGAAAATTCATCTTCGCTGTTTATTATTTTGCCAATGATGTAGTCTGCAATTAAGAGCTAAGTATTCATCGGTACAGCCTTTGGAACTCCCTTGTGGCCGAAACAGGCAGCAAGCACTTGGTTATCGGAAAAAGCAACTGCGTGATTAACGACTTGGTTTATGATGTTGATATGTTATGGTTGCACGGTTTATTCGATAATATTCACCATGTAGCGCTTCAAGCCAAGCCTGCAGGTCGATCAAAGTTTCAAAAGTTATGATCCTCTGGACATTCTTCTTTATAGAAAGAAGATATAGCTTCGTTTAGATGCTGCAGCTACATGAAATGTTTGGAGTGTAATCGTTTTAGGAATGAATTAGCTAGTTTCAGGTTCATGGCGCGCTTCCAGCTGTTCAGTCAAATTGTCATTTTAATTTTATGGCCAACATTTCGACAACGAAAGGAGCTGCTTTCTTCGGGTGCTGCAAATGCGCTGTTATACGTCCTCGCTGCTCGGACTCCAATCAGATTGTGTTGTTGGTTTCGCGCTGCTATTTATAACAGAGCTTGACTCAGCATGCCTACCAAGCTCCCAGCTGCTCCTTAGTTTTTCAGAGTCTCTACTGACATTCCGTGAAATGCTCGTTCTTTCTGAGTTTTCCAGTTCTATTGGACTTTGTGGCCAGCAATATCTTAAGAAAATGAATACCAGGTTTCGGACAAGAGCTGGGAAATTTGATCACAACTTTACAATTAAGTTTTATACCATTATCAGCAGGTTACTTAGTTTACCATTCCCATAAAAAATTCAGTCTCTGTTGTCTAAGATCGAGCCTTCAAGCAGAGAACTTTTATTTACAGAATGAGATTTTCACTCTACAGCGGAGTATGCGCTGATATGAAACTTCATCGCAGATTAAAACTGTGTCCCGAACCGAGACTCGAACCCGAGACCTTTGCCTTTCATGGCATAGTGCTCTACCCTCTTTTTTTTTCTTTTTACATAGCGTAGATAACCATGAGCCCGAACACGCCGAGCTACCGTTCCGGCACCGTCTGAGCTGCCCAACCCCGACTCATGGCCCATCCTCACAACTTTACTTCTCGCAGTATTTCAACATTATGTCCAGTTCCAGAGCGTCCACCACCGTTGAAGATCATTCTGAAATAGGATAAGGCCAATTCAAGACCACCCTGCCATTTACGGTTTGAGAACATTCCTCAAAATCGCAGAAGATTTCCAGTCAGATGCAGTTCATGTGCACTTGGTAGAAGACTACGACAGAGCACTGTTCTGCTAATAAACATTCCGGGAGACGGTAAAGGATAACATCGTATCTTCATGTTCTGAAAACTGGGTGGTTGTGGAAATCGGCCTTATGCAAACACATTTAGTTTATTTTTATATTTACCCAAACATGTTTCGTCAACACTGTGTCATCTTCTGTGAGTAAAAGTCTCATATTGTAATGTGTCTAATATAAGTTAATTTTTTATTCTTTCTTTTCATTTTTTTAGCTTAAATACTGCTCCGTTATTTCTATAAGTACCATAAGTACTCTATTTAAAATCAGTCAATTGTACCACAAAAATATTGTTTCTTTATTTGTCTATTATAAGTGCTCATGTATATTCATATTGTCAGTCAAATGGGAATTAACATTCTCCATTAACAGGAATCTCCTTACAACCGCTCTTCTATATATGTTATTTTCATCTTCGCCACTACCACCACTACTACTACTATCTTTTTCGTAACTACTACTGCCACTTTCCATCTTTCTTTTCACTCCCTTCTTCGATACTTCCAGCGTGTTTTTCACCTTTAGTCCACAGACGCTTGAGTCAGTCACGACCTTGGACACACCTGTAAATATGTCTTGCCCCGCGAAATCCAGCTTTTGTCCCTCTTCCGGCCAGCAGGTAAACGGAGCGCGCTCGGTCCTACAGGCGGCCACAATGGGACGGACCGGTTCCGGCGGCGGGCTCTTTGTGGCCCACGCGAACGCGCAGTCGCTAACGGCTCACTTCGTCGAGTTCTGTGACCTGTTCTGCCAATCGCTGTTCCACATTATCCTCGTCTCTGAAACTTGGTTGAAACCAAACATTTCTTCCGACGCTATCCGAATCGCTGGTTACTCTCTCCTAAGGGCAGATCGTGAAACACGACGCGGGGGTGGTGTGGGTGCCTATGTTCGCTCTGATCTGACACCTACTGTGCTATGCACATCGGATGCAAAGGGCGAAGGAGAAGCAGAGTTCTTGTTTTTCGAAATAAATACATCAAATCAGAAACTGCTAATTGGAGTAATCTATAAACCTCCAAACGTCGGTGCCATGTCCTCCTTTCAGTCTGCCCTGTCCTCACTCGTGACACAGTATGAACACATAATCATTATGGGCGACACAAACATCGACTTACAGTTAAAATCTCCCTTTGCCGAAAAACTAAGGCGACTGTTCCACTCCAATGATATGAGTTTAACACCGCTGGACCCAACTCATCACACGCCACACAGCCACACAATTATAGATATAATAGCAACAAAGAGACCAGATAAAATAATCCGTGCCAATCAGACATCCGCTCCGGGACTCTCTGCTCATGACGTGATATTCTTAAATTACTCAATGCATACTACCAAAGAAAAATCTCACCTGGTAACCTACAGAAACTTAAAAAATGTTAACCATGACGCTCTTCAAAGGGATTGCTCAGACATCCCTTGACATGATATAAGCGATGAACCGACTTTAGACGAAAAAATTCGGCAATTATGTCGCAAAATTATTGCACTGTATGATAAACATGCTCCTCAACGCACTGTTAAGGTAAAGAGAGCTCCCGCTCCGTGGCTCACCACTGCATTACGCCAGTTAATGAATAAACGTGATGCTGCACATAGGGCCTTCAAGCGTAACCCAACCCCCGAGGCGTACGAAGCTTATAGGAAACTCCGAAACAGAACCAAGCAAAGCGTGAGGAATGCCAAAATCAGACATGCCCGCTCTGTCGTATGCGGCATATCAAAATGTGCTGCACTGTGGAAAGAGCTGCGCAGTTTCGGTATAGGGAAGCGAAGATCTGACGCTGTTTATCAAGCGTCTGCAGAAGAGTTAAACGATTTCTTCTCAACAGCGGCAAACTGCCACGCAGCGACAAATTACCAGCCCCAAGATATCAATCTCTCGAGAGACAAGTTTTTCCTAAAACATGTCACTACCGGCACAGTACACAAGGCAATTACGAGAATCTCTTCCGAGGCAGTAGGAAATGATGGAGTCAGCATTGGCATGATTAAGAACGTCGTAGACACTATTATTCCACTTATCACATACAACTTCAACCTGTCTCTTGTCAGTAGTACATATCCTACTGAGTGGAAGCAAAGTTTAATTAAGCCTATACCCAAGAATGACAACCCTAAGTCGCCAGGTGACTACAGGCCTGCAATTTCTAAAGCCCTAGAGTACATCGTCCATGAACAACTGACGGATTACCTCAAAACTCATAACATCCATGACGAATATCAGTCAGGCAACCGCATTAATCAAAGTAACTGATGACATTAAACATGCTATGGACAGACGTGAAGCTACCATCCTAACACTACTTGACTTTAGCAAGGCTTTTGACAGATTTGACTTTGATATATTACTAATTAAAATGAAACAGCTGAATGTCTCAAACAGAGCAACACACTGGTTCGACAGCTACCTCAAAAACAGAAGTCAACAAGTCATTTGTGGGTCGGAAAAGTCATCATGGAAAAGCGTGCGCTCTGGAGTTCCCCAAGGCTCCGTCCTTGGTCCACTACTCTTCTCACTGTACATTAATGATATTTCTTCAGTGATTGACTCCTGCAACTACCATCTTTATGCCGACGACATCCAACTGTACATAAGTGCAAGCCCCAAAAACATTGCTGGCGCAGTAGCGAGTATGAACGCAGATCTTTGCTCTGTTTCTCGATGGGCACAGAACCTAGGTCTGAAACTAAACCCCAAGAAATCCCAGGTCATACTTATATCTCATCCAAAGTTAATCAGCCGGTACTTTCGCGAAACAGTCCCTAAAATACCCCTCAATGGTACCCAACTACCATACCAAAAAACAGTAAAAGACCTTGGAATAATCTTGGATGAACACCTAAAATGGGAAGAACAAACAGTCACAGCTTGCCGGAAATCGCTCTCCTCCCTACATGCAATTCAAAAATTTAGAAAAATATTTCCAACCCATGTTAAACAAAAATTAGTCCAAACACTAGTCTTGCCTAATCTTTACTACTGCGATGTAGTTCAACACGGCACAAATAGTGAAAATTCTAGATGCCTCGAGCTAGTGATAAATGCTTGCGTTAGATACGTGTGCAGTATTCGGTTGTATGATCATATCAGTCCTTCATACTCCCAGCTAGGTTGTATACGCCCACATACGGCACGCTATCTCCACACGATGTGCTTATTTCATCGATTTCTTAGCCACTGGTGCCCCCAATACTTATCTTCTCACATTAAACACCTATCATCATTCCACAATCGCAACACCAGATCGGATACGTCTATCATCTTGGCTGTACCTTTACATAACACAAAATCTTTCTCCGTGTCATTCTCCATCTCAGCCATACGACTATGGAACGCGCTCCCCTGTGATCTGCGTCTTATCCAGAACTACTCAACATTCAAGAGGGAACTCAAAACTTACATATTAGGGACGGTATAGCCACCATTCTTGTGCCCCTCCCATCTCTTACTTTCTCCTCTCCATCACAGCTTCGAATTTTACCGTTCTATTTCTCTTCCTCTAACCTATCTACCTCTTATATATCTCTTTCACCTTATTCTATCGTCTTATGTCTCTGCTCGATGAGAATAACTCACAAGCTGCAAGAACATAACGAGAAAATTCCCAACTAACAATGGGACTGACATTCAGAAAAGAAAAGTATGTTTACTTTCATATACATAGTCATTATTATTATTATTATTACTATTATTATTATTATTATTACTATTATTATTATTATTATTATTGATTGTTATAATTATTTTTATTGTTATAATTATCATTGTACTACTGTTATAATATCTATTTTTTTCTTTAACATCAATACTGCATAATAGGCTATATGTCCTTAATGTTAAGTAGAAACTGTAACTCGTTCAATCTGAGTATGCCTGGTTAGGTGTAAGAGAGGGCCTGAAGGCCCTAATCTTGCCAGGTAAAATAAATGCATAAATAAATAAAATGTTTATTTCTGTAAAGTACAATATCACATTTATAATAATTTAACTGCTGTAGGCCTAAGAAATACAATATTTGCTATTTGCTTCGTTTTGTTTGGACACTCACCTTAAAATTACATCCCTAACTGAACTGTAATATTATACATCGATTTTAGTGCTTGTTTTCATCGATTTATTGACAGCATGTCATCTGCAAATTAGCCATGAAGTAAATTATTGCGTATTTGTGGAGAGCTGCTTCGAGGGTAAAGATTATTTACATTTATGTACTTACATTTTCCGTCCTGTTTCGTGTCCCTTGTTGGTGTCTCGATCTGCTGCTGTTTAGAAAATTGTTTTCACTCAGTTTATCACAAAATTTCTTCTCACTACTTCACCTTGCTAAGCATTTTACAGCTGCATCTATGAAATTAAAAACTACTATCTCAATTAGTAATCAAAAATACTTCTTTAACGAGGGGCCTGAAATGGAGGGTGAAAGTATTTATAAAAATCATTACTTTTTTGTCATAAGTACTTCCTGAAAGACCGTGTTCCTATGGCGTAAATTAGGGTGAAAATTTTAGAGGATTTGCAGTTTGTGAACTAAATCCGAGAAATCTATTTAACAGTTATCACCGCAAGTCGGCTTTGCCAGAAGTGCACAGAAAATGATACGAATATTCAATACATTAATTTTTCAGAAGACTTACAATGGGTTTATAAAACTATTTTTGGTGTGATTAGAATGAAAACTAATCTTTACTTACGATAAAAAAGATACCACACTAATGTTCGATTCCACGTGCAAGAATATCAATTTGAGATGAGAGAATTTAGTATCGGTTATAAGAAATTGGAAATTTGTGGTAAGGTCCTACGGGACCAAATGGCTGAAGTTATCGGTCCATAGGCTTACACACTACTTAATCTAACTTAAACTAACCTACGCTAAGGACAACACACAGTCCCATGCACGAGAGAGGACCAGAACCTACAACGGGGGGAGCCGCGCGAACTGTGGCAAGGCGCCCTAAACCGCACGGAGTTCGGTAGTTAGACTGGCCATAGAACAACTTACTTGATTTATCTCTTTCTTTTTTTAACTTGCTATATGAATTTACCTCCCCCCATGAACCATGGACCTTGCCGTTGGTGGGGAGGCTTGCGTGCCTCAGCGATACAGATGGCCGTACCGTAGGTGCAACCACAACGGAGGGGTATCTGTTGAGAGGCCAGACAAACATGTGGTTCCTGAAGAGGGGCAGCAGCCTTTTCAGTAGTTGCAGGGGCAACAGTCTGGATGATTGACTGATCTGGCCTTGCAACATTAACCAAAACGGCCTTGCTGTGCTGGTACTGCGAACGGCTGAAAGCAACGGGAAACTACAGCCGTAATTTTTCCCGAGGACATGCAGCTTTACTGTATGATTAAATGATGATGGCATCCTCTTGGGTAAAATATTCCGGGGGTAAAATAGTCCCCCATTCGGATCTCCGGGCGGGGACTATTCAGGAGGATGTCGTTATCAGGAGAAAGAAAACTGGCGTTCTACGGATCGGAGTGTGGAATGTCAGATCCCTTAATCGGGCAGGTAGGTTAGAAAATTTAAAAAGGGAAATGGATAGGTTAAAGTTAGATATAGTGGGAATTAGTGAAGTTCGGTGGCAGGAGGAACAAGACTTCTGGTCAGGTGACTACAGGGTTATAAACACAAAATCAAATAGGGGTAATGCAGGAGTAGGTTTAATAATGAATAGGAAAATAGGAATGCGGGTAAGCTACTACAAACAGCATAGTGAACGCATTATTGTGGCCAAGATAGATACGAAGCCCACACCTACTACATTAGTACAAGTTTATATGCCAACTAGCTCTGCAGAGGATGAAGAAATTGAAGAAATGTACGATGAAATAAAAGAAATTATTCAGATAGTGAAGGGAGACGAAAATTTAATAGTAATGGGTGACTGGAATTCGAGTGTAGGAAAAGGGAGAGAAGGAAACATAGTAGGTGAATATGGATTGGGGCTAAGAAATGAAAGAGGAAGCCGCCTGGTAGAATTTTGCACAGAGCACAACTTAATCATAGGTAACACTTGGTTTAAGAATCATGAAAGAAGGTTGTATACGTGGAAGAACCCTGGAGATACTAAAAGGTATCAGATAGATTATATAATGGTAAGACAGAGATTTAGGAACCAGGTTTTAAGTTGTAAGACATTTCCAGGGGCAGATGTGGACTCTGACCACAATCTATTGGTTATGACCTGTAGATTAAAACTGAAGAAACTGCAAAAATGTGAGAAATTAAGGAGATGGGACCTGGATAAACTGAAAGAACCAGAGGTTGTACAGAGTTTCAGAGAGAGCATAAGGGAACAATTGACAGGAATAGGGGAAAGAAATACAGTAGAAGAAGAATGGGTAGCTCTGAGGGATGTAGTAGTGAAGGCAGCAGAGGATAAAGTAGGTACAAAGACGAGGGCTTCTAGAAATCCTTGGGTAACAGAAGAAATATTGAATTTAATTGATGAAAGGAGAAAATATAAAAATGCAGTAAATGAAGCAGGCAAAAAGGAATACAAACGTCTCAAAAATGAGATCGACAGGAAGTGCAAAATGGCTAAACAGGGATGGCTAGAGGACAAATGAAAGGATGTAGAAGCTTATCTCACTAGGGGTAAGATAGATACTGCCTACAGGAAAATTAAAGAGACCTTTGGAGAGAAGAGAACCACGTGTATGAATATCAAGAGCTCAGATGGCAGCCCAGTTCTAAGCAAAGAAGGGAAGGCAGAAAGGTGGAAGGAGTATATAGAAGGTTTATACAAGGGCGATGTACTTGAGGACAATATTATGGAAATAGAAGAGGATGTAGATGAAGACGAAATGGGAGATACGATACTGCGTGAAGAGAAACAAGGCCCCCAGAGTAGACAACATTCCATTAGAACTACTGACGGCCTTGGGAGAGCCAGTCATGACAAAACTCTACCAGCTGGTGAGCAAGGTGTATTAGACAGGCGAAATACCCTCAGACTTCAAGAAGAATATAATAATTCCAATCCCAAAGAAAGCAGGTACTGACAGATGTGAAAATTACCGAACTATCAGTTTAATAAGCCACGGCTGCAAAATACTAACGCGAATTCTTTACAGACGAATGGAATAACTGGTAGATGCAGACCTCGGGGAGGATCAGTTTGGATTCCGTCGAAATGTTGGAACACGTGAGGCAATACTGACCTTACGACTTATCTTAGAAGAAAGATTAAGAAAAGGCAAACCTACGTTTCTAGCATTTGTAGACTTAGAGAAAGCTTTTGACAATGTTGACTGGAATACCCTTTTTCAAATTCTGAGGGTGGCAGGGGTAAAATACAGGGAGCGAAGGGCTATTTATAATTTGTACAGAAACCAGATGGCAGGAATAAGAGTCGAGGGGCATGAAAGGGAAGCAGTGGTTGGGAAAGGAGTGAGACAGGGTTGTAGCCTCTCCCCGATGTTATTCAATCTGTATATTGAGCAAGCAGTAAAGGAAACAAAAGAAAAATTTGGAGTAGGTATTAAAATTCATGGAGACGAAGTAAAAACTTTGAGGTTCGCCGATTACATTGTAATTCTGTCAGAGACAGCAAAGGACTTGGAAGAGCAGTTGAACGGAATGGACAGTGTCTTGAAAGGAGGATATAAGATGAACATTAACAAAAGCAAAACGAGGATAATGGAATGTAGTCAAATTAAATCGGGTGATGCTGAGGGAATTAGATTAGGAAATGAGACACTTAAAGTAGTAAAGGAGTTTTGCTATTTAGGAAGTAAAATAACTGATGATGGTCGAAGTAGAGAGGATATAAAATGTAGACTGGCAATGGCAAGGAAAGCGTTTCTGAAGAAGAGAAATTTGTTAACATCGAATATAGATTTATGTATCAGGAAGTCGTTTCTGAAAGTATTTGTTTGGAGTGTGGCCATGTATGGAAGTGAAACATGGACGATTACTAGTTTGGACAAGAAGAGAATAGAAGCTTTCGAAATGTGGTGCTACAGAAGAATACTGAAGATAAGGTGGATAGATCACGTAACTAATGAGGAGGTATTGAATAGGATTGGGGAGAAGAGAAGTTTGTGGCACAACTTGACTAGAAGAAGGGATCGGTTGGTAGGACATGTTTTGAGGCATCAAGGGATCACAAATTTAGCATTGGAGGGCAGCGTGGAGGGTAAAAATCGTAGAGGGAGACCGAGAGATGAGTACACTAAGCAGATTCAGAAGGATGTAGGTTGTAGTAGGTACTGGGAGATGAAGCAGCTTGCACAGGATAGAGCAGCATGGAGAGCTGCATCAAACCAGTCTCAGGACTGAAGACAACAACAACAACAACATATGAATTTAAATGAAACCCCTTAGAACACTTCAATTATACAATGACTGGCAGCAATGGACGTGACAACATACAAATTTGATTAAAGAAAAAGTAAATCTATAAAGGTGAAGACCATACAGTTTACGGTGACGAAGCAGCGGACGCTAAGCTATCAACCCCATCAATAATTTCTTCGTTTAATAGTGATTTCTCTCTCTCTCTCTCTCTCTCTTCCTCCCTCCCTCCCTCTGTTATAACTTTGGCTACTTTTAGTTTGTTAATGTCAATAAGCAGTGTTCTATTTTAAGAAGTATACGTTTGCACAAAAAACACTTCGTCGGTATTATTATAATGTGTTTACAGGGTAACAGTACGAGCCGCTAACAACAAATCCATTCGATGAAAGTCGCACATCAATATTTCAGCATTATTTGCTGTCTATATTATAGGTGATTCACTCTATATTTATACAGGGTGAGCCACCTAACGCTACCGCTGGATATATTTCGTGAACCACATGAAATACTGATGAACCGATTCCACAGACCGAACTTGAGGATTAATACAAACCATAAAAAATGTACGGAAGTATGTTTTTTAACACAAACCTACCTTTTTTTTAAAATGGAACTACGTTAGTTTTGTTAGCACATCTAAACATATAAGCAAATACGTGATCAGTGCCGTTTGTTGCATTGTAAAATGTTAATTACATCAGGAGATATTGTAACCTAAAGATGACGCTTGAAACCTCCGACGTTCATTTGCTTGTTGTAACAAACATGGGCCACGGTCGGCGAACAGCATCTGCAGGGATATGTTTACGATGACGACCGTGTTTACGAGTGTGACTATAGTGCACTGTTGTGGTTTGCTCTAGCTTTCGCAGTGTCCACATGTAGCGCTTGCTGCTATTGTTATTCTGCATTCGTCTCCGCACGCAGACCAACTGTAGCACACCGTGTTACCAGACGTCTGTGATAGTGTAGTGTTGTAGGAACTGTGACCATGGTGTATTCGAACTCTGAAAAGGGTGAGATGATACTCATATATGGCGAGTGTCGACGAAATGCAGCTGAAGCCTGCAGGGTGTATGCAGAACGGTACCCGGACACGGAGCATCCAACGTGCCGCACATTGCAAAACATCTACCACCAACTGTATGCAGCAGGTATGGTCGTAGCACGCAAACGAGTCCGTAACAGGACCGTCACAGGAGAAGCGGGTGGAGTTGGTGTTATAGCTGCTGTTGCCATGAACCCACACAGGAATACACAGGACATTGCGAGAGCCGGTGGACTGAGTCAAAGCAGTGTCATGCGCATCCTGCATCGTCACAGCTTTCACCCGTTTCATGTGTCGCTACATCAGCAATTACTTGGTGATGACTTTATCATCGAGTGCAGTTCTGTCAATGGGCATTAACAGAGAATGCGTTGCAGTTCTATCTGTTTACCGATGAAGCGGGTTTCACAAACCACGGGGCAGTGAATCTACGGAACATGCATTACTGGTCCGTGGACAATCCTCGCTGGCTCAGACAGGTAGAGCGACAGCGACCGTGGACTGTAAATGTATGGTGTGGAATCATTGGCTTCCACCTCATTGGTCCCCACTTCATTGCAGGGGCCCAAACAGCTGCAACATACATCGCGTTTCTACAGAATGATCTGCCAACGTTGTTCGAAAATGTCCCACTGGAAACGCGTCGACGTATGTGGTATCAGCATGATGTTGCACCTGCACAATCCGCAGTTAACACTAGGCTGACCCTTGACAAGGATGTGCGACGGGCGTTTCATAGGACGTGGAGAACGCATGAATTGGCCAGCCCGTTCTCCTGATCTTACACCTCTGGACTTCTTTCTGTGGGGTACGTTAAAAAAGAATGTGTACCGTGATGTGCCTACAACCCCAGAGGATATGAAACAACGTATTGTGGCAGCCTGCGATGACATTACACCAGATGTACTGCGGCGTGTACGAGATTCATTACACCAGAGATTGCAATTGTGGGCAGCAAATGATGGCCACCACAATGAACATCTATTGGCCTGACAGTCGGGACACACTATATTCCACTCCGTAATTGAAAACGGAAACCACGTGTGTACGTGTACCTCACCCCTCATGGTAATGTACTTGTACGTCAGTGAAAAAGACCAATAAAAAGGTGTTAGCATGTCGACGTAATGTGCTGTTCCAGTCTCTTCTGTACCTAAGGTCCATCACCGTTCTGTTTGGATCCCTACGTAAGTCGGTGCTCTCCGATACACACGATCGAACAGCGGAGGAGTGGTACTCAAACGTCAGCTTTAGGTTACAATATCTCCGGATGTAATTAACATTTTACAATGCAACAAACGGCACTGAGTACGTATTTGTTTATATGTTCAGATGTGCTAACAAAACTGACGGGGTTCCATTTTTTAAAAAACGTAGGTTTGTGTTAAAAAATACTTCCTTGGATTTTTTATGGTTTATATTAAAGAATTACACTAGACCCTCTCCTCAAGTTCGGTCTGTGGAATCGGTTCGTCAGTATTTTATGTGGTTTACGAAATGTATCCAGCAGTAATGTTAGGTGACTCACGCTGTATTTGCCGACAGAAACTCCCAGGCAGCGACACAGAACCGGGCCACAGAAGTTATCACGAGTTGAGCCGGCGAGACACTTGCCCCGCTGCCAAGTCCCCTCAGCGAACTACTGCTGCGGTCGGGCTGGAACGCGGAATGGCACGTCACATCTGCAACTCCAGTCTCAGTTTCCCACTCGCGGCCGTATCGACTCGTCTTTCTGCCGTGGTGCGGTTTCCTCTTCGAACAAGTCAAAGATTGTTCGAATATCCAGAGCCAGCTTCTGCCGAAATCAGATGTCTGGACCAGATAGATAGCAGCATCGAAATCAAATCAAACTAAGAATACCACGTACATTATAAATAAGTAATAATCCCACAGACAATTTCGTTCTTTTATAATTAAATCTACACATCAGAATAAACCATTAGTACATTGCCTAGCATTAGATTGTAATATTTTTTTGCTAATTAAGCCTATGCTGAGACGTACAAAATCTGACACACCATTTTCCAGTATTGGGAAACAGTCATACCATCTAAATGATGCTACATATAGAAACTGTAATAATGTGCACGGGAGGATATGTACAACGGTATATCACTTGATGTTTCGTCATCAGGCACTGGGTGCGAGGTCGAACCGATGAAACGACTGATAAATAACTTACTCTCTTCCCAAGGGCTATCCAAAGAACATCGTTATAAGGAATTGTTGCCTGAACCCTCTAAATACCAAGGGGTGGAGTGAGCGGGGATAGATTATGCCCTCCATTTGACAAAATTGTAATAAAGTAATGTTCCTTGTATTTTAAGTATCTGACAAAAAACCATATGTGTGTCTTTAATGATTTCTTATAGCACATTCCGTAGTTATTTTGAATTTTTCGGTATCACAAGCCAAAAAAGTGTTAGAAGTGAGTGTGACTTTTCGAAACAAACGTGATATTCTTTTTTCATGTTTAGTACCATTATTACACATGTACATACCTTTAAAAAGTGTGTTGTGAATAAAAATCAGCAAAAATTAACGAAATGAGTATTTTTTAATTTTTTGTGTTGGCCATAAAGTACTCCTCCTTTCCGTCTTAACAAACGTGAACAGCATGCTAACGAGATCTGCCTTTCCTTTCTCTGTGGTGGGACCTGAGTACACCCTATACCCCTTTCTAGCATTGGTAGTATGCATTATGAGAAATGTATTGCTGCATGGTATTGCTAGGGATAACTGACCTCTGATTGACTAGGACAATACGTACAGCTCTCTGATGTTAGGTTCTGAAACAGACAAGATAGATTGCTGACATATCTATTTAGACATACATAGATGATGCTAAGTGACCGAAATACATCGTGAATTTAAAGATGTGCAAATCTGACAGAAGGATAAATGATAACTGTTTTGATTGTCAGTGCAGATAGTGATTGTATTGAGTCGATTACGTATGCAACAGTGAGGGAAGACCATGTTTAAACGCACCCATTACATTATTAATTTCTCAATTGACTAACACGACAGAACAGCAACTCGCAATGCTTCAAAAGAACGAATACTGCTTAATCGCTTAAGTTGGCAGCAATCGAGAGCCGAGAACAGTCTAAACGAAATGTTCCGATTTATGAAGACTTCTTTTCGTCTTGTAAAGTGAATCAGCTTTCATGATGTGCTCTTGCAGTGGAAATGAGTATGTAGCACGTGTTACTTAAAAACACTTCAATTAAGAAATGGATGTGCTAGAAAAAGTAGTTTGTATATCTGTTTCTATGAACAGGTTATGATATGCTGTTCTTGAATTTTCTTCACAAATTAGTCTTACTACACGCTTTTACTTTCTGAGAACCCTCTCTCGGTTTGTGGGGTTAACGCAAAATATGGTATCATATGACACAAAAGAACAAAAGCAAGTTAGGTATGCAATTTATTTTGATATTTATATCTGTACTGCCACCCGCTTCATGAAAATGCAATGTAGTTGAGCAGCTGCAATTTTCTTCGGGTAAATCTCCCGTAGACTTCCCTAAAACAACGGTAAAATTTTGGTTAAAACTACTGTCAAAAAATGGTTGCCATATGTTTTCTTCAAATGATGTAAATACCAGTGGTAGGAATTCGATGAAAGTGTCATAATGATGCCTAATTACTTATTGCCAGTAGCAAGGCAGCCTACTCGTCATTTATAATGACGCTCATTGCAGTCAAGGTGAATGCTACCAACGGACCACGTTTTAAGATATCTACTGCGTAAGAAACCCATCTAGTGATTCGTGGATACAACATTCGCCTCGCCAACAGTGTCCGTCTGCAAAATCTGTGTGAAATAGCTGCCTGTTACTATCAGCTCATGTCAATAGTTTTTCGACAGGACATGTTGCAAGTTATGTACAAATGAATAACAGCGGTGACGCGTCTTGGTATGAAGCCTTGTTAGGTCGCTGTAAGGAGTTGACACCACATCGGCACACACATGTCACCTAATTCCCGTAAATTCCGAAGAGGATGGCGATGAGCCCGACGCCACGTCCAATCACATCCTAGATGTGTTCCATAGGGTTCAGATGTGGCAACTTGTGGGGCCAGCAGAGCAATTGGATGCTGCTACTGTATTCTCGAACCACTGCTTCACAATCCTGGCCTTGTGACATGACGCATTATCTTGCTGAAAACTGCCACTCCCACTGGGAACCATGGTGCCATGAAGGATTGTACGTGGTGTGCAACCAGTGCACGACACTCCTGGGCCATCATGATACCTTGCACGATCTCCAATTGCCCCATGAATGCTCACGTGAATGTTTCCAAGGCAACAAAGGGGTCGCCACCAGATTGTCTCCGTCCTACATTAGAGATGTGAAGGAGTTGTTGCGCTTCCATCGGCCTAATAAAGAAGGCACCGGGATTCATCAAACCACGCAACGCTCTGCCACTGCGCCAACGTTCAGAGCCGACGCTCACGTACCCATCTAAATCGTAGTTGCCCATGTCGTAGTGCTAACATTGGCACCTGTATGGCTCGTATACTGCGGAGGCCCATCGTTGGGGTTGTTCGCAGCACTGTGTGTTCATACACACTGGTACTCAGCGCGGCATTACAGTCTGATGTTAGTTCCGCCACAGTTCGCTCTCTCCTGTTTTCCCAGACGGCCCAGCCTACGACGTCAAATATCTGTAATGACGAGCGGTCGGCCAATTCCATGGCGTCTAGATGTGGTTTCGCCATGGTTTCGACAAGTGATGAAGATACTCTGATAGATCGTGCGCCTTTCCCATTTGACACACGCACAGCACCCTCACTGATACTACATGCACCGTTCGTGTGTCTGACAGGCTGTCATTCCTGGCCAGGTTACGCTGCAGTCACCTGAGGAGTTTCTATCGATAGCAGGTCGGTAGTCATAATATTCTAGCTGATCAGTGTAAGTAGTATAGAAGCTCTAGTTT
This sequence comes from Schistocerca gregaria, assembly GCF_023897955.1. NCBI lineage: Eukaryota > Metazoa > Arthropoda > Insecta > Orthoptera > Acrididae > Schistocerca > Schistocerca gregaria. The sequence goes on along the minus strand of NC_064925.1, from coordinate 411,087,155 downwards.
GGGATCAGCCGGTAGATGACAACATTGTGAGCTCAAATGTATCTCGAAAAGAATGGTCTCTTCTGTGCCAACCAACACGGGTTCCGTAAACGTCAGTCATGTCAAACACAATTCTCCCTACTGTCGAACGACTGGTTGGTCCCAACAGAAGAAACAGCTGAAGGAATGAGAAAAATATGTGTGTGGATCAGGGAGCAGTTAATCTCCACGTGTTGTTGTTCATTTCAACTTGGTTTACAGATATTTGGATGATTTGTAAGTAGGCTGTTTAAGTTTTTTTTTATGGTAACGCTACGTAGCGCTCTGTATGAAGATCACTGACTGTTTTGTGTGCAGTCTGTGGTTGGTTGGCATTGTTGTAATACTCGCCATTGTAGCGTTGGGCAGATGGATGCGAACAGCGCGTAGCTTTGCGCTGTTGGAGGTGAGCCGCCAGCAGTGGTGGATGTGGGGAGAGAGATGGCGGAGTTTTGAAATCTGTAAGAATGGATGTCATGAACTGCTATATATATTATGACTATTAAAGTAAATATATTGTTTGTTCTCTATTAAAATCTTTCATTTGCTAACTATCCCTATCAGTAGTTAGTGCCTTCTGTAGTTTAAATCTTTTATTTAGCTGGCAGTAGTGGCGCTCGCTGTATTGCAGTAGTTCGAGTAACCAAGATTTTTGTGAGGTAAGCGATTTCTGAAACGTACAGTTTAATGTTAGTCAGGGCCATTTTTTTTAGGGATTTTTGAAAGTCAGATTGCGTTGCGCTAAAAATATTGTGTGTCAGTTTAAGCACGGTCTTGTACAATTTTTCAAAGGGGACGTTTCAGACTTCACACACGGAGTATCCATCAGAAAACTGTAAAAGGAACAACATGCGATTAGCGCAGCCCAGGAGCTTGTTTTTGCACACAGCACTGTTTTACGACCATGGTGAGCGTTCTGAACTACAAGAACTGCTGTCCGAAGGAGAGGAGGCGATCGACCACGGTCACTTTCGCGTCAGATTGCAAGATTCTGCTCCATCAATTACAATCAAGACTTTAATAAAAATGGCAAAGGTAATGTTAATCAGAACAGTTGGGGGAGTTATGTTCTAAATAACAATAGATTTATTCTTTCTTAACATCACAAGGCAAAAATGGCTAAAGAAGTGAGAGTGCGCTGCACTTTCTCAAGATGATCGCTGCAGATGACCGCTGCATAGTACCGTAGGCAAAAAGGAAACGGCATCAACCAGTGGGTGCAATTGCCAACAACTTAAAATTGGTTTAGACACACAGTTTGGCGCTCTTCAATGGTACAGCGACTGCTTAGATGTGACCTCTTTTTCCGATGACCAAAACGTTGTGTCACATGGACATCTGTGATCAGCGGCACCAGCGACTGGGCCAAGAGCATGCGGACTCGACCAACTAGAAGTGGAGTAGCAGATGAGAATGTGAAGAATAATCGATGCCATAGCAGTGACAACATGGCTGTTGCCTGCGCTGACTGTTACCATATAGCAGAATTGCTGCTCAGTCGCTGCTGTAATACTAGTAAATCTTCGTCTTTTAATTTCCCTGTTAATACATACTGATAAAACGATAATCTCAACTGACTAATTTGAAACAACGCTATCCAGTTTCAAAGTTATTTTGTAACTGCGACGAAAGCGACGCTTCCCGTCGACGCTAGGCGTCGCATTAAAGGTATGATGAGCAGTGTTTGTTTGAGCTGAATCCAGCTACACATTGCAAAATAGGTATTGTCAATATTTGCCGAAACGTCAGACAAAATGTGTACATACACAGGATGTTCCAAAATTAAATTACTCTTCTAAACTTTCAGGGGCTGTAGAAAGTGTCATGAGGATGGGAGTCCGTGTCCGGAAATGTCATCCTACGAGACCACAGAGCATCGAAGTTATAGACACCGGTGACTGTACGTGTATATACTGAGTGATTCCTTGATGATGTTACGAACTTTCAGGAATGACGTACACGGACAAATGTATCAATTTGGGGTACAGGACATGATTCCGGGAACGAACGAGTTGAAATTTGTAAACGTAAGTCTTTCTCTGACAGTAAAATTGTATTGGCTAACGTTGAAGGGTGGAAAACATTCATAGATGGCTGTATGGAAGAAAACATGGAAAAATTTCGGTAAAGATGGACTCACATTTCCATACTTGAAGAACTATGAGTATGGATGTTAGAGCTCATGTTAACTAGGTATTTTGTCTTGGTTTGGTCAATGCCTTGAAAGAAGCATACCCACAAATCTTTGCAACAACAGTATTGGCGCATCTCAGCGACCATCAGAGGTATCAGAACGTTTCGTTTCTGAACCAAGGTCCCTTAATCACATTGGTACATTTATCATTCTCCATTATCGCTGAAAGTCTGTAACGTCATCTTGGATGACCGTGCATTTTCACACATATACAGCCGCCAGCGCCTATAGCTCCGACGCTCTGTAGCGTTGGTGGATGACATTTCCCGACGCAGGTCGCTATCGCCATTTTCTTGTTCAAGAAGCCTTCTACATCCCCTCGAAGTCGGTCGATGTAATTTTGAAACACCCTGAAAATATAATGGGCAACATCTTCTGTTCGATACAAAATGTTTTCTGATGCTTTTAGCTGCAAAAAGCATCCTTCAGTATCTTCCATGTGTCTAACGACGAGACGTCTCGAAGCAGGGGTGCTGCCTACTTTTATGCCCACGTCAGGCTCGAACATTGGTGACAGTTACCAGTGACCGGTAATTGTGGTGAACACTCCTGGCTCACCGGTGTCCGATACCGCAGGTATTGCCAACTGATGGACTCGAGCGAGGAGGAACATTTGTTGGTACTTCTAAGCAGGAAGAGGAGGAGGAGGAGGAGGAGGAGAGTGAAGACAAAACCTTTATTACCCGTACATCCACTTCTACATGATCGGCTGAAGAAAGGATTGTTTTATACTCTTTATGTCGTTTGAGGATTCGTTAACTATTCAGCGATTGCAGGACATGTCAACTTGTTTAGTCTGTGGAGGAAATAGTGCGAACAGTATCAGGGATGACTTAGCAAACTATTTCGTTATCCCTGAAGTTGAAGTGCCGTGGGAGCTGCAAAAAATGTGAATGTTAAGTCAATTGTAATGTGGTTAGGCCTCATTGTTCATGTGGCATTGTATTCGTGATGTGCATTGTGCAATTATTACTATGTTATCTGTAAGAAGTCATATTAATGTATTAACTGAACTGATTGGATGGTTCAAATGGCTTTGAGCATCTTAGGTCATCGGGCCCCTGGAACTTAGAACTACTTGAACCTAACTAACCTAAGTACATTACACACATCCATGCGCGAGGCAGAATTCAAACTTGCGACTGTAGCGGTCGCGCGGTTCCAGACTGTAGCCCCTAGAACAGCTCGGCCAAAGAAGCCGGCACTGATTGGAACTTACAATTATAATTGTAGTGTGTCAGGAACTTGAGCCTCAATAATATTTCCATGAATAAATGAAATTCATTATTTTAGTAGACAAATATGTGTAAATAATTGTAATTAAGAATAATATTTCAACTCTATTATTTGGTCCATAAGGCGGTACGCCTTGACGACGATTAGACGCAACCTTAACTATGTTATGAAAATTTTTAAATGTAAGTATTGTTTTAGATTTTCTCTTCATTTGCCCTGTAGGGGTGAGTTTAAGGTTTCCACGCACATCCGTTTTGTCCCTTCTTACCGCGTTAAGACTGTATAACGGCACACTTGATACTGGTAAACTCAAAAGAAAAGGGGGCAAGGAATGCAAATGTGATTGAAGGTTACAGCCCTCCTAGCGTCATACAGGGGTTGCAACTAAATTTCGGTACTCTTTTATGGACCAGAAAATAAGGTATTAAATTTGAAAAAACAACATACAACTTACCTATTTGGCTTTTACCATCCATGCTGTTCTCATTGAAATCAGGCACAAACTTCGTGGTAATTTCTTGCCACGCACTCGTTTTCACCACTTCGTCGCCGCAGTCATTGCTTTTGTCACACCAAATAGCAGGACGTTCTCCTTAACTTATAAAATCTTCAGTGTTAGTAATATCTAAACTCTTCGCTACAAAGTGTACAGTATAATATGCTAAACTCATGGCTACAATGTATACACTCTAATGTACAATCAGTGTTTCGCGTCACTGTCTCAGAAATGACTGCCTGTATGTAGGAAAATCTGCATCGCTGTGCCTGTGATCTGTATTCCAGTGCGAACACTCCAGTTCAAATAATGTACGTCCGGTGGTGACTACTGAAAACACAGTGACCGTGTCCGTCATCGTGGCGAAGGTGAGTCACTACTGCGTCACAGTGGCTCGGTGAGGCGGTGTAGTGTCCCGCTGTAAATTCTCCAGTTTAAACGAATGTAAGGCCCCGGGAGTAGACAACATACCATTAGAACTACTGACAAGCCTTCGGAGAGTCAGTCCTGACAAAACTCTACCATCTGGTGAACAAGATGTATGAGACACACGAAATTCCCTCAGACTTCAAGAAGAATATAATAATTACAATCCCAAACAAAGCAGGTGTTGACAGATATGAAAATTACCGAACTATCAGTATAATAAGTCACAGCTGCAAAATACTAACGTGGATTCTTTACAGACGAATGGAACAACTGGTAGAAGACAACATCGGGGAAGATCAGTTTGGATTCCGTAGAAATTTTGGAACACGAGAGGCAATACTGACCCTACGACTTCTCTTACAAGAAAGATTAAGGAAAAGCCAACCTACGTTTCTAGCATTTGTAGACTTAGAGAAAGGTTTTGACAATGTTGACTGAAATTCTCTAATTCAAATTCTGAAGGTGGCAGGGATAAAATATAGGGAGCGAAAGGCTGTTTACAATTTGTACAGAAAGCAGATGACAGTTATAAGAGTCGAGGGGCGCGAAAGGGAAGCAGTGGTTGGGAAGGGAGTGAGACATGGTTGTAGCCTCTCGCCGATACTATTCAATCTGTATATTGCGCAAGCAGTAAAGGAAACTAAAACCGAGCGAGGTGGCGCAGTGGCTAGCACACTGGACTCGCATTCGGGAGGAAGACGGTTCAATCCCGCGTCCGGTTATCCTGATTAAGGTTTTCCGTGGTTTCCCTAAATCGCTCCAGGCGAATTCCGGGATGGTTCCTTTGAAAGGGCACGGCCAACGTCCTTCCCCGTCCATCCCTAATACGATGAGACCGATAACCTCGCTGTTTCGTCTCCTCCCCCAAACAATCCAATCTAAAAGGAAACAAAAGAAAAGTTCGGAATAGGTATTAAAACCCATGGAGAAGAAATAAAAACTTTGAGGTTCGCCGATGACATTGTAATTCTGTCTGAGACAGCAAAATATTTGGAAGAGCAATTGAACGGAATGGACAGTGTCTTGAAAGAAGGGTATAAGATGAACATTAACAAAAGCAAAACGAGGATTATGGAATGTAGTCGAATTAAATCAGATGATGCTGAGGGACTTAAATTAGGAAATGAGAAACTTAAAGTAGTAAATGAGTTTTGCTATTTGGGGAGCAAAATAACTGATGATGGTCGAAGTAGAGAGGATATAAAATGTAGACTGGCAATGGGAAGGAAAGCATTTCTGAAGAAGAGAAATTTGTTAACATCGAGTATTGATTTAAGTGTCAGCATGTCGTTTCTGAAAATACTTTGTATGGAGTGTGGCCATGTATGAAAGTGAAAAAAAGACGATAAATACACTCCTGGAAATGGAAAAAAGAACACATTGACACCGGTGTGTCAGACCCGCCATACTTGCTCCAGACACTGCGAGAGGGCTGTACAAGCAATGATCACACGCACGGCACAGCGGACACACCAGGAACCGCGGTGTTGGCCGTCGAATGGCGCTAGCTGCGCAGCATTTGTGCACCGCCGCCGTCAGTGTCAGCCAGTTTGCCGTGGCATACGGAGCTCCATCGCAGTCTTTAACACTGGTAGCATGCCGCGACAGCGTGGACGTGAACCGTATGTGCAGTTGACGGACTTTGAGCGAGGGCGTATAGTGGGCATGCGGGAGGCCGGGTGGACGTACCGCCGAATATCTCAACCCGTGGGGCGTGAGGTCTCCACAGTACATCGACGTTGTCGCCAGTGGTCGGCGGAAGGTGCACGTGCCCGTCGACCTGGGACCGGACCGCGGCGACGCACGGATGCACGCCAAGACCGTAGGATCCTACGCAGTGCCGTAGGGGACCGCAGCGCCACTTCCCAGCAAATTAGGGACACTGTTGCTCCTGGGGTATCGGCTAGGACCATTCGCAACCGTCTCCATGAAGCTGGGCTACGATCCCGCACACCGTTAGACCGTCTTCCGCTCACGCCCCAACATCGTGCAGCCCGCCTTCATTGGTGTCGCGACAGGCGTGAATGGAGGGACGAATGGAGACGTGTCGTCTTCAGCGATGAGAGTCGCTTGGACCTTGGTGTCAATGATCGTCGTATGCGTGTTTGGCGCCGTGCAGGTGAGCGCCACATTCAGGACTGCAAACGACCGAGGCACACAGGGCCAACACCCGGCATCACGGTATGGGGAGCGATCTCCTACACTGGCCGTACACCTCTGGTGATCGTCGAGGGGACACTGAATAGTGCACGGTACATCCAAACCGTCATCGAACCCATTGTTCTACCATTCCCAGACCGGCAAGGGAACTTCCTGTTCCAACAGGACAATGCACGTCCGCATGTATCCCGTGCCACCGAACGTGCTCTAGAAGGTGTAAGTCAGCTACCCTGGCCAGCAAGATCTCTGCATGTGTTCCCCATTGAGCATGTTTGGGACTGGATGAAGCGTCGTCTCACGCGGTCTGCACGTCCAGCACGAACGCTGGTCCAACTGAGGCGCCAGGTGGAAATGGCATGGCAAGCCGTTCCACAGGACTACATCCAGCATCTCTACGATCGTCTCCATGGGAGAATAGCAGACTGCATTCCTGCGAAAGGTGGATATACACTGTACTAGTGCCGACATTGTACATGCTGTGTTGCCTGTGTCTATGTGCCTGTGGTTCTGTCAGTGTGATCATGTGATGTATCTGACCCCAGGAATGTGTCAATTAAGTTTCCCCTTCCTGGGACAATGAATTCACGGTGTTCTTAATTCTATTTGCAGGAGTGTAGTTTGGACAAGAAGAGAATAGAAGCTTTCGAAATGTGGTGCTACAGTAGAATGCTGAAGAATAGATGGGTAGATCACATAACTAATTAGGAGGTATTGAATAGAATTTGGGAGAAGAGGAGTTTGTGGCACAACTTGACTAGAAGAAGGGATCGGTTGGTAGGACAAGTTCTGAGGCATCAAGGGATCACCAATTTAGTACTGGAGGGCAGCGTGGAGGGTAAAAATCGTAGAGGGAGACCAAGAGATGAATACACTAAGGAGTTTCAGAAAGATGTGGCCTGCAGTAGGTACTGGGAGATGAAGAGGCTTGCACAGGACAGAGTAGCATGGAGAG